>NC_136248.1:3955000-5155000 GCF_053564925.1 Oryzias latipes
GGGTTGGAGATGTCTGTGCAGTTTCTAAAGAATTGTTGTTTCTCAGTAAACAAATCTTTACACAGTTTCCTGATCCAGTGTTTTTTTGTGTCGATGACACTGAATCCACACTGGCTGAGTGACATTTTCTGTTTCTGCTTCTCCAGCCTATTTGAACTGGTTTACTCTTCATCACTGAGCTGTAAAGATTGTATTGGAGGAGGGTGAGGGTGGTGACCTTCATTCTTACCGGACGGACTCGCTGGGAGCCTTGCCGCTCTTCCTTATGGCTGCACACTCCTGCTTGTGCTCCTCCCAGCATGCAGTCTGGCAGGTGCGGTTGCAGTAGTGGGCGAAGCGGCACTGACCGCAGCGATGCAGCTGAGCCTGGCGCCGGAAACAGCAGTGGCACACCTGGAAGGCCAGACTGAGGTAGAGGCAGGGGTCAAGAGCGCCCTTGGCGGGAAAACCCCAACTCTACATCTATGTTTACACACTTATGAAAGATTTTCACGTCTGAATTAGTAAACCCAGTTCTCTGGACAGGAATAAATGTGTAATCGATTTTTTGATATGAGGAGAGCGGTGATGGGTACTGGGGTGTGACTGGCAATGTGTGTGTGATTTTGTGGCCCTTCGACACTGCAAATCAACAAAGACCTCGCCATCCGTCTAAACTTTCAGCTCATACTTGGAGAAGACTGATTAGAGATGTAGCCAAGAGGCCATAATCCCTCTGGATGATCTGCAGAGATCTACAGCTGAGGTGGAGGAGTCTGTCCGTAACAACAATCAGTCGTACAATGCACAAATCTGGCCTTTATGGAAGAGCGGCAAGAAGAAAGCCATTTCTTAAAGATATCCATAAAAAAGTTGTTTAAAGTTTGCCACAAGTTTTGGAAACATTGCAAAACGTCCTGTTTGGCGTAAAAGCAACACAGCTCATCAGTTTGAACACACCATCCCCACTGTCAAACGTGGTGGTGGCAGCATCATGGTCTGGGCCTGCTTTTCTTCAGCAGGGACAGGGAGGATGGTTAGAATTGATAGGAGGATGGATGGAGCCAAATACAGGAGCATTCTAGAAGAAAACCTGATGGAGTCTGCAAAAGACCTGAGACTGGGACGGAGATTTGTCTTCCAACAAGACAATGATCCAAAACATAAAGCAAAATCTACAGTGGAATGGTTCACAAATAAACATATCCAGGTGTTGGAATGGCCAAGTCAAAGTCCAGACCTGAATCCAATGGAGATTTTGAGGAAAGAACTGAAAACTGCTGTTCACAAACGCTCCATCCAACCTCACTGAGCTGCAGGTGTTTTCAAGGAGGAATGGGCAAAAGTTTCAGTCTCTTGATGTGAAAAAACTGATAGAGACAAACCCCAAGAGACTTACAGCTGGAATCACAGCAAAAGGTGGCGCTACAAAGTATTAACTTAAGGGGGCCGAAAAATTTTGCACGCCCAATTTTTCAGTTTTTTATTTGTTAAAAAAGTTTGAAATAAATATAATAAATGTCATCCCACTTCATGATTGTGTCCCACTTGTTTGTGATTCTTCACAAAAAAATTACAGTTTTATATCTCTATGTTTGCAGCCTGAAATGTGTAAAAGGTTGAAAAAAAGAAAGATACTTTCACAAGGCACTGTATATATGTACCATATAAATGTACAGGAATATGTGAAATGTCAAAGATGGCAAACTTCAGTTTGTTCAAAACATTAAGAACATCCATCCATCCATCCATCCATCCATCCATCCATCCATCCATTTCCTGAACCTGTTTTATCCCTCATGGGGTCACAGGGTCGCTATGCCTAACCCGGCCACTGTTGAGCGAAGGCAGGGTACGCCATGGACGGGTTGCCAGCCTGTGGTAAACCAACATTCCAGGAGAGAATCCATGCATTCACTGGGAGAACATGCAAACTCGCACCACAGCGCTCTCACTAAGAGACAAAAGTGCTGACCGCTAACCACTACGTCACTATGCAACCGTTTTGTATTTCGTCGCTTAAAAAACTTTGCAGTTACAGTTTTCAACGACACGACATAAACCAGACTCCTGGTTTCAGGTTTTCAGATGTCTCAAGGATCCTTGATGCTTTTCTTGGTCAGCTCTCTCATTCTTGTGTGTTGTTCTGGTTTCTCCACATGTTTGCAGGACTTCTGTGTTGCTGCTGTTCTTTTTCAATTAGTTCAATTCAATAAAAGTCATGATATCTTGAGTTTTACGGTCAGACTCACAGAAGCTGGGACACATTTCTGATCTGGTTTTCTGAGTCTAGGTCAGACTGGAAGCCCACTGCGATGTTCCCACTGACTCTCTGCTGACAGGACAGGTGTGAACATGATGCAGCTCCTGCTGGAAAGGTACAGTTGCCTCACACCCCCTTTGTAAACCGGGTCTGTCCAGAACCGGACTGAGCTGTGCCAAAACTTCCAGCCTATCAGATTATCAGCTATTTGCAGAGTTAAGATGAACAGGAGGAGCAGAGATCTCCTCAAGTGTGGAACCCAGACGACCAGTACCAGCAGATGGGTTCCTCCATGGCTGCTGTGTGGGGCTTGTGTGCTAAAGGTTTGTGTGTGTTGCAAGTCTGTGTATGTTACTGGTGTGTGTTACAGGTTTTTGTATGTTTCAAGTTTGTGTGTGTGACAGATTTATGTGTGACAGGTTTGGATGTTAAAGGTTTGTATGTTTGCAAAGTGTGTTGATTTTCCAGGTTTGTGTGTTTGTGAGGTTTGAACACGCAGCGATCTGCTGTTTAAATGATGACCGCAGAGACAAACACGTACCTGTCAAACACCACGGCAGAGTAGCTCGGCTCGGCAAAGACCACTTCCCCGGTGCTGAACTCTTTGCTGGCCTTCAGGCCTCGACCTTTGGCCCCCGCATCAAAGAGCCGCACGTTCTCCTTATTTCCGGCGGTCATCCTTCCAACAGAGACTCCTGCAGACGGCACAGGAGGCTGAGGACGTTGCTGCTCAGACTCTGAACCGGCAGCTCTGACCCAAAAATAACCTGCCCCCCTCCTGTATGAACCCCCTCTCAGGGAGGGACAGAATGTGAAGCAGCTCCCCAGAGTCACGGCGCTGCCGTCCCCTTGTTTGGGGTTAGTTCCTGCTCCAGTATTTTAGTCTGATCTGCTGTGGCTGTCAGTCAAAGCTGCAAATGCGGGGGGCCTCGAAGGAGCCCGGCAGTTATGACCCCAAGAGGACAGGTTACTAATAAAACATTCACGTTCAGAAAATGTTCAAAAGTATTTCAAGCAAATACAGAAGACCAAACCCCAACGAGAGGTCAACTTAGCTTAAATCTATTGAAATGTAACAACAACCAAACAAAACATCAATCCATAAAAAGCACTAATAGAACTGAGGTGCTGTTATTTATTACTAACCCAGAGGCATCTATCCCAGCGTTAACCTCAATTATTGGTGTATTTGGTCAGTTCTCCAGGTACAAAATTAATTTTGATAATTGTGAAGCATTGATGGAAAACAGTGGGTTCCTCCTGTGGATTTTCCATTTAGGCGATCAAACGCTGGCTTTACCTATTTGGGTATCAAAGTCACTGCAAATACTGCTGAGTTGTACAAGTTACATTTTGGCTCAGTCCTAGTTTCAGTGAAAAGGGACCCTTATAGGTGGTTTGACCTCCCATTGTCATGGCTAGATTAATAAGTTTAATAAAAATGAATATCCTTTGCAAATGTTACCACTCAAAATGAATAGGAAAACATTCTAAGAACTGGAGAAATGTTTGTCTAAGTTTATCTGGCATGGGAAGAAATCTAGATGGAAAATTAGGAATCTACAACTGCCATATGACAGGGGGGGGGGTCAGGCTCTTCCTCATTTTTTTATTTTATCTCTGGGCTTGTCATGCGCGAATAGTGTCAGGGGGGCTGCACTCTTTTACATCAGGGTGAGTTACATGTGGACAGTTGGTGTTGTGACCCGTGGTCACCTCTCAGTCTCTCATTCACAGATGTAGTTGGACTCCCAGTTGAGGTTAAAACAATAATGTTATGCTCACTACAATTAAGGCGCGGCATGACATTTTGACTTTTTGTGGGCGAAGAAAGTTTTTTAGTGCAATGCAGCCTCCAATTAAAAATAAATCTTCCCCACCAGGGGGGTATTCCAGAAAGCAGGTTATGCTAGCTCCCACGATAAGTTTGAGGCTAAGGAAGTTGATAACCTCAGCTTTTGGTTCCAGAAATGGAGGTATGTTTCAGGGTAGGTCAAGTTACCATGGCAACTCATGCTCTGAACATAACCTGGGGCCTGTTGCACAAAAGTAGAATTAAGACATCCGGGATAAATGACTGATCTGAGCTCAATGAAGCAAAAACATGTGCGTCCAGGCTTAATCGGTTGCACAAAGACCAAGCCAGGATGAGCAGACACGGATTCATCAAGCCAGGTGTAACCAATCCTGGATAGGTGCGCGCTCACGGCTCACTCAAACAGACCCCGCCGAAGATCACAGATAAACTGATTTACCATGGCAACTAGAGTCGCGTACCTTTCCCCGTCGGAAGCACAAATCCTCATGGAGGCATACGAGGAGGTAAAAGATATAATTAAGAAGAAAGGCAACACCGCCACAGTGATAAAGCACACTCAAGATTTTTTTAAATTAAATTACCAGCCAATTAATTTTATGAAAATGTAACTTGTCATTTCAACCAGAAAATGTTATGTTTGTTAATCTTACGTGAATGAATCATGTCGATCGTACATAAAAATAATCCATTTAAAAGTTACTAATTTCAATCATGTTTGTCATGGCTAGCGGGAAAACAGACCCAAACGCTGGAAACCGGAAGAATACACAGGCGAGAAGATGATGGGTTATGAGTTTTAATGTTTGGTTGTAGGTTTTGTAGATGTTTGGGTGGAGTAGTCACGTCCGAGAGATTCCCACGAAGAAGATTGAATGTGTCTGCAGCCCGTGGCGTCACTGGTGGATTAGCTTGAATCGGCGGCAGTTCGTGGTGCGGCTTGAGTCGGCAGAGGCTCGTTGGTGTGACCGGGAGAATTCTGAGGCTTGGTTCCAGAAGCGAAGATGACTCAGGCGCCCACTCGTAGTAACGGATTCCTGTGGACAGACGGAGAACAGAGACTAAGGCGAGAGCTTGACAGCAGTAGCTGTGAGTGAGGTGACCATACTAAGCACCATAGAGGAGCAACGATCTGGCACTGGAGACTGGTCCTGGATCCCCTTAAGAAGGCAGGCGGCTGATGAGGTGAGTGGACGCAGCTGTGATGAGTCAGGAGCCAAGCAGAGAGGGGAGGGGGAGGAGTCTGACAGAGGCACCATGACAATGTTGATCCAATATGATACCGTTAAATTGGATACATTAGTAATCGCAAGGAATTGTGGGATTCCATTTTCTTTGTCTATCTGGGCAGATTGGGGTCTAAGTGTGAGTTTTTGTCCATGGGTTTTATTGTCTAGCTGTTTTACTCTGTTTTAACTAGTGATTTAAACTGTTGTGTTTATTTCTTTTCTGCACCATGAGTTAGAGTGTGGGAGAGGATGATGACCGAACCCCTTGTGCGGTAAACTGTTCATGTAACTTAAAAAAGAATTCGCGTTATTTGAGCTCCTGTCTTGTGGTGTGGGACATTACTGCGTATTTAATGTCTTTGATATGAAAATTAAAAGACCCATTGGTTGAAACTTTGGAAAACTATATCAATGTCAGATGTATAAATAAATTTAAAGCAAAAAATTAAGTTATATCAACATACATTGTGTTAGGTAGTCATACAAATTTAAGTTGAATAAACTTAATTTAATGAGGTGTGACCAATTGAAGTGTTTCAATTTAGTTGGATCAACTTTTATCCTTTGAGAGTGAGCAACAATATTAATTTAAAGTTGGGTCCAACTGCAGTATTTAGATTGAATCAACTTAAATTTATTAGTTTGAACCTAAGTACATTAATTAGGACCAATATGATTCATTTTTGTTCAAGTAACGCTATCTAATCATGTGGAAATCATTTCCATAATGTTTTTATGTTCATTCAAAGTGAACCTTTTTTTGAGTGTAGTTTACCTGCTTTGTTTTGTCCTTATTCAATAAAGGAACATAATGTTACACATTGTGTTTTCATATTTTAATGGAATGTGTATTATTTTATATGACAGAGTACTAGGGCCCCACTAAGGAAAAAAGGATAAAGTCATAAATTTATGAGGCTGGTTCTTTCTGCAGAAAAGCAACATATTCTTTTTACAGTTTTGATAGTTATGACAATGTGATACTTCATATTCTGGCACATCAGCATGTCTTTGTTTATGAAACCATACTGAAGTACAATTTCACGAAATGCCCCACATCTGTCATCTTAACAACTGTCCTCCTTTAAATCAACTGGTTACAATATTATGACTTGTCTTTTTTTCCCCTCTGTGGCCCTAATATTCCATCATTTTACATATAGCCTTATAGTCTATGGGAAACTGTAAATTATCTAATGATAGCAACATCATCTAAAACTCATTATTTATCCAAAATGATTGAAATTAATGATCACAAACATTTAAATAATGACAGTGGGTCTAGTTCTATGTGATAACAATGTATAGTGAGCAGTGAAATAACTATTGGTTTCCATTTGTGGCGACTGCTGACTGACATTAGGGATGAGATTAAATAGATCCTGGAATTTAGCCTGGTCTGGAGCAGGCTAGCTCCACAGAATAAATCTCCATGGTAATTTATACCATAACATATCCTCCTGCCCCCTATCCAGCTTTAGTGCAACCGGATTGGGGATCAATTGAGCCAGGATCACCAAGATATCCTGGCTTAATCCCTTATCCTACTTTTGTGCAACAGGCCCCTGGTCTGGAGCAGGGGGGTATTCCAGGAATCATGTTTAAACTAGCCTGACTTTGAGCCTGAACTCTGGCTGAAATCCGCCTGAACTTGCTTTACTCTGGGTATGTCGGTTCCAAAAGACCGGATATGAGTTGGCGTAATTACGCTCGACTTGGTAACCCTGGGTTAATGCACGTGCATGTCAAGTACATAAAGACATTCTCAATAGATCGCCGATTTCTGGAGTCACCATGGAAACGCGTGGTGAAAAAAAAAGAAAGCGCTGTACTTAAGTGAGACAGAGTCTGAGATTTTAATGACGGCGGAAAAAAATTACAAGTCCATCAAAAAAGTAACATGGCTGAAAAATAATTTAAATAATTTAGTTAAATTAATTCAAACTCAATAATTGTTTATACAACTCAAATTTACGTATTTATCTAACTAAATGTCACATTACTCCATTAATCTTTTTTCCATCTTAATAACTTATATTTCTTGATGTATATGTCTAAGTTTGAGCCGGCAGATATGCTCAATTTTATAACAATAAAAAGAACGGGAAAAAAATGCACGGAGTGCAAAAATTCATTAAAGAATTTTCCGTCACTGTCGTAACATGTTTTGGAGGTAGGGGTGCTATATAAACTCATCGTCCTGTCCTTCACTCTCACTCATGGTGCAGAGACTTAAGCATAGTAGGAAAAAATAGCTCGGCAAAACACGGTGAAACACAGTAAAACAGCTATACAACTAAACAAATTTTGTAAAAAACCCACACTTAAACCCAAATCCGTCCAGACAGGCAAAGGGAATGATATCCCAGAATCCCTTGCGGTGCCGATCTAACGGCAGCACCAAAGTTACACCTACTTAATTGAATTAATTTGAACGAAAGGAAAATAATTGTCTGAAAACTACGTGTTATTTTTAAGGTGACCTAACAAAAAAAATGATTTATCTTAACGAAAGCAAATTATTAAGTTAGATCAAAGTATTTTCCAACATCCATATGTGGTCTTATCACCCTCTCATGGTGGAACAAGTATTATCTGAGCTTTTTCATCCACTAAGTCATCTTTAAATGGACATGCCATGCTGCTTCACCTCTCTGAAAACAAACTAAGCTTCAACTAAACCTGCTCCAGACCAGGTTATGTTCAGAGCATGAGTTGCCATGGTAACTTGACCTACCCTGAAACATACCTCCATTTCTGGAACCAAAAGCGGAGGTTATCAACTTTCTTAGCCTCAAACTTATCGTGGGAGCTAGCATAACCTGCTTTCTGGAATACCCCCCAGGTTTAGTTGAAGCTTAGTTTGTTTACAGAGAGGGGAAGCAGCATGGCATGTCCATTTAAAGATGACTTAGTGGATGAAAAAGCTCAGATAATACTTTTTCCACCATGAGAGGGTGATAAGACCACATATGGATGTTGGAAAGATAAACTTTTTTACTTTGATCTAACTTAATTATTTGCTTCAGTTAAGATAAATCTTTTTTTTGTTAAGTCATCTTAAAAATAACACGTAGTTTTCAGAAAATTATTTTCCTTTCGTTCAAATTAATTCAATTAAGTAGGTGTAACTTTGGTGCTGCCGTTAGAGCGGCACCGCAAAGGATTCTGGGATATCATTCCCTTTGCCTGTCTGGACGGATTTGGGTTTAAGTGTGGGTTTTTTACAAAATTTGTTTAGTTGTATAGCTGTTTTACCGTGTTTCACCGTGTTTTGCCGAGCTATTTTGTCCTACTATGCTTACGTCTCTGCACCATGAGTGAGAGTAAGGGAGAGGATGATGAGTTTATATAGCACCCCTACCACTGTAGCTTTTTGTGACAGTGACGGAGAATTCTTTAATGAATTTTTGCACTCCGTGCATTTTTTCCCGTTCTTTTTATTGTTATAAAAATGAGCATATCTGCCGGCTCAAACTTAGACATATGAAAGTTCAAGAAATATAAGTAATTAAGATGGAAAAAAGATTAATGGAGTAATGTGACATTTAGTTAGATAAATACGTAAATTTGAGTTGTATAAACAATTATTGAGTTTGAATTAATTTAACTAAATTATTTAAATTATTTTTCAGCCATGTTACTTTTTTGATGGACTTGTAATTTTTTTCCGCCGTCATTAAAATCTCAGACTCCGGCTCACTTAAGTACAGCGCTTTCTTTTTTTTTCTCCACGCGTTTCCATGGTGACTCCAGAAATCGGCGATCTATTGAGAATGTCTTTATGTACCGTGCGTTAACCCAGGGTTACCAAGTCGAGCGTAATTACGCCAACTCATATCCGGTCTTTTGGAACCGACATACCCAGAGTAAGCAAGTTCAGGCGGATTTCAGCCAGAGTTCAGGCTTAAAGTCAGGCTAGTTTAAACATGCTTCCTGGAATACCCCCCAGGTGTAGGCTTTAGTAAATATGACCAATGGTACACTAATGGCTTAAGATTTGTAAGTAACCTTTTTGAAAAAGGGGATTTCATGTCTTTTAAACAAATTCAAAGTAAATATAATATCCCACAGAAACACTTTTGGGGTTTTCTCCAAGTGAGACTCTTTGTAAAATCATCCATCATCTTTCCAGCTGATCAATCTATATTGAATTCCCTCTGCTTGATCACCTTCCTTGTGATCTACTCAACATTCTTTATAAAGGCGGTCCAAACATTGTCCTCTGATTGAAATGATGATAATGTGGTTCTCCATGACATAATCTATGTAATGTACTGGATGTATGTAACTAGCTGATGTGTTTGCCTCCGTTCTGTGACTTTGTTGTGCTGGAAATGTTGTTTTTGTTCTTTCTTCTCTTGCTGTTTGTTTTTCTCAAAAACTACAAAAAATGTTCAAACTAAAAAGAACTGTTGTCAGTGACACAGCTGGGAACATTTATTAATATGATCAGCCCATTCTATAAAACACGGGGGTAAAGACACATTCAGTAATTTAACACAATAGAAAGGAAAAGTCCATCCCCCCTTTAAGCAACAGACAATGGTGCGGTCCACTTCCTTGCCTTTGTTTCGGGCGTTGGTCTGTTTGCTGCAGTGTTCAGGGTGAAATGTTAAAGAGCTGAAGTGAAGGTGTTAGGACTGTACCTGTTATCGTCCAGCAGAGGTCACCTCCCCGCCTCTGTGGTGGTGAGAAAGTGCAGAGCACGTGTAGATTTCAGAAAACACTTTAATTCTACAACAAAATAAGATACTGAGTTTGACTAAATAAAGCTACACCTGCCCTGCAACAGACTGGTGCCCTGTTCAGGGTGTAACCCACCTTTGCCCAACAGTAGCTTGGATAGGCTCCAGCAACCCTGTGACCCTAAAAGGGATTTGGGGGGTTCAGCAAAAAGATGAATGGAAACCTACACCCAAAACTATGAATCTTCATGACAGCAGGTGTGAATATTTTAGAGTTGGCCCGTCCGTGCTCCTGTGCCTGGCCGTGATCCTCGTCTTTGCTTCTGCTGCTACACTTGGTTGTGGACCTCGCCTCTAGGTCGTCTCGCCCCACCTGGCCGCCCCCAACTCCATCTGGATGAAGCTCATCTGGACTTTACATATGTAGTTGTAGAGTCAGATGTGTTCATTCTTCTCTAAGAGTTCTGGTACATCACCTGTCCGTCCTGGGGGAGGATCCCTCCTTCATGTGGACACCCCTGAGGTTTCTCCTTTTTTTCCTGAATCTGTTTTTTGGGGGAGTTTTTCCTTACAGAGAAGGAAGATCTCAGGGCAGGGATGCCCGTATAGTTTTGTTTAGCCATTACCTATTGAATTGTGTGATTTTCTGTCTTTTATGAATTCATGTTCACTATACAATTATCTGTATGAAGCTCATTGAGATGACTATTGTAAATATTGGACGATATACTGGTAAATGAAATAAGATCCAAAAACGTGCTTTATGGGTTAATTGATTACTGTAAATTGTCCATAGGTGTGATTATGAGAGTGCGTGGGTGTGTGATTGTGGCGTCAGACTGGCAACCTGTCCAGGATACCATAAATGTAGAGACCCTAGAACCCACAGCCAGACCTTCCAGCTCATTTACCATCTGCTGTCCTGATTTTCTACGATGCTGCGAAACGGTGTCATTACATTCAGTGTGTTCTGATGAGCGTGTGAGATTGTGTCTTTTTTGTGTACTCATGAGTGTGCGGTGCTGGACTCTGCTCTAAAATGTGTTTGAACAGCCGATGCTGCTGCAGTGTTGGTGTGCATGAAGCTCAAAGACAAACATCAAAACAAACTGATTCTATTTGAACTGATTCTATAGTTTTTATTTTTGCAACTAAGAACAGAGTTGAAAAAATATACGACTGTAAATAGTAATTTCAGTTTAAAAAAAAACCTAAATCTAAAGTTTAGGAATGTAAGATAATGTGACACCAAAGCAGCAATAATCACATTACTGACCACAGTAATCAGATTACTTTAACATGGATTACAAGTAAGGCCCCTGAAAGCTTTGAAAAGCATAGATTTTACAGAAACAATTAGACATCTAATAATTAACACAATAATTTCTTTTTTTTAACAAACAACGGGACAGGAATGATTCCAGGAAGAAGATCCGGCTGAGAAAAGATTTCAGTTCAGAAGATAAAAGTAGATTTAAACTTCAAGAACTGCACCAAACACGACAGCTGCAGCCTGACAGACACTTTAGGACAGGACATTCAGCCTGAAGCGTTAGTTCTGAGGGCTCCGGAACCGTTCCCCCCGGTGTGCGTGATGCTCCACGCCGTCACACGTCATACACGTCGATGTGAGCGCCCGAGCTGAAGCCGTCCTCCAGCAGCACCTTCATCAGCTTGGCGCAGGACTCCTCACAGGTGAGCAGCTGGCCGCGGGTCTTCATGTCTGAGAAGGCGATCTTCACATCCGGGTCGGCTGTCCTGGACCGGGCCTCCTGCTGCATTTCAGTGTCCAGAGGTCCTGATGGAACCACAAACACAAAGAGCCAATCCGGATCAGTTCAGGGTGTGTTCAGACTGGAGAAGTCACTTGGTCTGGATCAAGACAGCTTAATTTGGTCCGGATCGAGTTCTGAACCACGCGTTTGGTCTGTATTCAGACTGCAGTCAACAATCGCAAATTTATCGTTATTGCGACATCAAGCTGTGCAATATGCATACCGCAAAAAAATGGCGAAAATCGCAATAAATGGTTACCTTAAACGTGCTAAAACAATCTCATGGCAGCTTGAAATATTTAACAAATGAAATAAATCCCTTTATGCATTTAACCAATCGGAAGGACCCGTTTACGTTGTTGATCAATCAGACGAGCCCTTTTATGTTTGATGTCTGCCTCCTACGTCGACGAGGGTCATTTGGAGTATAACCTTTAAACTGTTGCAGTGAAATGGAAATTATGCTTTTGGTTGTTTTACTTTTTGTTTATATACCGCAAATTATATCGTTATGGCAATATTAATCACCAATATCGCATATCGCGAGTTTTCCTCATATCGTGCAGCCCTAATCCAGACCAAAACTTATTAACGAAACCACATGACTAAAGATCTCTACAGTCATTGGTCAGCACTTAGGAGGGCGGGGCAAAGCAACAGGAGGCAGAAATTATGGAAGTCCTGCCCTTTGCAGTCCTTGTCTGTATCAACGTCAGGTACAACACTTGCCTTTTTCCTGTTTCTGCGCCGCTGTCCGTTTACATCCTAATTCTCGGCTACGGTGGCCGTTTTGGTTCAGTTTCTTCGCTCCGAACACGGATGTATTCAGACTGAGGAATCTCAGAGCGAACCGAAGCTCAGTCTGATTGGAAACTTAGCCAGACTACCTCCAAAGATGGGTCAGAGACTGGTTCTTGGTCCTGGACCATGAAGTGGTTGGGTGTGTTCAGACTGAAGATTTATCCTGGATTGACGGGGGAAACTCTAATTCACTTTAAACGGTTCTATATTAGGCTTTTTTTAGATATAGTTTACTGTCAGACTAAACTATGTAAGGTGCCTTTAAAGTGTTCATTATCAGAAATTATGCTTCCGTGAAGTGCGTTAATTCTAATAATGCACAGCTTGAAGCCATTAACCCGCTTATAACAAGAAATAAATATTTACCGGTAATCAGATTTTAGTACTTTATTCTTATTTCTTTCAGTTTGGATTGCTTTTTCCACAAAAAGCACCAGACTTTGACTGAAGGGGCAAAGTAAAGCAATATATGTGCTGATCTTCACGAAGCATCAGTTCAGATAGAAAGTTGTCCTGTTACCACTTGTTTTTGTCCAGATGATGAAGCTACAGATTGTTTTTAAGAAGCCAGCGCAGCGACATACAGAACATTTAAGCTATCTATGTGACCGGAACCTCTTTTTAGGTGTGCGGTTATCACTGTGGTTTATCACTTTATATCGACACCCAGCAGCCAATCAGAATCGAGAATTCACCTGGACCATGGTATAAATCCATTTACATGATAATATATTACCTTTGGCAAACTAAAGACATTTTTTTAAAGGAAATATTGTTTTTGTTGCTGCTCATTTTCCAACACGGAAATAAGACGACTCGATCTGTGAGGCTCCGCCTTTCTCCCTTGTGGGTACCGCCCATTTCATGACATCGTCCTAGAGTCAAGCCTCTGCAGCGTGTCTGCATTTCTCCCACGAAAACAAACAACATCCATCCGTTTAGCTCCACGGAAAATTAGGTGCGTCTGTTATCCTGGGGGCGGGGCTGGCAGCACAGACTTTTCCTGGAAGGGGCGGTTCCTCACTTTGTGACATCACAATGTGAGGACCACCCAGTTTGTGTGGATTGGGAGGGGCTGGTCCTCAGAGAGCAGAAATACCTGAACGGATCAAAATACCGCTTTGGGTTGTTTTAGTGGGGAACGAACATTATAAAACACTTAAAAGCTGATTTTGCATGGTATAGGTCCGTTACGCAAACCAAATGTGTCGAGTCTGAATACACCTTCAGAGACAGGCTGTCCAGATCTGATCTGATCGAGCGTCGTGACGATTCTTCGCTGTGGTCTTCCTCACCTGGGGAGTAGTTGAGCACCCGCAGCTCTGGCTCCTCCTCAGCCAGCACCCTGAACATCATCTCGCGGGCAGCTTTGCCTGTGCAGTACAGCACCCAGGAGCGGAACGGCTGCAGGGCGCACAGGGACGTGACGTTGACCACGGTGTGTCTGAGGCCCCCGCGCCCAGGAAAGGCCTGCAGCACCCGGGCAGTGAGGCACAGGGAGGAGCTGACGTTCAGGGACAGGTAGGAGTCCACCTCGGCCATGTCGGTGAAGCTCCGGGTGAAGCGGGACACGTCGCCCAGAGAGGCTGTGGGGGGAGAGGACAGTCAGCCAGCACCTTCACACCTGGGGGAGCAGGTGAGCCTCCATCAAAACGCTCATGGCCTTCTTCACACTTGATCTTTGTCAGACTTTTGAAGATAAATCTGCAGACATTTTCTGACCAGAACCGGTGGTTTGTTTGAAGAGAAAATAAACAGTAAAATGAGTTTCACGCTCAATAACTTTGACAGAAAGCGTTACTAAATGATGAACTGCTGATTACAGAGCATGCGCGGTTCATCAGTTCAAGACAATACCTGAAATAAAGATTGGCTATAGTATAAATAACATTTTTGAAGTAACGCCACCGTTGTTGTTACGTCACACACTCACCGGCGTTGTTGATCAGGATCACTCGATCTATATTTTCAGAAAAAGCCTCCGCGGAGGACCGGATGATGGCCTCCAGGCCCTCCGTCCGGCCCACGTCCGCCACCGCCACCTGCACCTTCAGGCCGGCTCTACCCGCCTCGGAGTCGGTCAGCTCCGCCTGCAGAGCCCGCAGCTCGTCACCGGAGCGGGCCGCGAGCACGAGCACGGAGCCGGGCTGCACCAGCCGGGACAGGTCCCTGGCTACAGCCCGGCCAAAGCCCCTGGAGGCGCCGGTGATGATGCAGAGCGCCCGGCCGAGGTCTGAGGAAGGTGGCATGGCGCGGAGCGAGACCTGCAGGCTGTGGGAGGCTTCGGAGGCTTCAGAGGCTTCCTCTGCTGGGGTTTGGCAGCACGCGCCGCTCCGCCTCGTGCCCTACCGCCATCTCCCGGCTTTAAAGCAAAGCTGGCCGCTGGGCGGGACAGACCAATAGGAGGAGGGGGCGGACGGTGGAGGCGGGCCGGGGCGCGCGGGCTCATGACGTTGACTGTAAATGAGAACTGGATTCTTCTTATAAAATGTCATATATATTTATAGGTCTACATTCATGCACAGTAAACCATTTCCTCTGTTTTGATGAAATATATTGAATTGTATGTTCAAGATAATTCCAAAAGCTTGTATGAAGCATTTGAAAAATGTAACATCTGCAATGCATTGTGGTCTATATTCGCCAATCTAGTTAGCATGATGCACACTGGTTTTTTGCAGAGACTTCTGGGAAATTTCTAGGGCACTCAATTTTGGAATTGCAGATTCGGACAGAACTACAAAATGGTGAATGCACTATATAGTGCACTATGTAGGGAGTAGTGAATCATTTCTGACACAGCCTCAGGCTCACTAGATTGGTGAATATAGACCACAATCCATTGGGTTTGAACAATTCTTGCAAAGAAAATGTATTTTAATGTATTTTTTGAATAAAATGAACGACCTTGGGAGTATTTCAGGCAGGCAACTTGAGCAGTGCGTTTACCTGGTTACTCCTCCCTGCAGGCGGTTCAGTCTAATCAACTCACCTGTTCAGCGTCCTACTTAAGTTCCAGTTGTGCGGTCCAATCCCTCTTCATCCATTTCCGAAAGCTCAGCGTTCGTCACCCCACCCTCCTCTCAAAGTAGAGAGCATTGTGTCTGAATTGCTCTTAAAATCCTGGGCACTACATAGTCCCGCACTATATAGTTTTTTAGTAGTTAGGGAGTAGGAAGGGAATTTGGACACAGTCATAGGCTTCTAGAGAAATAAACAGCTATCACTCAGTTATTCTATTTGTCAGAATAGCCATTCTTGCAATCATACCTTTTAAACATCTTCTTGATAATCGTCTTTTTTTAATGATATTAGTTTTGCAAGTTATTCATGTGTATAAACTAACCAATCAGATGCCTCAATGTGGTGCTTGCCGGTCCCCACCTCGAACGTTTGATTGACAGATTCTACAGAGCCTGCCTTCAGTGAAAGGGGGGGTGGACTGTCAACTTGCTCACACCTGAAAAAAACATACACAGTATCTATTTGAGTCCGGTACTAATGAAAAAACGCAGAATCTAACAGATCAACCAAAAATGCTGTTCTCTGTGAGACATGGACAATGCTTGTTTATATTATGGTTAATGTTGAAGAGGGTCTCACATACATTTTTGAATCCAAAGATCTACTCTAAGTCTATAGTTACTCATGTTGATGTAAATGTCAGGGCTAGAATTCCCTCTATGAACAGCAGTTGGGATTTTGAAGATAATTCCATCGGTGATTCTGAGCCAGAACACCTGTATGCTTGTCAGCTTGCTCCATCTCCAGACCAGGTTGACTCACAGCTTTCAGAGCTATGGTGTCCAACCAAGATGATCCATGCTCAGCAGAATGACAGAAAAAGGATCAAGTGTTTGTTTTTCTCTGAAATCAAAGAATCCCTTTGTTAACGACGTCTGAATGTTCATTCTAGGGATGCAACAATTCTAGATCAAACACCGAACCGTGTTACAGCATTAAATCGAATCGTGGAGAAAGTGAAACACCGCATCATTACTGAATACTCAGAATTTATCATGTGAGTTTGTTTAAAAACTCAAACTGGGAAAGTGAGATAGTGTACATTTTTTTTAAACTGATACCAACCAATCTCAGTTTGTGCTCCAGTGCTTAAACCTCCTCCAGCCTGTGGAGGGCTGTACATCCTTTCCCCAAGTTCAGTTAAGGTCATGTGCACCATGACGTGTAGCCTTTCAAGCCTCAAATGCTACATTATTTTATCTCAAATGATTTTTTTACTAGTGTACAGCATGCCTACAAAGCAGGCCATTTAACCAAAACGGCATTAGTACATTCGGTAGACCAGTGGTTAACACACATATGGATGATAAAAACATGTGGGTGCTACTTTTAGATTTCACAGCTGCTTTTGATGTAATCGACCATTAAATTCTGTTGGCAAAGCTCAAATGTTATGGATTATCACAGCTGTCTCTTTCACTGATGAGACATTATCTTAATGGAAGAACAACCAATGTGAATGAGATGCACATCACTTTAGGTTGCAACTCAGTCTTTTATGCTTAATGCATAATGTCATTTTCTACGAATGTCCACAATTTTTGGTAAATGAATTACTAAACAGTGGGTATTGTCATCAATATCAAACTTGTTAGGTAAGCTCTGGTGATTTGATTGTTCCTTTTTCAAGATCCAATTGTATGAGAAGAACAGTGCTATTTAGATGTTCTGTTGCATGGAATCAGCTTTCTGAGAGGACAAGGCTTATTAGGAACAAACGACATTTCAAAAATAATTCAATGAAGTTCATAGTGTCTGTAAGTGTAAACTGACATCATTTCGAAAAGATTTTAAAACTAAGATACATGGACTACTTACAATAACTAATGATTTGTATGATTTGCTGTTATGAAATGTATATGTTGTTGATATCCTGGTATGTGTTTTTGATATGATGGTACAAAAATGAATTTGTTTTTAACTTATGCTTATGGACTCCAGGAGGTCTAGGGACTACTCTGTGGAAGCTAATGAGGTTCCAAAGAAATAAATAATAGCTCTGTGCTTTCAGGGAGAAACATGGTCCAATCCGCCACTATGGCACAAACTCTGTGTGATCAGATCCTTCAAAGAGCCTAAGAAGTACCCACAAGCCCTGAAGGTAGGAGGAAAGAGGAGCATATCTGTCAAGCTCTCAGAACTTGCAGACATTGTAACTCAGCTTTCTCCAGATCCCAGAAAACAAGTAAACACAGCAAGAATCATGAAGAGCAAAGAAGAACAAAATGTAATGCATTTCTGGAAAAACTCAAAAAGGATTTTTGACCAGCACCTGATCCCGTCTAGTTTCAAACCTTTTAATACTTATTGACAAACTAGAGGCTGGATGGCTCAGTTGGCTGTGTGTAGGACTGGCACATGGGAAACAAGGGTTTGTTTCCCAGGGGGTGCAATGAGCTTCATCCAGTGTGGGTCCTGGGCAAGACCCCCTGTGCAGGTCCCCAGCTCAGACATAATACAGGGTAGTGTCAGGAAGGGCATCCGGTGTAAAACCCTGCCAAATATTTGCCAAAAGGTGAACAACAATACTTAGAATCAAACTACTTCCTCCCAAGGACAAAATTCTGAGCAACAGAGTAATGTGGTGTATTTCATCCATTCAGTGAAGACTCCAACCAACAGTATGCTGAGAAAACTAAACTACTTAAGAGACTTTTCCAACATTGCAAAGGCCAACTTTAGTGGACTGGATTCTGAAGGAAACAAACCACTTGTTTGAGGACAGTGAAGTTTGTATTAGAGAGAAAAAATGGTTTGAGTGAGGTGGAACAGAAGAAATTGTTATTAGAAAAGACAAACCTTCTTTCAGTAGAAATGATGGACTCAGGTACAATGGTACATCCGTCCATAACCATCTCTTGAAACCCATTAACTAGTTTCATGGAGGGGCAGACAAAGCTGTTGATTGCTAATAAATGCCTGCTGGCAACCTAGCTAAGAACAAAAACACATAAACAGACTTGAAACAACTTTGACTTTTTGTTAGTCTATTATTCTCCTCACCTGTGGAATGAGAGGTAATGTCTTCAACGCCCTCTTATGAGTTTTTAAACCAGCTCTGAAACCTGCTCTGCAATACAACTGTATTTCAGATTTGAAAAGGAAAAGAAGGGAAACGCATCCCAAAATCAAACTAAGTTAAATCAGCTGATTTTTTTGTCAACTACTTTAATGCATGACTCAAAAGGGTTTGGTTTTTTTAAACCAGTTTCATGGAAGAAGGACATTTATGTTTCGCCCCTTTGATTTCAATCCTCATCAACAGACCTTCACATTATCGCCCAGACAAAAAAGTCTTCAGAGTTCCAATGTCCCCATGATGCTAAGCTTAGGGTTACAAGTATTTAAATACATTCTCATTTGTGAACTCATACACACAAACGCATTCAGACAGGACATCTTTGTTTGAAGTCAGTTTTTTTGTTTGTTAATTCCATTAACTTTCAAACATCCTTTGTTTTCTCAAAGCTATAAGTTTAAAACTCCATCCATCCATCCATATTAGTAGTATTAGAACAACATTTGGTGTTCCCACTGTCACCTCATACAATTACTGACAGTTGGACTCTGCAAGGTCTAAACATCCAGAATAACACCTGCAGATGATTTTTAACAATTTAGGCTAATTTTCAAAAAGACCACCCAAAAAGGTCAGCATCCTTCAAATTCTAGGGCATCTCTGACTGAAATATTTTCCTATGATAAAGTTTTTGGGAAAATATGAATTTACAAACAATGATGATGTTTGTTTCTAAAATAAATCTATTCCAGCCTCCTGACTTCTGCTCTCCTAACTGCTCTGCCCTGGAGGGGTGTCAATGTTTGTGGACTACAGTAGGCCCATCTGTTAAAAACACCATTCAACCATCTAACATATAAAACCATTTTGTCCTCATTAGGGTCACGCGGTTGCTGGAACTTCTCCAACACGCCTCAGGCGCTGGAAGCGTCTGCCTGGACAGGTCAGCAGTCCATCACAGGGCCACACAGTCTGAGGAGCCATAAGGAATTTACAACCATCCCGTTGAATGTGTTCAAACCATGAATGAAAGTTGCAAAAAACGCAGCAAACCACCCCCTTTATTTGTGATCTTGGGAAGTGATTTATTTTAATCCCAATCTAACATTTTATTAATTGCCAGGAGGAAATTAGGCCATTTTTCTGTTGTTCTAATATCAGGGGAAGATAAGTCAGCATATTGGGAAGAGGTACAGCGATCTTTGGGGTGGTGGTGGTGTCATGGTTTGGGTTTCTTCGTATTGGTTTTTGCGTTCTATCTTGTTCTGTCATGGTTGAGTTCTGTTTCCGGTTTTATTTTGAAAGGTTTCCTGTTTTGTCATGTTTTTGAGTTTTACTTCCTTTGTCCCAATCTGTCCTGATCATGTTCACCTGTGTCTTGTCTGCCCTGTCTGTATTTAAGTCTCGTCTCTGCCATCCTCTTGTGCTGGTCCATTAACGTCCTTAATGTCTCTTCGTTCCTGACTCCCTTCTGCCTTCTTCATGGTTTGCCCACAGTGAGTTTTGTTTTGTTTTCCTGCTCTGCAGCGCTTTTTGTTTGTGATTAAACCCCTTGCCCTGGAACCGTGTGCCTCCCGTCTCTGCATTCTGGGTCCTTCCTGCTCACCTTTCCCCCCAACCTGACAGGTGGTGGTGAGTGAAAAATCTGTCATTGAACATTTCAAAGACAAAGGGGTCAGATCAACTTTATTTAAATAGTACTCTCATACAATGACTGGTTTCTCTTAAATACAATTCTGTGGTCTCTGATTTTGAACTTTTTCTAAAAGATCTAAAAAATCTTTTCATTTTAGTGGTAAAAAAACAGAATCTGACAAAACCTGAAATGTTGATTTCAAAAATAATCTGAGTGTTTCCTGACGAACCGCAACAGCTGCAGATGTTTGTCCCATTAACCCCTGTGCTATCCTAGGCACTGTAACGTTGGGAGTTGGGTCATCTAGACCCACTAGACAGTGCTCTGAACCATTTTTTCTTCAATGATTTGTGGTCTTCACTGGTGTCCATGGATTACATGAAATCTTTCCACCTTTGTCATGGTAGGGAGAACACGTCATTGTAAGGGGGGGGGGGGGGGGGGGGTCATCTAAGATAGCACAAGGGTTAAACCAGTTGTGTCTGTGACTGAGGGAGAACAGAAATCAAGACAACAGAACCAAAAAGGCTCTGATCCTCACAGATTTTAGCTCCAGTGCTGAGCTATCCCGTACTTTTTCATGCTTTGGTAAAATACTTGACTCAGTTGTTGCGTGACTTGCTCTTTACACACTCATCTGATCTGATTCAAAATATCCTATTGCCCAAATGTCATATGAAATATATTGATTTCATTAAGCCTTTTTTTTGACAAATAAAATGTTGAGGAACACTGAACAGTCTTCAAGATCTGCAGCCTCGCCGATCATTATCTTGTTAAATACATAACTATATCATCTGCATACGGCTGGATGAATCTGCAGAATTCTGTTTCAATGAAACACAAGAAAGGACCTCATTTCAATGACTGTGCTGAATCCCTCAGCTAAAACCCATGCTTCGAAATTTTTAATTTGATTCTTTTTATAGATGTCTGCAGGCTTTTCAATGAGGCACATATCTAAACCCAATGCTTTCTTTGTCCTGACATTCATTTCTATGCACACTGACACTGGTGAGAAACCTTTCTGTTGCAGAGCAAGAAGGAGAAAGTGAGGATTTTGAACTTTGGTTTGGTTTTTGTCAGTTAAGTTTTTGTTTTTGGCTATTTTCTGTTTTGAATTGTCCTTCGGTCACACTATTTTCAGGTTTGTCAAGATTCACAGCTCTCTTCATTTCAGTTAATTACCCTCAGTCTATTTAAGTGTCTGGTTTTAGGTCATCCTTGCCAGCTCATCTGTTCTGTTCGGTTTTTTGTTGCTCCGTGGGTTTTGGCGGTTTCAAGTTTATTTATTAAATGTCTAAGTTTCCATCACCAAGCCTGGTCTCCTGCATTTTTGGGCTCTACACCACCAGTCCCTGACAAAGAGACTGGTTGCCAAAAAGAACCCCTTCTCACCTTGTCTTGGTGTTCCTCCATCACTGCCTGCCCCGGCTGGCTAATGGGAGATGTTTTTTTTATGTGCATCTGGGTTAAAATTGTGTATTTTCTTGTCTAGACATTGTATTCAGTGTGAAGATGCACTTTTTTTTTTGCCACCAATAACCCTACCCTCCTCTACCGCGGTCAAGTGAGCCGACATCTGTGGAAGTGTGGTCTCGCTTGCCGTCACTGACTTTTTGCATGCGCGTTTACATCATAGTTTACGGTACACACGCCCAGCGAGCTGGAAAGACAGTATAAAGCGCTAATATCGCCCATGTCACTGTTACCTATTATCAAATAACATGTACTGTACTCTGAAATAAATGAGTTATTGCAAGCCCTATATTGTTATTTGATGTACAAATGTATTCATTTAGATTGCATGTCTGTTCATTCCATAATAAACTACCAGAAATTACGTGTTTTGTCTGAAATATAATCAGACAGATTCTAAAAGTGAGATTTAACATAGACAAGAGTGTTTTGTGGGTTGCTGAGCATGACATGGAATGGAATCAAACAGAAATGAAGAAACTCCACTTAAAATCCCACCTGGTCGTGTCAACTCTTTCTAAAGTTGCTTCATATAAGGTGACGCAAAAATTACACTGGATTATTGTTGGTAATAATGTTTATGATCATCTCAGCAGGTTTGAAGAAAATTGACTGGAGAAAAGTAAAGATATTGACATTACAGACTAATTTATGCTTCCCACATATATCTGTAATTTTCTTCAGTCAAATTTCTTCAAACTTGCTGTGATGATCATGTACAACAATACCAACAATATTCCAATGAAAGTTTAGCATCACCTTATGATAAAGTGCCATTTTGGATGGTTCACATATTACACTTTATGTATGAGGGAGGCTGAATTAGACTATAATGTCAATATCTCTAAAATTCCTCTTGTACCCCATTTCCACCCACAATAAGCAAGAAGCACTTTTTATTGGCTGCTCTGCAGTCAACCTTGAACCTTGTGTGCTTAAGTCTGCTGTCCGTCTGGTCTTGTTCAGGTTCAATTCAATTTTATTTTTATAGCCTAATATTACAACACTAGTCATCTCAATGTGTTTCTGGAAGAGGTTCTACTGCTACTATGAAATGCTATTTCATGTGCTGTGGAGACCTGTGCATATGACCAATAAAATAAAATATCCCATCCAAATATTTGTAAACAGTGCATGATTGATCACTTTCTTTTTTCTTTGAGCTGTGATCTGCTTTTAGAGCAGAAAAGATAAGATGACCTGGACATGCTGTCCTTTGATAAGGTGGTTACAGTACTGAAATACAGCACAAAAATAAAGGAGGTCTGCTACTTTCTGTCTTATTTCTCTTTGGAATAGATCCTCTGTGAATGGAGAAAATATGATCCAATCCCACAATTCTTTACTGTTATCACTTTAACTGAGTGTTTATTACAGCAGAAAGTGATGAGTTCTTTAGACATAGTTAGCAGTAGCTGACTATGACACGAGCGTTTTTGCATTAAATAATGAACAAACAAACTATCTCAAGTGTGCAGATTACTGATCAGTAATGTCAGAAATTTCTTGATGTCCCAGAAATACATCTTTCACTGTCAGACAGTGCGCTCACTTCAATCAACCAATGCAGCAAACATTAAACAAGAGTGAGTGGTTCAAAAAAACTGCTTGACAAAAGATTCTGGACCCACATTCACACTGGCTGAGTTAGGAGTTGAGACAGCCCTGCTTGTATTTTAAAAGTATCTTGATTTGGAGGTCACTTTCCCACGATGAACACATATACGCTCTCTGCTGCAGAGCAGACTGTCCTTCATCTGCATGAAAGAAGCGTTTTTCAGGATTTGTGTTGGACGACTGCAGCTTCAGACGTCCAAGCGGCTTCTTTACTGCAGAAAAGTCAGATTTGACTGTTTTTGGAAGATTTTTTTTTTTTAATATCCTGTTTCGCTCAGACACAAAGCTGATGGGTCTGTCAGTAATTGTTAGAATGTGTCAATCTAATAAAAAAAGACTTGTGGGTTCAGGTGAAGGACCCTTCTGACTTCCCTCCTCTGCTTTCACAGAAAACATGACAAACTTTTAGTTTTTAATGCAACTGTTTTCTGTTTTTTAATAAAACTTGGAAAATAATTATGATTTTGAAGGTGGTCTGGTCTTTTTTTTTTGTCCTGTTCGACAGCTGTGCAACAGATGAGCGCTGAAGGCCTGTTATGTGTACAGATTTTACTTATACAACATGGGGTTATAACTCTTCTGACGCACGAGGTGTATATTTGAATAAACCCCTTTTGTATTTGAGGCTAAAATGTATTTACATTAACTATGCTTGTATACATTTTTTGTTGGACCAGACGGAAAAAAGAATAGAAAAGGAGAGTGGGATGCTAGAGATGAAAGGGTAAGGGTACAAATGAAAGGGGAGAGAGAAAGGGGGTTAAATGAGTTGAAGGATGAATAGAAGTAGGAGGGGTAGGATCACAAAGCAAAGAGTTGCTGGAGGTTTATCATCATTACTGTCAGGTGTAGATGTTAGTCAAAAGGGGCGGGGCCTGTCCACACAGTCAAGTGTTACAAATATACCGGTTGTCTCCCAAAACCTTCACACAAAAACGTGCCAACATGTAAACAATACAACTACACACGCACATACTGTACCTATGCATACAAACAATTCCTCTGATGATTCCCTTGATCTACACATGGGACAGTAGATCAAGGGAATCTGCCCACCGGGCGACCCAACTTCAGCCACCCAGAACAGGGCCGGCAGAACTGCCATAGGGGCCCGCAGCGCCAGAGAGCAGGGGGCAACAGAACAGCCCTCCATCCGGGGGGCCCAGCACAAGGCCCCACCCGCGGAGGGGCCATGTTTCAAAGCCCATGATACAGAAGGGTGGTCTGATCATTTCCACAGAGCTGTCATATGACTTTGACCGTGAAAGTCTGTCTCAGCTCCATTAAGAACCCATTGATGAAGACATCCTCAGAAGGTCAGCGCTCTTCCATAATCTTTAAAAAATCTTTCCTTGAGGCTTTTGAAGGAGTTTTTCAAGTTCGTGTGTGGCTTGCTTGATCCTTTACACCGGAAAATCAATTAATTCATCACACAACCATCTCAAAATTACTCTAAAAGTAGAATTGAAGGAGTCTAATTTTGGAAACTGATTTCAGTGGCACAGTCAGCTGGAAGCTCATGAGCATCATTCCGGATGAAGGGATTTTTCCATCTTTTACATTTCAATGTTATTTAAAGACTATCCTGCCCTCATCAGAGGTCATGGTGGCGCCAGATCTGCAAACCACCGTTTCCTCTCCTCTAAGATGATTCCTTCAGCAGGCCGCCCCATTGTTTTTAATTACAGCAAAAAACAAGAGCTGCGATGACAGTGAATGACTTCCACCGGACAGACGCCGACCTTCCTGTGTCATGAATATTTTCTCTCAGTTGATACTGAATTTCTGCTTTTCTATAAGCAAAGACATGGAAGCAGATTGGATAACATGCTGCACGTGCATGACGTAGATCAATCACGTCTGGTCCGGTCCCATTTTTTTTTTCTGCTTGATTAGCTTGACCTTCTTCTTTGCCTTTGGGCTGCTCCTTTTCTAGGGGGCACCACAGTGAATCATCCGCCTCTATATAACCCTCTCCACCACATCCTTATGTTCTCCTTCTCTATGAACCTCCTCTTTGGTCTTCTTCTAGCTCTCTTTCCTGGTAGCTCCAACCTCAGCATCCTTTACCCAACATCACCACTGTTTCTCCTCTGAACAGCACAGCTGGGCGTACTTTTGAGAAATCCAACAGCTGCTGAATAAGAGACAATGTAAATGTAAAAAGAAATGAAAAAAGGAAAAGAAAAACTCGAATGGAAAAAGTAAGATGATCTTTTTATTTTCAATTGTGATTTTGGTCCGCAGCGGTCATAATATCTGCAGACTCAGCTAAAAAATTAAATTCATCCCCACCCCAAGACCCCCACCGCACCAGCAGCGGCAGCCGGAATCCCCCCAACGCCACACGGGAACCGGCAGGGAACAACCGCCACCCGGGCGACCAAGCCCGCCACCCAGGCCAGGGCCAGCAGGGCCGCCGCAAGGCCCCCAGAGCCAGAGAGCAGGGAGGCACGGAGGGAAAGAGGGCGCCGCCCCAGCCCAACCAGGAGAGCAGCCCCCCCGCCGCGCCGGGAGAACCCAACGCAGGGCCCCACCGGAGAAGGACGCCCACAGCCCCAGACGAGCACCCCACCACCACCCAGGAGTTCCGGGCATCCCCCCACCCCAACCCCAGGTACGAGCCAGGACCCCCCAAGGGAGACCCACTCCGCACTCCAGGCAGCCATCCGCCCGGCCCACGGTTGGTCCAGGGAGGAGCGAGGCAGGGGCCCGCCGCCCCCGCCCAGGAGGGGGGAACCCCGGGGAAAAAAGAGGGCCCACAAGGGGTGTTGTAAATATGGCCCGACCAGGCTCGGCCACAGTTGGAAATTTGGCGGGGCCCAGCACTCAGGAGCAAGGACCAGAACCCACCCCCCAGGGACACGAACACCCCCGGCTCAGATGTAATGTGAACCCCCCCACCGCGCGGAGAGAGCACCGCCGGGCCCAGGAAGCCGGCACCCCGGGGACACAGCCGCCGTTGTAAAGGGGCCCGTACCCCCCACCAGGGAAGAGGCAGGGGACAGATGGTCCTAGGTCCCACTTTCCTTGCAAAATGTGTGTGCGTGTATGTGTGTTTGAGAGAGTGTGTGTGTGCATGTGTGTGTGTTTATGTTGGGATGTATATATTGAGGGGGGAGGGGTGTGTGTACTAAGGGGGGTGCGGTTAAAATTGGCGGGTAGGGCACTAAGGGGACATCTCCTGATTACTCACAGTGACGTCCCCTCACCCTCCCCACCAAGGGGCCCTAAATGTCTAAGGTGCGGTTAAAATTGGCGGGTAGGGTGCTAGGAGGACATCCGCTGCTTGCTGGCAGTGATGTCCAAGCACCCCCCCTACCAGGGGCCCTACATGTCTAAGGTGCAAATAAAACCGAAAGAGGGGGGGCCCACTCCATACGGCAACCACAGGAGGGGGGCCACTGCCTAGTAAACCCCCCCCCCAAGGCTCATCGCAGGCTAAGCCCCCCACCCCCTCACCCTATTATGAGGTTATATGAGGAAGGGGGTAAGTTGGGGACAGATGATAGACTGTCCCCCGGTGGTCAAACAGCCGTCCCCCGCCCCCCCCCCCCAGCAAGGGGGCCAGGCCCACCCAGCCCCGGGGCCCCACCCCCGGAGGCGCAGACACCCCAGCACCACCACCCCCACACAGAGAGAGGGGAGCCAGAAAGCGCCGCCCCCCCCCCCCCGGAGCAAGCCCAGGCCCCCACCCCCAAACGCTGGCCCTAGAAGAGCTCTGGTCAGGCCTCGACGGGACCGAGGCAGCCAACCGGCCGGGGAAACCGCCGATGGCCTCAGCGGAGACCCCGACCCGTCAACCCCCCCTGCCCCGTACCAATAGTGCCCCCCCCCCCTCCCCCAGAATGCCCCCCCACAGGACAGGGCCGACAAGACCCCCACCCCACCCCACCCCCAGACCCCGCAGCCGAAGCGGATGACACCCAGAGCGACCGGGGGCCCCAAGAGGGTTGTCCCGTCCCGCCCCAGAGCCAGGGAAGGGCCGATCCCAGCCCCAGGTGTAGACGGGAAGCCCATCCAGCGCCGCTGGCCCCCCCCCCCCCCCCGAGCAGCGCCCCCCGCCAACCCCCCCCAGCACAGGCAAAGGGACCACCCCCCCCAAGCCAAGCCAAGCCAGACCACCACCCCACCCCCCCACCACGCACCCCCACACCCAAGCCCAGAGGACCACGCAGCGCCCCAGGCCGCCCCACCCAGGCCCCGACCCCCACCCCGGCCCACGGCAGAAGGGCAAGGAGCAGCGACGACC
Source organism: Oryzias latipes (assembly GCF_053564925.1). NCBI lineage: Eukaryota > Metazoa > Chordata > Actinopteri > Beloniformes > Adrianichthyidae > Oryzias > Oryzias latipes. The sequence goes on from NC_136248.1 coordinate 3,982,579, forward strand.
ATGCCCCCCCCACCCCCTAAGTCACGGAGTTAGCTATGGGAGACCAGAGAGACCGAATTCTTTCAAAGTTACTTGAACTTTGGGCTTACATTTTTTCCAAGCTGATATGATCAAGCAGCAGATTTCTGTGTTGACTTATATTTATATTTTTTTTGCTTTTCCAATTTATTAAAATAGTTTTTTTAGCAATGCAAAGAGTTATGAAAATGATAGAGCCTAATCCTCCTTCTACATCGATGGCACTCATGTCACCAAGCACACAAAGTGACGGTGAAGCTGTGATTGAAACCTTAAGCCAGACTGATAGATCGGCACATACCTGCTGCCAGAGAGCCTGGACAGGCGTGCAGAACCATAGTGCATGCATGTAATTGTCGGGCAGATTACTGTCACAGTGCTGACAAATGTCTGAGTTACTGAGACCCATCTTGAACATCCTCTGTCCAGTGTAGTAAATTCTGTGAAGAGTTTTGAAATGGATTAGCTGCAGATTTGGACTTTTTGTCATTTTAAAGGTGTTTAGACAAAGTTCTGACCAAAAACTTTCATCTGTGCTGATGCTCAAATCCGCATCCCATTTTGTTGTCGGAAGTGAAATATTGTTATCTAAATTACATAAAAGTTTGTATATTTTGGAGAGAGTTTTATTCATTGAGAAATTGATCAGAGTGGTAACTACATCTGGTAGCTTTAAATCGTTGTCTCTGTATTTAAACTTTTTAGTAATAATTGATTTAAGTTGCTGATATTCCAAGAAGTTATATATTCCATGTTTGTCTTGAAGTTCCTGGGGAGTTATGAATCTTCTATCAATAATTATGTGCTCTAGTTGTTTTATGCCCCCTGCTTGCCAAGCTGGGAAGTGGATAATTTTTTTGTTTATGAGGATGTCTGGGTTGTTCCAGATGGGTGTCATTTTGCACGGTTGAATTGATGATTTTGATATTTTGAGAAATTCCCACCAGGCTGTTAAAGTGGCATTTATATTAATACTTTTGAAACAATCCTGTTTTTTAACTATTTGACTAATAAATGGAAGATCTGACAGGTTGATCTTTCCACATAACGCCTGTTCCAAGTCTAACCATGAGTTGGTTTCTGGATTATTTTTTAACCATTTTAAGATGTATTGTAATCTATTTGCAAGAAAGTAATTGTGGAAGTTAGGTAATTCTAATCCTCCACAGCTTTTTGCAGATTTTAAAGTTTTTAGACTAATTCTTGCAGGTTTATTGTTCCATAGAAAGCTTGATATGGATGAGTCTAATGTTTTGAACCATTTTAATGGCGGTTGTGTGGGAATCATTGAGAAGAGATAATTAACTTTGGGTAAGATTTTCATTTTAACCGTGGCTACCTTGCCCATAAGGGACAAAGGCAGGTTGGTCCAGCGTGTTAGATCGTCCTGTATGTTTTTCAGTAATGGGGTGTAGTTTAGCTGCACCAGTTCTGATATTTTGGGGGAAAAATAAATACCTAGATATTTTATATTGCCTGATTTAACTGGTATTGTGAGTCCTTGCTCCGCATTACTGTTCAGTGGTAATAAAACAGATTTATTCCAATTAATGGAATAGTCTGATATAGAAGAGAATTCATTAATGATTGTTGCCGTTTCATTTACAGAATGTATATTACTTAAAAACAGTAATATGTCTTTGAACTTTTTAGTCTTTGAACTTCACATTTGATCCTGTGCAAAAAGGAAATGACTCAGCAACTTTAAAGCAGATCTTCAATAATGCTTGTCTGACACGTATTCTGTCCAGAGGGTCCATTGTCACTCACTAGAGCTGTTTTCATATGAAACAACACTGTTTTCAGTCAGCATCTGTTTCCCCTTATCATACAAGAGAACCAATGCTTTATCGCCTCTTTATATTCTCTTTATTGAATTGCGCTCAACATTTTTAACCAAGAAGGACAGTATTGGAACAACAGACTATAGCAGTCATTTACACTGTTATGCCTGTTTAAACCTTTCCTCACTGTAGGTTCCTTCAGTTTGAATTTTTATCTAAGAAAGGATCTAATGTGATGTAATGGATTAAGCATCAAAATTCCCACACAGCTCTGCACAAAACAAAACATCTATACTTAATGTAACATCCATGCTTCTTAATTTTAATTCATGACTCACAAAAACTGTGTGGTTTGTCTCATGGTCAGCTCTGAGCTTTGAGGTCTGGTTGTCGTGCAGCACAGCCTCTCAGCTGAAATGCTGTGGTAAAGAAAACCCAGCTGTGATGTTTCAGGCAAAAAACAAACTATATTCAGGGTTCACATTGTTTATTTCACAGCAGATTCACAAACGAAAGAGGAACGCAAACAATTTTACGCTTTTACTTTTATCAGCACACATGAAAAAATCCAAGCAAGTTACATAAAGCTTATGAAGCTGCATTTGTGTACACAATATTACATTTCACACAATTTATGAGGTGAAACAGTTACTCATTCAGTTAGAAAGATTAGACAATATCATGAGGACAGTGAAATGACAGATTCATGTAAAACTCAACACTCAGATTCTGTGTTTTGAAAGATAACTTGTTTTCTCTTCATGTAGTCAAAAGACAAATGTCTGTTAGTACATTATAGTGTTGTTTCTATTAAAATCTTTCTCTCCCTTCAGTCTGGGAAAAAAATAAAAAATGACTTTTTACACTTTACTGGAGCTTGACAAAGCAAATTAAAGCAAACACAAAGACTGAAATCCGCAGCAATACTTAAAATACAACAAGGTTTTTAAAAATGACTTCTGTCGTTTCACATGCAAGAAGAGGATTATGGCGACTCACCAGCTCTGTGACATGACAGAATCGGAATGTTAAGAAGACCAGGTGAGCTGTAAGTACACTGAAACGTGATTGACAGTTCGGTCCCTGCTCCTGTCAACAGAAAAGCCTGCAAACACTTTTCTGCTCAAGCAAGTCGTGATTGATCTACATGTTGGACTCACAGTGAGTGCGCTTGTCATTCTCAAAATCACTGTCCTGTGAGATGAGCTTGTAAGGTTTCTTCCTCTCCTTCTCCTCCAATACAGCGTTTCCCATCTCCACATCTTTGCTGCGAAGTTCATGTCGGGACAGGAACTCAATGATGCCGGCTCCAATCGAGTCTCCCAAAACATTGGTGGTGGTACGGAGGCGGTCCCTGTAGCCGAGAACAAAGATTAACCTGACCCATTAAAATCAAAACTAAAACCCAGATGACTGGCCAATGTATCAACCAAGCAAACAAAAAAAAAGTAGTGATATAAAAAACTAAAATAACAACCCACAGAACTACAAAACCAGAAAATAAGCCACCGACACGAAAAATCAAATGACCGATCAACCAACTACCAATTAATCCAAGAGTAAGTCAACAAGCAAAACTACAGACAGACTCAACAATCACCTGACCAAGCCATACAACCGTTCTCCAGGATCTTTTAAACCTATCTTAGGATTGATGCAGCAAAAATGGCAAGAGGTTCAAGAGTTTGACTACAAAGTTGCAGTAAAAGTTGTGATATGTTAGAATTTTCAGCTACAGCCGACTGGATGACTTGCAAATTTGAAACCAGTTTTGTTTTTCCAGTGTGTTGAGGAGTAATTCTAATATTTCCACAAGAAATGCAAAGCATGGCATGATAAACACACACCCATGGTAAAAACACATACACACATACATTGTAGACTTACACAAACATGGTAAACACAAACATGGAAAACTCCCACAAATGGTAAACTCACCCACATGGTAAACTCAAACACATGGTAAACACACACACACAGTAAACTAACACATAGTAAACTCACAAATGGTAAACTCACACGTAGTAAACTCACACACATGGTAAACTCACACACATGGTTAATTCACACACGGTAAACTCACTCACCTTTCTTTTCACAAACATGCTAAATTATTACACCTGGTAAACTAACACATGGTAAATTCACAAATGGTAAACTCACAAAAATGGTAAACACACACACCTTTTTTTTCCCGCAAACATGGTTAATTCAAACACATGGTAAATTCACAAACATGATAAACTCCCACATGGTAAATTTACACACATGGTAAACTCACATACGGTAAACTCACACACATTTCTTTTCACAAACATGGTAAATTCACACACACGGTAAACTCACACATGGTGAACTCACACACGTGGCAAATTCACCCACATGGTAAATTCACACGCATGGTAAACTCACACACATGGTAAATTCGCACACAGTAAATTCACATGCATGGTAAACTCACACACATGGTAAACTCACACATATGGTAAATTCACCTACATGGTAAACTCCCACAAGGTAAACTCACACATGGGGGCGACTGTGGTGCAGTGGAAGAGTAGTCAACCTCTGATTGGAAACTGCAGGGTTCGATTCTCGCCCCGCCCGCCAATGTGTCGAAGTTTCCTTAGGCAAGACAGCTGACCCCAGCTTGCCTCTAGTGGAAGGTTGGTGTTTGGCTGCAGAGCTGCCATGATTGTATATGAATGGGTGAATGTGACTGTATGGCGCTTTGAGCCTTCCAGGAAGGTAGAAGGGGGCTATATAAGTGTACACCATTTATCATTTTACCATGGTAGACTCACGCACAAAATAAATTAACACACATGCCTGCAGTCTACTTGTCTGAGCCTTTAACATGACTTGCAGAGATGGTTTGACTGGTGGAACCTGTGTTATGACTGTGCTATCCAGAATACAGTGATAGAAAATGAGAGTAAAACTGTTTTTCTCTTCCTATGAGGAAATTCCCAGTGAAACACATCTCTAACAGACATTCATATTTGGCTCATCCTAGTTAAAAGAGAAGTGTTTCCTTTATTACCCCAGTTAGCTGGGTAATTTCTGGTAAGGGTACTCTAATTGAAATGTTTAATTTGGGAAACCTAATTATGTTTCTATGTTGAAACTCTTTGTAAAAACATTGGGTATAGAGGGATAGATGTAGCGCAGGACTCCAGGGAGGCTGGGGAAGTGTGCCACCAGGACACAGAGTTGTTCCCGACCTTTGAGACGACACACGTCGCACAACACCTTTAACATCAAATAGGACACTTACAAGAACCAGTCAACAGCAATGATGAGAGTGATGTCATCAGTGGGCAGTCCAACAGAGGTCAGAACAATCACCATGGTGACCAGTCCCGCCTGAGGGATGCCAGCAGCCCCAATGCTGGCTGCAGTAGCTGTAATGCTTTACGTTAAGGACAGACATGTCAAACACTGACTTGTGAGCCTTCTTCAGAACAAGTTCTCTCATTCTCACCTGATGGTGATGATCTGACCAAAGTTCATCTCCATGTTGTTGACCTGAGCGATAAAGATAGCTGCCAATGCCTCGTATAAAGCAGTTCCGTCCATGTTTATGGTGGCCCCAACAGGAAGCACGAAACGTGTGATTCTTTTGTCAATCTTGTTGTTTTCCTCTAGACATTTGAAGGTGACCGGGAGTGTTGCAGAGCTGAGGAACAGGGGAACAGGTTTGCAAAATCCCATCATTTCTCACTGTCAAGTACACTATAGAAAACATGAACGTCAAAACATAAAAAACTGTCCCAAAATAATAGACTCAAAACTGTCTCAGGTTAGCCATTAGAGCTTTGTTGGGCCATTAATGATATACTATGTCTACACTGTGCTCAGAAACAAGTGTTCAAGCAACCATTTCCAATGAAAAGTCTATTTAAACACGTTAATATAAGTGATTTTATCTTCCTAGTTTAAAACCTTTTCAGTCGCCCATGGCTACACATGTGTAATTTTTCAGGCTCTACACACAAAACACAAGGCTATTGAACGCGAGCTGACAGTTAAACCGGGTAAGGTTTGACCAATAAGGGACTTGGATTTGATAGTCATGTATAGGTAACATCTTTTCAAAACATTGAAGTACTAACCGTTTAAGATTATGAGATTATGTTGCAATGCAGGAAGTAAGATTCTTTTAAAAATATCATTTTAAGTTACGTGAAAACATTTAGCAACACAACAATTCTAAAGTAATGAAGAACTAAGTTTTCTCTAATGAAAATATCCATCCATCCATCCATCCATCCATCCATCCATCCATCCATCCATCCATGCATCCATCCATCCATCCATCCATCCATCCACAGTTTTTCCCTAATTCTGCTCAGAGGACATGCTGTGGCATTGGGGGTCTTAAGCTGCTTAGCCTTGTGAACCAACTTTAATCACGATAGTTGTTGCTACTTACCTGGATGAGGTTCCCAAGGCGGTTACCAAAGCTTGGAGCAGTCCAGCAATAAACACAAAGGGGTTCTGTCGAGTGATGACAAAATAGAGCATGGGCAGAATCAAAACGGCATGAATCATCAAGCCGATGATGACCGTGATGGTGTACATGCCCAGCTGACCGCCCATTTGGGTGAGGTCATCCATCTCAACTATCTTTCCCGCAATCAGGAACAGGATACCAATAGGAGCGTACCTGAAAGGAGAAAAGGAGCCTTACTGCTCGGTGTGACAGTGATTTTGACTTGATTAACTCTAACTTAGGTCAGATCAGTTTTACCACATGATGATGGCTACCAGCTGCATGATGGCTTCATTCAGGCCGTCGAAGAATTCTCTGAGTAGCTGGCCCTGCTCTTTCATGTTCCCAATGATTAGACCAAAGCACATAGAAAAGACCACCAGCCCGAGAGCGTTGAGTCCATTGACCTGACCGGGGATTGGAATCATCTCCTCCCTGGTGATCTCCATGACCTCCTGAGTGTTGTTGGTTGAGTTGAAGAATGTATCATTGATGGTCACCGTCAAGTGGACCGTTCGCTTCCCATATTTGGTTTTAAACTGTTAAGAATACAAGATTCAGTACATTTAAAGGGCCTCCATCCTGCTTTTCTTAAGCGTTTCAGAGTAAACTATATCCATGTTTATGATAATATAATATTGTCTATGATCTTAAAATTTCGTGTCCTGCAAAGATTTGCCCTTTTTTTCACCCGCAGACAGTCCGTACCCACCCATGGGGCAGCTGTGACTAAGGCTTAATGGTAATTTAGGGTCAGTTTTCTGGACGTCATTCGCTGTTAGTTGGTTTCAGTGTTTCTGTGGTGTAATGCTTACCTGCTGGGTGCAAGCTTGGACCAAGTTGGGAGGGAACATGTTTCTGAAAAGAGAGGGTGGAATTACTGTCACCATCTCAACCTCAAATGCTGTCGTCTTCCAGAATACCTGATCAGATCCAGGAAAGCATCCGCGGGGCTGATTTGTTCAATGGTCTGCTGCTTTCCAAACTCTGCTTTGGAGCCCTTTCCTGGGTGGATGATGAGCACGATTAGTATGCCGATGAAGACTGCAATGATGGTTGTGGTCATATAGTAAATCACAGCTCTCATGCCCATCTTCCCAGATGCTTTACTGTCCAAAGCTGCCATTCCTGTTGGAGAAAGAAGACAACAATAATGCAAAAGAGAAATAATGAGCTGCAGCCACCGAAAGGCTCAAAGTACTGAAGAGGTTAAGGGCAGACAAAGTTACAACAATCTCTTTTGTTACTGTGTATGACAAAAAAATATGAGTCCATGAAACACAGCACAGGAAGAAAGTTTGGCCAACATGGCCTTCTTCCTGAGTGATGACATCATACTGTAAAATCTTTCAACCAATCATAAGCCTCTGCCTCTTCTCTAAATTTGATTGTGGTCTGTCTATGTCTTAATCTAACCCTGCAGATCTCAATAGTCTGGTCCAGGTTTCTGTTCTCTACTCTTAAACTAAACCTTTGGTGTTACTATGACAGCTAAAAGGGTGCGGTGGCGGAGCTGACCTGTAATCAGACTTGAGACGAGCAACGGCAGGACGAGCATCTGCAGCATCCTCATCAGCACCTCTCCAGGAAAAGAGAAGTACTTGACCTCCCGGTAGCTCATCTTGTAGGGGCGCAGTGAAAATCCAAGAATGACCCCTGATGATGAAAGAAGAGTTCATGGGTTGCATGGACCAGGCTCTTACCTGAGGAAGACTAGAATGCTTCATCTCACTCACCAAGAACAACTGCTGCCACTGTGAAGAGCACAAAGGCGTTCTTCTTGAAGAACGCCTGGACATCTTCTTTGGAGATCTCCTCCACTTTCCTCTTGGCCTTCATTGCCCGGATGTGGATTCCTTCCCTGATGCGCTGCATCCTGATGGACGGTTGTTGTTTCGTCGATCAAATATCAGTCCCTCCTTTTGATGCTTCCAGATAGATGCTGCTGAAGTACATAGAAATTACAACAAAACCATAACTGATGGGGAACAGCATTGTGACGATGGAGATGATGATGTTTGGAGGAACCAAAACACCAAAGGTGTCTCCCTGCTGGGACTGTTTCCTCACAGTGTTTAACCAAAGGTTCCTGTTTTTCCGTTTGGTTGGAGAACACACTCTGTCAATCTGATCTGGACGTTTTACTTTTTTCACTGCTCCAATGTTGATTCAGTACTGTTGGTCACTTTTGGACCTCTTCAGAACCAGAGCGTTCACATTGATTCCGTATTTGGGTTTTCTTGTGTGTTTAAGCAGAAAACAAGCAAAACATGGAGGACAGGAAAACCTAGACAAAGATGGTTCTGCAGAAACCATCCACCAACCAACCAAAACAAACAATCCATCTGGCAGCTTTTGTTCTGTAACTGTTTGATCTTCATCGTCTCGTCATCATCCCCTGCTGAGTTCTTTCTTTGGAGGTTCTTTAAGGTGTAAAGAAGTTTGTCTGAAGTCAAAGCAGAAGAACAGACCTCCACCTCAGTCTGGATCAGAATCGTGAAGGTCTGCCTGATCTTTTCCTGATCTTATGAGGAAGTAGGTTGTTTTGTTTTCTTGTCTCACAATCAACATGTCAGGACTCAAACATGAGCCACAGATGAAGAGCAAAATCCACCCTCGTCTTCATTTGCAGAGCTGCAGCCGTCCCTCCTCCTTTAAGAGCATCTTCTCATCCTCACTGTGATTCTCTTTGAATTCTTGTTGTTTTTGAACCAGATCAGCATTTCTGAGGAACGCCCTCAGTTAAAGTAATCTGAGAGTTTTTTTTTAGTTACACAGGAAAAAAATACTTTCCTCTGAACTGGGAGTGATCGTACTTCTACCTAATTCCCTTAAAATAACTACTCTTTAACATGTATTCTGACTACTTTTCCATGACAGCAGATCCCAGGAGTTTCAGGGTCAGACGTACCTGTCCGGCTGCCACTGATCCTCAGATGGAGGTGTTGGTGGGGGAGGGGCAGGCTGGCTGCTGGAGGATGGATGAGGATGCTGAAGATGCTGAAGCTTCAGCGGAACTTCTGAGATTGAGCAGCAGAGAGCAGAAGCTTCTGCAGTCAGGAGAAGTGGGAGGAGGCTCATCCACAGGAGGAGGAGGAGGAGGGAGGTCCCATACAGACACTTCTCCCAGCTTTCAAATTAAAAGACTTCCCAGGATGATGTTTCCTTCCTCTTCATCCTCGTTCTCCTTCCGTCTTTCCATCATTTTTGTGCTGTTTTCCTGCAGAATGTCACCCTGCTGTAAATGAAGGCTGAAGTCAGACTCACCGTCTCCATGGGGACGTGTCACAGTTTGACTCCAGAGAGGATTCAGACGCTTCAATTAGCCGGGCCAAGTGGAGCTGGAGCTGGAATGAGTGACCTGACTGTGTGGAGAAATAATCTCCAGTGAGCTGAACACAATTGCAAGGAAAGCTCCTTAAACAGGTCAGAGTGTTTCACAAACATCTCAGCATCCAAGTGTTGAAGGGTCCAGATTGTGCCTTCTGCGCTGCAGCTCATGCAGGATCCTGCTCGGCTCCTTCTGAATCTGCAGCTGACATGTCACTTCCTCATATCTGGGAGCAATCTTCAAAATAATGAAGACCAGTGATGCGTCAGATCCACAGACATTTCTGAAAGCAAGAATAACTACATCTATTATGTGCAAGAAAAAACAAATAACTGATGCTAGTTTATGAAGTTAATGTTGTTTACAGACCTTTAATTATTCATTTGTTAATTAAGCGTTTTCTGTTTTTGTACCTTTTCTAAATAAACTTTAGTTGATGTTTGTGCTGAAAGATTTCAATGTGTCTTCATTTGAACTTTTGAGCCTTTTTTCACTGAAATTTGACATGGTTCATGCCGCAACCCCCCCCCCCCCATACTATGTCAGATGCTTACGCAGAGATGGAGGAGAGGAGCTTTCACTAAAGAAACAATAAAGGAAAAGCATTACTTTGGAGAAAAAGATTAAAATAGAAATTCTTTATTAATATCATCTTTAATTAATCCATAATTCGGATTTTTTGAAAAAATCCGAATTTTTTGCAAGACCGTTCACATTTCCAAGTAAATCCGAACTTTTGTGGTCTCCAGTGTGACCGTGAGACGACCCAAAACTGACCCGCATGCGCAGAAGTAGTCTTAGTAGTAGTAGTCTTTTTTTATTTTGGACTAGTGAAACAAATGTAAAATAACAGAATAAGACAAGAACGAGACAAAACTTACAAAAACAAGAAAAAGACAAGTAAATTATACAAAACAAAACAAAACAAAATGATATAAACACCAGTCCAAAAGGGAGTGAGAAGAAGAAAAATCTTATAAACTCTCACCCCCCTTTACCCTAAGCCCTTACTTTCCCACCATCAGAGTCCAGTGCCCTACCCAAGTGTATATGTACATATATACATGTAATTTTCATTTCCAAACAACATACAAATGAATAACAAAACGTATTGTCAAAGTATGCAGATTTATAAATGCTGACATTCTGTATTTTTTTGTATTTGCACATATTTATCCATGATCATCTTCCTGTATCTATATTTAAATTCTTTTATGTTTGGACATTGTTTCAAGCATTTACTTAAGAGTACTCAACGGTGAACGATGTCACTCGTTGTTTGCGGAGCCAACGTTAACAATGGATGTCAACAACAGTGTTGTCAACAGCGGAGCTCTTTTTGCAATATTAAATTTATTTTCACGAAGGAGCAGCACAATAACAATCTTCTCATTTTAAGAGTCGGGATCGTCTGTACCCACTGTAGTAGAATAAGGATGTGTATGTTGTGTTTGGGCCGCGCGCGCCGTAGACAGGAAAAGAGCGCGTGCAGTGGTGGAGAATTGGGGGGGGGCAGTGTGGGCGCGCATTCATGTTGTGTGCTACGGAGGAAGGAGAACGGTAATAGAAGGTTTCCCCCAGAATATATGCTATTGATTCTTTATTAACCCGCTCTGGAGAATCCTGGAGAATCTAAGGGTCAGAACAGGGAGGAGGAGGAGGATCCGCCTTGGGTCCCCCGCGCTTCTGATCACGGTCGGAAAGGGGAGAAAGAAAAAAAAATCATCGCGGGAAATGTTCAACACCACGCTCGGCCATTTAGCTGGAATTTTTTTCAAAAACCGCCCGGTTGCGATAAAGAGCCCTGGAGTTTGGCCTGAATAGAGCTGTCACCCCAAATTTTAATCCAATCGGACGATGCTGACTGGTCTCAGCATTATCGTCTGCCATGGTTGTTGTTTATGTTCTCGTTCCCGCCTACTTCAACGCAGAATGATGACGTTTGTTGCGTATCGATGACGTACGATTCGGAAACAAGCCGCCTGGCCGGTCAGATGGCGGTCGCAATTGGAAAGATCGGATACGTTTCGGAATCAGGACGGCAAACCCAAGTGGCCTGGGTCGCAATTGAAAAGATCGGATCTGTGTCGTTCAGACTATCATGAAAAGATCGGAATTGGGTCGCATAGGGGCAAAAAAATCGGAATTGGGTCTTTCAGCCTGCAGTGTGAACGTAGCCATTGTGTTTTCATAGAGGGTTCGTGCTCAAACTGTTAACCCACTTAAAACATGCAATCAGGTTTTGTGCATGCACCATCCGACTAGCACTCTGCAACCATCCATCCAACTTCAGAACCAGTTAAATCTCTATTGGCATCACAAGGTTGCCGGAGCCTATCCCAGCTATTGTTGGGGGGATACGTGATACAGCTTGAACAGATCATCAGTGTGTCACAGGGCCACATAATCACACACACATTCCCACCTAGGAGCAATTTAGAGTCTCCAACAAACCTTGAAACCGGAGTACTTGCAGAAAACCACGCATGCACAAAGAGAACATGCAAACTCCACACAGAAAGGTCCTAGATGGGATTTAAACCAGGACCTTCCTGCTGTGATGCAAAAGTGCTAACCTCAGCTGTGCAAACCTTTCAGACACCTGGTGTTCTATTGGGGAAATAAATCAGTGACAAAAATAATCAAAACTCTGAGATTTTACATGTCTACTGCTGTGCAATAAAACACACACTTTTTTTTAACAGCAATCTTGCCCATAGTGTGCAATTTTAAGAGCACTGTTAAAATGTTTGATAAATGATACAAAATTTGTTGTTGAACCCACATAAGGTTTTTCCCCTGTGCCATCATCCTCCACAACTAAGACCTCCCTCATGAAAGAATAATCACTTTAACTAAGTGACTTTTTTAAAGTCACCAAAACTGTACCTGTTTTACCTAAGCTCTCATTTTTTTACTTTTTGTTTTTAATGTTGACATTTTATTGTAAATGTAATTTATTGTTTCCCCCTAGCCAGGACTCCATTGAAAAAGAGATCCCTAATTTCAATGGGACAATTCCTGGGGAAATAAAGGCTAAAAAAAAAAAAAAAAAAGATAAAATATATTGTTAATATGTTCCATATTCGGAAGTAGTATATTTTTTAGTATATGAAAATACTGCAATTATTCCTGTTTTCCTACATGGTTATGTACTATGCAATATACTGTGATATATACTGAAATATATACTGAAATATCCTACAGTATGTTGACTGATATGCTTTATATATAATATTCCGGAATATAATAAATAATTAATGCAAAATATTCCGGGCTGGGGATCAGCCCAGGGCCTTTGTGACTTTATGCTGTTGGACAGTAGCATGAAGCCATTACAGCCCACACACACTACACTGGCTCTTCTGTCCCCTGGGACACAATGCGTAAAGTGTAAAGCATGATAAAGCCTGACTTATGTGGTGCTAAACCAATCTGTAATCTTCTGGCTGGGCTGGGGCCTGCCCTCTTTGTGCTCCTGTGTCTGTCTGCCGTTTGGGGCCCCTGTGGTGGTCCTGCTGGTCATGGTCTGGGTGACATATGTGATTGCCCGACAGGTGGATTTCGTCCATCTGCCATAGCGCGCAGGCGCCGGGGGGGGCCTGCTCCACCACTGCTTTGGCGTGGGTCTTGGTGTGCGGGTGACCGAACATCCTCCCTCTTTTTACTTTCCATCCTCTACCTCAGCAGAACATAAACACTCATCTGAGAACAGGTGTCAGCTCCCTTTGCACAAATAGTATGTGTGACTGAGTGAAATGCTTTACATGTGTGTGTTTGTATGCGCGTGTGTACTGAAATTGAAATGTGTACGTCGGGAGTCCTCAACTAAAATGTTAAGAGATCCAGTTTAAGTAGCCAAGAATTGGTGGCACATCCCTAGAAGAATAGACGTTTGAACAGATGTTGGAAGTTTTTCAGTCTATCAGGGTTGCATTTCAAAACTGGAAAATTCCTGTTTAATTCAGTCTTTCTGTAGGAACAATTCCTAAATGTCCCTTTTACAAGTTCCCTCAGTTCAGAAACATCTTGAACGGGTTTGAAACTGTATTTGATTAAATCTTCATTCTGTCAAATATTTGCAGCTGTAGGGGCCCCCGATTTTATAATAGGAACAGGCAGCACAAAAACGACGAGTTGGGGACACACAAACATCAAAAGTGACACGGAGGGAAGCCACCAGAAGTAGTTACCTCTCTGATTAATTTTTCAATGAATAAAATTCTCTCCAAAATATACTAACTCTTATGCAACCCAGATAATAATATTTCACTTCCGATAACAAAATGGGATGCAGATTTAAGCATCAGCACAGATGCTGCCCGTCCGCACCTGGGGCTGGGATAACTCCCTCCTTGGCTCTGGGATGGGGCGGGGCAACCCTCTTCTGGCCCGCGGTCGCTCTGGGTGACATCCACCGGGGCTGTGGGGTCTGGGGGTGGCTTATTGGCCATGTCCTGTGGGGGGCTTTCTGGGGGAGAGGGAGGGCCCACCATGAGTACTGGACCTTGGAGGTTTGACGGGTCGGCGTCTTCGCTGAGGCAATCGGCGCTCGTCCCGGCTGGATGGCTTTCTCTGTCCCGTAGAGGCCTGACACCTGACCAGAGCTCTCCCAGGGGCGTTGCCTGGGGGCGGGGGCCTGGACTTGCTCCGGGGGGGCTTTCTGGCTCCTCTCTCTCTGTGTGGGGTGGGTGGAGTGGGGCCTGGGGGGTCGGCGCCTCGGGGGATGGGACCCCTGGGCTGAGGGCACCTGGGTCCTATGCTGGGGGGAGCTGGGGGGGGTCTGTTTGACCACCGGGGGACAGTATACCAGCTGTCCCCTACTTACCCCCTTCCTCATATAATCTCTTATTAGGGTGAAAGGGGGGGGGGATTCACCCTGTGATGCACCTTGGGGGAGGAGCTACTTGGCAGTGGTCCCCCTCCCACGGTTGCCGTATGGAATAGGCCCCCCCTCTCGGTTTTATTTGCACCTTAGACATGTAGAGCCCTTGGTAGGGGGGGTGTTTGGACATCACTGCCAGCAAGCAGCAGATGTCCTTTAGTGCCCTACCTCTATCTCCTGATCACTGTGAGTAATCAGGAGATGTCCCCTCAGTGCCCTACCCGCCAATTTTAAGAGCATCCCCTTAGTACACACACCCTTTACTCCTCCAAATATACATTCCGACATAAACACACACACATGCACACACATACACACGCATTTCACAAGGACGGTGGGACATAGGACCATCTGTCCCCTACCCCATCCCTGGTAGGGGGTACTGGGCCCTTGGCAACGGCGGCCGTGTCCCCTGGGTTCTGATTTCCTGGGCCTGGCGGGCCTCTCTCCACGCAGGGAGAGGGATCCCTGAGTTCTCTGGCAAGGCCCAGAGCCGGGGATCACATCACCCCTGAGCTGGGGGGTGTCCGTATCCCTGTGGTGTGGGTTCTGGTCCTTGCCCCTGAACGCTGGGCCTCACCAAATTTCCAACTGTGGATGAGCCGGAGCTGCAATCTCTGTCCTCCCATGCCTCCCCGCTCTTTGGCTCTGGGGGCCCCGTGGCGATCCTGCTGGCCCTGGCCTGGGTGGCGGATGTGGTCCCCCAGGGGGCGGTTGTTCTCTATCTGCTACTGTGTGGCGTTGGGGGGTTCTGGCTGCCGCTGCTGCTGCGGCAGAGGTCTTTGTGTGGGGATGGCTGGACACTCTCCCTCCTTCTTGTCACGTTCCACCATCCATATAGAAGAACATAAACACTCACTTAAGCACAGGTGTTAGCTCACCTTTGCACTAATATTTTGCGTGACCGAATGAAATATTTCACACTAGTTGGTTTGAAGGCATAAGAATGCGTATGTGAACATTATTTGTATTGTGAACATGTTGGCATGTGGACATTTTTGGAGCCAACAGTTCATGGTTAGACTTGGAACAGGCGTTATGTGGAAAGATCAACCTGTCAGATCTTCCATTTATTAGCCAAATAGTAAAAAAACAGGATTGTTTCAAAAGTATTAATATAAATGCCACTTTAACAGCCTGGTGGGAATTTCCTGGTTGGGCTCTCTTTCCCTCCGTGCCTCCCTGGCCTCTGGCTCTGGGGGCCTTGTGGCGGCCCTGCTGGCCCTGGCCTGGGTGGCGGGCTTGGTCGCTCGGGCGGCGGTTGTTCCCTGCCGGTTCTCGTGTGGCGTTGGGGGGATTCTGGCTGCCGCTGCTGCTGCGGTGGGGGTCTTGGGGTGGGGATGGCTGGGCACTCTCCTTCCTTCTTTTCACGTTCCACCATCCATTTTAGAAGAACATAAACACTCACCTGAGCACAGGTGTTAGCTCACCTTTGCACTAACAGTTTGCATGATTGAATGACTGAAATATTTCACACTAGTTGGTTTTAAGGCATAAGTATGCGTGTGGACACTATCTGTTTTGTGTACATGTCGACAGGTGGACATTTTTGCAGCTAGCAGGTGTGTTTATAACATTTGAGTGTGTGTGTGGACAGGCTCCGCCCTTTTTTTTTTTTTTTACTACATTTGAACCTTACCATAATGATTAACAACCAGTAAACTTGTTGCTGTATGCTGCTTCATGGTCTTATCCCCCTTCCCCTCCTATTATCACCCCCTACCCCCCCCCCCCTCTCTGTAGCGTCCCTCTCTCTTCTTCCCCTCTTTCCTTTTCCGTCCGGTCCAACACCAAAGATTTTCAGACATGATTGAAATTAATAAAGTTTGGCCTCAATTACAAAGGGGTTTATTCAGACATACCTTTGGTTTGTCTGAAGATTAATAACCCCTCTTGTTAAAGTAAAATATGTCCAACACAAGAGGCCCTCAGCTCTCATCTGTCTGCCCAGCTGTTGGACAGGACAAGTTTAAAAAAAAAAAAAAAAAAAAAAAAAAAAAAAAGGTATGTTAATAACATTTGAGTGTGGACAGGCCCCGCCCCTTCTAGATTCGTATTACATCTCAACCTCACCGAAATGGTAAACACCCAGCAACTTTTCGCTTTTGCATGCATGTGAACACATTTTAATTTTGCGGGTTTCAACTGCCAAAATCAGAGAACTGAGTCCATGAAGGAGGAAGGTATATCATTTCACAGGTAAGTGCTATAATTTTTTTCTTTTAATGCTGCAGGGGCTTCATTAATCATACACATGTTGACATGTATGATGCTGCAGGGCTGTTATCAACATGCTGCATGATGTACATTTATTTTGGTGTCGACATAAATGTACATTTTATTTTGCTAAACCTGTATACAGCATACTAGGCTATTATAGTAATATATATTTATACATTTCTGACTCAGTGACTGAAGTGGATCTTAGCAATAAAAAGAGCTAACCCAGGATGGATCACCATGGTTACTAACTAGTAATACAGTCTGGATATGTTCAAAACATTTGTGGAAACACATTTAGATAAGAGGCCAGACTGTTCACTTGAAACCCAACACCATAACATCTGTGTTACACAAACTGATCACTCACATGAATCAGTATAAATCTATTGTTTTTCTTTGTTGTTGTTTTTTAGGGTAAATCTATTGTTCACTTTTGGACTTCTTTGTAATGTTTTATTATTATTATTTATTATTATTTATTATTATTATTATTATTATTATTATTATTATTATTATTATTATTATTATTATTTTTATTATTATTATTATTATTTATTGACTTATTTATTTATTGTTTGTATTGACTTACTATTGATTTATTATTATTATTATTGACTTATTGTTGGGTTTTCCTAAATAATTTAAATTACATGTCAAAGAGGTCTAAAACTTCTAAATGTTTAGAAATTATTTTTAAAAATTCTTTGTAATAATTTTTTTATTTGTAAGAAGTCCTGCAACAATGCATTTTCATTAAAGTTTGAGCTTTTAATGCTGACTGTTTTTATTCTTTAACAACAACAAATGATGTATCTATATATCGTCGACCTCACCAAGATGGCGTCGCGCTCCGCCACCGTCGGCCAGGCTGCTAAAGCGGGCGTGTCTCCTCTAGTGATATAACTCATTGAATCAACCTCCTACCCCCCCCCCCCCCCCATTCTAACATCCCCCTCTCTCTTCTTCCCTCCTTTTCTTTTCCGTCCGGTGCAACACAAAAGATTTTGATTAAACTGAATAACGTTTGGCCTCGATTACAAAAGCGGTTTATTCAGACATACCGCTGGTTTGTCTGAAGATTCACAACGCCTGTTGTTAAAGTAAAATCTGTCCAACACAAGAGGCCTTCAGCTCTCATCTGTCTGCTCAGCTGTTGGACAGGACAAGTTAAAAAAATAAAAAATAAAAAAGTGACAGGGAGGGGTCAGAAAATGTGCGTATTGACAAGAGCTGCACCTTCAAACAGAGGTGCCCATTGTATTCGCTTTGGGACAAGTTTGGATACGGGTCCGGGTCTGGATCCACATGACTTGGCGTCTGGGTCCGGATCCGGTGTTCAGTCCGCTAGTTAGTGGTGTACACTTTGACATGGGAAGTTTTATAGAGACAACAGGAATCTTTTGACTATCATCTACAGCAGCGGTCCTCAACCTCCCAGGCCGCAGACCGGTACCGGTCCGTGGGTCATGTGCTACCAAGCCGCACACAAAGAATAAATAACTTACATTACTTCCGTTATATTCATTTCGAAATCTGAAAGATGTTTTATTTTGAAAAATTGCTCGATTCTCTGTTCCATCTGTCTATATCACTCTTGATGCAGGCCAAGGCGCTCTCCCTGTCTCTGTCTGTCTCTAGGTTACCGCTAAAATAAAACCCAGGATCTAGCAAAATGAGTAAAAAGCAAACGTCTTTGGAAAGTTTCTTTGCCAAGGGGAAAACCTCCAGCCAGGAGACAGAAGAGGAGCCTTCAACTTAAAAAAACCCACAAGTGTTAAATAGCTGCATTCGCTCCCTGTGCGGTTTACGTCCTGGTCGTGGAACAGTGGACCAGCTCTATACACTATCTAGGGTGCTGGAGGGATTGTGGGAGTTCGCTTACATAGTCCATATGTGTTTTATGGATTTGGAGAAGGTGTTCGACCGCGTCCCCCGTGGTGTCCTGTGGAGGGTGCTCTGGGAGTATGGGGTCCGGGGAGCCTTACTGAGGGCTGTCCGGTCTCTGTATGACCAGAGTAGGAGCTTGGTTCGCATAGCCGGCAGTAAGTCAGACCTGTTCCCGGTCCACGTTGGACACCCGGCAGGGCTGCCCTTTATCACCGGTTTTGTTCATAGTTTTTATGGACAGAATTTCTAGGCGCAGCCAGGGGCCGGAGGGGTTCTGGTTCTGGTTCTGGTTCTGGTTCTGGTTCTGACCAAGCCCGCCACCCAGAACACTGGTTCTGCTTTTTGCAGATGATGTTGTCCTGTTGGCTTCATCAAACCGGAGCCTCCAGTGTGCATTGGGGCGGTTTGCGGCCGAGTGTGAAGCGGCTGGGATGAGGGTCAGTGCCGCTAAATCTGAACCCATGGTTCTCGACGGGAGAAAGGCAGTCTGCCGTCTCTCGGTGGGTGGAGTTTCCCTGCCCCAGGTGGAGGAGTTTAAATATCTTGGGGTCTTGTTCACGAGTGAGGGAAGACCGGAGCGTGAGATCGACAGGCGGATCGGAGCGGCGTCCGTAGTTATGCGGTCACTGTATCGGTCCATTGTGGTGAAGAGAGAGCTGAGCCGAAAAGCAAAGCTCTCAATTTACCAGTTGATCTTGGTTCCAACATTCACCTATGGTCATGAGCTATGGGTCATGACCGAAAGAACGAGGTCCCGAATACAAGTGGCTGAAATGAGCTTCCTCTGTAGGGTGGCGGGGCGCTCCCTTAGAGATAGGGTGAGAAGCTCGGCCACCCGCGGAGAGCTCGGAGTAGAACCGCTTCTCCTCCACATCGAAAGGAGCCAGTTGAGGTGGCTCGGGCATCTAGTCCGGATGCCTCCTGGACGCCTCCCTGGAGAGGTGTTCCGTGCATGTCCCACTGGGCGGAGGCCCTGGGGAAGACCCAGGACACGCTGGAGAGACTACGTCTCTCGGCTGGCCTGGGAACGCCTCGGGGTCCCCCTAGAGGAGCTGGAGGAAGTGGCTGGGGTGAGGGAAGTCTGGGCATCTCTGCTCAGTCTGCTGTCCCCGCGACCCGGTTCCGGATAAGCGGGGGAAGATGGATGGATGAATGGATGGATGGATGGCTCCCTGTGCGTTTCAGAATTGATCTTATGATTTTTTTTTAATGGTTTGTAAATGTTTTAATGGTCTTGGGCCTTCTTATTTTAATGATATGACTTTAAAGTATGAGCCCTCGTTGACCCTGAGGTCTTCTGGCACGGGCCTCTTAGTTGTTCCTAAGGCGAGGACCAAAACTCACAGTGACGCCTCGTTCCACCATCCGCCTGTGGATCAGCCTGCCAGAGAACCTCAATGCCGCAAAGACTGAAGAGGTTTGTAAGAAGAGGCTGAAGACTTTTTAATCTGGCTTTCACATGCGTTTGGTAATAGCTTATGTGTTTTGTTCTTTATTTATATCTATTTCCTGGAGTTAATACATTTTTTTTAAATATATGAGGACTATTATTGTGATTTTTATGTTTTTAATATACTACCATTTTTATTGGTATTATAATAATGATATTAATTGTTGTGTTTTATTCATTTTACTTTTTTTTATTTACTAATATTGATATATCTTATTTTATTTTTATTGTTGTTATTTTATTATAATTTGTATTGTGATGTTTCATAATCCAGTGTTTCCTCTTGGGGATCCATTGTTCTGGGGCACTACTGGCTTCCCCTGTAGGGGGAGCTGTTGCTGCAGTGCTCGTTCTCATTGGGCCGGCTGGGGTCCCGTTCTGTGGTCTAATAGCTGTAGAGTGGGCCCTCGGCTGCTCTGTGGTGGTCAGGCGCTGTGGTCATGACCCCCATGTACCCGTGGTCGGTCCGGGCCTGTGAATGAATGGATCCCCATGATAGCGTTCCCTCACAGCAGAACCAAGCCAGACCCTTTCTTTATGCTGCAGTTCTTCGTTCTACTGGGAAAACTGGGTGGGTGGAGGCATTGTTCTTGATCGTATTTTGTTTTCTTTTTTAAATCATTTTCACTTATTATGACTGCTTTTATGTTAAGTACTTTGGGCTTTTAACTGAAATGGAAGGCGCTGTACCAATAAAAAAAGTTTGATTTTGTGTTTAATCCTCCTCCAACCTCCGTAACCCCACCTTTCCCCTTTACTTCATCGCCTGTCTTTTATCCCTTGTGCTATCCTAGGCACTTTAACGTTGGGAGTTGGGTCTAGACCCACTAGACAGTGCACTGAACCCTTTTTCTTCAATGATTTGTGATATTCACTTGTGTCCATGGATTACATGAAATCCTGTACACCTTTATCCACCATTGCCGTGGAAGGGAGAACATGCCAACGTAAGGATTGGGTCATCCGGACCCCTTAGGATAGCACAAGAGTTAAATCCTTTTTTCCCGTTCTCCAACGTCCCCAATTTTCCATCTGGTCAAAAAAAACAACAATAACATATAAATACAGTTTACCCTAAAATACAAAAGGGTTTTATACAAATATAAACCTCATGGTTCAGAAGATTCATAACAGAAAAATATGTTGTGTCACAAATACATAGCTGCATGAGCATCTTTTATAGAGACCAGAAAACATTATCACGACAGACTTTGCTGCTTCTTTTTACAAATATTCTGTTTACTGCAAGCCCCAGCTTCCTGTTTATTTTTTTCTTTTCCAGTTATTTTACAAATGTGTGCATCCCTGACAGTAAGGCTGAAGCTCCCTCTAGTGGACATAAAAGGTAAAACATACAGACAGCGGTAAAAGCAAAGGAAAACACCATCTCAGTCTGCAGAGGTAATAAATCTCAGAGGTAATAAACAAAAACACCAGCAAAGCTTTGACCTTTCCAACTTCACTTTTAAATAAGTAATCAATTTATTTTGTATCTAGTTGTGCGGAATGACACTTTAATGCTTTTTAATCTTTTGTATTTTTTATTTTTAAACTAGTATTGTTTTTATGAATAAAATGTTCCCGTTTCACTGTCCTGATTGTCACAAAAGCACAGCGTTAAAGCAACACAAACACAGCGACATTATCACCATTGTGTTCCTACTGACCTTTGTTTCATGAGAAGAGATTCCATTTTATTAGTTTATGTTGACATCACAAGCATTTACATTATTTGTTTAATCTCAATCTTTCCATCAGAACCACAGCGATCATGATTGCTCTATTGTCCGTCGTTCAGCCTTATGGAGCATCATCTCACCATCACTAGTGGGTGGTGGTCAGCGGAGTCCAAAAGCTGAAGATTTCCCAAGGGGTTTATCAGACTGAAAGGAGGAGACAACAAGAATCAGGAACCAGGACAAGGCCAGAGTAATCACTTAATGGATGTTGGCTCATGCCACAAGATTTTTCTGATGGACAAGCGCTTTGTCGCTGGCAGAAACAGTCTTAAATGGAGTCAGGGTGAGTAGAGACAGGTTGCAGGTGCGTCAGGAGTCATCGCCAGTGATCCAGCACTAAAGAAATATGACCAGGAGAGGGAGACAGAGGGACAGGGATGTGCCAAACCATGACAGAAGTATTTTCTCAAAGACGCAGGGTTGCCCTCAGCTGAGAAGGGCTGACTCACCTGTTGAGCTATTTTTAGAGCCGGGACTCCCAGATAGTGACTCACAGTCAAAGAATTCCTCCTCAGTGGAAAAAACAAGTTAACAATCAGAGAATCTCCCTCAACTCCCACGTCCTCACTCAGTTTCAGCCCAGGCCCCAAAGGCTGAGGCTATAATTAGCTCAATTTCCGGTATAATAAATTTAGAAAGCCGTGACATGGGTTATTTGGCATCATTTTACTTTTGAGGCGTCACGCGTGGAAAACTGCGGCTCCCTGCAGGAACATCCATTTCATATTTGATTAAAATAACTTTTAGATCTTGAGACACAGTGTTTAGAGAGAGCACGGCCTGTTTTTAGGAAGAGGAAAAATGACAGCATACAGAAATCTTTCAGAACTTGTGATGTTTTTTGTGCCTGATTCTACTTTAGGAAATCGTTGAAATGCAGATGGCGTTCAGCCTCTCTGCGTCTTTGACAGAGGTGTAAGCTTGAGTTTTAGTGGACTGCTGTCATAAAGGACTCAGGATCAATAGCCCACCCACTTTATTTTGAAGGCACAGTTTGCTGACGAACCGAGCCAGCTCATGACTTCCTGTTTGCATGACATTCAGAAAACAAGGGTTCCTGTCTGGTTTCTCTGCTGTGGCGAGTTTTCAAATCCATGAGGGATGCACTAGAGCCAAGATGGAGGTGACCACTGAGTCATGTGATCATCAGTTGTGTCATTGTGCAAAGGTCAGTGGCTCCACCTAGAGCTCACAATACCACCTTTACATTTCAAAGTGCTGCATGTCTTGATGTCTACAGCTGCATTTCCATTCCACACATCCGCAAAACCTTATCATCCATCCAATAATGCATCCATCCATCCATCCATCCATGCACCCATCCAACAACCCGTCCATCCATCCGTCCGTCCATCCATCCATCCATCTTCCTCCGCTTATCTGGGACTGGGTCACGGGGACAGCAGTCTAAGAAGAGATCCCTAGACTTCCCTGGCCCCGGCCACTTCCTCCAGCTCCTGTGGTGGTACCCCGAGGCGCTCCCAGGCCAGCCTGGGATGGCCTGGGTCTTCCCCGGCTGCTCCGCCGAGTGGGACATGCCCGGAACACCTCGGAAACCTTAACTGTTTCCATGAATGATAATTATGTGCATAAACACAAACCAACTGACGCTATAAGCCCTTCAGAAACATGGGGACGGATCCAGCAGATACATTCACATTTCTGCCACGGCACTAGCGCTCATCATCATCTACCAAATGTAACACAGGTGCCAACCTGGGCCATTGTATTTATTTTCCTCACCTGTTGCGTGTGTACTACGTGCCTTGGGTCATGTGACCGCGACCAACCAATCAGTTGGCTTTATAAGCCGCTACCCCGAAAGCTATCACAATACATGACAGGAGAGCCGGATTATGACGCTATGAGGTATGTTTGACTTCGGATTTACTTTAAAATCATTCGATCTCGTCCTGATCTTTGCCATATGACTCATTAACTTGTAGGAGCCAACTACCAGCTTAAACCGGCCGCAAATAAGCCGCGTATTTGATGCATTTTGGCGAAATCAGTGAGTCTATACTTCCTACTGTTTGTTTTGGTTAGCTTAGCATGAACGTCATGTCAATGAATGACGTGGACCGGTTAACAGCTGCTATCAATGCCAAATTTCTGTTTTCTACAACATTGATGTTTACACTTCATGGTAACATTTTTTTGTTAATGCAACCACATTGATTATCATCAAGAAAAGTGTTGTGAGCAGAACAAGGCACTCTATGTAAACTTTGTCGACCTGACCAACGCGTTTGACACTGTGAGCCGAAAAGGCCTGTGGCAGATCATGGAACGTCTCGGCTGCCCACCCAAATTCCTCAACATGGTTGTTCAGCTGCACGAAGACCAGAATGCTCAGATCAGGTTCAATAGCGACCTTTCAGACACTTTCCCCATCATCAACGGCGTAAAACAGGGCTATGTCTTGGCACCCACTCTTTTTACGATCTTCTTCGGCATGATGCTGAAGCAAGCCACTGATGGCCCTGATGACGAGGATGCCGTGTACATTCGCTACCGCCTCGATGGCAGCTTGTTCAACCTGAGACGACTGAAGGCTCACACCACGACCTGTGAGCAAATGATCAGTGACCTCCTCTTTGCCGATGACGCAGCACTCCTAGCTCACACTCAGAGAGCACTTCAGCGATTAACTTCCTGCTTCGAAGATGCTGCCAAGCTGTTCGGACTTGAAGTTAGTCTGAAGAAGACAGAGGTCCTCCACCAGCCAGTACCTCGGGAAGTGTACCAGCCCCCCCATGTCTATATCGGAGAGACAGAACTGAAAGCTGTCCAGCAGTTTACCTACTTGGGGTGCACAATTACCTCAGATGCCAGGTGAGATAAAGAGTTAGACAACAGGCTCGCCAAGGCGAATAGTGCCTTTGGCAGACTCCACAGTCGGGTGTGGAACAACAAGCACCAGAAGAAACCCACCAAGATCAGTGTTTACAGGGCAGTTGTGGTGACCACCCTTCTTTCCGGCTCTGAGTCTTGGGTCACCTACCAGCACCACCTGCGAGTCCTCGAACGTTTCCACCAGCGCTGTCTACACACCATTCTTGGCATCCATTGGAGCGACTTTGTCACCAATGTCGAAGTCCTCGAGAGGGCACACATCCAAAGCATGGAGGCCATGCTTCTTAAGTCGCAACTGCGGTGGGCTGGACATGTACAAGGATGGAGGACCACCGACTGCCAAAGATCACTCTGTATGGCGAACTTGCATCAGGCCAGCGAGATAGAGGGGCACCAAAAAAGAGATACAAAGACTCTCTTAAGAAATCCCTTGGTGCTTGCAACATCGACCATCGTCAGTGGTCTACTCTGGCAAAAGATCGTGACACCTGGCACCAGTACATCAAAGACGCTGTCTCCTCTTTTGAAGACAAGCGACGGACTAGTCTAAAAGACAAACGACAAAGGAGAATAGCCGGCCTCACGACTGCACCGAATCTAGAACAGACTTTCACCTGCAGCCTCTGCTGCAGGGTCTGCCTTTCCCATATTGGATTCCTCAGCCACGAGCGAGCTTGTAGAAGACGTGGACAGCCCTCTTCATAATCTTCGTTTTACGAAGCCTCGCCATGATCTATTTTCTGGACTTAATACACTTTTTAAAAAATATATAAGGACTATTATTGTAATTTTTATGTTTTTAATTATTGTTATTATATTAATGATATTAAATGTGTTTTATTCATTTTACATATTTTTTATTTAATAATATTGATATATCTTATTTTATTTTTATTGTTGTTATTTTATTATAATTTGTATTGTGATGTTTCATAATCCAGTGTTTCCTCTTGGGGATCCATTGTTCTGGGGCACTACTGGCTTCCCCTGTAGGGGGAGCTGTTGCTGCAGTGCTCGTTCTCATTGGGCCGGCTGGGGGCCGGCTCTGTGGTCTAATAGCTGTAGAGTGGGCCCTCGGCTGCTCTGTGGTGGTCAGGCGCTGTGGTCATGACCCCCATGTACCCGTGGTCGGTCCGGGCCTGTGAATGAATGGATCCCCATGATAGCGTTCCCTCACAGCAGAACCAAGCCAGACCCTTTCTTTATGCTGCAGTTCTTCGTTCTACTGGGAAAACTGGGTGGGTGGAGGCATTGTTCTTGATCGTATTTTGTTTTCTTTTTTAAATCATTTTCACTTATTATGACTGCTTTTATGTTAAGTACTTTGGGCTTTTAACTGAAATGGAAGGCGCTGTACCAATAAAAAAAGTTTGATTTTGAGTTTAATCCTCCTCCAACCTCCGTAACCCCACCTTTCCCCTTTACTTCATCGCCTGTCTTTTATCCCTTGTGCTATCCTAGGCACTTTAACGTTGGGAGTTGGGTCTAGACCCACTAGACAGTGCACTGAACCCTTTTTCTTCAATGATTTGTGATATTCACTTGTGTCCATGGATTACATGAAATCCTGTGCACCTTTATCCACCATTGCCGTGGAAGGGAGAACATGCCAACGTAAGGATTGGGTCATCCGGACCCCTTAGGATAGCACAAGAGTTAAATCCTTTTTTTCCCGTTCTCCAACGTCCCCAATTTTCCGTCTGGTCAAAAAAAAACAACAATAACATATATACAGTTTATCCTAAAATAGAAAAGGGTTTTATACAAATATAAACCTCATGGTTCAGAAGATTCATAACAGTAGAATCTGTCCAACGCTAGAGGCTTTCAGCTCTCATCTGTTTGCTCAGCAGGACAAGTTGAAAAAAAAAATGTTGTGTCACAAATACATAGCTGCATGAGCATCTTTTATAGAGACCAGAAAACATTATCACGACAGACTTTGCTGCTTCTTTTTACAAATATTCTGTTTACTGCAAGCCCCAGCTTCCTGTTTATTTTTTTCTTTTCCAGTTATTTTACAGATGTGTGCATCCCTGACAGTAAGGCTGAAGCTCCCTCTAGTGGACATAAAAGGTAAAACATACAGACAGCGGTAAAAGCAAAGGAAAACACCATCTCAGTCTGCAGAGGTAATAAATCTCAGAGGTAATAAACAAAAACACCAGCAAAGCTTTAACCTTTCCAACTTCACTTTTAAATAAGTAATCAATTTATTTTGTATTTAGTTGTGCGGAATGACACTTTAATGCTTTTTAATCTTTTGTATTTTTTATTTTTAAACTAGTATTGTTTTTATGAATAAAATGTTCCCGTTTCACTGTCCTGATTGTCACAAAAGCACAGCGTTAAAGTAACACAAACACAGCGACATTATCACCAATGTGTTCCCACTGACCTTTATTTCATGAGAAGAGATTCCATTTTATTAGTTTATGTTGACATCACAAGCATTTACATTATTTGTTTAATCTCAATCTTTCCATCAGAACCACAGCGATCATGATTGCTCTATTGTCTGTCGTTCAGCCTTATGGAGCATCATCTCACCATCACTAGTGGGTGGTGGTCAGCGGAGTCCAAAAGCTGAAGATTTCCCAAGGGGTTTATCAGACTGAAAGGAGGAGACAACAAGAATCAGGAACCAGGACAAGGCCAGAGTAATCACTTAATGGATGTTGGCTCATGCCACAAGATTTTTCTGATGGACAAGCGCTTTGTCGCTGGCAGAAACAGTCTTAAATGGAGTCAGGGTGAGTAGAGACAGGTTGCAGGTGCGTCAGGAGTCATCGCCAGTGATCCAGCACTAAAGAAATATGACCAGGAGAGGGAGACAGAGGGACAGGGATGTGCCAAACCATGACAGAAGTATTTTCTCAAAGACGCAGGGTTGCCCTCAGCTGAGAAGGGCTGACTCACCTGTTGAGCTATTTTTAGAGCCGGGACTCCCAGATAGTGACTCACAGTCAAAGAATTCCTCCTCAGTGGAAAAAACAAGTTAACAATCAGAGAATCTCCCTCAACTCCCACGTCCTCACTCAGTTTCAGCCCAGGCCCCAAAGGCTGAGGCTATAATTAGCTCAATTTCCGGTATAATAAATTTAGAAAGCCGTGACATGGGTTATTTGGCATCATTTTACTTTTGAGGCGTCACGCGTGGAAAACTGCGGCTCCCTGCAGGAACATCCATTTCATATTTGATTAAAATAACTTTTAGATCTTGAGACACAGTGTTTAGAGAGAGCACGGCCTGTTTTTAGGAAGAGGAAAAATGACAGCATACAGAAATCTTTCAGAACTTGTGATGTTTTTTGTGCCTTATTCTACTTTAGGAAATCGTTGAAATGCAGATGGCGTTCAGCCTCTCTGCGTCTTTGACAGAGGTGTAAGCTTGAGTTTTAGTGGACTGCTGTCATAAAGGACTCAGGATCAATAGCCCACCCACTTTATTTTGAAGGCACAGTTTGCTGACGAACCGAGCCAGCTCATGACTTCCTGTTTGCATGACATTCAGAAAACAAGGGTTCCTGTCTGGTTTCTCTGCTGTGGCGAGTTTTCAAATCCATGAGGGACGCACTAGAGCCAAGATGGAGGTGACCACTGAGTCATGTGATCATCAGTTGTGTCATTGTGCAAAGGTCAGTGGCTCCACCTAGAGCTCACAATACCACCTTGACATTTCAAAGTGCTGCATGTCTTGATGTCTACAGCTGCATTTCCATTCCACACATCCGCAAAACCTTATCATCCATCCAATAATGCATCCATCCATCCATCCATCCATGTACCCATCCAACAACCCGTCCATCCATCCGTCCGCCCATCCATCCATCCATCCATCTTCCTCCGCTTATCTGGGACTGGGTGGCGGGGACAGCAGTCTAAGCAGAGATCCCTAGACTTCCCTGGCCCCGGCCACTTCCTCCAGCTCCTCTGGTGCTCCGAGGCGCTCCCAGGCCAGCCTGGGATGGCCTGGGTCTTCCCCGGCTGCTCCGCCGAGTGGGACATGCCCGGAACACCTCGGAAACCTTAACTGTTTCCATGAATGATAATTATGTGCATAAACACAAACCAACTGACGCTATAAGCCCTTCAGAAACATGGGGACGGATCCAGCAGATACATTCACATTTCTGCCACGGCACTAGCGCTCATCATCATCTACCAAATGTAACACAGGTGCCAACCTGGGCCATTGTATTTATTTTCCTCACCTGTTGCGTGTGTACTACGTGCCTTGGGTCATGTGACCGCGACCAACCAATCAGTTGGCTTTATAAGCCGCTACCCCGGAAGCTATCACAGTACATGACAGGAGAGCCGGATTATGACGCTATGAGGTATGTTTGGCTTCGGATTTACTTTAAAATCATTCGATCTCGTCCTGATCTTTGCCATATGACTCATTAACTTGTAGGAGCCAACTACCAGCTTAAACCGGCCGCAAATAAGCCGCGTATTTGATGCATTTTGGCGAAATCAGTGAGTCTATACTTCCTACTGTTTGTTTTGGTTAGCTTAGCATGAACGTCATGTCAATGAATGACGTGGACCGGTTAACAGCTGCTATCAATGCCAAATTTCTGTTTTCTACAACATTGATGTTTACACTTCATGGTAACATTTTTTTGTTAATGCAACCACATTGATTATTAATTAATGTATAGGTTCTTTAGTTATTTTGACTAAATTGATTTATTATTTTGCTGGTGTATTATGAACTGAAATGCACTTTAAATTGAGAAGCCATGCCATTGAATGGAAACACACACTTATGTGCCTTTTTCTCTTGTGCTTGTTCAAGTGCTAATGATTCACTTAAAAGTTTTTAATATGAACTAAATTACAATGAATTGAATTATGAAATGAATTGAATTATGAACTGAATGTGTATTGTACAATGCTGGAACTTTAAATGACAGAATTTATTTACATGACTGTAATACAATTTATATTTTTGTATTTAGAGGAAGATCTTGTGTGCACACAGAATGTAATTAATTTTTGGATCATATGGGTCCTGTTCTTTATCCAGGCCATATATAGATGGCGAGCTAAGCCCGAACCAGAAAAGAGACCAAGCATTGGAGCCTACCTAGGAACTTTCTTCATCCCATTGTTCAGTCTGGGCTGGTAGGAGGCTCCTGTAGCCTACAGACTCATTTCTTTTTGTTTTTTGCATTCTTCCTACGACCCAGTGACATTTTCATAGACTTCAATCACTCCCCTTCACTGGACACCTGCCTCTGGATTTAGCAATCCCTGTCTGGGTTGTATGGACGATGCATGAGCTGATTCAGATACACTAGATCACTAAAAGGACTATTATTTGTACATAGTTGAAGACTGTAATTTCTTGGATTTGTGCTTCCCTATTTGCATATTATTGCATGTTATGTCTGTTTTTTTCCTCAAATTATTACAAAATATTTTTTCAAAGCAAATATTGCAGTCTCTGCCTCCTCTCTCCTTGAATCGTTCCCGATTTTCTGATCACTAGTCCACGATATATATACAACACATAGAAGACATCGGCGTCTTATTCAGGGCGTGGAGCGGCGAGCTCCTTACACGTAGGATGAAGCCATTTTGGGAAATGGTGGTTGGTGAGTTTACAGAGGCACTGTGGATCCAGCAATTCTGCATGAGACGCTCAACTTTTGATGAGCTGTGTGACGCTGCGGGACCTCTGGTTCCTACCATGAACTGCAGCGTCACACAGTTGTTGGTCACGTGACTTCATTAATTCGAGAAAAGTCTTTCCATTGCAGATTGGTGAAGTATTTCCATTTCTCCTCAAAGCACAAAAACCTTGAATGAGAGTTGTTTCAAAACCAACGCATTTTCCATTGGGCAAATTTACCATTACAAATCTTATCTGCACAATTTCATAGTCATTGGAATTGGAGCTTATGTTGTTAACCAGCCCGCAGTTTCAAAGGTACTAATACTGATTTGGTGTGTTCAGGACCACAAAGCAGTCTAAGCAAAGATGTCAGAACCTTCTTCCCTGGTCACTTCCTCCAGTTCTGCTGGCGGGATCCGGAGGCGTTCCCAGGTCTGCTGGTCCTGAGTTGCCCTCTGGCTTTTCCGCCCTGCCCAGAACACCTCCCACGGGATGACGTCCGGGAAACTCTCGTCCTCCCTCGACTTTTGCAACTGGGTATGTCACCACAAAGTGTTCAACGTTCCATACTCACTTGTAAATTGTGATTTATGGGACCCACATACATGTGCTCTTACAAGAGGAATTATACAAGTAAAAATAGCTCAAAGAAATTGCGAGGGCGTCCTAGTTAAATGTGGTAACAATACGACTGAGTCACTAGCTAGTAAGCAAGTGAGGACACGCAGATGAAAGGGTGCGCTTGTCGCCGTCATCGAGTCTCGCCTCCCAGTCTTAAATTAATAAAGCTATTACTATTAGGAGAAAAACAACGAGTACAGGCCTGAGCATCTGCAGATGCAGGCAGCATCGTAGCACGTTCCAAAAAAACATGACGCAGGCCTGTGACAGCATGTTCATTGTAATCTGGCTGCAACCAGACGGAAATAGCTTTCACTCATGCCGCAATTCTCACAAACTGTTTACACTATCTGAAAGGCAGGACAGGCCTCTTTCAGTTTGAAATGGGTTTTGGGTTCTGAGGAGGTTCTGACCCTGAAAGAGCAGAATAAAGAGTCCAGCCAGAGGAAGACCCTGATTGTATTCAGTCAGTCCATTTAACGCTCTAAGAGCCAAAAGAAAAATCTTAACATGAACAGAGATTGAGTGGAAGCCTACGGTGGCCCTGAAGTGCAAATCCCACCAATAAAACATATTAAACATCACAACAACAACAGGCAAAACTAATTATAATAAAAAACAGCACCACTTTATTTTAGAAATCAAAACAAAATTCCAGAAACATAGATTAAAAAAAAAGAAACGTTCTGGAAAAAATATCGTAATTT
Source organism: Oryzias latipes (assembly GCF_053564925.1). NCBI lineage: Eukaryota > Metazoa > Chordata > Actinopteri > Beloniformes > Adrianichthyidae > Oryzias > Oryzias latipes. The sequence goes on from NC_136248.1 coordinate 4,014,201, forward strand.
CCAAAAATCAAAATTGACATGTTAAAAAAATGAAACCCTAGATAGGTTGTTGAGGAAAACCTCAACAACATTTGGTTGTTGAGGTTTTCTTCAGTCACGTCATACTAATAAAAGTTTCATGATTAGTACGGAGCATATCCAGTGTCGCTTCATGCCAAATTCAGTTCAGTTGAAATAATGGAAAAACTTGTCCCATCATACCCTTCCTCTTTTAGTTTCCATAAAAATGCAAAAAACACTTCAGGAAACAAAAACAATTTCCTGAATTTTGAATGAAATATTGAGAAAACAAAACAAAAGAAGAAACTAGAAAAGGAAGGTACTATGGGACGTCGCTGATATGATGATGACGTTTGTTCATCATTTCAATTGAAACGTATTCTGCATGAAGTGACAATGGAACCGTGCTAATCGTCCTTCCATTTTCTTAACCTGCTTTATCCCTTTTGGGGTCCTGGGGCGGCCAGACCCAACCCGATGGCGAGGTGCACACACAAGTCGCCAGCCTGTCGCCACACATGCATACTTAGGATGGATGCACATGCACAATTCAAAGAAACCTAATCAATCCAGAAAGTGCAGACAATGAAGAGAAACCTCAAACATTAGAAGTCCAATGTCATCCTCCAATCAGTGTTGTCCCATCTACTGTTTCCGGTTTCATCTTGTCTTTCATTTGTATCAACATTTTATGTTGTTTTCTAAAAAGTCCCTCTTGTTTTCCAGAACGTTTCTTTTTTTTTTTTCAGGTTGTTGGAATTGTGATTTGTTTTCTTGAATTTTGTTTAGAATTCTAAAATGTAATGTTGATTTTTCAATATTTTTTTTTTGCTTTTTTAATTGTCGTTGTGATCCTGAAATGGTCCATATCATGCTTTTCTTAAGTTTTTTATTGAAAACTATATCCATATATATGATATTGTGTTACACAAAATAACAATTTTTTTAAATTAAAAATTAGTTATTTTCCAACCCAGAAGTAAGACGACTCGATCTCTGAGGCCCCGCCTTCCGCTCCTTGTGGGTGCCGCCCATTTCATGACATTAACCTAGAGCCGGCCTCAGCAGTAAGCCTGTTTCGCCATGATAAAAAAAATTCTAACTTTTGCAAAGATGGATGTGCATATTGTGCAAATTAAATACATGCGTTTTCTCCAAACACACTAGCTCCGTGAAGAAAGTGGGTGTGTCTGTTAGCCTGGGGGCGGTGCTGTGAGTGCAGACTCTTCCTGGAAGGGGCTGTTCCTCACATTGTGACATCAAAATGTGATATAGGGCCTTAAAATGCTTTTGTGTTGAGTGATTTGTTGGTAAGATTTGCACTTCAGAGCCAGAAGCCTGCATGAAGAGACTGCATAAGTATGAGCCTGTTTCACTGTCATCATTGACCTCTCAGGCATATATTCAAAATGTTCCCAGTCCCGGTCTTTTAGTTACGTTTTTAGCCTAAATCCAAAAAATCTGTGTCATTTTCTAGGACATAGTTTCTGCAGAGCAGCAGGAGTATATTACAAATTCGTCTCTGCATTGTTCAGTTGGCGCAGATTAAGCCAGCACCCGTTTCCCATCTGTTTACATTCTGTCCTGCTGGCTTACACTCCCTCACTCCCCCAACCTAACATTAGCGGTAATGGGCCAATCGGCTTCTCAGCTGTTCTATGGCCAGGTGTGTGTTCTCCCCCATCATCCCAATTACAATGAGCAGATAAAAGTCCAGAGTTTTTGAAGTGTGCTGTTTGCATTTGGAATCTGTTGCTGTCAACTCTCAAGATGAGATCACCACTCAATAGACAAAGTGGGTGTTTCTGTTAGCCTGGGGGGCGGGGCTGGCAGCACAGACTCTTCCTGGAAGGGGCTATTCCTCACTTTGTGATGTCACAATGTTCAGAAATGCCTGAACGGAGTCATATAACGCTTTCGGGTTGTTGTTTTTGTAAATGATGAACATTATAATACACTTAAGAGCACAGAAGGTGGATTTAATATGTTATAGCCCTTTTAATGCTGAAAAGAAAATACAATTTACTCAATAAATTTTAGTTTTTATTACTGACAATCCCCATCATGATAAAAGCATCAATAAACAGCAGGGTTGCATTTTTCTAAAAGCTGTGGTGAGGCTTTGCAGCTCCTCCTGGGTTTTGATCAGTGGGAAATTGGCCTGAACAGTTCTTTTATTGTTGGGAGTTGCTGACCCTCGACCTATCAAACCAAACGCCAGAGCGTCTCAACTGGACCAAAGAGAACCCTGGAGTGTTTGTGTTACTCAAATTAAGACGCAACAGCATTTTTGACGTATTAATCAAATGAATTGAGCTGGAGAGAATTTTAAGCCTGTTAATCTCTGATTTTTTTAGATAATATGAAGGCAGATGTGGGAAATGAGGAGCACCTGGAGGAGAAACAGGCAAGCACATGCGGGAGCTTGACTAAGAGATTCCGGGACGGCAGGGTAGGAGCTGGGATCGTCATGCAGGACGTGTGAATGTTTGAAATAATCTAACGTCATCCCCATGTGCATCTCGGTGTGTGAAGGGAACAGCAGAGATGATGGCATTTTGAAGGTCACCCTTCTACTTTTATTCTCAGTCAAACAGACTCTGACACTTATTTCCATGTGGAATAACCTTAAAACACAGTTTTACTGTTTAAACTTACAGACAAATATTCTTTACAACATTTGAAACATATATGTTATTATTATTTAAAATAAATTAAAACTTATAAAACAGCTTGAAACGAATCATTTTTACAATTATTCTTGACACTGTTACCTAACGCTGGAAACATTGCAGTCAAAAAAATAGAAATGATTTGACACAAAACACAGTGTTTTTACCTAGAACCAATAAAAACAGCTTTTCAGTGCATGAATGCACATACTGACATGTGCGTCTTTTACATGTGGAGCAGAAAGTGAGAGCCTGCAGCTATGATTGTCTTGTGACAACGCGTCCTCTTCAGTGTTTTTCAGGCAAAATGTCTTTTTATCCAAAGGTTTCTGTTGAGTTTTAGGAAAGCCAGCGGAGTGGGTTTGCAGTCCAAAAACACAAAGACAAGAAGAAGAACTTTGGAGGTTGAGGCAGATGACCTGCTGCCGACTGAATGTCATAAAAAAAGAGAAGATAAGTTCTTTACTGGAAAAAAGCTCCAAACGTAGATTCTAGGATCACGTCACATCCTTCTTCGACCTTGACCTTTAGTTGGTCTCCTTTAATCAGTTCAAATAGCTCACCAATAAACACATTGTGACTGCTAGAACATGTGAGGCTCCATTTTGCTGTCATCAGGTTAGGATATTCTGTGTAGCCTTCATTCCATCTCTCCAACTTTATCCGGAAGTTGGTGTTGCTCTCATAGCAGCCCAGGATGAACCTCACGTAGACGAAGTAAACTCCTGTCTCAGGAACCATGATGGAGGAATTCTCATAGGTGATGCTGGAATTGAAATGAGGATACCACTCGAGGTGCTTGCAATCATGGGAACCGTTTTTGGTTTCAAGAACTGCAGGACAAGAAAAGAGGATCACATGAGTATTTGGTTTCATCTGTCAGGGATCTGTCCATCCATCCATCCATCTTCCTCCGCTTATCTGGGACTGGGTCACGGGGACAGCAGTCTAAGAAGAGATCCCTAGACTTCCCTGGCCCCGGCCACTTCCTCCAGCTCCTGTGGTGGTACCCCGAGGCGCTCCCAGGCCAGCCTGGGATGGCCTGGGTCTTCCCCGGCTGCTCCGCCGAGTGGGACATGCCCGGAACACCTCGGAAACCTTAACTGTTTCCATGAATGATAATTATGTGCATAAACACAAACCAACTGACGCTATAAGCCCTTCAGAAACATGGGGACGGATCCAGCAGATACATTCACATTTCTGCCACGGCACTAGCGCTCATCATCATCTACCAAATGTAACACAGGTGCCAACCTGGGCCATTGTATTTATTTTCCTCACCTGTTGCGTGTGTACTACGTGCCTTGGGTCATGTGACCGCGACCAACCAATCAGTTGGCTTTATAAGCCGCTACCCCGAAAGCTATCACAATACATGACAGGAGAGCCGGATTATGACGCTATGAGGTATGTTTGACTTCGGATTTACTTTAAAATCATTCGATCTCGTCCTGATCTTTGCCATATGACTCATTAACTTGTAGGAGCCAACTACCAGCTTAAACCGGCCGCAAATAAGCCGCGTATTTGATGCATTTTGGCGAAATCAGTGAGTCTATACTTCCTACTGTTTGTTTTGGTTAGCTTAGCATGAACGTCATGTCAATGAATGACGTGGACCGGTTAACAGCTGCTATCAATGCCAAATTTCTGTTTTCTACAACATTGATGTTTACACTTCATGGTAACATTTTTTTGTTAATGCAACCACATTGATTATCATCAAGAAAAGTGTTGTGAGCAGAACAAGGCACTCTATGTAAACTTTGTCGACCTGACCAACGCGTTTGACACTGTGAGCCGAAAAGGCCTGTGGCAGATCATGGAACGTCTCGGCTGCCCACCCAAATTCCTCAACATGGTTGTTCAGCTGCACGAAGACCAGAATGCTCAGATCAGGTTCAATAGCGACCTTTCAGACACTTTCCCCATCATCAACGGCGTAAAACAGGGCTATGTCTTGGCACCCACTCTTTTTACGATCTTCTTCGGCATGATGCTGAAGCAAGCCACTGATGGCCCTGATGACGAGGATGCCGTGTACATTCGCTACCGCCTCGATGGCAGCTTGTTCAACCTGAGACGACTGAAGGCTCACACCACGACCTGTGAGCAAATGATCAGTGACCTCCTCTTTGCCGATGACGCAGCACTCCTAGCTCACACTCAGAGAGCACTTCAGCGATTAACTTCCTGCTTCGAAGATGCTGCCAAGCTGTTCGGACTTGAAGTTAGTCTGAAGAAGAAGACAGAGGTCCTCCACCAGCCAGTACCTCGGGAAGTGTACCAGCCCCCCCATGTCTATATCGGAGAGACAGAACTGAAAGCTGTCCAGCAGTTTACCTACTTGGGGTGCACAATTACCTCAGATGCCAGGTGAGATAAAGAGTTAGACAACAGGCTCGCCAAGGCGAATAGTGCCTTTGGCAGACTCCACAGTCGGGTGTGGAACAACAAGCACCAGAAGAAACCCACCAAGATCAGTGTTTACAGGGCAGTTGTGGTGACCACCCTTCTTTCCGGCTCTGAGTCTTGGGTCACCTACCAGCACCACCTGCGAGTCCTCGAACGTTTCCACCAGCGCTGTCTACACACCATTCTTGGCATCCATTGGAGCGACTTTGTCACCAATGTCGAAGTCCTCGAGAGGGCACACATCCAAAGCATGGAGGCCATGCTTCTTAAGTCGCAACTGCGGTGGGCTGGACATGTACAAGGATGGAGGACCACCGACTGCCAAAGATCACTCTGTATGGCGAACTTGCATCAGGCCAGCGAGATAGAGGGGCACCAAAAAAGAGATACAAAGACTCTCTTAAGAAATCCCTTGGTGCTTGCAACATCGACCATCGTCAGTGGTCTACTCTGGCAAAAGATCGTGACACCTGGCACCAGTACATCAAAGACGCTGTCTCCTCTTTTGAAGACAAGCGACGGACTAGTCTAAAAGACAAACGACAAAGGAGAATAGCCGGCCTCACGACTGCACCGAATCTAGAACAGACTTTCACCTGCAGCCTCTGCTGCAGGGTCTGCCTTTCCCATATTGGATTCCTCAGCCACGAGCGAGCTTGTAGAAGACGTGGACAGCCCTCTTCATAATCTTCGTTTTACGAAGCCTCGCCATGATCTATTTTCTGGACTTAATACACTTTTTAAAAAATATATAAGGACTATTATTGTAATTTTTATGTTTTTAATTATTGTTATTATATTAATGATATTAAATGTGTTTTATTCATTTTACATATTTTTTATTTAATAATATTGATATATCTTATTTTATTTTTATTGTTGTTATTTTATTATAATTTGTATTGTGATGTTTCATAATCCAGTGTTTCCTCTTGGGGATCCATTGTTCTGGGGCACTACTGGCTTCCCCTGTAGGGGGAGCTGTTGCTGCAGTGCTCGTTCTCATTGGGCCGGCTGGGGGCCGGCTCTGTGGTCTAATAGCTGTAGAGTGGGCCCTCGGCTGCTCTGTGGTGGTCAGGCGCTGTGGTCATGACCCCCATGTACCCGTGGTCGGTCCGGGCCTGTGAATGAATGGATCCCCATGATAGCGTTCCCTCACAGCAGAACCAAGCCAGACCCTTTCTTTATGCTGCAGTTCTTCGTTCTACTGGGAAAACTGGGTGGGTGGAGGCATTGTTCTTGATCGTATTTTGTTTTCTTTTTTAAATCATTTTCACTTATTATGACTGCTTTTATGTTAAGTACTTTGGGCTTTTAACTGAAATGGAAGGCGCTGTACCAATAAAAAAAGTTTGATTTTGAGTTTAATCCTCCTCCAACCTCCGTAACCCCACCTTTCCCCTTTACTTCATCGCCTGTCTTTTATCCCTTGTGCTATCCTAGGCACTTTAACGTTGGGAGTTGGGTCTAGACCCACTAGACAGTGCACTGAACCCTTTTTCTTCAATGATTTGTGATATTCACTTGTGTCCATGGATTACATGAAATCCTGTGCACCTTTATCCACCATTGCCGTGGAAGGGAGAACATGCCAACGTAAGGATTGGGTCATCCGGACCCCTTAGGATAGCACAAGAGTTAAATCCTTTTTTTCCCGTTCTCCAACGTCCCCAATTTTCCGTCTGGTCAAAAAAAAACAACAATAACATATATACAGTTTATCCTAAAATAGAAAAGGGTTTTATACAAATATAAACCTCATGGTTCAGAAGATTCATAACAGTAGAATCTGTCCAACGCTAGAGGCTTTCAGCTCTCATCTGTTTGCTCAGCAGGACAAGTTGAAAAAAAAAATGTTGTGTCACAAATACATAGCTGCATGAGCATCTTTTATAGAGACCAGAAAACATTATCACGACAGACTTTGCTGCTTCTTTTTACAAATATTCTGTTTACTGCAAGCCCCAGCTTCCTGTTTATTTTTTTCTTTTCCAGTTATTTTACAGATGTGTGCATCCCTGACAGTAAGGCTGAAGCTCCCTCTAGTGGACATAAAAGGTAAAACATACAGACAGCGGTAAAAGCAAAGGAAAACACCATCTCAGTCTGCAGAGGTAATAAATCTCAGAGGTAATAAACAAAAACACCAGCAAAGCTTTAACCTTTCCAACTTCACTTTTAAATAAGTAATCAATTTATTTTGTATTTAGTTGTGCGGAATGACACTTTAATGCTTTTTAATCTTTTGTATTTTTTATTTTTAAACTAGTATTGTTTTTATGAATAAAATGTTCCCGTTTCACTGTCCTGATTGTCACAAAAGCACAGCGTTAAAGTAACACAAACACAGCGACATTATCACCAATGTGTTCCCACTGACCTTTATTTCATGAGAAGAGATTCCATTTTATTAGTTTATGTTGACATCACAAGCATTTACATTATTTGTTTAATCTCAATCTTTCCATCAGAACCACAGCGATCATGATTGCTCTATTGTCTGTCGTTCAGCCTTATGGAGCATCATCTCACCATCACTAGTGGGTGGTGGTCAGCGGAGTCCAAAAGCTGAAGATTTCCCAAGGGGTTTATCAGACTGAAAGGAGGAGACAACAAGAATCAGGAACCAGGACAAGGCCAGAGTAATCACTTAATGGATGTTGGCTCATGCCACAAGATTTTTCTGATGGACAAGCGCTTTGTCGCTGGCAGAAACAGTCTTAAATGGAGTCAGGGTGAGTAGAGACAGGTTGCAGGTGCGTCAGGAGTCATCGCCAGTGATCCAGCACTAAAGAAATATGACCAGGAGAGGGAGACAGAGGGACAGGGATGTGCCAAACCATGACAGAAGTATTTTCTCAAAGACGCAGGGTTGCCCTCAGCTGAGAAGGGCTGACTCACCTGTTGAGCTATTTTTAGAGCCGGGACTCCCAGATAGTGACTCACAGTCAAAGAATTCCTCCTCAGTGGAAAAAACAAGTTAACAATCAGAGAATCTCCCTCAACTCCCACGTCCTCACTCAGTTTCAGCCCAGGCCCCAAAGGCTGAGGCTATAATTAGCTCAATTTCCGGTATAATAAATTTAGAAAGCCGTGACATGGGTTATTTGGCATCATTTTACTTTTGAGGCGTCACGCGTGGAAAACTGCGGCTCCCTGCAGGAACATCCATTTCATATTTGATTAAAATAACTTTTAGATCTTGAGACACAGTGTTTAGAGAGAGCACGGCCTGTTTTTAGGAAGAGGAAAAATGACAGCATACAGAAATCTTTCAGAACTTGTGATGTTTTTTGTGCCTTATTCTACTTTAGGAAATCGTTGAAATGCAGATGGCGTTCAGCCTCTCTGCGTCTTTGACAGAGGTGTAAGCTTGAGTTTTAGTGGACTGCTGTCATAAAGGACTCAGGATCAATAGCCCACCCACTTTATTTTGAAGGCACAGTTTGCTGACGAACCGAGCCAGCTCATGACTTCCTGTTTGCATGACATTCAGAAAACAAGGGTTCCTGTCTGGTTTCTCTGCTGTGGCGAGTTTTCAAATCCATGAGGGACGCACTAGAGCCAAGATGGAGGTGACCACTGAGTCATGTGATCATCAGTTGTGTCATTGTGCAAAGGTCAGTGGCTCCACCTAGAGGTCACAATACCACCTTGACATTTCAAAGTGCTGCATGTCTTGATGTCTACAGCTGCATTTCCATTCCACACATCCGCAAAACCTTATCATCCATCCAATAATGCATCCATCCATCCATCCATCCATGTACCCATCCAACAACCCGTCCATCCATCCGTCCGCCCATCCATCCATCCATCCATCTTCCTCCGCTTATCTGGGACTGGGTGGCGGGGACAGCAGTCTAAGCAGAGATCCCTAGACTTCCCTGGCCCCGGCCACTTCCTCCAGCTCCTCTGGTGCTCCGAGGCGCTCCCAGGCCAGCCTGGGATGGCCTGGGTCTTCCCCGGCTGCTCCGCCGAGTGGGACATGCCCGGAACACCTCGGAAACCTTAACTGTTTCCATGAATGATAATTATGTGCATAAACACAAACCAACTGACGCTATAAGCCCTTCAGAAACATGGGGACGGATCCAGCAGATACATTCACATTTCTGCCACGGCACTAGCGCTCATCATCATCTACCAAATGTAACACAGGTGCCAACCTGGGCCATTGTATTTATTTTCCTCACCTGTTGCGTGTGTACTACGTGCCTTGGGTCATGTGACCGCGACCAACCAATCAGTTGGCTTTATAAGCCGCTACCCCGGAAGCTATCACAGTACATGACAGGAGAGCCGGATTATGACGCTATGAGGTATGTTTGGCTTCGGATTTACTTTAAAATCATTCGATCTCGTCCTGATCTTTGCCATATGACTCATTAACTTGTAGGAGCCAACTACCAGCTTAAACCGGCCGCAAATAAGCCGCGTATTTGATGCATTTTGGCGAAATCAGTGAGTCTATACTTCCTACTGTTTGTTTTGGTTAGCTTAGCATGAACGTCATGTCAATGAATGACGTGGACCGGTTAACAGCTGCTATCAATGCCAAATTTCTGTTTTCTACAACATTGATGTTTACACTTCATGGTAACATTTTTTTGTTAATGCAACCACATTGATTATTAATTAATGTATAGGTTCTTTAGTTATTTTGACTAAATTGATTTATTATTTTGCTGGTGTATTATGAACTGAAATGCACTTTAAATTGAGAAGCCATGCCATTGAATGGAAACACACACTTATGTGCCTTTTTCTTTTGTGCTTGTTCAAGTGCTAATGATTCACTTAAAAGTTTTTAATATGAACTAAATTACAATAAATTGAATTATGAAATGAATTGAATTATGAACTGAATGTGTATTGTACAATGCTGGAACTTTAAATGACAGAATTTATTTACATGACTGTAATACAATTTATATTTTTGTATTTAGAGGAAGATCTTGTGTGCACACAGAATGTAATTAATTTTTGGATCATATGGGTCCTGTTCTTTATCCAGGCCATATATAGATGGCGAGCTAAGCCCGAACCAGAAAAGAGACCAAGCATTGGAGCCTACCTAGGAACTTTCTTCATCCCATTGTTCAGTCTGGGCTGGTAGGAGGCTCCTGTAGCCTACAGACTCATTTCTTTTTGTTTTTTGCATTCTTCCTACGACCCAGTGACATTTTCATAGACTTCAATCACTCCCCTTCACTGGACACCTGCCTCTGGATTTAGCAATCCCTGTCTGGGTTGTATGGACGATGCATGAGCTGATTCAGATACACTAGATCACTAAAAGGACTATTATTTGTACATAGTTGAAGACTGTAATTTCTTGGATTTGTGCTTCCCTATTTGCATATTATTGCATGTTATGTCTGTTTTTTTCCTCAAATTATTACAAAATATTTTTTCAAAGCAAATATTGCAGTCTCTGCCTCCTCTCTCCTTGAATCGTTCCCGATTTTCTGATCACTAGTCCACGATATATATACAACACATAGAAGACATCGGCGTCTTATTCAGGGCGTGGAGCGGCGAGCTCCTTACACGTAGGATGAAGCCATTTTGGGAAATGGTGGTTGGTGAGTTTACAGAGGCACTGTGGATCCAGCAATTCTGCATGGGACGCTCAACTTTTGATGAGCTGTGTGACGCTGCGGGACCTCTGGTTCCTACCATGAACTGCAGCGTCACACAGTTGTTGGTCACGTGACTTCATTAATTCGAGAAAAGTCTTTCCATTGCAGATTGGTGAAGTATTTCCATTTCTCCTCAAAGCACAAAAACCTTGAATGAGAGTTGTTTCAAAACCAACGCATTTTCCATTGGGCAAATTTACCATTACAAATCTTATCTGCACAATTTCATAGTCATTGGAATTGGAGCTTATGTTGTTAACCAGCCCGCAGTTTCAAAGGTACTAATACTGATTTGGTGTGTTCAGGACCACAAAGCAGTCTAAGCAAAGATGTCAGAACCTTCTTCCCTGGTCACTTCCTCCAGTTCTGCTGGCGGGATCCGGAGGCGTTCCCAGGTCTGCTGGTCCTGAGTTGCCCTCTGGCTTTTCCGCCCTGCCCAGAACACCTCCCACGGGATGACGTCCGGGAAACTCTCGTCCTCCCTCGACTTTTGCAACTGGGTATGTCACCACAAAGTGTTCAACGTTCCATACTCACTTGTAAATTGTGATTTATGGGACCCACATACATGTGCTCTTACAAGAGGAATTATACAAGTAAAAATAGCTCAAAGAAATTGCGAGGGCGTCCTAGTTAAATGTGGTAACAATACGACTGAGTCACTAGCTAGTAAGCAAGTGAGGACACGCAGATGAAAGGGTGCGCTTGTCGCCGTCATCGAGTCTCGCCTCCCAGTCTTAAATTAATAAAGCTATTACTATTAGGAGAAAAACAACGAGTACAGGCCTGAGCATCTGCAGATGCAGGCAGCATCGTAGCACGTTCCAAAAAAACATGACGCAGGCCTGTGACAGCATGTTCATTGTAATCTGGCTGCAACCAGACGGAAATAGCTTTCACTCATGCCGCAATTCTCACAAACTGTTTACACTATCTGAAAGGCAGGACAGGCCTCTTTCAGTTTGAAATGGGTTTTGGGTTCTGAGGAGGTTCTGACCCTGAAAGAGCAGAATAAAGAGTCCAGCCAGAGGAAGACCCTGATTGTATTCAGTCAGTCCATTTAACGCTCTAAGAGCCAAAAGAAAAATCTTAACATGAACAGAGATTGAGTGGAAGCCTACGGTGGCCCTGAAGTGCAAATCCCACCAATAAAACATATTAAACATCACAACAACAACAGGCAAAACTAATTATAATAAAAAACAGCACCACTTTATTTTAGAAATCAAAACAAAATTCCAGAAACATAGATTAAAAAAAAAGAAACGTTCTGGAAAAAATATCGTAATTTCCAAAAATCAAAATTGACATGTTAAAAAAATGAAACCCTAGATAGGTTGTTGAGGAAAACCTCAACAACATTTGGTTGTTGAGGTTTTCTTCAGTCACGTCATACTAATAAAAGTTTCATGATTAGTACGGAGCATATCCAGTGTCGCTTCATGCCAAATTCAGTTCAGTTGAAATAATGGAAAAACTTGTCCCATCATACCCTTCCTCTTTTAGTTTCCATAAAAATGCAAAAAACACTTCAGGAAACAAAAACAATTTCCTGAATTTTGAATGAAATATTGAGAAAACAAAACAAAAGAAGAAACTAGAAAAGGAAGGTACTATGGGACGTCGCTGATATGATGATGACGTTTGTTCATCATTTCAATTGAAACGTATTCTGCATGAAGTGACAATGGAACCGTGCTAATCGTCCTTCCATTTTCTTAACCTGCTTTATCCCTTTTGGGGTCCTGGGGCGGCCAGACCCAACCCGATGGCGAGGTGCACACACAAGTCGCCAGCCTGTCGCCACACATGCATACTTAGGATGGATGCACATGCACAATTCAAAGAAACCTAATCAATCCAGAAAGTGCAGACAATGAAGAGAAACCTCAAACATTAGAAGTCCAATGTCATCCTCCAATCAGTGTTGTCCCATCTACTGTTTCCGGTTTCATCTTGTCTTTCATTTGTATCAACATTTTATGTTGTTTTCTAAAAAGTCCCTCTTGTTTTCCAGAACGTTTCTTTTTTTTTTTTCAGGTTGTTGGAATTGTGATTTGTTTTCTTGAATTTTGTTTAGAATTCTAAAATGTAATGTTGATTTTTCAATATTTTTTTTTTGCTTTTTTAATTGTCGTTGTGATCCTGAAATGGTCCATATCATGCTTTTCTTAAGTTTTTTATTGAAAACTATATCCATATATATGATATTGTGTTACACAAAATAACAATTTTTTTAAATTAAAAATTAGTTATTTTCCAACCCAGAAGTAAGACGACTCGATCTCTGAGGCCCCGCCTTCCGCTCCTTGTGGGTGCCGCCCATTTCATGACATTAACCTAGAGCCGGCCTCAGCAGTAAGCCTGTTTCGCCATGATAAAAAAAATTCTAACTTTTGCAAAGATGGATGTGCATATTGTGCAAATTAAATACATGCGTTTTCTCCAAACACACTAGCTCCGTGAAGAAAGTGGGTGTGTCTGTTAGCCTGGGGGCGGTGCTGTGAGTGCAGACTCTTCCTGGAAGGGGCTGTTCCTCACATTGTGACATCAAAATGTGATATAGGGCCTTAAAATGCTTTTGTGTTGAGTGATTTGTTGGTAAGATTTGCACTTCAGAGCCAGAAGCCTGCATGAAGAGACTGCATAAGTATGAGCCTGTTTCACTGTCATCATTGACCTCTCAGGCATATATTCAAAATGTTCCCAGTCCCGGTCTTTTAGTTACGTTTTTAGCCTAAATCCAAAAAATCTGTGTCATTTTCTAGGACATAGTTTCTGCAGAGCAGCAGGAGTATATTACAAATTCGTCTCTGCATTGTTCAGTTGGCGCAGATTAAGCCAGCACCCGTTTCCCATCTGTTTACATTCTGTCCTGCTGGCTTACACTCCCTCACTCCCCCAACCTAACATTAGCGGTAATGGGCCAATCGGCTTCTCAGCTGTTCTATGGCCAGGTGTGTGTTCTCCCCCATCATCCCAATTACAATGAGCAGATAAAAGTCCAGAGTTTTTGAAGTGTGCTGTTTGCATTTGGAATCTGTTGCTGTCAACTCTCAAGATGAGATCACCACTCAATAGACAAAGTGGGTGTTTCTGTTAGCCTGGGGGGCGGGGCTGGCAGCACAGACTCTTCCTGGAAGGGGCTATTCCTCACTTTGTGATGTCACAATGTTCAGAAATGCCTGAACGGAGTCATATAACGCTTTCGGGTTGTTGTTTTTGTAAATGATGAACATTATAATACACTTAAGAGCACAGAAGGTGGATTTAATATGTTATAGCCCTTTTAATGCTGAAAAGAAAATACAATTTACTCAATAAATTTTAGTTTTTATTACTGACAATCCCCATCATGATAAAAGCATCAATAAACAGCAGGGTTGCATTTTTCTAAAAGCTGTGGTGAGGCTTTGCAGCTCCTCCTGGGTTTTGATCAGTGGGAAATTGGCCTGAACAGTTCTTTTATTGTTGGGAGTTGCTGACCCTCGACCTATCAAACCAAACGCCAGAGCGTCTCAACTGGACCAAAGAGAACCCTGGAGTGTTTGTGTTACTCAAATTAAGACGCAACAGCATTTTTGACGTATTAATCAAATGAATTGAGCTGGAGAGAATTTTAAGCCTGTTAATCTCTGATTTTTTTAGATAATATGAAGGCAGATGTGGGAAATGAGGAGCACCTGGAGGAGAAACAGGCAAGCACATGCGGGAGCTTGACTAAGAGATTCCGGGACGGCAGGGTAGGAGCTGGGATCGTCATGCAGGACGTGTGAATGTTTGAAATAATCTAACGTCATCCCCATGTGCATCTCGGTGTGTGAAGGGAACAGCAGAGATGATGGCATTTTGAAGGTCACCCTTCTACTTTTATTCTCAGTCAAACAGACTCTGACACTTATTTCCATGTGGAATAACCTTAAAACACAGTTTTACTGTTTAAACTTACAGACAAATATTCTTTACAACATTTGAAACATATATGTTATTATTATTTAAAATAAATTAAAACTTATAAAACAGCTTGAAACGAATCATTTTTACAATTATTCTTGACACTGTTACCTAACGCTGGAAACATTGCAGTCAAAAAAATAGAAATGATTTGACACAAAACACAGTGTTTTTACCTAGAACCAATAAAAACAGCTTTTCAGTGCATGAATGCACATACTGACATGTGCGTCTTTTACATGTGGAGCAGAAAGTGAGAGCCTGCAGCTATGATTGTCTTGTGACAACGCGTCCTCTTCAGTGTTTTTCAGGCAAAATGTCTTTTTATCCAAAGGTTTCTGTTGAGTTTTAGGAAAGCCAGCGGAGTGGGTTTGCAGTCCAAAAACACAAAGACAAGAAGAAGAACTTTGGAGGTTGAGGCAGATGACCTGCTGCCGACTGAATGTCATAAAAAAAGAGAAGATAAGTTCTTTACTGGAAAAAAGCTCCAAACGTAGATTCTAGGATCACGTCACATCCTTCTTCGACCTTGACCTTTAGTTGGTCTCCTTTAATCAGTTCAAATAGCTCACCAATAAACACATTGTGACTGCTAGAACATGTGAGGCTCCATTTTGCTGTCATCAGGTTAGGATATTCTGTGTAGCCTTCATTCCATCTCTCCAACTTTATCCGGAAGTTGGTGTTGCTCTCATAGCAGCCCAGGATGAACCTCACGTAGACGAAGTAAACTCCTGTCTCAGGAACCATGATGGAGGAATTCTCATAGGTGATGCTGGAATTGAAATGAGGATACCACTCGAGGTGCTTGCAATCATGGGAACCGTTTTTGGTTTCAAGAACTGCAGGACAAGAAAAGAGGATCACATGAGTATTTGGTTTCATCTGTCAGGGATCTGCCAAAACTCTGATTTCTGTGAATACTTGTCTCATTCCTGGCCTTATTAGTTTATTTCTCTGAAAAGAGTAACAGGCTACATTTGATTGACTGTTTTTATGAGATGTGACAAAAGAGTAGTTGTCGTTAGTAAAAGAAAAACAAGCATTACCAAAATAAACAGCAAAACTTTTCACTGATTTTAAATAAAAATGACAACATAGTTCAGATTTCCCTCACTGTGGGATTTTTGACCTCCTGACTGACTTAATACCTTTTAACCAACATAACCGGGTTCATTGCTGCGATTTACAATCGATCCTGCTCGTACTTGGTCAATTTGTCGATCATTTACATCCCTCACGTAAACAAAAAGAAGCATTAGAAGAGGAGAGGAACACTTACTGAGACGGATGTGCATGTTCTGCAGACTCTGTCCAGGTTCATTCTGTAGGAAGGAGAGAAAACAAAGCGTTCAGACTACCTGATAATCAAAACAGCCTTTGCATGCATTCTTGCAGGTCAAGAAGTGAACTTTGAAAAATGTAAAGCTGATTTCTTTTATTTCTTCCATGCATTTTTAGCACACACAAGAAAAAAATCTTCAGATTACTTCAGTGCACACAGCATGCCACTTCAAATATCAGAATCCTGCAGGAGTATTTGGGGCGGAGATAGGCTTATTACAGGAACATCTAACAGCTGACCACGCCCTCAGGTAAAGTTAATGCTTCCCAGGAGTGAAGCCCTCCTTCTGTTTTCCAGCTGTTCCTTCCCAACTGGATTCCTGGATCAGCTGATTCCAGATGTTGACAGAGTGACTGCTTTATGGCAACAACATGATCATAAAAGATGTTTTTATTTGTGTAGCACCTTTCACTAAGAGTAACTCACAAAGTGCTTCACAGAGTTAAAACAAGATAAAAAACCAAAGAACTAATACAGGCCGCTGACACAAACACCATAAAACATGCTCTAACATGAAAAGTAGCAAGGCTGCAGGGTAAAAAGTTCAGTCAGCTAAGTCAGCTAAATGCTCTTCTAAATAAAAACGTCTTAATGTGGCTTTTAAAAGAAGTTTTAGGAACGCACAGAAATTCTTATCTGTGGATCTCGAAGAACATGCAGGAGTGTGGGAGTTAAAAGGTCAGAAATATACTCAGAAGTGTGTCCATGTGTGGCTCTAAAAACCATAATTTAAACCTTGAATTCTTTTCTATGGAAAAGTGGGATAAGAATCCAGAGAACGGAGCTCTCAGCTGATGGGACCTGTCTATGGAGAGCTGCATCATGGGCCTCTCTGGTCTTTGAGTTCCTCAGATGCCAAAGCAGAAGGTCTAACATCTGTGACTCACCTGCTGCCTGGAGCGTCCAAACGCAGTGCTGTAGCTGAGGAGGGCGAGCGACGTGCAGAAGAGGAGCAGCAGCAGAATCCCCACCCTGAGCAGCGTCCCCTGCCACTTCCTGTCCTGACACTGCTTCAGCAGAGCGTCCGCAGACTCCTCTGGACAGATGTCCACCTTCTGCTCTGTGCAGCTCATGGTTATGGTTTGTGATGGTTGGTCGTGCTAAGTGCTTTGCTTCCATGCACTTTTATTGAGACTCATTGTGCAAAACTTTAACAATGACTCCTTTTGATTGGAAGGAAAGAGAGAGGAGGGAGGGAGGAGGAGGAGCTTGCATTTTTTTCTAAAAACAGTTGTGGGACCAGATGGGACTTTCCTGGTGAGTAAGAGATAAGGATCAAAGTAAAAAACAGTGCACTCGAGTAAAAGAACTGTTTGTTTAACACTTCAAAGTAAAAGTTCTGCTGGGCAAAAAGTATTCAGGAAGCTTTTTGTATAATTTGTTCAAAAGCTGAAAAGAGGGTTTGGCACAGTGACGTGCGGTCGGTCAGAAGAGCCAAACGAGGCTCAGCCTCACCTGTCTGTGTGACAAAAAAGAGAAACGTGTTGGTTCTACACTAACTTTCTCCACCCCTCACCCCCCACACACACACACACATATACAAATGTGACGACATCCTTTAGTGTTCCCTATCTATCTTTATTTAGCCATGTTACACAAAAATGCATGAATTTTCTAAACTTGTTTTACAGGGGGGGGTCAAACTCAATCCCCCAGGGGGCCTCAATCCAAAACACACTTTAGTTTGCGGGCCGACTAGATAAATATTTATTAAACACACTAAAGCGAAACTTTTAAACCTTTAAAACGTAACTTTTTGAACATAAATATGAATGAAAAGAGGAATATTAATCCAGAATTAACCAAGTTAAACCTTAAATAACGTATAATATTTTGCTCTCCATAAAAATAGATTCTGTTAAACTTATACAAAAATGAACATGATGCAGATAAAAAAAAACAAAGCCTGGAAGTATTAATAGGAAAAAATAATTCAAATCATTCCGTTTTCTTTTCTCTTTAGTACATTTTGTTAGAGCTGGACTCCTGGCATCATTTTTAGCAATAAGTTTGTTTCTGCTTGTTATGTGATGTCCTGTATGTGTCTTTGTAAACCTGTTATTGTGAATATCATTTTTAGATCTTATAAAACATTCAAAACTAGATCATATAACGGGGATTAATCCAATAATATTTGTAATTTTTTCTAATTTTGTGCAACACCAACAGTAAAAAATCCTCCAAAAACCTCCATCCTTTCATAAACAAATGATCAATTGTTTCTTTATGATCTCAAAAAGGGCAGCTGTTTTACTTCCTGAAGAACCTGCTGCCTTTATGTCAAATACTGAAAACAACTAAACAACATAAAAATACACGTAATAAAAATGTCTTCAATAGTTAGTAAATAATGACGTTAGTAACATGAGCTGATCCAACAGCACCCGATGATCCAGGTGTTGCGAAATAATACAGTGAAAGCTGTGAAATAATAGATAATAGAAGAGCGATAGTGGTGCAATTTCTGTTTTCTTCCAAGCATGTGGATGCCACCCCCCTTGAAATTTGTGCCCCGGGCAATTGCCCATAATGTCCGTGCCTAAAACTTCTACTGATTATTTTCCACTGATCCGTGTTAAAGATACATTTTTTTAGTCAACTCGACACGATTACCACAGTTTCTGAGATTAAAATTGCTGAATTTAAGTGTTGTGTGATGTCATACGGAGCGGAAACTCCGGCTGAGGCTCCGGAGCGCTTCACTTCATGTCTGACGGCAGGACTCAATGTTAACAGAGACGTGCCATCAGAACGCTGACTTTAAGGGCGGAGAAAAGGCTGCTGATGAGGCCAGCCTTGCCAGCAGAAAATGCTGAGCCTGGAGACAGAAGAGGAGCCACTGACTTCCAAAAAAAGAAAGCTACATTTGAGACAGTACTTCTTTCTTGCACCATGAGTCTGGGAACAGGAGAGGAGGATGACGCCTGTGCGATGAACGATGTTGTGCGTGTCAAGATAAAAGCTCGGGTTTTGGGTTGTCACGTTTCTTCCTTCTTCGTAGTATTGCTATTAAAATCACCCTCGCCTAATTTCGAATGACCGGTCCGTGGCAATTTGTGTGATGTCATACCGGTCCGTGGCGTCAAAAAGGTTGAGGACCACTGCTGCTGAAAGGTAAACCAGTTCATTGGTTTCTGTGATGGTTGTGGTAGGAATTGCCCTCAATGCTTCATTCAAAGTTTCTAGGACACTGTCAGGCGGTACATCACTTAACCATTGTAGCTGGTGTTGGGGTTACCTAGTGGTCATTCTAGACATGATCTTGTCTTTCAGGTCAGTTGCTGCCTCGCTTTGCGTATCTGTGGTTGTTTGGGCTGTGCACCCAAGCTCAGGGTGGGAGTGTGGTATAGCCTCTTCTCTGACCTGCTTTTTGACCTGCTGTTCTGGCTCTCCCGTGGTAATGCAATTGTATTGTATTGTACCGCTTCAATCTCAAGGTGGGATAGGAGTTTCCATTTGTGGATGTTAGAACATTGTGCTACCAGTTGTTTGGCAGTTAGCCTTGATTGTGGGTTTTGAAGCATCCATTCATTCTACATTCTCTGCATGTAACCCCTCTGGGTGGGATGACTTGAGTAATAGCATTCTAACATAAACCTTGTTCTCACATCTAGTCCATTTCCATCTTGTTCCAGTAGCAACCGTAGGTTGCCCTCAGCACCTGACGCAGACCTTGTTTTGCAGGGCGACGTCTGAGCCGGCGTGACATATGGTTCATTGTCTCTCATGTTGTGAGGTAGATAGATGTAAATTGCTCACCATTGTTATGGTAATTGGCCCATTACCATTGCTTGCCCTTAATTGTTCATTCTGCCTCCCGGAAAGACTCAGTCATATATATGACTCAATGCCACACACGTGGTTCACTGAATGCTTGGAGCTGTACAACATCAACAGGACTCCAAGAGCCTTCATAGGAAACTCAGTGAAACTGTGGAAAACCACCCTTGAAGCCAATGGGAAGCCACTTGCACAAGTGTCCATCAAATGTGGGATATACCAAGGTGATGCTCTGTTCCCACTGCTGTTCTGCATAGGTCTGAACCCCCTCAGCCAAATAATCAACAAGACTGGCTATGGATACCAACTCAGAAATGGGCCAACATCAGTCACCTCCTCTACATTGATGACATCAAGCTATATGCTAAGAGCGACCGTGACATTGACTCCCTGATCCACACCACCAGGATCTACAGTACTGACTTTGGGATGTCATTCGGGCTCGAGAAATGCAGCCAGATGGTGACAAAGAGAGGCAAGGTAGTACACACAGGAGGGGTCTCACTCCCAGAAGGAACAATAGCAGACATCAAGGACAGTTACAAGTACCTCGGAATTCCGCAGGCAAATGGCAACCTGAAGCAGGCAACAAGGAAAGCTGCAACAGCTAAATACCTCCAACGAGTAAGGCAAGTCCTGAGAAGCCAGCTAAATGGCAAGAATAAGACCGGGGCAATAAACAGCTACGCACTGCCAGTTATCAGATACCCTGCAGGAATAATAAGATGGCCAAAGGAAGAGATACAGACCACGGATGTTAAAGCACGAAAGCTCCTCACTATGCATGGAGGGTCCCATCCCAAATCCAGCACCCTGAGACTGTATGCTAGCCACAAGGAAAGAGGCCGAGGACTAGTGAGCGTAGAAGCCACTATCCTGCACTGAAAAAACGGGAAAAGTGGGGTTGTTCAATTTACAAATAGTAAACATGTTTGTTTAATATGAACAAATTATGTTTACCTTCGAAACAGAATATAATCTTGAAAATCACACATCATTTCTTGCTGTGTTACTTTTATATATTTAAATCATGTTGACAAAACATGAAATAGTTATGCTTGATCCTTTGCCCCTTAATTTTGCATCAGTAAACCCCATCGGTGAAGAAGAATTCCAGGAGGGGAAACTTTGCAGTCAGCCATTTTAGAGAAGCTACAAGCACCTGCTCTGGCTGGAGGAACTTAAAAAAGGTAAGTTAATTTACTCTAACAAATTAATTTAAGAAAGTGGAAGGCGTAAATGTATCATTAGTGTTATTTTTTTTCCACGGGGAAGAGCTTTGTAATCCACTTTTGTCGTAGTTATCAAAGTTAAGGCTCTGCGCGCCACTTTTGTCCCTGCCGGCCGCAGCCCTCGGAGTCGGACGGCAGGTAGGGGGGAGGTGTGTGTGCGCGGTACATTGTACTTTCACGTCGCAGGCAAATTCAGCTGTAAACGCGGTGATTTCAAATGATGTACGAGGAAGAGTGGTGAGTAGTTATGCCGTAGGAATTCGCTTTTGACAGAGGGCAGTGGGCGCTGGCGGGCACGGCGTTTTTTTTTCCACAGGCAGAAACTCTGCCAGGGGAATTTTCATCGTCACTAAGTGGATTTCTTTTTGCTATATTCTGCGTTGTGGAGACCGAAATTGAAGGAAAATGTGAAAAGCTATCATTACTATTGTCATTATTTAGTTTTTCCATACCGTTCCACCATGAGCTAGTTTAAGGACGGCATTATTTGACCAGCAAACAGCACCGCACTTCTGTTTCAGTCAGCTGTCAATCATTCTCCGTGCGCGTCTCGTGCACAGAATGCGTTTGGTGTGTCCAGTTTACATAAATCTTTGGTTTCAATCAGAGCTTTGTTTTCATTCTATGATGCTGAACATATTTTTATTTTAGCTTTGAGAGTTTAATGGAGTGAAAATATTCATGTCCTTTTGGAACAAGTGTATAATGTGTAGTAAAAAGTTTACAGCCTTATAATAATGTCTGTAATCCTACTTCACATATTCCTCCCATTTGTGATAAATTCATATGGGAATCCTTTATGGGTGGGGGGGATTATCTACTCCCGATCTGCTAGTTTAGTTTTGCAGTTTCCATTTCAAAATTCGCGGGTTCTCACAAGCGTGGTTTGAATCCTGTGGGGGGAGGAGCTGTCTAATGTTCTTTCTGGTCTAATTTCTTCAGAATATTTTTGCAGCTATTGATTTCAAACCAATGCATGTTTAGTTATTAAAATGATACAACAAAGCTGTGGAAGTGTCACTCTCTCTCTATATATTTGAAATTTAACTAATAAACCTCTGTCCTGATTACAGAGCTCATCACACAACACTTCCAACTGCTCCTCCCTGATCATGCTGGGCTCCAGTCTTCACTGAGTCAGGTGGGTCACCATGCATTTACTATATATTATTGGAATTATTGTCTCCTGGATTGTCATAGAATCGGGAGGTAACCAAGATTGCCAGCCCTACTCTTTACACGCACCTTTTATGCAGAGAGATACATACATAATAAATAATGAAATTGATGGTTGATCAGTTATCCCACTACCTCTGTTAACATGACACTAAGGATATAATGATTTTGTTAACACAGTAACTATAACATTTATTGATGAGCCAAGGGTAAGAATTGTATTTTTCCAAAGTTTTCATGTGAATTTAAAATTTTTTGACTCTTTGTATTTCAGACTGCTGAACTTCTCGCCAATATAAGCAAGTTCAGGGGTTTATTCAAAGTACAGGTGAGTTGTGTAATCTAGACGCTTTAACTAAACTTCAAATGTGAACTGTGCACACAAATATCTTCTGTGTTCTTTAGAATGAAGACCATGCAGCAATCCAGGAGGCAATCGAGGACACCACGGTGGGAATTTCCCTCCTAATGGAAACTGGCAGTGGTGAGGAAGAGGACATTCTCGTGGTCCACATCTCCCAGGCTGTGGTGGTCGACCCACCAAGTGTCTGAGTGGCAGATGCCAAGGCTTTTTTGGCCTTATTTACAGCACAAATCTGATTACCATCCTCATCTCAGAAACACCTTGTCATGGGGCCGTGACTTTGCTCCTGCTATGATCTCCTGGAGGCCCTTCCCTTCTTGAGCTCTCCCGCTGGTCACAGGTGTTCTGTATTATGTTGATTGGTTTGTCTATTTATGCAGTGTCTGATCTTGTTTCTGTGTCGGAGCGTCTTCGTTCTACGCTCTGGTGTTATGGTTCTCTGGCATTAAGGCCCTTCGAGTGAACTATTGGATTTGGGTCGTTCTTCCTGCTCTTGGGTTCTCTCCCTTGGACATTCCGTCACACACCTTTGAGGTAATCAAAAAAAAACTGTATTAGAGTTGTAAGGCAAAGTGGTGTCTAAGGTTTCAGGCTTAAAGATCCGACTCTTTGAATAAAATGACCTTTAAATAGTTTAACTTTTTCCTAAGAAGGGATTCCAGCTGTTTGCTTTGGCTCTGTTATCTTCTGTTTAATAAAAATAGCAAGCCCAATTTATTTTGATTTGTCATTTTTTGCTACACTGTAAACATATTTTTCAAGTTTAGATAATAAAAAAGTTAAATCTGAAATTTGTGTTCAGTGTCATATGTTCATTGGATTGTCATAATGCACAAGAAAGTATTTGCTTTAAATAATAATCTGCAATTGCAATTTTATTTTTCAATTTAAATGTTTTTAAAATAATTTATAAATTAAATGAACTATGTAGGTAATTTCAAACAAATAATAGTGTTTTAAATGTTTGAAAAAATTATGGTAAATGACATAATAAAATCTTGTTTGTTTATGTAAAATTATTAGGTGCAGAAACAAAGAAGCATTCATTACGGTAGAACATGATTTTATTATGTGCAATAATTATATTGGTTCAACATGATTTTTTTGCGCGCAACCGATGTCCATGATTTTTTTATGTCAATCCAACAGGTCTTTTTTTTCAGTGTGGATGAAACATCCAAGATGCATGAATACATCAAGCTCAAGCCCCCAACTGACAGTGTGCTCAGTGAATGTCTCAGGGAATAAGGAGCAGAGGATACAGTGCTGGAGGACAGATCCTCATGGGAGGACAAACCCCTGCATGGGATGTACCACCGGACCATAACTGAAGTGGCTGATATCATAGAAGTCCTACCAATGGCTAGA
Organism: Oryzias latipes; assembly: GCF_053564925.1. Lineage (NCBI taxonomy): Eukaryota > Metazoa > Chordata > Actinopteri > Beloniformes > Adrianichthyidae > Oryzias > Oryzias latipes. Next base: position 4,038,155 of record NC_136248.1, read on the forward strand.
AAAGGCTGGCCTACAGGACAGTACTGAAGCGCTCATCCTGGCAGCTCAGGAACAAGCCCTGAGCACCAGAGCCATAGAGGCTCAGATCTACCACACCAGACAAGACCTAAGGTGTAGACTGTGCAAAGAAGCGCCTGAAACAATCCAGCACATAACTGCAGGGTGTAAGATGCTGGCAGGTAAAGCATACATGGAGCGCCACAATCAAGTGGCTGGAATAATATACAGGAACATGTGTGCAGAATATGGACTGGAAACCCCACAGTCAAAATGGGAAACACCTCCGAAGGTGAGAATGAGAGGGCAAAGATCCTGTAGGACTTCCAGATCTAGACTGATAGGATGGTAATAGAGAACCAACCAGACATTGTAGTGGTGGACAAAGAACACAGGAAAGCCGTTGTGGTGGGTGTGGTAGTGCCAAGCAATGGGAACATCAGGAAGAAGGAACATGAGAAACTGGAGAAATACCAGAGACTCAGAGGAGAAAGCCTGGAAAGTGAAGGTGACAGTGGTGCCTGTGGTAATTGGAGCACTCGGGGCAGTGGAGGAGTGGCTACAACAGATACCTGGAAAGACCTCAAGCTCCCAGGACTATGGTAGAGGAGGCCTTGGGTGACAAACCACCCTCTCACCCTCCGCGGGTGGTTTCTCCTCCAAGCTTGGGTCCTCTACTATATATATTAAAAAATTTCAAATAATTATCCATGAAACATGTGTCCCACATCATGAACCTAACCCAGTTACCATAATCTTTGCTTTTAGCTTCACATTGATCCAATTATTGATGGAAATGAAGAGGAAAAATCAGAAAAGATAAACTTTACTTTTCATGAAATTTGATGCCCAAAAAAACACCAAGGTAAATTTTACAGACTTTAATAGACAGTTCCGTAATCATCAGTGACAAATGAGGAACAAACACGAGCTCACGAGCTCTGTTGAGACATTGCTACTGCGAACCTCACCGACTGTTTTTTCAAGATTAAAATCTTGAATCTTTGAATCGTGAAAAACTTGAAAATCACTGAATCTTTTCAGTGATCCCACAACGTTTCTCTGGGATGGACCCAATCGGGGACTTACAGGCCCGGAGGGGGTGTTGACAGTATACCTAATTAAAGGTCATTGAAACCCTTCACACCAGTTGCCCATCGGTAAATACGGGTGTGACAATTAATACAATTCTATTCCAATGATCCAACCAGATCGATCTGTCTGAGGCAGAATTTAATCGAACAAAACCATTAGAAATTGTTTCAAAATCAGATAAATTGATAATCCTTTCAATCTTGGAAAATAACATTTTGATTGAGATTTTGGTGTACTAAAGCGTAAAAGTGCCTCACAGCGAACAACACACACGTGATGCAGAAAAAAAAAAGAATCAGTCCATCATTCCAGCCCAATATATGAAAACACTGTATTTCCTTGTACCTTAAAGCCTTAAAGAGCGATCCAGGCAATGGCTGTATTTATGAAACTACAACAAAATGACAAGACTCACTTCCTAGCAGATGTGAAAATGCACATCAACCTGTACAACATCCCAGGTTCCCCCCACCCCCCCGAAAGACACACTTATACAGCATGTAGACATCCTGACAAGCAGAGAGGTTCCTTCATGAGATGTTCCAGAGATGTTTTGGCCATGAATGTCCCATAGAATCTAAAGATTCTTGCCATTGACTTTTATGTTAGTTTATGTTATTGTTTTTTGAAAACCTTGGTGTCTTACGCCACACCAATTCTTATTTGCCTGTTTGTTTGTACACATATTTAATTTACACTTTACACTCTGCCTAAAACCCCTAACACCCCTGGATCCACAGTCTCTGCTTCCTCAGACACACAAAGGTTGGTGGGATGAAGCAACTCAGGTGGTGGTTTCCCTTCTATTTGACTGAAACTCAAACATTATGACAGGGATATCATCATTGATTAAATAAACTGACTTGGATTTAGTCCACAAATTTTTACAGATTATTTGTAGACAATTCAGTTACCGTAATAGACAGGCCTGAGGGAAAATACCCCCGCCCCCAGGATTGTAGCAGAAGGGAGGTGAGACAGACTGATGTGAGGCAACAGATAAAATTATTTATAGTTTTTCTTTTCTCTAGAAGCTGTACCACACCTCCATGATCTAAGAAAGACAGAAAGGTGTACCCTTCCTGCCACCCCCCTTGGCAGCAGGCCACATTTCCCTACGAGCTGAGGCGAAAACAAGCACAGACAAAGACCTTCCAGCCAAACTTCTGCTCCTTCTGTCTTAGTTCAACTTAAGTTTGACTATTAATATTCAGATTAACTCTTTAAATGCCTGCTCAGCCAAACATATATATATGAAACATATGAAAATTAAGTTGGTTCAGTTCAATACAGACTTGACAACCTCAACATCCTCATTACAAAAAGAACAACAATTTTCAGGAATTCTAAACCATTTTCTAAGCAATTCTTTGGAAGGGGATATACCTGAAAATTATTTAAAGTGGACTTCCTTGGCTTTAGGAGGTTTGTGAAGTTTTAAATATTTAGTTTGTATTTGTTTCTTTTCTAAATAATTCAAAAATTGGTGAGATAATTTGGATTTGTAGAGAAAGGACGTTTCGTTAAAATATTCTCTAATTTGATGGTTAGGGAGTTTGGCAGTAGATTTATTATGTCCATTAATCAGAAGCTTGGGGATAGTAGGATGTCTGTAAATGATATTATGAAACAGATCGGAAACTGAGTTTACAACATTTTGAGGGATGGCCTTAATCATTTTTTCAAAATCTTTTCTATTTATTTGTGAACCACATTTAGCTTTGAAATCATCAAAAGACATGGGGGCATTGTCAATAAATAGATGCATTAAGGACCAAATTCCATTTTCAAACCATTTTGGAGCAAAGAGGTATTTGTTTCTAATAGATGACATTGGGAAAAGACGTACCTGACGACACTAGCAACAGTTGCTAAGGACTTTCCTGACCACGTAGTGAGACGACATGGAGTGACAGCAATAACAACGACAAACACAAAGTTTTAAACATAAAACAAGCGTGAACATCACAAAGTAACAATAAAATAAGCATGGAGGCGCAGAAGATATTTCTTAGTAGTACATAGACATGAACCAGTGTTCAATCAACTCATTCAGAAGACATAGACAATGGACCAAAGGCATAGACAGTACGCAAAAACACATGTTCATATTTGGCGCAAACGGAACCCCATAGTTTAGGACTGCGCAGCTGTTTTTTTTCCTTTCATGCTTTTGGCGTTGCAGCGGTTGATGTTTATGGAGTTATAAGTTCAGTTTGTTGAATAATGACCAAACAAGATCAGATTAAACCCAGACTTTCTTTCTGTTCTGCCGAATGTCAAAATGAAATGTGAACAAGTTTTAAAATGAATAATACAACTATCGCCTCTCCAAAAAAAAAAAAAAAATGCCTGTCCAACTACAGAGAATGTATATTGCGATATCTAACACACTAAAAAGAAAGTAAAACATTTAATATACATACAATAAAAGCGCCATCAAAGAATCAACATTAAGTTACTCAGGCCATGTCTCATCGTGGAACAAAAGGTCAATAAGCCAAGATATGCTTTTTTTTATTTTACTGATTGTGAAGTTCTTAGAAATATTGATGGTGTGTTACAGTTTTAGTTTTTTTGCTTTTGTGTTTAGTTTCTCTTTTTGTTCTGTCATGTTTTGAGTTTCAGATTCCTGTGTTTTTTTTTAAAGGTTTTGTTGTTTCGTTGTAGTATCGAGTTTTACTTTTGGTCCCCATCTGCCCTTATTGTTGTCACTTGTGTCTCGTTTGTCTGTAAGTATTTACGTCCTGTCCCTCCCTTCCTTCTGTGCTGATCCATAGCCTGATGTTCCCCATTTCGAGTGTTTCAAGTTTCGGATTTGTCTTGCCCGCGCTGCAGTGAATTTGGGTTTTAGCTTTCTTTGGGTTATTAAAGACACCTGGAACCTCCTGCCACCTCTCTGCGCCTGGGTACTCCCTCTACCCCCCTTCGTGACATTGTGTTTTGTTCTAATGTTTCCATTCCTATTGCTGCAGGTATGACAAACCCCAAATGCAGTACTTTTGGTTTCAAACAGACATAGTGACATTTTTGGAGTTAATGGCAAAATCTACTTCACCTGTTTGTGAATTTAATGACATTTCAGACATATTGGAAATGTTTTTGTATTTCTTTGTTACGCATTATATTACCAACCATCACATTATAGTTGGTGATGGCGCAGATTTTAAGGAGAAAATTTGGAATTGGCTCTTTGTGTCAAAAACGTTGCTGACCCCTGGTCTAAATAAAAAAACAACAAATGATGTTGTTTTCTTGGACATAGTTTCTGTAGAGTGCCAGGAGCTTATCAGAAATTCACATCTGAGTTGCAGGTGAGATTCCCATTTACCCTTATTTCCCATCATCTTTTTGTTGACAGTCTCTCCAGCTAGCTTACAGCCCAACCTAAAATTACCAATGCAACAAAAACGGTGGTCAATCTCAAAGCTATCAAGTTGTACAGTTTAGATCCAGATTCCAGCTCATGTAAAGGAAAACAAAGATGTTCATGGATTTATTTGTCTAGAAGTGGATGCATCAGAATGGAGAAGAGCAGGAAGTTCGTGGGCCGCTGTTTTAGGTCCTAGGCCACGCTTATGAGCTTTTTCAAACGGCATGGTTTTTTCAGCTTCCGATTCACAGTGATTTGAATAACGAAATACTCAAAAATGCAATTTTGAGATGAATTTTCTTAATAAATGTCCTCCATTATCAGAAAGACGCCACAACAACATCCTAAAAACACCAAAAACACAACTTTTATTAGAGTAGATCTGAAAGAGATGGGCAGATTAAGTTGTTGTTTTAATAAAATCTTTTTCTCAGTTACAAGAACAGTACACTCCCCCTTGAAAAGACTTTTACAGGTACTTACAAACCAGAAACTTTAATACAAATGTGAAAATATCAGGGGCAAAAAAAATAATCAACAAAACTTTGACCCTTGTGCTATCTTAGATGACTCCACCCTTACATTGACGTGTTCTTCCTACCATGACAAAGGTGGATAAAGGTGGAAAGATTTCATGTAATCCATGGACACCAGTGAAGATCACAAATCATTGAAGAAAAAAGGTTCAGAGCACTGTCTAGTGGGTCTAGATGACCCAACTCCCAATGTTAAAGTGCCTAGGATAGCACAAGGGTTACACAGCATAGCAGCATTTAAAATCAGTTTTAGAAAAACATATTCCTCCTTAATATCTTACCTTCAATTCAAATAAAAGATTACCCGGTAGCCTTGTGAACTATCCATAACATATGTAGTCAAAATCAAATGGGAATTGTGTGCAACCTGCTATAAAAGTATTAAAAGTCAGCAACTACTATTTGTATAAACACATACATGGAATTTTGAATACTGGGGCAGTCCCAAAATGTGTGCGTTTGGTCTCTGAATTTAGTAAAACCCAAAGGTGTAAAGATTATTGGTTCAGAGTTGAAGAAAAAGTTGAAAAAATTCTTTAAAGGTAGTGCTTTCATTTATACTGTCATAACTTTTTGGTGTGATTCCTATGACATCTTTAAGGGGGAACAGAGAATTGTACTTTATGTGTTATTAGTTATTGCAAAAAACATTATCAGGATAAACGGGACAAATATAAAAGTAACAACAATAAAAGAAAGGAAAAAGAAACTTAAAGAGTATGTCATGGAAAAACTGGATAGAGCAGGAGACGATCAGCTCTTGCAGCAAAACTGGATCTGTATTTAGATCTTCCAAGTTATTCATAACTTCTGCTTCTTTTCCCAAAAGCACTGCCAACGCACATTCCAAATGATGACGCATAACTACATTTTATCAAGACCTCTTTGATGTTTGGTTGTGCTCTAACACGTGCGTGCTCTGAGTGTGTGAAGTGATGTGCAAAAGCTCCTGCTTACCTTACTGTAAACTATGTTTCCTAACGCAAGTTGTCAATCAAATCAACCTATGCCAAAATGAATTACATAAATATATATATATATATATATATATATATATATATATATATATATATATATATATATATATATATATATATATATATATATATATATATATATATATAAATAAACAAAAACATATATATATAATATAATATATGTATATGTATATATATATGCTAGGAACAGCTAAGATACTGCGCTGGACCCTCAAGCTTGGAGGAGAGTGAGAGGGGCGACATATATATGTATGTATCGGACAGAAACTAGCATTTGGATTGAAGTGCAGTGGGTTTATTTTGATATAAGGTAAAAACGACCAAATGCATCACAGTGGACAACCAATGTGTGGAAACACTTTGAATTTAACAAAGTCATGTGACCATCCAGTGTCTAGAATGTTCTAAGAATGTTCCCTTTGGATTCTTTGGATGTGGTAAAACAACAGGAAACTAACTTGTGAATGGATTTGACATTAATTCTTGTTTGGTTCTTTTTTTGTATACATTTTAAATTTACACTTAATTAATTTTCAAAAAACCCAAGGAATCTGGAAAACGTTCAGCAGCAGGTATTTCTCTCTGAGTCACACTGGTTAGAGTTTTGGCTAAAGATTTCCTGGATCGACCGTAAATCACTAAATCATTATGATATGAATTAAATTGTTATTAAAATGAATTGTTACTCCTCTTAAGTACACACATGGGTATGGTAAGTATATAGACCATTATTGCTGACATTTGCCATTTATCATCCCAACCCTCATCTGTTTCTTCTGGTGTACTTGGCGTTTCAGTCCTCCATCCTCTTCTTTTCATCGCTAACTTCCAACCCCTTGGCAGTAATTAAACATCAGTTTTCACAGATGACATCCAGTTCTGTTTGTCTAGTAAACCTGACCCCTCTCTTTCACCATTCACCCTCTTCTCCTGTCTGAAATCAAAAACTGGCTCAATTTATAGACTTTCTTAAACTCCTGTTTACTTTCAGGGTCTTTCATAACCTGAGGCCTTATCTTTCCAACCTTCTCCATATCAATACACTCTCTCGTTCTCTCCAGACCTCTTCATCTGTTTAGCTCTCCGTCCACCTGGCTCAGCTCAGTAACAAGGAAAACTCTGGAATTCTCTTCCTCCTGATCTCCTTACTCATGTTCTCTTGCCATCAAATCCAAACACAGAACTTATCTGTTTGAATCGGCCTTTATCTCTGATTTCACTGTTCATTTTCTGTCATATGGTCTTGTTGGTCTGTTGTTTTATTTTATATATTTAGTTTTTTTTAACTATGTACTGTGTCCTTTATTTTTAAAAGGTGCTTTCAAATAAAAGAAGTGTGCGGCCTTGAGAGCATTTCAGGTAGACAACTCTATCAGTCTGTTTACTTCGGTTACTCCTCCCTGGGCAGCTCAGTTAATCAACTCACCTGTTCAGCATCCTTAAGTCCAGGTGTGCAAGTTTTTCCTTCTCTTCCTTTACCGCAAGCGCTGCATTCGTCGCCCCTCCCTCCTCCCCAGCTTCCACCTGTGAACTCCGTTAGGGGTAGTTTATTACCCAAAAGGTTTATGGAGATCTTGTCTTATGTAAATGAATGGAACCTTATGCCAAACTAAAAGAATGTGAAAATAAAAGTCTTAACTGCATGAGTTGTCTGACTGAAATCATAACATGAAATCATTCTTTGCCTTGAGGAACTTTGATGTAGAGATGGAAGTATGCCATGGAGCACCATCCTGCTGCAGAATTTGACCCCTTTTATGGTTGGGAATGTAAGAGGTAGCTAATACTTCTTGATATTTTAGGCCATTGATATTGCCTTCCACCCTGAAAATGTTTCGCACACCCTCATACTGGATGTAACCCCAGACCATGATTTTTCCGCCACCAAACTTAACTGTTTTCTGGGTGAATTTTGGGTCCACGCGGGCTCCAGTTGGTCTCCTGCAAAATTTGCGGCGGCTGTGATGTAATTCAACTGAAGACTCATCTGAGAAATCCACCTTCTGCCACTTTTCCAGCGTCCATCCTTTTAGCAGGCTGTAGGCCTTGGCAAATGCCACATGTTTTTTCAATTGCCTTTTGTTTAGTGCTGGTTTCTGGGCACTGATTCGATTTTGAGACAGAATTCTACAAACTGTTTTGGTTGACACAGGGACTTGAGGTGACCAGGCCTGGTGGAGCTCTGCTGCAGTGGAAAAGGGGCTGGCCTTGGATTTTCCAACCAACAAACGGTCCTCCCGAGCAGTTGTCTTGCGGGGTCTGCCGGACCTGGGCTTGTCAAAAACATCTCCAGTCTTGTCAAATCTTTTTCTTATTCTTTGTACTTGACGCTGAGACACATTGAAGGTGGCAGCCACCTCAGCAGTGGATCTGGTCTTCAGCCTCTTGATAATCAACGCTTTGGTCTCAGGGTGAATCTTAAGCATGTTGTCAGAGGTCAAGTTGCAGTTGATGTGAAGGCCTGGTGTGCTGGGGTTCTTTTTATACACACCCACTAATTGATTGATCAGTAATTGATCACAGGTGAGGCTGTAATCTAGGCATCATATGACAAAGCGACAAAACTTTTGTCTTGCCAAAATGTGACCTGTGTTCATGAAATGATCAATCTTTCTTCAGTGAAGCCATTTTATTTTAGTATATGAACATAATGTAGGAGGGTTTTAGCTGTCATATGAGACATTTCCAAAACCAATGGATTGATTAAAAGTGAGGTTATACGCTTTTGTTTCTACAAAATGGATAAACGACAAGACTTTTGTCAGGGACTGTATATCATTCCTTTCCTGTTCATGTCGAGTTAAATTTTTTGAATGTTATTATGGAAATTAATACGCTTTCCTATGATATTCTATTATTGGTAAAGGGTCGGTTACGTCCACAAACGTACAGGTCTAGGACTGGAGTGTACCTAACATAAACACACACAATTTATGATTTTTAAAGGTTTTTATTAAACGAGGAGGAGGGGAGGTAGGGACTAAGCTTGGGCCAAAGGACTGAAATAAATAGAACAAAACCCAGCCTGGCTATCACAGCTCTAAAACTAAAACAAGAAAACAAAAGTCTCACTGACTTATCTACAAAAAAGGTATCAAAATGTACAAGAGGTGGCACCAACCAACTTACCTAGTGTGCATGACAGAAAGCTAGCTACATGAGGTGTGCAGGATACCTTGTCTGACCTGTCCACAAACCTCCCACAATATCCAACATAAAGAGCTGTTCACATTCATCTGGGTTGTGATCCAGAAAGAGCTCCCTCCAAAGTGATCCACGGGAGCTTACATGCAGGCCTGGTGGTTGGCTCTGGGGCCTGATTGCAGAGCTCGTCAGGTCTCCATCAGGTGACTTCACTCAGCACTTGAAGCACATGCAGAGGAAGGAAACAAAAGAAAGACAATGAAAAACTCCTGCATGTAACAGGTCTGTAAATGAAAAGCAAAAAAGCACAGTAGGCTTTTTGGAAGGACGTTTAAGTGTGTTATTCACAGGCATTGATTATTAAAGCAGAGGAAGACTGATGATCTGTCTGGCATGGAAGACAAAGGACGAGCTAGTGACCAAAGGAGCCCTATTGTCATGGTGGCTTCTGTCAGTGCTCCTCCCCTCCCCTCTCTCTGTGCACCTGAAGATTGGAGCCAGCTGTGGACACTCTGCTCATCACCTCTGCCTTCATAAGGAGATCCAGCCCAGCATTCATCGCCAGTCCGTTGCCTACCTCGGTGCATGTTGAATCTCAAGTTAAAGTTCTGATTCATGTTCTGGCCTTCTACTTACCTTGCTTATTCGATCCGCCTTCAGGTTTCCCATTCCACGAGTCCACCTGGGAGATCTTCCTCACTATTCGCTCCAGTCTCGCCTCAAGTCACGCCTCGCTCCTCGCTCGCCACGGGCCCCAAGACATCAGGCAGTCCGCGGTGATTCTCTCCGCACATCTCGCTCCACTCCAGCCACGCCACGCTCTCAGCCTAGCTCTCAAGACGCTACGAGCTGCTGCTACGCCGACGCATCTCCTGAGCTCCAAGCTAGAAGTAACAAACAAACTGAACTGTTTATTTCCTGCTTGGAAATTAAAGACTCTTTGCACTTCGCTACTCGCCTGAGTTTCCTTCCGGGTTTTCAGCGTCGGGGTCTGCCTCGTCCAACTTACCATGACACCTATATGATGTTTGTGTAGAGCACTTCCTGTAAGACACTTCCTGCGTCCTTGTAGACTAAGAGTCTTGTAGGTGGCATTGAGACTTCAGCACGGGCCATGGGAGACCCAGCACAGGGCAGAGGCATGCCCCCTCCCTGAGAGGAGAGGTCCCAACAGGTCCCAACAGGAAATTGTCAGATAAATGCATCTAGACATTAAAGAAAAACACAAATAAACAACAGACCACAACAAGAATCAAGTTTCTCATGCACGAGGGAGAAAAGCAAGTGTGACAGAAAACGTCCAACACGCTTCTCTTCTCAGAGGTCTGTTTCTCCTCGCGCTGCTTTTATTAAGAACACAAGTGGGAGGATACAAATTCAAGACAAAGAGAAAAGTTAATTAGGGGCTGTCGTATAATGACCCATTTTGGTGGATTCTAATTTCAAACAGTATTCCTTATCAACTCAGGACAGTGTGTCGTAAAACCTCCTCATCCTTGTTGGGGATGGAAGCAGATTAACAAACACACAACTGTTTTCTAAAAAGGTAAAAAGGTCAATCTGAGTTAACATTTAAGCATACATTTAAACAAATACATTTAAACAGTGATAATAATAAAACAATTTCCTTTACAGAAATAAAATAATGATAATAATAATCCCCCCTGAACTGCCACCTTAACGTGGTGGGGGAGTTTGAGAGCTCGAGTGATCCCAGGAGCTAAGCTGTCTGGGGCTTAAGCCCCTGGTAGGGTCTCCCATGGCAAACAGGTCCTCGGTGATGAGTCAGACAAAGAGCGGTTCAGAAGTAAGGTGGCCTAGAAGAAAGGGTCACAACACAACACATTAATTCACAACACAACACAATAACTTACCACGCAACACATTAACTCACAACACATTAACTTACCACGCAACACATTAACTCACAACACAACACAATAACTTACCACGCAACACAATAACTCACAACACATTAACTCACAACACATTAACTCACAACACAACACATTAACTCACAACGGAAGTAAAGCTGCAATGGAAGTGCTTTTATTCTGACATTTCCACTGGGCTGAGCCGCTAACTAGCTAACAGAAAGTAACGTCACAGTGAGCTGTGGAGGGAGCATGTTTTTTCTACAAGAGAAGCTAACAGCAGTGTTGCCAGATTGGGCGGTTTTGGGTCTAAATTTGTGGTCTGCGCTTAATGGACTGGGCTTTGTCATCTAACCTGTTGTTGGGGGTGTGCAACGCCCTGCCCCACCTTCTAGAAATTGTGTTTTTTAAAGCCTGACACTGGGGCTGCGTGTGGGAGGAGCTACCAGCTAAAGCTATGGTCTGATTGCTACATGGTGCGGTGTCTGTGTTTATCAAACTTTTTAACCGCCCAATCTGGCAACACTGCTGTTAGCTTCTCTTGTAGAAACAACATGCTCCCTCCACAGCTCACTGTGACGTTACTTTCTGTTAGCTAGTTAGCCGCTCAGCCCAGTGGAAATTTCAGAATAAAAGCACCTCCACTGCAGCTTTACTTCCGTTGTGAGTTAATGTGTTGTGTTGTCAGTTATTGTGTTGTGAGTAAATGTGTTGTGTGGTAAGTTAATGTGTTGTGTTGTAAGTTAATGTGTTGTGTGGTAAGTTAATGTGTTGTGTTGTGAGTTAATATGTTGTGTGGTAAGTTAATGTTACCACACAATGTTGTGTTGTGACCCTTCTGGGCCACCGTACAGAAGCCTCTGATGAAGAGTAATATCAAGGACCCAATTACGTCGCCCGGATTGGCGTCACTGGTGTCATGTTGTCTGTCAGCTACTCCCCCCCCCCCCCCCCCCCTTTCCGTTCTGGATGCGACCAGCTGCCTTCACTTACCTCATCATCTCCGCCGCCATCTTCAGGAGCACCTGGATCATCATTCGACGCCAGTTCGTTGTTCCTCATATGGGGCATAGTCTGGTCAACTCATGTTCCTGAATGTTGCCATGTTTCGCTTTACTTATTTATTTATTTTTTTTAACTTGTCCTGTCCAACAGCTGGGCAGACAGATGAGAGCTGAGGACCTCTTGTGTTGGACATATTTTACTTTAACAGTAGGGATTATTAATCTTCAGACAAACCAGAGGTATGACTGAATAAACCCATTTTGTAATTGAGGCCAAACTTTATTAATTTCAATTATGTTTGAAAATCTTTGGTGTTGGACCGGACGGAAAAGGAAAGGGGGGAAGAAAAGAGAGGGACGTTAGAGAGGGGGGGGTGATAGTGGGAAGGGGGGGATAAGACCATGAAGAAGCATAGAGCAGACAAGTTTACTGGTTGTTTATCATTACGGCAAGGCTCAAATGTAGTACAAAAAGGGCTGGGCCTGTCCACACACACACTGAAATGTTTTCAACACACCTACTAGCTGCAAAAATGTCAACATGTCAACTTGTACACAAAGCAGATAGTGTTCACACACGCATACCTATGCCTTTAAACCAACTAGTGTGAGATCTTTCATTCATTCAATCATGCAAACTATTAGTGCAAAGGTGAGCTAACACCTGTGCTCAGGTGAGTGTTTATGTTCTTCTAAAATGGACGGTGGAATGTGAAAAGAAGGAGGAGGAGCTTCCAGCCACCCCCACACCCAGACCCCCGCCGCAGCAGCAGCGGCAGCCGGAACCCCCCAACGCCACACGGCAGCAGGCAGGGGACAACCGCCCCCCAGCCGACCAAATCCGCCACCCAGGCCAGGACCAGCAGAACCGCCGCGAGGCCCCCAGAGTCCAGAGTCCAGAGTCGTCAAGCGGACGACTTAGGACTCAGATGTCCACAGCCCAGCAGGATCTATTTCGCCGCATCGACGGCATCACGCAAACGTTGATGGAACTAACCGGTCAAGCTACTATTCCCGCAGTCGCGGCTCAAGCCTCCATTTCCGGCAACAACCCCACTTCCGTTTCCGCCTTCACCCCGGAAAATGTCCGTCTACAGCCGGAACCTTTTTACGTGATGTTGAAACCTGCGGAGGGTTCCTGCTCCAGTGTCAACTCATTTTTCAGAAAGTAAAAGAAAGTAACGTCGTGACGAGGGGTTATGTTTTTATTGTGGTCAGGCGGGTCATCTGGTCTCTCACTGTAGCGTTCTTTTAAACTCCTGAGCCCCCCGTTAAGTGACAGGCCACGGGGGGATAATTTAGAACTCGTTCAAGTTTCCAAGTTCCTATTTGTTCCTGTCAAGATCTGTATTAAAAACCTAGTTTTTGAACTCAAGGCTCTCATAAATTCTGGGGCCGAGCACAGTCTTATGGATCAGCGTCTCGTGCACGATCTCTCGCTTCCTGTTGAAACCCTCGCCAATCCTGTGAACGCTGCGGGTCTAGGGGGTAAACAACTATCTTGCATCACTAAGCGCACCGGTCCGGTCCTCGTTCTCACTTCCGGTAACCACCGTGAATACCATCAGTTTTTCATCACTCAGTGTCAGCAAACACCCTTAATCCTGGGGTACTCGAGGCTCCAGACTCACAATCCCCATATTGACTGGTGCTCGTCTTGCATCGATAATTGGAGCACTTATTGTATGGCTAACTGCCTGCATTCAGCCATTCCTATCACCAATGTTCCAGACTCTAGTCAGTAGAAAGAAATCAATCTTTCTAATATTCCCACCTGTTACCATGATCTTCGTTCCATGTTTTGTAAATCTAAGGCCTGCGCTTTGCCACCTCATTGACCCTATGGTTGTTCCATCGAACTCTTAAATGGAGCTCCCCTTCCCAAGAGTAAATTATTTAATCTCTCGGGTCCCGAAAAAATCTCCATGGAGAATTATATACAGGAAGCTCTCTCTCTGGGTCATATTCCCCCTTCATCATCCCCTGTCGGCGCCAGGTTTTTCTTTGTGGAGAAGAAGGATAAGGTGTTGCGGCTTTCGTGAGTTAAATCAAATCACTGTCAAAGATAAATACTCCCTGCCTTTACTTGAATCAGTTTTTGACTCGTTCCAGCAAGTTAAGTTCTTTACCAAACTATACCTTAGGAGCGCATACCACCTTGTACGCATGCGTGAAGGTGATGAATCGAAAACAGTGTTTAACACTCCGTTAGGGCATTACGAATACCTGGTCATGTCGTTCGGGCTCACTGACGCCCCCGCTGTGTTCCAGCGCCTAGTAAATGACGTCCTCAGGGACTTCTTAGATAGGTTCGTCTTCGTTTATCTGGACGATATCCTCGTTTTCTCCTTCCCAACATGAACATCACGTCCCCCTGGTCTTTGAGAGACTGCTCGAAAATCAGTTATATGTTAAGGCCGAGAAATGTGAATTTCACGTGTCCTCCGTTCCCTTCTTGGGGTAAATTATCGAAGCAGGCAATATCCGTCCTGATCCCGCTAAGATCGAGGCTGTCGCCCAGTGGGAAATTCCCAGGACTCGCAAGAAACTCCAACAGTTCCTGGGGTTCGCGAACTTCTATCGTTGCTTCATCCGTGATTACAGCAGCATCGCTGCCCCCCTCACACCACTCACCTCCATCAATTGTTCATTCACCTGAAACCCTGTGGCGGACGCCGCGTTCAAGAAACTCAAGTCCCTGTTTGTGTCTGCTCCCATCCTCATTCAACCAGATGTCTCCAAACAGTTCATAGTGGAGGTGGACGCCTCTGATTCCGGAGTGGGGGCAGTTTTATCTCAACGTGAGGAGGGCTCGGGGAAACTCAAACCATGCGCTTTTTTTTTCGTCAATTGAGTCCAGCGGAACAAAATTGCGATGTTGGCAACCGGGAGTTACTGATCATCAAGCTCGCACTTGAAGAATGGCGCCACTGGCTGGAGGGAGCGGAACAACAATTCATAGTGTGGACCTACCACAAGAACCTGGCTTATCTTCGTAGTTCCAAGCGTCTCAACTCCCGTCAGGCCCCGTGGTGTTTATTTTTCGACCGTTTCAATTTTGCCAACACATACCGCCCAGGCAGTCAAAATGTCAAACCTGATGCTCTGTCACGCAAATACACCGTCATGGAAACCTCCACTGACTCGCCCATCCTACCTACATCATGCTTCGTAGGCAACCTCACTTGGGAAATCGAAAACAAGGTTCAACTGGCCCAAGGTGAGATCCCCACCTGTGCCTCCTGCTCTCCAGGCACCTTTATGTCCCGGACGCCCTAAGATCTGAAGTCCTCGCCTGGGGGCATACCTCCCGCATTGCCTGCCATGGGGGAGTTTACCGGACCATCCAGCTCCTCAAACGTCGGTTTTTCTGGCCCACGTTGGAGCGGGACGTTAAGGAGTACATCGCGGCCTGCAGTACTTGCGCCCATTCCAAAACCTCTAACCGGCCCCCCTCCGGACTGTTTTTACTCTTGCCCACGCCAAGCCGTCCCTGGTCCCACATAGCTATGGATTTCGTTACTGGGCTCCCACCGTCCCAGGGCCATAAGGTTATTCTTACCGTCATCGACCGTTTTTCTAAAGCCGCTCAATTTATCCCTCTGCCTCAGCTACCCACAGCTACTGAAACTGCCGACACTCTCGTCCATCATTTCTTCCGGCATCATGGGATACCCAGTGACATCGTATCCGATCGTGGCCCTCAGTTCACATCGCAAGTCTGGAAGGCCTTCTGCTCCGCCCTCGGAGCCACGGTCAGTTTAACTTCGGGATACCATCCTCAAGCTAATGGACAGGCGGAGCGTGCTAACGAAGAACTTGAAGCGGCTCTCCGGTGTCTGGCAGCTCAAAACCACGCAGACTGGTCAAAGTATCTGGTGTAGGAGGAATATGCCCACAACACCCATTCCTCTACAGCTACCGGCTTGTTTCCTTTTGAAGCCTCCCTGGGTTACTCACCCCCTTTGTTTCCTTCTCAGGAATTGGATCTGGCAGTGCCCTCAATCCAGCTCCACCTTCAACGGTGTTGGGACATCTGGCTGCAGACCAGGGTGGCTCTAATCCGCACTAAGGAGAGCAACTGCCAGATAGCCAACTGCCACAGCGGGGTGAGTCCCAGTTACCAGCCTGGCCAGAATATTCCTCTCCAGGCTTCGTCACGCAAGCTGTCTCCTAAGTTTATTGGGCCCTACACTATTGACCGTGTCATCAACCCTGTGTGTCAGGCTACGTCTCCCAGCAGCCCTCAAGGTTCATCCCACGTTTCACGTTTCCCAAATCAAGCCAGTCACCGAGAGTCCGTTGTGCCCACTGTCCACTTCCGCACCACCCGCCCGTACCATCGATGGCGCCCCTGCTTTCACCGTCGACAAGATTTTGGACGTTCGGCGTCGTGGTCAGGGGGTGCAGTTCCTGGTGGATTGGGAAGGGTATGGTCCAGACGAACGTTCATGGATCTCCTGTTCCCTTATTCTGGACCATACCCTCATTGACGACTTCTACCGTGCCCATCCGGACCGTCGGCTTGGACCGAGGGGGGGGTACTGACATGTTGCGTGTCAGCTACTCTCGCCTTCCCCCTTTTTCTCTGTTCTGGATGCGACCAGCTGCTTTCACTTACCTCATCATCTCCGCCGCCTTCTTCAGGAGCACCTGGATCATCATTCAACGCCAGTTCGTTGTTACTCATATGGGGCATAGTCTGGTCAACTCATGTTCCTGAATGTTGCCACATTTCGCTTTACTTGTTGTGCTTTTCGCTCTGTCTCAGGAAAAAACCTCCTCGGATACTCACCTGGTCGTAGTCCTCTGGTCTCCTGTGTTTTCGCCCTTGGATTTCCACAGCAATACTCCTCCAGCCAGCTGCCACGCCTCCTCCTGGAAAGAAGCCATACTTATCTTTCTCTACATTAAACCATCTAAACTTACTTCATGTCCGAGTCTCCTTCCGGGTTCCAGCGATTGGGTCACTCTAAACTTACGTCAAATCATGACAACCTGAATTTCTCAAAATATCAAAATCATCAATTCAACCGTGCAAAATGACACCCATCTGGAACAACCCGGACATCTTTATTAACAAAAAAATGATTCACTTTCCAGCTTGGCAAGCAGGGGGCATAAAACAACTAGAGCACGTAATTATTGATAGAAGATTCATAACTCCCCAGGAACTTCAAGACAAACATGGAATAAATAACTTCTTGGAATATCAGCAACTTAAATCAAGTATTACTAAAAGGTATAAATTTAAAGACGACGATTTAAAGCTACCAGATGTAGTTACCACTCTGATTAATTTTTCAATGAATAGAACTCTCTCCAAAATATACAAACTTTTATGTAATTTAGATAACAATATTGCCCTTCCAACAAAAAAATGGGATGCAGATTCGAGCATCAGCACAGATGAAAGCTTCTGGTCAGAACTCTGTCTAAACACCTTTAAACTGACAAAAAGTCCAAATCTGCAGCTAATCCATCTCAAAACTCTTCACAGAATTTACTACACTGGACAGAGGATGTTCAAGATGGGTCTCAGTAACTCAGACATTTGCGAGCACTGTGATAATAATCTACCCGACAGCTACATGCACGCACTGTGGTTCTGCACTCCTGTCCAGGCTCTCTGGCAGCAGGTATGTGCCGATTTATCAGTCTGGCTTAAGGTTTCAATCACGGCCTCACCGTCACTTTGTGTGCTTGGTGACATGAGTGCCATCGATATAGAAGAAGGATTAGCATCTATCATTTTCATAACTCTTTGTATTGCCAAAAAAACTATTTTAATAAATTGGAAAAACAAGAAAAATATAAACATAAGTCAACACAGAAATCTGCTGTTTGATCATATCAGCTTGGAAAAAACGTCAGCCCAAAGTTCAAGTAACTTTGAAAGAATTCGATCTCTCTGGTCTCCTGTGGTTGACTCCATGACTTAGGGGGTGGGGGGGCTTGGTCGTCGCTGCTCCTTGCCCTTCTGCCGTAGTTTGGGGTGGGGGTCGGGGCCTCCGGTGCCTGGCGGGGGCGGTGGGGGCTCCATTGATCGGGGGGTCGGGTCCGGTGCCTGGGTGGGGCGGGCTGGGGCGCTGCGTGGTCCTCTGGGCTTGGGTGTGGGGGTGCGTGGTGGGGGTGTGGGGTGGTGGTCTGGCTTGGCTTGGGGGGGTGGTCCCTTTGCCTGTGATGGGGGGGTTGGCGGGGGGCCCTGCTCGGGGGGGGGGGGGGGGGGGCAGCAGCACCGGATGGGCTTCCCATTGGCACCTGGGGCTAGGATCGGCCCTTCCCTGGCTCTGGGACGGGACGGGACAACCCTCTCGGGGCCCCCGGTCGCTCTGGGTGTCATCCGCTTCGGCTGCGGGGTCTGGGGTGGGGTGGGGGGCTTGTCGGCCCTGTCCTGTGGGGGGGCGTTCTGGGGGGGAGGGGGGGGCCATTATTGGTACGGGTCAGGGGGGCTAACGGGTCGGGGTCTCCGCTGAGGCAATCAGTGGTTGCCTCGGCCGGTTGGCCTCCTCGGTCCCGTCAAGGCCTGACCAGAGCTCCTCTAGGGCCGGCGTCTGGGGGTGGGGGCCTGGGCTTGCTCCGGGGGGGCGATGCTTTCTGGCTCCTCTCTCTCTGTGTGGGGTGGGTGGTGCCGGGCCTGGGGTGTCGGCGCCTCCGGGGCTGGGGCCCCTGGGCTGGGTGGGCCTGGCCCCTTTGCTGGGGGGGGGGGGCTGGGGGACAGCTGTTTGACCACCGGGGGACAGTCTACCAGCTGTCCCCAACTTACCCCTTTCCTCATATAACCCCATAGGGGTCTAGCCTGCGATGCGCCTTGGGGGGGGCTACTTGGCAGTGGCCCCCCTCCTATGGTTGCCGTATGGAGTGGGCCCCCCCGCTTTCGGTTTTATTTGCACCTTAGACATGTAGGGTCCTTGGTAGGGGGGGTGCTTGGACATCACTGCAAGCAAGCAGCAGATGTCCTCCTGGCACCCTACCCGCCAATTTTAACCGCACCTTAGACATTTAGGGCCCCTTGGGTGAGGGCACATCACTGTGAGTAATCAGGAGATGTCCCCTTAGTGCCCTACTCGCCAATTTTAACTGCACCCCCCTTAGTACACACACCCCTCCCCCTTCAATATATACATTCCAACATAAGCACACACACATGCACACACACACCCTCTCAAACACACATACACACACACACATTTTGCAAGGAAGGTGGGACCTGGGTCCATCTGTCCCCTACCCCTTCCCTGGTGGGGGGTGCAGGCCTCTTGGCGATGGCGGCCGTGTCCCTTGGGTGCCGGCTCCCTGGGCCCGGCGGTGCTCTCTCCGCACGGTGGGGGGGGTTCACATTACACCTGAGCCGGGGGTGTTCGTGTCCCTGGGGGCTGGGTCCTGGTCCTTGCCCCTGAGCGCTGGGCCCCGCCAAACTTCCAACATGGCCGAGCCTGGTCGGGCCATATTTATAACACCTCTTGTGGGCCACCGTTTTTTCCCCGGGGTTCCCCCCTCCTGGGCGGGGGCGGCGGGCCCCTGCCTTGCTCCTCCCTGGACCAACCGTGGGCCGGGTGGGTGGCTGGCTGGAGTGCGGAGCGGGTCTCCCTTGGGGGGTCCTGGCTCGTACCTGGGGTTGGGGCGGGGGGATGCCCGGAACTCCTTGGTGGTGGTGGGGTGCTCGTCTGGGGCTGTGGGCGTCCTTCTCTGGTGGGGCCCTGCGTTGGGCTCTTCCGGCGCGGCGAGGGGGCTGCTTTCCTGGCTGGGCTGGGGTGGTGCTCTCTTTCCCTCTGCGCCTCCCTGCTCTCTGGCTCTGGGGGGCTCGCGGCGGTCCTGCTGGCCCTGGCCTGGGTGGCGGTCTTGGTCGCCCGGGGGGCGGTCGCTCCCTGCCTGTTCCCGTGTGGCGTTGGGGGAATTCCAACTGCCGCTGCTGCTGCGGCGGGGGTCTGCGTGTGGGGGTGGCTGGGCGCTCCTCCTCCTTCTTTTCACATTTCAGCATCCATTTTAGAAGAACATAAACTCTCACCTGAGCACAGGTGTTAGCTCACCTTTGCACTTATAGTTTGCATGATTGAATGAATGAAAGATTTCACACTAGTTGGTTTAAAGGCATAGGTATGCGTTCGTGAACACTATCTGTTTTGTGTACATGTTGACATGTGAACATTTTTTGCAGCTAGCAGGTGTGTTGATAATATTTGAGTGTGTGTGAACAGGCCCCGCCCTTTTTGTACTACATTTGAACTGTACCATAATGATTAACAACCAGTAAACCTGTCTGCTCTATGCTTCTTCATGGTCTTACCCCCCCCCTCTCACTATCACCCCCCCCCCCCCCTAACATCCCTCCCTCTTCTTCCCTTCTTTCCTTTTCCGTCCGGTCCAACACCAAAGATTTTCAATCATGGTTGAAATGAATAAAGTTTGGCCTCAATTACGAAAGGGGTTTGTTCAGTCACACCTTTGGTTTGTCTGAAGATTAATAACCCTCTTGTTAAAGTAAAATATGTCCAACACAAGAGGCCCTCAGCTCTCATCTGCCTGCCTAGCTGTTGGACAGGACAAGTAAAGAAAAAAAAAAAAATCATGACAACCTGGGCCCCACTCTGGAGCCAGGCCTGGGGTTGGGGCTCGCAGGTGAGCGCCTGATGACCAGGGCTCTCCCCACGGGCCCCAGTCGGGCTCAGCCTGAAGGGGCGACGTGGGACCACTCTCCCATGGGCCCACCACCCTTAGGAGACCTCAAAAGGCGCTGGTGCAATGTGGTTTGGGTGGCAGTCGAACGAGTGCCTCGGCGGCCCAAACCGCGGTCATGGAACTTGGCTTTTGGGACATGGAAAATCAGCTCTCTTGGAGGGAAGGAACCTGAGCTGGTGCGAGAGGTTGAGAGACCGTCTAGACATAGTCGGGCTCACCTCCACACATAACCTGGGCTCTGAAACTCAGTCCTTAGAGAGGGGTTGGACTCTCTACTATTCTGGAGTTGCTCATGGTGAGAGTCCTACCAGGCCTGGCTGGCTTGTGGGACTCCAGAGGCAGCTGACAGGTATCGGTAGTCTAAGTGAGCTGCGGCACGGACTGTTGCAGAGGCAAAAACTTGGTCCTGGGAGGAGTTCGGTGAGGCCATGGAAAAGGACTATCAGTTGGCTTTGAAGAGATTCTGGCAAACCATCCGGCGCCTCAGGAGGGGAAAGCAGTTCTCTAGACCAGTGTTTTTCAACCTTTTCTGAGCCACGGCACACTTTAACCTTAACAAAAATCCCGCGGCACACCAGCATCCAAAAATAAAAAAAAAGGAGAAACTCATAGTCTGTATTGATCTACAGCCCCTCTACAATCTCACATGCATTTTTGAGATAATTGTTACAGAAAAAGCTGGAAACTGCAGCTGTTTTTTTCTAAAAGATGCAATAAAAGTTAAGTTAGAAGATTTAAAAACAGTTTGTGTGTTCGTTAGTTTCAAGACGTTTAACAACAGATCTCCTTTTGCGCTGTCACTCTCACAACCCAATGCATCATGGGAAATGTAGTGCATAAAACGTCCGAAGATCGGTTTTCGGAGCTTCATTGTTTTGTTCACTTGTTCCACGGTCTGATACCGGATTCTGTGGAAAGCTACACCGCTAAAGACGAGCTTTAGCTGGTATTTCTGTTAGAACTGAGCGACTTTACGAGCTAAATCGGGACAAGGAAGTGAAGACTTTAAGCACTTCTGATTGGTCAGACCGATGACATGTGATTAACCCCCCCAACACGGGACTTTTCCAAAATACAGCCGAAGGTGCAGCTGAATCGCGGTACGTCATTCTTATCAAAATGTCTTTAATAAAATTAAATAAACGCAAAGAAAAGGTATTTTACGATCTTTTATAGTCCTAACTCCTCAGTGTTTTATCAGGGCCTGTTTGGATGAACAGAGAGCTAAAATCCTGGAGATGGGAAATGTTTTTAGATCAGTTAATGAGGGCAATTTCCCACGGCACACTTGGCCATGTCCCACGGCACACTAGTGTGCTGCGGCACACTGGTTGAAAAACACTGCTCTAGACCTGTTCCCGGTCCACGTTGGACTCTGGCAGGGCTGCCCTTTATCACAGGGTTCCAGAAATTCTGTTCATAAAAACTATGAACAGAATTTCTAGGCGCAGCCAGGGGCCGGAGGGGATCTGGTTTGGGGACAGGATTTCCTCTCTGCTTTTCATAGATGATGTTGTCCTGTTGGCTTCATCGAGCCAGGACCTCCAGCGTGCATTGGGGCGGTTTTTTTGCTTTTGGTTTTGCTTTTGCTTTTTGCTTTTTTGCTTCTTTTAAATCAAAAGGGGCGCCAGCTGGATCCTTACCACACACCATGGACACGTATTCTTATTCATGCGTATTTAGTATTCTTTATTTTTATTTCACAGCCATGGTTGCCATACAATTAAGCTATACTGAATAAGTTACATGAACCTATTCTTAGGTAGGCCACTCTATAATTCCTTTTCAACCCAAGAGGCTTAGCCATAGGATATTAAAACCCTGAAAAACCTCTACCATCACCCTACGAGGGTTTTGGTGAGGCACTATTGACTCCATAGGTTTAATTTCCCTGTGGTAGTTGTGGGGCCGTTGTTGACCTGACGGCTCCGTTTCAATGTTCGCTGAGTGACTCCTGGTGGAGAATTCAGCACCGCGGACAGCTCCTGTCTGTGCTGCTGCACAGATTGTTGGAAAACATCAGTGTTTATTATTGGGCGCTCCTGCTCCTCTTCAGAACATTCTTGGTTAAGAACCTTATGACACACCTGAGAGTAGAAGTGGACTATTGTAACTTATTACAGTAAAGTTATGAAGGCAGTAATGCATACCAGACTGTGAGGATGGAGCATAAGAAATCTGCTGATAAATCTGTCCAAAGACGACATAGATGGCTTAACCACATGACACTTGCCCCTTTTTTTTTTACAACTTATTCAGTTTTCAGTTTTTATTAACGTGATAAAAGACACAGCAAATATTATTCAGCCGTCACTGACCTGACAGGCTGAAAGCTGAAAGAGTGACACTGAACCAGAGGACATTTTGTTTGATATGTCACACATCTAAAGAAATAGTTTTTGACATTTCAGATTTAGACTGATGACTGCTTTAGATCAGACCTGTCTGGGTTTCAAACAATGAAGCTGCACATTGCAGCCTGATGACAAACTGGCACAGAATGGTCATTTTTTATCCTTGAGTCGTGATCCAGTAAAGTGGAGAAAAATATCAACTGTGTCAGCCTCCACAACCACTCCAAACTGAAGGCCGTGTATCAGTTTTTACGTTTTGCACATTTTCCACGTATGTCATTTTGGTCTTTGGTGATACATGCGTGACATACGTAACTCATAAGTGCTTCTTGCGTTCTTCATTTGTTGATGTACGCAGATGTCTGTCGAGGGATTTGACCTTATGTGAATTCAGTTTTCAGCTGTTCAAAATTTGTGGTCGGTTGAGAATTAGGCATTTTATGCGTATGCAGCATATTTTATATGCAATAATTATGTTAATCTTACGCAATGGTGCATGATTTTTGTGACATCCACACACAAATTTGTGTCTTTCCACGACTTCCACTTTTCACGCAAGAACCACTGATGTGTAACTTTTATATCGCATATACGCTGCATATACTGCGTTAAATTTACATAATTCCATTGACGTGTTCTTCCTACCATGACAAAGGTGGATAAAGGTGAAGAGGATTTCCTGTAATCCATGGACACCAGTGAAGATCACAAATAATTGAAGGAAAAAGGTATAACGCACTGTCTAGTGGGTTTAGATGAGCCAACTCCCAATGGTAAAGTGCCTAGGACAGCACAAGGGTTACAGCCACTCCTTAACTTCCCACACTGACCTGGCTCTTCTTTCAGACAATGTCTCCAGTGCCTGTTTCCTGATTGGCTGACAAAAACCTGCTTATAAATATAAATAAACAGTCTGGGATTTAATCCTGATCTCAAATTGGGTATTTAAAACCAAACTCAATTCTGAAGATTGTTGTTCAGATTTTGTGATCCAATCTCACTTGTAATCCGTATTAAATGCCTTTGTTAGGTATTCCAAAACCTTGGATTGAATTCTTGATCACTTTCATCCTGAAAATTAGGATCATTCTGATCCCAGTTTAAGGAAGGATCCGAGGCTGAGTTAATTTCTCTTTTTAATGTGTTTATGTCTCAAAAACAATTGAAAATGTTAATTTAGAAAAAAACCTGACCAAAATTAAATTATCATTTTAAAATGTCACATAAAAAAGAAGAAAATTTGAAAATCTTTCACAAAATCTTAATAAAGTTTTCATATTCTTCAAGCTGCTCCTTTCTTTTCATGAAGGTGTAACATTCTAAAGTTGTAATATTTATGTTGTATTCACTACATGTCTTTGTATTTCTACTTCATGAAAAGAAAATAATATTTTTTCAGTTGTTTTGAAATTCTGGGCCCTTTTGAAAAATGAGGGAGGGGCTTGTGAGAACATTGCACCTGCCTTCACAAACAGGGTGAAAGCAAACACCCCACACTTTTAAAAATCTTCATGTTTTTGTGTCTCTACTTATTTTTTCATCTGGTCACACCCAAGACCTTTTTATGCGGGAAGAGACACAAACCTACGTCATTTCAGCACCGAGTTTTGCACGAGGATCTGCTTTGTAACATTTACTGAGTTTACTTCTCTAGATAAAATCCAGACTGAATGAAGGCCTCATTGTTAAAAAAAACACAGACATGAGAGTTTTTCATGTGAAACAGCAGCATTGGAGGCTTTAATGGTGTTTTTACATCATTTTAAGATACTCCAGATCTAAAAGCAAAAGCAAAAGCATCGAAGTGCTGAATATATACGTTTTTTCAGGAGAAACCAGAAAATCACAGAGCAGACAAGTTCCGACTCATCTTTGAGCAAAAACATTTTCCCCATCCTTCTGACTGAGAAGAAACATTCTTCTAAATAAGATACAAAGTCAGCAGGAAGCACTATTATCTGATTCTACGCACATTTACCAACTGTGATTCCTTTTTAAAAATCTCGTACATTTCCGTTACCTTAATCCAGTGTTTTTCAACCTTTTTTAAGCCAAGACACACTTTATTCTTGACAAAGATCCCGCGGCACACCAGCATCCAAAAATTGAAAAAAGGAGAAACTCTATATTCTGTATTGATATACAGTCCCTCTGCAATCTCACCTGCATTTTTTGATAATTGTGGCAAGAAAAGCTGGAAGTTGCAGCTGTTTTTTCTAGAAGATATAAGAAAAATTGAGTTAGTTTTATGTAATAATTTTTAACTAAATTATTTGAAATTTTACCCTGGTAGTTGTTTTTCCCTTCAGTTTATTAACATGCAATTTTATGTAAACTCACAAAAGAACGAAGATATTCTTTCTAAATTGTGATTTATTTTTTAAATGTTGGTGCAAAGGCAACTGTAGTTTCTGAACAATATGATCACAATATGTTTGTTAAAATTTACACAAAAAGACTAAAATTATATTTTTGTTTTCTACACAAAAAATGAAGATGT
Source organism: Oryzias latipes (assembly GCF_053564925.1). Classification (NCBI taxonomy): domain Eukaryota; kingdom Metazoa; phylum Chordata; class Actinopteri; order Beloniformes; family Adrianichthyidae; genus Oryzias; species Oryzias latipes. The sequence continues at coordinate 4,063,709 of NC_136248.1, forward strand.
TGAAGTTTTATTAGTTTTTTATTGTCTTAATCTAAGATGAAGTCTTTGAAAACTTTAACAAAAATGTTTTTTTTTCTTTTTAGATTAAATTGTTTCAATTTAGTTTAAATGTATCTGTTGGCAATTTCACCTTAATCCTGTTTTCTTATATGTTGTTATTACTTCTTCTCAAGTTTAACATCTAAAATAATCCAGACATTATTAGAAAAGTGTTTCAGTTAGAAGATGACTTGGGCCAAACTCTGGGACGTTTGGCTGTTAATAAACACAAACCATGAAGAAGAACTAAACTGTTGACCTCGGATTTCATCAAGAAAATTTCAAAACTGTTTGTGTGTTCATTGTGGTTTAAAGACGTTTAACAGGGAAGACTCATTGTACGCTGAGATGCTGTCACTTTAACACAATGCATCATGGGAGATGTAGTGCAAACAGCACCCGATCGCAGACAGACTTGCTTCTCTGAGCTTCATTGTTTTGTTCACTTGTTCCACGGTCTGATACCGGATTCTGTGGAAAGCTACACCGCTAAAGACGAGCTTAAGCTGGTATTTTTGTTGGAACTGAGAGACTTTATGAGTTAAATCGGAACAAGGAAGTGAAGACTTTAAGCACTTCTGATTGGTCTGACTGATGACATGTGATTAAGCCTCCAAGAATGATTAGTGGAGACAGTTAAAGGGGCGGGACTTTACCGAAAACAGCTGAAGCTACGGCTTAATCACGGTACCGTCGTTCTTATCAAAATGTCTTTAAAAGAATAAAAAAAACACAAAGAAAAAAGTATTTCATGATCTTTCATATTCCTAACTACTCAGTGTTTTATCAGGGCCTTTTAGATCAGTGAATACCGGACCATCTCACGGTACACAAGTGTGCCGCGGCACACCGGTTGAAAAACACTGCCTCAATCTGTCCTGGGAAAACGTTTAGGAAACAATCAGAAGATGCCGTTATAACTCATTTTGTACACGCAATGACACTACACAAGCTGTTCAAGCCGAATGGGGAGAAAAATCTGACAAAGACTCCTGACCTGTTTACCAGGGGGTTCTTGTGAGCCGCAACATTTCCTATGAAAGAAAAACGCAATAAAACCTTCTCTCCCCCACCAACTAAAGTTGAAGCAACAGTTTCAGCTGCAGAAACAAACATCAGCTGAAAACATTCACACACAAAAAAAAGATACCTGTGAAAAAAGTGAGGGAGGGGCAGCCAACAACACCTTATCACGCACTCATAAGGTGGGGGGGTGCGTTTCTAAAAGGAAGGTGCACCCGATTCCATCGACACTTCGGGGTCGTGTGTTGTTAGCGCCGACCTGGATGTGATCCAGAACAGAATGTCAAAACCAGGGGGAGGGGGGGGGGTCTTAAGGATTCCTGTCAATCCCCCAAAATAAAAATACGTAGATGTGAAGATACATTTCTGGGTCCTGTAGGTAGCAGCTGCAGAAAGATTCAGTCTCTACAAACAGTCGGGTCTTCTCCAAAGCTCAACGTCAGTCATCTGTTGGGGTGGGGGTGGGGGGTGGGTCTCAGAGCAGAGGACCCAAAAGCACCAACAGGGTTCTGACCGGGATGGGGTAACAACGCTGTGATCTGAAAAGTCAAGAAAGAGGAGGAAACCTTGAAAAAGTGAAGAGGGAGCTAAATGCTAATGCTAGCTTTTCGGGGACGCTCTAATCGGAGCAGTGAACGGATTTCCTTCAGGAAGAATCATTTGACATGTCAAGCAATCTACTCCTCTAATTTAAAGGAGAGCCCAGTGAAAACCTGTTTATATTGTTTACTACATTATCGTGGTTAAATCAAAAGGTGGACCACAGCGTGTCCTTCTCACATTAACAAAGTGCTCGATGAAACTGTGGGTTGTGTTTGGACGTTTAATCGCACACATCTACAAACTCCTCTTTCCTTGATTTTCTCTGAAAAAAAAAACAAAGTCCAGCTCCTCTGTGATTTCTCCTTCTGATGCAGCAGCAACTGTATTTTCAAAAAGTTTTTTAAAACCTTTCTGCCCTCCAGGGGGCGCCTCCTCTAGAATAATTGACAGGATCTGAAACTGTTAGTACATATTTAAATGAGGGATGTGTTATGCTTCTGAGCATCGGATGATCAGTCCGGTGATTGCACGTTTATGTCAAAGCTTATTTACAGAGTCCAGGAGGGACCTCCTCTCTGAAATCGCCGCGGGTGCAGGTGAAGACTTGGAGGGTGAAGTTAGAAGCATCAGTGCAGGTGTGCAGCTCCGTTTCTGCCTCAGAAGGGTCTCGGTGAGTGACGCTGTGACAGAGCCGTCTGTGATAAAAACCTCATCGTGTTTGTTCTGTCATCTGAGCGGGTCCTGCAGGAAGCACGTCGAATCTAACACAAGTTCCTGTCTAGCAAAGGAAAGGCACGTTGATGTTTTTCTGCTCTGAATTAGCTGGGAGCCGCTGCTGCAGACAAGCGTATGGCACTTTACCTCAAACACATTTGTTACTATAAAACCTTTATGCTACGGCGTTTAAAATAAGTTTCGTCAACAGTCTTTACACATGAAACTCCTTTCTTTCCCTCAACACAAATCTCCGTTCTTTGTTACACAGCAATTGGATCTGGTTTGATGGAGGACGGGTTTGACGGTTTCACTTGCAGGCTGAGGTTTGCTGATGCCAGGTTAGTCCTGCAGCTTTTCAGAGTCCAGAGTGCCGCAGAGCTGTCTGTGGAAAGGAAGCCTGCCTCTTCCTCCTCTTCCTCCTCCTCCTCCTCCTCCTGAGGATCTTCAGTGTCGCTCCCTGGCATGCCCTCACTGCTGGACTCAGAGAGGTGAGGGCCGGCAGCAAAGGTGCTCTGCTCCCCCGCGGGTGCAGAGCTCCCCTTCTCCACGTGGAGCAGCGGGCTGGGGGGTAAGCTGTGCGCCATGAGGCCGTGGTTGTAGTGGGAGAAGCATCGTCTCTGCTCCTCTGCCCTGGAGGATGAGGGAGTCTGACTGGTTCTCGACAGCAGCAGGGGCCGGTCCTCCTCCGTAAAGGGGCTCAAAGCGACTGACGGGACGGAGAGTGCCAGGCTGGACAGGGGGGCCGACATCTCTGACCGAGGGGAGCCTGGAGACGTCGGACCAGTTTGTGACTCGGAAGGCGGAGTCCAGTTCCTTATGGCTGACGGCCTGCAAAAACACAGGGAACAGGAACGGGAGAAAATGAGGAGCCAGCCGATGACAGACGGCGTCGGGGTTATGGAGCGAGCGCTGAGTTCAAGGGCAAGTGCTGAACAACATCAGTGTGACAGGGTTCCTTCTCAACCAGTGCTTTTCAGCTGTCCGGCATTCTGGGTAAAGACACCCAAACTTCCCAGGTGGTCGAGCGTTGTGCACGATCACAGAGAGAGCCACAACGCAAAGGAGGCTCAGTTTGATCAAAACCCGCAGCTAATCGGTAAAGGTAAGAGTGGGAACAAAGATAAACCGGTAAAATGAAGGACTTTGTCTTTAGACCATTGGCTGAATGTGAGAACTGGACTGAGAGACCCTCCCCCCTAGTGTTCCCGCTGTCAAGTGATAAGAGTTTGGGCTTCCAACAAGCTCACTCCTGATTGGAAGGTGGTTGCCATAGAAATGTTGACCCATATCAATCAATGCTTACTGAAGTCATCGGGCTCCAACATGGCAGCTTCTGTATCGCATAAAATTGTGACTGCATGGTTTAGAGCTGGAAGTAAGTCATTTTTTGGTGACTTTACATTTAACATCTACAGTCATTGGTCAAGACTTTGGGTTTTTTAACACGTTCTTGTAGCATTTTTCTGATGACTGAGGACATATATAAAGAAAATTAAGCTTACAATAACAGTGTTTCTTTAACCCTTGTGCTGTCCTAGGCACTTTAACGTTGGGAGTTGGGTCATCTAGACCCACTAGACAGTGCTCTGAACCTTTTTTCTTCAATGATTTGTGATCTTCACTGGTGTCCATGGATTACATGAAATCTTTCCACCTTTATCCACCTTTGTCATGTAAGGGTGGGGTCATCTAAGATAGCACAAGGGTTACTCAAACTGAGGGTCGTGTGAAGAAGAGCTTATTTGTAGTGTAGAAAATGTGCTGGACAGGCCACAACCTTCCTGCTCCAAGTTCTCAGCAACTGAGAGGGAAAGGGGGGGGCAAGGTTTTTCTTCACGCCAACAGTTCTGCTGTTGAAGAAGTTGAAAAAGATTACGGGTACATCATCTGCAAACAGCAGGACTGAAAGGCTCCCAAAGCCAAACCCCTCCATCATTTGGTTTTGTAGAGAAATCTAGTCTACTTTCAACAGAGCCCGAGTAAAGTCCAACTCTCCTCCGCAACGAGTCCGACTTCCTGCTGAGTCCAACATACACTCCAACAGAGAACACACCTTCTCCGAAGAGGGGAACCAATGTATCAATCTAGAGTTACCAGAGGTGCTGCCCCCACTGTCCACACGGCGTTCGTCCTGCAATATCTAAACATCTTCAGCCCCCGCTCTAAATTGATTTAACCGGCTCTGCTTCTTAGTGGGGTTGAAAAGGTCTTTAAAGTATTCCAGACAGAAATGATCATCTATTCATTATTGTTACAAACAAGGTGTACACGCCAGTCATGTAGTCTTTCTGTCCACTGAGGGATCCAAGGGGAGGATTTAGTGCTCTGTAAAAAACAGGACCAACCAGTGATCCAATCAAATCTATTTTGATGTTGACCTTTCTAAAACTTATGTCTCTAATTATGTCCAAAGTCCTACCTAGTATTTATTATTTATTATTTAACAAATGCAGACATTTTCATATAATTAGATTGTTGTTCAAAGGGTTAAATGTCTAAAATATTACATTAATGTTTTTAAGAATGACAGGTTTACTTCAGTGAAATATAAGAAATATGTATGCCAGTGTGTGCACAGCTTTATTTCTTTCATTTTTTTCAACCAGATAAAGATTCATTGAGTTGAAAATGTATCTTTCAAGGGCGACCTGGCCCAGAGGTCAGCCGCGCTCGTCCTAAAACCAAACAGTTTATCAATAAATCAAAGACAAATCAAAAAAAGTCACTTGAACAAGTTTTGGCATCAGGCTTACGCAGGTATTTTGGATTGTTTCTAAGCTGAATTTCTGTCCATTTTTTTATTAGTTTAAAAAAGAGATGATAAAACTTTTGTGAGTCTTTTGAAAGTTTACAATTTTTGATCAAAAATAAAAATAAACTTGTTCTCATTAAATTTACTATAAAGTAACAAGGTACCCAGCACTTTGAATACTTTTTAAAATAACTTCTTTCTACTGGAGCACTGGTTCTCACTGCTTCCCTTGTGTTCTACACCTTTGATGAACTTTTGGGTTACCTTCAGCTTTTAGGAAACTCCTGTTGGAGTTGGGCGGGGCTCAACAAACACTTAAGTCACTTGTGCCCCCCGTGGCATTGAGACGACCCCGGATGCCCGGTGCTGCACGTTGGCTATTCTCTGTCAGCACAGAGAAAGACTCAGTGACAGAGGGAACACTCCAATCCTCACTCCAACTGTTGAGACAGGGAGGGGGTTATTTACAGGGGGGCAGCTCGCAGAAAAGCCCCCTAGTCTATTTAACCCAGTGAAGCAGCTGTGCTTTTAGCTGAGAGAGCAGCTTTTGAATCCCACATTCTGTGATCTAAATCCTGTTAAAGAGACATTCTGGAGTGTACCATTCAAAGCCTGTCAGACGGGGGTGTTCAATACCACCTGCACCACAGCAGACCTCATGAATGACTGACATTGACGTAGTTTTTGTTTTATTATATAGTCGTTTAATTCTGATTTTAACCATGATGAGTGGAGGTCAAGAATCACATCCTGGGTTGAAAAAGTTGTCACACCTCAGGGAGATGTTCATTTCTGGATAGGAAGTTTTTGGATTCGGAGGTCATTTGAAGCAGCAGTGAAGCTGCTGTGCTTGAGCTGTTCCCCCAGGATGGAGCACAGAGCGTCCATCATTCCTGACTAACAGAGTAAAGCTGATCACTGCAGCAGATGGGGAAACTTTCACGTCCATCAGCAGTCAACTCTGTGTTTTCACATGCTCGCCACGATGGCGTCCAAAACCAAAACGGTCTGGAAACACCACTGGAGTCAAAGCTGCACCAGAGAGCGTACCTTTGGCTGGAGACTTGAGTGAGGGTGGTGGGTTCTGGTGCGTCTTTGCTCGTGGGAAAGGTGGCCTCCGTGTCGTCATCTGTGTACAGCATCTTCATCCCATTACACGACTGCAAAGGAAAGACACAGACTGAGTACTTCTTCAGGTTCCAGGTTTCAGGACGTCCGTTTCACCCCTGCAGCTTACTTTGCTGATCTTAAGGTCTTGAAGAGGCACGTTAGAAAGGCGGCGTCCTGCGGCAGAGCTGTCCGGTTTGGAGCCGGTACCGGCCTTGGTACTGGACTTCCTTTTATGCCTCTGGCTCTGCCTCAGGCGCTCACGAAGTTTCTTTCTTTGTTTCCTGATTGTGTAAAAACAAGAAAGACAGCAAAACTGATGGTCCCAAAACAAAACACACGTTTAGAACCATTGTGGACCCAGAAGAACCGATCAGAATAATTCAAGACTAACAATGCAAGTCTTACATTGTTTATAAACAAATTTAGGAACCACTCTAGAAGATCCTGGATCATTTAGAATCAATTAGTTTAAGAATTATTCAAAAATCCTTCCAGACCACCACATCCAAAACTCTTCCTGACCCTCTGGGCCATTCGGGAATATTCCCAACCTTTCAGAGGGATTTAGAAAAGAGTGGTTCTGGTTCTGTAATGTGAAGGGTGGATGCATTTACTTCGTTTTGCAGTAGGCGACCACACACATGATTCCCACGACGAGCAGGGCGATGCAGATTCCTGTGATGGTTAAAATGCGTTTTTCATACAACCCCTCAGTCTCTGAAACACAGGAGAGATGCTGCAAGTGTCATAAACGATGCAGGCACACACCTGTTCATCGAAACACTGACACTTCCTCAGTCTAACATCATCAGCTTTACAGAAGCTGAATGCAGCATTCACTGTAAAACGTTTCAGTCAAATCAAGTCATTCACACCCAAGAATTTACAGGAAGCCACTGACTGAGACAGAATGGCTGTTTTTTACAATAATTCATCTTAGATTGATAGAATTTGTTAAATTTTCAACATGTATTTTCAACATTGACTGTATGAGAGAGCCGGACTAAGTGCGATGTCACACGTGGAAAATGGTTTCCAGGGGCGACATAGAAACGTTGAACGTTTCAAACATTTTAAATGTTCAACATGACACCAAAAACTTTTGTTGAGGCATCTGATTGATCAGTTTACAACTTGAATAATTTGCACAGCAGAAAGTATATCATGAAGAAAATATGGACTATTAAGGACATGTAATAAAATGGACCCGAACTAGAATGGCTATTCCCACCAACCAAATTAACTGCGTAATTCTCAACCATCCAAAAACTTTGGACAGCTAAAAACTGAATTTATGTCAAGATTTGTCGGCCGAAACCCTGGAGGGACATCTGCGCACAACGACGAATGACGAAGGCAAGAAACACTTATGAACTACGTACGTCACACATGGATCACAAAAGACTGAAATTTCACTCGTGGAAAATGGGCAAAATGTACGTAGCGGCTGTGTGACATGGCTTTCAGTGGTGATTGGTCAGAGTTGGTCTGGGTGATCGCTTCTATTACAACCGCTCTAGCTAATGAGGAGTGAGGTAGTTGGAAGGGCCACACCCCTACCACTTGAAACCGGGATCAGGAGAATCTGTCAATCAAACATTTTAAACGTTCAACATGAGACCACGTGCTTCTGTTGAGGTGTCTGATAGATAACTTGAATAACTTTCATTCACAGAAAAAAAACGCTGAAAAAAATTAGAATTATCAAGAAAATGTTGAAAAAAAAATGTATCAGATCAGGAATGGTTTGGTTCTTCTGACCAAAGGAACGACTGAGTAACAGCTGTTTATTTCTCTACAGAAGTCTATGGGATTCTGGCTTCTTGGGACCAGCAGGTACTTCCTGTTTGGAACGCCAGAGGGAAGGGATCACTCAGTCCAGTTCTCATATACAGTCAATGATCTCTCCAAATAACAATAAAACAGAACAGCATCATGGACAAGGAGGATTAAGATGAGAAGAGGACATAAAAGACGTACTGACGAAGCTGGCCATCACATAGTTTTGGCAGCGATCACCAGTAAATTCATTTGGACACCTGGATGGGAAACAGAGCAGACAGGAGGAGAGGTGGGGGGTTAGTTCAGTCGGGATTAGCAGAAAACCCCCAACAGTCATTACTGGTGTCAGGAGAATTGGCCTGAGCAGGTGAGGCCGTCAATCATCCCAGGCCTTCATGCATTAATCGTTCTAATGAAGGATCTGGGAGGTTCTGTCTGCACAGAAGCTCCAGCCGGGACTCTCACTCTGCAAAGACTAACGTTTGCACGAGTCACCATCCACGCCTTCTCAAAGAAAACTCCACCAGAGGGGGTTCACAGAAGATGGGGGTTAGGTTGAATGAAAGATCGATAGTTAGTCTTAGCTCCAGAACACAACAAGCCCTTTAGAGTCATGGATTACTGGTCTGGACCTCCAAGATGAATCATGATGAGAAGTGAAGTGCATGCAAAATTCAGTGCCCAACTCTGCAAAGGAGAGGTCTTCAGACCTGAAGGCTTTGACTTCAACACTGCAATATTTCTCAGAGGAAGCATGACAGAAGTAAAACACCAGCAGTGACATGTGGGGCTGAGTTCAGCGAGTTCACATACGTTTTGGATCTGAGACTTTCTTAAGCACAGCCTGTTCACACCGGTGCCCAGTGAATCCTGCCAAGCATCTGGGTGTTGGACACAAGGAAAGAGAGAAGAACAGCACCTACATGTTACATACAGAAGAGCCAGCACGTGCACACCAACACAACACAGCACAAAGGACACCCAATGGTGGGCATTTTCATCAGCCAGTGACCTGAAAAGGTGGGTCTTTTGGAGACACAGCTGCAAACTGTGTCCTTTACAATCCTGACAGTAGAACTGCACGATTATCCCTTCACCCACAAAAAGCATTCATGGCAACGTTTTTGTCATTGCTGATAGATGTTAAGCTGCTGGAAAAGTTCTGAGGCATTCTTCCTCTGTAAAGAGGTGAAATTCTGTCATGAAAGGCTAATATGAGGAAAAGAGCCACGGACAGACAGTGTTTTTGACTTAAACTAAAAGGTTTTTATTCACCAATCCTAGTCTTCTGCAAATTGGGTCCTTCATCTGAGGTTACTGAAAGAAAGGTCAGGATACAAAGGACCTGAACGTGCATTTTCTTGTGGCCAGTCCAAGGCACACCTGTGCAATAATCATGCTGTCTAATCAGCATCTTGATATGGCACACCTGCAAGGTGGGATGGATTGTCTTGGCAAAGGAGAAGTGCTCACTATCACAGATTTATACAGATTTGTGAACAATATTTCAGAGAACTGATTATTTTGTGTCTTTGAAAAACGTTTCACATCTTTGAGTTCATACCATAAAAAATGGGAGCAGTAACAAAAGTGTTGGGTTTATATTTTTGGTCTGTGTAGAAACTGGGCTGCACTGTGGGGTAGTGGTTAGCATTCTCACCTCACATCGAGACTGGCATGGTTTGAATCCCAGTTGGATCCTTTCTGTGTGGATTTTGCTTGTTCTCCTCGTGCACGTGTGTGTTTCCTCCCACAGTCCAAAAACCTCCTTCATAGGTTAGCTCATGATTCTAAATTGTCCCTAGGTGTGTGTGTTTGATTGTGTGGCCGAGCAACAGACTGGGGACCTGCACAGGGTGTTCGCCGCCTTCACCCAACAGTAGCTGGGATAGGCTCCAGCAACCCCATGACAATAGGAATTCAGTGGGTTCAAAAAATGGATGGATGAAGAATTAAAAGCCGGCGTGACGGCTCTCAACGGCTAATTAACCAGGAAACAAGAAGCATCGACATTAAAAATCTCTTTCATAACTTAGTCACTCAGCAAATGCTCTTGTGGTAACCCTTTAACACCTGAGCTTTTTGTCTAGTGTTTACATTCTTTCAAGTAGCGTAACTCTGCAACCCTTTATGCAATGACCGTAATTCAGGCAGATTCTGAAGCGGAGTAAAGCAGCCTTGTGCCGACATGTAACACTTTACAGTAATGACGTGTTTACGGCAGGGGTGTCAGACTCCAGGCTTCGAGGGACGGCCTCCTGCTGGTTCTCCAGAAACTCTGCATTAGTTGCGTCTGGTCACCTGGATCAGGTGTGTTTCAATTGCAGGATAATTGGAAAACACGTTGGACGCCGGCCCTCCAGCTCTGGAGTTTGACACTCCTTCACGTCACTAATGTGTTGCATGTCAGCGCAAAGCCGATGTGAAGAGCTGCTTTTTTTCCACGTCAGAACAATCAGCTGATTGACGTTGATCACGGAAACGGTTGAAGAGTTACAGTAAGAGAGGTTGCGTTATTTGGGTGTTGCCAGCGGCAAAGGGTGAAGTGAAAGGAAGAGCAGGGAAACAGATTATATCAAGTTTCAGGAGCCACTTGTGAAGAACACAATATGTAGGAGACCAAGCGCAGTGGCAAGAACTTTAACATTTAATAATTAGTTTTTGAATCTAGGGAGCAACAGGGAAGAGGCAAACAGATGACATGACAATGCAGAACTGAAAAGCAGACACTTAAACACAATGAGGATAAAAAAAACTAAATGAAGGCCGCTGTGGAAGATCCTGGTGTGACTGACAGCGACAAACACAAAACCTGAAAACAGAACATGACAAACCAAGAAAACTCCTGAAAAACAAACTAAAGGGCACCATCCTGTAATTTACCATCTTCACTTGAAATGATTTATTCAAAAAAACAGCAAGATAAGTATAATGTCACAGTGTGGGGAGTACTGCCAGACAAAGAGAAGATTCGAGTGAAGTCCCAGGAAATGATTGTTTTTTCTGCAGCTTCAGAATTGCTGTGTCTGAAATGGCATGGGTTGATGTTTGAGGCTTTAAATCCTCTAAAACCTGCATCACTATATACCTGTCTAATGTGTGATGGCAAAAGTGTGAGCTCCACAAGTAAATGAATAAAGAGTTCATAAAAACCAGAAACAAAACAGAAGTCAATAGATGGCCGTAGGATAACTACTCTATGGTCTGTTCAACTTAACCCTCTACTGCTGCCCCACCTCCCTCAGCACAAAACCAACTCTTAGATTTAAAAGACTAAAACCTCAACAACCTTTTTCTATAGATATAAGGAACTCGGGATTTAAACACTCATAGACAACCATCCATTTATCTATTCTGTCCCCCATCTGCCACCTGTCGTGGTTCAGGTTACATAGGCCATGGACGCAGCAGCTCCAGACCTCCCTTCCCACAGTCACCTTGTCCTGGTCGTCCACGACAGACACTGACGCGTCCTCGGGATATTTGAGATAAAAAATCCCCGGCTGTGATCATAGATTAATAGCTCTGTTTTCAGACTCAGCTCTCTCTTTATCAGAACAGACCCTGCAAAGTCACTGCAGACGCCGCACCAATCCGTCAGCCATGCCCACTCACAGCCTCTGCCTCACTTGTGAACCAAACGGAAATATTCATCAACTCTGGAGGTCTGGTTCTGTTCTGATCCAGAGCTGGTCTCCTCCAATGCTCCTCTTGGTTTGGCAGGCGTGAAAGCTTTTGTTGATAACGAGGGTCTTTGTTTATTTGCAAATGAACTCTGGTGTGGTTCACTTCTGTGTGAATGCAGGCGGACTTTCCACAAACCAAAAAGATCAAGAGAACCACAGATAGGACATGCTGTAAGCTCTGTGTGTTTGGAGGAGAAGCAAAACAGCCACAGAGTGAATCTGAAGAAGCAGGGATCCTGAAAAGGTTTGAAAATGTCTGCTGGGTAAAAGTGGCGGCGCGAGGAGCTGCAGTATCTGATTAAACCATATGACAGTCAGGAATAGCTTTTTACATCCTGGTCAGAGCTTGTTTTGGGCAATAGGGCCACCAAATGAGCCACTGCAGAAAAAGTCTAGCGGAAAAAACATAAAGTAACATTCAAATCGCTTTCATGAGGGTTTGGAGACAGAACCAACCCAGGTGGTCCTAAAGGTCAGAGGTCTTTCTCTTTTATCAGACGGATTTCAGGCATTTCGACGAATCAGCTGTTCTTGTTTTTTGAGACAGAAGTGAAAGACAGAGATAGATAGATAGATAGATAGATAGATAGATAGATAGATAGATAGATAGATAGATAGATAGATAGATAGATAGATAGATAGATAGATAGATAGATAGATAGATAGATAGATAGATAGATAGATAGATAGATAGATAGATAGATAGATAGATAGATAGATAGATAGATAGATAGATAGATAGATAGATAGATAGATAGATGGTATGAGGGGGTCCACATCCTACCTGCACAGAAACTTTGTGCTTCCCGGCATGATTTCCAGGGTGAAGCACTCGCCTCCGTTCACACAGTAGTTCCTCTGGCTGTCGCTGCAGCGCGTGATGTGGCTGGAGGTTTTGGTGGTGGTGGAGGTGCTGGTGGTAGCTGCAGAAGAGGAATCAGAATTGCTGTATGAAGACATTATTGAAGCAAAGAAATCATCGCCTGTGCATCGCTTTCAGATCACATTGGGAAGTTGACGTTATTCTTTGTGCTCTGGACTTGAAGAAAAGGCTAAATCTGAGCACGAGTTTCACTGAGTCACTAAAGGAACAGTAAAGACTCATCCCTGCTGTGTTATTTAATGCTATTTTGCATTTAAAGATGTTAAAAACCATTAAGAACGGTGTTATAAATATGAAACGTAATTTAAAAAAAAACAATACATTCCACAGAAAATGTCATTGGAGGTGATGGTTTCCTTTCTGCAGTGCCTCATAGTTGGATCAGCAACCCTAAAAGGAGGAAATGTCTCTGCAGACGCTTCATCATACCAGCTGTGTGTGGTTATGGAGAGATGCTTTATGTAACACAGACTTTTAAAGGCAAAACATTTATCGCAGAAGGACTATTGGTTGTCATGAAGCCACCTTTCCATCCAGGTGAGCTGGGTAATTAACAGCTTTTAGTCATGAGGACTAAGCTGGAGGGTAAAGCTGTGCTCGACGATAACTGCTTACACATTAGATTTACAAAGATTTTGTTTAAAATGTAATTCAGTCCCCTCTAAAAATATAAAGGAAAATAGATACAATAATATAAACATTTAGTTTCATGTAAATCATTTCCAGCACCTGCGTTCTCATAAGGGGACTGGATTTAGAAAATCAATACTTTGACATTTTAATTTGGGAAAAAAATAGATGACTCATCCAATCCATTAATTGATTTTCCTTTAGATCAAAATTATTCATTTATGAATAAATAACTACTTGGTGACTTTTATGTAGGACCCAAATTGATGTCAAATTGTAACAATTATCTTTATGTTTGCAGTGACATCAAGCTCAGTGGGAATCTGTATTGTGAAAGTGAAGGTGAGAGCTAGTTCTGGATGCTAGTGTTTGTGTTTAGGTTGTGTTACCAAATCACAATGGAAACTTTTTAACCCTTGTGCTATCTTAGATGACCCCACCCTCACATTGACGTGTTCTCCCTACCATGACAAAGGTGGATAAAGGTGGAGAGATTTCATGTAATCCATGGACACCAGTGAAGATCACAAATCATTGAAGAAAAAAGGTTCAGTGCACTGTCTAGTGGGTCTAGATGACCCAACTCCCAGCGTTAAAGTGTCTAGGATAGCACAATGGTTACAAAGTTGTGACGTGACTGTCAGATACTTCAGTATACATATCTCAAACTCCAGACTTAGAGGGCCGGTGTCCTACATGATTTCCAACTAACCGGCCATTGAAGCTTATTGGCACCTGATCCAGGTAATCAGGAGCAGCCATTACTTTCTCCAATAGTTTACATGCATGTTGCTGCATACTCAGCTTCTTTAAAAAAGAAACTCTGCTTCAGAATAAGCAGCCCCACATTCCATAAGCACTAGGAGTGGTTCAGTAGTGAGCAGTTTCCACTGATTACCAAGTAAAAAAGTTCAATTTTGCTCCCAAAATAAATGTCAGTCCAGTGTTTGTGTGTCAACAACCATGAACTGCACTCAGTTATGTTTGAATCTTTCCCTTTGCAAAGGAGCCTGAGTATAAAAATGCAGAGATGCCTCTGATTTTCAGCAAGTGCGATTCAAAAACAGCTCTAGAAGCCTCAAACACATAACGCTGATTAAAGCTACTGGACCGGTAGATAAGAACAAATCAAATCTCTGCAGTTCCAGGGGGAATGAACTGCAAAGTCAGGGGTCAGGGATTCAAATTTATGTAAACCTTTTGCCATCCTTTCGAAACACAATCTGCCCCCCGTCTGTGCTCACAAAGTCAGCAGTCTCAGTGCAACTGTCGACCAAACCCAGCAAAACTGAAACTCCACTTCTGTCAGGAGGAGAACCTGATATGGAGTCAGTCAGGACACATTTATTTGTGCTGGTCTCTCCCTGTCTGGACCACAGACAAACACAGTCTGGACCCAAAATGAGGTCATGTGACCTATTGTTTTTTTTTAATTGGATGGGTCAGGCTGTATTTGTCATTTATGTTATTTTAGAGCTGAAAAATCACCTGTCAATCAGAAGGTCCATCTTATTAAGCTAAATGTTGATATCAAACATGACTCAGAATCATGACGTTCATAAAATTTCACCTCTTGTACAGGTATCACAGTCTTAGCAGAAAAGTGATAAAAGGGTTTGAGTCAAAGTTAGTTTGTTTATTTCTGTTCTGTTCAGAGTGACTGGAGACTGACTGGGTGATAGGCCCCCTAGCCGTCACCCTAAACAGCTCTAACCCCAGGTGTGTGGATTTCAGCGCCATGATTAGCCTTCATCCAGGAGTTTCACCAAGCAGCATCCCAGCATGCTTTGAGACCTTCAGCATATGACACTCTGACAGTTCAAAGAGGGGAATGAAGCACCTGATTCCCTGTTGTTATGAGAAGACACCAGTGAAGCAGTGAAGGCCTCGCCAGCTTCAATCAGAGCAAACTCCTGTGATTAAACATGAAAACGAGTCAGATGGCTCCATATAAATATGACAGACCGGTGTTTTACCACAACTTTCTCTAAAGTCTACAATTTGATCAACGTCATAAATTAAGAGGCTGGACAGTGGGGTAGAGGTTTTCACCCTGTCCTCACAGTGAGAAGGCCCTGGTTCAAATCCCAGTTAAACCTTACTGTGTGGAGTTTGCGTGTTCTCCTAGTGAATGTGTGGGTTTTCTCAGACTTCCTCCCCCAGTCCAAAAACATGCCCTCTAGGTCATTTGATGTCCCTAGATGGGACAGACTGGGTGTACTCTGTCTTTAACCAACAGTAGCCAGTGACCCCAAAAGGCATTCAATGGGTTCAGAGGATTGATGAATGGATCAGAGGTTGAGGTGAACATGAGGCAGTCTAACTTTTCTTTGTTCAATAAACTGACAGTGATGCTCAGATGCTGTCGGGCTGTGAGCACTTCACAGTCCAAACGGGTCACAGCAGAACTAAAAACGCATCACAGTGTTGTAGCTATGAAGGTGGAAGATCCTCAGAAACGTATCTGGTTGTTCAGCGGATCATCTCTCATTCATTCTCACAGGTGGTTCAGCAGAGATTTCCATGCCGGATGCCCTTCCTGAAACAACCCTGTATCTAATCCAAACTGAGAACCGGCTTGGGGGGCCCAGACCGGGGTCCCCTTGTGGGTACGTATAGTTAGGCAGTAGTGCGAAGGGTCTTGCCCAAGATCCCACACTAGATTGAGCTCATCGTGCCTCCTGGGAACCGAACCCTGATGTCCCATGCACCAGAGTCCCACATGCAGCCACCTGAGCCATCCAGCCGCTAACCTAAGAAACACATCTCAACTGTAAAAATGCTTCTAAGGTGTCTTCTTGGTGGCTTTCTGACTTTTCCTTTAGCATACTTCGTATATACTGTCTGTAAACGTAAAGTAATCAGAACTGTGGAGAGTTCAGGAAGAGAATCCCGTTGACTTCTCAGTTCAGCTAAAATCTGTTTTCATTAATTCATTCTACATCATAGCAAGTAGAATGAATTATGATAGTAATAATAGGAGTTTGACCCCCCCCACACACACACACACACACACACGCACACCTGAAACCATCACAGTAGATTAGCTAACCAGCAGACAGTAAGAGGGCAGTAAATCACACATGAGACCACAGCCCAAGCATTACGGTGGCGAGCCACAGCCAGACACGCTGTAATAGCAGGTTACTTTTCCTGGCGGCAATGAGGTGGGGGCTGGGGGGGGTGTCATCAATTAGCCTCCAGCAAGCTCTGACCTTGAAATGGAGCAAAGGCAGGAAACAGGAAGTCCCTGTGTATCAAAGCTGAGTTTCGGTGTGTCATGCATTATTTATTGATTTTCATTTATTCA
This sequence comes from Oryzias latipes, assembly GCF_053564925.1. NCBI lineage: Eukaryota > Metazoa > Chordata > Actinopteri > Beloniformes > Adrianichthyidae > Oryzias > Oryzias latipes. The sequence goes on from NC_136248.1 coordinate 4,080,184, forward strand.
TACCGCCACAAATGTGCTTCACACTGTTCACTGTAGTTCTCTACACCGGTGTGTGTGCATGTGTCTGTGTGTGGGTGTGTGTGTGTGCGTGTGTGGGTGTGTGTGTGGGGGGGTGTGCGCCTGCAGGCGCTCTGACCCACAGAGCCTGAATCCGAGCTTGTGTTCGTCCTCTAAAACTCTTCATCTAAGATTCCCAGCATCTCCACTGGTCCTGAAGCTGAGCCTCTCTGCATTTGGCACGTGCACGTGCACATGCATGCACTGCAGAAATTTGATCAGCAATATTGAGCTGCAGGGTTTCCATTGTGTTCTGTGTTTGTACGGCTCCATAGCCGTGCCTACATACTGTTTTTTCTTCTTCACTGAAGAAATGAATGAACACTAAAGGAGGTCACACGCCCACTTCCTGCAGTCACTTGCTGAGGATTTGGTTTGGAGTTTGGCGTTCATGTCCTGGCTTTGTGAACACGAGGGGCTCGTGGTTCTGCTGGAGCAGACGCCAAAGCTGGGTGGCACGCAGGAAAAGGCTGCGTTTGACCACAGCGACTCGTTACAGGATGTAAATAATAAATGAAGCTGCTCTAGGAGTGGATCCACTGTGAAACTTTATTCTGAGGACAAAAGGAGGGACGTTTTCAGGGCTGGACAGAACCTGGCAGCTCTGAGGCTCTAAGGGGAAAACTACTCAACAAAAATGGGCAGCTGAAGGCGGAGCTTCACGACCGCTGAGTCACAAAGATGATGGTAGAAGGACAGACGGAAGGCCAGTCCAGACCAGCAGAAGCAAAGATTATTGGATCTTTTTAAAAACGGAAATCTCACTCTGTTGAAGCTGAAAGCCAAACAGGGATCATTTTTATGCACAGTAACTGAAGCTCTGCAGACGATGGTTTATGTTTGAATCTTTTAGAGTGAGCTGCTCCTCTGCATCTGTACAGAAAGAGCAGCCGTCTGCGCAAAAAGGTTGGATTTTGGGCCCTTGACTGTGTCCTTGAGGCAAAACTCAGCGCCGTGTTGGACAACAGTTGCAGACATGACAGGGGAGTGAACACAATCTGAGGTGATAAAGTAAAGATGGAGGTGCGTTCACATGGAGCCTCTCTGCAGTGACCTGCAGACTGCAGCCTAGAACCGCATCAGAACCCCACAGAGGAGGCAGATGACCTTCTCATAGGTGTCACCTTGATATTTAAACACCCAAGTCTAAAACTTTTCACAGGGAAGAACTGTTTTCAGTATCAACCAAACCGCTTTTCATGTTGGCGGGGTCATTTTCATCCAGAACTGTGCTGAATACTCACTGACAGTTTGGATGTCGTTGCTGAGCTCCTGCGTGGCTTGTGGGCGGGGACTCTGCTTCGGAGGAGCTGGACGTTCAGCGTTGTACTTAAGCGTGACGGACGGGTATGTGACTCGAGGGGGGAGCGGAGCGTACGGCCTGCTCGTGGATTTCTCCTCCAATAAAACCTCTGGGGAGATGGCGATGGTGGTGGTGAGGGAGACCGCCGAGGGAGCTGCATGAGGGATGGAGACGGTGATTCCCAGCGTGGGGTCGACAGATATGATGATCTGGTCCTGTCCAATAGGTTTGGGGTCAAAGTGGGTGGGGCGTTCGTACTCAAAGATCTTGTCCACGAAGACCCACTTGATGCCAGCGGTGCAGAGAGCTAAGCTGACCAGGCAGGCCAGGATGGGCAGGATGCAGATCTTCTCTGAGTGCAGGCACTGGTTGATCCGCTCCTCCTCGACGCACACGCAGCAGGTCCCAGGCAGGGCCACAACTCCCAAAGCCCCCGCCTGCTCCCCATCGCAACCACCGCCTCCTCCCTCCTCAATTCCCTCGACGGCCTCCTCTGCCCTCTCCCCAGCTGCCTCTGCCTCCTCAGCTTTCTCCTCTGGGACGCAGCCGACATCGGCAGCAGGGCAGGAGGGGGAGGTTGTTCCAGAAGAAGGAGCGGGCCCGGCAGAGATGTCCTCCATTCCCTCAGTCATGCTCTCGAACTGACGGACGAACGAAGCTTCAACTAGTAAAACAGAACATTACAGGAGGGGGGTTCTGCCTCCAGAGTCCAAGAGGAGGTTTTCCATCCTGAAGCGGTGAGGAAAACGTTCAGAGAGGCTCAGCCTGGAGGCTCCGCAGGAGGGGGGCGGACAGCCTGTGGGGAGAGAGACGATGAGGGGAGTGCGGCGCCTGCAGTCCCGCGCAGCGTTGCTGCAGCACTCACCTGAACACGGAGACAGGCGGGGCGGTGGTGGCGTGGTGGGCCGGCTGTCGCAGATGCGTCTTCAAGGACAGGATGGCCGAGCACTGCAGCATCAGGGGGGACATGCTGCCTCGAGTGAAGAGCCCCAACCTGCAGAAAGGCTGAATCATCAGGGAGCGGCAGGTGTCCTTCTTCTCAGTGCAGCCCCAGAAACAGATGAGTAAGGAGAAAGAGAAAGAAGGAGCTTCACAGAGGAAGGGAGGGGGGGGCTGCTGCAGCACACAGGGTCAGAGGAGGCTGAGTACTCCCCTTTTTCCTGCCTCACTCCTCCTCTCAAAGTGCTGAAGAAGGCTGGCCTCCTCCCTCGCTGTCTCTGCACACAGGCTGCTGCCCTCCACGCACAAAGCATTAAGCTCAGCAACTTCCTGACTGATCCAATTAGAGCGCACGTCAGCGAATCAGCAGCAGGCCCGCTGCTGGAGCCGCCCCCTCCAGCACCACTCCCCATTGATTAGGCCGAAGGGAGTGTTTTCTGTCAGACGGAGGAGCAAAGGAAGCACATCTGCTACGGGACCAGAGACCCAAACGGGTTCTGGCTCCAGACAAACATCAGGACCAGGCCACAGCGTCCGCCAAGAAGGGATGAAACCGTCAGTCACCGACGCAGAACGGAGTAAAATAATTTTGTTTCTGAGGGAACTGCAGGGGATTTCAGATGGATGTGGGGATTTTCCACTGACAGTGCAGGTTTCAGCCCCTCATCCTCCATCTTTCTAAACTAACTTTTAACCTCTAAAAAACAGACTTTGATGTGTTTGGGCCAAAAAAAAAAACGTAACTGTTACTCATACATAGTTGGTCTTTGTGAGAACAGAAACGTTCATGCATGGGTGTGCACAGGAGCATCTCAATACATTTGAACCGAAAAATTGATTTTTTTTACATTCATTTGGTTTAAAAAGTAAAACTTCAGAATTATACAGATTTATCACACAAATAATGGTTTCTACCAACGTTTTAAAGAAAATCAGCATCCAGGTTTAACTAAGCAAATAAAAAAAATCTCCCCATAGCAAATGTTTCAGCTGCAAAAGGTTAATAAAAAGTCCTCAATCCATGCAGAACTATCTTCATGAATGAGAGCTGATGATCAGGGGCCTCATTTATAAACGTTGCGTACGCACAAAAGAAGGCGTACGCCACTCTCTACGCAATAGTTGAGATTTATAAAAAGCAAACTTGACGGGAAAATGGGCGGTCCTTCACGCAAGCTCTGACCCAGGCGTACGCACAAAAACGGGTGAAATGAGAAACGGCGACACCGTCGGTAGATGGAAGAAACACGTGAAAGTGAAAATGACAATACTGCCTCTCATAAATAACATGAAGACTTCACAAAGCAAGTCTTACAATGAACAGCCTACACGAACACCCGCTTGACCGATCAGCAGTGAAACAAACAAAAAAATCAAACGAAAATTACAACAGAAATTCAAATGAACACTTATTTGCAGAAAGAAAAGTGAAATATGTTCTGCAATATTGGCATGTTGTGCAATTCATCCTCATAAATAATTATTTATTACATTATTATTATTACATTGATAAATCATGTAATAAAATGGTTATAGTAAAACGGGGTGGGATTATATAAGTTCGCTTCTTTCCACTCCCTTTCAAGCAATATTTATTAATTATGTCTAATTATCCTAAGTTTGATTAGTTACTGTATGAATGTATAACTGATGATTATATTGTTTTTGTGTATTATTTCTATTTGATTGCTTGAAATAAACCATTTCAAATCAAAAATTCAAATCAAATAATATAGTTAACAGAACAAAATAATGTACAAAACTGATATTCTCGTCAGTGTGTCCGTTTGGCGGAGCAGATATAGGTGCAATTAGACAGACAGACAGACAGACAGACAGACGGACAGACGCACTAATTGTCCACTGGGGAAAGTTGTTTTCATATTAAAACATTTCTTCATAAGCTACGGAATTATGGTATTCATGCATATGCCTTTAGTGTTTTATTTTTGATAAAACAATGTATGGCGTATGTCTCAACCATTCAGAAAGCAACAAGAAATTACATTTGCGCTGATCAATTTCCCATTTCCACGTCGATTATTACCGACATCTGTAGCTTGTCAGATGTAATTAAATGGATGGAAATAAAATGCCCCATCACAATGCGTAATGACGCACAATGGCTGATCTTGCGCTCTTGGAAGATGTGGCAAATGGAAGAATTCGGAGAGAACGCATCTTTAGACAGCAAGAAGACTTGCTGGCAAACGAAGACGAGTGGCTTATGAGCCGGTTCCGACTTCCTCCAGCCGTCCTGTTGGACCTCTGCGGGCTTTTGGACAGAGGAGCACTCGGAGGAACCACGCTTGTCACCCGGTGCATCTGGCACCGGGTGACACATCGTAGGATGTGCGTTCGCACGGTTTTATAAATCCGAATATTTCTGTGCGTACGCACGTCCTAAATTTAATCCGTACGCCACTTCTGACGCAAATCCTGCGCAAACTTTTATAAATGAGGCCCCTGGTCCTGGAAAAGAGGAGAATCTCAACGTTATAAGTGCAGAAAGCTCCACTACTCTTTATCCCTCCAAAGTTAATTCATGACCTTTAATTCATCCTTTGGCCCAGCGACACAACGGCAACCTTTTACCCAATATCAGCCGGAATAGGCTCCAGCAACCCCTTGACCCCTAAAGGGATTGAGTGAGTTCAGAAGATGGATGGATGATTCATCCTGCATGTATTTCTCCTGATGTTCCCCTTTTCTACCATATTTTGCTTTCGTTGTGGTTCTACCTGGACGCAGCACTCGATGTCCAACCAGCTTCTTCAGCGTTGACCTGTCATGTGAGGGTTTGTTTGATCCTACCAAGAGCTGGCTTCCTCTGATGTCCTCTTGGTTTTTCAGGTGTACATCTCACCTGACCTCTGGTTTGAGGGCACGAGTCTCGGTTTACTTGCAGATGAACCCTGGTGTGCTTCACTTGAGTGTGAATCCAGACAGACTTTACACAGAACAAAGAGAGGATGTGCGATCCTAATGATCGGTGAAGAAATCTGGTTACTGCTGTGAGCTGATTCCCTCAGGAACCAGGTTATCGGCCCGATCTGGACGTGTGCTTGTGGATTATTCTGAGTGTGTTCAGACAGGAGTCATGCGGATACAAACTGCTGCAGGACTTAATTCCAGGAGGATCGGCTCCCGAAAGGCAAAGATAAAACTCTAGAGATAATCAGGTGTGGTAGCACTGATGTGGTAAAATGGTCGTGTGACGGGACGAGATCTTTCTTTTTGTTTTAATTACACAAAATATTGGTTGTCCCTAAGTTTCTTTCCCCCCTGTATTCAGTGTTGGGTTGGTAGCTCCTCCTTAATGTGTTCTTCTTCGCTGGTTTTCCCTTTATTTGTTTGCTGCTTGCTTTCCCTCTCCCCTTTCTGTATTATTGTCCAGCAGGAGAGGTGGGTGTCCTGTAACGTTAGCAATGAGAATCCTCGTTTTATGTCAGTTATGTCCAACATATTGTTATTGTTTGAAATCTGATATGAAAAATACAAAGACTTTGTAGATGTTGACTGTTTATTTCTGTGGAGGAATTGGCTGAGCCCCCTCTGCCTCTCATCCTCATGTAGGGGCTAATGCGGGTTTCTATTTTCTTTTCAGAAAATTGTCAGATCCGCAATAAATGGAGGTGGTCTCCAAGGGTGCAGCTGTGTCCCAACATCTTTTGACTCCTCAAACACAACGCAGAAGTGATCCGGTTACAGTTGCACGGTGGTGTAGTGGTTAGCACTCTTGACTCACAGGGGTTCAAATCCCAGCTGGATCCTCTCTGTGTGGGGTCTGCTCGTTATCTGTGTACATGTGTGGGCTTTCTCCGTGCCCTCTGGCTTCCTCCCACAGTCCAAAAACATGCTTCCCGGGTTAATTGATGATTTTTAATTGATTGTGTGGCGACCTGTCCAGGGTTCCCCCCCACCTTCATCTAGCGGGCTTGGCTCCCGTGACCCCAAAAGGGATTCAGCGGGTTAAGAAGATGAATGGTTGGATCTGTCTGGATTTCTATTGTAATAGTTCAAAGCTTGAAGCATTGGCATTCCTGAAGCCGGAGTTTGTGTACGAATGCAGAAACATGTAAGGGTGTGACTCCACGTGTGCTCAGAGTCTGAGCTTCAGTTCTGAACCACAACTGTCACATCTCCCCCATCAAACATAGGTGGACATCCCGAGCAGCAGATGTGGTCTCAACACCCCTCACCCAACCCTCCCGCCCTTAAGCTTTAGCCTCCCCCAAGGTAATAATCTTAGTGTCCAGTCTGTCCTCGAGGGTGTTGGTTAAACTGGTTATACTGGTCTCAGAAGTCACGGCTCCTCTACGAGATGCGACACCAAGCCCCCCCCCAGACCATCATTAAGACTATTAACCTCCCAGCCCCCACCCGCACTGGCAAACAGGCCGGACAACAATCCAAGGTGATCCAGCTGCTGTGGGGGGAGTTGGGGGGGGGGGGGTTAAACGAGATGAGGACAGTCAGAAAGGTCAGGTCTCCGAGCTCTGACACTCTTCTGACCCTTTCCACCCTCAGACAAAATTAATGCCAGTAATGCTATCCGGAGGGGGGTGGGGGGTGGGGGGTGTACTTCCTGTCAGGCCTCTGAATTAGCGGTCAACGTATTGATTACCTTCTCAGGGTTTCCTGCCTCTGAGCCAGTGACCCAGGAAATGCCTGAAGGACACATTTTTACTAAGGCGATGAGGTTTAGCTGGAAAAAGAATTCTGGAGGAGGAAAACAGGGGAGTCCCCACCCCCCAGGCAGAGGCAGCAAGGTTTTCTGCTTACAACTGAATTCTAAAAATAAAGTTGTATGATTGACGTCAATCCGACTGACGTGTGCTGCAAATGCCGGCGGCTGCATCTGTTGCGTCATCTCAGACAGGTATGCTGCTGATGCGCTCAGGTAGAGGGTTCAGATTTCTGTTTCAGCAGGGGGGGAGGTGTACAATCAATACATTTTAAAGCAGTTTCTTCTTTTCTAGCTCTTGATATTTTCAGAATAGTTGCAGATCTGGTGGCTCTAAAATCAAAGATTTAGCCTCAACAGCCACTGATCACAGTACTAAAGTTAATGTGATTCAGCTTTTGGTTGTAACTTTTATTTCCTCCTCAGTTACAGTTAGAAACTGTAAAAATGTATAGAAAATAATACGAGTAAAGGTTTTTTTGATCAAAACTACTAATAACAGCATAATAAGCATCCATGTGGTCTGGTTGGGATGTCTTCTGGTTCTTTCCCATCAGTTCCTTCCTGCTCTTTGACACATAAGGTTGGTACTGCCACCTGCTGGAAAGAACAGGCTCAGCACATCATTCTTTCTTTTTCTACTGTCAGCTGGTTTTACTGGGCTTTCAATCTACAACAGGAACTCAAAGAACCACTGGTTCCAACCGAGGTCTGTGGAAGATCATCTCTGAACAACACGTCCAACCTGGAGGCAGATGGACTACAGCAGCAGAAGACCACACCGGGTACCACTGCTGTGAGCTAAGAACAGGAAACTGAGGCTACAATTCACACAGACTCACCAAAACTGGACCATAGAAGATGGAAAAACGTTGTCTGGTCTGATGAGTCTCCATTTCTGCTGCCAAATTTGGATGATAGGGTCAGAATTGGGTGTCAACATCATTAAAGCATGGATCCATCCTGCCATCTATCAACAGTTCAGGCTGGTGGTGGTGATGTCATGGTGTGGGAACATGGTTCCAACGCCACAGCCTACCTAAGTATTATTGCTTACCATGTCCATCCCTTTCTGACCACAGTGGACCATCTTCTGATGCTACTTCCAGCAGGATAAGGCGCATAAAGCTGGAATCATCTCAGACTGGTTTTGTAGAACATGACAATGAGTTCTCTGGACTCAAACGGCCTCCACAGTCACCAAAACCCAATACAGAAACTTTGGGATGTGGTGGAACGGGAGATGGACATCATAGATATGCAGCCGGTGGAGGTTAACAGAGGAGGGGGAAAACATGGTGCAAAGAGAGAAAAGGTTTTTATTGCAGCGGAAAACCTTTGAGGCCTCAGATCACCAAGGCTGCAGCAATCACACTCTGTCCTGTTTATTCTCTGTTTTTAATGGTTTATCTGTCTGTCAGACACTTATCAGTGAGAGTCTGACTGTCTGTCGCAGAGCAGCGCCCCCCCCCCGTCACACACCTCCTGTTCAAACCCAATGTTCACCATGCGGCTCTTTCATCCCTGAGTTGCGGCTCTCTGTGGTTTTGTAAAAGAACTATGTTGTTCTAAGATGGCAGCGATGCACCACAGTGGTGCCTTTAACACTAGTGCTAACTAATCCTAGCACTAACAATCCTAACACTAATCCTAGACACTTTAACGTTGGGAGTTGGGAGTTGGGTCATCTAGACCCACTAGACAGTGTGTTAAAGCCTTTTTCTTCAATGATTTGTGATCTTCACTGGTGTCCATGGATTACATGAGATCTTTCCACCTTTATCCACCTTTGTCATGGTAGGGAGAACACGTCAATGGAAGGGGGGGTCATCTAAGATAACACAAGAGTTAACACCCCCGGAATGTGCAAAAGAGCAGCGTGAACACGCAGAGGGGGCGTGTCTGCGGCTGTGAACGTGGACCAGAGTCTATTATGGGATTTCTGTCCACCCCCCACAGTAAAAGGCCAGTTTTTTATTCCACCCCCGCCGCAATTTTCTTAGACTCACCTCTTATGGTTCCAGACCCCGCAACAAACTAATACAAGATAGTTGTTATCCATAAATTTCAGTTTAGTTTATTTCAAACACAAATGAAAAATCAACACACACAGTGGTTTAAAAGGAGTGGGTTGAAGATAAATCTTGTCTGCTTATTTAATTTAATACACTTTATTGGGTTTACTGGATTTTATGAAAAGTTAAAGAAAAAAATAGAAAGGAGTCTACCTCAAAGTGAATTTGTTTCCATCTTCTCACTCATCTAAACTCTGTGTTTGACAGACAGAAAAGTCTTTTCAAGGTTGTTGAAAATGGACAAAAGATCAAAGGAAACATCAGCATCCAGTTTAGAAAGAAGAAAACACTCCAAAGATAAATGAATGCAGGCGGTGTACAATATTTAAACTTGCTAGGTGCTGAATACGACCAAATTTACTGTTGGAGGAGTAACAGTTTGAGCAACATTTGGCTAATGAAGGTTTCCACTTAAAGTAGTCTTGTTAATTAGCTCATTGGTGGATTTCATCTGAGCTTCTCTGTTCTCATACACAGTCAATGCTTCAGATGCAATGAACACAATCATTTGTCTTTTTCTGTTCAGTTTTATGTGACACAAAAACCCAGGGCTCCAGACTGCGAGCAATTGGTCGCATTTTGCGACCAAAATTTGAGAGTGTGCGACTGAATTTTATATCCAGTCGCACATGTGCGACCAGTAAATTTGCCTCCCCCACCTTCCGTATTTTTTATACATCAAACGTAGAATGGGGCACGTCAATGATCAATGAAATAATCAATGAGACGCGAGCGCACACGCACGCAGGCAGACACACACACTCGCGCACATACCTGTCTGTGAGGCGGCCACTGCGTGTGAGAAGAAAGGGAAAGCCACTGTAAGTGGCTAAAATGCGTGTGTGTGTGGGGGGGGGGGGGGGGCTAGAGATAATCGAGCGCCGTAAACATCTGTGGGAAGGAAACTGAGACAAATGTCACAACCTGATATGTGCGTCTGAACTATGAGTAAGTGAACTATTGATTCATTCTTCCGACCTACGGCTAGTGGACCAGTGCCAGAACTACAGCAGGGGTCTCAAACTCGCGGCCCGCGGGCTATTTGCGGTCTCCAAGATGATATTTTGCGGCCCCCGCCTTAATATGAAAGTTTAATGTTACTGCAGTGCAGGCCGCCAGTTTGTATGAATGACACTTTTTCATCGTCGTGATCACTAACCAATCACAGTGGGGTAAATGACTCTTGAGGGTTCCTTACTTTCTTTTTTAGAACGTATCTATTCGCTTGTAATTTTCTAAATACATGCAGTCCGTGCTGAACTTTTCTCTGGGTCACACAGACCCGTAGGAAGGTTTAGGTTTTGGTTACGACGGCGCATGATCAAACGGGTTACGGCAGCACACCGCTCCCGCGGGAGTCGGGTCAGCTGAGGAGAATAAATGTCCCACACCTACATGCGTGACAGCTAACGGGGCTCGAACTTTAAACACGCTCGAGCAACAACAACATTAGTTTTAGACACACTGAAAATACGTGGGGAAAATGCAACGATAGACGTGCTTGACATGAACCGGCGCCGCGCCTGGATCGTTGGGGAGACCAGGCGGGGGGGGGGGGGGGGGGGTTGAGATGAAGGTCAACCTGCAGCAAGACTGAAGGACAACAGTTGGAGTTGTCCTTAACATTCAATTTAGTTTTAATATTCTTCTCCCCCTTAGTATGATCTGTGTTATTATATATTTTATGATTATTTTAATGTTTTTTAATGTATGTAGCCTTTTTTTAATGAATTGGTATTTTAAATTATTTGAATTTCTCACTTAACTACAAAAACCATCAGGACACATGTCCCATAATGCATTGTTTTGTAGTCATCAGGGCAGCTTTCAGTCAGTTCAGTACTAAATTTTCAGCTGTGTCCGGGTAGGTTTGCCCCTTGCTCCCACCCCTTTCTTGCGATATTTTTGTGATAATTGACAGTTAATGTTGGAGCAAAAACAAAAATATATGTCACACACCAGGTGATCTGCACAGCGTTGAGTTCACCTGGGTGATCTCAAACACGGTTATTGTGCATCTTGGCTGCACCTATTTGGTGTCACCAAGATAAATTTCCATCAGTTTTCTTTACTATTTGTTCTGTCATGACAGCGTTGGTGCTGTTAGTTTATCTTGTTGTTGCATCTTCAAAAGTGCAGATTAAAATGTGACACTGAATTTGAAACAGCACATTGTAATTTCTGCATCTATTATTAAAGTATTTATTAGTAATACAGTGGAAATTAGTAGATTTGGTTAGCATGTTGATTTACGGTATGCGCCCCTAAATTTTCTGGTTGTGCCCCTAAAATTTTCAGTTAGGGGCCACTGTGCTCCTAGTGAAAAAAGTTAGTCTGGAGCCCTGAAACCAGCAGAATATATCCTTTAGTTTCCACTGATGTTCATTCATGAAGCCAACGGAAATGACCGGAATTAATTAATTCAGGGTTGTATTCAGATCAAGAAAAAAAGATCCGAAAAATGTGGCAGTTTTCACCAGAACCAGCCAGCCTTCAAAAAGAAAACACAAATGGATGCATGTTAAATGTGAACTAACTACACACGATGTCTTAATTGTGAATTCAACTATACAAGTATGTTCTACTTATGTTAATAACAAAGTAAAATACATGATATTTTGTTTCGCCCGTGGCGTCAAACTAGCCAGGACCGCCTCTGAAGACGCTACATGTTGAATGAACGAGTGAAAACTTTAAAACCAGTAAAATGATGCTGTTCACTGTCTTTCCAAAGGCTGCTGCAGCTCTCTGTTTTCCTTTCTTTGGGAAACTGATCCAAATGGCTCTTTGACGGCTAAAGGTTACAGACCCCTGGTCTGTGTTCTCCAAGTGGTGGATTCCATGAGGGAACTTAGCCTGAGAACCAGCAGGAACGTGTCAGGAGCAGGAAAGGTCGAGAACCAGAGCTCTTCTGACCGATTCCTAAGACTAGAACAGAAGCACTGAAGGACAAAAATACTCCTGTTCTGGATACAGGTTCTGACTCTGCTGCAGTTTTCTAGAAAGCTGGGCACATTGCTGTCTATGGGCAGCAGGTCTCCGTCACAGAGACGGCGCCGTTGGGAGTCAGAGAGATGTGGCAGCTCAGGCCAACCCATCCACTCTGCAGACACTCACACACACCGCCAGCAAATGTTCAATTCATCCTGATGACTGATTCAGCAAGTATGCAATTGTTCCTGGACTAAAACATGAGGAAAAACAGATAAAGGCATTAGCTGGGGAAAAAACAGTTAACAACCAAAGATATTTTAGAAACATTAAGAAATGAGGAATTTGTTCTTCCTTTGGGGAAGTCTGCTAAACATTTTGTTTGTTTTTTTCAGGGAATTTCAGAGGACTAAGAGGTTTTTGATGTGACAGGATGAAGGGGTCTGTGAATAAATATAATGGATTTTTTAATTCGGGAAGGTGAATCACATGCAATATGTACAAACAACCTTCATAATAGAGACACATTTGCCAAGAACCACATTTACAGCTTTGCATGGAGAAGAACTCCCTGCAGAGGAAGCCCCGCCCACAGCAAAAGCATCACTCTCTCACAATGTTAACATGTTCACACATCAGAGTTACACACTTCATCTGCCCCACGACTTCAAATTCTCACTATTTGTGACATGAGTATTTTATTTGGTGTGTTTTTACGTACAAAATACTTTTTTTAGTGAGGGGAACATTCCTGCTGAGAGTTGACAACATAGTTTACAGTTAATCCACAGAACTTTCTCACTCAACTTGTAGTTCTTTAGTTTCTCATCTTCCTTAATTTCTTATTCGTCGATCAAATTCAGGGCAGCAAAACAGATTGTTTCCATGGAGAAAAAAGCTGCATTTTCCACAGACTTTCAACCTCTGGTTTGTTTAAAATAAGCCAAACATTCAATAAACTGCTACCAAAGTTAATTAATACACTTGTTAAGCTTGTAAACAGTTTAGTAATATGGACTTTGAAGACTTTAGATGTTAATGAATCTTATTAATACTATCAGGTATTTGCAAGACATCTATAATGCTAAAAAATATCTTTCTAGCATCTTACACATTAATAATACTTCTTGATTTGTTAACAAAGTTTGTTAATAAATCTTATTAAGCTCATTAACACTCACAAATGTGCTAACTAAGTAATTTAATAAATCTTATTAGACTTCTTGTACTAATAATGTCTTACTAACACCCTAAAAATTCATTTATAATGCTTGTTAATGCGTTAACAAAGCTTGTAAAGGAATCTTATTATAAAGTGTTACCGATCTTTTTTTCTGAGATCTCTGAACCCTTTGTGCAAATTTATGAGGTGAAGACTTTAAATAAGCCTCCTTCTGCGCTGAATTAAATTTGAATACATTTTTTTTAATCTTCATCAACACCAGTTGAATTACAGGTAAAATAAATCAAAAATAACGTTTTAAGAAATCCAAAGACAGGTGGATGTTTCCGTCATATTTACTCAGAAAAGTTCCTCACTAAATAACTTCTGGGACACAAATATGAAAAAAAACAACACAATAGCTCAAACGGAACATGAGAATTACTTAGCTAACTTAAAAAATATCGGTATCCACGGTGACCACGTGATATTTCGATATAGAATTGAATACACTAGAATCTGTTCGTTCTATGCTGTTCTATTCTGTAACAGTTTGGAGTGAATTTGTTTTCTGACAAACTACTGGTTGCCACGGTGACCGCATTTTATATTGGTTTAAGGAATCGGTTATCGGTTAACTTTATTTTGTGCTGAGACTTTGCTAAAGACGGCACAAAAAGCGACTTGAGAGATTTATTCCCTAAGTTTCTGAAGGAAGTGATTCAGACCTGAAAGGTGAGTTTAGAGCTTTTTTCTGTCTGTAGTTTCTTCTTTTTTTTTTAACTTTCTGGGCATTCAGCTCAGATAATGTTAGATATATTTTATCGTTACTTTTGATAATATTACACATTAACTTCATGATCTTAATTTGACATATCTGGTCGCACATTAATCAGTTCAAGAGCTTTTCTTGATCGATTTGTGCTAAACCTTTTTAAAGGACTTGGCTGAAGAGAAGAAGGTAACGTTTGCGTTTCTATGTGGATGAAAACAGTTGTTAAAATTCAGAAACGTTTGCTAATTCTGTACTTTTCTTCTCTTCTACATGCCAATCTTTCCAGATGTGTCCAGTTCTTCCTCATCTTCAGGACCACAGCTACTGCAGGAGGCCGCGGTGGAAGGTAAACAGACATCTGCTGTTGAGAAAAGGGCAGAAATGATGCTGAATGTTACTAATCAAGCCCCAGAATCTCTGTGCTATTGGCTGGATCTCACTGTGGGTTAGTGCATGTTAGATCTTCAGGAAGACCAGCTGTGTTTGAGTAACTTTAGGTTCAAAATTTCCAAGATGATTGTCTCATTTCTCAGCACATTTATGTAAAAACGTTCCTGCGTCTCGATTGGAAGCAGCTCTGACATTTGACCTTTTCTAGTTCATTGAACCTGCCGTTTGTTTCTCTGCAGTCTGCGTTTCACTCGTGACAAAGTCCCATTATCTGTCTGAAATTTGTTCCCTTGTTGACCCACAGTGATCCGATTGTTTAGATGAGATTCCCAAACCCTCTGACTTCCAGATCTGTCTGTGGTTTTTCTCTGAGATCCCATCTTTGTGTTGGTTTGTCTTCCAGAGACGGCGGAAGCAGCAGGACGGCAGCTCAGGAAGGGAAGACCAACCTCCAGAGAGACGGCCGCGTCCGAGTGCCGCTGCTCCAGAGCCAGATGTGAGCAATCCAGATGTTTGTGGAAGAGTTCTTTGATTTCACACACACCTCCACCTGCTGCAGGTGAAGGATGTTCTGACTCCTCCTCCTCTGTCTGTCAAAGGCTCCGCCTCCGGTCCTCCAGGAGCCCGAGGAGAACGTTCAGCCCGCCGCTCCCCAACCTCCGCTGTTGTCCGACTCCGCTGTACAGGTCATTCAGGAGTCGATTATGGGATGGCTGACTGACTCTCCATACAACTCGGAGATGTAACACACATGCACACACCCACACCCACCTACACACACACATCATAAACATGCCTACAAGCACACCCACACACACACACACACACACACACAAAATCACTTTTTACATTTGACTTTATTTTCTTAAATAACTTCTGTTTTTCCAAGTCTATTAAGAGAATGAAGACGACGTTTTTTGTTTTTTTTTACTTTTAGTCTATTAGGTTTTTCTTAAAAAAATGGGAATAAAAAAACAACATATCTTTTACCTATTTCATTTTCCTCTGAGAAATAAGATTTTTTTTTATTTTTTAAGTTTTCCTTATTTATTTCCATTTTATTTTTAATTACTTTTGAAGTTTTTAGTTTGTAGATTGCCTTTTATTCTCAAAAAAGTAAGTAGTTTTTTCCTCTAGGTTATGTGAACTTTTCTTTTTCAAACTAATTATTCTCCATATTTTCCTGTTGAGTAGCAGAAACACAAACTCATTTAAAAAAAACAGTAAGTTCCCTTCTCTGTAACCTTAAGAAAACTTGTGCAAAATAACAAACAAAAAGAACAAAAATGACAAATTATTTTTCATACTAAAAGTTCTTCAGGATTAAGGTGAGGCAAACTTGAATAATTTACATAGATGAATAACAGAAAAAGTTTTGGTTTTGTCTTTTTTATCATGCAGCATTATCATCAGAATTATTGTTGTTCATGCAGGAACTTAGAAATGAATGTGTTTAATAACTTGGAACATTTTCAGAATAAACTCTTGTTTTTTCCTTTTTGCATTCAAATGACTAACGTGAACCTTTTGAACTATTTGTTGTTGTTCATATTTACTATTTGGAATGAGACTAACCAAGTAATAGTAAGTAGAAACACCATTTCTTTCAACCTTTTCATTGCAAACGTGTAGCTTTTATTTTGAAATGGTTTTGCTGTTATTGTGTTCATAATCATTAAGGAGATATTTTGTGATTTGTTCTCTTTTTGTCCTCTGTGTTGGTGAAGTGAACACCAACACTGCAGAAATGACTCCATCTTGGAAATATGCTGTAAGTACGGCAGCCTTTATTTTGAAATCCCAACAGACTCAAATACGCAGGAAGTTCCATGTTTCTAATGAATGAGAGTTTTGTCTCAGTTCCCAAAGGCTTCATCAATCAATCAAAGACCCTGGATCCCAGTCATGGTGAGCTCCAGGCTGTAGCACCGCCGTTCTATTTCTGCTTAAAGATTGTAAAACATTTAAAGAAGCAGAGACGACTTTTCCAATTCTACCTTGTTCTCCATTTCCACAGGTCTGAGCCTCCAGCAGAACCGAGCAGACCAGCTGGAGTCTGTTTGTGTGCAGAGGAGCAGTGTTCTAGCTCCTCTTGACAGCATCCTGTATCATCATCCTCCTTCATCCTTCACGCCATCCTTCAGCTGTTCAAGTTCAAACGGATCCAAAGGAAAGTAGCAATAAAAACGCATTTTCAGCCATATAAACACATAAGAAAATGCATTTTTCTGTTTTCTGCTTCAGGTTAGTGTTGGAAAGTGAGAGTGAAGCAGGTTTGAACTCAAACCAGGAGATCTTCCATCACTGGAGGCTGAGTTTGGTGACAAACTTTTATCTGAACTTTGACCACAAACCCGTCTCAGTTCCAGATGCTTCATATGCAAAGTAGAGAACTTTGGTTTCTGACCAACAAAGTCCTGAACCTGTGCGTTTGTCACAAAGCTTTCCTTCCAGCTCAACAGATGGCGAGTTCCTCTCGTTCATGGTTCTCAGCGGCTCCAGACCTTCCTCAGCCCTCGGTCTGGCTCCACATGCTCCAACACAACAAACCTGGACAACCGTGTCAGCAGCACAAACCCAATGTCTCTGTGAATGAATCAAATCGTTACAGAGGCACGTTTCTGTTTCCTGGAGGAGAGGCGGATCCTCTACCGTGACTTCACAAGACGAGGAGAGGAGATGCTGAGATGTTTGGGACCACTCCAGAGGAAACAGAAACCCAAACCCGGATGGGCTGCCTCATTCCGGATCTTCTGCAGCTTCAGCGATGACCAGAAATGAGGCAACTTTTACAGGTAAGAACCAACATTCTTCTGTCAAACGCGACACCAAGACTCGGTCCTCTTTACAGGAAACGAAAGTTTAAAACAAATGTTGATGTTTTCCAGGAGGCAAAACATCTGCACCTTTTGGAGTTCCTTAAACCACCACTAGGGGGTCGTTTGCAGCTGCCAATGGCAGAAGTTCCTCATGAGGACACGTCCTTCAGAGAACACAGACTGTGGACGTCCCGTCCAATCCCCACGGCCTCCCCTCAAAGAGTGAGAACCGACCCCACGCAGCTCCATGATGACCCCTTCAGCGCCTCAGAGCCGCTCCTCTGCATGTCAAAGCAGGAGGCAGACATTGTTCTATCAACAGTTCTGCAGAACCCTGCTGGCTCAGAGGATCCACCACGCTGTTTATCAGCTGATCCTCCAGTTTTCGGTTCTGTCTCTGAAAAGCTGTGAAAATACAGTTTCATGTCAAGTTTTTATTTTTCAACCTTCTGTCCAGCAGTCAGAAAAAACAGTGTTTGAACTGGAATAAGTTTAAAATTGACTTTCCCCCCGAAAAGTGTGTTTGTGTAACTTTTCTTGTCCGTTTTAGTTTAGTTGAAACTGTATCGTTGTGTTTCTGCTGTCAGCTTTCAGTGCAGCTTCATCTTCTGCTCTGATCCTTTATTTAAAACTTAATGATGGAACAAATATGTTTAAAACTGTAAAAAAAAGAACATGTAAAACCTGTATTGTAGTTAATTAGTTGATGTTTAATGTGATCTTGTTGTCAATATAACGTGTTTTCCCACTTTTATCGATATTAGGTGTTTTTTTTGTTTTGCTTCAACTGTGATCAGTGTTTGCAAATTTTAAGAGCAGCTATTCCAACAGGTATTTTATTTTGAAATCCAGCTTTTTACAGATTGGAGCAGGGGTGTCAAACTCATTTTCACTGAGGGCCACATCAGCATAGTGTCTGTCCTCAAAGGACCAGATATCACTTATACATGTAACTAAATGTAATGAAAAATAAAGGTAGCTACTCCTTAATGTTAAATAACTCATTATTTATTTATTATAACTTTTTAAATTACAGTTGCATGGAAAACATATGTTTGCTTGTTACTTTAGCATAAATCCTTTTACATTTGATTCTGTCAGGTTAGGTTATATGAACAGTGTTTAAGTCCTAAAGTATAAATTGCCCAATCTGATATTTCAAGTCCATTTCCCCCTAGATATGAATAAATACACACCAATTTTTATTTTCTATTTTAAGAAATTAAAAACTCCTGCGCCCCCACATAAAATGACACGGCGGGCCACATTTGGCCCGCGGGCCTCGAGTTTGACACGTGGACTAGAAGCTTCCTGACTAAAAATGACATGAAGTCGCGACACAACATATGAACACAAAGTGATGAGATCAAACTAGCTTAGTGGGTCAAAGTGTCGCCTAAACAGCAGGTCCACGATTCAAATGTGTTATTTTGACATTAATTTAACATTTAATAATAATTACTATGAATTAGCAGATACATCATTATCTTCATTCACTTCAGCCATTTTTTGTAATACACTACAGTAAAAAGATGCTATTATTAAAAATTAAAATATTTAGACTTTATATTTTATAGCTTACATTCGAAACAGTTTTTTTCAAAACATAATAAAAAAATTCATGTTCAAAAGTGTCTTAAATAAAAAGTTTATCATTTGCATTTTGGGCGAGTATCTGCCTGGTTGCAAACTTGGTTCATGAAACGCATCCGTTGACCCAAAGTGTTCTTGTTCCGCTGAATAGATGAAGACAGTCTGGACCCGAACATCTGCCAATTCCTGACCTTTTTTATTGTAAAATCTGCAAATGTCAAACCAAGAAAGAAAAAAAAACTCGGTGACATGCATTTCCCTTTTCACACACACGGGGGCGCTGTGTCCCGTTGAGCAGATAACGGGAAACCTGTGGCTCTTCTAACTCCTTTTAGCTGTTGAACTACAATGTGTGCGTGTCGGTTCTCTGGAGGGCCGAGGAAGTGAACCACATACTTATAAATGATTCCTTTTTAGAAGAAAATCTGAGTTATTGATCAGGTTTTGAAGTCCAGCTCGGAGGAGAAATGTTTTTTAGTCTTTTCAGAATCCTGAGAATCAGTGGAGCCACATGATTAATCTCCACAACTGTTTAATTCAAACAAAAATGTTCATTTAAATGTTGATTCTCAGTCAAATTCCATGTTGTATTGACCTCCAGAGCTTCCTTTAGTCTCAGTGCAAATAGTTAAAAGGTTCAAAGGAATTTATTTGGGGTCAAAACTGCATCTCTAATTATATTTTGTAATTTATTTTCTGGATGATAACATCGTCTTAAACCAACTCTGATGAAAATAGTGTTTTTAACATGTTTAACGTAAAAATAGCTAGTGGGAATGAGCGCAAATAACGGGATGATGGGAAATGAGGTGAAAATAGATCATCGGGTGGAATTTTAATGTATTTACTAGAGCGATAAGAAAACGTCAATTATAAAACAATAATTGAAATTCATTGACTTGGTAGATCCCCTTTAACCCTTGTGCTATCTTGTGGGGTCCAGATGATCCCACTCCTGGTCATCTGGACCCCACAAGATAGCACAAGGGTTATAGGATGAAAGCTTCAAAGTACCTCAGTCCACAGGCGCCCCCTTGTGATGAGTTGGAGTAGTGTTTGCCTCACCAATGACGTTTTTATGAGAATTCAGGACATTTCCAAAAGTAAGCACGTTAGAAAAGATTCCTGTCACACCGATGTTTGTCCGACTTGATCCTTCCAGGGAATCATTTCTGATCCAGCCGAGCTGAACTTCACCTTGATGGTCTGAGTGGAAATGAGGACGCTTAGTCTATTAAAGTCTAACTTTTTATTTTCTCACAAAATTCCCTTTTTTCAATCCTAACATAAAACTCGGGGAGGACGGTTCATTGGATGAACGGGCCTCAAACAAACGCAGAAGGTCAGACCTGAAAAAGGCCAACAGGTCGTCTTCCCGGGGTCCTCGGTGGTGACGGTGAACGCAGCTCCTCTCAGAACCGTCCAGCAGGACCTCAGCGGGTCGGATGAGGACACGAGCTCAGAACCTCTCAGTGGAGACGCATTCACGCCGAGTCCCGCCTCTTTTCCTGTTAGGTCACGCCAGTGATGTGCTCGTGAGGTGTGCATGTGAGGCGTGCACGGTTTTGTTAAACGGCGTGTAGCAACCAAAGACAAACGTAAATATGAATCAAGCTCCGAAGTTACTCGATCTTCATCACAACCCTTCTCCTCTTCAAAGTCCTAGTTCATAACTGACTAGAGGGGGCGGGGGGAGGGGGGGTCTGACGGCCTTTCACATGAGGAACTGAGCGACCACATTGGCCACGCCGATCACAATGAGAAAACTGTGGAGGACGGCAGACAGCCAGGTGAGCCGGCCCTCCCGCTTCAGGGGGATCATGTGGACTAGAGCGGGAAACACGAAGACCAGAGCCAGGCCGCAGATGGCGCCAGAGAACCTGCAGGAGAGCGAGAAAGAGAGAGAGAGAGGCGTCAGCATCCCGCTGGACCCGCCCTAAACGCACGCGGACCTGCGGCCCGGTGGAGGTCCTGCTGCTCGGGGGGGGGTTGAGGGCTGCTGGCCTCAGAGCGTGCAGACGACGGAGGCCGGGACCTCCAGCGCATCTTCCTGCAGGACCGCAGACCGGACCCACATGGAGGCGGCTGAGCGGCTCCCCATATGGAGGAGGGAGGGGCTAAATACGGTTCAGGATTCTGTCATTCAAGAAGACAGATGATGAAGATCCTCTACCCTCAGTTACATTTACTCTGATTACTGTTTGACCTCGAAGACTGTAAACAAAAGATGCTCAGTTTGAACATTTACATTTTATTATTTGGAAACAACTTTTGCCTTATTTTAGAATTATTTTTGTCTTTCCACTGATTTAATAAAAGGAAGAGTATTGACCTTCTTAACTACTTTCTTTTGACCTTTTACAGTCTTTTTTCCCTGAACTTGAGGACGAACTTCCCATCAAATCTAAGAAAGAATATCCCCCCCCCCCCCTCCCTCCATCTCCAGGAGACTAGAGAGGTTTAATAAAAAAGGGCAAAAACAACCATAAAAAACAACATTTTTATCAACATCTGAACTTGTTGAGACCCTCAGAGGCCTCGCTTTGAGCCGGGAGCGTTCACGTTCATCAGAACTCACCGGATGATGGATCCAATGTTGGGATAAAACTTGGCCATGAGAACGCCCAGCCCCACTATGAAGATGTTTAGAACCAGAACGTGGAAGAAGCTGAGGAGAGAATGCAGAACCACTATCAGACATTATTTATATAACTCTGTTAATGGTCTCATGTTCCTCTGACATGACATTATTCGGGTTCTGTTCAGAGCTTTGCTTTAACTGGGTTTCTTTTCATGACGACACAGAGAATTTATTATTAAGTGAAGCAGAAAACCAAACATCATGGTCTCTGACAGCATCGTACCTGGGGTAATGGTTTCCAAAGAACTGACCCATGACCTGAACCCTCACCAAGTACCCCAGCATAGGATAGACCGTGACCATCTGGAACAGCAGGCACATCCGAGCCACGAAGACCAGAACATCGTTGCTGGGAAAGTTATCCAGGAAGTTCTGGAAGACAAAGATCCGGTCTGAGCTCTGATCCTGAAAATGAACCTGGTTCTCTCTGCTTCCGACCCGTCCGTCCGTCCTGAACACTACTTTGGTTGAAGTCCATATGGTTCAGGAACAGACTGCGGTCTGCTCCTCACATCAGACGGTGTTTACACCGGCCAGGAGTCTGCTGAAAAACTCTGACCGCTCTGCGTTTGTTACACAGTCAGAATAGATCAAACCACGTGCTGATCATGAAACGCCCTGAATGAGGTTAAAGATACCTTTTTTCCCACGTGTGTGAGTGTTCAGCAGCAGCATTTTGACGTAGTAAAAATAAAAAAAGGTGGAAACCACAGTGACTTCAGGTTCCTCTACAATGGAGCTAAAAAGTATTTGAGTCCCACATTCTGCAGGAGTTCCCACACAAAGAGCTGAGTTTGGTCTGTTTGTCTGAGAGATGAAAGATGTAAAAAAAATATCCAGGAAAGAATTTCTTTGTATAACGGTGCAGAAAATAAGCATGCTTTTTTTTTTCTTTTCAAGGAGCAGCAATAGTGCCCTTTGTTACACGTGATCCCAGCTCTCTTCAGGTCATCGCTCTGGGCCGTTTCCCCACCGTTCTCATTTATTCTCCACCAGGTGAGATCTTAACGGAGCTCCAGGTGGAGGGAGATTGTCTGTGATCCTCCATTTTCTAATAATTGCTCCAACTCTTGGGCCGAATCAGAACTCTTCCCCTTCGGGTTCTCCCTATCCTCAACTGCAGGGGTATCAAGAAGGATTGGGGTGTCCGAAATAGCTTTTTTAATAGCAAACCTCTGCGGCGTTGCTGTGCCGTGGAGGACAAACGCATTTCTTCATGTGGGTTTGCTCTGAAGCACTGAAGTTTACATTTAAATGCAAGTCATCACTTTTTTGTTTTAGCAAGACTTTTTACCGTTATAAAACCGATGTGGTTATGCATTTTCCGAGCGCTGGCAGCTACGCCACAATGTGGATGACCTGCGACTATTGATGACGTCATCAAGAGAGAGTGGCGTCCGAATTAGAAGACACCTTTTTTTTCCATAACTCTCCGTTTGGAGGGCTAAATGTAGGGGGTGGGTAGAAGCAGAGGAAGAATCTGGATTCTGCCTTGATCTCTTCTCTCCAAGCTGCTTGTTTTATTGTAGATTGGTTCATCGAGTCTCGTCCAGATCTACAGTCTAGTTCCTGGCGTCCTTTGACAGCTCTTTGGTCGTGGTGGAGAGGCAACAGTCTGACTGGTTAAGGGTGTGGACAGCTGTCTTTATACAGATACCCAGTTCTAACTGGTGACATGAATACAGGCAGAGCCTCTTATAAAATAAGAAACAGGTCTGTGAGGAACAGAATCCTTGTCTGTTTGTGGGAGATAAATATCAATTTTCTTCACCTTTATACAAATAAATTATTTAAAATCCTGGATTCTTTTACCACATTCTGTCTCTCATAGTTGAAGTGTTTGTATGATGAACATTTCCGACCAAACTCGGTTTTTGACACGGAACAAGCTGCAGAATCTGGAAAATACATAAACTTTCTTACCCCACCGCTAAAACAAAGGTGTTAGATGTATTCAATTGTTTTGAATTATTAGCAAACCCACTGGTCAATGCAAAACTATGTTCAGTCAGACAAATGGAAAAAAAAAAAAGTTTGGAGATTTTTGAAAAAGGCCTGATTTTAGTTCATCATTTCTCACTAGCTGGCTACTGAATGTAGCTATGTGGAAAGAGCCGCTGCTCTAGACTATGGTACCCTCACACATAATACAGAATACCATTAAAGGCTCCAGCACCAACAGAACCGACACCAGCAGAACTGTGGAACTGTTCTGAAAAGCTGCATGTGGGGAGGCTGAAAACCACGCGAACCTTCAACAGTTTAAGGGTCTAAAGCTTTTCTTGGTGGTTAACAATGCAATGATTTGGAGGATCATGGGAAACCTTGGGTCTCCATCCAGAATGAGGTCCGTGTGCAGCTGGTGTCCCCCCCTTCAGCCCCTCAGCGCTGGACCGTCTGCTGGAAATCTGACCAACCTCTGTGCGTTTTTCCACGACTCTAAAAAAAACGTACCGGCTGGATGCAGTCTTTGACGAGAGGCGGTGAAGGAAAGGAGCCAAAGATCAACACCCCCACGTAGAGGTATGTCAGCCCCACCAGGAGATACGCCACAGACAAGTCCCGAACCTGAAGCATGAACAGACAGGAGCATTCCAAACTATCAGGATCTACAAACACCGTCAACATGATTTTCTGCATTTCTGTCCAGTCTGGACACATTTCCATCTCAAATTAACTGAATTTCTTTCTGGGTCCTCAAGGTGGCGCTAAAGTAACACTCAGAGAAGAACATTTACGCACCGACACACAGAGTCCAGAGTGTGGACTTTAAAGATGACAGAGTCAGGGATGCAGCAAAATTAAAAAAAATAATAAAAACATTAAAAAAGCAAGCAAAACTACACTGAGAAAAACTTTCAAAATGTTAATTGGGATAGGAACGCCGTTTGCATGTTACTCCAGACAGGCTTTAAAGACCTCATCAAAAAGAAATTTTAAAATTTTTTAAAAAAAACCTCATCATAAGCCACGGTTACATGCAAGAAATAACTTGATCCGATCAAAGATTGATCCTCTAAACGTGGTTTTAATGTTGAAGCGCCTGTTCGCTCATCAATTTATTTGTAATCCCTGTGGTCGGTGCTTTTTTTGTGGCGGAACAGAGCTGGAAGAAGGGTTAGTTGAAGGCTAACAGGCGCTAACAACAACATTTAGCCTTCGATGAACATAAATCCATGCGGGAAATGCAGCACTCTGCATCTTGGCTGCATGTAAATAGGTGGGAATAACATCATCCTTTATTTTGTCAGGACACGACTAGAAACGGTTTCTAAGGACTAAGCCCCCCCCCCTGCCCGTAAGCACAAAGCTGTAAGTCCGGCTGCTGAGCTCACAGACGCGGTTCAGTCGCACGGACCAGCCGGTCGGTCCTGTTTGCGCTCCAAAGCTTTCTCTGGAGGATCGTCTCTGCGTGACGTAAAACCAGAGCAGCAGTGACACACGCTCGGAATGAACCGTTTACATGATCAACGGTCGGCATAACCCACCTATCTGAAAGAATTTTGATCCAAACGAGTCTGATCGGAGCAGAGTATTCCGAACACTGTGTTTACATGACGCATTTTCCTTCCGATCAGGCGTTCATTCCGATTACTTTTGTCCATGTAGACGCAGCTATAGAATGAAATGATCCGTCTGTCCAGTCTGACCCAAATCTGTCTGAGTCTGTAGACGTTAATAGAGAGAAAGGTTATTAGATTCATCCAACAGCTACTTACTGATCGGGGAGGCCTACTGTCCCTAAATAACTGCAGTTACAGCCTAGACTTATTCAATAGGTTTGTTTTCAAGGACTTTGATGACGGAGACGGCTCACGTTGTTCTCCTGATGCTTGTTGTTCTTCATCAGTGTGATGATGCAGTTGTGGATGAAGAAGGCCAGAGTGAGGACGCCGGTCAGCTGTGGGAAGAGCGCCCTGAACTCTGAAACAGGAGGAGGAGAGACCCCACATCAGCTTCAGGACCACCACAGTGCTCCAAAAGGTTGGGCGGCCTGATCAAACATATTAAATAGAATGTCACTGGCAATTAAATATTTACTGTTCTTTATTCATTCTGTCTTGTAATGGTCAAAAGAGCACCTGAACTACTTGTTTTGCTTGTCTGACATTTTGTCTATAAAATATATAAAACAAATAAATAAATAAAAACGTCTCCTCCACGCCAGAGGGAGAGGCGCGATCTCCGTTCAGGAGACATAAAAGAGCGTTCCATCATCTGCACAGGATTTACCTGGAACATAGAAGTGGGTGGGGTCAAACCAGTGGAACTCCAGGTGAAAGCCGAGGCGCACAGCTTTGATGGTGACCAGAACAATCAGGTAGACGACAGAAATGGTTCCTGGAAGAGACGATGTGAAGTGATGAAGCCGTCACCTGGCTAGCCTCCAACCAAACAACTGAAACGACGTCCCTCTGACCCGTTAGACTCCGCTCAGCATCAGAAAAAGCAGGTCTGAACGGATAAACGCCACGCTTCCTCCATGTCTGCTCCACATAAAGTCTGAGGGAAACCCGCTCCAGCTAACCCCATGGATCTGGATCTGTCTTACCCAGGAAGGTGAAGCGGGCGAAGAAGGAGGCGGAGCGGAAGCTGAGCAGTGGGAGGAGCAGAACGATGAGGTAGAGCGGGACCGTGTTGGTTTTACTCCAGTAGCGCCCAAAGGAGATGTCGTTTCCGGCATCGCCGCCGCCGCTGCCGCAGTCGTCCCCCTCCGGGTGTATGACCGGGTACGGACAGATGACTGCAAACCAAAAACAACGGGATACCGCATCAGTCCAAGCAGACGCAGTCAGCCAGCGGACCGGTACCGGTCCAAAGGACACGGCAGCAGAGAGAAAAAAGTAACATGTTTGTTTTGTCTTATCTGATCCTAAAGGACGTTTTATTTTTGAAAAGTACCAGAAAATGAGTTTTTAAAACAAAGGAAGTCCATACTAATAATCAAAACTATCAGAAAATATTCCAAAGAAAAACAAATGACAGTCAATGCCACTAAGTAAGATTCATGTAACGATGATTTAGCCGTTCAAAAGGAACGCTTACCTTGATCGGAGCCGTTGTTTCCAAACTGAGAATCTGACACGTTGATGTTGTGAGCCTGATCTGCAGACGACACAGGAAATCTGCTTTCTACCACAGAAAAACACGATGAGGCCTAAAGGTAAACGTGGAAGGCCAGCCCCCACCCCGCCCCCACAAGGTACAGAATTACCATGACAACAAGAAAGGATGTGAAGAACTTCAGCACCTAGAAAACCATCCCAGCATAGAACCATTCTAACGGCAGAAACTTTCTCCGCCTGCAGGAAACTTTGATATTATTATTTTGTTTATTTGTGTGTGTGTGTGTGTGTGTGTGTGTGTGTGTGTGTGTGTGTGTGTGTGTGTGTGTGTGTGTGTGTGTGTGTGTGACACTCACTGTAGATAAACTGCCCCGTGTTGAACAAGAAGTTGGACATGAGGACCCAGTAAACCACCATGGCTCCTAAGAGCGACACCAGGGAGAAGAGGAGGCTGGACCACTGGCCAAACTTTCCAAAGTAGTGCCGACACACGTCCGGAAATTCCCAGTCTGTGGTATCCACGCTTTCTGAAAAACAAAGGTCTGCCATTTCACGTGGAAAACATCCGATTCAAGGACCTGAAAGGTGAGGAAAATCCTAAGACTGTCAGGCAGCATCTGCTCTGACGAGCATTCAGGCCCAAATCCTGTAGAACCGTCATGATTTTCATCTGAGACAGCAGCTGTTGAGGACTTTCTTTAAGCCCCCCCCCCTCCATTCTCAACTACCAGAACCGCCAAATGTTGCAGCTCTGTTGAGCCATGTACAGAATATTATTGGGGGCGGGCCGGGGGGGTATTTTGATGTTGAAAAATGTTCTTTAAATCCCACCCATCTATCCATCTGGCCTTTTTTTTTGGTTGGTATCGTCATCAAATCAGTGCTGGATCCATTAAACAAAAATGTCAAACCTGTTTTTGTTTATTTTTTCAATGACAATGTTTATCAGAATTTCAGAATTAGGTGTTGAATTTGGTGATGAAGCGTTTGGCACCGACATACGGGCTAAACTTTATGAGGACAAACCCCCCCTCAAATGTTTTACTGGATCCATTAGGCTTCCACCAAAGGAATATTTTCCAAAATGAACAGAACTCCAAGTAGAACTGATCTGTGGGTTTAAATAAACAGATTCACTTGGAAAAAGAGGCTTTAAATTTGGTTTCTTTTAGAAAATTAACTTTTTTTTCTGGGTTTTAGGATTTCTCCGTTTTGGCGTTCGACTCGTGGTGAAAACAGAGAAAGGTTGGAGTTTCTTTGTTTGTACTTTGGACTATTTCTGAACCAAACAAATAAAATCAAACATCTAGCATCTGATCACAGTCTGGCCTGAATGCTGACGGGGGGGGGGGGCCTGACTCACTGATGGTCCTTGGCGACTTGAGGACGATGTAGCAGCAGTACAGAGTGAGCAGCCCTGTGAGCACCAGGATGACGACTCCCAGCGTGAAGCCAGCCTGCAAGCAGAGTTCAGACAGACAGGAAGCCTTCAGGCGTGCAGAACAGAAACAGGTTTCCAGCTGCTGAGCGCGCTCAGACGGCACAAGCCGCTCCATGGGGTGGAACTAAAAGACGTCACCTGTTTGATGCCCCACGGTATGCTGAGAATGGACGTCCCCATCATCGTGTTCCAGATGGCGAAGCTGCAAAACCAGAAGGAACATCAGAGCTGTGGGAGGAGGAATATGGCGCTTGGGGGGGCGGGGGGGGGGGGGGAGGGGGGGGGGCGGGGGGGGAGGGGGGGGGGCTCACATGGATATGAGGCTGGAGTTCTTGGAAGTCTGATCTCCTTCTGGGATCTTGAAAGCGATACCAAGAGGACTGTAGATGTAGATCTCCTCAGGCTGTGGGACCACATGGTTTGGGGGGCTCTGGGAAAAACATCAGCAGAGGGGGTGGGGGGTCAGTTGGAGCCAAACTGATATTGATGAGCCTTTGAAAGCTGTAAAGTCATCATGATTTTCTGTCTCTGTGATCTGACAGCATCCTGACATCAGCATAAGAAACAACGACCAGAAAAAATGTCATCTTGTTTTAATACTCTGACACACATGGAAGCGATTCTGTAGCATAATTAAAAATAAAAGTCAATACTTCAAAATGCTTTTTCATTTTCTACTTAAAAACCGCTTATTCTGTGTCATAATTAAAGCGAAAATGCAAAGAGGGGATCGCATTTTCATTTTCACATCCACCCTGCGAATAGTGTTGCATAATTCAGTCGACTTAGCATTTCCGGAGGGGAGGCGGGGCGATGACGTCAGTGCTATAACCGTGTGTCCGGCTGCTAAGAGACTTATGCGAGGAGCAGTGCGGCCAGGCTTGTAGCTTTGTGTTAGCGGCAGAGGAGCTGTGACGGTTGTGAACTCCTGATGAATTTACACAGCTTCTCAGGACTACGTCGCAGCATTTCTGCCTTCAGACGCACCGCGTTCCGTCGAAACTTTCCCCAGGACTAGCTTTGTCTTCGGACCGGCAGCCGGATCGCCGAACGGAAGTGCTGCTACGCAGATCTGAGATACTCTAAACCAGGGGTCGGGAACCTTTTTGGCCAAGAAACGCCACATATTTTGAAATGTAATTTCGAAAGAGCCATACATTAATGTAGTGTCCCTTTCCCACACTGAGGCACGGAGACTTAACCTCTTTTAAGGTTCCCTGCGCGGTTCACCTTACTGGCCGTGCCCCCCGCCCCTGCTTTCTTCCTCACACATCCCGTCCCAGCATCTGCGCGCTCTTTCTCAAAGACGGGAGCGCCCAGTTTTAGGCACGGCAATTCACAGGTTTCCGGCTGGTACAAACTCTGTGAAATAATAGATAATAGTAACTGATAGTGCTGGTGTAGATTTTGTTCTCCAAGCACCGCTACTACTGCGCGCCTCTGGCATCGCATCGCGCCCCAGAAGGACTGGTCTAATGAATAAAAAAGTATAATTAAAGATTTGTCTGCGAGCCACATGTGACCATCAAAAGAGCCATATATGGCTCGCGAGCCATAGGTTCCCGACCCCTGCTCTAAACCATCACATGAATTTGGGTTTCCAGTGGTGTCCAGACAAAATAAAGGCTGATGTATGCAAGTCCCACATATTTACGTCCATGATGCTCATTGCCCGCACGGAGTTTTAAGTTCCTCCACGGCTAATATTTTTAGCAAATATTAGCCTAATGCTATAATTGTTTTTTCATTTCAATTTTAAGTTAAAAATATGCAGCTTCATTTTGAAAATAAAAAAGCATTTCTGGTATTGACTTGTTTTTAATTATGCTACAAAAACCCTTCCATAGACATAAAGAATATGGCGATTATTTGTAGTTTTTAAGCGAGAAGGATTTTGTAAAACTGTAAAAAAATGAGGCGGATGAGGAATGTGAGTCAGGCGTGAAGCTGCACTTCCACGTCTGGCTGAGGAACACCTCTGCGTCCTCCAGGAAGAGCTGCCACAGACAGAGAGTCTTCCTCCTGACCCAGACCCACCGGACACTGAAGGGATTTCACTTCCTTCCATTTCTGTGGAGTTTCTAACATCAACTGCACATTTTCTGAACGCTGAAAAGATTTCAGGGGGTCGTTTTGTGGACTTCAACCCTACAAATCTCTCCTTCATGAGCTCTTTTCCATACAAACACCGACTCCTGCTATAACCCTTGTGCTATCTTGCGGGGTCAAATTGACCCCACCTTTACATTGACGTGTTCTCCCTACCATGACAAAGGTGGATAAAGGTGGAAAGATTTCATGTAATCCATGGACACCAGTAAAGATCACAAATCATTGAAGAAAAAAGGTTCAGCGCACTGTCTAGTGGGGTCCAGATGACCCCAGTCCCAACGTTAACGTGCCTCCGAGGCACGTTAACGTTGGGACTGGGGTCATCTGGACCCCACAAGATGGCACAAGGGATCAAATGTGCATCGAAGCGTTTTTAGAGCAGCTGTCAGGACGGAGATCCTGATCTTTCTGGTGGTGCCAGCAAACCCACCAGCAGCGGGTCAGAGGAGCCCGTCAGCCGGCTGTAGTAGTGCAGTCTGCTGTTGAGGATGGCGGCTTCGGCAGAGATCCTCTCCTGAGGGTCGTGGTCCACGATGTTTCGAGGCTCCACATAGAAAGGCCTGCGGGAGCACAAGAAACCCTTATTTAGACACCTTCTGCAGAGTCAGCAGCTCAGACGGGTAAAGTTTCCTGAGTCAGCGTGACAGAGGACATCTTCCTGTGCAGCGTCAGCTTTACAGCTGCAATAACGTTAGGCTGGAGAGACACACGGACCAAGCAGCTGTTTATGGTTCTGACACATCTGTTTTTATTCTGACAGAGTCACCAACATCCGTCATTCCGCCTTAAACCTCGGCCTCGTCTGTCCTACCACCTTAAACCCCATCCCATGCGTCGTTCTGCTTTAAACCTCCACCTAGAACTCCTGCCTGTCCTGTGCTGCACCTCGTTTCAGTCAGACAGTCTGGCTTCCACTTCAGCTTTTTCCTGGAGTTTCTCATGACTTCAGCGTTCCGGTGGTTTCAGTCCCACCACTTGCTTGGGGGGGGGGACGACTTTAAGTTCTCAGCAGGTTTGTGTCTGAAGCTACATGATGATCCACCAAAGCTGGAGATGACTTAAAAAGATTAAGAGTCAAGAAATTGAGAATGAAACCAAGTTTAGCTTTTATAGACCCACTGTGATGATAAGGCTGTTTTTGGGTTTCCAACATTTTCTGACGATGGAGGATATTTACACTGTAAAGAAAATGAAGCTCTAAACTGCATTTATGAGTATTTATCGCTGTGAATTGGAAGCAGATGAAGAAAATTACATTTAGAAAAAGAGCTCATTAGTGATGTAGGCCGCTAATGTGAGGGGCTGTAAGATAGCGGGAGAAAATGTAAACAGAGAGCCCTCGGAGACTGATAAGGGTTGGTGGGGAGGCTCTGCACCAACGGGCCCGCCCACAACTCAGAGGGGAATTTCTGACAAACACCTGCCGCTCTGCAGAGACTATGTCCTAGAAAACAACAAGTTTTTCTATTTTGGCTGGGACCACTGGGAACCAAACCAAAACATGATCAGATTGGGACTTTGAAGACAGCGCATTGATATAAAAAATGTTCCGTTTAATGTGCTAAGATAGCACAAGGGTTAATCCCATTTACAAAAATTAAACTTTTAATTTTTATTTTCTGACATGTATCGTTTTATATTTATGCCTTTTTTGTTTAGAAGTTCACTTTTATTTAAAAAAAAAAAAAAAGGAATTGGGACTTTGCTATTTAGATGTGTTTTGTTTAGGAACCGTGTTTGAACCTGAATAAAAACGTATCAAAGCTTCATTTCTGGCTTCAGCCCGACTGAAAACCTGCAGACAAAACGGAAACATTTCCTTTAGACTCGCCTCTTCCTGGATCCCACAGCTTTTCCACAAATGCAGAGCACAGAGTTCTTCCAGTCATGGAGAAAAATCTGCCCCCCCCAGGAGAAAATATGCAGCATCAGCCTCTATTATCATCCACCCCCCCCCCACTGCAGCATCAACAACATGGATTCACAGAAATGACAACACAAACATGGAACGTCCTCTTCAGTGGCAGGATGTTAATGGGGTGGGTGTGTGTGTGTGTGTGTGTGGGGGGGGGGGGTTGCTAGTCTCTGTGAAATACCAAACAGCTTTGATATTCACATAAACTGCTTATGTGGGGGCCAGGCTGGGGGGGCTTGAGTCTTAGCGTACACGCTCAAAGTGAACACTAGGAAGCTGACCAGAGGAGTGGGGGGGGGGGGGGGGGGCTCAGAGTGGAACATTTAACTCCACAAAATCTGTCAGCCTGTATGTGACCCCCCCCCCCAAATACCAGTATTCATGTTAAGAAAACACAGGAGTGTGACAGTGGGTGGAGTCAGAGAGAACAGCTGATGGAGGACAGAAAATGATCTGATGAAGCGGGGGGAGGGGGGGGTCAAGGGTCGATCCCATTTTCCCATCAATCCCACCGAAGTCACATGGAGGGAGTGACCGTTGAACAGCTGTAAAGTCTGAAGGGAACATCTGAAACACAAACACTGAAGCACACTGGGGGGGGGGGGGTCTGGCGTGAAGGGAAAAGACGACTGGCGGTCCCACCTTTTGGCCCTGGCGTCCACCGATCCCGCAGAGGCTTGGGGGGAGTCGGCGGCGTGCTGCGAGCTCAGCAGAGGCCGGCCTTCCTCCTCCATGATCACGCCTTCAGCTGAAGCCTCCCAGCTCTCATCACCTGCTGCACACAAACAGTGAAGCGGTTCCTGGGTCAGTTCTGTGGATGATGAATACCCCCCCCCCCCCCCTCCCCAGTTGGTCATGAGCCAGACTGGCTAAAAATCCTGCAGTTCCAACAACTGCTCATTAGGTGGCGCTACCCTCTGAGACGAGCTCCCACTAGGAGGAAGAAGAAAAGCTGCGTCCCGTCAGACTACTGAGGAATCACTGGCAGCTAATCGCCACGGTAACCGAGAAGGCCTTTAAGGGTTCCCGCTTCGTCACATTCACACTACGCCTGTGCGTCTTCCTCACAGAAGGACCATCAGAGGAAGCCAGATCTGCGTGAACCAGGACCAAACCTGCCAATTCTGAAGATCGTGACCACAAATGTGCAGCACCGCAGCGGCAAAGCAAAGACACAAACGTCCCTCTGCTGTTCTGCAAAGTCAGAGGAAGAATCCAGATTACTGAGGTCCTCAGTCCATCACAGGGACACAGGCTCACACTTAAAGTCCCACTCCCATGTGTCTTCCTAGTGGTCTTTTAATGATTTGGCCTTTTTAACTAAAAAAAATAATAAATAAATCAGGAAACATTTTGTTTTTTCTAGGACGTAGTTTCTGCAGACCGGCAGGAATTCACCTCAGAGTTCAACCTCCCCGTTACTGACCGCTCTCCGTTTACATGCTCTCCTGCTAGCTTACAGCCCCTCAGAACCCCAACCTAACATTACCGGCAACAAAAATAGCGAGCAGTATCAGAGCTACCAGGAAAACAAAGACCTTCATGGATCTGTTTACCTGACAGTGGATCCATGAGAATGGAGCAGAGCAGGGAGCTTGTGGCCCGTCCAGCGTATTTTTGTACGTCACCAATACAATCTTCTTTAAACTTAATTTGTTTGATCCACTCAGAAATGTAGTTTATTCTTTTTTTTCTTTAAACATGTCCTCCATCAATAGAAAAATGCCACAAGAACATGTTAAACACACCGTTTTTATCGGAGTGGGTCTTTAATAACCCATATTACTCTATCAAGCATGTTTTGCTTAGAGAAAATCCACACGTGCACAAGGAGAACATGCAAATTCAGGCAAGATTCAAACCCGGCAGAAGTGCTGACCGCTACACCGCTGTGCAACCCAGACACATACAGTTTTAAGATGCTGCAAAGATAAAACAAAAAAACAGAGCAGACCTCAAATATTCTGCAGCACAGACTCAACCTGCAGCCAAAACGCTCTGAGAGCAAAAAAAAAGAGCTTCTTCCAGAAGGGCGGGGGGGTTGAGGTGACCACTGACGGTTGGGAGAACCAACACGCGTGTGCAGAAGCTCCAACCAGTATCTGGGCCCTGGATGAGGACAGGAGTGAGGGTTTGTGCACAGGCTGGTTTCTGCAGGGCTCTCTGTAAACGCTGTGCTCTGCTTCTGCTTTCAGTGCTTCTGCTGTTCCACTTCTGCTTACAGCTCAGCTCTCAGATTTGGTTCACCGCTCGGTGTTTGCTTTTCTACTTCACTCACTTTGGAAAAGAGTCTAAGTGGACGTTTGAAGCTCCGCTTCCCGTCTGTCCGCGGCAGAGGTCGTCTCCACAGTGAACGCCGTCGCCGCCGCCGTCGCCCGGGACTCGGAGGCGGGTCTTAGGCGGGTCAGTGGGTTCTGCTCTGATGGCAGAAGAGTGAATGGAGAGGATGAATGCTGCTTCTGGGATGGACTCAACTGAGAGGGAAGATCATTTGACAGAACTGCTTTGACTGCCGTCATGTCAAGAACCTTCTGATCCAGGAGTTCACCTTCACGCTTTAACCACTTCTCCTGAATGATATCAGACACATTTTTAGTTGTTCTTTTGCAGATTTGACTATATATGGGACTTTTCGCGCACCGATAACCAAACATTTTTGAGCAGCAGATTTGGTCACTTTCCCAGATAATATCATTACTTATTTGCAATCTTTTTTTTTTATTCGTGTTCAGTTTCTTTAGACAATTAAATACCCATTGAGGGATTAGAAAATGTTGACACATTTTTCTGCTTTAGCAATACATTTTCCATGTTATTCTTAACTTCCGCATCTTCAGATCCAGCTGAAGCAATCGCACATTTCTGCAGAAAATTCTATTTTTATGTCCAATTTCAAATAACTGCATCAAAAGGTAACCTCTTTTCATTCTAAATAGCCCGAAAAGGACTAAACGACAACTAAAATTAGTCATTTGTTCTCATCTAATGTCTGCTAGAGCAGTGTTTTTCAACCGGGTTGCGGAAATCCGGAAAGTGCCCTCAATAACTGATCTAAAAACATTTTCCATCTCCAGGATTTCAGCTCTGTGTTCATCCAAACAGGCCCTGATAAAACACAGAGTAGTTAGGAATATGAAACATAATAAAAAACTTTTTTCTTTCTGTTTATTTGATTCTATTAAAGACATTTTGATAAGAATGACGGTACCGTGATTTAGCCGTAGCTTCAGCTGTTTTTGGAAAAGTCCCGCCCCTTTAACTGTCTCCACCAATCATTCTTGGAGGCTTAATCACATGTCATCAGTCCGACCAATCAGAAGTGGTTAAAGTCTTCACTTCCTTGTTCTGATTCTGCTCATAAAGTCGCTCAGTTCCAACAAAAATACCAGCTAAAGCTCGTCTTTATCGGTGTAGCTTTCCACAGAATCCGGTGTCAGACCGTGGAACAAGTGAACAAAACAATGAAGCTCAGAGAAGAGTGTCTGCCCTTTTGCGGCAGTTAACACACTACATCTCCCATAATGCATTGGGTTAAAGTGACAGCGTCTCAGCGCACAATGAGTCGTACTTGTTAAACGTCTTGAAACCACATCAGTTTTTAAATCTTTTAACTTAACTTTTATTACATTTTTTTAGAAAAAACAGCAGCAACTTCCAGCTTTTTCTGCCACAATTATCATAAAAATGTATGTGAGATTGTGGAGGGGCTGTAGATCAATACAGACCGAGTTTCTCCTTCTTCTTTTTTTCATTTTTGGATGCTGGTGTGCCGCAGGATTCCTGTCGAGGTTAAAGTGTGCCGTGGCTCAAATAAGTTGAAAAACACTTTACTAGAGAACCAACAAGAACAATGTTCATGGAAATTATAAGAAAAAGAAATGTCTGAGTTTGGAATTTTAATCCTAGAGATTTCCCAGAAGGATTATTAATACAGAATGTATTGTGTTAAATCTGAATACTTGAAGTTAATGTGGATACGGAGACTTGGAATTCCACTTCATCATTTGCAGAACCTTCCAAAATAAAAAATAGATAAAAATCACTCATGGTCAATAAAGTTAGTCTTTCCTCACACAAAAATGTACTACAGAAAAAACCTTAATGTCAACGTGACAACAGATTTCTACAAAGTAATGTCAATGAAACAATAACATGAAATGATTGTTTGCATAATTATTCAAGCCCTTTTAAATTCAATAGAAGTCCATCCAATTAGTGCCAATAGTCTATCAATTAACGGAATGAAGATCACCTGAGTGGAGTGGGTGTGTCCCAAGGGGGTTATAAAACACCTGTCTATGAAGGCTCCAGATACTGGTGGTGCGGTTTTTCCGGCTACCATTTCACCATGAAGACAGAGGAGCCCTACAAACAGCTCAGAGACAGGGTTGTTGAGAGGTACAAGTCAGGGGGTGGATACAAAAACATTTCCAAGGCATTGAACATCCCCCGGAGTTCAGTGAACTCCATCATCAAGGAATGGAAGGACTATGGCACACGTGTGAATCTGCCTAGATCAGGCCGCCCTCATTAACGGAATGACCGTTCAAGTAGGAGACTTTAGAGACGCCACCAAGACCCTACGGCTACTTTGAAGGAGATAAAAGCTTCAGCTGCTGAGACTGGAGAGACGCTGCACGTAGCAACTGCTGCCCGGGTTCTTCACCGGTCAAAGCTTTACGGTAGAGAGGCAACGAGAAATCCACTGTTAAAGAAAATACAGACTAGAGCTCGACTAGAGTTCACCAAAAGGCAAATGGAAGACTCCATGATCAAGTGGTAGAAGATTCTTTGATCTCATGAGACCAAAATTGAGCTTCTTGGCCATCAAACAAGATAGAAACCAAAGACTGCATATCATCAAAAATACACCATCCCCCCACCGTGAAGCATGGTGGTGGTAGCATCATGCTGTGGGGATGTTTCGCAGCAGCAGGCACTGGAAGGCTTGTAAAGATAGAGGGCAGAATGAATGCTGCAAAATACACTGAAAATTTGGAGGACAATCTTTTTCAGACTGCAGGAGAACTACGGCGTGAGAGGAGGTTCATTTTCCAGCAAGACAATGATCCAAAGCAAACGGCAAAAGCTACACAGGAATGGCTTTAAAAGAACCAGGTTAATGTTCTGGAGGGGCCGAGTCAAAGCCAACACCTGAATGTGTGGCTGGACTTTAAGGAGCTGTTCCTGCCCGGTCTCCACCCAACCTGACAGAACTGGAGCAGTTTTGCAAAGATGAATGGAGCAACATTCCAGTGTGCAGGTGCACAACTCTGATAAAGACTTATCCACAGATTCAGTGCTGCGATGGCAGCCAAAGATGAACAAGTACGCAAACCAACAAACTTTATTGACCATGAGTGATTTACGAAAGCAAGCCACTGTATGTGGGAATAAAACTTTGTTGTTTTGGACAAAAGAGGGCTGAGTTACAAGAGTCAGTTATTGACTTTTATTACTTTAAGGTTGTATAGAGCTTCTGACGAGGAGTCATAAAGGTTTCTAGAAAATGACCATACATCCAAAAAGAAACTGTATGGTTATTTTTTAAAAGGTTCAATAGATCCTTAAAAAAAAAATCAAAATGTTTGGTCCAAGGATCAAGTCACGGCTCAGAATATCTATATTTTCACTAAACAAACAAGTTCAGGAAGACAGAAACCTGATGAATGTGATGGTGATGTCGGTGAAAACACTTCTGAGGTTCTCCGATCCAAAACCCCACGGAGAACTGCTGTCTGGTTAGAACCATCTACGGTAGAACTTTTCCGTCTAAAGTCACAATGTCACCATGAACTGCAGATCACATCATGAGAGCCACAAAGCTCTGATTTCAGGGAAGTCTATTGGAATAAGCATTTAAAGTTGAATTCAACCTGGAATAACACACAGTTCCTTTAATGAGTGGTCCCCAAACCCCGGGCCATGGACCGGTACTGGTCTCTGGGACAGTTACCGGGCCGGAGAGAGAGAGAAAACTACACATACATAAAATTACACAGAGAAACTACAGGAATCGATTCACAAACTAAAAACATGTATCCCTAAATCTATGGAGATTTCTCAGAAAGCTGTGATTTCTCCTCAGGATTCAGATCCATGTGAAACTTTCCATGCGGACAGTTTAATGAACCCGGATTCAGATGTGTGATGGTTATCTGCGCCCTTACATGTTTAATCGATCATCGTTGTTATTATTATTTTTCATTGAAAATGTGTAAAATAAAACTGGAAGGAAACAATAAAATTAACAGAAAATGCCAGTGAAGTGACGCACAGATGGATAAATGCCAAATGAACCCTTCAAATAAGCCCATCGGAACCGGTTCTGCTCTGTTGCTGACCTGTAAGTTATGAAGGACCACTAGAGACCAAGAAGACAAACTAGAGGTTTCACGGTTATTTTATTTTTGTTTTTATTTTTTTATTTTTTGGCGATTAGTTTCCTAAGATCTGAATATAGCAGTAATTTAATTACTCCAATGTATCGGTTTTATGTGGCAGAAAGAGTAATCCAACTGTATATTTTATTGCAATAGCATCGCTAACTGCGCGCGCATTCACTTCTATTAGCAAACGGAACAGTCTACCTGTGGACAGGTGATCGCCTCAAACGTACCTGAGAACATATTACATCTACATTTCTGAAAAATAACTTTTTTCGGGAGAAAAGCACCAACAGACGAGCCCCGTGTTGTGGTCACGCGCTCAGGTAAAAAGGTTAGCTGGAACGAAGCTGAAGTCCGCCCGCCGAACAACAACAGCCGGTCCTGACGGCACCGCAGATTCCCGCGTCCCACAGACTTGACTGACGGACAATGCGGCGTCTTACCGTCCTGCGTTCGAGTCGCCGGTTCAAATCCAGAGGAGGCGACGCCGGTTTCCGTGGGTGCGTCTCGCAGCCGCGAGCCCGTCTCTTAGCCGGTCTGGTCTGTGCAGCAAACACGGCTAGACACGCCTCCACGGGGAGACACGCCTCCAGGGACAGCACAAAGCACGCCGATTGGCTGCTACAAAAACTTTGCACTGACGGTGGCCGAGAAGGTCCAAACTCCTGTCAAAGACACGAAATTCACTTTCCAATTGTTTCCCTTCTGGAAAGAAACTTCAAGCATTAAACACCTGATATTTACTCTAAATGTTCTGCTTTTACCTTAAATTCTGATTCACGTTTCTTGGAATTTTTCTAAAATGGTTTTATTAATTTAAAACAGAACTTTAGCTTTAAATTTTGTGATGAATCACCCACAAGAAATGTAATCATTTTAATCTTTCTCATTAGATGAGGTTTCCTTGTTCCATGTAACTTCACTGACTTCTACTGTTTCTGTAAATTCATTATACGTTAATAAATATTTTTACTTCGCTGTATACAGTGACACACCTGACATTTATTGTACTATCTATAC
The DNA here is from genome assembly GCF_053564925.1 of Oryzias latipes. NCBI lineage: Eukaryota > Metazoa > Chordata > Actinopteri > Beloniformes > Adrianichthyidae > Oryzias > Oryzias latipes. Next base: position 4,119,499 of record NC_136248.1, read on the forward strand.
TTTAGGATAAATATTATTGCAAATGTAGCAAGTCTGCTATAAACCATGTACATGACATGTGGGAAGTATAACTGAATACTTCAGACTAAATTGAAAATCTATGTATATATATTACTATATAATATATCACAATGTGTGGGAAAAAGTACACTTCAAGTGTCCCACTTCATTTTTAGTATAGACTTGGTTTGCTTGTAGTATACTTAAATAGACATTTTTTGGTAAGGGTAGGTATAACTCTTCTGAAAGCAGATGTAACTATCTACCATTCTCCCATGAACACTTGGCAATAAATAAACCAAATGTACTTTTTTGAACAAACCTTCACAAAGCCGTGAAAATCCTTTAAATTACTCTAAAGAGCGTGATGGTGAGCCACAGTCGGGTTCTTTTCTTGTTACTGGGAATAAGACGACAGAAGCAGTAAAAACTCAGAGACAAATCAAGTGTCAGTTTAGCAAAGCAGCTCGTCAATCAAAGAGAGTGTAGGTTGTTGTTGCTACAGGCAAAACATTTCCATTTAAAAAATAATGGATTGGATTTTTCTGCGCTTTTCCAGACGCTCAAAGCGCTCACAGTGTGTTTCCATTATTCATTCAATCCTCATTCAAACTTGACTGACAGAGGCCCCTCTGACCATCACCGATGGTCCACACACCAGTGGAGCCACACTGGAGGCAGGGAAGGTGATGGGAATTCCCAAGGACACAACAGCAGCAGACTGCTGGCATTGAACCAAACATTTTAATTGGCTTTCATTAAAACAAGCGAGAGGACAAGAGAGCTGACAAAATTTTTGACCATTTATCACTTAACAGTGAAATTCAAACTGAGGTACATACTGCCACCTACTGTGTGGGGGGTTAAATACTGACCTACATGTCACAACAGTATTAAGGATGCTTGCTCATTAGGATTTCAGTGAAGTCAAACTTGCAATGTTTTCACATTTCCTGATCTAACATGGCTATAAAACCAGAGGATGGCAGTGAAATTCCTTAGCTAAATGAGTTAGGGTGTAGAGTGTTCCATTGTTTTTCCAAAGTGAGACAGCAGTACAATGTCCACAGAATATAAAGAAATCTGTTATGATGTCGTAGTTTGCATCTTAGCTTTTTGGGTTCTTTATTCTGATTCCTGGTTCTGTTTTCCTGCAGGTGGCCTCTCCCCACCATCTTCTGGTTCTGGTACCTTGGATCTGTCAGAGCTGCCTGCACTGTTACTGTCTGGTTTTCAGGGTTTTGGTCTTCAGTGTTGGTGGGCTTTTGGCAACGTTTTTCTGGCTGAGGACTGTCGGGTTGATATTTGGTGCTTTGGTGGTTTTTCCGACACTTTGGCCACTGTCTGTCATTTAGTTATTTGGACCTATTTTCTTGCCCTCCCAGCCGTGACCCTTGCCGCATGTCACGAACCGCACACAGGCTGGAACCTCTCTTTGGTGATAGAACACATGGGGGTGTAGTGATTCCTAAGAAAATTCAGTTCTTGTCGTCACAAGAAACAGATGGAAGATCAAAAAATTGGAAAAGAAGAATCATCTAAAAATTCACACAGAGAATAAATATGAGACTGGAGAAAAAAAGATGAGCCAAAAGACCTTTTGGAGGTAATATCTGAGTCAGAAAAAAAGAAAAATTCTTGCACTGAAAAAAAAAAATTACAAATAAACAAATTGAACATCGGTTTCATGTCTTTCTGGTAACAATACTGCTTTGAATAACACAATATGAATCCAGTTCAGTCTAAATTATATGGTACACTTTACAAGCAAATTGTAATTAAAGTGCTTCACACATTTAGAAAAAAAACAATACTAAATATACACATAAATGAAAAAAAAACTTGAAATCTCCAACTGGAAAGGGGGAAAGTGTCCATATTTTATGAAGTAGGAACTTTTTATTATTTCCCTTTTTATAGCGAGATGTCATCGGGGCATTTCCCCCATTAGAGACACCATTTAACCCTTTGAAAGAGTTTTAATCTGTCAATAGTTTGTCTTCAACATTATAAGGACCAAACCATTGGTGTCACACAATAGAGGAAAATGAATTGGACCCATTTCCCACTGCTAGAACACAGTAATGAGAGAAAATGACAGGAAAAACTGGACTGGTAGCAGGATTGATGTAGATCTAGATATCGCCCTTACCTGAAAATCCTGAATTTCACAACCTTGTTTCGTTCCTGCGTGTGACTGTACGTGATAAGAGCGTGATATGATGGTGCTACCCGATCTGTGACGGGTACCCGCATACAGCCATGTCACAACGGATGAGTGTACAGGTGAAGGCGTATCTAGAGAACCGAAAATTAGACAGGCAGTGATGTAAAACTTTCATCAAAAATATAGTAAAAGTATTTTATTATATTGTTTTTTACTACAAACAAGTCTTAGCAGTCGATCTCAATGTGCCAGTTTTTCAACATTTACAGGGCGTTGCATTCTGGGAATTTCATCTTTGAGCGGACGACATTAATGGTGGACGTAAATTTTTTGTTTTTACATAAGTTAGTTTTTATTCCATCAAAATGTGGTTTTAAGTGTGTGTGTTTTTTTTTTAATAATTAGGGTCATTTCTGTCTTTATAAAGTTTTTAAGCGGCAGGTTTTACCCCGATTGTAAAAAAACTGTGAGGAAAGGTGAACATCTGTGGATTCTGGGGTTAATAAAAAAAATGCACATAAGTCAAAAGCTTAAAAGGGGCCTAAGTTCTTTATGTGTTCTTGTAACCGTGTTAGATCTTCCTGCTTTTTTTTGGCCCTAATTAAAGGACTGACGTTCAGTGTTGGTCTTTAAATCCTTTTCACCCTGAAGCTTTTCACTCAGGTTCCAGTCAGAAAAGACCCTCTCCAATGAAAATCCTGTTCTTGGGATTTATAACGTGTTCTTGTTGCATTTTTATGATGATTGAGGACATATATAAAGAAGTTAAGCTCGAAGGTGGATCCCAACTGTACTTGGGAATAGCTCCAATATTGGTCGACAATTTTGCTGTATCACTATAGGCTGGGGGTGTGAGGGGCTGTATGCTAGCGGGTAAGAGTGAAAACAAAGGGATCATGGGAAAGGAGCGCAGGCTTACTCCATGCCAACAGTCCCACCCAGATTTCAGAGGTGAATTTCTACTGAACTCCTGCTGCTCTGCAGAAACTATGTCCTAGGAAACGACACGGATTTATTGATTTTGGCTAAAAACAGCATACTAATAAATAAAAGACCACTGGGGACGCTTTGAAAATAGTGTTGAAGTTGTTGTGGAATATTCCCGGTTGTGTGGCCCTCTGTGTCAAAAAACGTAGTTTGTTCGAGATCATTTAATGTTCCACAGAGCATGTTCTCCAGTATTATGACATTTTCAAATTTTTGTGCAGAGTCCCTTATAATTAGTGCAGTATTATTTTTTTTTTAAAGTACATTGTGATAAAAAAAAAAAAAACTTCTTTTAGCTGCTTGCTACGGAGCCCCTAAGAGGCCATAGATGAAAAAAAATTTTCAGTAAAAAAAAAATTTTAAGTAAAAAAAACTTTTTTGAAGTAAAAATAAAAATAAAAAAACTAACTGGTGCGCACCAATTAGTTTAAGGTGCGCACCAGTTTTTCTTTTTTTTTTTTACTTCAAAAAACTTTTTTTTTACTTCAATTTTTTTGTCATCACTGGCCGTTTAGGGGCTCCGTAGGTAACCAGTGCAGTTTTCAGTGGAACAATAGTTTTTAATGGCATTCTGCACAGGATTTCCTAATTTAGTCAATTAATAATTTGCCAATTCAAAAACGAGGATGTCATAAGGCCACACCCCCACCTTCCACTCACTCATTTAAAGTCAACAAAATGTTTTAGTTCTCATAAAGTCCACCAGATCTGTCCACCAAATTTCCACTGACCCCTCTTCTAAAAGTCCAATTTTACACCCCACTCAAAATTTGTGAGCAGTCTGGTTTGAAAAAATCGTTATCATTAATTAGTTTTTTTGCTTCTTTTCTGTACATGATGATTGTGGGGCGGGGGGGGGGGCGTGTTACCCAACTGTTTCACTTTAATCATAAATGGTTGCTGTAATGAGGTCAGGTTGGGGGGTAGGTTGAAGTGGAGACGGTTCTGGTCTGATTTGGATGTGACCTCTGTGACCCCAATGCTTCCTTTAGCAGGAGCTTCAATTCTCCTCAGAATTGTTTCTTTCTCCACGTCGGCAGTAAAAGCAGCACAAATAAAGCACAGACACTCGGTGAAGAAGGAGAGCTTCTGTCATCCTGAAAACATTTAATGAAAACCATAAAAAGAGCATGGACCAGAACAACCAGCAGCTTCCAGCGTGGATTCAGACCGACCGAGACGTTGGCGGCATCATAACTGCTGCATGAAAGATGACCTCTGCGCGGGAACGTCTGGTCCTTCAGGCCGGCCCCGCTGACGTCTGCTGCAGTGTTTGAGCGCAGAGCTGCCATGGCTGCCTGCACGGTCCTCTGAACGTCTCACGGCAGACGTCGTTTCTGGCTTGTAGAACAGTCGTGGTGGTGATGAGGGGGGGCACCGCCGAGCCTCTGAGCATGAATTCTGCGTTCAAATTGAGGTGGATTTGTTTGGGACGCAGTGGGACACCCGGTGTCTTCTCTTTATAGATCCTGGTTGACATGCATTCATCTGGGGTCCATTGAAGCACCTTTATTACATAGCACCATTTTCATATTGACCCTATTATACTGGCACCCAACTACAAGCATGCACACACTTTGAACTCTGCTCCTGTTTACCGTGTCTAAATATATCATCATTTCAACAAGGCAAGTCATGAATAGTCATACAGTACTTTACATGGAGATGAGCTCGATACAGTACACGTTAAAGAAAGTGCTAGAGTACAACATTTCTCTGTTTCATAAGTCTTACTTCACGGGACTACGAAGCACACCAGCAAACCACACGAATGGAAATCACATTTCAGTTCATTTTAGGCAGAATGCAAACTCTCCACGTCTGCCAGTGCAACACTGAAGGCAACACACCACACAGCACTGACACCTCTCAGCGTGCACGAACGTGCATGAGCGTGCCGAACACACAGGACCCACCTCACTCTTTTACTTCAAGGGAAACAAGAACAGAGACCGGGGCTGGGAGGCGTTAACCAAGACACTTCTGTCCGGTTTGAAAGTTCTAGTTAGTTCTTTTAGAGTTTGGTTTCAACCATCAGATTTCTAAGAACCGTTTATCTAAACTGGGTTTGAATATTTTCCTGCAACAGATTATAGAGAAAAGTTTTTGGGTAATCCCAGACTGAGCGTGATCAGCAGTTCGGAAAAAAAAATCCCGAGCCCCTCCCCTCCTAAGTTTAAAGCAGACTCAATAAACCTGTTGGATCTGTGAATGTTTGAAGAATAAATGGGGACATTCTCAGATTCCAGATGATCTGGACCAGCCTCTGAAGGTTTTTAGGTTTGGGTTTGACCCTTTCAAACTTCCGAAACACAGACAGATTTTTCGCGCTACCATGATTTTTGGGTTTAGTCCGGTTGTTTCCGTTTCCAGCAGAGATGCTGCAGTTGGTTCCAATTCCAAACAACAAACCGTTTCAGCTGAAAGTGTCTGAGACAAATTCAGCCCGAACCCTAAGGAGGAGGACAAGGAGGAATGTTTCATCCCCGATGTGACCGCCACCACTTCATGTGGGGGCTGGACGGCGGGCGGGCACACCTGACTGACGCACGAGCCTCTGTGCACAGAAACTGTGATAAGGGGGGAAGAATCAGAAGCGGTTCTGTGCTTCCTTTTTTGGGTTTTCCTGGTTTCAGAGCAGCTCTCAGCAGACGACCGCCTGAGCTCCGAGCTGCGTGTGACCCCTGCCAGCGCGCACGCCGCTGTGCTCGTCTCTCACTCAGGTTCACCTAAAGGTAACTGTGGGCTGGGTTTCCGCCTCAGACTTCACCTAGACTTGGTTCGGGTCAAACGGATCCGTTCACCCTCTGGGGTTTCATGAGTCTTATGTGGTCTGCTGCACACATGGAAATGATGACGGACCCTGAGCGACCCCGCATCCGTGATTGTCACCGTGCACTCTAAGATGGAGAGTCCTTCTGGTCAAAGTGCCTTGTTTTAAAGTGCTTTTATTTTGAAGTGTGACAGTCTAAAGCCCCGCCCCCTTCCCTAGCAAACACACACCTGTCCCTTGAGAAGCTCCCACACACTTGAAACTCCACCACCATGGTCATGGAAGTTGTGCTTTCAATGATAAACGTGATGTTTATCAATAAACCGTCAGTGCTCAAGCTCCGCCCCACAGGCTCTTCCTGCTCTGAAGTCCGTCATCTTCCTCATTAGAAAAAGTGTCTTCCTCAGAGCTTAACTCAAACAACTCTGACCCACCAAACCCTGTTTGTTCCCCTGATGCATCAGTCAGCAGAACTGGTCGTGTTCAGAAGAGCACGAAGGTCCAGCTCCACCCAAACTGCATCTATGAGGTTCTGCTCTCGTGTACCGATTGTGTCAGTCCACTAAACTCCATTGTTTCAGGTTCTGAACTGTTTATTATGTCCTGCACATTGACCATCAAGTGTTTGAGATAACCCTGCAATGGACTGGGGACCCGTTCAAACGGTACCCCGCCTTTGTCCAACAGGGCTAGGATAGGCTCCAGCGACAGTGAGAGGCTTTGAGCTGCTTCGCTTGCTGAACACCAGACAAACCAATCTGTTCAGTTTGGGAACTTTTTTTCCACCAAATCACAGCACATTATAACCAGGAACCAAAGTAACCAGTCTGGACCGCTCTGCTGGAGTTTGGTACCGGCAGCTCGTGCTAATGGGTACATGAAGAAGGTGAGTCAGGACGGAATTGGGGAAAAACCTGTCTGGTCGGTCCAGTCACCAAATGGAGGTTACTGTTCACATTCTGCTGCTCTAAAGTCCAACACTCAGCAGTTATATTTCGGACCCAGCCTGACCCGCACTGGTAAATGTGACTCAGAACCAACAGCTTTAAAGACAGTCCAGACTGCCGACCAGGTCACAATAAGTCTTAACTTCTGTGCAACATTTGTGCAAACAACCCGTCTGTGTGGCGCTGATCCAGACCCCTGTGCAGAGTAACCAGGTCACTATTCTAACCATGTTAACCCAGTGGTTCTGTTCACTGGGAATGAATGGACATGCCACACATCTTGATCCAGATCAGAAAGGACACAAGAAACACTGTGTGAGGGGAGTATTGGCAGATACCAGATCAGGACCGGTCCACCCCAATCCTGAAGCAGTCAGGTGGATTTGACCTGCTGAGCCTTAAGTCAGAACCGCGATTAAACCCCAGGTACTATGACATCTGAGGCCCACCACCAGCTGAGATGTTCCAGACCCCACAGGCGGAAGCTAAAACTGCATCGTGGATCAAAAGATGCTGGTTCCAAACCCAGTTGGGGATGGCACTGGTTCCTGCCTGATGGTGTCAGGAGCTACAGAAACACACCATCAGTGTATCTGACGTGAAAGCTGCAGATCTGCCGACTTCCAGACCTGTAGACTAGCAGACCTGTAGACTAGCAGACCTGTAGACTAGCAGACCTGTAGATTACAGACCTGTAGACTAGCAGACCTGTAGACTTGCAGACCTGTAGACTAGCAGACCTGTAGACTAGCAGACCTGTAGACTTGCAGACCTGTAGACTAGCAGACCTGTAGACTTACAGACCTGTAGACTTGCAGACCTGTAGACTAGCAGACCTGTAGACTTGCAGACCTGTAGACTTGCAGACCTGTAGACTTGCAGACCTGTAGACTTACAGACCTGTAGACTTGCAGACCTGTAGACTAGCAGACCTGTAGACTTACAGACCTGTAGACTTGCAGACCTGTAGACTAGCAGACCTGTAGACTAGCAGACCTGTAGATTACAGACCTGTAGACTAGCAGACCTGTAGACTTGCAGACCTGTAGACTAGCAGACCTGTAGACTAGCAGACCTGTAGACTTGCAGACCTGTAGACTAGCAGACCTGTAGACTAGCAGACCTGTAGACTAGCAGACCTGTAGACTAGCAGACCTGTAGATTACAGACCTGTAGACTAGCAGACCTGTAGACTTGCAGACCTGTAGACTAGCAGACCTGTAGACTAGCAGACCTGTAGACTTGCAGACCTGTAGACTAGCAGACCTGTAGACTTACAGACCTGTAGACTTGCAGACCTGTAGACTAGCAGACCTGTAGACTTGCAGACCTGTAGACTTGCAGACCTGTAGACTTGCAGACCTGTAGACTTGCAGACCTGTAGACTTACAGACCTGTAGACTTGCAGACCTGTAGACTAGCAGACCTGTAGACTTACAGACCTGTAGACTTGCAGACCTGTAGACTAGCAGACCTGTAGACTTGCAGACCTGTAGACTTACAGACCTGTAGACTAGCAGACCTGTAGACTTGCAGACCTGTAGACTAGCAGACCTGTAGACTAGCAGACCTGTAGACTTGCAGACCTGTAGACTAGCAGACCTGTAGACTTACAGACCTGTAGACTTGCAGACCTGTAGACTTGCAGACCTGTAGACTTGCAGACCTACCACAGCCCTGAACTTTCCCCCAAGCCCGAAAGCCTGAGCAGCAGAGAACAGACGCCTGACCACGACCTCCAGGTAAATTCCTAGAGATGGACCCCCCCCCCCCCCCCCCCCCCCCCACCGTTCCCAGAGACTTTTAGGAAACACAAAAAAGGAGAAACCCTCCAGAATGACTGATGGGTAATACTTCCACCTTCACATCAACAGAACGGAGCTCAGGTGTTGTTGCCCTCAGTGTTCAGGCCACGTTCACATCCGAGGGAGGGGTTCGTGGGGGACGAAGGGACTCCAAAACCCTATCAGTCCCCCCTCATTGGAAATTCTTAAAGTGGGTCATCATTTTGGGATTGTCTTCATTAACTTTTTAATCGTTTTTTAAGGAAAACTAAGGACTAAACTTCACACGATATGTTCAGCACATCCTGGACAGCAAAGAGGGGGCGTGGCCTGCAGAGCCCTACCTGGCCCAGTGCAGAACGGGCTGAGGCGCGCGGAGTGGCTGGGGGGGGGGTTGGGGGGGGTGTTAAGGCCGTGGACGGATGGATATTCTTGGCAGGTTTGACCTGGACGGTTCACGACTCAGCGGCGCGGTCCAAAGGCGTGTTGACGGCGGCGCGCGCTACCCGCGCCTGACGTCAGTCCTCATGCTCCGTGCTGTCCCGCCGGGCTGCTTCCGCTCCTCCCTCCTTGCTGCAGGAGAAGATGCGGCGCATCTCCTCCTCGTAACGGATGAAGTTCTCTCCGAACCGAGCCCAGGCCTTCAGCGGAACCGTGATGGTGTTCCGGTAAGGCTGTCGGACCTCGCTAATTTTCAGGAACACGCCATAGCGGTTCGAGCCCACGTCGAAGTAGAACCTCTTGTTGTCCACGCGGAAGGACGCAGCCTCCGGGAGCTCGGGGCTGTGCGCGCGGCAGCGGGAGGACGCGCGGCCGTGCTCGTCCGCCTCCTCGCTGCCAAAATCCTCGATGAGCTGCGACAGGGCGTCCCTGAACTCGATGAGCCCCTGCGCGGGCAGCACGATGGTCTGCTCGATGCCCTGGCCGTAGTACCCCATTGTGCCGTGGCCCCGGCCCACGGTCTGCCGGATGCGCAGGAAGCGGCCCCGCTGGTTCTCCTTAAGGTCCAGAAAGTACTTCCTGTTGTCCCTCTCGATGAACTCGCTCTTCAGGACGCGGTGTCCGTGCTCGTCGGAACCCGTGGAGCCCACGGGGGACAGCGCTGCGGGCTGCTCCGGCGCCTTCCGGCGGCGCTCTCCGTGCTCCTCCGCCAGCCCGCGCAGCCCGATGCGCGCGTAATAATCGATGAAGTCTCCCAGACAGTAGCGCAGAGCGGGGGCCGTGGACATGGACAGCGTCAGCTTGCTCTTCCTCACGTTGTCGTGGCGGCCTCTCCCGATCCACACCTCGGCTATCTTCAGGAAGCGGCCGCGCACGCTCTGCTTCACGTCCAGGTAGAAGCGCTTCTTCTGGATGTCGACGCGCTTCGAGGCCAGCTCCTGGATGTCGGTCCCCTGCTGCTGCTGCTGCTGCTGCTGCTGCGCCGCAGCCGGCATGAACGGCCCAGGGTAACCCTGCCTAGGCACAGGCTCGGCCGAAGGCTTCGCCCTGCTCCTGTCCGAGCCCCTGCAGAATCCATCGGCCATCATGGTTCGGTTCCGCCGTCAGACCGCAGAACAAAGCGGGTTCTCCATTCCAGAGGCGGAGCGGCTGCTGCACGTTCACCTGCAAATGGCTGCTTCCTCGGACTCATGCGCTCACTTCTCCGCGCTTAAGTGAAGCTGGACCGTGCGGCCGTGTCGGCTGTACCCCTCCCTCCATCGTCCGTCCGCTGTCCGCGCCGCAGCGGCTCGTTAACGGCGGCGATCAGATCCGTGCTGGCAAGAATGAACCCAATGAACTCACTGAACCCGCTCCCCCCCTCCTCCCCGTCCCGAGAAGCCCTCCGTTACAGAGACACGACGTCAGCGCTGACTGAGAGCTGCGCGCTCCGCAGCCGCGTCACGCACATCTGCAACGCGCATCCTCCACGGAGCCGGTGATGAAGCTGCTCCACGCGAGGGCATCGTGGAGCTTCACGCGGCCTCCAGCTTCTAACTCACATTTAAAATAGAAACGAGCACGTTTTTCTGCTCCAGCTGTTAACAAGCACGCGCTCCTTTCACCAGTTCAGCCCATTACTCTCAGAAATACTCTGATTACTCTTCTAAAGTCGCGTGTTCCGGTGGACAGGTTTGTGGGAGGATGTTCAGTCATTCGCCACGTGTTCAAAAAGAAGGCAGACTTTTTGTTTATTTACAAAATATTCGTTCAATTAAAGAGCCACTCTGATGAAAAGGACGTCGTTGGGGTTTTTAACATACTGTTTTTTTTTTCATGATGGAGGTCATAAAGAAAATTCAGCTCAAGTTTCATGTCTGAGTATTTACATTCAAATCGTTGTGAACCAGGAGCGGACGAAAAATAACTGGGTGGACCACAAGCCCCTGCTCAGCATAGGGGCGGGGTTTTCCATTCCAGTGGTCCCACCATAACTCAGAGGTGAATTTCTGACAAACTCCTGCCGCTCTGCAGAAACTATGTCCTCGAAAACGACAGTTTTTTATTTATTTTGGCCAAAAACGTAATAATCCTTATTAAGAGACGGAGGGGAACGCTTTGAAAAATTAATCGAAAGAGGATCAGAGTGGAGCTTTAAAAAGATTCAAATATTTATTTTAACTGTAACCCACAGCTATGAATGTAAATATCAATTTTTTTGAATTTCTTATTTTTCACCGTTTCTGCTCCAGATTCTTCTTTAGAGTTTAAATTAAACATTTGTTAAAAGGTTTGTAAGAAGCTGCTTTTCCCTTTGGATTTGAACCAAACTCCACAGAAGCAATGAGCCCCTGTCAATGGGAGGAGGTGATGTACAAGTTTGTAGATCCTTTCTCTGAATTTAGATAACAGCTTATTACGTTATAAAATAAAAGTACATAACGGCACACTTTGGATCCTTTTGTCTCTCAAACCCGGATTTCCTCTCATCCAAGTGAAACGATTTGATCTGTATTTTTTTTATCAGTAAAAATAAATCTGTGTTTTGAAACATCTGACACCATTGAAGGAAAGACAAACCAGGTTTCGTCATCTTCGTTGATGGTTCGAGTCCCATTGACTGTAAATGAGAACTGGACCGAGTGGGTGTGACATCACCCATTCAGCGGATCAGCCGCCATTTTTTTTTTGCGATAAGGATGTCGCCATGTTGGAACCGGACGTCAGTAAGCAGAGATTGGACCAAGTGAAGGTTTCTATGACGATCACTCTTGCCAATCAGCAGTGAGCTTGTTGGAAGGCCACACCCCTACCACTACAAGCAGGCTCGGGAGAGTCTGTCAATCAAACATTTGACACGAGACCACATGCTTTTATTGAGGCACCTGATTGGTCGGTTTATTACGTGAATAACTTGCACTACATAAAAAACAAACAAATGAGGATTATCAAGAACTCGTTGACAAAAAGTATCGGAGCCAGAATGGTTCTTCTGACCAACAGAAAGAGTCACAGCCGTTTATTCCCCTATACAAGTCTTTGGGATTATGGCGTCTTAGAGTCGGCGTACTTCCTGTTTGCAACGCCAGGGTGGAGGGGTCCCTCAGTCCAGTTCTCACATACAGTCAATGGTCTGGAGAACCAGCAGGTGGAGGCGGAGCTAAGTAGGCTCTACAGGCAGAGCTCATCTGACCTACTTGGCGCACTCCACCTGCCCCCGTCCTGGGTTGAAGCACGGGTATGTCCCAGCAGACGCTCACCTCTGGAAGGAGCGGCGCCACCTCTCTGACGCTGCCACAGTCGCACAGAAAATGGCTAAAAGAACCTTTTATTGATCTTTTGCAAGCACGTCTCAAATGGAGTGTTTACAAGTGAAAGAAAGCTTCCGTGCAGGTTAAAAGTAATGCCTTGCTCAGCGGTGCTCAGCGGTGTCCCAGATTGAAGGTTGTCCTCCACGGGGTGTGGCTGACGGCGTGCACATGAGGTGAGTTTGAGTCAAAGGTGAGATTAAATGCCAAGTCATTGTCTGCAGTCATTGTCGCTGCTAAACACGGAAGGCACACGCCCCCGGCCAGTGGCGGGGGTCCTCACTGTGGCTTATAGCCCCCAAGCTGTGGCATGTAGCTGGACGGCGCCGTCCGCCCGTCCGCCTGCAGTTCGTCTGCTTCCTGACAGCAGTCCAGCTGCTCGCCGTCCGGCGGGCCGAACACCTCTGAGCAGGTGATGTCCTGCGGGGCGAGGCGCTCAAAGCGTCCGGACGCCTCCTGCACAAACATGTCCACGGTCTCCTCGGAATCCAGCAGCGGCTGCGTCGACTCCGAGCGGGAGAACACCGAGTGCTGCGGCTGAGAGCCGGGCGTCTGGCCTTTGTAGGCGCTGGAGGCCACGACGGACGAGTACTGCACGGTGCTGGCGGTGGTGTCCGCCATGTCGGCGCCCTCGTCGCTGTCCGACACGCTCTGACGGGGGGAAGACATGCAGGACGAGCCGCCAATGCCGCTGCTGTGCTCCTCTGACGTGTACTTGTCCTTCCTTAGGGACAGGCTGGCCTTGTCCTCCTCGAAGCCGCTCTGGGACTCGCACATGGACACCAGCACGCTGATTCCAGAGACACAGCTCTCCTTTGGCGGCTCCGCCTGGGGAGCAAACAGACTCGCGTCAGCGTCGGGAGGCGGAGACAGCAGCTGGTGAGGTATTTTCAAACCCCCGCCGCTTCAGAACCAGCAGGTCTCCTCGGGTCAGACTCTACCTTCATAGAGCAGTCCGGAGACCAGGTCCCGATGGAGCTCTGTCTGCCGTCAGGGACCCGAGGCCACAGGCGCTTCACGAGGCTGCAGGCGAACAGAGGTCATTAGAGCCGTGCACGCCTGCATCGGCCCAACATAGGTGCACAAACGTCTAAAGCAGTGTTTTTCAACCAGTGTGCCGCGGCACACTAGTGTGCCGTGGGAAATTGCCCTCATTAACTGATCTAAAAACATTTCCCATCTCCAGGATTTTAGCTCTCTGTTCATCCAAACAGGCCCTGATAAAACACTGAGGAGTTAGGAATATAAAAGATGTAAAATACATTTTCTTTGCGTTTATTTTATTTTATTAAAGACATTTTGATAAGAATGACGGTACAGTACCGCGATTCAGCTGCACCTTCGGCTGTATTTTGGAAAAGTCCCGTCCCTTTAACTGTCTCCACCAATCATTCTTGGGGAGCTTAATCACATGTCATCAGTCTGACCAATCAGACGTGGTTAAAGTCTTCACTTCCTTGTCCCGATTTAGCTCGTAAAGTCGCTCAGTTCTAACAAAAATAGCAGCTAAAGCTCGTCTTTAGCGGTGTAGCTTTGCACAGAATCCGGTATCAGACCGTGGAACAAGTGAACAAAACAATGAAGCTCCGAAAACCGATCTCCGGCCGTTTTATGCACTACATCTCCCATGATGCATTGGGTCATGAGATTGACAGCGCACAAGGAGATCTGTTGTTAAACGTCTTGAAACAACAAACACACATCAATCTGTTTTTAAATCTTCTAACTTAACTTTTATTGCATTTTTTAGAAAAAAAACAGCTGCAGTTTCCAGCTTTTTCTGCCACAATTATCACAAAAATGCATGTGAGATTGTGGAGGGACTGTAGATCAATACAGACTATGAGTTTCTCCTTTTTTTTTTTTTTTTTTGGATGCTGGTGTGCCGCGGGATTTTTTTTAAGGTTAAAGTGTGCCGTGGCTCAGAAAAGGTTGAAAAACACTGGTCTAAAGATCATAATTAAAGCTGGGGGGTGGGGGGGTGGAAGACGACTTACAACTCCCTCTTGTAGATGCCGAGCAGGAAAACCAGAAGAATGACCAGGCCGGCCCCCAATGAGATGGCCTCGATGGTTCCAGCAGCTGTGGGGAAAAAAGAGACTCAATAGATGCCCCCAGGATCTTGTCTGCAGGATGCCCCCCCCCTCTCTGGTTTGGAGCCCGAAAGAGCCGATGACCCAGAGGGGTTCTGCATTTCTACAGAACCGGCGTGATTCTGGCCACGCCTCCCTTCCCCCTGGCTAATGTTGCAGCCTTGGTGGTCCGTCCCACCAAACACCCGAATGAGAGCCTGAACCCTCCAGGTTTCCTGAACATTCTGTTTTAGACGGATGGCTGTTGGACGGCAGAACCTGAACCCTCCAGAGTGTTTGACACGGCAGTACAGTCCAGAACCAAGACACTCAACAGAACTTTTTCACGACAGAATCATCAAGTATTTTTTGTGGCTTTTCTATTTGGAGCTGCTTCCCTCATCAGCTGAGATGTTCTACGTCCGTACACGTAGAGACCGACCAACAGTAAAGAAACGTGAACATTCAGCCAGCGTCTGACCGTATTTCATGGTGATGAAGGAGTGGTGAGAGCCGTTGGTAGAGCCGGCCGCGGTGGAGGCCTGCACCCACGCCTCATATTGGGAGTCCCCCATCAGAGACTCCAACTTAAGCGACGTGGAGTTGGCGGGCACGGGCACCTCTGCAGGGAACACAGCACACACTCAGAGTCTGATCCAGCAGGGAGCTGGAGCTGCAGAGGTCAGCAGAGGTCCTACCTCGAATCTCCTCCCCCAATTTGTAAAAGACGGTGTAATTGGTGATGAAGCCTCGTCGGTCCCGTAGGGGGATCTCCTCCCACACCAGCTCCGCCTCGTTGTGTCCGGGTTTCCCGTTCAGCTTGAGTGTCGGGCCCCGCAGGGGAGCTGCAGCCAAACGACATCTTCATCAGAAACCTTCAGCTCAGCTGTCAAAGGGTAAACAGAGCCGAGGATGACGAGGCTCTCTGCCGCCGCCATCCTATTTCTGTGTTTCTCACAGGACAACGGCTCGGTTCCCCTCAGGGAAACATCAGGATTTTCTCTGAACAGCTCAACTGTGGCTGAAGCAGGTCAGATGTAAACAGAACAAACACCAGACCTTTTTTTTTAAGTCTCACCTCCTTGTTCCACATAAGCCAACATCTGAACCGGCTTCCCGATCGCTCTGGAGAACACGGGATAGACGGAAACGGTGTAGCACACGAAGGGATCCAGCCTCCCTGGAGGGGTGGGAAGAGATGTTAACCCGCTGCTTCCAGTCCGACTTATCAAAGAACAGGCAAACACGAGGTCAGCTGTTCTGGTAAAGACCCGCCCCCATGAGAAGGGAAGTGGGGGTGGGGTTGCCCTGCTCCAACCAACCGGCTAAAACTGCATAATTAAAAGACCCACTGGGAACAGTTTTAACAAAGATCAATGGATGATCTGAGTAGGGCTTTAAAAGAAAAACAGAAAATCAAAGCCACGTGCGACCAGCAGAGGGCAGTGTCTGCACAGAACGGCACCAGGTCCTGAGAGAAATGGGTCTGCATCAACCATCTCCTTAAAGGGATCAGTCCCAAACCGATACCAATAATGTTTTTGAAAAACATTATAAACTGATCCAGGCTGCTCCCCATTTTTATTTCATTCTTCTTCTTTTATCATTTCAAACTAAAACAGAACACCTCTTTGAAGTAGCTTCAACAATCAAGTAAAAATAGTTGCAACACTGAACCAGACTTTTTTTTTCTACAAAGAAGTAAAAATAGTGGATAATTAGTCATGTGAGAAAGTTTGAAAACTTGCGTTAAAACTAAAAGTCTTTTGGATTAATTATGATCCATGTTTCTTTAAATAGAAGTGACATTTTCTCTATGAAATCTTTGTTGCAGTAAGATGATAAAGTTTGGTGACTTTAGGATCTTCAGAGCCATTTTTAATTTAATTTCTCCATTACAATCGATATCAAGAACTTTCTTCCATAATCGTTTTTAGCATGAATGTAATGATGACTTTTCACAACTAGATCATATCAATGTAATCATTTATTTTTTCAGTTTGCCTTGGAGAGATCATTGTTTTATTTACTTATTTCATTTTAGTTTTTTTAAAAGGACCTATAACATGCAAAATCCACTTTTATGAGCTTTTAAATGTATTATAATATTATTTCCTCATGAAATATATTTAGATCCAGTCACAGATCTCTCAGCACCAGCCCCTCCCAACCCACAAAAATGGGCGGGTCCTCACATTGTGATGTCACAAAGTGAGGAACCGCCCATTACTGCTGCCTTTTCCTCCACTATTCAAAGACGTCACCCGGCAGAGCTGGTCATCCGTGATCTCTGTATTTTAGGAACGTGCATGTGGGAAGAGAGTGCACGTGGTCGTGTCAGTCTGAGTGTGCAGGACGCCGGTACCTGTGAGTGTGCGGTTGCTCGTCTTGCTCACTCGCCGCCAGTCCAGCCTGCCGTCACTCAGCCACTCCACCACATACCCCGACAGCAATTTGTTGCGGAGGGGTTTCCACTCCACCACCAGCTGGCCCTCGTGGGGCCACACCTTCAGTTCCTCCACACGGGCGTGGTCTGTGATCGACACAAACACGATCAGAGCTGTGCGGCGCCGGGAGAGCCTCAGCCGCGTGTCACTCATTCACAGAATCTGCAGTTTCCTTTTCACCAAAACAACACCTTTGAAGGCCAATCGACCCTTTTCTATTCTGATTAAAGCGTCCAACAACAAAAATGTCTAAAGGTTTTAATAAAACAAACATGAGGCACATAATAGTGCTGATGTCAGGCTTAGGCTGCGTTCACACCGAATGTGATTTGCACATCAGGGGCGTCTAGTCAACGTTACGTCAATACGCAGATGGGATCCAAGGTCCTGCGGTGCGATCTGAGCGTCGAGCGCGGCGGTCTGGCAGCAGGCCGTTCCATCGTGGTGCAATTTGGTCAAGAGTTTAAGTATCTGAGCTTTGGTGAAGAAGACACGTCAACCAATCAGGAACTCCGCTTTGGCCTGTGACGTGTTGATGATGTAATCAGTAGGTGGAGTCCAAACCCAACATGGAGGAGAATTTGATTGTTCTTGTCCAAGACAACAATAAAAATAACAAAAAGATTCTCTAATGGGTTAAATGCTGAAACATTCAACCCATCGTTTTCCAGTTTCTCTTTCTTCATTATAGTCTCTTGCACCATTTCTTGCTGCTTAAAAAAAACTTACAATTTTACAGATATTTTAACCATTCAACTATTCAAATGTTTAGATCTTTAATCTTTTTCCAGCTATGACTTTTAGTTCTTTAAATCCTTGAACTTTTCAAGATATTCTAGGATTTCTGCCTCCATTGAAACACATGGAGAATCCTTGGTGCAGAAGCTCGCTGGTTCAATACCGGCTCTGGCATTTCTCACAGAAATATCTTTTTTGTAATTGTGATGTTTTCACTTAATTTATGGTCAACTTTAATCATTTCTTTATTTATTTTTTTGCCAAATATTACCCTTTAAGTTTCATTTTCATTCATACCATTCAACCCTGTATTTTCTTCTGGAAATCCAGCTCCTTCTAGTTTGAATTGAATTGTTTTCCTCCTCAGACTAATGCGGGACAGCAGGTCATCAAACCGGCTCACAGAGACGGACAAGACTCTGAATGATTACCGATGCTTTTGTAGAATTCTTTCAAATAAGTAAACCTGATCTGATCAACGTCATCCGTGCCTTCCACGCGTTGGAAATAAGATAAACACAAACACCGCTCCAGGTAAGAACCAGGATCAAAGCATTTGGCGGTAGCTCCTCCCACACTTGTCTGAGGCGTCTTGTTTATGAACACATTTTTTGATAGACGTCAAGCAGCGAGTTAACCGTGCGTCCAAGTCGAGGCGGTCAACGCAAGCGCGAACGGCGTTCTCTGTGAACGCAGTTGCAACAAGCAAATAAATCTGACCGCAGAACCAATGAAAAAGCCTCCATGTCTACATGTTCTGAGATATTTCTGAAGTCCCAGATGAAACCGAGGCAGTCTCAAAGCATTATGCAAAAACATCGACCAGAGCTTCCACAATTATGACTGACAAAATACACTTCAGAGCAGATTTGCTATTGTTGATCAATCACACCTCACCTACCCGGTAGTTTGACAGGGAGGATTAAGGAGGCCTCTGGAGACCTCCCCAAAGAGTTGACGGCCACCACGGAGACCTTGACCGACTCCAGGTTAGACAGAGAGATCTGTTCCAGCAGAGTGAGGCTCGTCTCCCCCTCCTCTGCCTCAGACCGGTTCACCAGGACGCTCTTCCAGCCCCCGCTTTGGTTCCACGCTCTGTCCCTCTGCTTTTCAACCTTCACGTCAAATCTCGTTATCCTCCCATTTGGGAATTCAGGATCCTGGAGAGGAGAACCGCAAGCTAAAGGTAAAAAAGCTGCTTAAAGGAGTCTTCAGAGCAAACCCACTCCACGGCTGCTCTTCTCCATTCTGATCATCCACCAGCAGACAAACAGATCCATGAACGTCTTTGTTTTTCCTCGTCTGACCTGGAATCTGGATCAGAACTGGACGGATGGAAAGCTCTGATATGGCTCGCCATTTTTGTTGCGCCACTAATGTTAGGTTGGGGTGTGAGGGGCTGTAAGCTAGTGGAAGAGGATGTTCACCAATGGATGATGGGAAGTGATGGATTAAGTCCACACCAATGGGAAGGCTTTAACAATTAATCAAAAGTTGATCAGAGCGGGACTTTAACCTTTTTTTTTTGTGTCCTTTTGACTCACAGCTCTACGGTGGCCCCGAGGTGTAAGACACATTTACAGGTAAGACACAGCAACAACAGCAAATCCCAGTACAAATGAACAAATACTGACACACAACAACGAAAGCGGAGGCACGGCTTCTAACAGAAAGGCACATTATATAAATCCAATCATGTATGATTTTTTTAAAAGTTACTTATTACTGATTTCTTTATGGGGACATTATAAATACACGAAACAGGCCAAAAGCATTTTTGTAAAGTGTATCACGAGAATAAAATTTACAACAATAATGGAAGAGACGTCAAACCTTTACCTTGCTAATTAAACATTGCTGTAATTTTTATTGTCGTAATCCAATTTAAAAAAATGCAGTTCGACCGTTTTATGTATTTATAATGTCTACATAAAGAAATCAGTCATAAATAACTTTAAAAAAAAAACTAAATTGGTTTTATATTACGTCACTTCCAGGATTCAGGACGTTTTAACTTTCTGTTAGAAGCCGTGTCTCTGGATTTGCGGAGTTCTGGATTTGGTCATTTGTAACGGGATTGCTTTTGGTGATTCAGTAGTTGGTAATGTGTTCAGTCATTTGCTGTTGTGTCTCAATGTTTGTTCATTTGTACTGGGATTTGTTGTTGTTGTATCTTACATGTAAACGTGTCTTGCCCCTCTGGGCCACCGTAGAGCCCAGACGTGAGTCGGCTTGTTAATGATTACAGAGCAAAGACAAACTCAGAGCCGCTTGAGGACAAAAGAGTTCACACAAGTCTGAGCGCAGTCAGAAACACAAGTCCAGAAGCTGCAGAATAAGTAGAGTTACAAAGTAAAGGCCACGTTAACTGAGAAAAAACAGAATAGAGTGGCACGTCTCATAAAACCTAATATTTAAAAGAAAAAAGAGATTTGAATGATAACAGCACCAAAACAAATTCTCAAAGACAAACAGGAGTGTGTTATGCCTGGAAATAGTGCTGGAGGTCCTGAGCTGACAGGAAACGCAGCAAAAACTTCTAAAATAACAGGAGTGAAACTCAGCAGGCGTCTCCTTCATGTACAATTGTGCCTGGATTTGTGTTGGTAGTGCCTGTTTGTGTGTTCACACGTGCATGGAAGCCCATATAAGGTCTGCGCTAGACAGAAGTGAAGCATTTCTGCACAGAGTTCTGCAGAGTAAATGAGGACAGACGAAAATACCTCAAATAAAGGAACCAAAAGCAAAGAAAATATATTTCAGATTGCAAAAAAAGCTAAAGAAGTACACAATGTTGTGTAAAGCCTCCGTCACAACTGCCCTTATGGGTGGATACGGGCTGTCTGCGGGGCAAAAATGGGCCCAGAGGAAATGTGGAGGTAGATCGTGGTAAGTAAGGGGGCAGTAGGTGAAACGCAGACCTGTCATACACATTTTTCTACCCCCCCTGAACCCTGCACAATGCACAGGGACATTGGTGCTGTTCATGTGACGAGTGTGTGCGCTTTGTGTGTTGTCTGACTGTCACAAACATCCTACGGGCACTAACGTGTCACGTGCACACCCTGGTCAGTAAGACGCGTGCAGCGGGAGGTACAGCAGCATCACCTGTGCGTCAGAAGTGCGTGTCAATTACGATATCCTTTAATATCCGAAATCCTTTTTTTGCCTGCCGATCACCTGGAAGATCTGCACCCATGCGTGTTCCTCAAATCACTTCCCAACAAAGTTTTTGGCCAATTACCCAGCATTCAACTGAGGACTCCAGCCATGATTCCTTCATAATTATTCTGACGGGCTGCGGCAGGGGGCTTTACCTTACAAATGATCTGGACTAGTCGCTCACTGGTGCCGTTATAAACCACGGTTCTCCACAAATCCGGCGTACTTGATGGTTCTGGTCAAACGGCGGCAAAAGTGGAGAGAAATGAATGAGGAGTGAGGTTAGGGTGGCGCTTTGAAGTGCAGCTGGGGCACTCACTGTCTTCTGGGGTTGTGGTGGTGATGTTCTGACTCCAGTCGCTCCAGTAACCGTGGAGGTTCTCCACGTCTCTGCAGCGGACCTGAACCGTGTATGGCGTGTAAGCTCGAAGGCCTTGCAGTCTGAAGTTCGTCTGGTCATTAATGTCTGGTAAAGGCACCTGCAAAACACACAGATCATGTCTGAGTAAGCCCCCCTGCACTCGCAGACACAGGAAAGCAGCGAGACGTTTCTGGGACCACACGCTGCTGGATAGTGACTTGGTTCTGAGACGACTGACCGCCGGTAACCACCTTGACTTTTTGTGTGGACAGTAGTTCTGACACCGCCATTGAAATGAACGTTATTCCTAAAAACTAAGAACTGATTAGAAATGACATCAAAACATTAGCTAAGCTAGCTTTCAGAGCAGTGTTCTCCTCTTTGTTTTTAAAGCTCTTCTTCCGTCTGTTCTTCTGTTCCTGCACTTATCCTTCATCCGTTTGCAAAGAAACGTTCCACGTACAACTTTTCCCGTGTTGCACGCCGCCGCACTTGCTTTGAGTGACTGAAATTAATCCGGTCATCTTCAAAACTAACGACGTTTCAGAATAAAAGATCCTTCAGACGTAGTCAAGTGATTGAAAGTGTAGCTAAGGGAATCCGATTATTGTTCAAAATAAAAGATTTTTCAAAATCAAAGTTTGTTGAGATTTAAAAGAGAAAAAAAAACAACAACAGGTATAATTAATTATTTCTTCTGCGGCCCGGTGCCAATTGATCCACGGACCGGTCCGAGTCCACGGCCCGGCAGTTTAGGTTAAATGACTAGGTTTGCACGCGATTCCACGGTAAAATTTTAGTCTCGGGTTACGTCACCAGCAGGTCTCACATCCTGCAGCAACTGTGGCGATTCCACTCCGACGGCCGTGCGACCACTAAGATTATAAAAAGCTTTAAAGTATATTTGTCCCATCTGGATGTTTTAGAGCGTTCAGATGGGACAAACAAAGTTTCAAATTACAGGAGAAGTGATGCAATTAAAAGGTTGGTGCACTGCAGAAGTTTTTGTTTGCGCTCCACAGGATATTTCCATTCACTTTCATAAATGCTGCTAAAGAGAAATCAAAAATCCATGTTTTCAGAGATTTTTTCTGAATTTAGGAATTTTAGCCATCAAGTCTCGTCGTGTAGGTTCTTTTTGAGCCTTTTTAAATGTGGCCCTTATGTAACCCACTTTCCAGTGGTAGGGGTGTGGCCTTTAAACAAGCTTCCTCCTGATTGGTGAGAGTAGTTGCCACAGAAACTAAGACCGATTTGGACCAATAAGTTCGCGCTGACATGGCCTGGCTCCATCACGGTGAAAACAAATGGTGACTGAATTGACTTCATTTAGTTGGAGCCAGAATGAAGTTGTTTTCTCTGGCTGACGCCTCATACTCACGTGGGACCAGCCGGGAGATTTGGGCGAGCAGAACCGGATTTGGTACGTCAATTTGACACAAACTTGATTAACGGGGGGAGTCCAGTTCAGAAGCAGAGAGGTGGGAAAGCTTTTCTCTGAGGTGACCGTCACCTCTGGAGGGTTTGTTTTCACTGAAACAGGAGCAGAGCAGACGTCTGAACGGGGCTGTTCCTCCTCCACACAGTTGGAAACTAAGAGGGAGACCATCACTCACCAAAGTGCTGAGCTTCTTTTCTGAGGTGCACAGACTCTGCTGCTCCAAGTTGGTTCACTGCCTCCACCCAGACCTCCAGCTCCATGTGAAAGGGGTAGGGGCTGAGTTTCACCTCAGCCCAGTGATCCTTGGTGGTGGTACTGCTAGTTTGATTGCTGTGAACAGAAGACGCCTCAGTCAGATCACCGGGAGGATTTTTTCTCACAGGCCTCTGGGGATTGTCCCAACTAACCCACCACAACGTCAACATTTAATGCCCCCTCCCCTCCCTGCACATGTGCTGCTGGGGCAGGTAGTCTCTGTAATCAGACTGTTCAGATGAAGGCCTCCACAGTTGAAAGGGGGCCCCCACCTGCCATCCAACAGCACATAGAGCCAGTCAAGCTGCTCAGCAGGAACCTGCACTCACCTGAGGACTTGCATCACTTTGAGCGTGAAATGTACGGGAACAGTCGGGGTCTGACGTCTCGTCGTTCCCCAGCTACACTGCAGGGACGGGAAGGATTTGTCTTCCTTCTGGAAGGAAATGCAGCTTAGGTTCTCCGGTTTCTCCGGACGATCTGGAACCACAGAAAACAGCAGCACTGCATCAGATACTCTCCTGCAGCCTCTCTGATCCTCATGGTCATAGATAGTGGAAACCCGGCGGGCACAGAGTGCTTGACCTGACATTATTTTACAGCCAGCATTGATGTTTGCTATTATTATGTTGAAATGCAGAAGAGAGAACTCACAGCCGGTTCTGAGTGAGATGCCGTGAATGAACTTTCCTTCGTTCAAAACCACATAACTGGACTTTTTTCTGCAGTAACAGAACAGCCACTCCTCTGATATGTCTTTTGTGATGGGGACCGTCACGCTCAGGGCAGTGCTGTTGACCTTCCGGTACTGATCTCTGGGAATGGTCACATTGGACAGTTTCCAGTACAGATCGTCCGCAGTGACCTCCACTGTGTTGGAGATCAGGCATGTCGCTGTGAAGTTGGTTCCGATCTCAATCACCGGATTCTGTGGCAACGTCAGCAAGTGGCTCTGAAAATCTGAAGAAAACAGAAACAGGAGGATGCTGACATGCAGCAGCAGCACGCCTGAACACACTTAATGCCAGTCACAGAAACCTAGACTAAAAACTCGATGCCTCTCATTCTCTGTACAGTTGTGCTTGCAGGAAAAAGAGGAAGCTGATTATTCAGAAACAGTTGAGTGGTTGGTTTGCCACAGTCTGGCAGACTCAACCTCAAAGTCAGATAACAATAACTCAGATTTATTTACAGCTGCTGATCTGGAGTCGTGCCATCAGACGGACTGATAGCCAGATCTGCACTTCAGCTACGTCTGCTGCTGGTCCTAGAAGGTTCTGACCACCGCATCACTGAACCACAGCAGGGATTCCCATCAAACCTGTTTTTGTATACATCTTTTACACGCTTTCTTCTCTGTCTAGATCAGTCTGCAAATCCCTTTAATGTGACAAACAGAAGTCTTCTTTCAACATTAGTGTCTCAGAGCTTTTAGATTGGACCTTGGAGTCTGAAACCAGGTTCCCCAAGGGTGCGCAGGTGTATCCCTAAATTGGTTCTGTTCTGTAGGTAACTATTTGCAGCCATGTTCCATTGTGTTTAAATGTGTTCTCTGGGTTTTACTCCTCAGAAACGTTGTGGGAAACATGGCAGGAATCGTGGTGGATGCAGGCCTGGATCAGGCCCCTGAGAGCCTTCAGATCCTCGGCTGAGCAGCATGACTGGATAAACATCAGGTACTGATGCGTGTTGCTGTGCTGCTCATCAGGTAGGTGCCAGAAGTCAGAGCTCCGTCTCCCCCTCTGGTCACCAGCAGGAATCGTCTCCACTTGTCCACTACATCTCCCAGCAACCCCAGTGTGCACTTCCTGGATGCCGCACACCTGACTCTCATTTGCCAAATCACTCACAGCACACTTAAGCACTGCCCGAGCCTCACTCAGTGTGAAGTATTGTTTGTGCCGCAATGCCTCCATTACTGAGCGATGTATTTGGACCTGATCTTCTGTTTCCTGACCCTGTTTTGCCTCTGCCTCGGTTTGCTGGCCGCCTGGATCCTGACTACTCCCGTCTCTCCTCTGATGCTCTCATGCGTGTCATTGACTCCTGCCTGCCTGACCCTGATTCAGCTTTATGGACTTTTAGCTGAGCTAATAAACGTGCCCCACTTGCCTGCTGCCTGTTCTTGTCACAGTTGGACTACAAATGTGGGCAAACATTGATTTTGTGCCATGAACATGAGTGGCTATGTCAGCTGAATCCGTCTTTGATGTAACAACTCCTTGCTTAACAATACAGCTCATATCTGGGGTCTAAGGTTTTAATTAAATTAAGAAACCCCATTTTCTCCACGGTATATATGGGTAACATGTCTTTGGCTGTATGCAAAGCGACCGCTTCGGTGATTTTTCTCCACCGCGCCACTTTCCTAGGGATGGGTATCGAGCTCTGGTATTGGGCAACATTCTTCAAGACCACAGTATGCGTAAGATCTGACATCAACGGTTCTGCTATCGGTACGGAAGCTCTGGTGAGCCAAAAATGTGCCATTACACAATAACTCGATTTAGCTATTTTTTAAAATCCCCCTAATAAAAATTTTGAATTAATTCATTCAATCGATTTTTTTTGCCCAAGCCTACTTGCTTCATCTTTCAAGTGGATTACTTCTCCACAAAGGAGCAGAACCCCAGGTTTGTAACAGTTCGCCAAGGCTTCACGCCAACGCGGTAAACGGGCACTTAATTCTGAAATGTTTGTGAATTAAAGCTTTATGGTAGTAATTTTTTCTTTATTTCGTTCAAAATTATCCTGAATGAACGACAAAATGATCTGGAGAAACAACAGCTCTTACAGATTACTATTCTTTCCAAAAAAGGCAGCCCCCCCCCCCCCTATACTGTGATGTCATCACTCTAAGCCCCAAATATTTTTTTAAGAAAAATCTATCTTGAACTCGGAAACGGTTCCAATTCTCAAAAAACCCGAACTGCAATTATGTACAAATCCTGGGGAAAGGGTCCAGTGTCCGCTGGGTCATTAGAAAGCTTCAAAGACGTCAACTTCATCTGCTGAAAAACTACAAAACTCCCATTTAGAGCACAACAGCTGGGCTGTGTCGACGGCACCACAGAGGGTTGACCGTTTGCCATCATCTGCTCCACCCATAAAGTCACATTCATATCGAATGTGATTTGCGCAGCAGGGGCAATTTCAATGCAAAGCCAATGTACAGACGCAATCAGAGGTCCTTTGGCACAACTTGAGTGTTGGTCACTCGGGGGTCTGAACAAAGTGTAATTCTTGCTTAGCTTGCTCTAATCTACAGAAGACTTATTCGTGTTCCAAATCTGTTGATGCAAGTGGGACATTGATCCGGGTTACACGCCCCCCCACCCGTTCACATTTACGTCCCTGCACATGCTGTCTTCTGGAGTCTCTGTCTTCTGTCCGCCTGAGAGATGGCTGTTCAGGACTGAGAGGTTTCGGACACAGACAGTGAGGGGAGTTCAGCATGGGTTTCAGGTTGATTTATGGGATCCAAAATCTGTGTGATGGCATCTGGTATCCCAATAGGGTCAACTGGTTCTGATTGAGGGTCTGGTTTTACAATTTCTACAGCCACATGTTCTTCTTTGGGTTCTGTCACTTCGTCTTCTGTGTTGGTCTGTACAATTGATTCAGGTGACAGAGCGGCAACAGCGGGTATTGAGAAAGCGGTTGACTCGACAGCTGGCAAGTTTTCCGCAGGTAAGGTTGTTTCTGGTGGCTCAAACCTGACATCTGGTTGCTGGATGGCAGGTGTGTCTAGAATTGAGGAGCTTACTGGTAAACCCATCTGGCAGGTGCAGATACAGAGGGTGCTCTGGTACGCTGCTTGGGGAGTTTCTCTTGAGGTGAGGGTAGGAATCCACCAGGCAGTAAAAGATCCCTGTGTAGGGTACGAAGGGGTTTGGGCTGGTTTTCGGGTCGGACTGTGTAAACAGGGAGGTTTTCTGCTTTCCTTACCACGATGAAAACTGTTGACTCCCACTTGTCAGCCAATTTGTGTTTACCCCTCTGGCGCACATTTCTGATGAGGACCCTTTCTCCGATGTCCAGATCTGCAGTCACAACATGTTGGTCAAAGCGTGTTTTGTTGCGTTGCATGATTTTAGCGGTGTTCTCAGTTGCTAATCGTCGGTTTTCATCTAGGTGTGATCTCAGCAACCTGGACATACTCTCTGTAGGAGGGTGATCAGTCCCCCTTCAGGGGCAAGCCAAAAGCCAAGTTCACAGGCAACCGAGGTTGACAGCCAAACATCAGTTCGTAGGGAGAGAATCCTGGAACGTCGTTCTTAGTACAATTGCACGCATGGACAAGGGGCTTAACAAATTCTTTCCAGTGTTGTTTCTCTTGTGTGGACCAGGTTCAGAGCATGTCTAACAGTGATAGTTGAACCTTTCCACTGGGTTGCCTCTTGAATAATAGGGCGTTTTTCTCACTTTATGAATTCCTGCCACTGTGCAGAGTTCACGGATGGTTGGGCATTCAAAATCTGTGCCTTGGTTTCTGTGAAGCTTCTCCGGGATGCCGTAGTGAAAAAATAAGTTGTCCCACAGACACTTGGCAATGGTATGGGCCTTCTGGTTAGGAGTGGGCACAGCAACAGCATATTTTGTAAAATGGTCTGTGATTACAAGGATGTCCTTCGTCTTTCCATCCGGTTCGAGAGAGAGGAAATCCATGCAGACCAGTTCCAGTGGATGAGTTGTTTTGATGTTCACTAGGGGTGCACCTTGTTCCATAAGTGACTTCCGCTTGACACATCTTTCACAGGTTTCTATCTTATTTATAACAGCTGCTGTCATCCGGGGCCAGTAAAAATGGGAGCAAAATAGGTCTAGCGTCCTTTCAATCCCGAGATGGCCCATCTTGACATGAAGATGGTATAGCACCACAGCTCTGAACTCCTCCTGTAGCACCAGCTGGTAGGTGATGTCCCCTCTGATCTGTCGTCTTCTTACGAGAAGGGTGTTAAGGAGCACCATTTTGTTTACTTCTCTTCGAAGGAAAGGCAGGTCAGGGAGTTGGTCTTTTACAGCTGGTGGTGGCGTGTGTCCGTGTTCAAGCTGGGCAATGACATGCTGGATTGTAGGGTCAGCACACTGTTTAGCTGCAAGATCAGATGTGGAAATCCGGGGTAGTGCAGTGGTCGTGAACTGAGAATCATTTGTAAACCCATCTGGCAAACTGTTCGCATTATGGGAAATGGACAACACAAGAGCTCGGTCTGGATCTGGTAGAGTATTAAAAACCACGTGACGGTCATATATGACTCTGGTGATGGCTTGATCAATGCTGGACTGGTCACTGTTGACATGATGTTGGGTGAACCTCTGAATACAATATAGCTCTTTGTTGGAGACAGGATCTTCACAGGGTTAACCGTGTGGTCGACGCGACAGTTCATCAGCTTCTGTGTTCCGTTTTCCAGCTCTGTACTTAATTTTAAAATCGAAAGTGGACAAAGCAGACAACCATCTATAACTGGTGGCATCAAGCTTTGCACTTGTGAGCAGGTAAGTGAGGGGATTACTGTGCGTAACTACCTTGAACGATGCTCCGTACAGGTAGTCCTTGAATTATTCTGATACTGCCCACATGAGGGCCAGGAATTCCAACTTGTGGGGTGGGTATCTGGATTCACTTTTGGTGAGGCCTCTACTGGCATAGGCCACCACTCTGTTCTTCCCCTCATGCTCATGATAGGGCTTCTGGGGGTCTGCAAATTCCAGGACAGGAGCAGAGGTGAGCTTCTGGATGATGGTGTTGAAAGCTTGTTGACACTTTACTGTCCAACGACCTCCAAATGGTTCTTTTGGATTGTGGTATTCTTGTTTCTTGATTAGGGGTTTCTGTCTCTTTTGAGAAGCTGGGTATGCGGCAGTGAGGTCATCCAAAGGCTTAACAATAAAGGAATAGCCTTTCACGAATCGCCTGTAGTAACCAGCGAAACCAAGGAAAGAACGTAGCTCCTTCAGGGTTTTGGGTACTGGCCAGCTGGTGAGTGCTGAAGTTTTTTCTGGGTCTGTTCTTACACAGTCTTGGGAAACTATATGGCCTAAATATTTGACAGAGGTCTGGAAGAAGATGCATTCATCAATTGAGAGTTTAAGACCATACTCCTTTAGTTTGTTTAAAACTCTTATCAATCTCTCTTCGTGTTCTTCGTGGGTTGGAGCAAAATCAATAATATCATCCATGAAAACAAGTACCTCCCTCAGGTTCAGTTCTCCCATGCACTTTTCCATCAGGCGTTGAAATGTGCTTGGGGCGTTGGTAATGCCTTGGGGCATGCGATTGAATTCCCATAACCCTAGGGGGCACACGGAAGCTGTTTTTTCCTTGTCCTCTTCTTCCATTTCTATCTGGTAATACCCAGACTTTAGATTCAAGACAGTGAACCATTTTGACCCAGAGAGGGCAGTGAATGTGTCCTCCAACTTTGGCAGAGCATATGCATCTTTTATGTTTGTGAATTTAGTTTTCTATAGTCAATGCATAGGCGAACACCTCTATCCTTCTTACGCACAACAAGAATTGGAGATGCGAATGGTGAGGTGGATTCTCTGATAATTCCAGATCCCAGCAGATCTTGTAAATGGTTTCTGACGCTATCCACATCTTGGTGGTGAATGGGTCTGGGTCTCTGCTTAAATGGCGTTGGGTCAGAAAGTTTGATCTTGTGTTTAATTTTTTCAGTTTTGCCAAAGTCAAGATCATGTCTTGAGAAGACTTCAGGGAGGCTGTTGAGCTTATTAATTATCAGTTGTCGCCATTCTGGGCTTATAGGTGAGTCTTTGAAGTTATATTGTGAAGTTGGTTCTATTGTTGGTGCAGTGCTCTGCTCTTTAAAAATGACATGTTGATAGTTGCTGGCTTCAGCTATTGTGACATCTGCAGGAATTTGGATGGCATGGCTGGACTCATTGCTTACCACAACAGGCAGGTGACATGGCCGGTGTTGTGGCAAGTTAACGAGACAGCTTTTAACTATGAGCCCACCGGGTAAAGAGCCAGACTGGGGATGCTCAAGGAGAACCGTTTTTTCGCCTTGCAACCCTTTGACCAGACGTCCATCCAGAACTGTGGTTTGACCTGCCTGGATGATATGTGGCTGCCCTGACAGTAGTGTGACAGAGCCAGTCTGGGCGTCTTTGCTGTGGTTGAAACTAGGGTTGGGCGATGTCCCCTAAATTGGCAGTTGACGATGTTCGCAGTCAACCATCGGGATGGACGATGATATCGTGGGGCGGGGGTGGGGGGTGGGGGGCTATTTTTAATTTTTCGTTCATGTATAATTGCTATTCGTTATTTTACTTTATTTTATTTCCCAAATAATGACTCATCCGCGATGATCCAGTCTAAACTGAGGGAAGTGACTTTTAAAAAAAAAAAAATAGAAAAGTGGTCCGGCCCTGCGTTTGATTAGACCGGTGGAGCGAGTGACCGTGTCTCTAGCAGAGCAGACGGACTTACAGTTTAGTGTTTGAGGGGAAGTAAGGATGCTTTGTTACGTGTGGGAGACTTAGGACTGTGATCCGTCCCGCAGCTCTACGTGAACGAGCAACCGGAATTTAGGAGAAGCGGATCTTGCGGTAAAAGTGTGTGTCAGGGCAGAGCTCAGAGCGCTAGCTAACGCAGTGTGTAAGCTTCGAAGCAGAAAGGCCGCTCAGTCCTTAGAAACCATTCAAACATTTGTGTTTCCAATCGTGTCCCGACAAAATAAAGGCTGATGTTATTCCCACATATTTACGTGCAGCCAAGATGCAGATTGTAGCGTTTCACGCATGGATTTATGTTCATGCTAATGTTGTTAGCCCGTGTTAGCATACTGCTAATCCTGGCTTCCGGCTTCGTTTTTCAACAGAAAAAGCACTGACCACACGGATTAAAATTAAAATGATGAGCGAACAGGCGCTTCATAATAACCTTAACATTAATAAAAGCACGTTTAGGAGATCATTCGGCCTATTAGCCGCTGTGCAGCTGCAGTGCCTCACTCGTTCTGATCCGAGTTGCTAAAAAGCACCGCAATCCGCGTTTTTATAAGTTATCCGCCTGAACTTGCTTACTCTGGGAATGTCGGTTCCAAAAGACCGGATATGAGTTGGCGTAATTACGCTCCACTTGGTAACCCTGGGTTAATGCACATGCAAAACAAGCACATAAAGACATTCTCAATAGATCGATATCCCGAGTCACCATGGAAACGCGTAGAGAAAAAAAGAGATCCCTATACTTCAGTGAGACGGAGGCTGAGATTTAACTGACGGCGTATGAAGATTATACGCCCATCAAAAAAGTAATATGGCTGCATCATCAAAAGAAAGAGTTTCTGCTTGGAGAAAAAGAACGGACAAAGTAAACACACGAGTTTCTGATCTTATTTCCAATTACATTGTGATGTATATATATATACAAATTATAAAACTTAAATGAATTGATTCAGTTGGTAAAAAGTAATTGAGTTAAATTTATTCAACCTAATTTCTTACGTCTATCCAACTCAATAGTTGTTTTTACAACTCAAATATACATGTTTATCTAAATGTCAAATTACTCCAATTCAATTAAATGTATTTCCATATTAAGTTATTGTACTTCTTGAACTCTCATATGTCTAAATTAGAGGCTGCAGATTTTCTCATTTTTACCAAATTAAAATAAATGATACTAAAATAAATGATAGTCTGGATATACAATATATCCCAAGGTTTCATAATCATAACTCTGACTGTACCTTCATTTCTTATACCATAACGTTGCACTAGTGGTGCTAAATATACTCATCATCCTCTCACTCATGGCGCAGAACGAATTAAACATAACAGGGGAAAATAACTCTGCAACACACAGTAAAACTGCTACAACTAAACATATTTAGACAAAAACCTACACTTGTATCCAAATCCATCCAGACAGGCAAAGGGAATGGTATCCCACAATTCCTTGCGCTGCCGATCTAACAGTAGCACCAAAGTTACACCTACTTAATTGAATTAATTTGAATCTGAACTGAATCAAATAATTGCGTTAGATCAAAGTAAAATAATCTTTCCAACATCCATATGTGGTCTTATCACCCTCTCATGGTGGAAAAAGTATTATCTGAGCTTCTTCATCCACTAAATCATCTTCAAATGGACACGCCATGCTGTTTCACCTCTCTGAAAACAAACTAACCTTCAACTAAACCTGCTCCAGACCAGGTTATGTTCAGAACATGAGTTGCTATGGCAACTTGACCTACCCTGGAACATACCTCCATTTCTGGAACCGAAAGATGAGGTTATCTGCTTCCTTAGCCTCAAACTTACCGTGGGAGCTAGCATAACCTGCTTTCTGGAATACCCCCCTGGCAATTATGTTTGAAAATGAGACAAACAAAGTGCTGCTCTGTGACTTTCATAGAAATATTTCAGTATTTCTTTGTTACTAAATTCAGAAACACTGAACTCATTGTCAATGTTCCCCAGTTCCTTTGACTAGAACCTGTGGAAGAACCCCAGCCAGGAGCCCAGAAGCAAGGCAGCAAGAAGACCAGGTGAACACCAAAATCTGGATCCGCGTGTCATGTCGCGCAGAAGGACAATCACGTGATCTACTAGATCAACAGCTAGAAGGCAGGGGGGGTGAGGAGGTACTCACTGGAATAAGCGTGGATCCCACAGGCCAAGAAGAGGAGCGCGCATAGCGGGAGCGCGCTCACGTCGCCCATGATGACTACGGACAAACAGAAGAATACAAATACGTTAAAACCAACAAACTGTTTCATGAACAACACAAGCTGAGTGTCTGTGGACTTTCCACGGACACTGTGGAACAAATATATGACAGCGTAACTCGTCACGAACGAGCTACAGAGTAAGTTCGCACGCGCACGATGATTCGATAACCTACAATTCATTAGGAAAAGTTCCCGCCGCTCCGTTTACGGCTATGAACCGCGGTAGACATAACACAGATAGTCTGAACTGACCTCAGAAACTCAAGGAGACCATGGCAGCTGAACTCGGAGTATTCCTAAAAACAGCGACCCCCTCTCTGTCTGCACCGTAGCCCCGTCCTCGCGGACAGACCCGCCCTTTTCCGGTCAGGCTGAACTCCCCCGTCTCAGAAACACGACAGCAGATCTCACAGCATGCGGATGGGCTGCAGACATAGGGGCGGAGCCGCGCGACTGCGCCGCAGCGATTATAGATCTGATTTCTGTCACAGAGCTTCCTTTGCAGTCATTGGACAGACTTGCTGTCAGTCAAAACAGTCATAGTTCGCACGCGCTCGACTCTTGTTTTCCGGTCTGACTCCGCCTCCTGGTTTACTGGAACAGGCACGCGGGCACGCGCTCACTTTACTCACAGCAAAGGCAGAGAAGCAGACAGGAAAGGTGAAAGGTGAATTGTTGAAGTTGCCAGATTTCAGTCAAAACCTTCCAGCTCTGTAGAGAACTAATCCAGAGATAGCTTGCATTGTTTTTCACAATAAAATCCCCGAATTAAAGACGGCCAGAGCCACTGCGAAGAAGAGTACTTAAGATATTTCACATTTTAACCACAGATCAATATATCTACTTTTTTGATTTTGCTATAGAAAATTTTAGCCAACAAAATCATTTTAACTTCATTAGCCACATATTTTCTCAGTTCCTCTGTGGTTTCAAGTCGTGGTTCGGAGATGGAACTGGACGGGGTTGCAGTGACCTCAGAGTCAGTGCAGACAGGATAAGGTTTGAATCCTCTGACACATGTGTTCACACCGTTCTTCTAACCACTCAAGTCTTCCTGGAACTGTTTTCACTTTGTCGTATCACTGATGTTTTCTTTTTTTTCTTTCTTTTTATGTAAATGCTTGCTCCTCCAAAAGTTGCAGACAGACATGTGGTGGACCACAAGGTTCTATTCTTGGTCCCACTCTTTTTAACTTGTATACGGCAACAGTTATTGTCATGAGCAAAGAGGAGGGGGCTCCCTGGTGGAGAGAAAACAGTTCATTGATTATATACTAATACTAGACAGTCCTTGACAAACTGACAAGTTAAAAGCAGGCAAAACCCAGTCCAGTCCAGTCCAGAGGACCCACTCCAATGAAAATTGTGTTTTTTTGTTTTTTAAACGTCTTTTTGTAGCATTTTTCTGATGATGGAGAACCTTAAGATCAAAATTGCATTTCTGAGAATGTATTTTAAATAGGTGTGAATCAGGAGCAGATGAAAAAAATGCAGTGGTGACGTAGGTGCCACGGTGGGCGGGGCCACAAGCTCCATTCTGATTCTCCCACCTGCAGTAAAGTAGATCTGTGTGCGTCTTTGTTTTCCTCGTCTGAGCTCACCATTCTTGTTGCACCATTAATGTCAGGCTGGGGGTGTGAGGGGCTGAACGTTAGCGGGACAGAGTGTAAACAAAGGGATGATGGGAAAGGGGACGTTTCTTTTCCTTTTTTAATAAAACCAGACAAATTAAAGAAAAGACAGAAGATCCTCATTTGTTCTTACTAGAAAATGAACAAGTTCAATAATTTAATACAATAAATGTCCAATAATTAATTGGATACTGGTCTGTTATTAAAATGTGAAACATCTAAAGCTTTTTTTCCAATAATGTAAATATACACGCATTTTAGTGTAGAATGCGTGTTTATTTAATGTATATTTAATGTTAAAATAAT
Organism: Oryzias latipes; assembly: GCF_053564925.1. Taxonomy (NCBI): domain Eukaryota; kingdom Metazoa; phylum Chordata; class Actinopteri; order Beloniformes; family Adrianichthyidae; genus Oryzias; species Oryzias latipes. Next base: position 4,154,011 of record NC_136248.1, read on the forward strand.
GTTCCACATAGTAAAGGGCACAGGTTTGTGACTCTCTGTGGCTAGATTATGTGTCTTTTCTTTACTTTTACAATGAGGAAAACAGTTTAAAAAAGAAAAAGTAACATTTGGGGAAACAGTCTACACAGCATCGTTTTTTTGTTTGTTTTGTTTTGTGGTGAAAATACTGACAATTATCCCATCGACTTTGTTTGTAATGGACGTTTTGTGGATAAAAGCACCAAAACTGCCTATTAAGTACTGATTATATAAACAATTTAAAACATACATAAAAATCTAATCAATAAAGCAGCTCCTGTTAATAAATATTGGAAAATAGAATTTATGTTTAAAGGTCCAACTTTACCACACTCATAAATGTATGTACAATCATTTTTCAAAAGGTTTTTGGTAGTTATTGATGTATTTTACTATCAAATAGAAAACAAATCATGAAATCATCAGCTGTGTTTAATTAGAGCTTGTAAATAATAAGGACTATTCCTTTGATTGACAGGTAGGTGGACCATAACGTTCCCTTTCCTCAAACTTTCCCCTTTTTATAATTTATGTAGATTTTTGGAGCAAACTCCTACATATTTATGTTGAATATGACTGATCCCCTTCTGGGTTTCTGGATGAGTGTTGGTTGAAAATTTACTTCTGGTGGACGACTCGAGATAGCAGGCCATTTTTAAGAGTGTTTTTGAAGGATAATGTTCTTTTGACAATAACATCAAAATGTTTATATCTACTAAGTAAACCTGATATTGTTTTAATTTGTTTTTTTACATCAGTTTTGAAGATGCTGGAGTTAAAGTCACTGTAATTGACCCACGTAGCAGCTGTATATGGAGCATCTTGGTTTTTTGAGTGGAGGAGGGGTGGGTGGGGGGTGGGGGTAAACTGGAGCATGTACATTTCATCAGGCAGATCCTGCTTTTTAAGAAGTCCGTGTATTTGATCTAAAAGGAATGATAGCAGACGTGGAAGTCCTCTGTGTGTCTGCACTGACTGTATTTTTGTAGACCTTTGATGGGAAGCCACAGAGCATCACATGCAGGATCTTGATTTACATGTTTCTTATTTTGGCTGTAAGGGGGGTGCTACAGCACCCTGAGGTAAACCCACTCGTCCATGGGATGAACATGCAAACTTCACCATGCAGCCCTTTTTTGAACAGTATTTGACAAGTTTGAGCTTTTGTTTATTTTGTTTTTCTGTGTGCAGTTGCTTTTCTGATCACTTAGAATTTGAATTGTGTGCAGTTGCTTGTTTTAGTGCAAACAGACCTTTTGAACTTTTGTTCCACTTCTCCTATCTGTTCTGTCCAGAGACTGTTTTCATCTCTTAGCCTTTTGAGTTCTCCATTCTATCTATTTCTTGCAGGAGGTCTTTCAGATTTTGAATAAATTACTTCATTACTAACCTTTTCCGTGAGCTTTGACGACCATTGTTGTCTTTTTTCTTCCTTTAAATTCTAACTCCTATTGGTATTTTCTGTTTCTTTCCCCTACGTTTCTTCAAATCATTGGAGCCTTTTTCTCCTCTTTAGGTTCTTTCAGTGGTTCTCTTTGCTCAATGATGGCGGATTCATGCTGAGCATAGTTTCCTCTTTCACATAATATTTTCTTTCTTCAGATGTTCAGCCTCCCAAATCATGTTAGGCTTGACTTGTTTCAGGTCCAATTTACTCTTCTTGACCAAGAGGAGCCAGTCATTCCTTTCATGCTCTCTTACTGTCCAATAGGAGCAGCCATAGGTTCATTCTGATTGAGTCTGTTTGTTTTCTGACTGGATCATTCTCCAAGCCCAAATGTGTGCATATGAGTGGGAAGAGACTTCCAGTCTATTCTGTCAAAGGCTTTTTCAGCATCTAACAAGGGTATAGGGTGGTTTCCTGCTTTTTAATAGTTGAAAAGTCTATATTGTTAACAAGTCCGCAGACATTGTCAATCGAGTTTCTGCCTTTGATAAATCCAGTTTGATCTTCTGACCTGGCTCCACAGCGTTGCTGGAGCCTATCTGAGCTGCTGTTGGGTGGCCTGAACGGGCCGCCATTAGGGCCTAAATTCAGTTTAATCAAGGTGAGTTGTGTGAGGAGTGATTTGTTTATATTTTATCTGTGCGAGTGCTATGCACATGAATTTTAGGTCTCTGTTGTTAAAAGAAATGAGACTAAAGCTCAAAGAGATTGTTGGATCCTTGTCTGGTTTGAGAAGGAGGACTATGTTCACTGAATTCATGTTGGGTGGCAGTGATTGGCTTGATAAATGGGAACATTTTATAATTAAGTAACAGAGCTTCATGAAAATCAGACAATGAGAGCAGTGAGTCTAAGTTTGTGATTTGATCCTCATTTAACCTGGGAAGGTTTACATTATTAAAGAATGAGTTCACACTTGACAAGGCAGAACACAGGACTGGACTCAGATGCAGAGTTTCGAAGAGACTTTAATTCTGTGGCTCAAGAGAAAGGCTAAGTTTGACTGGTTAAAGCACAAGACAAACAGGCACAGGACAAAGGGAAACACAGGCTATAAATACATGAGGAAGGGAAGCACAGGTGGGAATGATCAGGAAATAATGAGACAGACTCAGGTGTGGGGAACAGGCAAGGCAGGAAGGGGAAGGTCTGGAACGAGAGGCAAGTTAGACTTTCAAAATAAAACAGAAAACTTGACGAGACATGACAGAACCCCCCCCTCAAGGACCGACTCCTGACGGTCCAGGAGCCCCAGACCTAAAAAAATCTGTCAGGAGCGACCTGTCCACAATAAAGTGTTCCGGTATCCACTGCCGCTCCTCCAGACCGTAACCCTTCCAGTCCACTAAGAATTGGCGACCCCGGCCCCGCTTCCGGACAGCAAGAATCTTCTGCACCGTGTACACCGGACCCCCACCCACCATTCTGGGCGGAGGAGGCGGCTCCGAGGGGGGCATCAGGGAACTGTCCACCACCAGCTTCACCTTGCTGACATGAAACGTGGGGTGAATCCGGAGGGACCGGGGCAGCCGAAGGCGGACCGTTGCAGGGTTGACGACCTTGGTGACGGGAAACGGACCCACAAATCTTGGAGCCAACTTTCTGCTAGGAAGGTGCAAGTTGAGGTCCTTGGTTGAGAGCCAGACCTTCTGACCTGGACGGTAAGTGGGGGCGGGACGCCTCCGGCGGTCAGCAGCCGCCTTGACCCTGTTCTGTTGCTGAACCAAAACCTGCCGGGCTGCCGCCCAGACCCGACGGCAGCGGCGGACCAGGGCGTGGACAGACGGAACCGCAACCTCTGGTTCCAAGGCCGAAAACAGGGGAGGCTCATATCCGAAGACACACTTGAAGGGCGAGACGCCGGTGGCCGAAGTGGGCAGGGTGTTGTGCGCGTACTCAACCCAGATCAAGTGCCTGCTCCATGTTGAGGGGTTCTGAGAGACCAAGCACCGGAGGCCGGTTTCCAGCTGCTGATTAAGGCGTTCAGTCTGGCCATTGGATTCAGGATGGTATCCCGAGGTCAAGCTGACCGTAGCACCGATGAGCCGGCAGAACTCCTTCCAGAACCGGGATATGAACTGAGGCCCCCGGTCCGACACAATGTCCTTCGGGAAACCGTGGTACCTAACAATCTGGTTCATGATAACTTCAGCCGTACCTTTAGCTGAAGGCAGTCTAGGCAGGGCGATGAACCGGACCATCTTGGAGAACCTGTCCATGACCGTTAGAACCGTGGTGTGTCCACGAGAGACGGGAAGCCCGGTGACGAAGTCCATGGAAATGTCTGCCCACGGTCTGGAAGGAACGGGAAGTGGTTGTAGGAGCCCCATGCGACGACTGGTGGAAGACTTGTTCCTGGCACAGACTGAACAGGCGGAAACGTACTCCCGGACCTCCGGCCCCATGCGAGACCACCAGAACCTCCGAGAGATGGCGTGCATGGTCCGCCTTACTCCCGGATGACAGGAAAGCAGAGAGGTGTGGGCCCAGTGGATCACCCTTGAGCGCAGTGTCGGGGGTACAAATAGGCGATTCCTTGGGCAACCACTGGGCGTCTGCACCCCACTGTTAGCCTGCCTTACCTCAGATTCTCTCTGCCAAGATACCGCTCCAACCACACAAGTCAGTGGAAGAATACGTTCAGGTTCTTTGGCAACAGGCGCGGGGTCGAACTGACGAGACAGGGCATCCGGCTTGACGTTCTTGGACCCCGGCCTGTAAGAAAGGGAGAAAGAAAAACGATCAAAAAAAAAGCCGCCATCGGGCCTGGCGAGCATTTAGTCTCTTGGCAGTCCTTATATTTAAGGTTTCTGTGATCTGTCCAGACAATGAAGGGGTGCTCCGCACCCTCTAGCCAGTGGCGCCACTCCTCCAGAGCCACCTTGACCGGCAACAGCTCCCGATTGCCGATGTCATAGTTGCGTTCCGCCTGAGAGAGACGCCGGGACATGAACGCACAGGGATGAACCTTCCCATCCTGCTCCAACCGCTGCGAGAGGACAGCCCCTAACCCTTCATTGGAGGCGTCCACCTCCACGATGAACTGACGGTGAGGATCAGGCATAGTGAGCAGCGGAGCGGATGTGAAGCGGTGTTTCAGCGCCCGGAAAGCGGCCTCGGCCGCAGGCGTCCACCGGTACTGCACCCGTGGAGACGTGAGGGCATGGAGGGGCGCTGCAATGGAGCTGAAACCCCGGATAAAGCGTCTGTAAAAGTTCGCAAAGCCTAAGAATTGCTGCAGCTTCTTACGGCTGTCAGGTGTCGGCCAGTCCTTTACGGCGCTGACCTTGGCTGGATCCATCTCTACCGCCCCTGCGGACACAACAAAACCTAGGAAGGCGACGGTGGTGACGTGGAACTCACTCTTTTCGGCCTTGACGTAGAGGTGGTTATCCAGAAGTCGCTGGAGGACTGCAGAGACATGGGAGACATGAGAGTCCAGGTCCGGGGAGTAAATCAGGATGTCGTCCAAATAAACGTACACAAAATGATCCAAGAAGTCCCTGAGGACATCATTGATCATGGCCTGAAAAACGGCGGGGGCGTTAGTAAGTCCAAAGGGCATGACCAGGTATTCATAGTGGCCTCTATGTGTATTGAACCCTGTTTTCCACTCGTCCCCCTCTCTAATCCTGACCAAATGATAGGCGTTACGGAGATCGAGCTTGGTGAACACCCGGGCCTGCTGGAGCTGGTCAAAAACAGAGGACATGAGCGGTAACGGATATCTGTTCTTGACGGTTATGTTGTTGAGCGCGCTGTAATCTATGCAGGGTCGGAGAGTCCCATCCTTTTTCCCGACAAAGAAGAACCCGGCACCAGCTGCAGATGAGGAGGGACGAATGAGACCCGCTGCCAGGGATTCGTCAATGTATTTGTTAAGGGCCTGGCGTTCCGAAGATGCGATCGAGTACAGGTATCCCTTAGGAATGGTGGACCCCGGAACCAGGTCGATGGCGCAGTCATAGGGCCGATGAGGCGGGAGGCTCAGAGCCCGGTTCTTATTGAAGACCTCGGCCAGATGATGGTAACAGGAGGGTATAGTGCTCAGGTCAGGGACCTCTGGACCTGAAGCAGGACGAACAGGGACAGGGTTATTGTTCATGACGGTTTGTTTACCTGCGGGATGGGAAATTCTGTGTCTGTCACATCCTGGCCCCCACTCCAGTATTTTCCCGGTCGCCCAGTCCACCCTGGGACTGTGCTCACACAGCCAAGGAAATCCCAGAACCAACTCCCTAGAGGAGCCCCTAAACAGGTGGAAAGACATGACCTCTGTATGGTTGTCTATGGACAGTTTGATAGGTTCGGAAACATGCGTGATATCAAAGAGACCCCTCCCATGAAGGCCCCGAGCCTGGATGGGTCTGTCTAGTGGCTGTGGCTTAAGACCTAAGCTGATGGCCAGCTTCCAGTCCATAAGGCTTACATCAGCCCCGGAGTCAATGAGGGCTACGAGAGTCATAGAAGAGCCATGGTGGGTTACCACTAATGACGTGAGGCTCCGTGCGCGTCTGCCCGTAGCGGTGATCTGACTCACCAACGTGGCTTTTTTCATGGGACAGGAGATCACGGGATGACCGATCTCCCCACAGTAGAAGCACCGCCCCTCCTGCAGGCGTCGCTGTCGTTCCTCCGCCGAAAGACGTGTCCGTCCCTCGTGCACGGGGACGGAGGGATGCAGGTCGGCTGTGGAGCGGCGGAAGTTTCTTCTTTCCGTGGAAGCAGCCCTGCGAGCCGACCCGCCTCCTGATGATCCGCTGCCACGTCGGGAGACCAGTTCACGGATTCGATTATCCGTGCGGATGGCGAGAGCGATCAGGGAGTCAAGATCCTGAGGTAAGTCCACCGGAATGAGCTGCTCCTGAATGCGCGGAGCCAGCCCCTTCATGAAAAAAATCATACAGCGCCACCGAGTTCCACCCGCTCTCAGCCGCTACGGTGCGGAATCGGATGGCGTAATCACAGACGGAGTCCCCACCTTGGCGTATGAAGGTGAGCTCACGGGCTTTTTCCTGGCTGGTAGACACCGGGTCAAAAGTGTTCTGTAGCGCCTCCTGGAAGGCTACGAGGGACGAGGAGAGCGGGGAGGCGCGAGCCCACTCAGCCATGGCCCATGCACGAGCCCTCCCCGCTAAATGAGAAATCATGAAGGCGATCCTGGCTCTGTCAGAAACAAAGGCATGGGGGGAATGTTCAAAATGGATCGAACAGTCAGTGAGGAAGGGCTTACATAGTCCAGGTTCTCCTGAGTAACGATCGGGAGGAGCGAGTTCGATTTCCAGGCTCCTGGCAGGCATGGGAGTAGGAGGAGTTGGGGGAGGGTTGGTCCAGAGTGAACTTGAACGGAGGTCTTGAACTTGGGTAGAGACCTGGCCCATATGGGACGCCAGGGCCTTCTGGAGGTCCTCCTGATGAGAAAGGCGGGCTTCCAGGCGTTGCAGGATAGATGTTAATCCACTGCTCTCTGCTGAGTCCATTCTGGCCTGTTTGTACTGACAAGGCAGAACACAGGACTGGACTCAGATGCAGAGTTTCAAAGAGACTTTAATTCTGTGGCTCAAGAGAAAGGCTAAGTTTGACTGGTTAAAGCACAAGACAAACAGGCACAGGACAAAGGGAAACACAGGCTATAAATACATGAGGAAGGGAAGCACAGGTGGGAATGATCAGGAAATAATGAGACAGACTCAGGTGTGGGGAACAGGCAAGGCAGGAAGGGGAAGGTCTGGAACGAGAGGTAAGTTAGACTTGAGACATGACAACACTTTGCTCTGACTGGATTGATCTGTGATGTTTACAAGTTTTTATAAAAGTCTTAAAAACATTAATAATTTTAACCTGTTCAAAAGTGACATTTCCTGTCTGGTTCATAATAGATGTGATTGTTGATTTTTCTTTATTGGTTTTAAGTCGATTTGCTAGAAATTTGGCAGATTTATTTGAGTTTTCAAGTCTTTCAAGTCAAAGTCTTTGTCTATCAAATGGTGTTTGTCATTTGACAGAAGCTTTAGCTTGCTTAAGTCTTCCAGAAGTTGTTCCTGTGCAGAAGCAACGAGCAGCCTCCAGAGTTTCCAACTGAAATAAAATCTGCTTTTTCTTTGTGTTTTTTGTATATGTTGAATACAAATTGATTTTCCGTCTCATCCTAGTTTTTGCTGTTTCCCAGAGAACACATGAGGAAAAGTCAGGAGTATTGTTAATTTCTAAGGAGGTTGCCACTCTTTTTTAAAGAATTGGTCTTTAAGCAGAGCTGTAATAAACCTCCAGGTTTATTTTAAAAAATACACACATCTCCCACCCTTTTAACCAATGGAGATAAACAATGGGAAACAGGCTGAACACTTGAAAGGCTGGTTGGTGGAAATGCTAAGTTGAGACCCCTTCTCTCGAGGTACAGTACAGACCAAAAGTTGGGACACACCTTCTCTTTTAGAGTTTTCTTTATTTTTTTCACTATGAAAATTGTAGATTCACACTGAAGGCATCAAAACTATGAATTAACACATGTGGAATTATATACATAAAAAAAGTGTGAAACAACTGAAAATATGTCATATTCTAGGTTCTTCAAAGTAGCTACCTTTTGTTTTGATTACTGCTTTGCACACTCTTGGCATCCTCTTGATGAGCTTCTAGAGGTAGTCACCTGAAATGGTCTTCCAACAGTCTTGAAGGAGTTCCCAGAATGCTTAGCACTTGTTGGCCCTTTTGTCTTCACTCTGCGGTCCAGCTCACCCCAAACCATCTGGATTGGGTTCAGGTCCGGTAACTGTGGAGGCCAGGTCATCTGGCGCAGCACCCCATCACTCTCCTTCTTGGTCAAGTGGTTCGAGGATTCTTTATTGCCATTTTCGGTGAACAGGGCAGTTTCACAGAATTGAATGCTAATGTGCAACATAAAACACTTAAGAATAGAGAAAAATGAACAACAGTAAGCAAAATTGAAAAATGACACAATGGTCAGAACAATAAATAGAATAAGTAGTGCAAGCAGTGCAAACAGTGCAAACTCAGGATAATCAAGATGATCAATAGCCCTTACACAGCCTGGAGGTGAGTTGAGGTCATTGCCCTGTTGAAAAAGAAATGATGGTCCAACTAAACGCAAACCGGATGGAATAGCATGCCGCTTCAAGATGCTGTGGTAGCCATGCTGGTTCAGTATGCCTTCAATTTGGAATAAATCCCCAACAGTGTCACCAGCAAAGAACCCCCACATCATCACACCTCCTCCTCCATGCTTCACGGTGGGAACCAGGCATGCAGAGTCCATCCGTTCACCTTTTCTGCGTCGCACAAAGACACAGTGGTTGGAACCAAAAATCTCCAATTTGGACTCATCAGACCAAAGGCCAGATTTCCTCTGGTCTAATGTCCATTCCTTGTGTTCTTCAGCCCAAACAAGTCTCTTCTGCTTGTTGCCTTTCTTTAGCAGTGGTTTCCTAGCAGATATTCTACCATGAAGTCCTGATTCACACAGTCTCCTTTGAATAGTTGTTGTAGAGATGTGTCTGCTGCTAGAACTCTGTTAGCCATTGACCTGCTCTCTAATCTGGGCTGCTGTTAACCTGCCATTTCTGAGGCTGCTGACTCGGATGAACTTATCCTCTGCAGCAGAGGTGACTCTTGGTCTTCCTTTCCTGGGGAGGTCCACATGTGAGCCAGTTTCTTTGTAGGTGTTTGTCTGCAGGATGCCCCCCCCCTCGCTGATTTGAGTTGAGCATTTCATTTCTAATGCTCATGTGGCAGAATAAAAAAAAAAGGGATCTAGCATGTCCCAAAAGCCAAGTTCCATGACCGGGGTTTGGGGCCGCAGAGGCACCCGCCCTCGACTGCCACCCAAACCACAATGCACCGGCCCCTTTTGAGGTCTCCTACGGGAGGTGGGCCCATGGGAGAGTGCTCCCACGTCGCTCCTTCAGGCTGTGCCCGACCGAGCCCCGGTCACCAAGCACCTGCCTGCGAGCCCCAACCCCGGGCCTGGCTCCAGAGTGGGGCCCCGGTGACGCCAATCAGGGCCACGTAATCGGGTCCTTGATCTTTCCTTTCATCAGGGGATACTGAACCGCTCTTTGTCTGGCTCGTCACCCAGGACCTGTCTGCCATGGGAGACCCTACCAGGGGCTTAAGCCACAGACAGCTTAGCTCCTGGGATCACTCAGGCTCTCAAACTCCCCCACCACGTCAATGTGGCGGTTCACCTCGGATTCAGGAACAACAGTGCGGTTTCCGTCCTGGTCGTAGAACAGTGGACCAGTTTGCTTACCCAGTCCATATGTGTTTTGTGGATTTGGAGAAGGCGTTCGACCGCGTCCCCCGTGGTATCCTGTGGGAGGTGCTCTGTGAGTATGGGGTCCGGGGAGCCTTACTGAGGGCTGTCCGGTCTTTGTGTGACCGGAGTAGGAGCTTGGTTCGCATAGCCGGCAGTAAGTCAGACCTGTTCCCGGTCCACGTTGGACTCCGGTAGGGCTGCCCTTTATCACCGGTTCTGTTCATAGTTTTTATGGACAGAATTTCTAGGCACAGCCAGGGGCCGGAGGGGATCTGATTTGGGGACCACGGGATTTCATCTCTGCTTTTTGCAGATGATGTTGTCCTGTTGGCTTCATCGAGCCAGGACCTCCAGCGTGCCCTGGGGCAGTTTGTGGCCGAATGTGAAGCGGCTGGGATGAGGGTCAGCTCAGCTAAATCTGAGGCCATGGTTCTCGACCGGAAAAAGGTAGTTTGACATCTCTCGGTGGGTGGAGTGTCCCTGCCCCAGGTGGAGGAGTTTCAATATCTGGGGGTCTTGTTCACGACTGATGGAAGACTGGAGCGTGAGATCGACAGGCGAATTGGAGTGGTGTCCGTAGTTATGCGGTCGCTGTAATGGTCCGTTGTGGTGAAGAGAGAGCTGAGCCGAAAAGCAAAGCTCTCAATTTGCCGGTCGATCTTCGTTCCAATACTCACCTATGGTCATGAGATATGGCTTCATCACCGAAAGAACGAGGTCCCGAATACAAGTGGCTGAAATGAGCTTGCTCCGTAGGGTGGCGGGGCGCTCCCTTAGAGATAGGGTGAGAAGCTCGGTCACCTGTGGAGAGCTCAGAGTAGAACCGCTTCTCCTCCACATCGAAAGGAGCCAGTTGAGGTGGCTCGGGCATCTAGTCCGGATGCCTCCTGAACGCCTCCCTGGAGAGGTGTTCCAGGCATGTCCCACTGGGCGGAGGCCCCGGGGAAGACCCAAGACACACTGGAGAGACTACGTCTCTGGCCTAGGAACGCCTAGGGTCCCCCCAGAGGAGCTGGAGGAAGTGGCTGGGGCGAAGGAAGTCTGGGCATCTCTGCTCAGTCTGCTGCCCCCGCGACACGGGACCGGATAAACGGAGGAAGATGGATGGATGGATGGATCTAGCATTTTTACACCTGCAAGGACTCTTGAGGGAAGTTCCAGCTATCTCCCCATGATTCTGGCCACGCCTCCCTTCCCCCTGGCTAATGTTGCAGCCTTGGTGGTCCGTCCCACCAAACACCCGAATGAGGTTTCCTGAACATTTGGTTTTAGACGGATGGCTGTTGGACGGCAGAACCTGAACCCCCTAGAGGGTTTGACAAGGCAGAACAGTCCAGAACGAAGACACTCAACAGAACTTTTTCATGACAGAATCATCAAGTATTTTTTTGTGGCTCTTCTATTTTTTGATTTTGATTTGCAATGGTATTTCAAGCAATCAAATGAAAATAATACATAAAAACAATACAATCATCAGTTATACAATCATACAAGGACGTATCAAACTTTGGATAATTAGACATATTAATAAAGATTGCTTGAAAGTGATTGGAAGGAAGTGAATTTATATAGTCCCTCCCCGGTTCTAATGTAACCATTTTATTACATGATTTATCATTATCCGGTTTATAACTTTTATCAGACAGAATTAAGAATCCTGAAGTATCAATAAAGCACATGCATGACAAAGATGAATTACTTAAATTATGTAAAAAATAACTTTTAGAAATCAACATGGTAAATGCAGATCAGTTATCCAAAATATATGCAGATTATGTTACTTATAAAAGTCATTGATATGATTAAAAAATAATACTAAATCAGTAAAATAGACATAACACTGTTTCAGAAATTTTCATAGCAAAAAACATGATCAAGCATCAAAAGTTAAAAATATGTGCAAAATTATGTAACATTAGGAAAAATCATGAATCAACTAATCAATTTTTGGAGCAAGTGAGGTAATATTTGAAGCTGCTTCCCTCATCAGCTGAAATGTTCTACGTCCGTACACGTAGAGACCGTCCAACAGTAAAGAAACGTCCACATTCAGCCAGCGTCTGACTATTTCATGGTGATGAAGGAGTGGTGAGAGCCGTTGGTAGAGCCGGCCGCGGTGGAGGCCTGCACCCACGCCTCATATAGGGAGTCCTCCATCAGAGACTCCAACTTAAGCAACGTGGAGTTGGCGGGCACGGGCACCTCTGAAGGGAACACAGCACACGCTCAGAGTCTGATCCAGCAGGGAGCTGGAGCTGCAGAGGTCAGCAGAGGTCCTACCTCGAATCTCCTCCCCCAATTTGTAGAAGACGGTGTACTTGTTCATGAAGCCTCGTCGGTCCCGTAGAGGGATCTCCTCCCACACCAGCTCCGCCTCGTTGTGTCCGGGTTTCCCGTTCAGCTTGACGGTCGGGCCCCGCAGGGGAGCTGCAGGCAAACGACATCTTCATCAGAAACCTTCAGCTCAGCTGGCAAAGGGTAAACAGAGCCGAGGATGACGAAGCTCTGTGCCGCCGCCATCCCATTTCTGTGCTTCCCACAGGACAGGGGGTCACCAACCCTGTGCCCACGGGCGCCCATGCGCCCTCAAGCACCCCTTGTGGCGCCTGCAGAGAATGCTCCAAAAATAGCACTGCTCACATAGCTAATCAACATATTGCTGCGATCTTGGGGTTAGCCCCGCCTTCAGCTTTTAAGACTCATGGGAAGTGGAGAATCTTGGGTGTGTTAAATTGCTAACCATAAGTGAGGGAGCTGTGAGCAGAAGTGAGGTTAATGCTGTTTGGCTGGTGGTGGGTGTGTACAAAATAAATTAAATGATTTTCTGCTAGCTTATGTGAGTGTCGTTCTCAACAAACCGGGGTTGTGCTTTGTATGGGGCACGGGAAGCAGTTTCTGACATGTCCAGTGTGGTCACTACTAAGTAAGAGGATAGATAGTGAATTAAGACTCGGGCGCAACGGTACTTACCTGGATAGTAGAGGGTGATGATTCAGTGCTTGCTATTAGTTATTGTGGCACTTTAGTTATCGTTAACTATCGTGAAATATATGGCAGGGTATGGAACGGCCTGAAACTTGCGAATCGGCGCTCCCACCTTTGAGAAAGAGGTGCGTGTGTGTGAGGAGAAGGGGAGGGGTTGTGGGCGCAGGTTGCGAGGTAAAACCGCGCACGGAGATCATTGCGCAACACGTGGATCATCGGGTGGCTTAAATTACTCAGTCATTCTAATAATGTCATTCTTCACAAACTATTGCTGACGTTTTTATTACTGGTCTGTATTTTTTCCTTATCCATTTATTTTTACGGTTGTTTAGTTGGTGATAGTAACGTTTAGGTAACGTTTAGTAACGTTTAAATAAAGACAGTAATGCAGGCTGGAAAACAGCTGCACTTTTTCAGAACAAAAATAAACTATAGATCATTTGTTTATGAAAATATTGCGAATTTTGGAGGATTTTTACTGTTAGTGTTGCACAAAATTAGGAAAATGGCAAATATTTTTGGAGTAATCCCAGTGATGAGTTTCTGTAATTTAGTTTTTAACGTTTTATGAAACCTAAATATGATTTTCAAAATAACAGGTTTTCAAATAATCAAATCCCTCTGATACGTTTCACAAAGACACACACAGGATCAAAGACACACTCAGGACCAAAGACACACACAGGACCAAAGACACACACAGGACCAAAGACGCACCCAGGACCAAAGACGCACTCAGGACCAAAGACGCACACAGGACCTAAGACGCACTCAGGACCAAAGACGCACTCAGGACCAAAGACTCACACAGAACATCACACACCAAGCAGAACTTATTGCTAAAAATGATGTTAGGAGTTCAGCTCTAAAAAAATGAAAAAAGAGCAAAGAAAATGGAAAAATTTGATTTATTATGTCTAATTATTAGTATTTCCTGGCTTTGTTTGTTCATATTTGCATTATTTTGACAGAATATATTTATTAATCTGGATTAATATTCTTGTCTGTTTTCATTCATATTTATGCTTAAAAAGTTAAAAAAAAAATTTAACTTGTCCTGTCCAACAGCTGGGCAGAAAGATGAGAGCTGAGGGCCTCTTGTGTTGGACATATTTTACTTTAACAAGAGGGGTTATTAAACTTCAGACAAACCAAAGGCATGACTGAATAAACCCCTTTTGTAATTGAGGCCAAACTTTATTAATTTCAATTATGTTTGAAAATCTTTGGTGTTGGACCGGACGGAAAAGGAAAGGAGGAAAGAAGAGAGAGGGACGTTAGAGGGGGGGGGGGGGGTGATAGTGGGAGGGGGGATAAGACCATGAAGCAGCATAGAGCAGACAAGTTTACTGGTTGTTTATCATTACGGCAAGGCTCAAATGTAGTACAAACGGGCGGGGCCTGTCCACACACACACTGAAATGTCATAAACACACCTGCTAGCTGCAAAAATGTCCACATGTCAACATGTACACAAAATAGATAGTGTTCACACACGCATACCTATGCCTTTAAACCAACTAGTGTGAGATCTTTCATTCATTCAATCATGCAAACTATTAGCGCAAAGGTGAGCTAACACCTGTGCTCAGGTGAGTGTTTATGTTCTTCTAAAATGGATGGTGGAATGTGAAAAGAAGGAGGAGGAGCGCCCAGCCACCCCCACACCCAGACCCCCGCCGCAGCAGCAGCGGCAGCCGGAACCCCCCAACGCCACATGGCAGCAGGCAGGGGACAACCGCCCCCCGGGCGACCAAATCCGCCACCCAGGCCAGGACCAGCAGGACCGCCACGAGGCCCCCAGAGCCAGAGAGCAGGGAAGCACGGGGGAAAGAGAGCGGCGCCCCAGCCCAACCAGGAGAACAGCCCCCCGCCGCATCGGAAGAGCCCAACGCAGGGCCCCACCCGAGAAGGGCACCCATAGCCCCAGACGAGCACCACATCACCACCCAGGAGTTCTGGGCATCCCCCCGCCCCAACCCCAGGTACGAGTCAGGACCCCCCAAGGGAGACCCGCTCCGCGCTCCAGGCAGCCACCCATCCGGCCCACGGTTGGTCCAGGGAGGAGCAAGGCAGGGGCCAGCCACCCTCACCCCGGAGGGGAGCACCCCGGGGAAAAAGGGGGGCCCACAAGGGGTGTTGAAAACATGGCCCGACCAGGCTCGGCCACTGTTGGAAGTTTGGCGGGGCCCAGCGCCCAGGGCCAAAGACCCGAACCCACCCCAGGGACATGGACACCCCCGGCTCAGGTGTAATGTGAACCCCCCCCTGAGCGGAGAGAGCACCGCCGGGCCCAGGAGACCGGCACCCAGGGGACACGGCAGCCGCCGCCAAGGGACCCGTACCCCCCACCAGAGAAGGGGTAGGGGGCAGATGGTCCTAGGTCCCACCTTCCTTGCAAAATGTGTGTGTGCGTGTATGTGTGTTTGTGGGGGTGTGTGTGTGCATGTGTGTGTGTTATGTGTTGGAGTGTATATTTTGAGGGGGAAGGGGTGTGTGTCCTAAGGGGGGTGCAGTAAAATTGGCGGTTAGGGCACTGAGGGGACATCTCCTGATTACTCACAGTGATGTCCCCTCACCCTCCCCACCAAGGGGCCCTAAATGTCTAATGTGCGATTAAAATTGGCAGGTAGGGTGCTAGGAGGACATCCGCTGCTTGCTGGCAGTGATTTCCAAGCACCCCCCCCTACCAGGGGCCCTACATGTCTAAGGTGCAAATAAAACCGAGAGAGGGGGGGCCCACTCCATACGGCAACCATGGGAGGGGTACCACTGCCAAGTAGCTCCCCCCCAAGGCGCATCGCAGGCTAAACCCCCCACCCCTTCACCCTAATATGAGGTTGTATGAGGAAGGGGGTAGGTTGGGAACAGCTGGTAGACTGTCCCCCCGGTGGTCAAACAGCTGTCCCCCAGCCCCCCCCAGCACAGGGGCCAGGCCACCCCAGCCCAGGGACCCCATCCCCCGAGGAGCCGACACCCCAGGCCCAGCACCACCACCCCACACAGAGAGAGGAGCCAGAAAGCGCCGCCCCCCCTGGAGCAAGCCCAGCCCCCCCCCCCCCCCCCCCAAGCGCCGGCCCTGGAAGAGCTCTGGTCAGGCCTCGACGGGACCGAGGCAGCCAACCGGCCGGGGCAACCCCCCAAGGCCCCGTAACAATAGTGGGCTCCCCCTCCTCCCCCAGAACGCCCCCCCCACAGGACAGGGCCGACAAGCCCCCACCCCACCCCACCCCAGACCCCGCAGCCGAAGCGGATGACCCCCAGAGCGACCGGGGGCCCCAAGAGGGTTGTCCCGTCCCGTCCCAGAGCCAGGGAAGGGCCGATCCCAGCCCCAGGTGTAGATGGTCAGCCCGCTGGGCCCCCCCCCGAGCAGGGCCCCCCGCAAACCCCCCCCCCCCCCCCAGCACAGGCAAAGGGACCCCCCCCCCCCCCCCAGGCCAAGCCAGGCCACGCCCCCCCCCCCCACACCCAAGCCCAAAGGACCACACCGCGCCCCAGCCCGCCACACCCAGGCACCGGACCCGACCACCCGACTACCCGACCACCCGACCAACGGAGCCCCCGCCGCCCGGCCAGGCACCGACCCCCACCCCAAACCACGGCAGAAGGGCAAGGATGATTTTGATATTTTGAGAAATTCCCACCAGGCTGTTAAAGTGGCGTTTATATTAATAGTTTTGAAACAATCCTGTTTTTTAACTATTTGGCTAATAAATGGTAGCTCTGAGAGGTTGATCTTTCCACATAACACCTGTTCCAAGTCTAACCATGAGTTGGTTTCTGGATTATTTTTTAACCATTTTAAGATGTATTGTAATCTATTTGCAAGAAAATATTTGTGGAAATTAGGTAATTCTAATCCTCCACATCTTTTTGCAGATTTTAAAGTTTTTAGACTAATTCTTGCAGGTTTATTGTTCCATAAAAAGCTTCATATGGATGAGTCTAATGTTTTGAACCATTTTAATGGCGGTTGTGTGGGAATCATTGAGAAGAGATAATTAACTTTGGGTAAGATTTTCATTTTAACCGTGGCTACCTTGCCCATAAGGGACAGAGGCAGGTTGGTCCAGCGTGTTAGATCGTCCTGTATGCTTTTCAGTAATGGGGTGTAGTTTAGCTGCACCAGTTCTGATAGTTTGGGGGAAAAGTAAATACCCAGATATTTGACATTTCCTGTTTTAACTAGAATTGTGAGCCTTTGTTCCATATTCCTGTTGAGCGGTAATAAAACAGACTTATTCCAATTAATGGAATAGTCTGATATGGAAGAGAATTCATTAACGATCATTGCTGTTTCATTTACAGAATGTAGATTCCTTAAAAACAGTAATATGTCATCTGCATAGAGACTAATTTTATGATGGCTGTGTTTGGTTTTAATTCCTTTAAAGCTCTCATTCTGTCTTATTGCTACAGCTAGAGGCTCAATGAATATAGCAAAAAGAGAAAGAGAGAGTGGGCAACCCTGTCTGGTTCCTCTACCAAGAAAAAACCTGTTTGAAGTCTGTTTATTAGTTCTAACTGATGCATTGGGGTTGTGATATAATATTTTGATCCAATTGATGAATGCTTCTCCAAAACCAAACTTATGGAGGGCAGCAATAAGGAACTTCCAATTTACTCTGTCAAAGGCTTTTTCAGCATCCAGCGATAGTACCGTCATTTCCTGGTTTTCAATGGTGGCAAAGTGTATTATATTAACAAGTCTGCGGACATTGTCATCAGAGTGTCTGCCTTTGATGAATCCAGTTTGGTCGAAGTGAATTATGTGAGGAGTGATTTTTTCTATTCTCTGTGCTAGTGCTTTGCAGATAATTTTTACATCTGCATTGATTAGAGAAATAGGGCGATAGCTTGAAGGACTAGTGGGGTCTCTGTCTGGTTTTAGAAGAAGAATTATGTTGGCTGAGTTCATGTTAGGTGGCATTGATTGGCTCTCATTAATAGATGTGACAGTTTTATAAAATGTTGGTGCCAGTTGTTCCCAGAATTCTTTATAAAACTCAGCAGGAAAGCCGTCAGGCCCTGGTGCTTTACCATTAGGCATAAGTAATAGAGCTTCATGAAGCTCAGACAACGAGAGCGGAGAATCTAAGTTTGTGATTTGATCCTCATTTAGCCTGGGTAGGTTTACATTATCAAGAAATGAGTCAATACTTTGCTCTGACGGATTGATCTGTGATGTGTACAAATTTTTATAAAAGTTTTCAAATGCGTTATTAATTTTGACCGGGTCGCGAGTGACATTTCCTGTTTGGTCCATAATAGAGGTGATTGATGATTTCTCTCTATTAATTTTAAGCTGATTAGCCAGAAATTTGCCAGATTTATTAGAGTTTTCAAATCTTTCAAGTCGTAGCCTTTGTATTTGAAATTGTGTTTGTTTATTAATGATGTCATTTAACTGCAGCTTTAAATTTTTCAGATCTCCCAGAATGTGCTCCTGTGCAGAAGCAGCATAAGCAGTCTCCAGGGTTTTGATTTTATTTTCTAATTCTAATAAATCTGCTTTCTCTTTGCGTTTTTTGTGCGTTGAATAAGAAATGATTTTCCCTCTCATGACTGCCTTTGCTGTTTCCCAAAGAAGGCATGGTGAGGTGTCTGGAGTATTGTTGAAGTCTAAAAAGGTTGCCCACTCTTTTTTAAAAAATTCTAGAAATTCCTGGTCCTTTAACAGAGACGTATTAAACCTCCAGGTTGTACCTGAGGGTGTCGATTTTTCCCTAGAGATATTTACAGAAACTGGTGCATGATCACTGATAATAATTGAATGGATATTGGAACTTTGAATATTTTTTAAAAGAGAGTTACTGATTAATAAATAGTGTAAACTGGAGTGTGAGTGGTGAACTGGAGAGAAAAAGGTGAACCCTTTAGTGCTTGGATGACATGAGCGCCACGCGTCGCAGAGACCCAGATCATTCATGTACTGCTTTAGAATACTTGCAGACCGCCATGTACGCTGATTTGCTGCTGTGCTGAGTCTGTCAAGTACAGGGTCCAAAACAAGGTTGACATCTTCTCCGATAATGATTGTGAAGTCAGAGTGAACTGAGAGTGAGGTGAAGAATCTGTGAAAGAAGGAAGAGTCGTCAACATTAGGACCATAAATACTCGCTATACAAAAGTCCTTATTCTGAATGGATATATTAATGATTACAAATCTGCCTTCTGGGTCAGTAACTGTATCCTTATGAGTAAAATTAAGATTTTTATTATTTAAAACAGCAACTCCTCGTTTGGAGTTGTAACTGGCAGAATATATAACTGGAAATTGTAAGCAGCACATGAGGTGACTCAATGAATTCGATAAATGGGTCTCCTGCAGTAGAGCTATATCTGCTTTTAGACCACACAGGTGATTTAACACGTTCAATCTCTTTGGCCCAGAGCCAAGTCCACGCACATTCCAGCTAACGATGTTAAGACTGTTCATAACTGCTCTGACTGAAAAGTTGTAAAGCTAAGTAATGCGTTTGTGCCAGTCCGTGTGCGTGTGCCCGCATTGCAAACCCGCTTAAAAAGTTAAAGTTAAGTTAAAGTTTAGCTTTAGTGTGTTCAATAAATGTTTATCTTGTTCGCCCCACCACCTAAAGTGTGTTTTGGATGTAGGCCCCCTCTGCAACTGAGTTTTACCCCCCCTGTAATACGAGTCTAGAAAATTCATGCATTTTTTGTGTAAAATGAGCAAATAAAAATAGGGCACACAAAAGGATGTCGTCAAATTGTTTTTAGCAAACAGGTCCTGTGTCGCCCTTCATACCACTTAGTGCCCAAGAAATAGCCCTCAGTCCCCTACCACAGGACAATGGCTCGGTTCCCCACAGAGAAACATCGGGATTTTCTCTGACCAGCTCAACCGTGGCTGAAGCAGGTCAGATCACGGCTCTGTGTAAACAGAACAAACACCAGACCTTTTTTAAGTCTCACCTCCTTGTTCCACATAAGCCAACATCTGAACCGGCTTCCCGATCCCTCTGGAGAACACGGGATAGACGGAAACGGTGTAGCACACGAAGGGATCCAGCCTCCCTGGAGGGGTGGGAAGAGATGTTAACCCACTGCTTCCAGTCTGACTTATCAAAAAACTGCATAATTAGCCGGACACACAGAGAAAGCACTGACGTCATCGCCCCGCCTCCTCGCTGGATTGTTTTTCGAAATGAATATTGCGACAATGTTGGCAGGGTGGATGTTAAAATGAAAATGCAATCCCCTCTTTGCATTTTCGTTTTAATTATGACACAGTATAAGCGGTTTTAAGTATAAAATGAAAAAGCATTTGAAGTATTGATTTTTCATTTGAAGTTTGAGTCAAAAAAAGCAGCTTTATTTTGAAAATGAAAAAGCATCTCTGTTGATCCATTTTAATTGTCAAAGTAGACATTTCTAATTGAATTTTGCTACACATTCTTACAGCAGGGATGTCCCAATCAGTCCAGATCAGATAGTTTTAAAAAAAACGATCCAGGCTGCTCCCCATTTTTATTTCATTCTTCTTCTTTTATCATTTCAAACTTAAACAGAACACTTCTGTGAAGTAGCTTCAAAAATCAAGTAAAAATAGTTGCAACTCTCAACTAGACTTTTTTTTCTATGTGAGAAAGTTTGGAAACTTGCGTTAAAACGAAAGGTCTTTTGGAATAATTAATAAAAATTAATTAATAGAAGTGACATTTTCTCTATGAAATCTTTGTTGCAGTAAGGTGATAAAGTTTGGTGACTTTAGGATCTTCAGAGCCATTTTTAATTTAATTTCTCCATTACAATTGAAATCAAGAACTTTCTTCCATAATCGTTTTTAGCATGAATGTAATGATGACTTTTCACAACTGGATCATATCAATGTAACCTTTTTTTTTTTTTTAGTTTGCCTTGGAGAGATCATTGTTTTATTTACTTATTTCATTTCTTTTTTTAAAGGACCTATAACATGCAAAATCCACTTTTATGAGCTTTTAAATGTATTATAATGTTATTTCCTCATGAAATATATTAAGATCCAGTCACAGATTTCTGAGGACCAGCCCCTCCCAACCCACAAAAATGGGCGGGTCCTCACATTGTGATGTCACAAAGAGAGGAACCGCCCATTACTGCTGCCTTTTCCTCCACTATTCAAAGACGTCACCCGGCAGAGCTGGTCATCCGTGATCTCTGTATTTTAGGAACGTGCATGTGGGAAGAGAGTGCACGTGGTCGTGTCAGTCTGAGTGTGCAGGACGCCGGTACCTGTGAGTGTGCGGTTGCTCGTCTTGATCACTCGCCGCCAGTCCAGCCTGCCGTCACTCAGCCACTCCACCACATACCCCGACAGCAATTTGTTGCGGAGGGGTTTCCACTCCACCACCAGCTGGCCCTCGTGGGGCCACACCTTTAGTTCCTCCACACGGGCGTGGTCTGTGATCGACACAAACACGATCAGAGCTGTGCGGCGCCGGGAGAGCCTCAGCCGTGTGCTTCCACAATTATGACTGACAAAATACACTTCAGAGCAGATTTCCTATTGTTGATCAATCACACCTCACCTACCCGGTAGTTTGACAGGGAGGATTAAGGAGGCCTCTGGAGACCTCCCCAAAGAGTTGACGGCCACCACGGAGACCTTGACCGACTCCAGGTTAGACAGAGAGATCTGTTCCAGCAGAGTGATGCTCGTCTCCCCCTCCTCTGCCTCAGACCGGTTCACCAGGACGCTCTTCCAGCCCCCGCTTTGGTTCCACGCTCTGTCCCTCTGCTTTTCAACCTTCACGTCAAATCTCGTTATCCTCCCATTTGGGAATTCAGGATCCTGGAGAGGAGAACCGCAAGCTAAAGGTAAAAAAGCTGCTTAAAGTGACAGTGACAGTTCTGTCACTGCGCTGCAGGACAGAATGCTTTAAGAAATCATTTGTCCCTTCAGCTATCAGGCTCTTTAATGAACCTGCCTGATATGAACTGATATTATTTTGTGAACTGTCATTTTACTGTTGTTTACTGTGTGTGGTTGTGTGTTTTGCTACCGGACACCTGGGGGGTATTCCAGAAAGCAGCTTTTGCTAGCTCCCACGGTAAATTTGAGGCTAAAGAAGTGTACAACCACCGCTTTCTGAACGGGGCTGTTCCTCCTCCACACAGAGAAGTGCTGAGCTTCTTTTCTGAGGTGCACAGACTCTGCTGCTCCAAGTTGGTTCACTGCCTCCACCCAGACCTCCAGCTCCATGTGAAAGGGGTAGGGGCTGAGTTTCACCTCAGATCATTGGTGGTGGTACTGCTAGTTTGATTGCTGTGAACAGAAGACGCCTCAGTCAGATCACCGGGAGGATTTTTTCTCACAGGCCTCTGGGGATTGTCCCAACTAACCCACCACAACGTCACCATTTAATACAGAAAATGATGCCCCCTCCCCTCCCTGCACACGTGCTGCCGGGGCAGGTAGTCTCTGTAATCAGACCGTTCAGATGAAAGCCTCCACAGTGTCTCTGCAGCTCTTGTGTTGGGTTCAAATGCTATCAAACTGAGGTGAAGTGGCCCCCACAGGTGAAAGGGGGCCCCCACCTGCCCTCCAACAGCACATAGAGCCAGTCAAGCTACTAGGCAGGAACCTGCACTCACCTGAGGACTTGCATCACTCTGAGTGTGAAATGTATAGGAACAGTCGGGGTCTGACGTCTCGTCGTTCCCCAGCTACACTGCAGGGACGGGAAGGATTTGTCTTCCTTCTGGAAGGAAATGCAGCTTAGGTTCTCCGGTTTCTCCGGACGATCTGGAACCACAGAAAACAGCAGCACTGCATCAGATACTCTCCTGCAGCCTCTCTGATACTCATGGTCATAGATAGTGGAAACCCGGCGGGCACAGAGTGCTTGACCTGACATTATTTCACAGCCAGCATTGATGTTTGCTATTATTATGTTGAAATGCAGAAGAGAGAACTCACAGCCGGTTCCGAGTGAGATGCCGTGAATGAACTTTCCTTCGTTCAAAACCACATAACTGGACTTTTTTCTGCAGTAACAGAACAGCCACTCCTCTGATATGTCTTTTGTGATGGGGACCGTCACGCTCAGGGCAGTGCTGTTGACCTTCCGGTACTGATCTCTGGGAATGGTCACATTGGACAGTTTCCAGTACAGATCGTCCGCAGTGACCTCCACTGTGTTGGAGATCAGGCATGTCGCTGTGAAGTTGGTTCCGATCTCAATCACCGGATTCTGTGGCAACGTCAGCAAGTGGCTCTGAAAATCTGAAGAGAACAAAAACAGGAGGATGCTGACATGCAGCAGCAGCACGCCTGAACACACTTAATGCCAGTCACAGAAACCTAGACTAAAAACTCGATGCCTCTCATTCTCTGTACAGTTGTGCTTGCAGGAAAAAGAGGAAGCTGATTATTCAGAAACAGTTGAGTGGTTGGTTTGCCACAGTCTGGCAGACTCAACCTCAAAGTCAGATAACAATAACTCAGATTTATTTACAGCTGCTGATCTGGAGTCGTGCCATCAGAGGGACTGATAGCCAGATCTGCACTTCAGCTACGTCTGCTGCTGGTCCTAGAAGGTTCTGACCACCGCATCACTGAACCACAGCAGGGATTCCCATCAAACCTGTTTTTGTATACAATCTTTTACACGCTTTCTTGTCTGTCTAGATCAGTCTGCAAATCCCTTTAATGTAGTGCTTCTCAAATAATGGGGCGCGCCCGATGCGATGCCAGGGGGGGCGGGCAGTAGTTGAATCCCCGTTCCTGCAGCTGCGTGTTCCCATCTCATGTCACACGCGCAGCTGCTTGTGTGAGAACGAAAGGGGAGGGGTGCTGTGGGCTCAGTCTGCCAGGCGAAACGGGGCACACGGAGGAGCGCTAGAAGCGCTGCCTGTTGCCTCACAGCAGGATCATGGCGTGCCGTTAGATTACTCAGCTCATGCTAATAATGTCATTCTTTATGAACTATTGTAGACATTTTGATGACGTGTCTTTGTTGTCCATTAGGGGTGTGTATTGACAAGAGTCTGGCGATACGATATGTATCCCGATATTTTACCAAAACATATTTTCTTTCTTTTTTTTAAAATATGACTTAGAAAAGCTCTACCTGAATTTCAATGTATTCCACTATATTAAAATGGTCAAATTCAGTTTATTTAATGATCATAATGTTAAGCACTTCAACTGTATCTCATATATTAGTTGCGTTTACCAAAGCAAATTCATAGTGCTTTTATTTTGGTAAGTTAAAATATAGAAAGGTAACAGTCAACATTGTCTGATTTCCACAACAAATATTTTTCAGTATAAAAAAAACAAAGAATGAATGTGTCTAAACCAATAAGTTTCTATTGGGGAAATAAAATGTTGTTTATTTTCAACATTGCTTAATGTAGCTTCTCCAGTACTTTAAAACGGTTCAGGAGCCTGAATGGTGCTTCAAAAAGAAGGGGTGGCGTGGGGGGGACACTGATTCTTTCCAGAAATAATAAAGCATGATGATGAGGCAGCTTGACAGAACGAAGGAAAGTTGCTTTAATGTGACAAAGGTGCTTTGTTTACATAAATATCAGTCTGCTCTGCCCCTGACTGCTGCACCTTTGCAGGCACGCTTCTCACACAACTGGTAACGCTCCTCGCCACGATGTCGGCCTTTTTTCAGAGTCTTATACACATCCCTCTGATCCATCAGGTTGCTAAACTGGATCTATTGCTGGGAGGTTCTGCAGAACTTTAGCCCGCTTTGCCGACAGCATTTTAACTCGTATTTATCTGAGCCGCTAAAAAACACAGCAATCCACGTTTTCATTTGTTACTGGCAGCAAAATGGCACAGATTTTCTGTTTGGTATCCATCCCAAGTAAAAACAAAATAGTTCATGTCTCATAACAACAGAACAAGCTGCCTCTGGCTGCAGTCTTCCTGTTGTCTTCTGTGGTGTGTTGCTGCTCAAAGAGGCTCTGTGTTCTCTGCTGGCAACTAGCGGTCAGAGGGTGAAGTGGACAACAAGAGTCAGACACTGAAGGACACTCAGAAATAATTACATAATTAAATGGCATCATTTTGAATCGATACAAGTATCGCCAAATGAACTATCGCGATATTTTGCCGAATCGATTCTTTCTTACACCCCTAATGTCCATCAATGTTTTCTTTGTCTGCCTGTGGTTTAGTTGGTGTCAGTATTTGACATAAAGGCAGTAGATAATGCAAGAAAACAGCTGCACTTTATGAGATCAAAAAATAAACAATCCATCATTTAGAAAAAATCAACACAATGTTTTTACCTATTTCTTCAGACTAAAAACGTTAAATTTATTGGTGCTGCTCTGTTCATGTCTCAGATCAATTTAGATTTAATATTATTCATTAATTGAATTATTTTCTCTGCATCAAAAGGTTCAGTTGGTCAAAATGTTTCTAGTTTAAATAATGAATGACAGATTATTTTTTATTTCAGGCACTTTAAGCTATGTTTCTGTTTTAGACAGTAGCAGGGTTTCTGTGTGGGTAAATAAATGTAATATTTGTTGAAAGTGGATTTATTTTGTTTTTTTCTTTTTTTAATGTTAGAAGATACAATTTTAGGTATACTTACACAATGTTTATAGATACTGACCTAATCTATTGGGGCGCGAAACATTTTCTTTCTCGTAGGGGGGGCCTGGCAAAAAATAATTGAGAAGCACTGCTTTAATGTGACAAACAGAAGTCTTCCTTCGACATTAGTGTCTCAGAGCTTTTAGATCGGACCTTGGAGAACCTGTGTTGGAGAACACAGGTTCTCCAAGGGTGCGCAGGAGTATCCTTAGGTTGGTTCTGTTCTGCAGGTAACCCGTCTCTCCTCTGATGCTCTCATGCGTGTCATTGACTCCTGCCTGCCTGACCCTGATTCAGCTTTGTGGACTTTTAGCTGAGCTAATAAACCTGCTGCACTTGGAACCAGCCGTCTGCCTGTTCTTGTGACAGTAGGACTACAAATGTGGGCAAACATTGATTTGTGCCGTGAACATGAGTGACTATGTCAGCCGTCTTTGATGTAACAACTCCTTGCTTATAGGGCTGGACGACTTGGCCTAAAAATAAAATCTCCGATTTTATTTAATTTAATTCGATTTGCGATCCCCCCCCCCCCCCCCCCCCCCCCCCACTTAAGGAAAGCAATAGGTAACAGTAAGTAAGTAAGTAAAGTAAATTTTTCTTTTATTTAATTAAACCCAAGACAAATGTAACCCCCATTTCTGGGATGAATAATAAATAAATGAACACACTCTTGGAATCAAAGTCCCAGCTGTGTTTTAAGTCACATGTTGTAGTGTAGACTAAAAGGAGACAAACATTCACCCTGAGAGTAGCACCATTTTCTAAAGGATTAACAATCCAGCAAATATCTGGGGTCTAAGGTTTTAATTAAATTAAAAAATCCCGTCTTCTCCACGGTATATTTTGGTACCATGTCTTTGGCTATATGCAAAGCGACCGCTTCGCTGATTGTTCTCCACCGTGCCCCTTTCCTAGGGATGGGTACCGAGCTCCGGTATTGAACGAGCCCCGGGGCAACATTCTTCGTGACCGCAGTATGCGTAAGATCTGACCTCAATGGTTCTGCTATCAGTACCGAAGCTCTGGGGCAGTGGCGGTTCTACACTAACTTACTCCCTGGGCGAGTAACCCCACCAGCGCCCCCCCCCCCGCACACATACAAAATTTGACAACATCCTGTTGTGTTCCCTATCTTCTATTTAGCCATTTTACACAAAAAATGCATGAATTTTCTAGACTCGTATTACAGGGGGTCAAACTCAGTCACACAGGGGCCTAAGTTAAAAACACGCTTAAGGTTTTGGGCCGAAGAAGATAAACATTTACTGAACACACTAAAGCTAAACTTTTAAACCTTTTAAACTGACCTTTTTGAACATAAATATGAATAAAAACAGGAACATTAATCCAGAATAACTCAAGTTAAACCTTAAATAACCTGAAATATTTTGACCTGATTCAGGTGTACAATCCCCCCCGCTCCCTTAGGTCAACAAATCAGACACAGCTGGTCGTCTCGAAGACCAGGAGAAAACGGAGAGGTGACCGAGCCTTCTCAGTCTTCGGACCAAAAATCTGGAACGAATTGCCCCTGTACCTCAGACAGATAAACTCACTCAGTATTTTTAAATCTGCTCTTAAAACATATTTTTTCACTTTGGCTTTTAACTGAGTTGGGATCCGGACCTATTTTATGTGTTTTATGCTTTATATTTTTATGTGCTTTTATTAATTTTTGTATTGTTCAGCACTTTGGTGAACCTTGTTCTGTTTAAAGTGCTTTATAAATAAAGTTGAGTTGAGTTGAGTTGAGTTCTCCATATAAATATATTCTGTCAAAATTATACAAATATGAACATGCTGCAGGACAAAACAAAGAAAGCCTGTAAATAATAATAAGAAATTACATATCAAATAATTCCATTTTTTTTGCTCTTTCATCATTTTTTAGAGCATTTTTTTTAGAGCTGGACTCCTGCTTCATTTTTAGCAATAATTTCTTAATGTGTGACGTCCTGTGTGTGTCTTTGTGAAACATATCAGAGGGATTAGATCTAAAAATAAAACTTATTGTGATTAATATGTTTAGGTCTTATAAAACATTAAAGACTAAATCTTAGAACTCATCAGTGGGATTACTCCAAAAATATTTGGGATTTCCCTAAATTTGTGCAACACCAACAGTAGAAATCCTCCAAAAAAACTCAATCCATAAAAAAAGGTCTGATCTCATCCCCCCTCCCCCTCCCCTTCCCTCTGACACACGCGGCTCCGTCTCTATGACGGGAGGCGCAGCTGCGGCTCAGAGTTGATTGTCAGATAGAAAAAGACTCCCAATCACCTGTTAGTGTGATTCAGCCAGCCACCGGCGAGTTGCGCTCCCCTCTCGAGTTTTTTTACTAATGTTCCAAAGACTACCGCAAAGAGGTGTGGCCGCAAGCGTCTTGCAGCAGAGGGCGGTGGTCACGTGCGCATCGGGTCTGCTGTGTTGGAGCAAAGACTTGTGGGAAATAATCTCCATTGCCTGCTTTTTTCGAAATTGGGTTGAGCACGGATGTTTGTTCTGCCTAATTCCTTTTCATGTGCCTGTTTTACGTTGTTTCACTCTGAGGTATTCTTTTTTTTTTTTTTTGCACCATAAGTGTGAAGAGCAAATAGGAGGAAGACATTTTTAAGAGTCTGATGTGTTAATATAAAAACATTAAGTGTCGGCTACTGAAGCAACTTCAAATTAAAAGCTCTAAACTTCCTCTTTGAATATAGTGTGTAGCACATTATGTGTAACGCCTCAGGCACGGCAATTGCCGCCCCCTATGAAGTGCCGCCCTGGGCGACCGCCCACATCGCCCATATCAAAAACCGCCACTGCTCTGGGAACCAAAAATGCACCATTACACAATAACTCGATTTAGTTATGCCTACTTGCTTCATCTTTCAAGTGGATTACTTCTCCACAATATCAATGCAAAGCCAATACAGATGCAATCAGAGGTCCTGTGGTGCAACTTGAGCGTTGGTCATTCGGGAGTCTGAAAAAAGGCAACACGGAGATCACAGCACAACATGGGCTGTGTCTGAACTCCTTCACTACTCACTATTAGGGGTGTGTATTGGCGTGAGCCTGGCGATACGCTTAACCCGGATCTTTTGCTGTGAGGTTCTGTAGAACTTTGGCCCGCTTTGGCTTGCCCATAGCATTTTGGCCCATGCTCCGTGCTTTAGCCTATTAGCTGCTGTGCAGCTGCTATGCCTCACTCGTTCTAATCTGAGCTGCTAAAAAGCACAGCAATCCGCGTTTTTATAAATTACGGGCAGCAACGTGGCACAGAGTTTCAGTTCAGTATCCATCCCAACAACAAACTAAGTGGTTCATGTCTCATAACAACAGAACAAGCTGCTTCTCGCTGAGATCATAATATCGTAGTTGTTTTGTGCAGAGCTGCTCAAAGAGGCTCTGTGTGCTCTGCTGCCAACTAGTGGTCGGAGGTTTAAGTGGAAAAAAAGAGTCAGACGCTTAAGGACGCTCAGAAATAATTAAATAAATATCATCCTGACAGCATTTTGAATCGATAAAGGGTATCGCCAAATTACCTATTGCTATATATCACGGATGTGATTGTTTTCTAACACCCCTACTCCCTATTTAGAGCATTGGCCATTTTCTAGTGCTGTCCGAATCTACAACTGCAAAATCGAGTGCACTGGAAATCTACCAAAAGTCTCTGCGAAAAACCATTGATGCTCACTAGATTGGCAAATATAGACCACAATGCATTGCGTTGGAGCAATCGTTTAAATGTATTTTTTTAATAAACCATCAACGTTTTTATCTTCAGAGACAGCGGACTCATAAATGATTGTCGTAAAACACTCATATTAATTAGATTTTAATTTCATGAAATTGATGACGTCATATCCGCTGTTTGAAAAAAAAAAGTAGTGAGCATGGTGTCGAATTGCTTTTAAAATCCAGGGCACTAGATAGTGCTGCACTAAAATAGTTTTTTAGTAGTTACGAGTTACGGTGGGAATTCAGACACAGCCATGGATATTATACTCAGCAAATGAAAACAGGGAGTCTAAAAATCACTTTCACATGATATGAGTTTGGAAATATCAAACACTGCGCATCCCTAACTGTAATAAAAAAAACAGCATACATAAAAACTATGAAATGCAATTTAAACTGACCCTAGATTGAGAGAGACAAATAGTAGTTAATGCAGCAGAAAGTCATAAACTGGGAATGTCCCGATCTGATGAAGTGATCAGAAACCGTCCCTGATCACATAGTTTCAGACTCGATCAGGATCAGATCGAGTCTGAAACTTATTTTAACCAGTGCTGTATACTTCAAGCTTGTTATTTAAAAAAAAAAAAAGATCCAGTAGACGTCTGCATATAGTGAACAGATCAAGACATTTATTGCCGTAAAACACAGTGGAAAACGACACTAGCTTGATCGGGAGACACATAAAAACAATTTGGTAAAGTTAGCCGGATATTCAAAGTTTCAAACTTCCGAGATCAATAACTCTTTTCAATGAGCATTTAAAACTGACAGCAAGTGTCTCTATTAGATTGTCTTAACTCAAACAAAAACCTTCAAAGGAATAAAAAAGAAATTCTTTTTAATGAGAATTAATTGGACAGACGGCAGTGACACGGCTGCCAAGGCACCGCCCACAACGTGCTTTCAAAGTAGTTAATTTCTTTTTTTTTTTGCCTGATCAGTACATCCCTACATCTGGTTTGAACAGAGAAGAAGATTCCATCAACAACGATGAGAGCACAAAGAAAGCTGACCTGGAGGTCAATTCTAGTGACTGTCTCTAAGACACAATATTTCCATTCATGGTCAAACCAGAGGGGTATCTCAGAAGGCACGTTGAAAGTACCCTGACTTTAAGCCTGAACTCTGGCTGAAATCCACCTGAACTCGCTTACTCTGGGAATGTCGGTTCCAAAAGACCGGATATGAGTTGGCGTAATTACGCTCTACTTGGTAACCCTGGGTTAATGCTCATGCACAGCATGTACATAAAGACATTCTCAATAGATCGATATCCCGAGTCACCATGGAAACGCGTGGAGAACAAAAGAGATCCCTATACTTCAGTGAGACGGAGGCTGAGATTTTAATGACGGCGTATGAAGATTATACGCCCATCAAAAAAGTAATACGGCTGCATCATCAGCAAAAAGAGTTTCTGCTTGGAGAAAAAGAATAGACAGAGTAAACGCACATTGTGCGGTATATATATACAACTTATAAAACTTAAATGAATTAATTCAATTGGTAAAAAGTAATTGGGTTAAATTTATTCAACCTAATTTCTTACGTCTATCTAACTCAGTAGTTACAACTCAAATTTACATATTTATCTAAATGTCAAATTACTCCAATTCAATTAAATGTATTTCCATATTAATTTATTGTACTTCTTGAACTCTCATATGTCTAAGTTTGAGGCTGCAGATTTTCTCATTTTTATCAAATTAAAAGAAATGATTCTGTGGATATACAATGTATACCGAGGATTCATAATCATAACTCTGACTGTACCTTCAGTTCTTATACCATAACGTTGCACTAGTGGTGCTAAATAAACTCATCATCCTCTCACTCATGGTGCAGAAAGAATTAAACATAACAGGGGAAAATAACTCTGCAACACACAGTAAAACTGCTACAACTAAACATATTTAGACAAAAACCTACACTTGTATCCAAATCCGTCCAGACCTTCAACTAAACCTGCTCCAGACCAGGTTATGTTCAGAACATGAGTTGCTATGGCAACTTGACATACCCTGAAACATCCATCCATTTTTGGAACCGAAAGATGAGGTTATCAACTTCCTTAGCCTCAAACTTACCGTGGGAGCTAGCATAACCTGCTTTCTGGAACACCCCCCTGGCAATTATGTTTGAAAATGAGACAAACAAAGTGCTGCTCTGTGACTTTCATAGAAATATTTCAGTATTTCTTTGTTACTAAATTCAGAAACACTGAACTCATTGTCAATGTTCCCCAGTTCCTTTGACTAGAACCTGTGGAAGAACCCCAGCCAGGAGCCCAGAAGCAAGGCAGCAAGAAGACCAGGTGAACACCAAAATCTGGATCCGCGTGTCATGTCGCGCAGAAGGACAATCACGTGATCTACTAGATCAACTAGAGGTGTAATAAAAAAAACGATTCGGTAAAATATCGCGATAGTTCATTTGGCGATAATTGTATCGATTCAAAATGCTGCCAGGACGATATTTATTTAATTATTTCTGAGCGTCCGTCAGTGTCTGACTCTTGTTGTCCACTTCACCCTCCGACCGCTAGTTGGCAGCAGAGAACACAGAGCCTCTTTGAGCAGCTCTACTCTGCAAGAGACAACAGGAAGACTGCAGCCGGCAGCTTGTTCTGTTGTTATGAGACATGGGCTGTGTCCGAATTACCGCCCTAAACCCTATATAGTGCACTATATAGTGCGGTCGCCATTTTGTAGTGCTGTCCGAATCTACAGTTCAAAAATCATGTGCACTAGAAATTTCCCAGAATTCTCTACGAAAAACCAGTGTGGATCGATGCTCACTCGATCGGCGAATATTGCCCAGAATGCACTGCGTTCATACCAGAATGCATTGCGTGTGACCCATAATACACTGCGTTTGAATTATTCAAAGATGGCGGACGGTTGCGCTAGAAAGAAGACTTAAAAATGTAAGTATATTTAAAAGTATCTTGTATATGTTGTAAAATATATTTGTAAATACGTGAGATGACTTGTTTAATATGTTATATTCCTCAATCGACTATCTACATTGTTTTGAAGCTCATCAATTTCGGTAATGCTAAAGCTAACGCTAGCGCGAATTAGCATTGAAGGCTAAAAACAAACGCTGTTGATATTACATCAAAAAGCAGTGAGTTCTAACCGTAGTTATTAACACATTTTTAAAATGTGTTTATATATGTAGGGACAGACGAGGATGAGGAAAAT
Source organism: Oryzias latipes (assembly GCF_053564925.1). Taxonomy (NCBI): domain Eukaryota; kingdom Metazoa; phylum Chordata; class Actinopteri; order Beloniformes; family Adrianichthyidae; genus Oryzias; species Oryzias latipes. The sequence continues at coordinate 4,186,246 of NC_136248.1, forward strand.
CTGATCCATCTGTGGATGGAGAAAGATAGCCTGTTTGTTATCAGGCAAGCTCGTGCCGGATGGGAGTAGAGAGACACTTGATCAGATTTGTATTTATTTATCATTAAACTGTAATCGTTGTCATGTTGGGGTAAAGGTTGTTGTTGAAAGAGGAGAGGAGGAAAGAGCACGAAGGGACAAAGAGTGACAGGAGAGTCTGTTAAGCTTACCTGAGTTTAAAATATTGTTCACAAAATGTAACGTCGTCGTTGTTTTTGCAATTTGTTTAATAAATGTATGAACAAAAATGAATTATTTACATGTATTATTTAAATCTGAGCCATTTTTAACAATCTCAAAAGGATTTTCATATAAATATCAAATGTACATATTTACATTTTCGTTTTATATGTTAACATTTATTTTTATACATCTTAACAATAATCCTGGTCTTCTAGAGTCATGTGTGTCACAGTTGGAGCTGAAAGGAAAGCAGAGATCTGTCCTCGCAGACGGACGCCACTTTACCCGTCCTACTGGTTCCTGGTGTGGCTCAACATCTGTGGCTCCCAGCAGTCCCCTTTGCTGATGCACAGATTGTGCAGAACTGAACTGCAGGCAATGATTTTCATTGCAAAGGTTGGTTTTACTTCCAGTGCCCCCAGAAGTATTGCTCTCCTCCTCATTTGCCAAATGCTCTCTCTCCACCACAGAGCATGCCTTGGCGTGGTGCTGGTTGTAACGGGCCTGAACCGCATTCCTCATGGGTTCCCTGTACAGGGTGTCAGCAGCGTGATGGGATGTCCAATGCAGGGATACCCACCATCACCCAAAAGGATCCTTCAGGTGGGTAATGTTTGATTTACATAAATTGGGCTTTTACGTAGAACCTGTGAACTGTGGACTGATCCTTGATTCCCAACAAAAATATCTCTAAATTTGGCATTAGTCACATACAGCCTGCAGTTGAATGGAATAAAAAAGCTTCCTGTTAAAATAACAAGCTGCATTTTCTTTTAGGACCTTTATTCTTATGTGGCAGCCCTGAATGCTCCCCACGACCTTTTGGAAGGTGGAAGACTCAGCAAGCTGCTATAAAACCTGAGGCGACTTATGGTAGTTCATTCCCACTGGATGCTGGGTGACCCTGCTCATCAGCTGGAGGATGCGGTCTGTGGACAACGTCACTTACAGTGGACCGTGGCATGTCAAAAGCTCTGGTTACCACACTGTATGATGTGCCACACGCCAGCCAGAAAAGAAACACCAGGACCTCAGTCTCCTGTGCCCCCCCCAGAGTGTGAGGAACCCGAAGCTGCTCCACCAGATGCTCAATGGTCCTGCGGGTCAACCGATCTGCGGGTCTGCCGGTCTGGTTTTGTGTCGGACTGAGCGTCAGCGTGAAGGGCCACGACAGACACCTTTATGTTGGCAAAGCAGTAGAGACGTGGAAGACCCTGTAAAATAGAAAAATAATTATTTCATTGAGAAAATTAAATCTGATTTTTTTTGAATGTTTCACTTTATTCTGATGTCTTACATTTTAGTTTATGACGTATTTATAAATGCTGGAAAATCTCATGGTTTTTTTGGCTGGGTTTTTGGATTTTTATATAAATATTTAAAAATTAAAGTATTTTTGTTTAAAACAAGTGATATGGTTTGACTCTGAATAAAAAATACTAAACTTTGATCCCACAAGTGTTTCATGTAGTTAGACTATACAGTTCATAGTCCAGTGTTGAAAAATAATGTTAACTCTTACCCAGCAGACTGTGTAACCTTGAGCACAATTAGTAACAAATGCTTAAATTGAACTAATAAAAAAACTTTAAGTTTAACTCACAGGTTGTTCATGTCTGGCCAGGGCTTCCAGAGGAAATCTTCTGAGACGTCTGCTTCTCCTTGCCGTCCTGTGATGCTGCATATCTGCTCGTTTTTGGTTTGATCCCATGAAAAACGGTTGAATTATTGCCAGGAACACGGACAGATTCATATATAAAGCTATTTTCAGTAAGGTAGAAGAGAAAACTACAGGAAAAAATGCCTCCTCGCAAGAGTCCGTAAATCGTTCAGCGGCACAAAAATAAATATTGCCATGGAGTAATAACATGGGGGGTTATTTATCAACAAATACATAAAATCACCACCAATGTGTTTATAATTTTATTATTTATAAATCAGCCACATTTTCCATGATCAGAACACAGCAGATTCATAAATAGTCTTCATAAAATGTTCATATTTATTATATTTTTAATTTGACAAATGGGTGTCATTCTCCGCGTTAAATAGAAGTAGTTCCCCTCCAGACCAGGTGGTGGCGGTAATGCGCCACTTTGTTTTCGTGCCGAGCGCCTTTTGAAAACACCCGAAAGAGAAAACTAGTGAGCACGGGTGTCCGAATTGCTTTGAAAATTCAGAGAACTATATAGAGAACTATATAGTGCCGCACTATATAGGGTTTTAGTAGTTAGGGGTTAGGGCGGTAATTCGGACACAGCCTGCTTTGGTTTTACTTGGGATGGATACCAAACAGAAACTCTGTGCCATGTTGCTGCCAGTAATGAAATTGTCAGAAAGATGAATATTTTATGCAACAAGGCTGATCATTCAGAGGAAGATGATCTGGCCGAGTTAAACATGCTCCAAAAACAACTTGTTGAGATTTATTCAGAAAAAGCAAACGGTGCGTTTATACGATCCAGAGCCAAGTGGATTGAAGAGGGAGAAAAAACACAACATACTTCTATCTTCTTCCACTTTGGATTAGAAAAATGTAGACACACACAAAAAAAACAATTAGGTAAAATAAACAAAAATGGACGATTAATTGAAGACTCAGAGCAAATAAAATCTGAAATATTTTCATTTTACTCAACTTTGTATAGCTCAAATTTTTGCCAAGAAAATTGTGACATATTTTTTACCCAAATTAAAGAAGACATGCAAAAGATAGAACACGTTGATAGAATTAGTTTAGAAGAAGATGTAACTAAATCAGAAATTGAAATTGCATGGAAAAATATGACTAATGGAAAATCACCAGGAATAGATGGACTGACTGGCAGGACATTAAAGATTTAATGATTAAAGCTTTCAAAGATTGTATCCGTGAAGGTTGCCTAACTCCATCTATGAAAACTGGACTGATAACCTTACTCCCTAAACCAAATAAGGACTTGACAAAATTAGATAATTGGAGGCCCATCACCCTGCTGTGTAATGATTATAAACTATTGTGACTAGTTTATGCAAACAGGATTAAACTGGTTCTAGACAAAGTAGTGGATAGTTTTCAATCTGCCTTTATAAAAGGAAGAAACATATATAATAATGTTAGACTAATTCTGGACATGTTGGATTATCAATCTATGATAGAAACAGAAAGTCTCATTTTATTTATTGACTATTTCAAAGCCTTTGATTCTGTAGAACACAACTTTTCATTTCAAACGCTGGAACATTTTTGATTTGGAAAAAAATTATAAGAATGTTCTATACTGAAATTTACAGTTACATCACTGTTAACTCAGAATTAACACCCAGAATAAATGTAACATGTGGAATAAGGCAAGGATGTTCAACATCACCAAAAATTTTTATTCTATGTACTCAACTCCTAGCGTACCTAATTCTGAACAACCCTAATATTCAAGACATTAAGGTTTTTGATTTTGAGTTCCGCCTTAGCCAGTTTGCAGATGACACAGTATTTTTTCTAAAAGACAAAAACATGGTAACGAAAGCCCTGCAAATTATTTCCATTTTCTCAAAAGCTTCTGGTCTTCGATTAAACTTACAAAAATGTGAATTTACGCCCCCTGTAATCTTTTCTGGAAAAATAAATGTTTTCAATCCCAGTAAAACACGAAGTGAAATATCTAGGAATTAAATTAATTAGAGATGAAAAAGAAAGAGAAGAAAAAAACATAATGGAAAAAATTAACCAAATGCAGAAATCATTAAATCATTGGTTAATCAGAGATTTAAAACTTTTTGGAAGAAATTTGTTGTCCAAATCTGCAGGAATTTCGAAATTAATATATCCATGCCAATCTCTCCACATTAACCCAAAGAATGTCAAAAAATTTACTCAGTTATTTATAAATTTATTTGGAGAAATAAGACACATTACATTAGAAAATCTCAACTAATTAAGGAATATAATTTGGGAGGTGTAAAGATGACTGATTTTGAATCAATGGTTGGAACCTTTAGAATAAAATGGTTAAAAGAATTTATGGCTATTCCTGACTCAATATGGTTTCATATTCCCAAAAACATCTTCAAATGAGTAGGTGGATTAGATTTTTTGCTGAGATGTGACTTTGAAATTTCCAAACTTCCTATTAAGATTTCAGAATTTTACAAACAAGTACTTTTCCACTGGAAAATTATATTTAGTCACAATTTCACCCCTCACTGCGCCACCCTGTGGAACAACAGAGTAATTACCACAAACAGGAAGACAATGTTCCATCAAAATTGGTTTGACCACAAAATCCTTTTTGTAAGTTATATTCCTGATTGAAATGGAGAAATTCTTCAGTTAGAGTCAGACAGACATGTGGTGGACCACAAGGTTCTATTCTAGGTCCCACTCTTTTTTAACTTTTTAACAGTTATTGTCATGAGCAAAGAGGAGGGGGCTCCCTGGTGGAGAGAAAACAGTTCATTGATTATATACTAATACTAGACAGTCCTTGACAAACTGACAAGTTAAAAGCAGGCAAAACCCAGTCCAGTCCAGTCCAGAGGACCCACTCCAATGAAAATTGTGTTTGTTTGTTTTTTAAACGTGTTTTTGTAGCATTTTTCTGATGATGGAGAATCTTAAGATTAAAATTGCATTTCTGAGAATGTAAAGCATGTAGTGGTGACGTAGGTGCCACGGTGGGCGGGGCCACAAGCTCCATTCTGATTCTTCCACTTGCAGTAAAGTAGATCTGTGTGCGTCTTTGTTTTCCTCGTCTGAGCTCACCATTCTTGTTGCACCATTATGTCAGGCTGGGGGTGTGAGGGGCTGAACGTTAGCGGGACAGAGTGTAAACAAAGGGATGATGGGAAAGGGGACGTTTCTTTTCCCTTTTTTCGTAAAACCAGACAAATTAAAGAAAAGACAGAAGATCCTCATTTGTTCTTACTAGAAAGTGAACAAGTTCAATCATTTAATACAAAAAATGTCCAATAATTAATTGGATACTGTTCTGTTATTAAAATGTGAAACAAATCTAAAGCTTTTTTTCCAATCATGTAAATATACACGCATTCTGGTTCAGCGTACGGAAAATGTCAGCATGGAAGTAGGCAAAAGAAAAATAATGTTCCGCATCGTAAAGAGCACAGGTTTGTGACTCTCTGTGACTAGATTATGTGTCTTTTCTTTACTTTTACAATGAGGAAAACAGTTTAAAAAAGAAAAAGTAACATTTGGGGAAACAGTCTACACAGCATCATTTTTTTGTTTGTTTTGTTTTGTGGTAAAAATACTGACAATATTGTGCAAAGCAGCAATCAAAGCAAAAGGTGGTGACTATGAAGAACCTCCAATATGACATATTTTCAGTTGTTCACACTTTTTTGTTATGTATATAATTCCACATGTGTTAATTCACAGTTTTGATGCCTTCAGTGTGAATCTACAATTTTCATAGTCATGAAAATAAAGAAAACTCTTTGAATGAGAAGGTGTGTCCAAACCTTTGGTCTGTACTGTAAAAGCGTGTCTGCAGCAAAGTGCAGCATCATAGGTGGGGCCCCAGCTTTTCCCCACAGCAGTTTAGGTCCCCGTTTAGAGCTGCAGCAGGAGAGGAAGCTCTGGAAACAAAAATGATCATAAAAAGTAAAGTATTGTTAAAAACAATGAACAATAAACATTAAAAAATAAGGAATATTACAGTGTAAAATCATAAAAAATACCTATCATTACTTAAACATTACTTACATTACTGTTTCCTCAGTGTTTTTGTTTGTGAAAGTTACAAGTTTGTTGATGAAAACGTTTCTGTTTATTATTATTATAAAGTTCATGGCTATGGCTTCTGTCTGAAGAGTGTTGTCTTGTTTTACCATAAAAGAGACTCCTGGGGCCTGTTTCAGAAAGGAGGTTCAACCAAGTCTGAGGTTAAACTTGAACTCTGAGTTGGTCAATCGAGAGATTAACAACTCTGAGTTTTCTGTTTCAGAGAAGCTGATCCGCGTTAGGTCAATCAACTCTGAGTGGACTGATTCGGAGTTAAGCGTGCGCACCGCGACTATAAGAAGCCATTATCAATGGAGCACAGATATTACGAGTCACCATGGCAACCGTGGAAAAAAAGAGGTCTGCGTATTTTTTGCCAGCTGAACTTGACGTGCTGCTACAGAGTTACAGTGAATATGAGCACATATTCCAGAAGAAAAGCAACACCGCTGCATCTGCAAAACAGAGACAGTTAGCGTGGAAAACATAGCTGCTCAAGTTAATGCCTAAGTTTGCATTTAAATCATTGTTATAAAATATTGGCTGTAATAACTTTTTAAATAGCGTACGGTGTGAAATAAAAAATGGTGATATTTAGGAGTACTTTTGAAGTGTTATTCCTGGTGTAATTGCATGAAATGCTGCATAGTGTACAGAACCAATCAGGGGGAAAAATGCCTTTAACGTCGGTAATGTTTAGAGGACTTTCTTGTTAACCTTCCCCTCTTGCAAACGTTGGTCAGTTTAATATTAATACATGCAATTGTGTTTTTAAAAGTGAACTTTTGTCTACTGTTGAACCTTTCGCTGCGCGAAGACTTCTCCTTTCTTTTCTCTCTTCTTTCCGACCGACCGTGGTCAGAAGCGCAGGGGAGATTTCCTTCAGGGCCGAAGGGAATTCTCCTTCGGGGTTCACTTCCCGTTGGAAACCCTCAACCTCCAGAGCGGATTAAGAATGACTCCAAAACAGTTATTCTGAGAATGACACCTTCTCTTTATTTAACTAAGTGCTCCGTCCTCCGAACACACAATATATACAACGCACACACCTCCGCTTCGTGATCACCCCCCCCCCCCCCCATCTGCACCTGCAATCGCCCCTCCCCTTGTCTCTCGTGGCTCGCACCCCGCTCAGCACACACAGGCTGCAACACTACCCTTGTATTGATCAAGTGGTATAGGTTTATACGGGATTAAGAAAGTAAGCAGTGCTAGCAAATTGTGTTTCCATAAAATAATTGTTACATTAATCTAATTCAATGTCCCTGATTTCATTTTCATGTAGATGCAATCCTGCAGGAATTAAAATAACATGGCAGCAGCTAAAAGTGAAAAAGAAATCGAGTCTTCTCAAAATCCTCGTACGAGGTAAATATAATTCTCTATGAATTAATGCAGCCTCCTCGTCTACTGGGTCCTCCAGAAAAGGACAAGCCATTCTTGTCACTTAGACCGTCTCTGTGTGACGGAAATGTGGGCAACGAAGGTTAAAGCGAAAAATACCGCTTCGTCTTTAAAAAGGGGAGGGGACCAGCAGAAACTTCGAGTTTGGAGAATAAAACCTGCTCCCGACCAGGTTAGGTTCACAGCATAAGTAACCATGGATACGGACTCCGAGTAGAAGTTACCTCTCTTTCAGAAACGGGTTTGACTTACTCGGCTTTCTCTGGTTTAACAAACCTCCCATTCTGAAACGGAAAACCCAGGGTTTCCCTGATTTCAGGGTTAATGCACTCAGAGTTTACACTTAACCTCCTTTCTGAAACAGGCCCCTGTCTGTGTGAGCTGCTGGATGCTGCGGGGGCGGATAGCAACAACCTCACGTGACCGGGTCAAACGCGTGTTTCAAGGCAGAAGCTGCGCATGCGCGGTAGTGTTGGTTTTTATGTCGCCGCTGTGGCTGGAGAGTAATGATCCGCAGCTTACCGGAGTGCCGCTGAGCAAAACAGACGTCGGTTAACGGACCGGGACTCCGGGGTTTCGGAGGAGTCAGAGATGTGATCCGTTAATACTCAGGTGGTTTTCTGATTCTCACTGTTGATCTCTGAGGAATGTTGTTAGTTAGCTGCTAAGCTAACGAGTTCTACTGTCGGACAGAGTTTTGTAGCGGCTCCTCACTGCCTCTCGCTCAGGTGTCAGGTCCAGACAGACAGGTGGGTGTCCGGAGTCCAGTCTGGACCTCTCATTCAGACCGGACCGCTCTCGTTTGGCCCGGTCTGTCTGAACCGGCTCGCTAATCCCTTCACGTTGGCCTGGTTTTAAGCTCGTTTGTTGTCGCCGCCGTTTAGATTCGAGCCGAGTCTGACCGAACAGAGCCGAACCCGGACGGCCTCAAAAATGCCAGCTTCTCCTATTTTAAACGGGCTCGGAGGAGTCTGCTGCCTTCTGTAAACTCTGCTCCGCTACTGCGCACGCGCGCCGCAGGTAACCCTCGTAGCTCCGTTACTGCGCACGCGCACCGCAGGTAACCCTCGTGGAATGCCCAGAAAGGGTCAGTCCCACCTGAGAAAACAACCACGCTGCTTCCAGCTGGAGCAGACTAGCACAACACCGCTGGGGCTGTAACGGTTGGTTTGAACTACTATTCTAACCTGTCATATATACCCAAATGTTATCTCCTATATAGATTATAGATTATTTTGGTACAACAAGTTCAGACAGATCGATCTGGTTCGATGCTAGGAATAGAAATCGATTCATCGTGACATTCCTAATAATACTGACCGTTGATGTAGTATCTGATGCTGAGCATGATGGGATGTGTGATGATCAGTGGCAGCTTCCACGAATGCTTTTAAAATTAATAATCTGTAGATGATTAACCACACGGTTTTTGGGCCAAACGAATAAATAAAATTGTAAGATCTACAGATATTCTTCTGTTTTCAGAAACACTTTATTTTTTAAATTTATACTTGTTCCTAATAGATTGGGAAGCTTCTGTTTACAGTCACAGCCACTGACTGTTTTCAGGTAAATGTTATTTTTGATAGAGATACACGTTGGTCCTAATAGATCAATGGGGAGCTTATGGTTTATAGTTATGTCCAATACGCTTTCAGATATATTTACATGACAGTTTTAAAGGGATCCTTGTTCCTATGAGATCCTTTGCTGTATGTTAGAAAAGTCAAGTACGATGGGATTGTCCAGTAAAAGAAAAGTTGTGCATTTCTAATAAAGACACAAAAAGGAAATCTAAACTTTGTGTTACTGTAGAGAGTTGCGTATCGGCAAATATTCGGCTATCGGCCACAGTTGCTGGGAAATATCGGTTATTGTATCGGCCAGAAAAAACTGGAGGCTCATCCGTTGTTAAATGCATCGTTTAGAGAAGTTTACTGTAAAATTACAACTTTCTTCATTTCAAGTGTTTTCATAATTGTACAACTCAATTTTTGTAAAATGTTACTTTTTTCTCCTAAATATAAAACTTTTGTATTTTCTTTTCTTTTAATAATTTTTGATTCTCACGTAGGTAATTTTTCTTTTTCATGGTGGTGTATAAGGATAAAAAGAATTCTACTAAAAACAAGCAGATTGTCCTGTTTTGTGTTTTGGAAACCAAGAAGCGATGTTTTTCAGAGTAAGTCTGACTTTTTAGGATGCAAAGCTCTAATCTAAACCAGAAGATCACTTCTGCTTCAGAGACCGTTTACTCCATTTTTGTAAACTTCCTCTTTGCTTCTATAAATCTAAATCCAGCAAGAAAAGTGCGAAAAAAAACCTTTGAAAAGTCTTTATCTGTCATCTCCTCAGAGGAATCGCTCTTCTCTTTTTGTTCTTCGTGTTTTGACCGTTTAGGTTTGGGGTTGAGGTGAGTGAATGTAAAAATCCTCACCTGCCTTCCCTTTGGGAGCCTGAAGGACTTTACGGTCTGCCCGCTCAGAACTGCAGATCAATAATTGACCGCTGCTCACTTCAGGTCACCTGACACCTGTCCTCAGGTGCTGTTAACTTATGAATGAACAGAGAAGAGTCCGTTCCAGTACTGCTCAGTCAGCAGCTGCCGTGCCAATGATTATCCTGCTGCTTCATCACTCCAGGCATGTGAGGAGCTGGAAGCGGAGTCTGAAGGTCGTGTGATCGCAGCAGGTGATGTGGGAGGGGCTTGTGCCAGCAGCAGGTGATGTGGGAGGGGCTTGTGCCAGCAGCAGGTGATGTGGGAGGGGCTTGGGCCAGCAGCAGGGGGTGTGGGAGGGGCTTGGGCCAGCAGCAGGTGATGTGGGAGGGGCTTGGGCCAGCAGCAGGTGGTGTGGGAGGGGCTTGCGCCAGCAGCAGGTGGTGTGGGAGGGGCTTGGGCCAGCAGCAGGTGGTGTGGGAGGGGCTTGGGCCAGCAGCAGGTGGTGTGAGAGGGGCTTGGGCCAGCAGCAGGTGGTGTGGGAGGGGCTTGCGCCAGCAGCAGGTGATGTGGGAGGGGCTTGGGCCAGCAGCAGGTGGTGTGGGAGGGGCTTGCGCCAGCAGCAGGTGATGTGGGAGGGGCTTGGGCCAGCAGCAGGTGGTGTGGGAGGGGCTTGGGCCAGCACCAGGTGGGGTGGGAGGGGCTTGGGCCAGCACCAGGTGGGGTGGGAGGGGCTATATCGACTGTTTGGGCAGAACCTGAACACCCAGGCTCAGATGGACGCTGTCATCTCTGACGCCTCCTCTCCTCTCTCCCCCTGCAGTGCTGGAATGTGAGGCAATGCTCGCTCGGCCGCCATGGCCAGTGTCACCCTGCGGTACTTCTGTTACGGCTGCCTCGTCACCTCCGCCACGTGGTCTGTCCTCCTCTTCCTCTACTTCTCCATGGAGGCGGAGCCCGGCCGGGGCCGGCTCCCGCTGCGCCGCAGCCAGCCAATCACCAGAGGCCTGTCTGAGGGCGTGGCTCCGCCCAAAAGGGAGGGGAAGCTTCCTCCAGAGATGGGTGAGTGCCTAAAAAGAGCAGCATGAGCAAAAACGTCACGTCTTATTGATCTCAGAGTGACCATGTGGGCGTGGAAGAACAGGACAGAGGGGGGGGGGTAGGAGGGTGATAATAGGAGGGGAAGGGGGGTAAGACCATGAAGCAGCATAGAGCAGGCAGGTTTACTGGTTGTTTATCGTTACGGTACGGTTCAAATGTAGTACAAAAAGGGCGGGGCCTGTTCACACACACTCAAATATTATCAACACACCTGCTAGCCGCAAAAATGTCCACATGTCAACATGCACACAAAACAGATAGTGTTCACGAACGCATACCTATGCCTTTAAACCAACTAGTGTGAAATCTTTCATTCATTCAATCATGCAAACTATTAGTGCAAAGGTGAGCTAACACCTGTGCTCAGGTGAGTGTTTATGTTCTTCTAAAATGGATGGTGGAATGTGAAAAGAAGGAGGAGGAGCGCCCAGCCACCCCCACACCCATACCCCCGCCGCAGCAGCAGCGGCAGCCGGAGCCCCCCCAACGCCACACGGGAACAGGCAGGGAACAACCGCCCCCCGGGCGACCAAGACCGCCACCCAGGCCAGGGCCAGCAGGACCGCCGCGAGGCCCCCAGAGCCAGAGAGCAGGGAGGCGCAGAGGGAAAGAGAGCGCCGCCCCAGCCCAGCCAGGAAAGCAGCCCCCCGCCGCGCCGGAAGAGCCCAACGCAGGGCCCCACCGGAGAGGGACGCCCACAGCCCCAGACGAGCACCCCACCACCACCCACCCCCTCTCTCTAACGTCCCTCTCTCTTCTTCCCCTCTTTCCTTTTCCGTCCGGTCCAACACCAAAGATTTTCAAACATGATTGAAATTAATAAAGTTTGGCCTCAATTACAAAAGGGGTTTATTCAGACATACCTTTGGTTTGTCTGAAGATGAATAACCCCTCTTGTTAAAATAAAATATGTCCAACACAAGAGGCCCTCAGCTCTCATCTGTTTGCCTAGCTGTTGGACAGGACAAGTTAAAAAAAAAAAAAAAAAAAAAAAGGAAGAACAGGACAGCAGGAAGCATCAGAACGTCCCGTCAGTTCTCTTTCTTAGCTTTTAATCAGTAAAAATGTCAATTTATTGGGTACATTTTCCATTTTAGAACAAACTTTGAATACAAGAATTATTTCACATAATTAGACATCTAAGCTGAACTAAGAGGGAATTTCATTTAATATATTTTTATTAACTTTTGCAATGAAACTAACAGAAAAAAAACTTTATTCTTAAAAATACAAAAACAATCTTTAAAAAAATGTAAATAGTGGGTTTTTTAAACGTGAAGTTTAATTTGATATTTAAATAAACGGTTCAAAAGTAAAAAAAAAAAAAACAGCATTTGAACAGCCCTTCCCTCAAAATCCTGGTTGGGTGTTAAACATTGAGATGGTGGTTAAACGTTCTGCGGTGAAGCGCTCCACAGCTTCGACCAAACAGAAACGGCTAGTTCTCCTCTGAGCTTCATGTGGGTCCCAGATCATTTGGGGATGAAAGAACTATTAAAATAATCCCAAAGGATGTTGGAACAGCACAGACGACCACGGTCGCCCAGGTGATGACCTCCAACCTGGACACGAACAGCAGCGTTCTGGAACCGGAGACTCCAAAGCGACGACAGTCTGATGGAAAAAGAGGAGTTCCGGTCCCTTTCAAAGGCCAAAGTGAAGTTCAAACGGTTGGCTTCACATTGGATCTGAACAGGTCAAGTGGGCAGTAAGATCCTGTCATCTATGATGTCAAACGTAGCAGATAAAACCATCACTGCAATAATCGCAGGACCTCCTGGATCCGTTGCCACTAGAAACCCTCAGCGATGCAAATTCTGTTCAGTGGAGGATTTTGAAATCAGTTTGGGGCGTCTTCAAGAATTTTTGATCTTAAATACCTTTATCTGCATGTAGATTATTCCACCATCTAATGATGGACATATTAGACATGGACTTAAAGAAGGCCAAAACGGTGTTATCGGCTTCTGAGCCACGGCAGAAGTGATGTGCTGAGCAGCGTGGTAGACTTCTTCTGCAGCACATGCTGCATCCTGAGGGACCCTGTAGGGGCAGCAGACCCCTAGTGGTTCCACACATTACTGGATCAGGAAGCAGTGGTTGAGATCCGGGGGGGACATCCACCCACTGGTGCAAAAGCCGCAGTTTTGAAATAAAAACTGTAAAATGTTCTGTTTTCAATCAAAAGGAAAGCAGGTTTTTAGCAGTATAAGTTGATCCATTGACCGAGTTGATCAGTCATTGCACCCCTGAATTGCAGGGATGGTCTTCAATGAAGCGGATCAGGAGGTCAGGGATGCTGGTTACCATCGGCACGCCTTCAACGTCCTGATCTCCAACCGTCTGGGCTCCCACAGAGAGCTGCCCGACACCAGAGACAAGCAGTAAGTGGGCTCCGTGTCACGCCGGGGCGCGGGACCTCGTTTGTGGTACGCTTACCGTCCGGTCTGGCCCTCAGGTGTCGGAAACGCTCGTACCCCCAGGCTCTACCCTCTGCCAGCGTAGTGATCTGCTTCTTCAACGAGGCGCTCTCCGCCCTGCTGAGGACCGTGCACAGCGTGCTGGACCGGACGCCGGCATACCTGCTGCACGAAATCATCCTGGTGGACGACCAGAGCGAGCTCGGTAACTGCTGCCCCCCAGTCCCCATGGAGTCTGACCCGGAGCTTCCCGTGGAGCTCATCCGTGCGTGTGTGCGTGGTTTCAGAGGAGCTGAAGGAGGGGCTGGACCGCTGCGTCAGGGAGGAGCTACAGGGGAAGGTCAGGCTGGTGAGGAACCGCAAGAGGGAGGGGCTCATCAGAGGACGCATGATCGGAGCTGCACACGCCACCGGTAATCCCCGCTCCGCCTTCTGCTGGCGCTGCGGCGTGGGCGGAGCTTACCTGTGTCTGTGTCCAGGGGACGTGCTGGTCTTCCTGGACAGCCACTGCGAGGTGAACCAGGACTGGCTGCAGCCGCTGCTGGCGCCCATCCAGAAGGACCGCCGCACCGTCGTGTGTCCCATCATCGACATCATCTCAGCGGACACGCTCACGTACTCGTCCTCCCCCATCGTGAGGGGGGGCTTCAACTGGGGACTGCACTTCAAATGGGACCCGGTGCCCCCATCTGAGATCAGTGGGCCTGAGGGGGCTGCCGGACCCATTAGGTGACCCCCCACACCACCCCACCCCCTGTTAGTAATCAACTGTTCTTGAAACAAGTCCTCATGCCTACCCCCCCCAACAGGTCCCCCACCATGGCAGGCGGGCTGTTTGCCATGAACCGCGAGTACTTCAATGAGCTCGGACGCTACGACCCAGGGATGGACATCTGGGGGGGGGAGAACTTGGAGATCTCCTTCAGGGTGAGAATCGTTGTTTCCTGGGGGTCAGTAGGCGTGGCCCTCTGTCAGAAGGCGTGGCCCGCTGTCAGAAGGCGTGGCTCTCTGTCAGAAGGCGTGGCTCTCTGTCAGAAGGCGTGGCTCTCTGTCAGAAGGCGTGGCTCACTGTCAGTAGGCGTGGCTCTCTGCCGCTAACTGTGGGGTCTCTCTCTCTCTCTCTCTCCCAGATCTGGATGTGTGGGGGTCAGCTGCTCATCATCCCCTGCTCCAGAGTGGGACACATCTTTAGGAAGAGGCGGCCGTACGGCTCGCCGGGGGGGCAGGACACCATGGCGCACAACTCGCTTCGACTGGCCCACGTGTGGATGGACGAGTATAAGGTACACACCTCCCCACATGCGGACAAACCGGTGCAGGCGGGGCTGCTCTGATTGCACCTTCTTTGTGCCCCCCCCCCAGGAGCAGTACCTTTCCCTGCGACCAGAGCTACGGAACCGCAGCTACGGCGACATCAGCGAGCGCGTGGCGCTCCGGAAGCGGTTGCAGTGCCGCTCTTTTCGATGGTACCTGGACACCGTCTACCCTGAAATGCAGGCTGTTGCCAGTGGCAACAGGCCGCCGCCCCTGTTTGTCAACAAAGGCCTCAAACGGCCCAAAGTTCTGCAGCGAGGGCGGGTACCTGAACGCATCGTGGGTGTCATGTGAACTCCTGTGCTGCCTTCAGAGTCCCACATCTGTGTCTGTCTTTCAGCTTCGTAACCTGGCGGTGGGACGCTGCCTGACCGCCCAGGGCCGTGCTAGCCAGAAGGGCGGGGCTGTTGTCGTGCGACCGTGCGACCCCCGAGACCCTGAACAGGTGAGGTCATGTGTACGCTCCCAGCCTGTCAGGTTTTAGGGAGGAGCTTCAAACGGATCATGTGACTCGTGTGCAGGAGTGGAGCTACGATGAGGAGGGGCAGCTGGTGCTCGCCGGTCTGCTGTGTCTGGACGTGTCAGAGGTCAGGACCTTTGACCCCCCCAGGCTGATGAAGTGCCACGGATCAGGGGGGTCCCAGCAGTGGAGCTTAGCGGTGAGATACACATGTACACGCGGACGGGGGCGCTCCCGCACGCAGCTGTGTGACCGTGTGGGCGTGTCTCCGCAGAAGTCGAGCCGGCTCTACCAGGTCTCTGTCGGTCAGTGCCTGTCTGTGTCCCAGCCGCTGGGATCCAAGGGGCACGTCTCCATGGCGATATGCAGCGACTCCCAGGAGCAGCAGTGGCAGCTGGAGGACTGAGGGCGCCGCCGTGAGGACAGGAGTGGAACCACATCCCCAGTTTGAGGACCAATCGGCGTTTTTTATGTGGACAGCCGGCTGCTTTCATGGTTTTAAATGTTCACTTTCTGAAAACCATTGGAGAGGGGGCGCGTCCTGAAGTCCCCTCCCACTCGTGTTCACACACAGACACGCACACACAAAGTGTGTCAACGTTTTTCTTTCTAGAAATGAAACTTTCAAAGCGTTTTAAAAAAAGTTGTTTTACACTTAAGGAAGTCCTTAAAGTGACTTTGGATGATGGACAGAAGCCCTTAACTGTCTCTGTAAGGTAACCCTTAAAGGGAGGGGGGGGAGTCTTTTATTTTGAAGGACAGTTTAATTTAAGGTTCTTTTATTGCCTCAGAACAGGAAGTTGTCTTTGTACAGATGTCAACAAACCAACAGTGAGTGCAGAAAGGTGGCGCTGAAGGGCTGATGACCTTCATCATCCTCATCGTTTCTGCTCTTGGCGGTCACAGAGAGGCGGGCAGCATCGCCGTCCTTCATCTGCCTCCACCCCCATCCTGATCCTCCTCAGTGATTCCATCCTGGTCCTCTGTGGAGCTGAGCTCGACAGAAAACGTCCTGTGGAGATCTGGACTGAACAATCTCTGCTACCCCGCCCTCCCATTAATGCAGATTATTTTAAAATTTTAGATTGGTCCTTTAGATTAAAGAAATCTCTCTGAAGAGAGCAGTCTGTTTTTTAGTTTATTGATCCTAAACGCTTTGATGAACCGGAGTCAACAGCTGCTCTGGGGGGGGGCGTGGCTTCAAATAGAAGCGTGTGTATGAACATACGTGTGTGTGTGTGAACAATTACTGACAGTTGTCAAAGGGCAACAAAAAAAGCAAAATGTTTGGTTCCCATCGAGGACACGACATAAAAGTTGGCTTGGGTCTGGGCCTGGGAGACCTGGTGGGGAGGGGCGGGTCCCTGCATGGCCCTGCCCCTGCAATCCCATATGTTCATGTCTGTGTGCACGAGGAGGGGCCGGTCGGAGTGTTGTGTGACAGGAAGTCTTCTATAGGTTCTGTGAATTTGAATAATGTGATTAAGACTCCTAAACAGTTGTGTGGATGCTGATAGTGTGTGTACGTGTGTGTACGTGTGTGTATGAGCATCAACGCATGTAAGTTACATGTGACAAAAACAAGTCTGTTCATTTTCTGCTCAGAAAAAAAAATGTCAGAGGATCTCTGATCTCCATCAAGTCCTGTTCTATGCTGATGACGCTCAGTTTTCATCTCTCAGAGAACAGTATCTTGTATCTCTAGAAGACAACAGTCCTGACCCCCTGCACATCCCTCCATCACTGAGATCCACCCCTGCAGCTTAGCTCTCCACCTCCTACTGGTCAAAAAGAACCAAACTTCTCTACGTCTGGTTGCACATCATCAAAAATTCTACTCCCTGACATTTCGGTTCTTCATCCTTTGGATAACAAGTGTCTGAAAATGTGCCCTTGTGTAAAATCGGTCTGTTTGACGGGTTTGTCTTGATCACAGGGGCCAAACTCCAGGCATGGAGGGCTGGTGTCCAACATGTTTCCGGCTGCCGTTAAGGCTCCTTGTTTGTATAACTCGCCTGATTCAGGTAATCAGCTGCAGGTAGGGCTGGGTGTCTGAATAACCAGCAGGATGTTGGTTATTCAGACCTGAAGTCTGACACCCCCCAATGTAGATCACAGACCAAAGCTCCAGACATTTCTAAAACCACAACTGTGTTTGGATTTGAATAAATGTTTGTGTGACCTTTTAATCCCGGTTCATGTTCTGCTTCTAAATGTAGTTTCCTCATGTCGGCTTCTTGTGTTTTGTCTGGCTGATTATTTTGGAGTTTCCCATCTCAAGTTTTCCTCTGATGAAGAGCTGCTCTCTCCTCTGATCCATGTCGAGGTGGGCGGGCGGGCGGGTCTGAGCCGGAACCGCCCCTGAAGTCGTTTCCTTCAAAGGTTAACTGGTCTGTGAAGTTGGTTTGAATGTTCAAATCTTACAGCGACTCCAGGATACAGTGGAGCAAAAACGGATTTGTCAGGCCCGGATTCTGCAAGTCGACCCACTTAGAACGCGGGTTAGGTCTATAATGATCCGCACAGATGAACCCCAACGGTGGAAATAAAAACCTCTAATTCAAGCTTTTAGAATTCCTGAAGTGGAAGATTCTTTCAGACAGACTCGTGCACGCATCCAAAACTTCCTGTCATTTTCACTGAGCTGAGCGCGACGCCGGCTGGCCCGATGCTGCAGAACGTCGTTTCCAGAGAGTGGAGGTGCGTTCAGGTTCAGGCTGTACAAACCGTTACCTATTCAGAACTTTCATGTTTCTCCTTTATGTTCACATTCTTTTTGTGCTCATATAAGTCTTTAAATAAATGATCATAACTGTGTTTTGTTTAAAGATTTTGTTTTTCAGTCAACATGACAGGACACACTGATGCTTTGCAAACACTTTATTACACAAATACCATGAAAAAATTACTCTTGCAGCAGAATCAGTATAACAGCAAATAAGAGGAAGGCCAGCTGCCACATTCCAGCTGTGAGGGGAGCTTCTGTGTGAGCGCATGACGTGCACGTGAGGAAGGGAGCAGAGCGTCCCGGATGATTGCGATTGCCGGGTTCATTTTGGCCGGATTATCTTTACATTTTAAATAAAGTTAACTTACGTTTAGGTGCAGGACCCCCCCCCCACAAATGAAATGTCAGACTATTCCTTTCTCAACTTGGTAACCCGCCTGTCCCCGCCCAACTTAAACTTAGGACTTCTTAACTTCCTCCACCCTTAAGGTCACCCCTCAGTCTTCGGTTCTGAGCGAAGGTTGGATTCTGAACGGACTGTGACTGCAAAGCGCTTTGATCCCTGCAAAACGTGGAAAAGCTCGTCTCAGCAGACGCCGTTTGTCATTCAGTCTCCTTTAAGCAGCTCCATCGGACGCTGAGCTGCTGACGTTGGAGGCCGAACTTGATAAATGTTTCTTCATTTAAAATGCTTTTGGTCCAAGAAGATGCTGCAGACCCTGAATCAGATCCAGATTGTGGCGAACAGCAGCTGTGCAGGTCTGATCTCTGCAGACTAATTCTGGAAAAAGATCAGAGCTGAAGGCACATAAGCAGAAACGAAGCCAAATGAGGAGGTTTTGTTTTGGAGAAGCTGCACTTAAATGACCTCCAGACGCCCTGAAATGTTTCTGACCCGCCTGAGTGCCCTGGACTGGGTTTTGGCTCGGAATGAGGAGATGGACCGAGTTCTGAGCCCAGAGTGGTCAGCAGGTCTGAGCCCAAAACTTCTCCTCAAGACCCTGAAGGTGAGGGGGAGGGGGGTCTGCACAACACTAAGAGCCTTGTGACTGCAGTGAGCTGGTCTGAGGTCAGAGGCTCCGCCTCCATCAACGCTCCTCCCATCACCTGTTGAGCATAAACCTGCGAGTGGACCGCTGCTCCTGTTTAAGGCGGAGTCTGTATTCAGTGAGGGGAATCAAACCTCTGCCTCTGGACGGAACCAGTCCAGACGAATTTGATTATGTACACGAACACATGGAAATATGTACAACAGCAGGACTGGCAGCTGACACCACAGTCACACACATGACGAGTAAGCACATGTGAGCACAGGAAGCAGAGCAGACCACCTAGGAGGCGGGCTGAGGGGGCAACGGGGGGGCGGAGTACTCCTCATTGTCCGAGTCGCTGCTGTCCTCCATGTTCCTCTCCTGGTCGCTACCCTCCGTGCTCAGCTGATCGAAGCCCTGACGGGTGTAACCTCTGTGAGACGCAAAGAAGTTCCCCAGGTTTAGGCCTCCGACCGCCTTACCTGCAACACACAAACACACCTGTCAGAACACCTGCAACACAAAAACACACCTGTCAGAACACCTGCAACACACAAACACACCTGTGAGAACACCTGTAACACACACACACACACCTGTGAGAACACCTGTAACATACACACACACATATGAGAACACCTGTAACACACACACACACATATGAGAACACCTGTAACACACACACACACACCTGTCAGAACACCTGTAACATACACACACACACCTGTCAGAACACCTGTAACATACACACACACATATGAGAACACCTGTAACACACACACACACATATGAGAACACCTGTAACACACACACACACCTGTCAGAACACCTGTAACATACACACACACACCTGTGAGAACACCTGTAACATACACACACACATATGAGAACACCTGTAACACACACACACACATATGAGAACACCTGTAACACACACACACACACCTGTGAACACCTGTAACACACACACACACACCTGTGAGAACACCTGTAACACACACACACACATATGAGAACACCTGTAACATACAAACACACCTGTGACAACACCTGTAACACACACACACACCTGTCAGAACACCTGTAACACACACACACACACATATGAGAACACCTGTAACACACACACACACACATATGAAAACACCTGTAACATACAAACACACCTGTGACAACACCTGTAACACACACACACACCTGTCAGAACACCTGTAACACACACACACACCTGTGAGAACACCTGTAACACACACACACACACCTGTGAGAACACCTGTAACACACAAACACACCTGTGAGAACACCTGTAATACATAAACACACCTGTGAGAACACCTGTAATACATAAACACACCTGTAAGAACACCTGCAATACACAAACACACCTGTAAGAACACCACTTACACACAGATGCAATTGTGGGAACACCTGTAACACACACAGACACCTGTGAGAACACCACAACACATAAACACACCTTGTACAACACCTGGAACACACAAACACAACTGCAACACACAGACACACCTGGTAGAACAAGTACCTCACACCTGCACAAACACACCCGCGACTGCAGCTGCAAACAAAACTCACCCTTTATTCTTCCCAGTATGCCGACCACAGAGCGCGGTTCTGCTTTCTGATCACCGTGTCCTGCAAATGTCCATCAATATGGCGCTGAGAGCTGAACCATAGCAAGACTGCCCTCCCCCCTGCAGCAGACTTACTGTTTCTTCTCCAACACACAAAGACTCCGATAATGACGACGAGCAGCAGAGGCAGCAGGAGCAGCGTGATGATCACTGCCGCCATGGCGCCATTCTCCCTGCCGGCCTTCACCGTCTTCTTTTCCTCCTGCACCACCGGCAGACTCGGTTTGTCCACCGTCTGCTTCTCCGGTCCAGCTGCTGCCACATGTGACGTGTTCCTCTGCGGCTTCACCCTGGTTTGGATGAATGCTTCCACTTCTGCACAGAAATATGAGTTTGTGGTCAATTGAACCCTCAGAGGTCATCCGCACAAATTGTTATTGTATCAATGATTACAAATTTCCCTCAAATTGTTTTTTTTTCCTGAATATCAATGGCATAAAGATATTAGTTGCAATCAAATCACACTTCCAAATTCTTCAGTTCAACCATGAAAAGATCCCACCAATGCTGCAAATTCTCTGAAGCAAAAAATATTTTCATCATCTACAAAAACTATTTCACTTTTTTACATTACAACCACAAATGTCTTCAGGGTTTGGGGCCCGATACTGAGCCCTGTGGGACTCCATCTGTAATATTTAAGATGCTTGACCACATAGGTTTTTTAATCTAATTCTTTTAACCAATCTAAAACAAAAACTTCATTTATGGTTCTATTTTGGAGTAAAAGTCAGTGTCTATTGTGTCAAGTGTATCAAGGAGACAATCACGAGTCTGCTAGTCTTGGAGGGCGGAGACCTTAAAGCTTTACCCCCTTTACCCCCTGAAACATAATAAACTCAAAGTATGTTTGCTGCTACACGCCTTCATGCCTCCTTGTGTTTAAGCACAGCTTGAAGAAATGACTTGAGGCATTTTCCAGGATTCATGAGTTCCTGTCAGAGCTTTACTTTTACTGAGGACCCGGGACTTCAAGCTTCTTTCTGCCACCGAGGTTTCTGAGGTTTTATCATCAAAGATTTTCTCAAGGTGAAGACACTGCACTCTGTTTAGACAAGGTCATGCTGGCAGAGTGAACGCTCTTCATGGTGATAACGTATCTTTGTGGTGTTGTCTACAGCAGGAGCTGAACCCCCCAGAACCAGATCGGTAGACATCTGGGAGTCTGGAATCTGAGGATGGAGAAGTCTCCGTTTCACTGATCCGGTTTGTCTCTCTGTGAGTTAAAGCATCCAGAACTGACAGTGTGGCCTTCATGAGGCTAAATGTTTCAGCTGTTCATGTGCAACTCATTGATGTGTACAGTCTGCAGCAGCACACAGACAAGCAAGCTCAGGAGAAACACAGCTCAAACTGGATCTGAGGATTCTGGACTGACCCTCCAGCTCCTGAACCTGGATCCCCGCCTTTTTCACCGAGCGATGGGACTCTGTGGGAAAACAAGAGCTTCAGGAGAAGTCTACAGGTCCACAACAGTAAAGGTTACTTTATAAGTCATTTGATCAAGTTCAGTGAAGGAAATGTGAAGACGAAGAAGAACTCACTTTCTGCAGAGAACTTGAAGACCTCCTCACTGCCTGCATCTCCAACAAAGACGCTCCCGTCCGGGCCTCCAACCAGGTCATGAGGCATTTTGAAGTCCTGCTGAAGACGGATGGAGATGAAACCCGCTTCACCAGAACCAGAATGGTTTTCTGTTCTAAAGCTCTACAGAGTTTCCTGGAGTATAAAGTGCAGCTTCAGTGGTTTGTTGCCTGTGTAACGTTTGTGCCAAACCATCAACACGGCTTCAACTTCAAAACATTTGGGTCATTGTCGAGCCTTGTTTGGTTGATTCGCTTTGGTTTTCCCGCCGATCCACAGAGCCCTCTGGAAGCTCTGCAATCCAATTTACAGGGAAACCAAGAACTTACAGACTGTAAAAGACGTGGACTAGGGCTGCACGATATGAGGAAAACTTGCGATATGCGATATTAGTGATCAATATTGCGATAACGATAAATTTGCGGTAAATAAACAAATAGAAAAATAAACAAAAACATCATTCCCATTTCATTGCAACAGTTTAAAAATTATACTCCAAATGACCCTCATCGACATGGGGGACAAACGTCAGGGTGGCTAACCCTGGTCCTCAAGAGCCTCAACCCTGTCCGTTTCCAATTCTCCCTAGACTGCTCGATAATGATAACCAAAATCAGGTGTGTTCAGTCAATCAGGATGTGAAATCACTTGAGTCAGCCAATCAACAGCAAGCTGGTTAAGGAGAGCTGGGAAACAGGCAGGGTTGAGGCTCTTCAGGACCAGGGTTAACATAATAGGCGTCCATCTGATTGGTCAAAGCATAAAGGGATTTATTTGATTCGTTAAATGCTTCAAGCTGCTAGAAGATTTTTTTAACAGATTTTGGGTTTGCGATTTATTGCGATATTCGCCGTCTTTTGCGATATGCATATTGCAGAGCTGGATATTGCGATAACGATAAATTTGCGGTATATTGTGCAGGCCTAACGTGGACCAACCCTTTGGTCATGTGACCTGCTGGAGGTCATGTGACCCAGTGGTTTGGCTGAATTTAAGTTAGTTTTTGTTCCTTAATCTTTGTTGTCCTGTACGGCCGCGCCAGAAACAGTTTGTCAAAACATTTTTTGTATAAATGCATTTCTATGCAGATGACATTCATCTTTCTTGTTCTTTTAATGACTTAGTTGAACAGATTCTTTTGAATGTCCTGAACGAGCGGCTGAAATTGTTATGCTAAAAACTTGCAAAGACAGCTCTCTGATTGTTGATCCTGATCATAGAACTGAACTGAAGAAACCACACATTTCAGAAACTTTGATAAAGAAAACCTTTAAAATCAAGAACAACTTTATTAAAGGCAGGGGGGGCCGGTAGACCTCTGATCAGAAAGTTGCAGGTTCAGGTCCCGCTCAATCTGCCCATGTGTCAACGTGTCCTTGGGCAAGACACTAAACCCTGCATTGGCACCAGGGTAGTCATGAATATGTGTGTGTTGATGGGTGAATAGGACTGTGACTGTAAAGTGCTTTGGGCCTAGTAAAGCATAAGTAAGTATTGCAGCAGTTCCTAAGGCAAACCTGAAAATGGGCAGCCATTTTTCTACTTTTGATTTTCATAATTCCCCTTTTTTTGAATCTGCTCTCAATCTTTTGTGTAAAGACTTTTGATCTCCAGAGCTGGGGGTGGTGGTGGTGGTGGGGGTGGGGGGGTTGTTACCTTTCTTTTGGGGCTGAAGGTGTCCAGAATCTCCCTGCTTGTGTAATTGATGACGAAACCTCGAAGTGGAGCCGAGTGATACGGTGAGTCGCCATTCACCGCATAGATCAGGCCGTCTTCACAGAGACACACACCAAACACACACACACCAAACACACACACACACACACTCGTCAGATGGTTTACAAAACAAAAGCAGCACAGGAGACTATTGTAAACCCTCCAGGTTCATTATTACATGAAGCTTTTTCACAACAATCTTCTGTATTCTGTAGGAGTCACTGCAACCTGTCCCTGTTTTCAAAGAACTGGGGCTGGGGTGGGGGTGGGGTGGGGGGCACCCTGGACAGGTCCATCACATGCAGAAACAGAAAACCACTCGCACTCCAAATGGGAAGAATTTTGAGAGTCACCAATCCATCAATGCAGCATGTTTTTGGACTGTGGGAGGAAGCTGGAGGAAAACCCACTTATGCACCAGGAGTCCATGCAAACGCCACAAAAAAAGAACGCAGCTCGGTCAAAGCAGAACTTTAACTGCCAAAGCTTTACAAAAATGGTCTTTATATGCAAAGACCAGCCGATTCTGACATTACAGACAAACGCTGATCCGATAAATCTGGGGGTGGAGCTTAAAGAGTCTAGTCTCTTCCAGTGGTGGACCATTTATGACACACCTGGGCCTTCAGTGGTGCTCCGTCTGAATCACTTAACCCCTCATGAACACTTTTGTGATGCAGAAACCAGCTTTGCATTGCATATTGAAAATTCCTGTAGCCACAATAAATGCCTCTAAATAAACTGAAAAAAATAAAACAGTAGACAAATCTCATTATGCAACTACAGCCAGCACAAAACATTGAAAATAACCCCATACATTTGCAATATTTTTTCTTACGATATTTATCGTTTCACTCATTAAAAATTCAGATTATTTGAAGACAAAATCGATCTTCCTCTTTCCTCTTAAACAGTCCATCAACCTGTCATGCAGATTATCGTCTTCAGTTCCATCAAGAAGTCCTTTTCTATTCCATCATCAGTGCTGAGAGCCCAGTCTGTCCAGTTGTGTTTCTACGTAGGTTTTAATCCGCTTTGGAGCTGAAAATGTCGACAGACGGAGTGGATACGTGGACCGTCAGCTCCAAACACAAATCTGCGCAGC
This sequence comes from Oryzias latipes, assembly GCF_053564925.1. Lineage (NCBI taxonomy): Eukaryota > Metazoa > Chordata > Actinopteri > Beloniformes > Adrianichthyidae > Oryzias > Oryzias latipes. Next base: position 4,211,142 of record NC_136248.1, read on the forward strand.
TGCTTTATGATTCACTCAGATTTTTCTGATTAAGGAAGTCAAGGACATCAGTGGGAGATCTTCCTGCTAAATCCTCCATGGCGTACATTACAGTCAGCTCTGTTTTTAACTGAGACAGATCAAAAAGTGCTCCGTGGCTCCATGTCAAACTGGACAAGGCTGCATGTGACTTCCTGAACCATCTGTCCAATCAGAAGGTCTGAATACTGTGACGTTGCCTAAGCCTGCAAGAAGGCCCTGCTGACACCAAATCAAAATCTGATTGGTTGAAGGAAATGAATGTCTGACATTGATTTTGCATTACAGGACCTTCAGAACTGATGCTGAAGGCCCTTATCCTGCCTGGCAACAAAGGACAGCTGAAATGTGATTGGTTAAATGCTCCAATGTGAAAATGCATCTGTCTAGAAGCAGCATAACTATCATAAACACAATAAAAAGGAATGGACAGACCATATCGAATGATTTAGTGAGAATGCATGGACAAAATCTAATTAACACATGATTCAGATCTGTTTTAGGCCTTCAGAGAAGCCCTTGAAGGCCCTGGCGGCCCTCCACTGCTGTCTTCAGAAGAGAAGATACCCGATTAAACTCTGACAGCGTCTCGTGAATCTGAGCAGCTGACTCACCTCCAGCAGGGCTGTAGGAGATGGCGAACACCTTTCCTCCAAACTCTTCCTTTTTAATCTCTTTGACGAACTCTCCGGTGTCTGCGATGAAGCACTGGATCCGCCCGTTCTCCCTGTCAGCCACGCACACCTCTCTTCTGTCGCTGAGGAAGGCCAGGCTGTGGGGGATCTGGAAACGTGCACGCTGCCTCCGGTCCAGCGAGCCTGCAGCCGCACACGAGAGCGCATGCTGAGTCTGCAGAATCACGGCTGCAGACGTCCAGGTGAAAACCTTCAAACTGAGTGAAGCCCAGCTCAACCTCTTCTGGTGAAACCTCATTTCTTTTCAGGTTGAACTACAAAAACACATCAGTGGGTTCTCATGATCTTGACTAAGCTGGTTACCACCAGCCTCCTTAGTAACCTGGTTTTTGTAACCATATTGAAGAAATCAGACATCCCTTAGACCCATGAGACAAGTTAGACAAGAAGACAAGTGTGTGTGTGTGTGTTCTGTAGTGTTTGGTTCGTTTACAGTCATACGTCTTGTGTTTTTTAATTTTGACGTAGTCCTCAGATGTTCTTCGAACTCTGAGAACTTCCTGTTTGTCATTTGTGTCCATCCTTTTTGTGTGTGTGGGGATGGGTACCTGCTCCCCACTGGGAAAGGTATTTTCCATCAGCGGAAAACTTGAGGATCCTGGCGTTGCAGTATCCGTCAGACACGAAGACGTTCCCGGTGTGCGGGTCGATGGCCACGTCGGTGGGCTGGCAGAAGTGGCTGCTGTCACTTCCTGGAGTGAAAGCTTCTCCCAGAGCCAGCAAGGTTCTGTCTCTGCCATCACTGCTCACCTTCAGAACCTGATGACGGGCGGGGTCCGTTTATGGACAGGTGAAAAACAAATGTACAGGGGTGGCCGTGCGCTGGGAGAACGTACCTGATGCAGAGCCACGTCGGTCACCCAGTAGTTGTTGTCTCTGTCAGCAGTTATCCCATGAGGCAGATAAAACCTGCAGAGGAAGAAAACGTCTGACATCATGGACAGGAAGCGACGCCTGAAGCACACCTGTCTGCACATCTGTCCAGAGCTTCACAGCTGGTTCACGGAGCAGAACCTGATTGTTTAAAATAAATAAAGACAAGAGACTCTTACATGTTCCTGCCTGAGGCTTTGAGGATTCTGCCTTTGGCCGGGTCCACCACCAGAATGGCAGACTGCTGGATGGGTCCAAGGGACCTGTGCTGGTACCGGGCCCGGCCGTCAAAGGAGCTGAGGAAAGCACAAAAAGAAGAGATCGGCATGAATGATTGAATAGGCGATGTGGAACACCTGGAAGACCACCTGCTTCGGGTGAGCCCTGATGTGGAACAACTGGAAAACCCCCTGCAACATGCGAGCCCTGATGTAGAACACCTGGAAAACCACCTGTATCAGGCGAGCCCTGATGTAAAACACCTGGAAAACCACCTGTATCAGGCGAGCCCTGATGTAAAACACCTGGAAAACCACTTGCTTCGGGTGAGCCCTGATGTGGAACATCTGGAAAACCACCTGCTTCGGGTGAGCCCTGATGTGGAACAACTGGAAAACCACCTGTATCAGGCGAGCCCTGATGTAAAACACCTGGAAAACCACTTGCTTCGGGTGAGCCCTGATGTGGAACAACTGGAAAACCACCTGCAACAGGTGAGCCCTGATGTGGAACACCTGGAAAACCACCTGCTTCGGGTGAGCCCTGATGTGGAACAACTGGAAAACCACCTGCATCAGGCGAGCCCTGATGTGGAACACCTGGAAAACCACCTGCTTCGGGTGAGCCCTGATGTGGAACAACTGGAAAACCCCCTGCAACATGCGAGCCCTGATGTAGAACACCTGGAAAACCACCTGTATCAGGCGAGCCCTGATGTAAAACACCTGGAAAACCACCTGTATCAGGCGAGCCCTGATGTAAAACACCTGGAAAACCACTTGCTTCGGGTGAGCCCTGATGTGGAACAACTGGAAAACCACCTGCAACAGGTGAGCCCTGATGTGGAACACCTGGAAAACCACCTGCTTCGGGTGAGCCCTGATGTGGAACAACTGGAAAACCACCTGCATCAGGCGAGCCCTGATGTGGAACACCTGGACTGGAAAACCACCTGCTTCGGGTGAGCCCTGATGTGGAACAACTGGAAAACCACCTGCAACAGGTGAGCCCTGATGTGGAACACCTGGAAAACCACCTGCAACAGGCGAGCCCTGATGTGGAACACCTGGAAAACCACCTGCATCAGGCGAGCCCTGATGTGGAACACCTGGAAAACCACCTGCTTCGGGTGTGCCCCCATGTGGAACAACTGGAAAACCACCTGTATCAGGCGAGCCCTGATGTAAAACACCTGGAAAACCACTTGCTTCGGGTGAGCCCTGATGTGGAACAACTGGAAAACCACCTGCAACAGGTGAGCCCTGATGTGGAACACCTGGAAAACCACCTGCTTCGGGTGAGATTTGATGTGGAACAACTGGAAAACCACCTGCATCAGGCGAGCCCTGATGTGGAACACCTGGAAAACCACCTGCTTCGGGTGAGCCCTGATGTGGAACAACTGGAAAACCACCTGCAACAGGTGAGCCCTGATGTGGAACACCTGGAAAACCACCTGCAACAGGCGAGCCCTGATGTGGAACACCTGGAAAACCACCTGCTTCGGGTGAGCCCTGATGTGGAACAACTGGAAAACCACCTGCATCAGGCGAGCCCTGATGTGGAACAACTGGAAAACCACTTGCAACAGGTGAGCCCTGATGTGGAACATCTGGAAAACCACCTGCTTCGGGTGAGCCCTGATGTGGAACAACTGGAAAACCACCTGTATCAGGCGAGCCCTGATGTAAAACACCTGGAAAACCACTTGCTTCGGGTGAGCCCTGATGTGGAACAACTGGAAAACCACCTGCAACAGGTGAGCCCTGATGTGGAACACCTGGAAAACCACCTGCTTCGGGTGAGCCCTGATGTGGAACAACTGGAAAACCACCTGCATCAGGCGAGCCCTGATGTGGAACACCTGGAAAACCACCTGCTTCGGGTGAGCCCTGATGTGGAACAACTGGAAAACCACCTGCAACAGGTGAGCCCTGATGTGGAACACCTGGAAAACCACCTGCATCAGGCGAGCCCTGATGTGGAACACCTGGAAAACCACCTGCTTCGGGTGAGCCCTGATGTGGAACAACTGGAAAACCACCTGCATCAGGCGAGCCCTGATGTGGAACAACTGGAAAACCACTTGCAACAGGTGAGCCCTGATGTGGAACACCTGGAAAACCACCTGCATCAGGTGAGCCCTGATGTGGAACAACTGGAAAACCCCCTGCAACATGCGAGCCCTGATGTAGAACACCTGGAAAACCACCTGTATCAGGCGAGGCCTGATGTAAAACACCTGGAAAACCACCTGTATCAGGCGAGCCCTGATGTAAAACACCTGGAAAACCACTTGCTTCGGGTGAGCCCTGATGTGGAACAACTGGAAAACCACCTGCAACAGGTGAGCCCTGATGTGGAACACCTGGAAAACCACCTGCATCAGGCGAGCCCTGATGTGGAACACCTGGAAAACCACCTGCTTCGGGTGAGCCCTGATGTGGAACAACTGGAAAACCACCTGCATCAGGCGAGCCCTGATGTGGAACAACTGGAAAACCACTTGCAACAGGTGAGCCCTGATGTGGAACATCTGGAAAACCACCTGCTTCGGGTGAGCCCTGATGTGGAACAACTGGAAAACCACCTGCAACAGGTGAGCCTACCAGCAGAGTTCTACCATTTCTGTATTTAAACGTGACTATTCATCAACAGAAGCTCTCAGCAGACGTGTGGTAAGCTTACTCCAGATCCCAGTGATGGTCTCCTCTGTGGAAGATGACCAGGTTGGAGTCCGAGTCCAGTGCCAGACCCGACACCTGACCCAGCTGCAGGTTCCCCTCAGGCCAGTCTGTCACCTGCTCCAGGTGGTAGTCTACACACACAAATACACACCTCAGGGTGAATAACACACCTTAAAGAACCACTCCAAAATAAGATAGTGTTTTGGTGTCTTTAACGTGTTTTTGTGGCACTTTTCTGATGATGGAGGACATGTATCAAGAAAATTAAGCTTAAAATTATGTTTCTGAGTAATGCTCTCTGCTCGAGCGGATTCTGTTTTCCTCGTCTGAGCAGGAATCTGAATTTAAACTGTACGGCTGGATAGCTCCTAAATTGGTCGCCATTGTCGTTGCACTGCTAATGTTAGGATGGGATTGTGGGGGCCTGTAAGCTAGCAGAAGAGTGTGTAAACAAATGAAGGTGAAGGGGGGGCCAGAATTGCTCTGCTCCAACGGTCCCGTTGGGAGATCGCTCTGCTGAAACTATGTCCTAGAAAAGGACACAGGTTTTTTTGATTTTGGCTAAAACATCCTAATTATAATTAAAAGATCAATGGGAACGCTTTTAAAATAGATAAAAAGATGATGACACTCACCCTGATCGGCGCCCTGCCCTCCTCTTCTTTTGTCCAGCAGCACACTGTCATCTTAGCAGAAAAAATAGACACTTTTATCTTTTTTTCTGTTTTTCCTCTGAACGATGAACTGAAAAGAAATTATTTTTATGAGGATCATTTTAGATGATGTGATGTTTGCTCCTGAAGCCCATTTATTCAGGTGGTTTTGACTTTTACTGCTTTAGCCTCTGTAATCTTGATTTTCTGTTCATTTTGTGTTTTGTTTAAATGAAGTTTGTTTCCTAAAAGACAAAAAGAAAGGAGGGCAGAGATGGCAGCAGAGATGGCAGTGCGTTCCACACTGTACCTGCAGCGTGTCCCATGTGCATCATGGAGCTCATCTGATCCGGACTGACGGCGATGGGAACGTTGGCCTCCGCAGGAATGTGTCGGAACTGCTCCCTGGAGCCGCTCTCCATGCAGCTCATGAAGGGGACGGCGTGCCTTCTGTCCATGTAGTACATCATGTAGAAGTTGCACATTTCGTCATCAGAGGTGCCGCTGCAGGAGGAGGCGCAGACACCAAACACGTTACTTTCAAACGTGCGGAAGGATGCGTATGAGCTGGAGCACGCATGGGTGCACGGCGAGGTCTTATGTACGATCGACAAACTTTAAAGACCTCAGAAGAAAAACAGGTTCCGCAGAGACTCACCCGATGACCGTTTCGGAGGTCCTGCCCTCTCCGGTGAACACACACCTGGCGGCGACGGTGTCTCCGTACTGCACACTCAGCTCCGTGTTGACCGGATAGAAAGCCTGTGGAGGACAGAGACTGCTCACGCACACGTCTGAGGCAGATCTGACCTCAGTACAGGAGACGTTGCTGCTGATCCGACACGTTCGGAAAGTAAGAGGGTGACACAGCTGGCCAGTGTGGTCTTTAACCGAAGATAGGACCGACATTCACCAACTACTTCAAGAGATTTTAGGGCCTTCATACCCAGAATGTGGTCAAATACAGCCAGAAAATGCAGAAAAATCTGCATAACTAGTTCCAATTTGGTTCACTTTCTAAGGACCTTGGTGGGGGCCCCCCATTGGGCAGGGTCTCACCTGTGGTAACTGAGGGGACTGTCGACCAATCAGGGTCCACTTCCCATTGCGGATCCTGTATCCACTGACCACCTTGCCTGAGAGGGAGAATCCAGAGAGTTATGAGGGGTGGTCCCATCAGACAGACGCTCGGGTGGGGTTGGGTGGGTGGCGACTCACCGAGGCGGTGTGTGTGAGTCCTGAAGGCAAACGGGTAGATGGGGTAGGAGGCGTAGTCACAGGCCACGTCTGCATTCGTAACTAAGAGGAGATGGGAAAGGTCGTAAAGACGTGCGTCACCACATGAGAGCAAACACGTCTGTTTGTTCAGTGACCCGCTGCCGTGCCAGGACCAGAGCGAGTGGCTGAGCCGAGGCCCGTTTGTCCTTCTAGGGGGAAATCAGTGAAACAGGGTCCAGACAAAAAGCTGAAGATCAGAACCACATCTGTCCCTGATATTAGCCCCGCCCTGAACCCTGTCCCTGCTGCAGCCACTTCAATCATTTCAGGCTTTTATGCCGAGTCATGCTCTGAAACAGAAGGTCAAAAAGCCAGCAATGATCTGCTCACTCTGAACATTTCGGAGCATCAGACGGTCAAATACCAACCGGTTTTTCCTGGAGGGATGACGGTGTCCACGGACATCAGCAGGTAAATGCCGGCGACGAAGGGCTGCCTTTTAAGGACAGAGAGGAGACTCATCATGTCCACTTCATTCAGGCCTGAAAACTCCCAGCATGCATCTCAAAACCAGCCTCTACTTACGGCTTGGAGGTCATCCTTAAGGTGAGTCCAGAGCAGTCTCTGTGATGGTCTGCACAAACACACAACCATGTCAAAACACCAGAATTCAACATCCACATCCCAGCTCCACAAACACCACGACCCAGCACCCAGGGGGGGGGGGGGGGGGGGTCCTTCCATCCGTGCACGTTTCTGGAGGGTTTCCTCACCTCTGAAGGCGCTGACGTCTCCATAATGGACCTGAAGCACGAAGTACGACATCCCAGAACCTTTCCCAACTCTGAACCCCACATCTGATGAGAAAACACCAGCTTCATGTGTGAGGGCAGCATTGTCAAGATTTCATGTCAGAACATTCTGTAGCAAAGACCCGACGGGCCCTGCCTCCGGGTCAGAGGTGACCCCGGGGGGGCAGAAGCTCCTGCTTTCACTACAAGGACCTGACCGACACCACCAGCCCAAACTCACCTTTAGGAAGTTTTGTGGGCGGAGCATTCCGGGCCCAGGCGTACATGATGGAGGGGTCGTCTTTGCAGGTGCCCAGCGCCCCCCCACAGTCCCTGCAGACACAGACACAACACTCAGAGGCGAACAGGCTGAAGGTCCGATCCCACCAGGATCTGCTTCCCAGTCACACACCAGAGTTTCAGGAAGTCCATCCGACTTTTTTAACTGCTCTCATCAGATGTTCTCTAAAAAAAACTAAAAAAAACTCGGTTCCTGGTTCCTCCCCCGTTTCTCCTCCGTGTAGTTCTTTAGTAAGATTCTCTGATGCAGCAGAGCTGATCGGACGAATGAAGAGGCGAGAAGACTCTGACAGTCTGTGCGGTTATGTGGCCACGCCCACAGCAAACAGCTGGGTTTGTTTACATACAATCCCAGCAGCTGTCACACCGACAGATGAAAAACCCATTTATAAACGTATTGATTGTTTCAAGTCATTCAAAAACAAATCACCTATCACTAATACACAAAGTTCAGTATTGGTAAACATAATTGTAATCAGATTACTGGTTACTGTAAAGCAAAACCTATTTTGTGAACTTTTTCTCTGAACAAACCGGAGATAAAGAGATTATGAACCATTGACTGTATGTGAGAACTGGACTGAGTGACCCCCCCCCCCCCCCCCAATGTTCCAAACAGGAAAGAAGCCAAAGGATGTCCTGATCATTTCTTTTGGGCCTGATCAGATTCCGAGTCATTTGATTTTCTGCCGGTATCGAGTCCCGATCCGTTACTTTTGTAACACGTTTACAAAATAAACCAAGTTAATTCACAGATCCAGGTTGTCACTGATTTTTAACCTTATTTTATTGTTTAACACTTAAACAGAGCACTTCTGTGAAGTACCTTTAGCAATCAAGTAAAATAATTAACTATTAGCCGGAGGATCAGTCATGTGGAGAAAGTTTGGTGACTGAAGCTTTAGTATCTACAGAAACTTTTAAACATGTTTAGTCAGATATGATTCATATTTTCATTAAATATTAATGAAGACTTTCTTGTAAAATCCTTCTTGTTCCATGAATTTGATGATGATATTCATGAAGAGCTCACATCAATGGAACCACTGACTGATTTTGGTTGTTTTGAGAGAATCTGGGATTCTTTATTTTAACCTCTTTGGACCTGGCGTCCACATGAATGGACGTCTCACGTTGGGTTTTGTCTCCGCAGCGGATAATTCTGCTAAACTGCGGCTCGGTCAAAGAGAAATCAAAAAAAGGATGGGATCTTAAGGGCTTAAATCCTCTTCTGTCTGTCGGCAGCAGGAAGGCGCCGTTCTCATTCAGAAGAAACCAAAAACCTGATCTTTTCTCTGCCAAAATGCATTTGCAGGTCGTTGTTTGCGTTAAGACAACTTGCTGTCAGTTTAAAACGTTTTGTGGAAGTCTCTGAACATATCGCTAGCTCGGCTGGTTTTGGGCGCCTCCTGCTCAATAAGATGTGGCGAGGAGCTCACTCCTGATCAGGGAAAGTGGTCGCCATAGATGTGTTGACTCAGACCGACTCGGACCTGACAACTTCTGGTTCCAACATGGCCACCTTTATATCCTAAAAACATGGCGGCTGAATTGACTTATTTGGTCGGAACAGGAAGTAATTCATTTGAGTCCAGACCTCACATCCAGTAAATGTGGTGAACACACACACACATGCAGTAAATCTGGGTACAGAGGGGGGGTTACCAAGAGCTGCTGGCGGAGGAGGGGCTTTGGCAGCCGAACAGGATCATGTGATGGACCGTGTTCATGCTGGCGTGAGGAATGAAGTCCACTGCAGCAGAAGAGAAGACACACTATGTTTTATGACACGTCGATCAGTCCCTGAGCAGGACGAAAACTGGTCAAGGGTCTGTGCACTCTGGGGAGGCATGGGGGGCGCCAGAAACCTCCACTACACCGCAAATCTATGAAAGCATGTTTATAGCCAGAAACACTGATATAAAACCGTAGCAGGAGACAGAAATGACATCCTTAACAAGTGAAATTATGCATGTAAACAATAAATCTGTCAGTAGAAAGAGGAACATATTTATTTACAGTAAGATAGAGAATTCCTAAAGACACTGCACTACTATTGAGCCTTTTTCTGTGTAATAATAATAATATGAAATGAGACATATTTCAGATTTGCATGACTGTAAACATTTAAACCAGGGGCGCCCAGACTTTTTTGGCATAACAGCCATTTTTGAGACAACAAACTCCAAAAAATCTACCTACACAAAACAAACAAAATTATAAAATAAAAGCATTCATGAAAGATAAACTTTTATACATATGTATTTCCTTCTTTTTCCTGGTTGTTTATCTCTGATGGCTCACAATCACAATCTACCCACGTCCTTCACGTTCGATCTGCTGATTGTGATCGACATCATGAGCAGGGCTCGACATAGCCATTTGTCCGCTGGCCCGGTCCTGTTTTTCGAGCAGTGCGGACCACAAGACTTTACTTTTCACTTGTCCGCTCGGGCCACTAAAATATTTAACGGTTTATACATTCTTCACCTTTTTCAATAAAGTAAATTTTGCGAAAACGTGTAGATTTACCTCGTCTTCATAATTTAGTTTTTCTGCTAGTCCTGTGTTCAGACTTCAAGGGTTTCTATGGGAAACCTTTGATCACTTCTCCTTCTCTCCCGCCTGCGCGCATGCGGCTTTCACTGCCGAGCACCACGCGGCACGCGCTCACTACTTTTTTTTTCAAACTTTATTGAATGTAACAATTCAATACAAAACAATGTTAAACAGCAACAACGAAGGCACAAGCCAGTGGGTTATTATTACATTTGATTATAAATCCGACACCGTCACTGAAGAGAGACTGAAGCATGTCAGAGATGTGGAAGACATGGCAGGAATAGAAAGGAATATGTTGGATGGAGTAGTGGGTATAATTAGTAGTATGGACAGCAAGATATTTAATGAATGCATTGAAGATGAAACTGTATGCACTAAGCTTTAAGCTGAATGTCAAAGAATCAAAGGCAACTCCAAATACCTGAATCTCAGACTCAAATGCAGTAGAATGTTAAACTACTTAATTTTGTTTTTCTTTACAACACTGTAAGCAGTAAGTATTTCTAGTTAGCTGAATGATCTCAGTTAGACCTGCACAATATGAGGAAAACTCGCAATATGCGATATCAGAGATTAAAATTGCGATAACGATATAATTTGCGGTATATAAACAAACAGCAAAATAACCAAATAACCATTCCCGGTTTAAAAATTATACTCCAAATGACCCACGTTGACATAGGTTACAAACATCTAACATAACAGGGCTCCATCTGATTGGTCAACAATGTGAAGGCGTCCATCCGATTGGTCAAATGCATTAAGGGATTTATTTGATTCGTTAAATGGTTCAAGCTGCCATTAGATTGTTTTAACACATTTAAGGTTTATGATTTATTGCGATATTTGCCGTTAAAAGCACCATGAAAACTTCTGAACTAGTGTTACCTACTACACTGCAGTGCTCTCTTCAAAACATCTGAAACAGACTAGAGCAGATTTAAGTTTGATATGGTCTATTTTCAGTCATTGAAAAGTGTAGAAATAAGTGATGTCACCAGAATGCACCAAATTGCACCATATTAAAAGTTTCCGGGGGGGCATGCCCCCGGACCCCCCTAAAGTTGCCAGCACCTGCGGAGCGGCGGGTCCCGCTATGCGCGGTGTCGGGCCAGTAACTTTCAGGCAGGGCCAGTAAGTTTCAAAAACTACTGGCCCTGTGGGCCAGTGCAAATTTCTGGGCTATGTCAACCCCTGATGAGCACCCCTGATATAAACAGCTGTCCTCCATGTTGTTGTGCATCACTTATCTGCAGTGAGGAGCAACGCTTGCAGGACGTCTGAACACTCACCGATGTAGGAGTCTTGATTGGTGGGAACAGGAAAGGCCATGCAGAGGTAGGTGTCCGACTGGAACACAAGACAGCAGGGAGGACAGATCAGAGAAGGACACCGCAGCCGCTACACCTCCTGAAGGACCTACAGGTCCATCATAACCTCTGATCACACCTGATTCTGCACTGAAACCCACTTAAAATTAATATAGTTTTTACAGTAAATACAGGAACCAAGGGTTTTATCTGGCATCTTTCCACATGCTGTAACAAACGACGTTGAGCAAGAAGATGCTGAGAATAGAAACCCTGTAGAACAAGAACATCAAAGCAGAAACAAGAACAAAACTGTCCTGAAGTAGTTGGAACAGGATGTTGGTGACTCTTTAAAATGCACAGTGTAACATAAAATTGACAAACATGACACATGTGACGCAAACACGAATCACACGCCTCAAAGAGTGACTCAAAGGAGAAACACTGAGCATCCCCGTGTGTTTAAACTCCACCTACAACTATGCCCTCGTGGACGAGACCCAGAGTTAAGATTCAAAGAGTTAACGTCACAGTCTGATGATGGGAACAGCCAAACACAGACATCTCTGCTAAAAATGATCATTGTGTGACGGAGCACAGAGGCGGCGCTCGGACTCACGTTGCTCGGAGACACGCCCGGCATGCGCAGGTCCATGGAGAAGTTGTGGGAGTTGAAGAGCAGCGGGGGTTTGGTCCTGGAGGCGCAATCGCCTTCCTGCAACCTACAGAGGGACACAAGCGCACACCCTTACACGGAGTGGAACAAACTGGAGCCAGAACCTGATGACAGGAACACAGTGATGCAGCAGAACGTGGAGCTGCATGCCCACAAACTCTGCACCTGCATGCACGTAAAAGCTGCACGCCCGGAAAAGCTACACGTCCGTAAACGCTACACATCCGTAAACGCTGCACGCCCGTAAAGGCTGCACGTCCGAAACCCTGCAGTTGCATTCCCGTAAACGCTGCACGTCCGTAAACGCTTCAGGCCCGTAAACCCTGCATGTCTGTAAACACTCCACGTCCGTAAACGCTGCATGCCCGTAAACATTGCAGCTGCATGCACGTAAAAGCTGCACGCCCGTAAACATCGCAGCTGCATGCCCATAAATGCTGCATGTCCGTAAATTCTGCACGTCCGTAAACGCATCAGCTGCATGACCCACAAACTCTGCAGCTGCATGCCCGGAAAAGCTGCACGCCCGGAAAAGCTACACGTCCGTAAACGCTACACATCCGTAAACGCTGCACGCCCGTAAACGCTGCACGCCCGTAAAGGCTGCACGTCCGAAACCCTGCAGTTGCATTCCCGTAAACGCTGCACGTCCGTAAACGCTTCAGGCCCGTAAACCCTGCATGTCTGTAAACACTCCACGCCCGTAAACACTGCCCGCCCGTAAACACTGCAGCTGCTTGGCCGTTAACGCTGCACGCCCGTAAATGCTGCACGTCTGTAAACACTACAGCTGCAGCTACCTTCTACCTCCACCTCTACATCAGGATTTCACAGATTCACTTCATCTACAAGTCAATTTAGAAATGTAAAGATGGATTCACTTTGATTTATCTTCTTAAATGATTCTTTTTCATCTTAGAATGAAAGTTAATTCAAAAATTCATATTCAGGAAATGGACCCAAATTGTAAATCAAATTGATTTGATTTAGTATTTTGATGGATGATGATGATTGAAGATCACTTTTAGAAAATTAAAAGTGATCTTTAAAAACTTTTTGAAACAATATTGTTTTAAAATCCAATCATATTGATTGGATTTTAAAACCAGGATAGTGGACCAGGATAGTGCTGCACGATATGAGGAAAACTCGCAGTGTGCGATATTAGTGATCAATATTGCGATGACGATATAAGTTGCGATGCATGAACAAATAGCGAAACAACAAAAAACATCATTTCCATTTCCCAGCAACAGTTTTATTTAAATAAGAGCTAACCCTCGTCTACATAGAAGAGCTCCATCCGATTGGTCAAATGCATAAATGGATTTATTTGATTGGTTAAATATTTCAAGCCACCATAAGATTGTTTTATCACATTTAAGTTTACCATTTATTTTGATTTTTGCCGTCTTTTACAATATGCATATTGCACAGCTTGATATTGCGATAACGATAAATTTGCTATTGATTGTGCAGGCCTAGACCAGGATAACAAACGACAAATCTGCAGTTTTTAAATTTCTTTTTAACAAGATAAAGTCAAAGGTGTCCCTAAAATGAATAACACCATATTTTGAACTTCTGCAGTTTAGAGATCCTCATAAAGGTTAAGGGATCAACTCTGCTTGACAGTTGATACTGAGGGAGAGGATGCGTTTCTCAGCGATGGCTGAAGCATCTCTCCTCCTGCTTTAGGGACTGATGAGGTCGGAGCAGCTCAGCTGCATCAGCATCCGGCTGCATCTCAACCTAAAACGATGCTTTAAGTCTAGACGCCATCTGAACCCGACGTTTACAATCCAGCAGAGGCGCTGAGAAACAAACAAACAAAAACAAGCAGACGAATAAAAAATGAAAAATAAATAACCGGATGCATTTGAACGCGGCCGTTTGTCGTCACGACAACAGAACCAAAGTGCAGCCGTGATGTCTCAGTGACAGAATAATCCAAACATCAAAGCGCTGTGTGTGAGTGCAAAAACTGAACAATCAGAACAGGAGAGAAAAGGAGGAGACACAGGAGTGGGATCGTGAGAGAAGATGCAGGACCAGCCCGATCTGCAGAGCAATTCTGGTTCAGAACAAAGGGTTTGTGTTCTAGTCAAACCAAAGCTTTCATCTCTGATTCAATGTCCCTAAAAAAGCAATAAAAGCCATCAGAGAGCAGAATTGTGAGCTGAATTTATCTATCTTTACATAATCACAAGTTAAGGCATTCTTCTTGTCAAGAAGAAGAAGCCCCTCCCTGCTTGTCCAGTGTGAACACCATGGGGTAAATGCGTCCGGTCTGAGCATGAGAGAGGCTGTTTCTGAATGTCTGACGTTTCCTCTCCATTCCAAGTCGATAAAAGCTGCGACGGACTTTGCGTAAGCCGTGACCCAAAGTCCATGGCGCGGCGGAACGTCACGGCTCAGAGCCACTCCTGCCACATGTCCGTTCATCTTATCGGCAAAACTCACACAACTGAGAGGTACGGGATGATATGATGGGACAAAATGAAGCCACTGTGTCAAAAGGTGCTGCACCGCCAAATTCAAGGGCCTAAAATTACATTAAAGTTTGGATGAGCTGACCGGCTGTGAGCCGCGATCCAGCGCCAGCCCCTGGCGAAGAAATCACCAAAAAAAACAAAGAGAATGAAAGACATACATTTTTGGATTTTAAAGATTAAAAAAGAAAACTGGTGAGAGGCTGAAGATTAAACCTGAATCCTGACTTCTGCTGTTAGTTCCCTAAGTTATATGGAATCAGTCTAGAACTTTTCTAGGTGACCTAGACCGGGACACAGGAGGGTTGGGAGGGGGTTCAGGAATGCAAAACAAACTACTGACCTTCTGGAGCTGGGACTTTCTGTGCAGTGTCCCTGGAGGACGAAGGCCATCAGCAGTCCCAAGAGGACAGAGGCTCCCATCATACCTGTTCAAGGGGGAAAAAACCAGATCCTGATCACAGGTGAGCTGGGGAGGCCGACGTGACTTCCTGAGAGCGGCAGAAGTCTGCGGCTGCACACACGTGAGGCGGCTCAGCGGAGCAGGTCCAGATGCAGCCTGGTGGATGTGGATGTGCTCCTGGAGCCTGAAGCTCGGCAGAACATGACTTGAGGACCTGAAACGCTGCTGCTGGTCTCACCTGACCTACCTAGGTAGGACCTACCTACCTGAACTCCAGGAGGATCTGGGAGGAAGGAAAACTGGGAGCATTTTAACAGGATGAAGCTTGTGCACAGCGTGATGCGGGAGGGTTCTGCTCCCCCTCTGAGGGTGAGAGGTCAATAATTCATTCAAGGCCTTTGAGGCTCGGAGTCTCAGACCCAAAATGCTCGACCCGCCAGTCCTGCTCCTCTTGTGGTCTTTTTTGGTGTCAGAATGGTCTTAGGTGGTCTTTTTATTCCAGAGACTGTTTCATTGTTGAAGAACTTGAATGAGAAGAAACTGTAGAAGCTCAGAGGTTCTGCCTGCAGCGAAACCTGATCTCTGGAGAGTCCAAACGCTCTTCTCCTGTGTTTTGGATATACTTCTCCTGCAGCAGGGCCACATCTGCAGCAGACAGTAGGTTTACATCTGCAGCAGGTCCACATCTGCAGCAGACAGTAGGTTTACATCTGCAGCAGCAGGGAGTTCAACTTCGTTTATGACCGGAAGTCGTCCGCAGCCACAGACCTTCCGATCCCCGGGGACCCGAAAGGCTGACAGCGAGGCTCAGTGAGGATCGATGGGGACCGAAGGCAGAGCGGTTCTCACGATCCGCTTCTCGGTGACTCATCGCTGTGGGGGGTGGGAGTGGGAGGGGGGACCGAGCCGGAGCCGAACCAACCACCACACCACAGAACACACAACAAACCGGACCGGAACAAATACGATCAGCAGGGATAACCCGGGAAAAGAAAGCGGTACCCGCGCTGCAACAC
This sequence comes from Oryzias latipes, assembly GCF_053564925.1. Lineage (NCBI taxonomy): Eukaryota > Metazoa > Chordata > Actinopteri > Beloniformes > Adrianichthyidae > Oryzias > Oryzias latipes. Next base: position 4,227,055 of record NC_136248.1, read on the forward strand.
ACCTGAGCCGTACCTGAGGAGGAAGAGGAGGAGAGGATCAGGATGCGGAGCTGTTGTGTGACGTAGCTCCCCAAGGTTAGCTAGCGTTTAGCTCCTCGGTTTGTCGTTTCCGCGATTTCTTGACAGATAATTAAACAGAACCGTGCAACCGGAAACGAACAAGAGCTCGCGCCTCTTTGTAAACCAGTTCGAGGACCAACGTCCCACAGGCACGTTCAAACTGATACCTGTCTGCGCACACGTCCACTCTGCCTGTGACGTCGGTCTGTTGAAAACAGCAGTGACGCCAGCACTTCCTGTTTTCAGAATAAAAGCAGCTTCCGCTGCGGCAGCTAGTGCTAGCTAGCATCGTTAGCATTTCACAGTTACAATGGTTCGATTATCTGTAATAAATAAAAAAAATACAATACACTCAGTCGGATCGGAACCCACTCACATGCAAAACGTCTGAAACTTTCTGTGGAAATTTAGTTAACTGACAGTTTTCATCTTATTTGCTGTTTGTTGACAGTTTTCCTCTTATTTTCTGCTTTTTTTTGTAACCAGAAAAACAACCTAAAAATGTAGTCTTTAGTAAGCATGACCGATTTCAATGTTTAAATCCAAATTTAATTTAAAGCACGAGTTCTGAATAATTGGATTGGATAAAGGACTCTAATCTGGAATGATTCATGACAACTGTTTTGAAAATGTATATGATCCAGGAAAATGTTAAAATTTTGTATTTTCATATATCTTTGTTTCATTGTAGACCATGACATTTTCAGACATTTTAAATGAGTAAAGTAAATAAATAAATCAGCCTATGTCCACAATGCACCTCTTTATCTATAAATTGGGAATGTGAAGTTTAATTCTCATAAATGTTACAGTGTGATTTGTCAAAAATCAAAATTCACACTGAAATGAACTGTTACTATGTTTTGGGGAATGTTTCGTTACTCGTTTCTTTCACCGAAAAACAAAAAAAAAGTAGCAATAGTGTTAAAATAAAGAATAGATGGATTTGAAAACTGACTTCAAAGAGGTCCCAGTTCTGCAAGAGAAATGTCCTCTTCGCTTAAGCCCCTAACCCTGAATTTTTTTCCAGATGTTTTACCACATGTTTATGCTTTCAAGTAGATGCTAAACTAAGGTAATTTTGGAGCAGAAATATGCATCAATAGGTGTCAAGGGGGTTAAGAACATAGCGACTCAAAAGGGAAAAAACAATAAAGAGACTTGTGTTTATTTGGCAGCAACACAGAAAATCAAATCTACAGGCAAAAGAGAAGGTTTTGTAAAATATCTACACATGTGAAAGGGATATAAAAATGTATACTTTTTTCACATTGTCATCTGGGTTTTTCTGGTTGAGTCATTGCTTCATCACCAAAGGTTCCCTCTAAACCAATCAGCTCACAGCAGCGTAAGTCACCTGCTTCCTCTTTATCTAGCAATGTTGGTGTGCGAGGAAGCTGATAACCAAATCGCTGACCTCGCATGACCATTTTAACTCTCCCAACTCCTCTGAGATGAGAAGTCAGAAATGTGGTTGAGAAACCTCACATGACATGCAGTCTTTACACAACAGCTGAATAAACCACATCTGCTCTGGAGGTGAAACGTGTTTTATAGAGGAGACGTCCTCACAACTGCAGCCGTTGTCCAGGAAACGCAGAGATGAACTGAAGGATCGCAGCTTCATCACAATGTTTCAGCAAAGAGCAGGAAAAAACAAATTCTTCATGTTCTTAGTCAAATCAAACCGTCTCTGTATCACAAGAGAGCAAACGAGGAGAACACCATCTGTGGAGCTTTTTGAGCTCCTGCATGAACAACAGTCACAGTCCATCTGAGGAAACGCCGAAGCTCTTCATCATATTTGATGGTTTCTCCACTCGTGTTTTATGTTGTTTCTACCGGAACAAACCGTGGAGTGGCCGTTTTTGTGGACATACACAAATGTTTCCTTAATACCAAACCATCTTTTTTCATTTGTTACCATCATGGAAAAGAAAACTGCTATAAATTTCATGTGTCATTTACAGTTTATGGATAATCCCTAATTTGTAACTGCTTCTTGTCATGTCTATAGGTTATATCCCCTTTTTATCTTATATTATGCATTTACTTGGCCTACTGTGAATTCTCTTATTGACCCTTTAGCATTGCTATGTTTTCTGTTCCGTCTGTTCCGACTCTCATTTGTTGATTTTACACCTTTGCCACAACTGTTGTAAACGTTATCATTTCTCGTGGACACTGAGGTTCTTTGATGTCCCAGAGGTTCCTGATGTTCTGCCTTCAGACTAAAAGCAGGGCACAGGCTGCCCCTGGTCCGGGTGGTGCAGGTGGATGAAGCCAATGAGTTATATCGCTCATTGGATGAAGCCTTTCTTCTACCACCAGCCCAGCAGGGGGCGCTGCAGCCTCGAAGAAACCCGCGCGCGTCCAGCGCCATAGCAGAAAAGAAGCTGCTCGTGAGCGCGCGCGCCGAGGGGGGCAGATATGCCAGAAACACGCGCGTACGTGGAGCTTTCCGGATCATGAGAGACCCAGGAGAAAAACTCACGTTGGATCGGGAGTGCGAGCACACTGAAGAGGAGAAGAGCGGGAGGAGACTGTTGACATGGCGGTGAGTGACGTCACTGCGTTACCTGGCGACGGCGTATTTATGTCCGTCGATGTTGTGCGGTGAAAGCGCGTGTCGTTCCGCGGAGCCGCAGGGAGCCATCCATCCATCCATCCATCCACCCCTCTGTCATCTGCGCAGACGCAGACTCGCTGCCGACCGCCACTGCGGTAGAATGATGCAGTCTGCTTCTGCAGGTCACATCTGGTCCTGGATCAGCTGCACGGTCCGCTTCACCCGCAGAACAGCTCTCAATGGTTCTGATAGAAACCCTCAGCATTCTTGTGGGTGTTTGAGTCAGCAGGTTGAGGCTGGTTCTGGTGGTTCTGATGTGTTCGTGTTGGACCACTACGAATGCCGGACCTAATCTTTCTGTCTGCTGACTGCTGTTGTTCCTCTAAAGCAGTGACCTCTTCTGCTGGGAGCTGCAGCCCCGAGGGGGCGGAGCTTCCACGTGTTGCCATCACATCTGCAGAGAGACATCACGTGCACGTGTTCACAAGAACCTCAGTAAGAGAGCAGAGTCTGCTGAGCAGTAATCCCTTCCAAGAGTAGAGTAATAGATGACAGCAGCCAATCATTGGTCAGAATTAAGCCTCCGTTCTCTGGTTTCCACTTACTTTTGTTTTTGTGTCTGCAGAGGATGCCGGGCCGTCTGTCGGGCCAGCGCAGCAGAACCTCCCTTAGTCTGGCTGGACTCATGACCTGCCTTGCTGCCTTGCTCGTCAGCACTGGGGTGATTTACCTGTATGTGGACTCCCTGCAGGGCGCGGCCGAGCAGGCCGGTTACCCTCAGACCGCCTGCAGACCAGGACACTTTAAAATCTCCAGCATGAAGAGCTGCGCAGCCTGGCTGCAGTGTGCCCAGGTGCGTGCAGACGTCCGGCAGCTGAAGCTGATCGGCCAAGGAGCCGTGAAGAAGGTGAGATCACAGGTGAAACATCTGTAACGACTCAGAAACATCAGGTTTTTTTGTCCTTTCTGCAAAACAAAAGGAAATAAACATTTTTACAGATGACCCCTGACTGTATGTGAGATCTGGACTGAGTGGCCCTTCCTCCTGGCATTCCAAACAGGAAGTACCTGCGGGTTCCAAGAAGCCAAAATCCCACAGACTTCTATAGAGGAGTAAACATCTGTTAATCTGTCATTCTATTGGTCAGAAGAACCGTCCTGGATCTGATAAACTGACCAGCTAAATAATACATTGACCAATCAGATCACTCACTAAAAGTAGGCCGTCTCATCTTCATTATTCGAAACGTTTGATTGACCGATTTCATTTAGGCTACTTTCAATTGGTAGGGGTGTGGCCTTCCGACAAACTCACTCCTGATTGGATGGAGTGGTTGCCATAGAAATGTTGACTCAGACTAGACTGCTTACCGACATCGTCCGGCTCCAACGTGGCGGCGTCCGTATCGTTAAACAATGTGGTCTGAATTGACCTCTTCTGGTTGGAACCAGAAGGAAACCATTTTCCACTCACTCATTCCAGTTCTCATATACAGTCAATGCTAATGTCACAATCAGTCTTTTCCATATAAATCTCTTTTTTGTTTCAGTTTAAAAAATTCTTAGTTTGAACGTTTCTTTGATGTTTCCTTTTCTGACCAGCTTTCGTGCATCACGAAAAAACGTTCACTTTATATTTAAGAGGCAAAGTCTGTCTCAGATTTCCTACTTGGTGCACTATATACCTAGAAATTTCCCAGAAGTCTCTGCGAAACACCAGTGTGCCTCAGTCCGAACTAAATTGGCAAATATAGCCCACAATGCATTGCGTTTGAACGATTTTTCATACGAAGAAAAATATTTTTAGTAAACCATCAGTACTGGATTTATAAATAGTCTTTATAAACTGCATATATTGGTTAGGTTTTAATTCAGGAAGTAAATTACGTCATATTTAACGTTAAAAAACAATAGTGTCAGATTTGCAGCAGGATCTTTCCCTTTTTCCTGGAAGTTGGTTTCCGAATCGTTCTCCCCTGAATGTGCTCGTCTCTCCTCAGGTGTATCTAGCAGAGTGGAGTGGCCACAAGGTGGCGCTGTGCAGACTGGCCTCTCAGGATTACCTGGAAGACTTCCTGCATGGACTGAGCATGCTCCAGGCCCTGCAGGACACAGCAGTGGTGCAGCTGGTGGGCTTTTGTGCGGAGGACCACACCTTCGTGACGGAGTACCACCCTCACGGCTCCCTGCTGAACCTGGAGGGGGTTTTTGCTCAGGAGCAGTTCCGGTTCCACGACACGTGGCAGATCCGTCTGAGGCTGGCGCTGGACTACGTGTCCATCCTGCACTTCCTCCATAACAGCCCCGCGGGCCGGCGAGTCATGTGCGACTCCAACAGCCTGGAGAAGACTCTCTCTCAGTTTCTGCTGACCAGCGACTTCCGGCTGGTGGTCAACGACCTGGACGCGCTGCCCAGGGTGGAGGTGGGCGGAGGCCTGCTGGTGAAGTGCGGACACCACGAGCTCACTGGAGACTTTGTGGCTCCAGAGCAGCTGTGGCCCTTCAGGAACACCGGGAAAACGTTTTCCGATGAGCTCATGCCCGGGTATGACGAGAAGACCGACATCTGGAAGGTTCCGGACGTGACCCGCTTCATCATGGGGGCGGTACGAGGAGGAGACCTGGTCCACTTCCACCTCTTTCAGGTCCACGATGAGTGCAAGAGAGAGGACCCCAAGCTTCGGCCTTCGGCTCTCGACGTGTTAAGGGTGTACAGGTCTGTGTACAGCACCATGGTGCGAGACGCTCTGAAGTCCAGAGACGCGCTCTGAGGCGGCGCCGCTCCACACAGACTCAGACCAGGAACATGAGGAGCAACAAGAACCCGGTTTGAGCTCCTCCTATTAAAAACGTACCTCTTGTGTGACGCAGACTTCTCCGGACTCTGAAGTTGGAAAGTTTTATTTCTAAACTGCATTCCTGGATCCATCTACTACCCGAAGAAGTTCTCGATCCTGTTTGTACCAACAGCAAATGTCTGATCCTCATTGGATTTCTACAGTCGTCAGATAATCCGGTGTCTTTTTTTTTTTTCCAGAGTAACACGTTGAGTTCTCGTGTCCGGCGCGCGTCCACGAGTCTTCGATTCTATCGGTTTCACATCGGCCCATGTGTAAACCGAACGCAGGGAACTGGCGATGTGGCGTATCCATGGCAACCGCTGTAAGGTCTTGGCGGAGCAGCGATGCGTTGACACGCTGCTGCAGATCATTTAGATTGTTCAGTTCATTGAGCTCAGAAACGGTTTGAAACTCGCGACTTTTACAGTGATCTGCCAAACAAACATTAAAACAAACAGACTGGAACTTTCCAACGAAGTCATTTCTGATTTTCAGCTGATTATTGTTCGTCGACTCCCAGTTATCTGACTTTAGCGGGCATGTAAACAGGCTCAATGGAAGAACCCTAAATGGTCTCTAAAGTTTTAAACTGATGAATGTAATAAATAAAATCTGTGGGGAAAAAAGCCAGAGGAAGTCAGTCATTGCTTTGGAGTTGTTTAACAGAATTACTAGTCATTCTAAAGCGGATGGTGCTCCCGCTGGATGTTTGTTCAGAGCGTCTGTCTCCGTCGTGGAGGCCTGTGCTCGACATGGATCAAATCATAGACGTTTCAGCTCCGTCCACACAGCTTCTACAGGGTTGAGGACCGGTCTATTTTGTTCTTTTCAGTGTTTTCAGCTGCCTCTGTTTTGGGTCGTTATCCAGCAAGAAGACCCGTGCCGTAAGACGGAAACCAGGATTTCTTCCTTTTGTACCAGAACACGCAGACCGACAGACCTGTGAAGCATCAGAGTCTGAAATGCTGGAGTCCAGGAGACAATTGTCCACGTTTGGAGCTCTCGGAGGATGTTTCCGGACACACCCCATCGTTCCGTTGGTACCATCAACACTGTTGACTGTATAGGAGAACTGGACTGAGTGACCCCCTCCTCCTTTGAGTTCCAAAAGGGGAGTAACCTCTGGCTACAAAAAGCTCAAATCCCATAGACGTCTATTGAGAAATAAACAGCTCATACTCCGTTATTCTATTGGTCAGAAGAACCATTGTGGCTCTGATACATTTTTTAATAATAATCCTCATTTGTTCATATTTTTTCTGTAGTGCAAGCTATGAACTGACCATTAACAGAATGTGTTCTCACTTAGAACATTCAAAAGGTGTGACAGATTTTGTCTAGCCTGCTTTCAAGTAGTAGGGGTGTGGACTTCCAACAAGCCCACTCCTGATTGGCGAGAGTGGTTATCAGAGAAGCGATGACCCGGACCAACTCGGACCAATCACTGCTTACTGAGGATTTCCGGTTCCAACACGGCAATGTCCGTATTATGAGACGTCCGCTGAATTCGTTTGGTTGGAGCCTGTCATTTTCTATGGGTGACGTCACACTCACTCGGTCCAGTTCTCATTTACAGTCTATGATCGACACACTCACACAAACACTGTACAGGCAATCTCTGATGTTAGCCAGAAGACTCCACAAACACAAAGCCTGACATGAGACAGGCATGATGATCAGAGCTTGTTCTGCTAAATATGTCAGATTCGTCATCCTTCTGTTTCTGAACTTCACCCAAAACTAAGAGGCTTCAGATGCTGCAGTTCCTCAAATGACCACAAGATGGCAGATATTGTTTCGTTCTCACTGCCAGCCAGACTGTAACCAGCAGCACCTTAGCTGATCTGAAGACCAACGAGAAGCGATCACAGCACTGTGCTCTCCATGCAAACCAAATGACAAAGTAACAGAGAGCAGACGGCCAGAGGATTTGGTGAAGGCTGCAGAGAAGATCAACCAGGATGAAGATAGAGGAACCAGTGTCTGTCTTTGCAGCCAGCGGGTCGTTTAGCTATGGTTCAGAGGACAACACCTGATGAGGGTCCAAGGTCAAAAACCCACAGAACCATAACTCTTCTGACCCGCTGATGAGGATCACGAGGCTTTTCTTCTGCATGTGGATCACACCTGAGCTGGAGGACTCAGTTCTGCTGAATTAACATAATCAATCCTTCATTTGACCAAAGCCTGAGTTCCCAAAAGGAAAGGCGGAATCACACAACGCAACGCAACACAAACACACACACACGTGTGTTAACCCTAACCCTCCACATTAACAATTTAAAATGATGAGGATAATCTGCTCTAGTCCCGTTTCCTGTTTGATCTAATGAAAATATTTCTACACAAACCTGGACTTCTGTGAAACATCAGAAAATTGGGAACTACTCTTTCTTTTACAGTCTGTTCAGAGGGAAAAGTGGGCAAAGCTCTGGAAATGACAAAAGACGTTCAAGAGGGTGAAGAGGCCCCCACATCCTCCTTCTTATTTGTGTTCTTTGAGTGTTTTCCTTTTAATGACGACCCAAGTGTTCACGTGACCCACTCATGCTAATTGGGTCAGGCTGCTCAACAAATCCCTCAAAGGTGTTTAAAATGCTGCCGTCTCACTGCTTTCCTTGTGTTTTGATTGAACCTGGTGTTGGCCTCCATGCAGCCCAAACCCTTGGTCTCCCTGAGCATCTGCCTCTGCGACTGAGGAGGTGAAAAGGCTGCCTGGTTTTCTCTGCACCTGCTCTGGACTCCACAAACATCAGTCTAATGAAAACTTTGGACCTCTGGCTGAAGCAGAATTTCCCATTTTTAATCTGACCTTGGCTGCTTTCGTTGTGCTAAAGCTTTTGCATTTTGCTTAAAACTTGCTGTGTGAACTTGAGGTGTTGCCTCATAAATGTGCAGAAATGCGTTCTGCTGTTCTCCATGAGAACACTTTGCCGCAAACATTCATCAAAGCGTTCCCTTTATTAATGCTGACTGGGGTGACATGTGGGGTCAGAGTTTGTGAGGATATTTCTTTTAGTGATTGATTGGTGGGCTGCATGGTGGTGCAGTGGTTGGCACTCGTGACTCTCAGACAGAAGGCCCTGGGTGGAATCCTGGCCAGGTCCCTGCTGTGTGGAGTTTGCATTTTCTCCCTGTGCATGTGTGGGTTTTCTCCAGGAACTCTGGTTTCCTCCCAGACCAGGAAGTTCCAGGCCACACACACACCTAAAGACAGTTTAGAGTAATAAATGAAGCATGCTCCTGGACTGTGGGAGTGTCAGGATTAGTTTTTTTTTATTGCATTAGTTCTGCTTCCTGTTTTAATTTAAAGGTTTCCTGCATGTCGTAGTGTTGACTTTTACTTCCCTAGTCCCAATCTCCTCTTATGGTTTTCGCCGTTGTCTCGTCAGTCCAGTTTGTATACATGTCTCTGCCTTCCTCTGTGCTGGTCCGCTTTTGTTTGAGTATTAAACCCTTTGTACTTGGAACTAGAGGGCTGCATTGGGATTGGGTCCCGCCGGGTCCCGCGGGACCCAACGCAAATCTCGCGGGATTGGGCGGTTTGAATTGTACTGCGGGCGGGAGCGGGCAGCAAAAAAAAAAAACTCTGCGGGATCAGTTTTGCCATGAATATCTCATGAATATATAATAGTGGACTACGTTAGGCTGTGCGGCTGTTGGAGTCTTATGTACTGAAGCTCCGTGAAGGCACCAGGTAGAGACGCCCAATGGCCACTGTCACCTATTGTTGGGGGTGTGCAGCGCCCCGCCCCGCCTCTTAGAAATTGTGTTCTTTAAAGCCTGATACCGCGGTCGCGTATGGGCGGAGCTATCAGCTAAAGTTCTGGTCTGATCGCTGCATGGAGCGATGTGTGCATCAATGATGGTAGACACGAAGAATGTGGAGAGATCAGGTTTATTATTTTAAAGAGTTCTGCTTGATAATCATGTTTCCATGTACTGGTGTCAAGCCAGCCCTCTCTCGTCGAACGGCTGTCAAGTGAGCCCTCTCTCGAAAACGGTGTGCCGCTTTTTTACATACATTGCGGTAACTGCAAGAAAGCCTTCATTCGATTAAATGCAAAAAGTAAAAACTGTCATTATACTCATATGTATATATTTACACATAAGCCCCCCTCCCTGTATGTAACTATATATTTATATGTGTATATTTTAGTATATGTTTCAGGTGAATTATCAATTAGAGACGAAATTAAAACCATATGTTGAAGAGGATTTACTGTAATGTTGACTTATGTTTAGGAAAAAAACTCCTAGTTTCCACAGACTCATTTTACTTCTCACTTATAGTATCCCACCTGGTGAGGTCACAAAATAAGTTTCAGCAGGATCTGATGTGGAATTTCAAAATAAAACCCAATTGAAATCTGTTATTACAGCATTATCGCCAACTAATGACAATGGTGTAAATTGAAAACTCCTAGTTTCCACAGATCCATTTCACTTCTCACTCATAGTATCCCACCTGGTGAGGTCACAAAATAAGTTTCAGCAGGATCTGATGTGGAATTTCAAAATAAAACCCAATTGAAATCTGTTATTACAGCATTATCGCCAACTAATGACAATAGTGTAAATTGAAAACTCCTAGTTTCCACAGACTCATTTCACTTCTAACTTATAGAAACCCACCTGGAGATGCCATAAAAAAAGTTTCATAGGGATCTGATGTGGAATTTCAAAGTAAAACCCATTAGAAGTCTGGTATAAATGCGTTATCGCCATATGTGGACAGAGCTGTAAATTGAAAACTTCTAGTTTCCACAGACTCATTTCACTTCTCACTTATAGTATCCCACCTGGTGAGGTCACAAAATAAGTTTCAGCAGGATCTGATGTGGAATTTCAAAATAAAACCCAATTGAAATCTGTTATTACAGCATTATCGCCAACTAATGACAATGGTGTAAATTGAAAACTCCTAGTTTCCACAGATCTATTTCACTTCTCACTCATAGTATCCCACCTAGTGAGGCCACAAAATAAGTTTCAGAGGGATCTGATGTGGAAATTCAAAATAAAACCCATTAGAAGTCTGGTATAAATGCGTTATCGCCATATGTTGACAGAGCTGTAAAATGAAAACTCCTATTTTCCACAGACTCATTTCACTTCTCACTTATAGTATCCCACCTGGTGAGTTTCCCAAAAAAGTTTCAAATAATTCTGATGTGTAATTTCAAAATAAAACCCATCTGAAATCTGTTATTACAGCATTATCGGCACATGTTGACAAAGCTGTAAATTGAAAACTCCTAGTTTCCACAGACTCATTTCACTTCTCACTTATAGTATCCCACCTGGTGAGGCCACAAAAAAAGTTTCAGCACGATCTGATGTGGAATTTTAAAATAAAACCCAATTGAAATCTGTTATAACAGCATTATCGGCACATGTTGACAGAGCTGTAAAATAAAAACTCCTAGTTTCCACAGACTCATTTTACTTCTCAATGATAGATATCCACCTGGTGATGTCACAAAAAAAGTTTCAGCAGGATCTGATGTGGAATTTCAAAATAAAACCCAATTGAAATCTGTTATTACAGCATTATCACCACATGTTGACAAAGCTGTAAAATAAAAACTCCTAGTTTCCACAGACTCATTTCACTTCTCACTTATAGTATCCCACCTGGTGAGTTCACAAAGAAAGTTTCAGATAATTCTGATGTGTAATTTATAAATTAAACCCAATTGAAATCTGTTATGACCGCATTATCGGCACATGTTGAGAGAGCTGTAAATTGAAAACTCCTAGTTTCCACAGACTCATTTCACTTCTCACTTATAGTATCCCACCTGGTGAGGTCACAAAAGAAGTTTCAGATGGATCTGATGTGGAATTTTAAAATAAAACCCAATTGAAATCTGTTATAACCGCATTATCGGCACATGTTGAGAGAGCTGTAAATTGAAAATTCCTAGTTTCCACAGACTCATTTCACTTCTAACTTATGGAGACCCACCTGGAGATGCCATAAAAAACGTTTCATAGGGATCTGATGTGGAATTTTAAAATAAAACCCATTAGAAGTCTGGTATAAATGCGTTATCGCCATATGTTGACAGAGCTGTAAAATAAAAACTCCCAGTTTCCACAGACTCATTTCACTTCTCACTTATAGTATCCCACCTGGTGAGTTTCCCAAAAAAGTTTCAGATAATTCTGATGTGTAATTTCAAAATAAAACCCATCTGAAATCTGTTATTACAGCATTATGGCCACATGTTGAAAGAGCTGTAAATTGAAAACTCCTAGTTTCCACAGACTCATTTCACTTCTCACTTATAGTATCCCACCTGGTGAGGCCACAAAAAAAGTTTCAGCACGATCTGATGTGGAATTTCAAAATAAAACCCAATTGAAATCTGTTATTACAGCATTATCGGCACATGTTGACAGAGCTGTAAAATGAAAACTCCTAGTTTCCACAGACTCATTTCACTTCTCACTTATAGTATCCCACCTGGTGATGTCACAAAAAAAGTTTCAGCAGGATCTGATGTGGAATTTCAAAATAAAACCCAATTGAAATCTGTTATTACAGCATTATCACCACATGTTGAGAGAGCTGTAAATTGAAAACTCCTAGTTTCCACAGACTCATTTCACTTCTCACTTATAGTATCCCACCTGGTGAGTTCACAAAAAAAGTTTCAGATAATTCTGATGTGTAATTTCAAAATAAAACCCAATTGAAATCTGTTATGACCGCATTATCGGCACATGTTGAGAGAGCTGTAAATTGAAAACTCCTAGTTTCCACAGAGTCATTTCACTTCTCACTTATAGAATCCCACCTGGTGAGGTCACAAAAAAAGTTTCAGAGGGATCTGATGTGGAATTTTAAAATAAAACCCAATTGAAATCTGTTATAACCGCATTATCGGCACATGTTGAGAGAGCTGTAAATTGAAAATTCCTAGTTTCCACAGACTCATTTCACTTCTAACTTATGGAGACCCACCTGGAGATTACATAAAAAACGTTTCATAGGGATCTGATGTGGAATTTTAAAATAAAACCCATTAGAAGTCTGGTATAAATGCGTTATCGCCATATGTTGACAGAGCTGTAAAATAAAAACTCCCAGTTTCCACAGACTCATTTCACTTCTCACTTATAGGATCCAACCTGGTGATGTCACAAAATAAGTTTCAGAGGGATCTGATGTGGAATTTCAAAATAAAACCCATTAGAAGTCTGGTATAAATGCGTTATCGCCATATGTGGACAGAGATGTAAAATAAAAACTCCTAGTTTCCACAGACTCATTTCACTTCTCACTGACAGTATTCTACCTGGCGAGGTCACAAAATAAGTTTCAGAGGGATCTGATTTGGAATTTCAAAATAAAACCTAATCGAAATCTGTTATTACAGCATTATCGCCAACTAATGACAATGGTGTAAATTGAAAACTCCTAGTTTCCACAGACTCATTTCACTTCTCACTTATAGTATCCCACCTGGTGAGACCACAAAAAAAGTTTTAGATAAATCTGATGTGTAATTTCAAAATAAAACCCAATTGAAATCTGTTATGACCGCATTATTTCCACAAGTTGACAATGGTGTAAATTGAAAACTCCTAGTTTCCACAGACTCATTTCACTTCTCACTTATAGTATCCCACCTGGTGAGTTTCCCAAAAAAGTTTCAGATAATTCTGATGTGTAATTTAAAAATAAAACCCATCTGAAATCTGTTATTACAGCATTATCGCTACATGTTGACAAAGCTGTAAATTGAAAACTCCTAGTTTCCACAGACTCATTTCACTTCTCACTTATAGTATCCCACCTGGTGAGGCCACAAAAAAAGTTTCAGCAGGATCTGATGTGGAATTTCAAAATAAAACCCAATTGAAATCTGTTATTACAGCATTATCACCACATGTTGACAAAGCTGTAAAATAAAAACTCCTAGTTTCCACAGACTCATTTCACTTCTCACTTATAGTATCCCACCTGGTGAGTTCACAAAGAAAGTTTCAGATAATTCTGATGTGTAATTTATAAATTAAACCCAATTGAAATCTGTTATGACCGCATTATCGGCACATGTTGAGAGAGCTGTAAATTGAAAACTCCTAGTTTCCACAGAGTCATTTCACTTCTCACTTATAGTATCCCACCTGGTGAGGTCACAAAAGAAGTTTCAGAGGGATCTGATGTGGAATTTTAAAATAAAACCCAATTGAAATCTGTTATAACCGCATTATCGGCACATGTTGAGAGAGCTGTAAATTGAAAATTCCTAGTTTCCACAGACTCATTTCACTTCTAACTTATGGAGACCCACCTGGAGATGCCATAAAAAACGTTTCATAGGGATCTGATGTGGAATTTTAAAATAAAACCCATTAGAAGTCTGTTATAAATGCGTTATCGCCATATGTTGACAGAGCTGTAAAATAAAAACTCCCAGTTTCCACAGACTCATTTCACTTCTCACTTATAGTATCCCACCTGGTGAGTTTCCCAAAAAAGTTTCAGATAATTCTGATGTGTAATTTCAAAATAAAACCCATCTGAAATCTGTTATTACAGCATTATGGCCACATGTTGAAAGAGCTGTAAATTGAAAACTCCTAGTTTCCACAGACTCATTTCACTTCTCACTTATAGTATCCCACCTGGTGAGGCCACAAAAAAAGTTTCAGCACGATCTGATGTGGAATTTCAAAATAAAACCCAATTGAAATCTGTTATTACAGCATTATCGGCACATGTTGACAGAGCTGTAAAATGAAAACTCCTAGTTTCCACAGACTCATTTTACTTCTCAATGAAAGATATCCACCTGGTGATGTCACAAAAAAAGTTTCAGCAGGATCTGATGTGGAATTTCAAAATAAAACCCAATTGAAATCTGTTATTACAGCATTATCACCACATGTTGAGAGAGCTGTAAATTGAAAACTCCTAGTTTCCACAGACTCATTTCACTTCTCACTTATAGTATCCCACCTGGTGAGTTCACAAAAAAAGTTTCAGATAATTCTGATGTGTAATTTCAAAATAAAACCCAATTGAAATCTGTTATGACCGCATTATCGGCACATGTTGAGAGAGCTGTAAATTGAAAACTCTTAGTTTCCACAGAGTCATTTCACTTCTCACTTATAGTATCCCACCTGGTGAGGTCACAAAATAAGTTTCAGCAGGATCTGATGTGGAATTTCAAAATAAAACCCAATTGAAATCTGTTATAACCGCATTATCGGCACATGTTGAGAGAGCTGTAAATTGAAAATTCCTAGTTTCCACAGACTCATTTCACTTCTAACTTATGGAGACCCACCTGGAGATTACATAAAAAACGTTTCATAGGGATCTGATGTGGAATTTTAAAATAAAACCCATTAGAAGTCTGGTATAAATGCGTTATCGCCATATGTTGACAGAGCTGTAAAATAAAAACTCCCAGTTTCCACAGACTCATTTCACTTCTCACTTATAGGATCCAACCTGGTGATGTCACAAAATAAGTTTCAGAGGGATCTGATGTGGAATTTCAAAATAAAACCCATTAGAAGTCTGGTATAAATGCGTTATCGCCAAATGTGGACAGAGATGTAAAATAAAAACTCCTAGTTTCCACAGACTCATTTCACTTCTCACTGACAGTATTCTACCTGGCGAGGTCACAAAATAAGTTTCAGAGGGATCTGATGTGGAATTTCAAAATAAAACCTAATCGAAATCTGTTATTACAGCATTATCGCCAACTAATGACAATGGTGTAAATTGAAAACTCCTAGTTTCCACAGACTCATTTCACTTCTCACTCATAGTATCCCACCTAGTGAGGCCACAAAATAAGTTTCAGCACGATCTGATGTGGAATTTAAAAATAAAACCCATTAGAAGTCTGGTATAAATGCGTTATCGCCATATGTTGACAGAGCTGTAAAATAAAAACTCCTAGTTTCCACAGACTCATTTCACTTCTCACTTATAGTATCCCACCTGGTGAGACCACAAAAAAAGTTTTAGATAAATCTGATGTGTAATTTCAAAATAAAACCCAATTGAAATCTGTTATGACCGCATTATTTCCACAAGTTGACAATGGTGTAAATTGAAAACTCCTAGTTTCCACAGACTCATTTCACTTCTCACTTATAGTATCCCACCTGGTGAGGCCACAAAAAAAGTTTCTGATAGATCTGATGTGGAATTTCAAAACAAAATCACAGTGAAATCTGTTATTACAGCATTATTGCCACATGTTGACAAAGCTGTAAATTGAAAACTCCTAGTTTCCACAGACTCATTTCACTTCTCACTTATAGTATCCCACCTTGTGAGGCCACAAAAAAAGTTTCAGCACGATCTGATGTGGAATTTCAAAATAAAACCCAATTGAAATCTGTTATTACAGCATTATTTCCACATGTTAACAAAGCTGTAAAATGAAAACTCCTAGTTTCCACAGACTCATTTCACTTCTCAATGATAGATATCCACCTGGTGATGTCACAAAAAAAGTTTCAGCAGGATATGATGTGGAATTTCAAAATAAAACCCAATTGAATTCAGGCATAAATACGTTATCGCAATATGTTGACAAAGCTGTAAAATGAAAACTGCTAGTTTCCACAGAGTTATTTCACTTCTCACTTATAGTATCCCACCTGGTGATATCACAAAATAAGTTTCACATAGATCTGATGTGGAATTACTAAAACCCAGCTTTTTACAACTTTGTCACCTTATGACAATGACACATGTATACCAGATTTTTAAGGGGTTTTATTTTGAAATTCCACATCAAATCCAATTAAAACTTATTTTGTGACCTCACCAGGTGGGATACTATAAGTGAGAAGTTAAATGACTCTGTGGAAACTAGCAGTTTTCATTTTACACCATTGTCAACATATGGCAATAACGCATTTATAACTGATTAGAATTGGATTGTATTTTGAAATTCCATATCAAATCGCTCTGAAACTTATTTTGTGACATCACCAGGTGGGATACTATCAGTGAAAAGTAAAATGACTCTGTGGAAACTAGTAGTTTTCCTTTTACAGCTTTGACAACATATGGCGATAACGCATTTATTATAGATTTCAATTGGGTTTTATTTTGAAATTCCACATCAGATCCCTCTGAAACCTATTTTGTGACATCACGAGGAGGGATACTATCAGTGTGAAGAGAAATGACTCTGTGGAAACTAGTAGTTTTCATTTCACAGCTCTGTCAACATATGGTGATAACACGTGCATACCAGACTTCAATTGGGTTTTATTTTGAAATTCCACATCAGATCCATCTAAAACTTATTTTGTGACATCACCAGGTGGGATACTATCAGTGAGAAGTGAAATGACTCTGTGGAAACTAGGAGTTTTCATTTCACAGCTCTGTCAACATATGGTGATAACGCGTGCATACCAGACTTCAATTGTGTTTTATTTTGAAATTCCACATCAGATCCATCTAAGCTTATTTTGTGACCTCACCAGGTGGGATACTATAAGTAAAAAGTGAAATGAGTCTGTGGAAACTAGGAGTTTTCATCTTACACCATTGTCAACATATGACAATAACGCTGTAATAACAGATTTCAATTGGGTTTTATTTTGAAATTCCACATCAGATCCATCTAAGCTTATTTTGTGACCTCACCAGGTGGGATACTATAAGTAAAAAGTGAAATGAGTCTGTGGAAACTAGGAGTTTTCATCTTACACCATTGTCAACATATGACAATAACGCTGTAATAACAGATTTCAATTGGGTTTTATTTTGAAATTCCACATCAGATCCATCTGAAACTTATTTTGAGGCATCACCAGGTGGGATACTATAAGTGAGAAGTGAAATGACTCTGTGGAAACTAGGAGTTTTGAATTAACACCATTGTCAACATGTGGCGATAATGCTGTAATAACAGAATTCAATTGGGTTTTATTTTGAAATTCCACGTCAGATCTATCTGAAACTTTTTTTGTGAACTCACCAGGTGGGATACTATAAGTGAGAAGTGAAATGAGTCTGTGGAAACTAGGAGTTTTCAATTTACAGCTCTCTCAACATGTGCCGATAATGCGGTCATAACAGATTTCAATTGGGTTTTATTTTGAAATTACACATCAGATCGTGCTGAAACTTATTTTGTGGCCTCACCAGGTGGGATACTATAAGTGAGAAGTGAAATGAGTCTGTGGAAACTAGGAGTTTTTATTTTACAGCTTTGTCAACATGTGGCAATAATGCTGTAATAACAGATTTCAATTGGGTTTTATTTTGAAATTCCACATCAGATCTATCAGAAACTTTTTTTGTGAACTCACCAGGTGGGATACTATAAGTGAGAAGTGAAATGACTCTGTGGAAAGTAGGAGTTTTCATTTTACAGCTCTGTCAACATTTGGCCATAATGCTGTAATAACAGATTTCAATTGGGCTTTATTTTGAAATTCCACATCACATCTATCTGAAACCTTTTTTGTGAACTCACCAGGTGGGATACTATAAGTGAGAAGTGAAATGAGTGTGTGGAAACTAGGAGTTTTCAATTTACAGCTCTCTCAACATGTGCCGATAATGCGGTCATAACAGATTTCAATTGGGTTTTATTTTGAAATTCCACATCACATCCTGCTGAAACTTATTTTGTGAACTCACCAGGTAGAATACTGTCAGTGAGAAGTGAAATGAGTCTTTGGAAACTAGGAGTTTTTAATTTACAGCTTTGTCAACATGTGGCAATAATGCTGTAATAACAGATTTCACTGGGATTTTATTTTGAAATTCCACATCACATTTATCTGAAACTTTTTTTGTGACATCACCAGGTGGTTATCTATCAGTGAGAAGTGAAATGAGTCTGTGGAAACTAGGAGTTTTCAATTCACAGCTCTGTCAACATATGGTGATAACGCGTGCATACCAGACTTCAATTGTGTTTTATTTTGAAATTCCACATCAGATCCATCTAAGCTTATTTTGTGACCTCACCAGGTGGGATACTATAAGTAAAAAGTGAAATGAGTCTGTGGAAACTAGGAGTTTTCATCTTACACCATTGTCAACATATGACAATAACGCTGTAATAGCAGATTTCAATTGGGTTTTATTTTGAAATTCCACATCAGATCCATCTGAAACTTATTTTGAGGCATCACCAGGTGGGATACTATAAGTGAGAAGTGAAATGACTCTGTGGAAACTAGGAGTTTTGAATTAACACCATTGTCAACATGTGGCGATAATGCTGTAATAACAGAATTCAATTGGGTTTTATTTTGAAATTCCACATCAGATCGTGCTGAAACTTATTTTGTGACCTCACCAGGTGGGATACTATAAGTGAGAAGTGAAATGAGTCTGTGGAAACTAGGAGTTTTCAATTTACACCATTGTCAACATGTGACGATAACGATGTAATAACAGATTTCAATTGGTTTTTTTTTTGAAATTCCACATCAGATCTATCAGAAACTTTTTTTGTGAACTCACCAGGTGGGATACTATAAGTGAGAAGTGAAATGAGTCTGTGGAAACTAGGAGTTTTCATTTTACAGCTTTGTCAACATATGGCGATAACGCGTTTTTACCAGACTTTTAATGGGTTTTATTTTGAAATTCCACATCAGATCCCTATGAAACTTTTTTATGGCATCTCCAGGTGGGTCTCTATAAGTTAGAAGTGAAATGACTCTGTGGAAACTAGGAGTTTTCAATTTACAGCTCTCTCAACATGTGCCGATAATGCGGTCATAACAGATTTCAATTGGGTTTTATTTTGAAATTCCACATCAGATCCCTATGAAACTTTTTTATGGCATCTCCAGGTGGGTCTCTATAAGTTAGAAGTGAAATGACTCTGTGGAAACTAGGAGTTTTCAATTTACAGCTCTCTCAACATGTGCCGATAATGCGGTCATAACAGATTTCAATTGGGTTTTATTTTGAAATTCCACATCAGATCCCTCTGAAACTTTTTTTGTGGCATCACCAGGGGGGATACTATAAGTGAGAAGTGAAATGAGTCTGTGGAAACTAGGAGTTTTCAATTTACAGCTTTGTCAACATATGGCAATAATGCTGTAATAACAGATTTCACTGGGATTTTATTTTGAAATTCCACATCACATTTATCTGAAACTTTTTTTGTGACATCACCAGGTGGTTATCTATCAGTGAGAAGTGAAATGAGTCTGTGGAAACTAGGAGTTTTCAATTTACAGCTCTTTCAACATGTGGCCATAATGCTGTAATAACAGATTTCAATAGGGTTTTATTTTGAAATTCCACATCAGCTCCTGCTGAAACTTTTTTGTGGCCTCACTAGGTGGGATACTATAAGTGAGAAGTGAAATGAGTCTGTGGAAACTAGGAGTTTTGAATTAACACCATTGTCAACATGTGGCGATAATGCTGTAATAACAGAATTCAATTGGGTTTTATTTTGAAATTCCACATCAGATCTATCTGAAACTTTTTTTGTGAACTCACCAGGTGGGATACTATAAGTGAGAAGTGAAATGAGTCTGTGGAAACTAGGAGTTTTCAATTTACAGCTCTCTCAACATGGGCTGATAATGCGGTCATAACAGATTTCAATTGGGTTTTATTTTGAAATTCCAGATCAGATCGTGCTGAAACTTATTTTGTGACCTCACCAGGTGGGATACTATAAGTGAGAAGGTAAATGACTCTGTGGAAACTAGCAGTTTTCATTTTACACCATTGTCAACATATGGCAATAACGCATTTATAACTGATTAGAATTGGATTGTATTTTGAAATTCCATATCAGATCCCTCTGAAACTTATTTTGTGACATCACCAGGTGGGATACTATCAGTGAAAAGTAAAATGACTCTGTGGAAACTAGTAGTTTTCCTTTTACAGCTTTGAC
This sequence comes from Oryzias latipes, assembly GCF_053564925.1. Classification (NCBI taxonomy): domain Eukaryota; kingdom Metazoa; phylum Chordata; class Actinopteri; order Beloniformes; family Adrianichthyidae; genus Oryzias; species Oryzias latipes. Next base: position 4,247,415 of record NC_136248.1, read on the forward strand.
AACATATGGCGATAACGCATTTATTATAGATTTTAATTGGGTTTTATTTTGAAATTCCACATCAGATCCCTCTGAAACTTATTTTGTGACATCACGAGGAGGGATACTATCAGTGTGAAGAGAAATGACTCTGTGGAAACTAGTAGTTTTCATTTCACAGCTCTGTCAACATATGGTGATAACACGTGCATACCAGACTTCAATTGGGTTTTATTTTGAAATTCCACATCAGATTCATCTAAAACTTATTTTGTGACATCACCAGGTGGGATACTATCAGTGAGAAGTGAAATGACTCTGTGGAAACTAGGAGTTTTCATTTCACAGCTCTGTCAACATATGGTGATAACGCGTGCATACCAGACTTCAATTGTGTTTTATTTTGAAATTCCACATCAGATCCATCTAAGCTTATTTTGTGACCTCACCAGGTGGGATACTATAAGTAAAAAGTGAAATGAGTCTGTGGAAACTAGGAGTTTTCATCTTACACCATTGTCAACATATGACAATAACGCTGTAATAACAGATTTCAATTGGGTTTTATTTTGAAATTCCACATCAGATCCATCTGAAACTTATTTTGAGGCATCACCAGGTGGGATACTATAAGTGAGAAGTGAAATGACTCTGTGGAAACTAGGAGTTTTGAATTAACACCATTGTCAACATGTGGCGATAATGCTGTAATAACAGAATTCAATTGGGTTTTATTTTGAAATTCCACATCAGATCTATCTGAAACTTTTTTTGTGAACTCACCAGGTGGGATACTATAAGTGAGAAGTGAAATGAGTCTGTGGAAACTAGGAGTTTTCAATTTACAGCTCTCTCAACATGTGCCGATAATGCGGTCATAACAGATTTCAATTGGGTTTTATTTTGAAATTCCACATCAGATCGTGCTGAAACTTATTTTGTGGCCTCACCAGGTGGGATACTATAAGTGAGAAGTGAAATGAGTCTGTGGAAACTAGGAGTTTTCAATTTACACCATTGTCAACATGTGACGATAACGATGTAATAACAGATTTCAATTGGTTTTTTTTTTGAAATTCCACATCAGATCTATCAGAAACTTTTTTTGTGAACTCACCAGGTGGGATACTATAAGTGAGAAGTGAAATGAGTCTGTGGAAACTAGGAGTTTTCATTTTACAGCTTTGTCAACATATGGCGATAACGCGTTTTTACCAGACTTTTAATGGGTTTTATTTTGAAATTCCACATCAGATCCCTATGAAACTTTTTTATGGCATCTCCAGGTGGGTCTCTATAAGTTAGAAGTGAAATGACTCTGTGGAAACTAGGAGTTTTCAATTTACAGCTCTCTCAACATGTGCCGATAATGCGGTCATAACAGATTTCAATTGGGTTTTATTTTGAAATTCCACATCAGATCCCTATGAAACTTTTTTATGGCATCTCCAGGTGGGTCTCTATAAGTTAGAAGTGAAATGACTCTGTGGAAACTAGGAGTTTTCAATTTACAGCTCTCTCAACATGTGCCGATAATGCGGTCATAACAGATTTCAATTGGGTTTTATTTTGAAATTCCACATCAGATCCCTCTGAAACTTTTTTTGTGGCATCACCAGGGGGGATACTATAAGTGAGAAGTGAAATGAGTCTGTGGAAACTAGGAGTTTTCAATTTACAGCTTTGTCAACATATGGCAATAATGCTGTAATAACAGATTTCACTGGGATTTTATTTTGAAATTCCACATCACATTTATCTGAAACTTTTTTTGTGACATCACCAGGTGGTTATCTATCAGTGAGAAGTGAAATGAGTCTGTGGAAACTAGGAGTTTTCAATTTACAGCTCTTTCAACATGTGGCCATAATGCTGTAATAACAGATTTCAATAGGGTTTTATTTTGAAATTCCACATCAGCTCCTGCTGAAACTTTTTTGTGGCCTCACTAGGTGGGATACTATAAGTGAGAAGTGAAATGAGTCTGTGGAAACTAGGAGTTTTGAATTAACACCATTGTCAACATGTGGCGATAATGCTGTAATAACAGAATTCAATTGGGTTTTATTTTGAAATTCCACATCAGATCTATCTGAAACTTTTTTTGTGAACTCACCAGGTGGGATACTATAAGTGAGAAGTGAAATGAGTCTGTGGAAACTAGGAGTTTTCAATTTACAGCTCTCTCAACATGGGCTGATAATGCGGTCATAACAGATTTCAATTGGGTTTTATTTTGAAATTCCAGATCAGATCGTGCTGAAACTTATTTTGTGACCTCACCAGGTGGGATACTATAAGTGAGAAGGTAAATGACTCTGTGGAAACTAGCAGTTTTCATTTTACACCATTGTCAACATATGGCAATAACGCATTTATAACTGATTAGAATTGGATTGTATTTTGAAATTCCATATCAGATCCCTCTGAAACTTATTTTGTGACATCACCAGGTGGGATACTATCAGTGAAAAGTAAAATGACTCTGTGGAAACTAGTAGTTTTCCTTTTACAGCTTTGACAACATATGGCGATAACGCATTTATTATAGATTTTAATTGGGTTTTATTTTGAAATTCCACATCAGATCCCTCTGAAACTTATTTTGTGACATCACGAGGAGGGATACTATCAGTGTGAAGAGAAATGACTCTGTGGAAACTAGTAGTTTTCATTTCACAGCTCTGTCAACATATGGTGATAACACGTGCATACCAGACTTCAATTGGGTTTTATTTTGAAATTCCACATCAGATTCATCTAAAACTTATTTTGTGACATCACCAGGTGGGATACTATCAGTGAGAAGTGAAATGACTCTGTGGAAACTAGGAGTTTTCATTTCACAGCTCTGTCAACATATGGTGATAACGCGTGCATACCAGACTTCAATTGTGTTTTATTTTGAAATTCCACATCAGATCCATCTAAGCTTATTTTGTGACCTCACCAGGTGGGATACTATAAGTAAAAAGTGAAATGAGTCTGTGGAAACTAGGAGTTTTCATCTTACACCATTGTCAACATATGACAATAACGCTGTAATAACAGATTTCAATTGGGTTTTATTTTGAAATTCCACATCAGATCCATCTGAAACTTATTTTGAGGCATCACCAGGTGGGATACTATAAGTGAGAAGTGAAATGACTCTGTGGAAACTAGGAGTTTTGAATTAACACCATTGTCAACATGTGGCGATAATGCTGTAATAACAGAATTCAATTGGGTTTTATTTTGAAATTCCACATCAGATCTATCTGAAACTTTTTTTGTGAACTCACCAGGTGGGATACTATAAGTGAGAAGTGAAATGAGTCTGTGGAAACTAGGAGTTTTCAATTTACAGCTCTCTCAACATGTGCCGATAATGCGGTCATAACAGATTTCAATTGGGTTTTATTTTGAAATTCCACATCAGATCGTGCTGAAACTTATTTTGTGGCCTCACCAGGTGGGATACTATAAGTGAGAAGTGAAATGAGTCTGTGGAAACTAGGAGTTTTCAATTTACACCATTGTCAACATGTGACGATAACGATGTAATAACAGATTTCAATTGGTTTTTTTTTTGAAATTCCACATCAGATCTATCAGAAACTTTTTTTGTGAACTCACCAGGTGGGATACTATAAGTGAGAAGTGAAATGAGTCTGTGGAAACTAGGAGTTTTCATTTTACAGCTTTGTCAACATATGGCGATAACGCGTTTTTACCAGACTTTTAATGGGTTTTATTTTGAAATTCCACATCAGATCCCTATGAAACTTTTTTATGGCATCTCCAGGTGGGTCTCTATAAGTTAGAAGTGAAATGACTCTGTGGAAACTAGGAGTTTTCAATTTACAGCTCTCTCAACATGTGCCGATAATGCGGTCATAACAGATTTCAATTGGGTTTTATTTTGAAATTCCACATCAGATCCCTATGAAACTTTTTTATGGCATCTCCAGGTGGGTCTCTATAAGTTAGAAGTGAAATGACTCTGTGGAAACTAGGAGTTTTCAATTTACAGCTCTCTCAACATGTGCCGATAATGCGGTCATAACAGATTTCAATTGGGTTTTATTTTGAAATTCCACATCAGATCCCTCTGAAACTTTTTTTGTGGCATCACCAGGGGGGATACTATAAGTGAGAAGTGAAATGAGTCTGTGGAAACTAGGAGTTTTCAATTTACAGCTTTGTCAACATATGGCAATAATGCTGTAATAACAGATTTCACTGGGATTTTATTTTGAAATTCCACATCACATTTATCTGAAACTTTTTTTGTGACATCACCAGGTGGTTATCTATCAGTGAGAAGTGAAATGAGTCTGTGGAAACTAGGAGTTTTCAATTTACAGCTCTTTCAACATGTGGCCATAATGCTGTAATAACAGATTTCAATAGGGTTTTATTTTGAAATTCCACATCAGCTCCTGCTGAAACTTTTTTGTGGCCTCACTAGGTGGGATACTATAAGTGAGAAGTGAAATGAGTCTGTGGAAACTAGGAGTTTTGAATTAACACCATTGTCAACATGTGGCGATAATGCTGTAATAACAGAATTCAATTGGGTTTTATTTTGAAATTCCACATCAGATCTATCTGAAACTTTTTTTGTGAACTCACCAGGTGGGATACTATAAGTGAGAAGTGAAATGAGTCTGTGGAAACTAGGAGTTTTCAATTTACAGCTCTCTCAACATGGGCTGATAATGCGGTCATAACAGATTTCAATTGGGTTTTATTTTGAAATTCCAGATCAGATCGTGCTGAAACTTATTTTGTGACCTCACCAGGTGGGATACTATAAGTGAGAAGGTAAATGACTCTGTGGAAACTAGCAGTTTTCATTTTACACCATTGTCAACATATGGCAATAACGCATTTATAACTGATTAGAATTGGATTGTATTTTGAAATTCCATATCAGATCCCTCTGAAACTTATTTTGTGACATCACCAGGTGGGATACTATCAGTGAAAAGTAAAATGACTCTGTGGAAACTAGTAGTTTTCCTTTTACAGCTTTGACAACATATGGCGATAACGCATTTATTATAGATTTTAATTGGGTTTTATTTTGAAATTCCACATCAGATCCCTCTGAAACTTATTTTGTGACATCACGAGGAGGGATACTATCAGTGTGAAGAGAAATGACTCTGTGGAAACTAGTAGTTTTCATTTCACAGCTCTGTCAACATATGGTGATAACACGTGCATACCAGACTTCAATTGGGTTTTATTTTGAAATTCCACATCAGATTCATCTAAAACTTATTTTGTGACATCACCAGGTGGGATACTATCAGTGAGAAGTGAAATGACTCTGTGGAAACTAGGAGTTTTCATTTCACAGCTCTGTCAACATATGGTGATAACGCGTGCATACCAGACTTCAATTGTGTTTTATTTTGAAATTCCACATCAGATCCATCTAAGCTTATTTTGTGACCTCACCAGGTGGGATACTATAAGTAAAAAGTGAAATGAGTCTGTGGAAACTAGGAGTTTTCATCTTACACCATTGTCAACATATGACAATAACGCTGTAATAACAGATTTCAATTGGGTTTTATTTTGAAATTCCACATCAGATCCATCTGAAACTTATTTTGAGGCATCACCAGGTGGGATACTATAAGTGAGAAGTGAAATGACTCTGTGGAAACTAGGAGTTTTGAATTAACACCATTGTCAACATGTGGCGATAATGCTGTAATAACAGAATTCAATTGGGTTTTATTTTGAAATTCCACATCAGATCTATCTGAAACTTTTTTTGTGAACTCACCAGGTGGGATACTATAAGTGAGAAGTGAAATGAGTCTGTGGAAACTAGGAGTTTTCAATTTACAGCTCTCTCAACATGTGCCGATAATGCGGTCATAACAGATTTCAATTGGGTTTTATTTTGAAATTCCACATCAGATCGTGCTGAAACTTATTTTGTGGCCTCACCAGGTGGGATACTATAAGTGAGAAGTGAAATGAGTCTGTGGAAACTAGGAGTTTTCAATTTACAGCTTTGTCAACATGTGGCAATAATGCTGTAATAACAGATTTCAATTGGGTTTTATTTTGAAATTCCACATCAGATCTATCAGAAACTTTTTTTGTGACCTCACCAGGTGGGATACTATAAGTGAGAAGTGAAATGACTCTGTGGAAACTAGGAGTTTTCATTTTACAGCTCTGTCAACATTTGGCCATAATGCTGTAATAACAGATTTCAATTGGGTTTTATTTTGAAATTCCACATCACATCTATCTGAAACCTTTTTTGTGAACTCACCAGGTGGGATACTATAAGTGAGAAGTGAAATGAGTCTGTGGAAACTAGGAGTTTTCAATTTACAGCTCTCTCAACATGTGCCGATAATGCGGTCATAACAGATTTCAATTGGGTTTTATTTTGAAATTCCACATCAGATCCATCTGAAACTTATTTTGAGGCATCACCAGGTGGGATACTATAAGTGAGAAGTGAAATGACTCTGTGGAAACTAGGAGTTTTGAATTAACACCATTGTCAACATGTGGCGATAATGCTGTAATAACAGAATTCAATTGGGTTTTATTTTGAAATTCCACATCAGATCGTGCTGAAACTTATTTTGTGACCTCACCAGGTGGGATACTATAAGTGAGAAGTGAAATGAGTCTGTGGAAACTAGGAGTTTTCAATTTACACCATTGTCAACATGTGACGATAACGATGTAATAACAGATTTCAATTGGTTTTTTTTTTTGAAATTCCACATCAGATCTATCAGAAACTTTTTTTGTGAACTCACCAGGTGGGATACTATAAGTGAGAAGTGAAATGAGTCTGTGGAAACTAGGAGTTTTCATTTTACAGCTTTGTCAACATATGGCGATAACGCGTTTTTACCAGACTTTTAATGGGTTTTATTTTGAAATTCCACATCAGATCCCTATGAAACTTTTTTATGGCATCTCCAGGTGGGTCTCTATAAGTTAGAAGTGAAATGACTCTGTGGAAACAAGGAGTTTTCAATTTACAGCTCTCTCAACATGTGCCGATAATGCGGTCATAACAGATTTCAATTGGGTTTTATTTTGAAATTCCACATCAGATCCCTATGAAACTTTTTTATGGCATCTCCAGGTGGGTCTCTATAAGTTAGAAGTGAAATGACTCTGTGGAAACTAGGAGTTTTCAATTTACAGCTCTCTCAACATGTGCCGATAATGCGGTCATAACAGATTTCAATTGGGTTTTATTTTGAAATTCCACATCAGATCCCTCTGAAACTTTTTTTGTGGCATCACCAGGGGGGATACTATAAGTGAGAAGTGAAATGAGTCTGTGGAAACTAGGAGTTTTCAATTTACAGCTTTGTCAACATATGGCAATAATGCTGTAATAACAGATTTCACTGGGATTTTATTTTGAAATTCCACATCACATTTATCTGAAACTGTTTTTGTGACATCACCAGGTGGTTATCTATCAGTGAGAAGTGAAATGAGTCTGTGGAAACTAGGAGTTTTCAATTTACAGCTCTTTCAACATGTGGCCATAATGCTGTAATAACAGATTTCAATAGGGTTTTATTTTGAAATTCCACATCAGATCCCTCTGAAACTTTTTTTGTGGCCTCACCAGGTGGGATATTATAAGTGAGAAGTGAAATGAGTCTGTGGAAACTAGGAGTTTTCAATTTACAGCTTTGTCAACTTGTGGAAATAATGCTGTAATGACAGATTTCAATAGGGTTTTATTTTGAAATTCCACATCAGATCCCTCTGAAACTTTTTTTGTGACATCACCAGGTGGTTATCTATCAGTGAGAAGTGAAATGAGTCTGTGGAAACTAGGAGTTTTCAATTTACAGCTTTGTCAACTTGTGGAAATAATGCTGTAATGACAGATTTCAATTGGGTTTTATTTTGAAATTCCACATCAGATCCCTCTGAAACTTTGTTTGTGGCCTCACCAGGTGGGATACTATAAGTGAGAAGTGAAATGAGTCTGTGGAAACTAGGAGTTTTCAATTTACAGCTCTTTCAACATGTGGCCATAATGCTGTAATAACAGATTTCAATAGGGTTTTATTTTGAAATTCCACATCAGCTCCTGCTGAAACTTTTTTGTGGCCTCACTGGGTGGGATACTATAAGTGAGAAGTGAAATGAGTCTGTGGAAACTAGGAGTTTTCAATTTACACCTCTGTCAACATGTGGCGATAATGCTGTAATAACAGATTTCAATTGGGTTTTATTTTGAAATTCCACATCAGATCGTGCTGAAACTTATTTTGTGACCTCACCAGGTGGGATACTATAAGTGAGAAGTGAAATGAGTCTGTGGAAACTAGGAGTTTTCAATTTACAGCTCTCTCAACATGTGGTGATAATGCTGTAATAACAGATTTCAATTGGGTTTTATTTTGAAATTCCACATCAGATCCTGCTGAAACTTTTTTTGTGACATCACCAGGTGGATATCTTTCATTGAGAAGTGAAATGAGTCTGTGGAAACTAGGAGTTTTCAATTTACAGCTCTGTCAACATGTGGCGATAATGCTGTAATAACAGATTTCAATTGGGTTTTATTTTGAAATTCCACATCAGATCATGCTGAAACTTTTTTTGTGGCCTCACCAGGTGGGATACTATAAGTGAGAAGTGAAATGAGTCTGTGGAAACTAGGAGTTTTCAATTTACAGCTCTTTCAACATGTGGCCATAATGCTGTAATAACAGATTTCAATAGGGTTTTATTTTGAAATTTCACATCAGATCTATCTGAAACTTATTTTGTGACATCACCAGGTGGGATACTATAAGTGAGAAGTGAAATGAGTCTGTGGAAACTAGGAGTTTTCAATTTACACCATTGTCAACATGTGACGATAACGATGTAATAACAGATTTCAATAGGGTTTTATTTTGAAATTTCACATCAGATCTATCTGAAACTTATTTTGTGGCCTCACCAGGTGGGATACTATAAGTGAGAAGTGAAATGAGTCTGTGGAAACTAGGAGTTTTCAATTTACAGCTCTGTCAACATATGGCCATAATGCTGTAATAACAGATTTCAATAGGGTTTTATTTTGAAATTCCACATCAGATCCCTCTGAAACTTTTTTTGTGGCCTCACCAGGTGGGATACTATAAGTGAGAAGTGAAATGAGTCTGTGGAAACTAGGAGTTTTCAATTTACAGCTCTGTCAACATGTGGCGATAATGCTGTAATAACAGATTTCAATTGGGTTTTATTTTGAAATTCCACATCAGATCGTGCTGAAACTTATTTTGTGACCTCACCAGGTGGGATACTATAAGTGAGAAGTGAAATGAGTCTGTGGAAACTAGGAGTTTTCAATTTACACCATTGTCAACATGTGACGATAACGATGTAATAACAGATTTCAATTGGGTTTTATTTTGAAATTCCACATCAGATCTATCAGAAACTTTTTTTGTGGTCTCACCAGGTGGGATACTATAAGTGAGAAGTGAAATGACTCTGTGGAAACTAGGAGTTTTCAATTTACAGCTCTCTCAACATGTGCCGATAATGCGGTCATAACAGATTTCAATTGGGTTTTATTTTGAAATTCCACATCAGATCCTTCTTAAACTTTTTTTGTGGCCTCACCAGGTGGGATACTATAAGTGAGAAGTAAAATGAGTCTGTGGAAAATAGGAGTTTTCAATTTACAGCTTTGTCAACATGTGGCAATAATGCTGTAATAACAGATTTCAATTGGGTTTTATTTTGAAATTCCACATCAGATCTATCTGTAGCTTTTTTTGTGTTATCACCAGGTGGGATACTATACGTGAGAAGTGAAATAAGTCTGTGGAAACTAGGAGTTTTCATTTTAAAGCTCTGTCAACATATGGCATTAATGCATTCATACATGATTTCAATTGGATTTTACTTTGAAATTCCACATTTGACATATAACTATCTAAATCTAATAATATATCTCGGAGGGGGGGTATACATTGAAATTTCATGTATGCTTTCACTTTAGAAATAAGTCCTTCTTGCAGTTACCGCGATGTATGTAAAAAAGCGGCACACCGTTTTCGAGAGAGGGCTCACTTGACAGCCGTTCGACGAGAGAGGGCTGGCTTGACACCAGTTTCCATGTTTGAGTTCATAAAATCATCCCAGAGAAAGTCTCTGCTTCAACTCCCGCAGTGAAAGCTGCGTCTCAATCTGACGCCGTGTTTCCATCTCTCTGACAGAGTTTGAAGCCAAAGCCCCTCCCCCGCCTCTTTACCTGCTTTTCCTCTCTACCTGTTCACCTGTTCACATCTTCTGCAGCTTAGAGTTATTTTCCCCGCGCTCCCAGTGTGTTCTACACAGAGAGCGCAAAATACGGTCATAGCAGGTTAACACGTTAGTCGGAACGCTCTAGCGCAACAGAAGGATGAAAGAGCTGTCAATCTATCTGGCAACACTGCGCGGCATAAGGAAGAAGCAGAGGTTTCCTGACAGGGACATGATGTCAGTTGATGAAGCAGAAAAGAACCTCAAACGAGGTTCATCGTGTTCAGATCTGCGTGCCAATGCCACACTGAGGCGCAAAACAGCAAAAACGGGAAAAGGCTGAAGCTAAAAAAAAAAAAAAGTATTTTTCCGTCAGGAAAAAATTAATTCATAGATTTTCAGCTCTGTTGAACCATTACAATGTTTTTCTTCCTGCAAATGACTTTGACCTGCATCTATCCCAGCTGGTTCAGCGCGCTTCAGGCCGTCTGTCTGCGCGCGGACACACGCACACTTTTTTTTTACCGAACAGGATTTGTGAAAATATATTTAATGATTATGTTGCACATTACACAAAAGAGGAATGCATGAAAAGATGAGACTGGAGGAGGGACATGAATCTCTTTAATAATATCAATAAAAATACGTGTTTTTTTCTGCGGGACGGGAGACGATACAAAATCAATGCATCTCTATTACTGTGCGGGACTAAATTCTATGAGTTTTGCGGGTGCGGGCGGGAGTGGACATACATATTGCGGGTGCGGGCGGGAGTGTAACGCATACGTTGCGGGAGCGGGCGGGATTGGTCAGAAATTTGGCGGGTGCGGGCGGGAGCGGGATGAAGAAAATAGTCCCGCGCAGGGCTCTACTTGGAACCACCTGCCTCCCGTCTCTGCATTTTGGGTCCTTCATCTACCCCCCTTACCTGACAGGGAGGAAACCAGAGTTCCTGGAGAAAGCCCGTCCATCCATCTGTGGAACACAGACGACTCACATCGGAACCCCTCTGACTCCACTGAAAACCTCTCAGTCACTAAGACATGAACTCTAAAGCTTCAGAGTTGAAGAACGTAGACACCGTGAACACGTCCAGAAGTCTTTTAATGACACATCAAAGAGGGTTTTCAGGTGTAAAGACGTTTAAAAATGCAAACTAGAAGTCTGAAATTGTTGTGTCTTGTATCCAGTTCAACTTTAGGAGTTTGTTTTTGCACCTTTTGTTCTATGTCATACTAAACAGAGGCTGTGACTATAATCACAGGGAAATCCTAACCTGCATCATCAAACCACATCTGCAGTCGAATCTCATTTTCTCTTTAAAGGCTGACGATGAGGAGAAGCTCAGCCGCCTGAGAGCTTCTGTGCTGCAGATACCTGGCACGCCGTGCTGAAGAAGAGGACGTTGACCTTATTAGATGTTTGTCAGCATAGTTTAAAGTTGGCCTCTCTTCTAGTTGGCGGTGACAATGACCGCGTTGGGACCTCTTGTATTTTTGTTTAGTGTGATGAACTGAAAAGATCAGCAGCAGTCAGAGGAGCTCATTCATCCTTAACAGAATTAATAACACAAAGTATTCCAAGTGAAGTGATGAAACCTCAGCACATTGACAAGAGGAGTCAGTTCTACACACACGCTTTCATTGCGTGTTTCCTCAGAGTAAAACTGGATGTCCAGCCATATGTGGTCCACCACAGGGAAGGTTTGATGTTGCGGTCGGACAGTTGGCTCTTTTTTGCCTTCATGAGAAGGTCTAAGCGCCTTCAAGAGCGACTCAGCGGTAGAGATGTTCTTTTTGTACTGAGGACGTCTGCTTGAGGAGTCAAAACGGTAGAGAGCTTCTGCCTTTGAAGGCCTTCAGCCTTCAGCTGGAACGGGTCGTGGCTGGGCCAGACTGCAGCGCCAACAGCTGGAACGGTTGTGGCTGGGCCAGACTGCAGCGCCAACAGCGGGACGTGAGGAGAAGATGCTGTTCTACTGTGGAGGTGACCCTCTGTAAATGTGGGGGCTGACGGTGAAGAGCCGGCTCCGATAAAGGTGTGCCTGCCGCTGACACAGCCCCATGCGACTCAGCAGCATCAGGGTGTCCCTGTGGAACGCCTTGGTGAGGATGGCATAAAAAAACGGGTGCACGCAGGAGTTGAGGGGGTAGAAAAGCACTAAGAGCACCTGAGGGGGCAAACAGGAGGCGGTCTTAGCCTTAAAAGCTGACAGATTTGGTTGAAGGTATAGAGTCTGACAAACCTTAGAGTCTGTGAAGGTCATCAGCGGACGGTTAAAGGTGGCGGATAAGCCGTAGAAGCAGACGGGAGCCAGACACAGGAAGTTGGTGAAGATCAGAGCAGCCATGCGTTTGGCCATGCTGTTGTCTGACCTGCTGGAGGCGTGCTGCGAGTTGTGCACCATGCAGTAGATGTGAAGGTAACACAAGCACACCACCATGAAGGCAACCAGGTTGGCAGTCAGGACGGAGACCAGGTACGCGCGTGCAGCCGTGCTTTCCGTGTCCATGGGGAGGCAGATGCTCACTCTCTGGTAGGTGTTCACACCGACCAATGGCAGCACGGCGGCCGTGATGCAGAGCAGCCAGCCAATGAGCATCAGCGCTGCAGCGTGCCAGAGCCTCATCTTCCTGTGAGGCCTCATGGCGTTAAAGATGGCGTGCCAGCGTTGTACGCTGATTGTCGTCAGCGTGTACACGGATAACTCGCTGGCAAACACAGACAACACCCCAGCCAGGCTGCAGCCACTTCCTGTCTGCCAGGCAACAGCGTAGCGATGATAACGGGAGCGGGTGTAGAAGTCCACGGATGCGATGAGCAGCAGGTACGTCCCCATGCAGCCGTCAGCGAAGGCCAGGTGACCCATGAGGAACCGGGTGACAGACAGCTTCTGCTGGCAGCTCAGCAGGATCAGCAGCACCAACAAGTTGGCGGAAATGGCCACAAGACTGACCACCCAGACCAGAACTCTGAGGAAGGCTCGGCTCATCACGTCCTCACAGGGGTTCAGGGCATCCGGCGTTGGTGTGCACGACGGTCTGCTGTCTGTGTCCGTGCACACGGAGAGGTTAAAGTCCTCAATGAGACGCTCTGCAGATGAAAAGGCTCCTCTGCTCGGGCAGATCCGACTGTTGTTGTGTGGACCAAGCTCTGTACCGCCAGCAGCTGTCAGACCAGAAGCATCCCTGAGAGACCTCTGTGAGGGGCCTGCAGAGGAGTCCTGCTGCCTCCCTAAAGCCGCCCTGATCAGGCTGCAGACCACCTCCTGAGAGCGCCTTCAACACAGAGCACAAGGGACGAGGAAAGGCCATCAACAAGTCAACAATCCAGACTTCTGCCTCTTTTTATGAAGGTCAGAAAGCTCCGTCCACTCAAACCCAACAAGATCTCAACTCTCTCAGCTCACAGCAAAAGTCATCTTACTGTTTTACAGGAAAATCACAACCAGTTAAAAAAAACCATCGACTGGTTTGATCAGGTTATATTTTAAAAAGATATGTGAGCTGCTGGCATTTTTCACATAAATTTCTTTTTTGTTATTGTGCTGTTTTCACTTTATTTATGGTCAACTTTGATCATTTCTTTCTTTAATTTTTTTTGGTGCCAATTATGACCCTTTAAGTATCATTTTCATTCAGAAATATAACATTCAATCCGGCATTTTCTTCTGGAAAAGCAGCTTCTTAGGAGAATAAGCGTGTGTTCGTCAGTGCAGACTCTGACCCAATAAAACCCTGAAAAGATAAAGGAAGACAAATACACACAAAAACCCTCCAACAAATAAATTCAAAATAATAATAAGAAGAAACCAAATACAAAGCAAACGCCATTCTTGCTCTGATGAAACCTCACAAAGTACCACCAAAAAAAAAAAAAAAAAAAAAAGCTTTGGCAGAGAAACTGAAACATCTAAGTGGCTTCTTCTAGACACAGGAAAGGACATAATTAAGGACATTCTTTCAGGTTGTGGCCTTCAAGGAGCAAAGCTCCATCTGCAACGCTCCATCCTGGACAAAAAGCTCTGCGGGGCTCAGGAGCTGAAGCAGGCAGGTATTCAGAAAAGAACAGGCCCGGATTGTTGCTATTTCTGAAACGCTGGACAAAAATGTTCTCCAGAAATGGCAGAATGTTGATGCCTCTCAACCCAACTGAGGGTTCATTATGTTGCTGACGGTTACGGCGAGCTGCAGACAGAGGGCCAATGCAAGATGGGGAGGCAGTCAGCTCGGGCCTCCCAAATCTTACGATATTTTTCTTATTTTCATCGAGACAATAATAAAAAGATCCTCTAGTTTGATTCTTGCGTTTATTTTTCCACTCTCAAACGCATGTGGGACACAGACGTAGCTGCATAAAGTGGCTTTTGCAGGAGGAGTAAAGCTCACTACACCGGAAGAGACTCTAGATGATGTCATGAACCAGACATGGAGACGTGATTACCGATGCTTTCGTAGAACTTTTCAAAAATAGTAAAGATCTCTAAACACCAAGTGTCTTTCGTGCAGGAATTTGAGCGTACTGTACCTGCTGTAAATCCAAGTATTGCTCACATCCGTCTGAACGACCTTTCGCGTGAGGTGGTTTGTGTTTATTCACTTAATTATCATTTAATGGCCACTGTGTAATTGTGCTCTTTGGACATCTGTAGAATTTCGATTAAGTTTTGAGCACATGTGGATTGGAAAGGCAGCTAGTGAGTTCTCTGGACTCAAATGGCCTCCACAGTCACCAGATCTCATCCCAATAGAGAACCTTTGGGGTGGAGTGGAACGGGACATCGGCATCATGGATGTGCAGCCGACAAATTTGCAGCAACTGCGTGATGGTATCACGTCAATATGGACCAAACTCCCTGAGGAATGTTTCTAGTACCATGTTCAGTAGCGGTTTTAGGCACGGGCCATACGGGCGATCGCCCGGGGCGGAAACATGACGGAGGGGCGGCGCCAGCGGCTCAGCTCTTGTAAAATACTTTATGGACCACTATTGGTTTACTTATATCACAGAGTTTGTAACAGCCTGAAAC
Source organism: Oryzias latipes (assembly GCF_053564925.1). Taxonomy (NCBI): domain Eukaryota; kingdom Metazoa; phylum Chordata; class Actinopteri; order Beloniformes; family Adrianichthyidae; genus Oryzias; species Oryzias latipes. The sequence goes on from NC_136248.1 coordinate 4,262,671, forward strand.
CTGGCGGCGCCCCCGCCCCGCAGCTGCGCTCCCTCCTGTCTTTGAGAAGTAGACGCAAATGTGTGTGAGAAGGAGAAGGGAGGGGGCGCGGGGTGAAGAAGGAGAAGGGAGGGGGCGCGGGGTGAAGGGTGCAGGCTGAGAGGTGAGCACGGAGCACAAAACGCATGCGCAAACCTGGCTGGATCTTCTTCCAGGGGGGCAACGGTCGCGGGCCGCGGCTCAGTGCTTGATGAAAAAATAAAAATAAAAATTGCGCCGCCATGTAGAGAATTGGCGCCCCTGGGTGCAGCTGCACGCGCTCCTGCTGGAAATGTTTGACGAACGGGGGGCAGCGGGTATAAAAAAGGTATAAAAAAAATCATGCCTTTTTGGTTATTTTTGTGTGAAATGCCCAAATAAAAAATGGGAAAATAAAAAAAATTCTTCACTTAGATGACAGTTGGTTTAGTCGACAGACTTGATACCTATGTCAGGACATTTATGCGAAATGCAGAAACATCTGAAATATGGAGAAAAAAGGTCAAAGCTGGTGCCCAATTTAGAAAGAAAAGAGAAGAAGAGGGGAAAAGAGACAAAGAAAAGGGTATTATCGCATAGCTAGATGCACGTTTTCTAAATTCGAATGCTACCTGCCCTACAACAACAACAACGTTGCAGATGAAAAATCTCTTGTTTGGTCTATCATGACCAAAACTGAAGGAGGCCCAAATATTGCAAATAACGTCCTTTTTAAGATATTTATTCTTAAATGTTTGCTCTGCCTTAACTTGTAACATTAGTTATGATTCGTGTGTCTGTCTGCTCTGCTGTAACACAAAGTTTGTGTTGTGTTTTATTGTTGTATATTAGTTCATAATGTTAAATAAGCTGTGATGGTAGCATGCTGCTGCTGCAGCTGCTGCTGTTAGCTTTTCAAAACTCCAGTTGATCAAGTCATACCTGAGATCACCAATGTCTCAGGAGCAACTCACTAACCTGCTGTTGTTAGTATCAATCATTCAGTAGGGGAGCAGATTTCATATGATGACGTTATTGGCAAGCTTGCATCAGGAAGGCCACAAAGGTTAGGTTTTAGTTAGTGTTTTCTGTTCTTAGTGCTGCAGTTACATTTATTCTAGTGTATTATTAGTGTGATTTGTAGTTTATAATATTTATTTCAGATTATTTGTGTTTGATTAAATATTTCCTAACTGTATTTTCAGTTACAATAAATGGACAAAGTGACTCTATTGGGGGGGGGGGGGGGGGCGCCAGAGGAGGGTCTCGCCCGGGGAGTAATTCAGGGTAGAACCGCCACTGACCATGTTAAATCTATGTCACCAAGGATTAAGGCAGTTCTGAAGGCAACATGGTGAGTGTTCATGGATCTACTTGTCTGCAAGTGGATGCATCAGAATGGAGCGGAGCAGGGAGCTTGTGGCCCACCCAGCAAATTTTCTACATCACAAATGCGATCTTTTTCAAACTGCATACTTTCATCTGTTCCTGATTTGAATAAAGAAATACTAAAAATGCAAAAGTGAGCTCAAGTTTCTTAAGATATGGTCTCCATCTTCAGTAAAGTACCAGAAGAACACGTTGAAAGCACCCGAGTGGGTCCCCAATGATTGTTAAAGTGAGTAATGAGGACTGTATTGGCTGTTTTCAGCTCCTGCTTGTGTTCTGTTTGGGGTTCGGTTTGCGGGGCGCTCACCCGCTCCACCTCTGGAGCTTCTGCAGGCCGCAGCAGTGGCTTGGGAAGGTCAGCTCAGCTCTCTGCAGATGAGGAAAGGCGCTGAAGGGGGGCATCACCTCCAAAGCCCAGACGCTTTCAGCTCGGAGCTTCTCGAGTGCGTTCATGCCGAGGGGGGGCAGGGAGGTGACTCTGGTCTCTGAGACGTCTCTGCAGGAACAGCACAAACAGCCGTTTGGTCGGGAAGAGGAAAAATGCTTTTTCAGGGTGAGGAATGTGTTTGAACAGGGAAACTCTTATCTCCTCCAATTGTCTGCATAAACAATGTCACAAAAAACTCAGATAAGCAGGTAAATAAAACAAGTGAACAAAAGCTGAACAAAAGAAAAGAGCACAGATACGAAAAGAAAAGAAACACAGAGATCCCCCTGTCGTCTTTCCTTCTTTTTAAAGGATGAGGAGCAGGAGTCAAGCCGGTCCTCCTGAATCTGAACGTTTGCTTTTTGGACTCTGTTGTTCTGGACTTCTGCCTCACTCTGACCATCAGTGAATCCAGCTGGAAGAGGCAGCAGGTGGAGGGGATGAACGGGTTATGTTCTGCAACAACATCAAGCTACTCCCTCCTCTGATGGTCAGGTTCACCTCCAGCAATAAAGTAGAGTGAAAAAACTGGAACGTCCTCAAAAGGTCTGAAGAACGTAAGCCGGAGGCCAGCTTAATGCCCCTCTGCATGATGCAGTGACAATACTGGAGTCACTGGAGTACGGTGGCCCAGAAGGGCAAATCACTCAACGCAAAAAAGTTTAAAAAAAGCTAAACAAATATTGAAAAACCAGCTGTACATTTGAGAAAAATAAAAAAAATCTAGAAACCAAACTGCAAAAACCAAAACGACATTTCGGAAAACAAGAGTAAAGAAATGAAACACAAAGAGAAATCGGAAAGGGTAGGTTTTGTGGGATGATGGATGATGATATCCAGAATCGCCTTATGTCAAAATAAGGACCAAACGTCATCATCCAATCAGCGATGGTCAACAGTTCGTACATTATCTGATTTAAGCAAAAAGGACAAAACGTTTCGGAAAGCAAAAGGAAATCAAAATGGAATGTTAAAAAACAAAAAACAAAAGATGAAACCAAATTTTGTTTTCTTAAATGTACTGCTGTATGTTTAATGCTTCTTCTGCTTTTGTAATCATCAAAGCCAAACATCTGTTCTCGTCAGTCACTTACAGGTGAGTCGGACCTCCAATCACACCAGAAAATGCAAATTCATCCAGATGGTCCAAATCCCGGTTCCTGCTCAGGTCTCTGAAACAGAGAGAAAGAGAACCTGAACCAGTTTTTCGTCTGATTTCTGATCATTGATGTGTGGGAAGTTAAGCAAATCTGAGCGACGGAGCGACCATGCAGACTTGTTTAAAGGAAAACAGTAAAAATCAACAACAGGGTTTGGGGTGTTTTTTGGTTCATTTTGTGGTTTTTCTTTTTGGTTTTCATCCTTAAACTTGGACTTGACGGTTTTCATCCTTGTTGCAGCACAGTAACTTTAAGCATCGTACACTTCCTCCAGTCTGCTCCCATTGAAGGCCAAACTCTCAATCTTCTTCATGCCGTTACCGCTGAGGATGCTGGGAAAAAAAACACACATTAGGCATTTAAAGACTCAAACTATTGCATTCCCACATGCTGAAACGGCCATCGTTTCATAGAGAGATTTAAGTGTTTGGGACGGATAAAGTGACTTAATTTAAAAATTACACAAACTTTGAATAATTGAAACGACTCAAACAAATTTAAGGTGGAAAACAATGTGACTTGCGTAAATATGAGTTTCATTTTGTTTAAAACTGAATAAATACCTGCAGTAATACATTATGTAGTTTATTTAATGTCCCACTAATGAACTCAAATAAAGCATGAATATGTTTAAACATAAAGAATTATTGCAACTAATAATTATATTTGAAAACACATTAAAATGGTTTCAGGTTTTCCCTGTTTTCACTATTGACCTTATATGAGAACTGGAGCGAGCGACCATCCCATAATATCCCATAAAAGAGGTTTTCTTCTGGATGAAGTCAATTCAGTTGCCGTTTTATTTCGTGATATGGACGTTACCATGTGACATGCCTGGTGACGTCAGTGAGCAGTGACTGGTCTGGGTTGGTTGAGTCAACGTTTCTATGGCAACCACTCTTGTTGTTAGACCACACCCCTACCGTTTGAAAGCGGGCTACGTGAAATCTGTCAATCAAGCGTTTCAAATGCTCACTGCAAGACCACATGCATTTATTGAGGCATCTGATTGGTCAGTTTAACAGTTGAATAATTTACAATGTCAAAACATAAGGATTAGCAAGAACGTGTTAAAGAAGGTAAAAGAGCAAGAATGGTTATTCTGACTAAAAGAATGACTGAGTCATTCAATTACCTGTAATTAAATATGTCAAACAATTAATTATATGTTTATTGAAAATTGTGTCAAATTCAAATCTCATGTAACTATTTCATTACATTTAAATATAATTTAGTCGGTTTCCACTTTGATTTAATTAATGCCCTTATCGTGTTTATTTATAGACAGTTGGCTTCTTTCTATAGAGACAATCAGACTGAGAGCTTTTGGCCTCTACGTCTGATAGAAAATCCTTCTTCCCTGAGGTTTGTGCCTCAGTGGGAGTGAGACTCACGCAGTCAGAGCGCGCTCACTGATGCCACTGAAGGAGTTAGCAGGAATGACTTGAATGAAGGCGTTCTCCACGATTTCCCTGTTAAATGGAGGACAGAAGTTTGGATCCACTTTTCTGCAACTTCACAGCAGTCCTGTCTGCTCAGACCACACGCACAGCAAGAAATCCTCTTGACCCGATCGGATCTGCTGCAGACCTGGAAACCATCTGAGACCCGTGTTGCTGATCCCGCTGAAATGAAACGATGACCTTTTTTTTAGCCAATAAAGTTAACAGTATTACTTCAAGAACTAGCAGGTAAAGAGAGTCATATTTACAGGTATTTTAGGTTTGGAAGGTCCTTAAACGCCTCTTGGTGGATGTGAGACAGAGCTTTGATGCTGGTCAGCTGTCTGACTCAAACACAAAAATCCTTCATTCATCTTGAATTAAAAGTCATTCTCATGTTTTGAAGTTTAACGTCCCACTGCGATCATCTTTTCCTCTTTTTTCAAAGTGTTCCCAGTGGGCTTTTATTCATGATTAAGCAGGTTGTAATCAAAATCAGAAAAACTGTCGTTTTATAGGACAAAGTTTCTGCAGAGCGGCAAATTCACCTCTGAGTTGTGGGTCTGACTTGGGACAGTTCCACCCCCCTTCCCGTCACCCATAACTGAGCTATGTGTTTACACTCTCAGCGGCTGGCTTACAGCCCCTCACACAACCCCAACCCAACATTACCACAACGGGTGCAAGAAGAACAGACAACAAAAGGGGATGCATGAGAGTGGAACGGGGCAGGGAGCATGTGGCCCCACAACAAATACAATCTTTATTGTTATTATTATTATTATTATTAATCTGCTCCTGAATCAGCACAATCTGAATGAAGAAATACACAGAAAGGCAATTCTAAGCTTAATTTTCTTGTCCTTCATCATGAAAAAAATGCTACAAAACATATTAAAAACACTATATTCATCAGAGTGGATCTTTAAACATATTAGAATCCAAGTGGAGATGAACAGGATGAAAATAAAGAACAACAAAAAAAAAACATTAACACAGGAGACACGATACATTTACACAACTGAACTGCCTCCCCGGTTGTGACACAGTTATTCTAGAAAACAGTTTTAGTGGCTTTAAAGCTTTTTTTCAGCAAAATACTGAACCAACACAAGTATCATTGGATACTTTCAAGGTGTTGTGTGTGTCACAGCAGTTTTGTGCTTTTTGTACGTACATGTGCAGGATCCTGGACAGGTTGAAGAAGGAATGTCTCCGCAGAGATGTCAGAGTGGTGTCATCAGATATGTGTCTGGAAAACACACAACCTTTTCCTGACACAATGTTTCGGCATCATTTTACAATCAAACACAACATTTCTTTCACGGTCTATAAACAGAAGGTTGTCTTTCAGCTGATCTGTGAGGAATAAGTATAATATAAATCTGTGACATGCAGATGAAAAGGAAACACTGGGGATTTCAATATGAAGGAAAAACACGACAAGAAAACAGAAAAAATCCAGAAACCCACAAGGCTTAAAGCATGAGGAGACAAAAAACAGTATTCCAAGAAACTCTGCTTCAGAAAAGTCGCTGACCCACCAGAAATAATCTGCACAGTCAAACTATCTCTATTGACTAACAAGCCGCCTAACGTTTACCTGCTGAACTAACCAGGATCCAGTTAAATCGAATTTCAAACAACAATGATCTTCATCTAGTGAGGGTCCTTGGGCAAGACCCTTCACACTACAGCCTAACTATGTGTGGGTTTCCCTGTGCCGGTCCCCAGCCCTGAAAAAATACAGGGTTGTGTCAGGAAGGGCATCCAGCGTAAAAATCTCTGCCAAATCACCTGTGTGGGTCGTTGAAAGCTGTGGCGCCCCCTTAAGGGAGAAGCCGAAAGGTGAACAAAAACTATTGCCTTTTGGTTGATTTCAATGTAGATGAACTCCTGTTGATGTCTGACTCCCTCCCCTTTAGACAAATATACACTTATCCGAAGATAAATAACCTCATTTTGTCATAGTAAAATCTGTCCAACACAAAAGGCCTTCAGCTCTCATCTGTTCGCTCAGTTGTTGGACAGAACAAGTAAAACAAATAAACACATTGCTGCGAATATGGCTCAGTAGTGGATTGCAGACACAGAAACTATGCATCCACATCCACGTCAACGGACAATTCCTCTTAATGAACTGACTGTCTACCACAGTTCCTGCAGGCCTAAGTTATGGATTTTACGAGTGTTTCTTCAGCCTCAACAGATTCATTGAAGAAAAAAAAAACAGGAAAAAGTAACTTTAAGTGTTTTGTGTGAGAAATAGAGGTGTGGAGCACGTGCAATCAATCAAATGTGAGACTCACGGCCAATGCGTGAGAGTTGGCAGCCCTGCAAGATGATGGCCAAAACGCTTCTCTTTACGCTGCCTGTCCTGATGAATTATGACTCTTTTCGCTTGCCATAAGAGACACGCATGACAGCTGCCACAGACTGGATCAAACAACTCAGAAAATCCTTTAGTTACTCACCACAGTTACAAGGGATGCCACAATTCTCGGTTAAAAAACCAAACTGTATGTTAACACCAAATAAACAAAGAACAGATCAAGGGGAAAGTGAATCGTTGCACCTCCAATAGTTTTATTCTGCTGCAGTCAAACAGCAAAATTAACACGTAGTCCCTCATTTAGTTACTTATCTCCTCCATCACAATTGCTGTAACACAATTTATTTTCAATAATCAGTCACAGTTAATCCCAGTCTCTCATTTATTTACACAACTACTTAGTTAATGTTAATTAGTACTGTTACTCAGCTTAAGAAACTTTTAAAGTTAGTTACTCAGTTACTGCTGCTTCGTTGTTCTTTTTTTAGGGACTGTTGGTCACTCAGTTACTGTTACTTAGTTATAGATACTTAGGTTACAGTACCTCAGTCATTGTTGTTATGGTTACTCAGTTACTTTATCTAGTTATTGTTACTCAGTTTAAGGACCTGTTTTAGGTTACTCAGTTACTGTGATAAGTAACTTAGTCATAAGTACTTAGTTTAGGTTCCAGTTACTCAGTGTGAGGCAAAAGCCATAAAAGGTTCGGGGGAAATTCTCACACTCACATGCGGGAAACGTTGGGCAGACTGGCGAAGGCGTCCTGAGGAATGAAGAGCAGCTTTGAGGCCACCATCCACCTGAAGCACAAACAACCCTTCAGCCACGGTCAGCGCCTCTCAGCGGCTCCTCAACAGTGAAGCTCTTACACCTCCTGAGTGCAGGAACAGAACTGTGGCAGGACGTCCACTCCAGCACAGGTCACACTGTTGGTGTTCCAGTCGCACCGGCATAGAGCAGGACAGACCTGCAGAAGAAGAGACTGCTGCACAGAGAGGAGCGTGCAGATGAAGGGTAGAACCAGGTGGAGCTTCATTGTAGCAGCAGCTCCTCGGTCTGTGAACGCAGATACAAGTGCAGGGACAAACTGGGCTGACCCCCTACTTGACAAACAGAACAGGAACTTCAATCCAACTCCTTCAAAGTAAAACTCCATCCTTGCTCCTGAGTTATGCAGATTTAAAAAGTCAACTATAAGCATTTCCCAGAATTCAGTTCACGAGACAAAAGTTTTAATTTGAGTTTGGTTACTGAAAAAAAAACCTTCAGTTGAACATTTGACAAAATACTGTGATATAAAAAGAGCTAAACAACTTTTTTAACCAAAAAAAATGTTTTACTTTGAAAAGAATGTCTCAAAGAAAGATCCAAAGGGATGAAAACTGATTTTTGGACAGAACGAGAAGAATTTGACGGATAATATTTAATATGGGGATGTTAAGCTCAGGCTGGTTTGTTTGACACCGTGCCGATCTTTCGAAGCAGAAAATGTTAAGAAGCTTTGCTTCAGTCACTGCCTCAACATGCTGAATGTCATGTGACCACTTCACAGGAAGTGTCTGTACATCACGCAGCCTGTGGGTGGAGCTCTGGATGTATTTGTCTAGGCCTCTTAATGGGGTTAATTCAACACCTAAAACAGCTTTGGTGTTTTTGACAGAATGGGATGGATGTCAACAGCCTGCACCTTCACTTAAAAAAGCATTGAAGAGGATGAAGTGTGGAAGGGCAGTTGGTCCTGACAGCTTCCCTGTGGGGGTATGGAAGAGTTTAGGAGAGGTGGCAGTAGAGTTTCTGACTGGACCGTTTACCAGGAGGACGTCTGAGGAATGGTGGAGAAGTGGTCTGGTTTCATTTTTAAAAAGAAAGGAGACAAGGAAAGAAACCAGAGAGGATTAAAGCAGATTCAATAATGTTGTGGGAAAGAGTAGTGGAAGCTAGACTGAGATTAGAAGATTTGTGAACTACAGTTTGGTTTCATGCAGAGAAACAGAACCATAGAAGCAACATTTGCTGTGAGGATGTATCTTGAGAAGAACAGAGGTCAAAGTATCTGCATTGAGTCTTTGTAGGTCTAGAGCAGTGTTTTTCAACCAGTGTGCCGCGGCACACTAGTGTGCCGTGGGAGATGGTCAAGTGTGCCGTGGAGAAATTGCCCTCATTAATCATTCACTGATCTAAAAACATTTCCCATCTCCAGGATATCAGCTCTTTGTTCATCCAAACAGGCCCTGATAAAACACTGAGTAGTTAGGAATATAAAAGATCTTAAAATTACTTTTTCTTTGTGTTTATTTATTAAAGAAATTTTGATAAGAATGACACTACCGCGATTTCCCTGCAGCTATGACAGTTTGCGGAAAAGTCCCGTCCCTTTAACTGTCTCCACCAATCATTCTTGAAGGCTTAATCACATGTCATCAGTCTGACCAATCAGAAGTGCTTAAAGTCTTCACTTCCTTGTTCTTAATTCTGCTGATAAAGTCGCTCAGTTCTAACAAAAATGCCAGCTAAAGCTCTTCTTTAGCGGTGTAGCTTTCCACAGAGTCCGGTGTCAGACCGTGAAACAAGTGGACAATACAATGAAGCTCAGAGACGCGAGTCTTTCTGCAAGTTTTCGGCAGTTTTGACACTACATCTCCCATGATGCATTGGCTTAAAGGTGTCCCAGCGCACAATGAGTTGTCCTTGCGAAACGCCTTGAAACCACAACAAACAAACAGTTTCTAAATTTTCTAATTTAACTTGCATTTCATCTCTTAGAAAAAACAGCCGCAACTTCCTGCTTTTCCGGCCACAATTATCACAAAAATGCACGTGAGATTGCGGGGGGGGGGGGGGGGGCTGTCAATCAATACAGACCATGAATCTCTTTTTTTTTTTTTTTTTTTTGGATGCTGGTGTGCCGCGGGATTTTTGTCAAGGTTAAAGTGTGCCGTGGCTCAAAAAAGGTTGAAAAACACTGGTCTAGAGAACGTCCATGACAGGAGAGAGGGGAGCTGTGGTTTAGATGAGAAGGTCTGGAGTGACGGAGAAGAACGTTGGAGATGTTCAGGACATGGATGAGTGCTGGAAGACCGTGGTGAGAAGTTCTGTAGGTAAGACAGAGGAATGTGGAGGTGGGACCGCACCAAGGATCAGCTTTGACCTCCTCCTTGTTTCCATGGTGATGGACAGATTGACAGATGAGGTTAAATAGGAACCACCTTGGATCAAAATGTTTGCAGATGACAATGTGATGTGTAATGAGAACAGGGGAGCAGGTGGAAGATGATCCAGAGAGGTGGATGTTTGCTCTGGAAAGGAGAGGAATAAAGATCATCAGTGTGTTTAAGAGAGAAACTGAAGTGAAATGGGGAGGTTACAGGGAGCAGAGGTGGAGGACTTTAAGTTCTTAGGGTCAACAGTTAAGAGCAACAGATAGTATAAGGAGTTAAAGAAGTGTGTACAAGCAGGTTGGAACGGTGGGAGGAAAGTTTCAAGTGTGATATGAGACTAAAGTGTGTTGACCGCGACTCCTGCTGCTTCATCAGCGCGGTGATCAAAAATCCCACATCGTCACAGCTCTAGTTTATATCTTGCGAGACACATTTGCATATAGCCAAAGAAATAGTACCCATATATACCGTGGAGAAGACGGGGTTTCTTAATTTAATTAAAACCTTAGACCCCAGATATGAGCTGTATTCTTATCCTTTAGAAAATGGTGCTACTCTTAAGGTGAATGTTTGTGTCCTTTTAGTCTAGACTACAACGTGTGACTTAAAATACAGCTGGGACTTTGATTCCAAGAGTGTGTTCATTTATTTATCATTCATCCCAGAAATAGGGGTTACATTTGTCTTGCGTTTGATTAAATCAAAGCTTTAAGTTGTCTGCCGTTTGTACTTATTGCTTTCCTTAAGTAAGGGGGGAAAAAATCGTAAATTGAATAAAAAAGAAATTGCAGATTTTATTTTTAGGCCATATGGCCCAGCCCTACTGTGAAATACTGTCATCCCCTGCCTCTGGTTCCTGCAGCTCTGGAGCAGCTCTGCACAGCCCGCTTCGGACACGTTGGAGGAACCTGTTGCGTACGTAGAGCAGGTGTCGCAGTGGCAGATTGAACGAATTGATAGAACGTGACGATGGATTCCTGAGTGTGCATTTACTTTACTTTACTACTCAGAATATTACAATTCATCCGAGACTTTTGCTGTGAAGTACACACAAATTCAGATGGATTGTGGTCTAGTTGTGATGTTGCATTTTGCTGTCAGTCTAAATTGACTCTGGTGACTAAAGTTACACAAAAGCCGGCGTTTCCTCAAAATTTAGTTCTGGAGTTTTGAACGGTATTTTATCTAAGTCGGCTCCTACTATGTACTACAACTAATTCCTAATAAACCCTGCAACTGTTAATTATAACTTGTGACTAAAGACAAACAAGTGGAAGCTGTAAAGAGGATCTTCCCCACCCCCTAAAAACATTGTTTCCTGTTAGGACCACTTATGGTTGACGTGATGCTTTTGCAAAATGAGGTGTCAGATGTCAACCAATTGTGTGACATGAAAGTAGTGGTTTTAGTCTGAGCTACAGTCTCAATTAAAAACAATTTTGCACATGAAAGATTAAAGATCCTGTTCCTCCACATGAAGAGAAGCCTCCTGAAGTATCTTTGGAAGTATTTCAAGCATGTCTCAGCTGCTAAACAATGGAAGATTGGTGGATGGTTAATAAAAGGGCAGCTAATCTGCTGATTGTAACAAAGTGACAAGTCAAAGTACAGGCAGCCTAAGAGACGATGTTTTATTTTAAAATAAAATTAGAGTTTCTCTTTGCACCATCATATTGGCAGTTGATGCAGGATCTGCGCTGCATGTCAAACATCTCAAGTCCATGAGGTTTGTAATGTACATATTTGTATTTCAGAGTTGTGGTAGAGACAATATACTATTGATGAATTTGAAATAGCAAACCATTTAAATAGCAATAAATAAATAAGTCTATTTCTCTACACGTGTATCTTTGTGTGCCTTAGCTGGAACTTTTTGGTTTGGTGACTAAAATGCAGAAAGCTTCTGTGGTTCTTTGCATTTTGTGACAATGAGGAAAGGTTTACGTTGCAGCAGGTAACCTAAATTAATTTCTTTTAAAAGGAAATAGCTAGCGAACCACTCCAAGGCGTTGTTTATGAGCGGTTGTGTGTGTGAGACACATGTGCACCTGTGGTTTTGGCGACCTACCTGATCCAAGCATATAAGACCCCTGAACTACAGACCAGCTCTCACTCGCTACCTAAAGATCTTTAACTTTGAAGAAACCGCTTCAAGACTGTGGTAAGCTGAACTTTCTCTTATTCCCCATTCCATTATTATTTTAATCTAATAGAACAATTAAAAAGTTTGCTGCATGTCTTCAAGCATTATGCTGATTTTCTTTCTGTGTTTAAAATCCAAAGGTTTTTTTCAGAGCTGCAAAGATGAATCTGTTGGCTTTTGCTCAGCTGTCTTTACTATTTAGTTGGACTTTTGTTCATTCAAAGATGGTGAGTTTTGTTTTGTAATCTTTTGACATTTACATTCTTAATTTACTATTTCATTTAACCCTTGCCTCTTGTGATGGACATGTTTTGCTTTTATGATCGGGGTTGGTTGTTACTCTTCAAGTGTGTTAGTATATGCTGCTTTGACAGGGCGGGGGGCCATGGGAAGAGTCTCACATGTAACTTACATTACATGTGTTGATACTTAGAACCCTTGGTGTGTGTGTGTGTGTGTGTGGGGGGGGGTGCTTGAACATCACTGGCAGCAATCAGGCGTTGTCCTCTCGCTGCCCTACCCACCAATTTTAACTGCACCCTTCATTACACACACCACTTACGTCTCCACAATAAACCTGGTCAGGCTGTGTTTAATACGCTCTCCAGGAACCCCTAACTCTTTTGGGTGGAGGTGGGCAGCTCCTATCTGTGTGTTTAGCGTTGAACAGCACAAGTAAAAAGTAACAACACAAAACATGTTGATGCTCAAACACACATCCACACAGCTGTTTAAGCATACAAAATCAACCGGTATACAAATTCACAGTGCCTATAGTGTTTGTCCTCATTTTTATTAGGTAGTATTAGCTACCATTTGGATTACGAATTTTTACTAAAGTTTGTTGTTCCCCCCGTCTAGATCCGCCTCATGACTGGGGCAAAAGAGACCTTCCCCTTAGACATGGCTGATGATTCTGTGGATGACATGTACTTTGGCTGCAGCAAAATGATGGAAACAAAGATCAACAACACATTCTTTAAGAAAGAACTCAAAAGAGAATTCTCTGATATTTGGAGAAAAGCACAAACTTGTGCAAATAGACCCACAAACAACAAGTTGTTGACCACGAATCACAGACAGGCAATTTGTGTTTACACGTCCGACTACAAGAAGTTTTACCAAACCTTTAATAAAGCTGTCAGGACCCAGAGAAATGCCTATGGCACCTCTTTCCCCTATCATTCCTTACTTTTCTGGCTCACAGATGCCTTAAAAATCCTCAACAAAGAAAAGGAGTGTTTGACAACTTACCGAAGAACCGATCTAGCATTTACTGGCGATGTAGGTCAACTGATTCGATTAGGGAGTTTTGCATCTACCTCTAAACTACCGAACAAGACCCGTTTTGGTCAAAAGACTTGCTTTCAGATCAGGACATGTCTGGGTGCGTATTTGGAAAAATTGCCGTCACTTAAAGACCAGGAACAAGAGGTGCTCGTACCTCCATATGAGTTGTTTAAAATAACTGAAAAAGACACCACTGGAAAAAAAATCTATGATTGTGAAACTGTTTATAATTTGCAGTATGCAGGAGTCCACAGCAATCTTAATTGCTACGCTGCCAAGAGCAACATCCTTGATAAATGATACATGACCAAAATTACTTTTGAGATACTATTGATTGCTCAATTTAAAAAAATGTTTCTGCAATGTTGTAAAAAGCCTTTGAGGGTAATTTGTAATTGCTTTGCATATTCAGTTTAAATTTTATTTAATGAGTCAGAGTTGTACAAGATTGCACAGCTTTTGCACCGTGTCTCTTCTATTCAAGACTGGGTTACCAATAACTGCCTTCAATTAAACCAACAGAAAACTAAAACTCTAATTATTGCCCCTGAACAGGAAATGCCCTCCTTTAAACAACACCTTGGTTTTTCTCAACCTCAACTCAGAAACCTTGATGTTCTTTTTGACCAGTCTGTCCCTGGACACCCATTCAAGACACTTGGTTAACAAATAGTTTTCCTTTCATTTACGATCCATCTCCAAACTGATGTCTATTCTTTTAAAATCTGACCTGTAGGTGGTCATCCATGCTTTCTTTTGATCTGCCTTAACAGTTCTGCTGTTTCTCGTCTCCAGCTTGTCCAGAACGCTGCAGCGAAGCCTTTAGAAGGAACCAACAGAAGGGCACACATAACGTCTGTTTTATGCTCGTCACATTAGCTACCGCTCCAAATAAGAATTGATTTAAAACATCGTAGCTTTAACTATTATTGCCTTTAAAGGTCAAGCTCCTAACTATATTTCTGATCTGTTGAGTCCCTACACCTCCAATCGATCTGTGCAGTCCTCGGATCAAAACCTCCTAAAAGTCCTTAGAATCAAATTTAAAACTCATGGAGACCCGTCCTTACAAGCTGTAGCCCCTAGACTCTGGAACGCCCTCCCGTTAACCCTTCGCACGGCTGAATCTGTTAGTTCGTTTAAAAAACGTCTTAAGACGTTTTTATTCTGACAGGCTTTTAGCTCAAATTTGCTCGTGACTGCCCTTTACTCGCCCTTTTACCTGTAATGTTTTATTTTATGATTTTATTAACTTTTGTGTTGATTTTTTTTTCATGTCTTGTAAAGCCCTTCTGGGTTTTTTTTACCTGTGAAAAATGCTGTACAAAAACATTTCTTCTACTTCTTCTTCTTCTTTGTTTGTATTATTAACAGCAAACTCTTTGCCTGAGTATCAATAAACATTTTTGGTCAGTGTTTGTTTTACTGTTTTTCTTAACATTGAATCTGAGGAATTATCATTGACCGAAGAGGAGAAGTGAAGCAAGTGATAAAAACATGATAAAAAGTTCCTCCCTCTGTCATTTTACCTTCAACAGCTTGTCGAATTGGACCGGTGTGTTTGTATTTGTCAGGTAAGTGGTGCTGCAGCGCAGAAATGTTCTGTGTGTGTTCTGTTCGAGGTTCTTTTTGAGTGATTAGTGACAGGATAAAAATGGCCAAACTCATTCCGTTTGAAAGAAACTTCAATCAACAGATGTCGGTTGATGATTCTGGAAAAACTCTTTAGTAAGCGACTAGGAACATATATAGATAAATATCTTATAATTGATGAAGGTCAGTACTGTATGGCTAAAAGAACCGCCTCATTGACCATAGTTGATGCAATAATGGAAATTGCCCGTGCACTGGATGATAAACATCATGAATTCGGTACCATAAATCATTCAATCCTGCTCAAAAACTGGAGCGATACGGAATCAGAGGGGTGGCTTTAGACTGCAAGTTATCAAACTGCCAGAGTTCAACATGTCAACAATTGGTCAGGTCACATCCAGAACTATAGGCTTGTGGTGTTTGCTGGTGGTCAATGTTGGAACCAAACTTGTTCCTGTTGTACATGAATGACATATTTACCGTTTCTCAATCATTAAAAGTTGTGTCATTTGCAGTTGATGCTAAAATTTAGTTGTAGTGATGACTATCACAACCTGATTTAGAATGTTGATGAAGAGCTAAATATCATTTAAAAAATGGATGGATACTATTAGGTTATCAATAAACCTAAAAAAAGGCTAAAGCAATAATATTTGGTAATCATATAACACATCCAGAACTGTCAATAAACATAGATGGTATGTAAATTAAAAACGTAGAAGAAAACAAATTCACAATAGACAGTAAAGTGTAATGGAAACCCCACATCAAACACAGAAAAATCAAAAAATGGCCAAAAGTCTCTCAATAATTGTTAGCCAGCAGGAGAGAGTGTAAACATAGGAACGATAAGCTGACAGTTTAGGTTTTCAGCTTATCCGCTTGTGGTTTTTTCTGCATTTGAATTCTACAAAATGTTTTTTTTTTTTTACTGAGCAGATTTCCAAAGAAGGAAGGTTTCTCTGGAAGACATTTGTGTTCAGACACAGTCGTATGAGTCTTTTCTGCCAGGAGTTATATGAGCTGAAATGTGGCAAGACAAAGATGAGCAAGTGAGAACCAAACATCCGGATTTCAAATCTGTCTTCACATGCGGTTCAGGCCTTTGTGGAATTGAGTGAAACCTTTATTTTTTTAAGGCTATCCCATCATTCTTGCAAGGACTGATCTTTATTGCATAACTGTGGTGAATGACTTACGCCTCAGCAGCCTCTCAGGGACTTCATCAGAAAAATCCATGTGGGTGAATCAGAAGGTGGGGTTGCTGGGCTGGAAACAGCTGGGATTCGGTCCAAAAATGTAAACGTGTTTGTGAATTCAAAAAATTAAAATGAAAAATGTTCTTTGTAAACGTCAGCCATTTTTTCTGTCTTGCAAAAAACATGAATTTTATTTTGTAACACCTGCAACCAAATTTGTTTTTCAACAAATTTCAAATTCAGAGTCGCTGAACGCTCTAAAAGCCATGGACCCCAAGAATTCTGCTGGTCCAGATGACCTAGACCCCTGCCTCGTGAGACTTGCTGCTGAGCCATTGCCCATATTTTTAATGTAAGTATTCAGTCGAACATCATTCCCATAGGTTGAAAGGAAGCTCAAGTTCTCCCTCTTTTGAAAAATGGTGATTAATCAGAGCTAAATAACTACAGACACGTTTCCAAATTACCTGTTTGTGCAAAAACATCACATGGAAACTCAAGTAAAACTCTTTTTTAACATCAAACTCGGTTCTATGTGAAACTCAGTCATGAAGATTAGTACTTTAACAGCTGCTATATCTGTAAAATAATGACATAATCAATGTCCTGAAAAAAACCCTGCACTGTGCAGCCCTGTATGTGGACTCAAATGAGGCCTTTGATTCTGTTGACCATCAGCTTTTACAACATATTGGTCTATTTAGGTGGTTCCGCCTTTGAGTGGTTTAGAAGTGATCTTACGCATGGAACCCAGCGTGTGATTGTTGAAGATGGTGGTCCATAGGGGTCCATTTTGACTCCTGTCCTCTTCACCATCTTTATTAATAACCTGGATATCATATGCCAAGTATTAAATTCCATCTTTATGCAGATGCTACTGTCATTTATATAGTTGCTTCAGTCAGGCCATGATTAAGCTTCAGGAAGCCTTCCATCACCTTCAGCTTTCTCTTTGGCAGTTCCACTTGACCATAAATAAAAAAAGAACAAATTCATGATAATCTCCGGGTCTCGTTAACATGACGCACTGAAGGCTGACATTCACACATTGGAAGGGGTAGAAATTGAAAAAGTATCTACCTATTAATATCTGGATGTGTGGACCTTTAATCTTTCACATTGACCACTTGCTAAAAATGTTGAAGGGGGTTTCTGTTACAGAAGCAAGACTTGTTCAGTGCACCATCCTCCCAGGTTTGGTCTATGAGGACATTCTTTACACGAATGCTACCTCTCTAACTCTTCGTAGTCTGGATGCAGTTTATTGCCGTGCCCTGCATTTTATCTCATCTAGCCAATCACTGCGAGATGTTCTCCCTGCTATCTTAGTCTCCTTTCATAGTCAGGCGACAGAGACACTGGCTAATCTTCATCTAAAAGGCCATACGTGGTAAACTGCCTCATTTACGGCATTCTATCTCCTCCTATCAGCTGATATAACTATCATTCTTCACTACGATTGCTCCTCTCTGTTCCCAGATTCCACACTGAATTAGGATAAACAATCTTTTCTATTATTGCTGCTTCTAGAACAAATATTCAAAACTCTGCGTCTGTATGACCTAATTTCATGAATTGTCTAGAACCTAAGCTTTCTGAGCACTTAAAAGAATTAAGCACTTATGTCACTTCTGACCTGACTGTTTTAGCTTTTTATCATTGTTATACTGTTCATTTTTATTGTTTTTATGTCTATGCTATTGTTTAAACTGCATGTTTTTCTTGCGATGATGGCTTTAGTCCCAGGTCTCCCTTAATAAAGAGATTTGATCTCATTGGGATTTCCTGGTAAACAAAGGTTAGATTAAAAAAACAAAAAGAAATTGAGGCACTGGATCCATCCTGCCTTGTACGAATAGTTCAGGCTGGTGGTGGTAGTGTCATGGTGTGGGGGGTAGATTCTTGGGACACTATGGGCTCCAACACCACGGCCTACCTGAGTATTGTTGCTGACCACGTCCATCCCTTTCTGACCACAGTGGACCATCTTCTGATGCTACTTCCAGCAGGATAAGGCACCATGTCATAAAGCTGGAATCATCTCAGACTGGTTTCATTAACATGACAGTGAGTTTTCTGGACTCAAACGGCCTCCACAGTCTCCAGATCTCAATAGGGAACCTTTGGGGTGTGGTGGAACGGGACATCGGCATCATGGATGTTCAGCAGCCGACAAATCTGCAGCAGCTGACAGTTGACTGTCAGCTCGATCAGTTGCTGTGACTCGACTTCAAGATACAAGGAAGGAAAAATAACTAATGAAAAATGAAACCAAATGAACATTTTCAGCTGCTCAACCAGTCACGTTGATTGAAACCTCGTCCCACAGCATTAATGACAGGACGCAACCAAAAGAAAAAACAACCAGAAATCTAACTCACAGAGCCTCATGAGCTCGTTCTTTCTCTTCCTTACAGCAAAGTTGACTTTACTTCCACCCACAGGGTTATGCGACCCTTAAGCAACACAGAAGCTTTTGCCGCTTTTCCCGTCACTCTATCAACAATGACAACTCTGATTTTTGACTCAATCATCTCAATTTAGCTGGAACCGCACCTGCTGAAACCCAGTGAGGGGGAGTTTGTGAGCAATGTGGCTGCAGGCATGAATCCATCATGACTGGTTCTGCCTCAGGAAGAAGTGTTGCAGGAGCGGTTAGCAGGAGCTGGAGGGTTTTCTTAGGTGAAGAATGCTTCTTACATAAACAAGTGTGATGCTTAGAGCAGTGTTTTTCAACCAGTGTGCCGCGGCACACTAGTGTGCCGTGGCTCAAAAAAGGTTGAAAAACACTGGCTTAGAGCATGTTGCACAGTCGCAGTCAAATGATCAAAGGAATGATCTCAAAAGATAAGAAGCCAACAAAGTTGCGACTGGACAACACCCCACCCTCTGATGTTTTGGGTGGGGCATCCGTGGGTTAGTTAATAAGAAGACTTGCAGAGATGTGTCAGTCTGCGCAGAAGCGTCAGATGCTGAGAGCAGCAGAGTTCAAAGCAGACAGAGAGTTTGGACCGAACGCAGAGGGCATGATGATGTCCTGGACGAAGGCCGCAGTGGTTCTGGGGGTGGCAGCGGCTGCGCTCCTCACTCCAGACGGCGCAGAGCCGCAGGAGCCCGCGGGCGGCGGACTGCGCCTGCGCCTGTCACGGAGCGCCACGAGCCGGGCTCTCCTCTGCATCACCGGAGGACTCTCCCTCCTCGCCCTGCACTGGCTGTACCGGCTGCTCTTCTGCCCGCTGGTGCTGCTCCGCACGTCCGATGACGTGGGATACCTGCCCGCGACGGGCCGCTCCAAGGCGCAGGCGGCCAACGAGGCCCGCCGCAGGAGGAAGGTCGGACAGCTGCCCCCGGTGTACCCCAACGGCTGGTACCGAGTGCTGGACTCCTTCATGCTGCGGAAGGCCGAGGTCAAAAGTGTCTCCATTCTTGGTAGGAGGAGGATTTGATTATCGTGAGGCTGCAGTGATGGAGAGTTTTCATTGAAACCTCTTCAGCTGGTTTTTCAGGTCAGCCAACCTGAACTTCCCACTGAAGAAGGCTTTGCTCCTTACCTGCATTCTTACCGCACAGTTCAATCTCACATCTGACAACTTTTGTAATATTGGAGTTGGAAAAAACAAACTAAATGTCCATCATTTTCGCTCTTTACTGACTGATGAGCGTGCTCAGTCCGCTCAGCGACCAGGTTTGGCGAGTTGCTAATGAAAGTAAAAACAAAAAAAAACTTCCAGCTTTTGAGTCTTTTTAATAAAGAAATATACAGGTCCTGCTGTATCCACGGTTACCATGGAAACAATGAGTGGCAACTGACTGATGGCTCCAGTTCTGAGGGTCTGATTTCTATTAGATTTGAGTGGATACTCTCTTTTCAGTGGCTGCTGCGTCTGCGCTCTGGAAGCTTGTTATTGTTGTGAAATTCCACATTTGTCACCTCAGATCGACAGAAGACTTTTCTGACTGACTATGCTGAGGTCAGCTGCCTCCTTAACGTTCACAGGGAACTGTCACCACTGAGGAGGAGCAAGGATCCCCCCACCAATAATACATCAGTGGGGGACAGAAGACTGTTGCAAGGCAGAAAACAGCCTTGCAACAGTCTTGTTGACAAAATTTTGGAGCTCAAAATAGTTGTAGATTGGCGCTGACTCAGCAACAAATCTTTGCCCTGCAGCATCCAGAACCAGATGAACCTGCTCGCGCTCTCTGGGGTCATTCAGGTCGTGGGGCGCGCAATCTGAAGCAGAGGCGTGGTTAAGAAAATCACAGACATGCTCAGCATTATCTGCAGGAGTCAAAATGTTCCCAGTTATCAAACAAGATACATGAAGGAGATCTGATTGCACAGACTTCCAGGTCTCTGCGTTTCCACAGATTATGAAATTCAGTAAATTGGAGTTGCGATAACTAATTAGCCAAATGGAAGCAGAACAATTTAAAAAAAAACTCGTATTGAAAAGCTTTTACGCTTGGTAAAGGTGGTTCTTGAAGCATATGGAAGTTGACATATTTCCCAAAACTGCTATGGAAACACTTATTAATTAATTGAATGAGTCACATGATCACAGTAGCCAGTTTGTAGATAGGAATAGTAATGCGCTTTTTGGTAGGAACTGGCTGCCTTGGGCACTGCGCAGCGGGCATCACCAGAGGTCCCACAGCATCACACAGCTCATCAACCACCATTTTCCAAAATGGCTTCATCCATAGCCACTCCCACATGTAAAGAGCTCGCCGTTCCACGGCCTGAAGAAGACGCCGACGTCTCCTTTGATAGACGATGATGAGCGCTAGTGGCAGAAATTTGAATGTATCTGCCGTCAATCAAAGCGTGATGAGCACCCTGCGTGAGCTGTGTTACTGTTTATTCGAATAACTATGATTTAATGGAAACAGCGTAATTGCAAAAGATGCTGTTGTTACTCAGTGTGTTTATAGATGACTTAGAAAGTAACAGCAACAGTTTTTCTGCAGAGCGGCAGGATCAAAAATTCACCACTGATTTGTGTGTGGGACTGTTGGGTCAAAGTAAGCCCGCCCCCATTTCCACACAGAAAGAACCAGGGGCCCTTTTGCTGTGGGGCCATAGCGATAAAATGATTTAAATAAAGAAATGCATTTTTAACCCTTGTGCTATCCTAGGCACTTTAACATTGGGAGTTGGGTCATCTAGACCCACTAGACAGTGCTCTGAACCTTTTTTCTTCATTGATTTGTGATCTTCACTGGTGTCCATGGATTACATGAAATCTTTCCACCTTTATCCACCTTTGTCATGGTAGGGAGAACCTGTCAGTGTAAGGGTGGGGTCATTTTGACCCTACAAGATAGCACAAGGGTGAATCTTAACTTTCTTAATAAATGTCCTCCATCACTTTCAAAATGCAGCAAGAACATGTTAAAAAAAACCATTTTCATTGGCTTGGTCTTTACATGGAGTTTTTTTTACATTGAGCTGATAACAGTGAACCGTTAAAAAAGGGTAATTTTTGTGCGTTTCACACAAAGGTTTGCTGACCCGGACCAAATGTCATGCTGGGGTTTAACTAATTTGTTTTATCTCTTCAGAGTTGATTTCAGAAGCTGTTAACTTTCATGTTTCTGCATCGTGGTCTGTTAGGGACTTCAGCTAAATCAGTGACAGCATTTCCTCTGAGAATTCCTCAACATCCTGTCCTCAAGTCTTTCAGCTGAGATAACTGCTCGCTGTTTTGACATGATCGTCACAGATTATTTCTTGTTTTTAATATTTTCTGTGATTAAGCAGCCCTTCATGATAAAGCAGTTCTGTTCTCTTTAAGAAGGACATCTTTCTGCTTTTTCTTCCCTCTTGCCTCATGCTTCGCTGGTGTTATGATCAACACTGTGAACCGATTTTCTTTGTTTCCAGCATCTATAATCAGCTGGATGTGCCAGAGCAGTGTTGTGTTGTTGGGCCGGGTCACGTTCTTCCCCGTCACAATGCAGGGCAGCTCTGATACATTTGGAGGGGCTGAGGTTGTGCTGACTCTGAGCTGCCTGGCTGTAGTCAAATAGTGGGCGGAGACGTTCAGGTGTCGTTTCTCAATCCAGTTTGCATGTCTGTACGGCCTGGAAGACCTGCAGTTACACAAGAGCTTGATTACACCTCCAGTCATTAAAACCTGCTTTTATTTATGGCAAAATATAAAAAAAACGAGTCATGATAAATTAAAGTGAGGAGAACTACGATTTTTTTGGAACATTGCTGCCCTCTATTGTTCAAAAGTATATTGAATGTTTTGCTTGTGGGAACTGTGTTAACCCTTCAACTGCCTGATCAGCAGGCAGATCACATTTTAAAATCATTGATGATTATTAATCACTCAAGGCAATAAGTCGTTAAAAAATATTCTCGTTGATTTTATTTTGGTGGGTTGCTAAAGAGCCAAATAACTAAATTGATGAAAAACATAAAACCGCGGAAAAAAGTTTTCAAATATATGAAATTTGCTGTTAGGAAATCATATTTTTCGGTTTCTCAAATGATTCTTTGAAATAAAAATGACCAAAATAGGATAGAAAAACGTTATTGTCCATTAAAACTGCAGTCAATTATTGAGAAATGCAGGTTAGAAATAAGATGACAGTTTTAGGGTAAAAACTAAAAATGTATTAAAAAATGAGAAAAGACTCAATCTGCAGCTGTTTTCCTTGTGTTATTGTGCTGCAGGTCAACAGCTGGCCGTGTTTCGTGGCGAGGACGGGAAGGCCTATGTGCTGGACGCCTATTGTCCCCACCTGGGCGCCAACCTGGCAGTGGGGGGGCAGGTGTCAGGGAACTGCTTAGAGTGCCCGTTCCATGGATGGCAGTTTAATGGGGGCGATGGAAAGTGTGTGAAGATTCCTTATTCAAAAAAAGGTAAGGAGAAGAGATGATGATGATGATGATGACGACGACTGCATCCTGTGCTTCATCAACCCGCTTAAAGAACATTTTCTAGCGCTTTCACTGTGAAGTTGGACTTTTGGTTCCTGGAATATTCAGTCCTGGATTTCTGTCCTTCAGTCCCAGAGTCTGCCAAAGTGCGCTCCTGGATCTCCTGCGAGCTGAACGACCAGATCCTGGTGTGGTTCCACTGTGACGGGGAAGAACCCACGTGGAGTGTTCCTGAGCAGGAAGAGATCTCCAACGGCTCGTGGGTGTACCGCGGGAGAACTGAACACTTCTTAAGCGCTCACATCCAGGTCAGCCAGATTTGCTTCTGTTTGACTCACCTTAAGGTTTACGCATTTCTGTCTTAACACGATTCACATCAACCCAACAAACGTTCTCATTATAGAGAGATAATCTGAGTAAATTCAAGAACTTTAAAACTTCAGTTCATATTTTATTCTTATGCTAAAGAACCTGCCTTACCTTCAGTCACTGATCAGGAAAAGGTAGCTAACCTGCAATAAATCCAAAATAGATCATCAGTTAAACATGTTTTTCTAAAAACTGAGGTTAATTTTTGACTTTTCTCACATAATCTGTCAGATCTGATGCATTGAAAAATCACTTTTCTGACAATCAGACAACCTGAAGAAGCCAAAAGATCCCAGACAGGAACTCTTAATGCCGCCTTTAAAGACCCACTCTGATGAAAATTGTGTTTTTGATGAATAGAGGGCCAATATCAGGCTCTTCTTCAGCCTTTCAGAGTAAACTATATCCATATATATGATAATATATTACCTTTGGCGCACTATAGAATGATTTTTTTAAATGAAAAATGAGAGTTTTTGCAGCTCCTTTTCCTACCCAGAAGTAAGACGACTCGATTTCTGAGGCTTCGCCTTTTTGCTCCTTGTGGGTGCCGCCCATTTCATGACTTCAGCCTAGAGCCGGACTCGGCAGCGTGTCTGCGTTTCATCTAAGAAAACAAACAACATCCGAACTTTTGCAAAGATGGATGTACTGATTGGGCATTTAACCCTTGTTCTATCCTAGGCACTTTACCATTGGGAGTTGGGTCATCTAGACCCACTAGACAGAGCTCTGAACCTTTTTTCTTCAATGATTTGTGATCTTCACTGGTGTCCATGGATTACATGAAATCTTTCCACCTTTATCCACCTTTGTCATGGTAGGGGGGAACACGTCAATGTAAGGGTGGGGTCATTTTGACCGTCAGAAGATGTTTCATGTCTCGCCATAACCTTGGACAATGCTCAGAATATGGACCCTTTTATTTCACAGCATTACCTTTTAATAATAAAATTGCTTAATCAATTATTGGAGATGGTTAAAATGATTGATCTTTAATTATATCACTTCACTTGCTCCAAAAATGGATTCATGAATTTTCCTAATGAGACATAATTTGCACCTTTTTTTTATTTTTTTTACTTGTTCTGTCCAACAACTGAGCAAACAGATTAGAGCTGAAGGCCTTTTGTGTTGGACAGGTTTTACCATCACAACAAGAGGTTATAGAACTTCGAGAAACCAGAGTGTAGCTTTGTATAAACCCCTTTTTGTTGTAGTATTTTTTATTTATTTGTTACATTTAGTGTGTGTGGGGAGGGAGAGGGGAAGAATGTGAGGGGGGGGGGGGGGGGTGAAAGAGAGTAATTACACCAGATCTGCTGGAAAGACAAATATTACATCAAAGGCGAAATTCTGACACGAAGATGAGCGTAAAATATCTGTCCATCAATACACTGTGGGCAGGGCCGGCCCTGGTCTTCTGGGGGCCCTAAGCGAAATGTAATTTGTGGGCCCTCTAACTGATCAGCAGCACCAAAAAAACGCAACTGTTGTTGTAATATAAATGAGATCTGTCTATTAATACATTTGTGAATTATTGTTGCTGCCAAAGAATTGAATACAGTATATTGCCTGCATGTTGGATGCACATTAAGTGGTGCTAAACAAATTTTAAATGCAAAGAAAAAAAAAAGAATGACAAATGTATATAGATATATATTTTTTAATGTAACATTAGGCACTCAACAAATGACATTCACAAAACTCCAACTTATTAAAAACAGCAACTTAATTGCAAATCAAATGACAATAAAACAATCCAACATAAAGAACACAACAGCTCAATGAGGGGGAGTTTGGAAAGTCAGAGTCTTCATCAGTCTGAAAAGGACCAAATCCATTCTTACTGGATCAGAGAGTGTGGTTGGCCGTTCAGCTGGACCAACTGGGTTTGAGGTACCGGTAGGTGGAATTTTGGATCCAGTAGGCTCCTCTTTCATACACGCCTCTCTTGGAGCCTCTGGAACATGAGATACATAACTTCAATAAAAGCAAACAGTGAAAAGTCAAACAGTCAAATGTTTCTCTTTCAACAGAAGATGTGGTGACAGGAGTTTCTCCTGCAGCTAAAAAACAAGAATTATTATTATACAATAATCAATGATAAAGCTAATAAAATATCTATAGCAGAATACTAATAATATATTAGCTCGTTTAAAATCTGTGTGCAGGTTTTTCACAATGTCATGATCTTTTTATATATTTATGAGAGATTTATTGTTTGATTGTATATTTGCATAAGGTCATATTTCATTAATTTAATTATGAACAGTTTGGAGCTCCATACTCTTCAGCTGCTGTTTATGAAAAAAAGGGTTTATGCAGACACTGTTTTTCTATTACTTTACATGCTTTTAAAATTACCTGAGATGAAATCTTCAGTGAAGTCAGGAACATCTTGGGATTTGGACGCTGCACCACCTCCAGTACTTTTTGAGAGCAGAAGAAACTGTCTGATGAGACACAACTGTGCAAAACATCATCATTATGTAAAATAATGCATGTGCAAACTACAAATAAGAAATAAATGTACCTATTTATAAATAATAAAATGTGAACACTAATTTGAGAATAAGTGGAAATATAAGCCTTTTATACACTTCTTTTTGTATTATTTTGTATGTTCATAATTTTAAAATTAGTACATTTATTTTGTTTGTCATTTATAGATGAGAACATTTATTTCCTATGTATTTGGTAGTTTTTATTCTCCATATTTCATGCCAATGCAAGATTTTAAGACACACTCATTGTTGTAAAACTCAGACTACCTGACTGTCTATAACAGATAAACAGCAGTTTTTATGCTGTAATAAACCGGAAAATGCAGAACGCACTAAGTATGTGTTAGCAAAACAATGAAACAAAACGATAACGTGAGTTAAAACATTTTTCAGCCACCATATAGTTGTCATTATTTACTTTTCTTTACTCTCCGCCGTTTTAGAAGGACATGTCCGACCACATCTTGGAAACTTGGGTATCAAAATTATTTTCGAGTTTTCCATTGGAAATTACGACAAACGGGGTCGTTTATGTGCAAACTTCAGCTCAGACACATCGCTTCGTATTTTACGTAAATTGCGCAGCTGCACAGAAATGCTGGATAATGTAAAAATAAAGCCCCAACATCCTCCAAACTTACCTTGTGATTGATGTTGAAGTTCTTTATCTTTTTTTAGCTCCTGGTGGTGGATAAAGTCTCTGAGGCATGACGTTTTCTTGTTGTCGCTTTGATCAGCGTGACAAAATGTGCTGATTTTTTCTTTTCCCCAACTTTATTGAAACAAAATGCGCTCGTAAATGCACACCGTGCCAGGCTCAGATGCAATTATATTGACCAATCGTTGCTAAATGGTGTAACGTCATTATTTGGGTTGCCAGATTGGTTCATGTGTGCTGACAAGGGGGATCATTAAAGTGCAGGCAACTTTCTTTTGCACAACATTCAGAGCACACGTTGGTAAGGAAGTTCTATGAAATGGGTTGCCAGATTTGGGTCTTTTTTAATTTAATTTTTGTCGCCACTTCGGGGCCCTGCTGGTGACGGGGGCCCTACGCGGCTGCGTAATTCGCGTATAGGGAGGGCCGGCCATGACTGTGGGTTAGGAGGAGGGATGAAGCAGACAGGGAGCAGTGTGGTAGTGTGCACGTGCACGTGGGGGTGGAGATACATGCATGCTGCCGAAGTGAACCGTGTGTTCATAAGGGGAGCCAGATCCCCCTCAGCCCGACCAGCCAGACCAGGAGAGGGTAGGAGAGACCCACAGGCCAGGAGCGCCCCCGGCATTGGGACCCAAGCAGCCTGGGAGGGGGATTGTTTGCTTGGGATCGTCACCCAAAAGCACTGGATTGTGCCCCCTTGTGGTTACATATTAAACCAAGATAGAAACTGAAGCATTAATTTGCACATATTTTTTAACTTTTGATACTTGATCTGCATTTGCTATGAAGATTTTTGAAATAGTGTTATGTCTATTTTTTCTGATATAGTGTTATTGTTAAACATATTCAGGATTTTTCCAATGAATATGATCTGCATATATTTTAGATAACTGATCTGCATGTTTTGTGTTGATTTCTAAAATAGATATGTCTAGTTTTACACAATTAAGTAATTCTTCTTTGTCGTGTAATTTAGTGATACTTAAAGATTCTTAATTCTGTCTGATAAAAGTTATAAACCGGATAATAATAAGAACATGTAATAAAAATGGTTACGGTAGAACAGGGGTGGGATTATATAAGTATGCTTCCTTCCACTCCCTTTCAAGCAATCTTTGATTTAATGTCCAAGTATCCAAAGTTTGATACGTCCTTGTATGAATGTATAACTGCTGATTGTATTGTTTTGTGCATTAAACTTGCTTTGATTGCTTGAAATAAACCAAAATCAAATCAAAATAAGCTTCATGATGAACCTCGTTGTTTTTCGTACACACAGGAAGTTGCTGAAAACGCCGGAGATGTGGCTCACCTGTTCCACCTGCACGGGCCGGGCATCACCAGCGGCGTGGATCTGCGTTACATCAACAGCAAACTGTGGGAGTTTGTACGACATGACTGGAAGGTAAAACTCCTTTTCATCTGCAAAAACTAAAACGAACATGTTGGTGTTTCAGGAGGATCGTTTTCTTTGCATTTCTACTGTTTTAGGGGATGGGACAGCAAATCATTCACCTATTTCTAATCCCTTCCTCTGCATCTTCCTCTCTCACACCATCCACCTCCTCTTAAGTCTTCCTCTAGACCTCTTATCTGGTAGCTCCAACCTCAGCATTCCTGTTCCTCCTCTCAACGTCTCCGAACATTTCCATCTCCTCCATTCATCTCCAGAACATCTTCCATGATCTGTTCCTCTGATGGATTCATTCCTGATCCATTCTGTTCCCAAAGACAACCTCAGCATCTTCACCTCTGCTGTCTCCAGCTCTGCCTCCTGTCTCTGCATCAGAGGCTCTGAACCAACAACATGGCTGCTCTCACCACAGTCTGCCACATCTTTCCTTTCAGTCTTGATGACACTCTTTAGTCACCCATCACACCTGAAACCTTCCTCCACCTGTTCCAACCGGTTATCACATGCTTCTTAACCTTTTTCCCAAACTCCCTGTTGTTCCGAACTATTCGCCCTAAAAACTTAAAGTCTTCCACCTTCTCCACCTCTGCTCCATGTGACCTCACTGTTCGTCTTGAGATTCTTTCATCTACGTTCTGGTCCTTTCCAGAGCAAACCTCCAAATATTTAGATGTCCCTCTGCCTGCCCCGACCTTCACTACAGATCACAGTGTCATCTGCAAACATTGTGGTCCGTAGTGATTCCCGTCTTACCTCATCTGTCAGTCTGTCCGTCACCATGGAAACAAGAGGTGGTGATGTCCCACCTCCACCTTCAACTCCTCTGTCACACCTACAGAACATCTCACTGTGTCTTCCAGCTAGCATTCATGTCTACAGTATCCTCAAAGCCAAATGTTTCATGTGTGCTTCTCTTTCTCTTCTTGAAACCATGTAGTTTTTCTCAAATGTTCACCTCTGACCTTAGTTTAGCTTCCACTACTCTTTCTCCTAACTTCCTTGATGACTCATCGGCTTTGTTCTCCTACACCACCATCATCTGCTGTCTGGCTCCACTTTCCCTGGACACAATTTTTCTGTTATTGATCTCTTTCAGATACAACATCCACCTGCATTCCCGGCCTGAACATCAAAGTTAACCATCATTTTATCACATCTGTTTCCTTCATCCACATGTCAGCTCAATCCCCCCCCCCGTCCCCTTCAGAGGAACCCTGGATCATTTCTCCTCCTCCTCCAGCTCACATCCTAACAGACAACATTCAACATTTCACCTTCAACTTCCAGCTTCAGACCCATCTCCCTCTCTTCACCTCCAGAACATTTTTATCAAACTCCTTCAGGATCTCTCCTCCGTTCCTCTTTCCATCCACATCCTGATCAAATCCAGAAGCTTTGATCTCTTTCCATCTGGTCTCTTCAACTCACAGGAGATCCAGATCCATCTAGATAAACTCTCTAGTTTTCCTGTCAGAGTTCCTACATTCAAAGTTGCTCCTCTTCTGTCTACAGACACTCCGTCCTCCTGTCCTTCTTCCACCAACAGCTGTTCAGTTTTTACCAGAACCCTGAAGGTCAACAGAACCACTGATGGTTGTTGACCCGACAGATGTAGTCTGAAAGTTCTGTTTATCATTTGCATTTGGCTTTGGTTTTTCATTGGAGGCCTTTCCTGACTTTTCCTTCTGCTTGGGATCGTCACCCAAAAGCTCTGGATTGTGCCCCCTTGTGGTTATAAATTAAACCAAGATAGAAACTGAAGCATTAAACATGAACACAAAGAAAATCTGAGTGTTTGTCTTAGTTTATTTCTTACCTTAAGTCTTAGTTTTCAGACTAAAATTCAAACTAAGACATAAAACAGAACATGAACTGAGACGTAAAAGTATTTCAATTGAAGCTCTTTTAAACTGTAAGAATTTAACAAGGTGGCTAAAAATGTACATTTTTTGGCATTCAACTCTTCTTTTTTTCATGTTGAATCATTTCTTCATCTTCAGTCATGACTTTTCTGTATTAGCTTTCAGGAAAAAAAACTGCCATCAGCAGTTAGCTTTGCTTCATTTTTCTTTATAGGTTTTTCTTCTTTTTTTCCTCTGAAATTACTCTGTTTTTACTCCATTCTGGTTAAAAAACACTAATCACTGTCCTCATTTTGTTCCTCCACTTTCTGGGTGGTGTAAGGTGGAAGCTTCTCTTCCTGAATCAAACTAAAAATCGATTTCAAAGAAGGATTCAAACCTAATTTCTTCTTTTCTAAAATGCTGGTGAAGAATAAAGACAAATTGTCAGATTTTTAAGTGTATAATAATCAGTAATGTGATTTTGTCATCTCTGAGCCTGATGTGTGTGTAAACCTCAGTGTGTCCCTGTCTGCTGAAGGTGGAGTGGGAGGCAAACAAACCCGAGAAGCACTGCTCAGAGATGAACCTGAAGCACAGCATGACTCTGTTCGGGTCTCACTTCTGTCTGCTGGATCTGCATGTGCTGGCTCGCCAGGTACAGAACGGCGCGGCGCTGACAGTTTGGTGGTTGATTAGGAATTAAAGGGACCAAAAGTCAACACACAAGGGAAACTGGAACAGTCTAGCATCCTCAGGATTCTAAAAGGGAGAAATGATGCAGCAAAAAATCAGTCATGAAATCTAAAGTAACTTTGGAGTTTGAAATTTTGTCCTTGAAAAGCTTTAATGGAAACCAACGATGTCCCCACTGAAGGGCAGAGTGACACATGAAGCCTGTTTTACCAGAAATAAAGAGAGTTCAGGAGCCACTAATTAAAAACATGAAAATATGACAAATATCGTTTTAGACCATTTTTTTGTTGGTTTTTGGCTAAAAAATAGAAAACATAAAAAAAACATTATCTATAACATTTTAGAATAGATAAGTGGTTTCACCAAATCATCTTTGATTAATTTACATTATAACAACTCTGAACCTTAAAATAAAATAATCTTTTAAAATTTAATGATCCTTAAAGACATTTGCTAATCTGAACTCTATGTAAAGAATCCAGACTTTTTCCGTCTTATTGGACAGTTTGTCCAAACAAACATCTTCGATCTCTTCTAGTCTCCTTCAGCGGCTAAAAATGAAAATCGAGGCACTTTTCCTTTGAAAGTTTTTTAATTCTACATTTACCAGACCTTTACTCTTCCCCTAAATATGTCAAATGAGTACAATAGGCACATTATCATCTATTTGGCACTGCAGGTATTATTTTACATAAATTCTTAATTGTTCTTTTTCAAATACCTCTGCTGAACGTAAAGGCATTCCAGAGAAGAATGAAATAAAATCCTTAAGAAAAAAATGTCCTTTAACTAAGTTGATGAATCACATATAATGTAGGATAATCATTATTTTATTCTTTTGAATTTCAGTTCAGAGACGCTGGAGTGTGGTCGGTGACGTCATGCGTGACGTGTTGACCTGCCTTTTGTCTCTCAAACACTCCAACTATGAAACTTGGATTGATGAAGAGTCTGTTCTATTCATGTCAGGGTCATCACAGCTTTGTAAAGTCTTCAATCTGTTTCTTTTCAAAACTGCTGAAGAAGAAGAACTCTCTAAAGTTGACTTAGTTCATAATGATGACACATCAAGGATGCGGTCCTCTGCTGCTTAACTTGGTACTTGTTTGGTGATGTGCAGTACCTGGCTGAACCTCCTGTGGTTTCACACCTCCAGGTGGGCCCAAGTTTAGTGTTTCTGGATTTCAAACACCCGTTCCTGGGCCGGGGGATGATGCTGCAGTCTGTGACTCCCGTGGAGCCGCTTCTGCAGTGCATCACTCACACCCTCTACTACCAGGCCAACATCCCAGCTGTGGTGCCCAAATTCATCCTCAGGGGAGAGTGCATGCAGGTGCAGTAGTATATATTCTTTCCTTGTATCCTCAGAAAACAGTGCTGCCCAACCCTGGAGCTCCAGATCCAACGTCCTCTGTGTGTTTTCCTGCTCTGCCTGCTGCTGAAACAGGTGGCTTTCACTGTAGCAGAACCTGGTTTCTCTTGGTCCAGAGGCTACAGGGTGCTAGATCTGGTGGATCCACATAGGCTTTCATCAAAGTAATACTGGGATATCCAGGATAAGTCAAACATTTGACATAGTCGGATAATCTCATCCTGGTTTGTTCCCTTGCCTTTGTCAGAATGGATAAAGTAGGCGTCAGGAACCAATGGCTCGCGAGCCAAATCTGGCCCTTTTGATGACCACATCTGTCTCGCAGACAAATCTTTAATTATAAAGAAAAATGTTTTCATTAGACCGGTCCTTCTCAGGCGCGATGCGATGCTGGGGGGGTCAGTAGTAGCGTTGCTTGGAGAAAAAAAAATCGGCGCCACTATCAGTTTCCTGTTATCTGTTATATCACAGAGTTTGTACCAGCCTGAAAGCTGTGAATTCTCGTCCCTGCAGCTGAGCGCCCCCATCTTTGGGAAGGAGCGTGTGTGAAGGAAAAGGGGAGGGGAAGTGGGCACAGGCAGCGAGGTGAAAACGGCACACTGATTGTCAGAACTTAGAACACGCTGCTCGTCATATACCAAACACTGCAGCGTGTGAGAATTGCTGTGGGTGGATACTGGCTGTCTGCGGGTAAAAGTCGTGGACCGCTATGTAAGCCTGTAGAGACTAAATGTATTCCAGTGGGCATGACCTATGGCCGTCATACCCAGAGGCTGTAGTGAACTTGTAGAAAGGGTGAGACACAGGCCCTTTTTTAAACTCCCTGAAGACTTTGCAAGGAGCTCGTTATTGCTGTTCACGTGTTTAGTGTGCGTCTCTTCCATACAACCTGACTGACAAATGAGGAAATTAGACAATGAGTGCGTAGTTTGTGTGGTCACCCTACTGTCACTTATGTATCACCTCCACACCTCATGCGTGCACGCAGTCAGTAAAGAGTCAGTATGGCACCGTGCAACAGTATCACCCGTACATCACCACCACATGAATGCAGCATTTCTCTAAGTTTTACATGAGGTACATCAAGCCGTTGGTGCAATTGGCTCTAAAATTAGAACAAACGTTTTAACCTAAAAAAAAAATTCTGTTTTAAAATATAATTTTCAGTCTAAATGTTTTTCTTTCTCACTCCATGCATCTGCTCCTGGTCCGGCACTTCTATCCCATTTTAGAACCCTATGTGGCCCGCCAGTCAAAATAATTGACCACCCCTGGTCTATTTGAACCATTAAAAAAATGAAGTAAAAAAAACATTTACAGAACCCAGATATATGAGAGATGTTGTTGTGATGTGGTTGTAACTGAGTTTATTTAAACTTTCTCGTCCTTCTCTCTCACTGTGTTGCTGCTCTGCAAAGCTGTTGCTCCTCAGCAGAAGTGAGACTCTGCTGTCACACAGAAAGTGCTAATAGTTCTCCGAAAAGCTGATAATGAGGTTGAAGAAACGCAAACAGTCCCTTGTTCAAAAACAGAAACTAAATAAAGGAATGATTCGATTTCATTTTGAAATGATTGAAAATTTTAATCAAACAGAAACGACCTTATTTGTTGTCCACTATATCCTTGATGAAAATCGCACCACCAACTGACAAAAGAGGTAACTGGGTTTTCTGTATTAAGAAAATACTGTCTTTTTTTAATCAAAGTGTTTTAAATAGAAATCCAATAAACACAAATAAAAAGATATTTTTTGATCTTTCATATTCCTAACTGCTCAGTGTAAAACCTGGTTCTGTTGGATAAACGCAGAGATAATATCCAGGCAATGGTTATGCCAGAAGTCTGAGCGCTGCCTCCCCCTCTGGTCACCAGCGAGAAAAAGTTCTAAACACACTACATCTCCCAGAAACCCCAGTGCACAGTTCCTGGAGACCACACACCTGACTTTCATTTCCAATATTAACGATACGAAGCCCATCAAGACGACTGTTGTTGTGAATTTGGGCTATACAAACAAAATTGAACTGAATTGAATTAAATCACTCATAGTTCTTTGAGCACTGTACTGAGGCTCACTCAGTGTAAAGTATTGTTTGTGCCACTCTGCCTGCATTACCAAGTGTTTTATCCAGACCTTCTTTTTTCTTTACTGATGCTCCCATGCTTGTTATTGACCCCTGCCTGCCTGACTTTGATTTAAATTTGTAGACTTTTAGCTGAACTAATAAAACCTGCTGCAATCGGAAAAGCCGTCTGTCCGCTCCTGTGACAGGTAAATGGTTTTTAGACTAATGATGTGTGATTGAATAATATTCCATGCCACATCTGACCATCTTTGGCGGCACACTGGTTGAAAAACAGAGCTTCAGGATGCTGTCTGCACTCTGAAATTAGCCCCTGACACCCCCCACCCCCCACACACATGTAAATGTCAGATGTCAGCAGCAGTTTCTGGTTGGTGACATTTAATCAGCAGCAATAGATGGCGGTTCCCTGCAGATAAAATAGGAATATTTCATGGTGTAGGACGCTCCTTGTCGTGTATCTGTCAGGGCTGCTTTCCTACAGAGGATCCTCTTCTCCAATGTTTAAGTCACATTTTTTAATTCTGAACTGCTGTGTTTTTCTCTCCCTGGGCAGTTTGAGCGAGACGTGATGATCTGGAACAATAAGAAGTACATCTCCAACCCTCTCCTGGTGAAAGAGGACTCCACCATCCGGAAGCACAGGCTCTGGTACAAGCAGTTCTACAGTGAGAACAGCCCGACGCTGCAGTACCAGAATGACGCCCTGGACTTCTGACGGGCCAGACCGCCCCCAGGTCAGGATGGACCGTCTCCTCAGATGAAGGAGTTCCCTTCAGCACAAACCTCATGAAACATCGAGAACGCCATGAACCTCGCGCTGCTCTGCGTTCTTTTGAGCGCCGCAGCGGAACCCAGAAAACCGACGGTGTCAAACTGCCTGAAAGCTGCATTACTGAATGCAGTAATGATGACAACAAACCTCGCAGATACAGAGCATATTGCAGCCAGTGATCAATGTCCAGAGGTTTAGCAGAATTTTTAAAAAGACTTTGGAACTTTTTCTGGAAAAAAAACAAACATTTTTGATTCAAAAAAACAACAACGCTGCAGTAAGTTCTGCTTCCTGGACAGAAACCTGACATTTTCTGCACTTCTTTGAGCTAAGATGTCAAAAGTCACTTAAAAAGTGTAGCACGTTCAGATTCTGTGGCTGTAAAACAAGCCCACATCACCACCTTACCACCTCCGTGCCTTACAGTGTTGACACACGAGAATTCATCTTTGCTTTTCAGGCTGTCAGGAGGTGTAGCTGGTAAGATGCTGGCTTCTCCATCGCACACATCTCCTCCTCCTCATGAAGGGTTGGAGGACACCTATTTGTTGTTTATGCTAATTTATTTTAAAACTTTGACAGACCTTCAGTCTCAGATCATCCCCGGGTTTTTCTGTAGTTTGTTTTTTCTCACTTTTATGGTTTTGAACCAGTTTAATGCTCTCTTGCAAATGAGTAGAAAAAGCTTTTAACCCATCAAAAAGTTGGTTCTTTTTAAGAAAACGTAACAACTTTGACAAAACATTTACTGAAAAAATATTTTAACTTTTATGTGGCTTATTTACACATTAACCCATTGATTTAGAATTGATGATTCACATTAGCAACATCATCCTTCATAGTGTTTTATCATTCCCTCTGAAATTGACTTCTTTGAAACCTTTTTGCAAAATTTCCCTATTTGTTTTTGACTTTTTTGTGATACTTTAATTGAAAAAAAACAACAAACTTTGATCTAATCTTGCATTTATTGTTGCACTTATGTAATTGAGTATTTTTTCCAAAGAATTTTGAATCGTGCCTGAAATGCTTTGCTTCTCCCATTTAACTTGGCAGCTTTAGTTAAAATCAAATCATCATTTTTCCTTGCTTTCGCTGAGTTCTTGAACTAGAAAATCTAAACGTTTCTTTCAGATTTTTAGTTTCCTAAATTTCGATCCATAGCCTCGTCAACGATCTTCTTCAGCTGGCAGTCTTCACACGTGCATTTGTGTAGGACACACTTTCTATCAAGGCGTGGACTGTTTCAGGAAAAGCTGCCTGCCATAAAGAAATGCCGACATCTTTCTGAACTGTGCCAACAGGTCGACTTCAGGAAACTTTTTTACCATATCTGAGCCAAAGATGTTTGAACACGAGCCTTGTAGTTTTTCTTTTTTTTTCTTGCAGGCCAACACACTTTACTATTTTTTATTTTTAGTGATAAGACATTTAGCTAGGCCTTCAGGGTCAGAGGTGTTTTTGTCTTTCAGTCTGACCTCTGGGGTTCAGGTAAGAGCAGGTGGGATCACTTCTTGATTGAAATCTCCTATTTATTTATTTAGGGGAAAGCTTATATTTATTTACTGGTATCAGTTTTTTTTTCATTATAAGACTTATGATGTTCTATATTTCTGCTAGTATGTCTGATCTGCTGCTAACATATTGGCTAAAAAGTAGCTTTTTAAAATTTATTTATTTCAAATAGCCCGTGAATAACACATTGTTTCCTGTGAAACACAGATTTTCAGGCTTTATAATGACTGTGAATGAAAAAGGACTTTCAGGATTTTGCATGAAGCCCTGCTTACTGTGTGCACTTATTTGAATTTCTTTATCAACGTGGAACATCCTAAAAATGCAATTAAAAGCACACTGGTCTCCTAAAATGTTCTATTTGCCTTTTTAAATGCAGATTGTTTGAGGCTTGTCTGAGGAATGGAGGAGAAATGTTGAGGTGTGCAGAGAAACTACAGAAGAATAAAACTGATGAGTCACGATGAAGTTATGGAAAAGAGCAGTGGAAGCTAGACTGAGGTCAGAGGTCAACATTTGTGAACATTAGTTTGGTTTCACGCAGAGAAAGAGAAGCACAGAGGCAGACAGGACATCTGTATTTAAATAAAAGCTCAGGTGGAACAGTGAAGGGAGCAGAAGAGGAGGATGCAAAGGAGAGCTGGATCCATGTTAATAATGATAATGGATAGTATTTATCTGCGCTTTTCAAGACACCCAAAGCGCTTACATTGTGTCCATTATTCATTCACTCCTCATTCATACTTGGTGATGGTAAGCTACGGTTGTAGCCACAGCTGCCCTGGGGCAGACTGACAGAGGCGTGGCTGCCATTTCGCACCTATGGCCCCTCTGACCATCACTGGGACATTCATACACATTCACACACCAGTGGAGCCACACTGGAGGCAAGGAGGGTGAAGTGTCTTACCCAAGGACACAACGACATTTTGGCTGGTGGGAGCGGGGATCGAACCGCCAACCCTTCGATCATTGGACGACCCGCTCAACCACCTGAGCCACTGCCGCCCCATTCACTGATCAGTGAGTGGAACATGGATGTTGTTTCAAAGGGAAAAAAGCTTCTGGCGTTGCAGACATTTGTTACATCTACTAGACGGTAACAGGATGGTTACCACGGAGGTTTCTAATCCTGTGGGTGTCTGTTGGGGAGTTGATCTAACTTGAAGACCCCCATTCCTTTCGTGCCCTGACCCAAAACTTCACTGATGTCACAAGGTGAGAACCTGCTTGTTTTCATGGATTGGGAGGGGCTGGTGCTCAGAGAGCAGGTTTTTAGAGGAATACTTAGAAATGCCTGAACGGATCAAAGTACAGACTTGGGATTGTCTTTTGTGAGGACTAAGCATCATAATATGCTTAAAAGCTCAAAAAGCTGATTTTGCATGGTCCTTAGGTCCTTTATCATCTTAAATCCATTTTGGGTTATATTACAACAGTCGTTAACGCTGCTTTACTGGAGCCCTGTGATTGTATGTGTAGACGGTTAGCTCAAATATTAGCTCAGGTTAAAGCATAGCTAATGTTAACAGTTCCTGGGAGATGTAAGCGCACCCTGAAATAGAAAATGCTGTCATCTCTTTCATCTCTTTCTTCTTTCTGAAGTCATGCCCAAACTCTTTTGTCTCTGAAGAGCAAAGTTGTTTGGCACAACCTACCCCTCTTCAAGCAGACTCACTGTTGTCCTATGTCCGTCTAAGCATAATTTTGTCATGTGCAGATTTCATGTTTGTGTTGCTGCTGTGAGTTGCAGTCATAAAGCAGAGGGCTCAGCAGCCATCCCTGCAAAGAGCGACTCCAGAGATTTACTGGGAGACTCCTTTACCTGTTGCAACTGTTTTAGTTCTCTGTTTAATAAATAACATTTTAAATTGTTTTTGTAATGTTTGCAGTGTTTTGTTAAGCTTTTTGAATAACCATTGGGACAATTCAGCTTCTAACACAGTAAATTGTGATGCAAACTCCACATCAAACACAGAAAAATAAAAATCGGCCAAAAGTCTCTCATTAATTGTGAGGTGCTGTAAGCTAGCAGGAGAGAGTGTAAACATAGGGATGATAAGCTGACAGCATAGGTTGTCAGATAATTAGCTTGTGGTTTTGCTGCATTTGGTTTGTAACATTTTTTTTTACAGACACTCGAGCAGATTGTTCTTCCAAAAACCTAACTGTATAGTTCCAAAGAAGGAATGTTTTTCTGGAAGACTTGAGTCTTTTCTGCCTGGAGGTATATGAGCTGGGCCAAGACGAGCTTGTGGGAACCAAACTGGATTTAAAACAGTCACTCTTGCTGCTAAGCATGCATTCAAATCTGTCTGAACATGAGGTTCAGACCTTTGTGGAATTTATTGACTGTCAGGGTTATGACTTTTCCCCAACAAAGAACACAGGAGATGAGAATGGTCTTTGTTAGACTTCTGCAGAAGGAGAAGACCGTCTGTCACAGCGCAAAGAGTTCTGCCTTCATATCCAGTCTGGTTTTATTGGTGGCCAGAGTTTATAACATGGGTCGTTCAATCGAGCAGAACATGAACACCATATCTTGTATAGTCGGAACTTTTAACGTCATTGTTTTCTTACTGAAATATAGAACTGAGACAATCATATTATGGTGATTATAGCATGTAAGCAAATGATGATTATGTAAACACTAAAAGTGAAATCTTTATTTTTTAAGGTTATCACATCATTCTTGCAAGGACTGATCTTTATTGCACAACTGTGGTCATCATCATAAAAATCCATGCGGGTGAATCAGAAGGTGGGGTTGTTGGGCTGGAAACAGCTGGGATTGAGTCTAAAAATGTAAACTTGTTTGTGGATCAATAAAAATTAACTCTGTTTTCCTTGGTCAATTTCAAATTGGCAAACAGCCATTTTTTTCTGGTTTGCAATAAAAGATGCACTCGTTTTCAGAAAAGGTGTCAAGGGTTTCCTGATAATGAGTAACTTTCTGAAACAGAGATTTGAGATTTGAAAATATTTTCCTCCACACTACAAACATATTATTTTGTTCACTTACCACTTAAAAAGTCTGACAATGATTTTAGTGAAGAAACTTATGTGAAAAACATTGCCATATTTGGGCTTCTTGTCTAGTTTTTAAGATGGTTTTGGGTCTAAAGGGTTTTGTAGAAACCATTTTGGTTTCTTAAAAAAGTTCCAGGTGAGACTCATTTTCTAACCTCCTTCAGTTTAACGTGGTTCCACTCTGCCTTTGAATGACTAGTTGAGGCTGGTGGTGGTGGTGTCATGGTGTGGGAGATATTTCTTGGCACACTTTGGGCACCATGAGCATGGCTTCAACGCCACAGCCAACCTGAGTATGGGGAAGCAGATGAAGGACAAGGATCTAAGAGAGCAGGTGGGGTTATGGTGACAAACATAAACTGAGATGTGTTGAATGTCTGTGAAAGTCCACAAGAGTATTTGGATTATGAGATAAACGAGAAGCCAGTTTAGAATAAGCACTAGGCATGGCAGAGGACGTGTGATGGTTAAAGCATGTTGCGCAGCCAAATGATCAGAGGAATTATCTCAAAAGATAAGAAGCCAACAAAGCTGGGGTTCGAACACGCCCCACCCTCTGATGTTTTGGGTGGGGCATCCGTGGGTTAGTTAATAAGAAGACTTGCAGAGATGTGTCAGTCTGCGCAGAAGCGTCAGATGCTGAGAGCAGCAGAGTTCAAAGCAGACCGAGAGTTTGGACCGAACGCAGAGGGCATGATGATGTCCTGGACGAAGGCCGCAGTGGTTCTGGGGGTGGCAGCGGCTGCGCTCCTCACTCCAGACGGCGCAGAGCCGCAGGAGCCCGCGGGCGGCGGACTGCGCCTGCGCCTGTCACGGAGCGCCACGAGCCGGGCTCTCCTCTGCATCACCGGAGGACTCTCCCTCCTCGCCCTGCACTGGCTGTACCGGCTGCTCTTCTGCCCGCTGGTGCTGCTCCGCACGTCCGATGACGTGGGATACCTGCCCGCGACGGGCCGCTCCAAGGCGCAGGCGGCCAACGAGGCCCGCCGCAGGAGGAAGGTCGGACAGCTGCCCCCGGTGTACCCCAACGGCTGGTACCGAGTGCTGGACTCCTTCATGCTGCGGAAGGCCGAGGTCAAAAGTGTCTCCATTCTTGGTAGGTAAGGCTTTGCTCCTTACCTGCATTCTTACCGCACAGTTAAATCTCACATCTGAGAACTTTTGTAATATTAGAGTTGGGAAAAAAACCTAAACTAAATGTCTATCAGAATGTCGCTCTTTACTGAATGACGAGTGATCGCTAAAACTTCTAAATAAACTTTCTGTTTGAAGGAAATATGTGAAAAAAACCGGATGAAGCTTCACAGTTTCTTAAAACTAAACTACAAATCAATTTCAGTTTAAGGTCCACATCATGTAATTTTTTGTAGATTTTAAAAAAAGACAACAATTTCCCAAAATCAGGCCACTTTTACGAAGACGCTCCTCTTCATCAGCACGAGATGATGTAGAGATGGATGAGGTCCTTCCTCTTCCAGACTCCTCAGTGTTGGCTCCTGTTTGTGCAGATGATGGAGCCCCAGCTTCATTTCTATTTGAGCGTGCTCTACGGTGGCCCAGAAGGGTCACAACACAACACATTAACTTTACACACAACACATTAACTTAACACACAACACATTAACTCACAACACAACACATTAACTTTACACACAACACAATAACTTTACACACATTCACAGTGTTGCCAGAAATTGGGCAGTTTTGGTTCTAAATTTGCGGATAAAAATGGCTTTGGGGGAGTGTGCATAATTCGGGTGATTTTGTGGTCGGTTCGGCGGTTTTCATTTTCTTGTGAAAATATGGTAGTGGTCTAAGTTAGGCTGGGTGGCTGTTGGAGTTCCACTAAACTTCTATGAACTGGAGTTCCATGAACGCACCATGCCGCGTGTGGGTGGAGCTACCGCTAACATATTTAGCCTGATAGCCACATGGAGCGGTGTCTTTGTTTGTCTCACTTACAGTGCATGGATGCACAATCCACATGGAGATTGTTGAGACATCAGGTTTATTTATTTTGAATAGTTCCACATGATAACAATGTTTCCATGTTTGAGTTCATGAGATCATCCCAGAGAGTCTCTGCTTCAGCTCCTGCAGTGAAACTAGGGCTTGATGATGGCCGCAGCGCAAGAGTGAGTGTGTGTGTGAGGGCAAGTTAAGGGCGTGTTGCTCAGTTCGCCGGAAAAGTAATAATTAAAAAAGTTTCCTTCAAATGAATAGAGACTGGTTCTTTTATCAACCCGCTCTGAGTGAATGGCGTGAGAACGAGAGTCCGTAGTGTTTCAACGGGGGACTTCAAGATGTGGACGACCAGAGCTCCTCTGTGGTTTGGTCCACACAAACCGTCAAACTACAAAAACAGAGTTGTCCATGTTTGCATCTTCTGCAGCAGACAGATAGTTTGTCTCTATTTGATCCTCTGATGTCAGCAAAGCCGTGCAGATATCGCTGAAATATGTCATCTCTCTGACTGGCACACCGCTGAGTGGGTATCGAGGAATATGAGTTGATTTCCAGGGATCAGCCAATGAGTGTTTAGATCCCACCCACTTTCATTGATTGACAGACAGACTCATTCTGCTGAAAAAGGTCATCATGGAATAAATAAGTCATTCTGAAAAACAGCAATGTGAAATAAAAGAAAAAGATAAGTTGGAAAATATTGAGTTTGAATCAGAGTTTCTGAAAAAATTCAACATGATTAAAAGGAATATTTTAAAATGCTGTTTTAAAATAGTAAACAGGTTTTTAAAGCAAAATGAAATATATTGAATAATATAATGGCTAATTTAAAATCAGTGTGCAGGTTTTTTCACAATTTCATGATCTTTTTATATATTTATGAGAGATTTATTGGTTGATTGTGTATTTGGTAAAGCAGTTCTGTTCTCTTTAAGAAGGACATCTTTCTGCTTTTTCTTCCCTCTTGCCTCATGCTTCGCTGGTGTTATGATCAACACTGTGAACCGATTTTCTTTGTTTCCAGCATCTGTAATCAGCTGGATGTGCCAGAGCAGTGTTGTGTTGTTGGGCCGGGTCACGTTCTGCCCCGTCACAATGCAGGGCAGCTCTGATACATTTGGAGGGGCTG
Source organism: Oryzias latipes (assembly GCF_053564925.1). Classification (NCBI taxonomy): domain Eukaryota; kingdom Metazoa; phylum Chordata; class Actinopteri; order Beloniformes; family Adrianichthyidae; genus Oryzias; species Oryzias latipes. The sequence continues at coordinate 4,305,060 of NC_136248.1, forward strand.
AGGTTGTGCTGACTCTGAGCTGCTTGGCTGTAGTCAAATAGTGGGCGGAGACGTTCAGGTGTGGTTTCTCAATCCAGTTTGCATGTCTGTACGGCCTGGAAGACCTGCAGTTACACAAGAGCTTGATTACACCTCCAGTCATTAAAACCTGCTTTTCTTTTATGGCAAAATATAAAAAAAACGAGTCATGATAAATTAAAGTGAGGAGAAATACGATTTTTTTGGAACATTGCTGCCCTCTATTGTTCAAAAGTATATTGAATGTTTTGCTTGTGTGAACTGTGTTAACCCTTCAACTGCCTGATCAGCAGGCAGATCACATTTTAAAATCATTGATGGTTATTAATCACTCAAGGCAATAAGTCGTTAAAAAATATTCTCGTTGATTTTATTTTGGTGGGTTGCTAAAGAGCCAAATAACTAAATTGATGAAAAACATAAAACCGCGGAAAAAAGTTTTCAAATATATGAAATTTGCTGTTAAGAAATCATATTTTTTGGTTTCTCAAATGGTTCTTTGAAATAAAAATGACCAAAATAGGATAGAAAAACATTATTGTCCATTAAAACTGCAGTCAATTATTGAGAAATGCAGGTTAGAAATAAGATGACAGTTTTAGGGTAAAAACTAAAAATGTATTAAAAAATGAGAAAAGACTCAATCTGCAGCTGTTTTCCTTGTGTTATTGTGCTGCAGGTCAACAGCTGGCCGTGTTTCGTGGCGAGGACGGGAAGGCCTATGTGCTGGACGCCTATTGTCCCCACCTGGGCGCCAACCTGGCAGTGGGGGGGCAGGTGTCAGGGAACTGCTTAGAGTGCCCGTTCCATGGATGGCAGTTTAATGGGGGCGATGGAAAGTGTGTGAAGATTCCTTATTCAAAAAAAGGTAAGGAGAAGAGATGATGATGATGATGATGACGACGACTGCATCCTGTGCTTCATCAAACTGCTTAAAGAACATTTTCTAGCGCTTTCACTGTGAAGTTGGACTTTTGGTTCCTGGAATATTCAGTCCTGGATTTCTGTCCTTCAGTCCCAGAGTCTGCCAAAGTGCGCTCCTGGATCTCCTGCGAGCTGAACAACCAGATCCTGGTGTGGTTCCACTGTGACGGGGAAGAACCCACGTGGATTGTTCCTGAGCAGGAAGAGATCTCCAACGGCTCATTGGTGTACCGCGGGAGAGTCGAACACTTCATAAGCGCTCACATCCAGGTCAGCCCCTCTAAGTTTTTGGTGATTAAAGCATCTGTATCTACCCAGAAGTAAGACGACTCGATTTCTGAGGCTCCGCCTTTTCGCTCCTTGTGGGTGCCGCCCATTTCATGACGTCAGCTTAGAGCTGGACTCGGCAGCGTGTCTGCGTTTCATCTAAGAAAACAAACAACATCCCAACTTTTGCAAAGATGGATGTACTGATTGGGGATTTAAAAGGAAAGCGTTTTGCTGATCACTGCTAGCTCCACGGAGAGAGTGGGTGTGTGTTTTAGCCTGGGGGCGGCCTGAAGGGTCAGTTGGACCCTTCGGGACTGAAATCCTAGATCTCCATCATCCATAGATGGAGAAAACCACGAACAGTGGAAAACTTTTCACTTTATAACAAATGACCCCAAGAACGCTTTGAGGACTCACCCTAGAGGTCAACAAAGAAGCAGATTTAGGAAAGAAGGGCAGTCCTCCTATGACTCCGTAAAGGTCAGAGTTCAGGATCCAGCTGTAAGAAAGAAACTTCTGGACAAACATGGATAGGTGGGAGAGTTTGGATAAAGACATTGCTGAGCAACAAGATACAAAAAGGAACATCTGGATGAAACAGAAGACAAACTCTCTGGACTTTCTAAACAACAGAGAAACAGCCAAGCACGGAGTTGGTAGTGTGATGGTGTGAGGCTAAGTGCACTGCAACTGTTTAAAGTCCCATTCCAATCATATTTTGATCCATTTTTCAAAGCGTTCCCAGTGTTCTTTTAACAATGAATATGCTGTTTTTAGCCAAAATAAAAGAAAACCTGTCATTTTTGAGGAAAAAGTTTCTGCAGTCACCCATCTGTTTACATTCTTTTGCTAGCTTATAGCCTCTAACTCCTCTAACGTAACATTAGCAGTGTAACAAAAATGGTAAACACTATTGGAGCTGTCCAGTTGTAAAGTTCTGATCCAGGTTCCAGCTCAGACGAGGAAAACAAAGATGTTCATGGATCTATTTGTCTGACAGTGGATCCATCAGAATGGAGCAGAGCAGGAAGGTTGTGGCCCACTTTAGTAACTTGTACGTCACACTTGCAAGCCTTTTCCAACTGCATTTTTGTATCACCTCCTGTTTCACAACGCTTTGAATAAAGAAATACTCAGAAATACAATTTTAAGCTTAATTTTCTTAATCTATGTTCTCCATCATCAGAAAATGCCACAAGAACATGTTAAAAACACCAAAACTTTGATTGGATCGGGTTTGTAACCCTTGTGCTATCCTAGGCACTTTACCATTGGGAGTTGGGTCATCTGGACCCGACTAGACAGTGCGCTGAACCTTTTTTCTTCAATGAACTGTGATCTTCACTGGTGTCCATGGATGACATGAAATCTTTCCACCTTTATCCACCTTTGTCATGGTGGATAACCCCACAAGATGGCACAAGGGTGAAACAGCCTGAAAATGTTAAAATGACTTCAGGCCTTCAGAAGAAGTTTCATGATGAACCTCGTTGTTTTTCGTACACACAGGAAGTTGCTGAAAACGCCGGAGATGTGGCTCACCTATCCCACGTGCACGGGCCGGGCGCCGTTGGTGCCTGGGACCTGCGTTACATCAACAGCAAAGTGTGCGAGTTTTTACGACATGACTGGAAGGTGAAATTCCTTTTCATCTACAAAAATTAAAATAAACATATTGGTGTTTAAGGAGGATTGTTTTCTTTGCATTTCTACTGTTTTGGGGGATGGGACAGCAAATTATTCACCTATTTCTAATCCCTTCCTCTGCATCTTCCTCTCTCACACCATCCACCTCCTCTGAAGTCTTCCTCTAGACCTCTTATCCTCTAAACTGTAGTGATTCCTCCTCCATTCCAACTTCCTTGATGACTCATCGGCTTTGTTCTCCTACACCACCATCATCTGCTGTCTGGCTCCACTTTCCCTGGACACAATTTTTCTGTTATTGATCTCTTTCAGATACAACATCCACCTGCATTCCCGGCCTGAACATCAAAGTTAACCATCATTTTATCCCATCTGTTTCCTTCATCCACATGTCAGCTCAATCCCCCCCCGTCCCCTTCAGAGGAACCCTGGATCATTTCTCCTCCTCCTCCAGCTCACATCCTAACAGACAACATTCAACATTTCACCTTCAACTTCCAGCTTCAGACCCATCTCCCTCTCTTCACCTCCAGAACATTCTTATCAAACTCCTTCAGGATCTCTCCTCCGTTCCTCTTTCCATCCACATCCTGATCAAATCCAGAAGCTTTGATCTCTTTCCATCTGGTCTCTTCAACTCACAGGAGATCCAGATCCATCTAGATAAACTCTCTAGTTTTCCTGTCAGAGTTCCTACATTCAAAGTTTCTCCTCTTCTTTCTACAGACACTCCGTCCTCCTCTCCTTCTTCCACCAACAGCTGTTCAGTTTTTACCAGAACCCTGAAGGTCAACAGAACCACTGATGGTTGTTGACCCGACAGATGTAGTCTGAAAGTTCTGTTTATCATTTGCATTTGGCTTTGGTTTTTCATTGGAGGCCTTTCCTGACTTTTCCTTCTGCTTGGGATCGTCACCCAAAAGCTCTGGATTGTGCCCCCTTGTGGTTATAAATTAAACCAAGATAGAAACTGAAGCATTAAACATGAACACAAAGAAAATCTGAGTGTTTGTCTTAGTTTATTTCTTATCTTGAGTCTTAGTTTTCAGACTAAAATTCAAACTAAGAAGTAAAACAGAACATGAACTGAGACGTAAAAAATATTTCAATTGAAGCTCTTTTAAACTGTAAGAATCTAACATGGTGGCTAAAAATGTACATTTTTTTGCATTCAACTCTTCTTTTTTTCATGTTGAATCATTTCTTCATCTTCAGTCATGACTTTTCTGTAGTAGCTTTCATGTGTAAAAAAAAATAACTGGCATCAGCAGTTAGCTTTGCTTCATTTTTCTTTATAGGTTTTTCTTCTTTTTTTCCTCTGAAATTACTCTGTTTTTACTCCATTCTGGTTAAAAAACACTAATCACTGTCCTCATTTTGTTCCTCCACTTTCTGGGTGGTGTAAGGTGACAGCTTCTCTTCCTGAATCAAACTAAAAATCGATTTCAAAAAAGGATTCAAACCTAATTTCTTCTTTTCTAAAATGCTGGTGAAGAATAAAGACAAATTGTCAGATTTTTAAGTGTATAATAATCAGTAATGTGATTTAGTCATCTCTGATTGTTGTCATCTCTGAGCCTGATGTGTGTGTAAACCTCAGTGTGTCCCTGTCTGCTGAAGGTGGAGTGGGAGGCAAACAAACCCGAGAAGCACTGCTCAGAGATGAACCTGAAGCACAGCATGACTCTGTTCGGGTGTCACTGCAGTCTGATGGATATGGATGTGGTGGCTCGCCAGGTACAGTCTTCCTCTAGACCTCTTATCTGGTAGCTCCAACCTCAGCATCCCTGTTCCTCCTCTCAACATCTCCGAACATCTCCATCTCCTCCATTCATCTCCAGAACATCTTCCATGATCTGTTCCTCTGATGGATTCATTCCTGATCTATTCTGTTACCAAAGACAACCTTAGCATCTTCACCTCTGCTGTCTCCAGCTCTGCCTCCTGTCTCTGCATCAGAGGCTCTAAACCAACAACATGGCTGCTCTCACCACAGTCTGCCACATCTTTCCTTTCAGTCTTGATGACACTCTTTAGTCACCCATCACACCTGAAACCTTCCTCCACCTGTTCCAACCGGATATCACATGCTTCTTAACCTTTTTCCCAAACTCCCTGTTGTTCCGAACTATTCGCCCTAAAAACTTAAAGTCTTCCACCTTCTCCACCTCTGCTCCATGTGACCTCACTGTTCGTCTTGAGATTCTTTCATCTACGTTCTGGTCCTTTCCAGAGCAAACCTCCAACTATTTAGATGTCCCTCCGCCTGCCCCGACCTTCACTACAGATCACAGTGTCATCTGCAAACATTGTGGTCCGTAGTGATTCCCGTCTTACCTCATCTGTCAGTCTGTCCGTCACCATGGAAACAAGAGGTGGTGATGTCCCACCTCCACCTTCAACTCCTCTGTGGTGGCTCGCCAGGTACAGAGCGGCGCGGCGCTGACAGTTTGGTGGTTGATTAGGAATTAAAGGGACGAAAAGTCAACACACAAGGGAAACTGGAACAGTCTAGCATCCTCAGGATTCTAAAAGGGAGAAATGATGCAGCAAAAAATCAGTCATGAAATCTAAAGTAACTTTGGAGTTTGAAATTTTGTCCTTGAAAAGCTTTAATGGAAACCAACGATGTCCCCACTGAAGGGCAGAGTGACACATGAAGCCTGTTTTACCAGAAATAAAGAGAGTTCAGGAGCCACTAATTAAAAACATGAAAATATGACAAATATTGTTTTAAACCATTTTTTTGTTGGTTATTGGCTAAAAAATAGAAAACATAAAAAAAACATTATCCAAAACATCTTAGAATAGATAAGTGGTTTCACCAAGTCATCTTTGATTAATTTATATTATAACTCTGAACCTTAAAATAAAATATTTTTTGAATTTTCCATTTACCAGACCTTTACTCTTCCCCTAAATATGTCAAATGAGTACAATAGGCACATTATCATCTATTTGGCACTGCAGGTATTATTTTACATAAATTCTTAATTGTTCTTTTTCAAATACCTCTGCTGAACGTAAAGGCATTCCAAAGAAGAATGAAATAAAACCCTTTAGAAAAAAATGTCCTTTAACTAAGTTGATGAATCACATATAATGTGAGATAATCATTATTTTATTCTTTTGAATTTCAGTTCAGAGACGCTGGAGTGTGGTCGGTGACGTCACGCGTGACGTGTTGACCTGCCTTTTGTCTCTCAAACACTCCAACTATGAAACTTGGATTGATGAAGACTCTGTTCTATTCATGTCAGGGTCATCACAGATTTGTAAAGTCTTCAATCTGTTTCTCTCCAAAACTGCTGAAAGTTGAAGCAGTTCATAATGATGACACATCAAAGATGCTGTCCTCTGCAGCTTAACTTGGCTGAAAACATTTGAAAAAAGAAAAACTTTCCAGTCAAAATAGAAGTTGGAGATCAGATTGTCCTGCAGAACAATGTCAGGCTATAGACTCATCACAGGTGTGGTGTCTGTTTTTTTCTGTTCACATGTGGAAAGCTGTTACTTCAATAACTTTTTACTGATGTTCTGCAACTTAAGGACATTTTTAATCAACCCTAATGAATGTTTGGTGATGTGCAGTACCTGGCTGAACCTGCTGTGGTTTCACACCTCCAGGTGGGCCCAAGTTTAGTGTTTCTGGATTTCAAACACCCGTTCCTGGGCCGGGGGATGATGCTGCAGTCTGTGACTCCCGTAGAGCCGCTTCTACAGTGCTCCACTCACACCATCTACTACCAGGCCAACATCCCAGCTGTGGTGCCCAAATTCATCCTCAGGGGAGAGTGCATGCAGGTGCAGTAGTATATATTCTTTCCTTGTATCCTCGGAGCACAGTGCTGCCCAACCCTGGAGCTCCAGATCCAACGTCCTCTGTGTGTTTTCCTGCTCTGCCTGCTGCTGAAACAGGTGGCTTTCACTGTAGCAGAACCTGGTTTCTCCTGGTCCAGAGGCTACAGGGTGCTAGATCTGGTGGATCCACATAGGTTTTCATCAAAGTAATACTGGGATATCCAGGATAAGTCAAACATTTGACATAGTCCGATAATCTCATCCTGGTTTGTTCCCTTGCCTTTGTCAGCGTAGATAAAAGAAGCGTGTAGACGCTCACAGAACTGATTTAAAGACCATATGTGTCGATCACAGAATCACTGATTCAAAACGAACTAACCAAAGGTTGTCATGGAGAACGTGAGCGATCCTATAGCTGACCTTAACCTCCACCTTGTTACGGGGAATCAAGGTGACCCAAATGCAGGAACAGAGAAGCAAGTGAAGTGAGGAGAATTATTTAATATAACTAAGGAGTCCTCTCCAATGAACCAAGTCAAGCAAACCAGGAACATAGTGGACAAACAGAAACTACACTGCGACACAGACTGCTGAAACAGGTGAGCTTAAATAATACAAGAAACCAATTAACTAAATGCAAGCAGCTGTGCGCACTTCAGGAATGACAGGAGAGGAAGAAGAGTCCTCCAGGAGCCACAGCCAATCTACACACACAAAAACAAAAGGAAACTGACAGACTGTAACAAAAACTGTAACTTAACCCCCCCCGTCTTGTAGCCTGACGACAAGGCTGGTCAGGATGATCCCGATGGAACTGGGAGATCACGTCCTTGTCCAAGATGTGACGTGCAGGAACCCCCACTGGCAATCAGCCGGACCATAACCTTACCAATCCACCAGGTACTGGATGCCACGGCCTACCCTCCAAGAGGCGAGAAGAGACTTGAAAGTGTATGCCGGACCCCCTTCCACGAAACGGGGAGGAACCCCGACGCTGCATGGAGAGAACTTAATCTCTCAGGCTTCAGCTTGCTCACATGAAACACTGGGATGAAACACTGGGTGAAGATCCACCTTCACGGCCAAAGGGTTGATGATCCTGCTGATGGTGAACTGACCGATGAAGCGAGGATGCAGTTTTTTGGAGCCACCCTTGAGAGGAATGTCCTTAGTGTTCAGCCAGACCCTGTCTCCCACCTTGTACTCTGGGGGAGGGGTTCGTCTACGATTAGCCACAGCCGTGAACCTCTCCTGGTTCCTCAACAGCTGGTTCCTGAATGTCCTTCGGGTGCGTAGACAACGCCGTACAAAGGCTGCTGGACCAGACGTAGATGCCCACTACTCCTGGTGAGGGAAGAGAGGTGGCTGGTATCCATAAGCAGCCTGGAACGGAGAGAACCCAGAGGAATTTATCAAGGAGTTATGAGCGTACTCCACCCAAGGTAATTGATTGAACCATGTACTGGGGTTGTTGGAACACATGGCACACAGTGTGGTCTCAAGGTCCTGGTTGCAGCGCTCTACCTGGCCGTTGGTATGAGAATGGCAGCCCGAGCTCAGACTGACCCTGACCCCAACAGCCTGCAGAACTCCTTCCAAAAACTAGACACGAATTGTGGACCTCTATCGGACACAATGTCCCTCGGTAGGCCATGCAGACGGAAAACGTGTCTAGACACAACCAAAGCTAGCTCTCTAGCTGAGGAACAGCAGAGGAACAGCGTGGACTAACTTGGAGAACCGGTCCATAATAGTCAGGATGACAGTTTTACCTCTGGAATTGGGGAGCCCGGTAATGAAGTCCATGGCTATTTGGGGCCAGGGTAGAGAAGGCACAGGTAGAGGCTGAAGGAGTCCAGCTGGAAGTCACAAACGGGACACGAAGCAACAAAGGCCCCAATGTCCGAGGACATGGAAGGCCACCAAAATCGTTGTGCCACCAAAAAGGGAGTCCTAGTAGCACCTGGGTGGCACGCCAGATGGGACGAGTGTCCCCATTTCAGTACCTGGGGGCGGAGACTTGAAGGGACAAACAAACAAACAGCAGGGCATCCCGCAGAGACAGCAGACTTGTCTCTTACAGAAGCCTTCACCTTTTATTCCAAAGGCCAGTGGGTTGTTCCCAGCACAATGGCGTGAGGTAGGATGGGGTCACTTCACGGTCAAGGACACCCTCCTTTTGGTACTGGCGAGAGAGCATCAGGCTTGTGGTTCTTGCTGCCAGGTCTGTAGGACAGAGAGAACTTGAACCTGTCAAAAAACAAGGACCAACTGGCCTGCCGAGAGTTGAGTTGCTTTGCTGTGCAGATGTACTCCAGGTTCTTATGATCAGTCCACACTACGAAGGGATGCACAGCCCCCTCTAGCCAATGAGGCCACTCTTCAAGAGCCATCTTAACCGCCAGCAGTTCTCTTATTAAAAGCAAATATTCTGAAGAATGAATGAGATTCATCAAACCCACATCTCAGTCTTAACTGAACCAATCGGAGAAAAGTTGATGACCGGCATAGGATGCATGCTAAGTACACAGAGCTTTGAGAAACTTGCTTTAGTCTTATAGTCACAACTGCCCCTGTGGGTGGATACTGGCTGTCTGCGGGTAAAAGTCATAGACCACCATGTGTGTCACGGTTTCAGCTTATTTCCCTTTGTGTTTTGGTTATTTTTTTTCTGTGATGTTTTGAGTTCACTTGCTGTTTTATTTTGTAGGGTTTGCTGTTTTGTGTTGTATTGGAGTTTTACTTTTGGTCCCCATCTGTCCTGATTGTGTTCACCTGTGTCTTGTCTTCTCTGTATGTATTTAAGTCTTGTCTTTCCCTTCCTCCTGTGCTGCTCCATAACATTCTGTGTCTTTGCCTTTGTGTTTTTTTTTTTTTGTTGTTCTGTCTTGGTTTGAGTTACTTCCTGTTTTATTTTGTAGGATTTCCTGTTTTGTGTTGGTTTCGAGTTTTACCTTTTCCCTATCTGTCCTGTGTCTCGTCAGTCCTGCATGTATAGTTTGACGTATCCTGAGTTCCTGTGTTTTGTAATTCTAGTGTTTCAAGTTTGCCTACCTGCTGCAGTGGTTTTTGGTTTAGTTTAGTTTAGCTTAGTTTTGTTTATTAAAGTTCCTGTTTTCCCTGGAACCCTCTGCCTCCTCCTCCTCTCTGCTCCTGGGTGCTTCCCTCATTCCTTCTCTCGTATCGATGTGAGCCTGTGGAGACACAATGTATTCCAGTGGGCATGACCCATGGCCGTCATACCCAGAGGCTGTAGTGAACTTGTAGAAAGGCACTTTTTTAAACTCCCTGAAGACTTTGCAAGGAGCTCGTTATTGCTGTTCACGTGTTTAGTGTGCGTCTCTTCCATACAACCTGACTGACAAATGAGGAAATTAGACAATGAGTGCGTAGTTTGTGTGGTCACTCATGTATCACCTCCACACCTCATGCGTGCACGCAGTCAGTAAAGACCCAATAGGGCAACGTACAACAGTATCACCCGTACATCATAAGTGCCTGTAACTTACATTACCATTACAAGTACTTCACAATACTCTTACCACAGGCACGACAATGGTACGTTCCATTGTCATGACATCACTAAAGGTGGTCGTACGAGGAACTCCAAGTCAAACACGTGTTGCCTTTAAGATGCAGCCGCTCCTTTCCACAACCCGAAAACCTGTACAGGTCAACCCCCTTCCATGTGTATGTGAGTGAAGCTCTGTCCACGCCGCCCTCGTTCACGCCACCCTTGTTCAATGCACGCTCAAGTGGCCACAGCCAATGAAAAGTCCATGTAAACGTTCGGTTACGTTTGCAAATGCAGTAAACGTGGGTTCATGCAAGTTTGCCGCGCTAAAAACTCTTGTTCACATATCGCTTCGCGCTTTTTTAAGACTATTAATTTTGAATAATTCTTTCAGAAACGAATGTTTTATAAAATTGTTCAAGATAATATTTTATGTGATTGGTCTATTTGAACCATTGAAAAATGAAGTAAAAAAACATTTACAGAACCCAGATATATGAGAGATGTTGTTGTAATGTGGTTGTAACTGAGTTTTTTCAAACTTTCTCGTCCTTCTCTCTCACTGTGTTGCTGCTCTGCAAAGCTGTTGCTCCTCAGCAGAAGTGAGACTCTGCTGTCACACAGAAAGTGCTAATAGTTCTCCGAAAAGCTGATAATGAGGTTGAAGAAACGCAAACAGTCGCTTGTTCAAAAACAGAAACTAAATACAAGAATACCGGTAATTCGATTTCATTTTGAAATGATTGAAACTTTTGATCAAACAGAAACAACCTTATTTATTGTCCATTATATCCTTGATGAAACCACCAACGCACCACCAACTGACAAAAGAGGTAACTGGGTTTTCTGTATTAAGAAAATACTGTCTTTTTGTAATCAAAGTGTTTTAAATAGAAATCAAATAAACACAAATAAAAAGGTATTTTATTATCTTTCATATTCCTAACTGCTCAGTGTAAAACCTCGTTCTGTTGGATTAACACAGAGCTGATATCCAGGCAATGGTAATGTCAGAAGTCTGAGCGCTGCCTCCCCCTCTGGTCACACACTACATCTCCCAGAAACCCCAGTGCACAGTTCCTGGAGACCACACACCTGACTTTCATTTCCAATATTAACGATACGAAGCCCATCAAGACGACTGTTGTTGTGAATTTGGGCTATACAAACAAAATTGAATTGAATTGAATTAAATCACTCATAGTTCTTTGAGCACTGTACTGAGCCTCACTCAGTGTAAAGTATTGTTTGTGCCACTCTGCCTGCATTACCAAGTGTTGTATCCAGACCTTCTTTTTTCTTTACTGATGCTCCCATGCTTGTTATTGACCCCTGCCTGCCTGACTTTGATTTAAATTTGTAGACTTTTAGCTGAACTAATAAAACCTGCTGCAATCGGAAAAGCCGTCTGTCCGCTCCTGTGACAGGTAAATGGTTTTTAGACTAATGATGTGTGATTGAATAATATTCCATGCCACATCTGACCATCTTTGGCGGCACACTGGTTGAAAAACAGAGCTTCAGGATGCTATCTGCACTCTGAAATTAGCCCCTGACACCCCCACCCCCCACACACATGTAAATGTCAGATGTCAGCAGCAGTTTCTGGTTGGTGACATTTAATCAGCAGCACTGGACGCCGGTTCCCTGCAGATAAAATAGGAATATTTCATGGTGTAGGACGCTCCTTGTCGTGTATCTGTCAGGGCTGCTTTCCTACAGAGGATCCTCTTCTCCAATGTTTAAGTCACATTTTTTTATTCTGAACTGCTGTGTTTTTCTCTCCCTGGGCAGTTTGAGCGAGACGTGATGATCTGGAACAATAAGAAGTACATCTCCAACCCTCTCCTGGTGAAAGAGGACTCCACCATCCGGAAGCACAGGCTCTGGTACAAGCAGTTCTACAGTGAGAACAGCCCGACGCTGCAGTACCAGAATGACGCCCTGGACTTCTGACGGGCCAGACCGCCCCCAGGTCAGGATGGACCGTCTCCTCAGATGAAGGAGTTCCCTTCAGCACAAAACCTGATGAAACATCGAGAACTCCTGTGGAGCTCAAAAGAACGCAGAGCAGCGTGAGGTTCATGGAGCCGCAGCGGAACCCAGAAAACTGACGGTGCCAAACTCCCTGAAAGCTGCATTACTGAATGCAGTAATGATGACAACAAACCTCGCAGATACAGAGCATATTGCAGCCAGTGATCAATGTCCAGAGGTTTAGCAGAATATTTTTTTTTTCTCTGGAAAAATAAAGACTCAGAGCTTACTGCAGCGTTGTTGTTTGTCTCTCGGACAGAAACCTAACATTTCTGCACTTCTTTTAGCTAAGATGTCAAAAGTCACATAAAAAGTGCAGCATGTTTAGATTCTGTGGCTGTAAAACAAGCCCACATCACCAACCTACTACCTCCGTGCCTGACAATGTCGAAACATGAGAATTCGTATTTGCTATTCAGGCTGTCGGGAGGGGTCGCTGGTAAAATGCTGGCTTCTCCATCGCACGCATCTCCTCATGAAGGGTTGGAGGACACCCATTTGAAAATTTTTTGCATCTCCCATTTAACTTTGCAGCTTTAGTTAAAATCAAATAGTTCCTTATTTTTCTTTGCTTTCACTGAGTTCTTGAACTCAAAAAACGAAATGTTTTTATCAAATTTTTAGTCTTGTTAGTTATCGATCCTCTTCCTGCTTCTGCGTCATCAACGATCATCTTCAGCTGCCAGTCTTCTTACGTGCATTTGTGTGGGACACACTTTCTATCACATCCTAAAAATGCAATTAAAAGCACACTGGTCTCCTAAAATATTCTATTTGCCTTTTAAATGCAGATTGTTTTAGGTTTGTCTGAGGAATGGAGGAGAAATGTTGTGGTGTCCACTTTTAAGAACGATGGAGACGTGCAGAGAAACTACAGAGGATTAGAACTGATGAGTCACAATGAAGTTATGGAAAAGAGCAGTGGAAGCTAGACTGAGGTCAGAGGTCAACATTTGTGAACATTAGTTTGGTTTCACGCCGAGAAAGAGAAGCACAGAGGCAGACAGGACAGGTTTTTAGAGGAATACTTAGAAATGCCTGAACGGATCAAAGTACAGACTTGGGATTGTCTTTTGTGAGGACTAAGCATCATAATACACTTAAAAGCTGATTTTGCATGGTCCTTAAGTCCTTTATCATCTTAAATCCATTTTGGGTTATATTACCACAGTCGTTAACTCTGCTTTACTGGAGCTCTGTTACTGTATGTGTAGACGGTTATTTCAAATATTAGCTCAGTTTAAGCATAGCTAATGTTAACAGTTCCTGGGAGATGTAAGCGCACCCTGAAATAGAAAATGCTGTCATCTCTTTTTTTTTTCTGAAGTCATGCCCAAAACTCTTTGGTCTCTGAAGAGCAGAGTTGTTTGGCACAACCTACCCCTCTACAAGCAGACTCACTGTTGTCCTATGTCCGTCTAAGCATAATTTTGTCATGTGCAGATTTAATGATTGTGTTGCTGCTGTGAGTTGCAGTCATAAAGCAGAGGGCTCAGCAGCCATCCCTGCGGGACCCCAGAGCTCAGAGTAAGAACTGAAGAGAAGCGTCTGAATTCAAAGACACGTTAGACAGTAAGAACAGCAGTTGTTCATTTATGAAAAATGCATGACTTTTATATTTTACATAAAAGTATTTGCATATGGTGTTTTATTTTGAAAATCTTCGGGTTACATTGGCCTGTGTGCATTCAAAAAAGCTTTTTGTTGCTCTGAATACATAGAGTGTGATAAGCTCTGCTTTATTTGCTCAGTCTTTATGTGGCCAATACTTGCCAAAGTCAGTCGACACCGCACCAAGATTTATATCAAAAATTAAATTAATTGTTGTTTTACCCTACCTTTATTCTGAAGGAACTGAGCGTCTCACTCTCTGAATGTGTATCTGGAAGGTTTTGTTAATCTGACACTAAAAAGTAGTCCATGCTGGTTGGGCCTGAAGCTTTTGCAGCTTTTAAAAATCAAACCCGTCCCTGGCCTTTGTCTCGGTGTCCGGCGCCAGGTGGCCCCCATGGCTGCCGCCTGGTACGGCTAAGCGCTCCTGTCTTGTGGCCTGGGGGCCGGACACTGGGTTCGCTTGTGCCTCTGGGCATTGGGGGGGCCCCTGTAGGGGGGCCCTCTCTGTGCCTGGCTGGTGGGGTGGGCGGTCCCCTCCTCCTCCCCTCCCGGGCTGCCTGGGTCCGGATGCTGGGGGGGCTTCTGGCCTGGGGGGCTCTCCTCCCCTCTCCTGGTCTGGCTGGTCTGGCTGGGTAGGATCTGGCTCCCTTTATGAACACACGGTTCACGTCGGCAGCATGCATGTATCTCCACCCCCACGTGCACGTGCACACTCCACACTGCTCCCTGTCTGCTTCATCCCTCCTCCTTACCTACAGTGTATTGATGGACAGTTTTTTTTCTCGCTCATCTTAGTGTCAGATTTTCACCTTTGATGTAACATTCGTCTTTCCAGCAGATCTGGTATAATTGTTACAGCTTAAATTAATAACTTAGTCAAATCAGTGCTTGTATCCCCCACCTTTTCACCTTTCTTCCTTTTACTCTCTTCCACCCTCCCCTCACATTCTTCCCCTCTCCCTCCCCACACACACTAAATGTAACAAATAAATAAAAAATAATACGACAAAAAGGGGTTTATACAAATCTACACTCTAGTTTCTTGAAGCTATATAACCTCTTTTTGTGATAGTAAAACCTGTCCAACACAAAAAGCCTTCAGCTCTAATCTGTTTGCTCAGCTGTTGGACAGAACAAGTTAAAAAAGAGAAAAGAAAAAAAAAAAAAAAAAAAAAAAATAAATCAAACCCGAATTTCAGATGCAGACCTGCACTCCCTGCAGCCTGAGCACTTCAGCTCTGCATCAGGACAAGAGCAGAAAAAGTGTGGCTTCCATAATTTATGCGAGGAGTTCACACAACATAAGAAACACATCAGAGTCAGGCGGGCATCCATCTGCATGTTTCCTTCAGGCGCTTCGCTCGCATCATTGTCTCTGTCAGGACTTTTCTTTCCACCACAGCAGCAGCAGCAGCAGCATTCAGTTATAGAAGGATTCTCTGTAGAGGGAATTTAACTCATCATTCTTGTAATCTTTACATCTTCTGCTTTGGTTTGAGTCAGAAGCTGCATGCTGCTGCAGACACACAGGATTCCAAAGTTTGCAGGAGGGACAGCTCTGTCTTTGTGCTTTATTTTATGAAACGTACTCACGTGCAGCCTTTAATGGATGTGAACTGCTGCTGCCAGGGTTTACTGATTTGAAAATCTTCCAAGTATTTTCATTCAGTATAAAGAGCATGTGTGGTAATATGATGATATAAACTAATTCAGTCTTTAGGTGTTGAAAGTTAATAATAATAATGGTAATACAAATACATTTTATTTATATGGCGCCTTTCTGGACACTCAAGGTCGCCTCACAGCACAAAAAATGTAAAAGCAAAAATACAACAACAAAACTCCACAAAACACAAAATAAGTTAACAGTTAAAACAGCAGTTTAAAAAGGAAAAAAAAAATGTGAGTTTTCAGATGTTTGGAAAACTGAGTAATGTGTGTCAAAAACATTTTGATACTTATTTGGAAATGTTAAAAATAGAGTAAAATAAAAAACAAAAAAACTGCAGCATTTTCAGAGATTATGTCAAGGATTTTTAAGAGAATACGACAAAGTTTAGCTGCAAAATAGAGTCAATTTTGTTGGAGTTTTTGGATTCCTTCACGTTCTCTTTACGCTTTTTTGTGTTAAGTTTCCAAAGTTAAACAAAACAATTACATTGTGTTGCCGAAAAACGTCACTTTACACTAAGGGTCCCTTTGTTAATGTTAGTTAATGCATACATAGGTAATAACTATTAAAAAAATAATTAAAAGCCACATTTATATATTACTTTGCATTACGAGGAGTATTACATAAAGACCCACTCCTTTAAGATGTACTTGTAGCATTTTTCTCATGATGGATATTTAAAGAAAATTAGGCTCAAAATTGCATTTCTGAGTATTTCTTTATTCAAATCTGTAGCTTACTGCGTGATGGGACTGTAAGCAAGTGGGAAAGCGTACATACAGATGGATGATGGGAAGTGAGGGCAGGCTTAGTATCTGAAGTGCGGCAGGAGTTAATCAAAACTTTTCCTCTGAGTTGTGGACGGGAGTAAGCCTTCTCATCATCCCTTTGTTTATACTCTCTCCCGCTAGCTTACAACCGCTCACACCCCCAAGCTAACACTGCAACAAAAAGGGCGAGCAACATCAGAGCCATCCGGCCGTACGGTTTAGATGCAGATTCCAGCTGAGACGAGGAAAACCAACACGTTCATGGGTCAGACAGTGGACGCGTTGGAATGGATGCAATCAATCTCATTTTTATTGCTATATGGAAAAAGAAATGTCCTCCTGTCCACAATAACGTTTTACAAATCTATCCTTATCAATCCCAGTGTTCTCAGGGCTTCCTGAAGTCCAGATTATGGACTTCAAACCTTTCTTTCTGACCCCTCCTGGGTAGAGTCAATGAGGTGAAATGGGGTTCTTCCATCCTTTGTGGTTCAGTGGAAGCAAGACGTTAGTGTTGACTTTATTAGTCATGTTTGGTGGTGGGGGGTTGCAAGCTTCAGAACTGGTTTTTACTCGTGAAGCACGAGGGCGGCAGTGTCATGTTGCTGTGCTGCAGAACAGGGGCTGTTTACTTCATCGGGAAAAGCTACTGACACCCCCACCAAATTACAACGCAGCCCTCCCTGACTCTGCATAAGACCGTGGGTGGAATGAGTCCTCCTCTGAGTGGGCGCACACTCTGAGCGTGTTGTGGAGTGTGTGCAGGTCCGTACGCGCTGCAGCCGACAGTCGTCTCTGTGAGCAGCTGCCTGAATTCTGACCCGAGCGAGCTGGAGAGTTCCCGCTTTCTCGGTGGAGTGGACAAACAAGCCGGCGTGTTACGTAACCACACAGAGATCGGTCCAGCTTCCTTGATGTGTGAGGGGGAGGAAGTGGGCTGGAAGGGAGGCGCAGGAGGACTCATCCAATGATCAGCCTTCATGCCACTGGGCCCAAACTGGTTGTGGCAGTCACGCTCAGGCTGGGAGGCTAATCACTGAGTGCTCTGGTTAACAACATTACTCTGCTCAGTAACTTCCACAGATTCTACAGTGACGGGAACTTCTCTTTCACTTTGCTCCAGAGGAGCGCCGCCGTCCAAAACCCTCCCCATGATGACTCCGCTGTCATCTTCCACCCAGCAGATAAAAGGCTCAGAAGAGGTTCATTGTATGTCACATGACATGCTGAGTAAAAGTAGTCATCTAATTTACAGATTTGATTTTCCAGTCTGCAGTATTAGACAAAAATCACTTCAAATTTAAAAAAATTGAACTCTAATCAAAAAAAAAGAAGATTTAAGGTTTTCTCCATTCTCTAATGCTAACACTAATTAACTGTATAATTAACTGTATCTGACAGAGTTTTAGCTTTTTTCCTGTTTTAAGCATGACACTTTTATCTGACATTTGCATTTAGGATATCAAAGAAAATGAGAGAAATTTCTACATTTTACTTGATCTAAAGAATTCAAATGTTTATGCAGTTTCTACAATTATTTAATGATCCACTCCAATCATCTTTTGATCTATTTTTAGAGTTCCCATTGGTCTTTTCATTATGATTAGGCTGTTTCTATTCTATTCTGTTAAAAAAAACCTGTGTCGGTTTGTTAGACATAGTTTCTGCAGAGCGGCAGTAGTTCATCAGAAATTCACCTCTATGTTGTGGGTGGGACTGTTGGCTGGACTAAGCCTTCCCTGACCTCCCATCATGCCTTTGCTTACACTCTTTCTTGCTAGTTTACAGCCCTCAGAACCCCAGCCTAACATTACCAGTGAAACAAAAATGTTGAGTAATATTGGAGCCATCCAGATGTACAGTTTTGATCCAGGTTCCAGGTCAGACAAGGAAAACAAAGACGTTCATGGATCTCTTTGTCTGAGAGTGGGTTCATCAGAATGGAGCGGAGCAGGAAGCTTGTATTGTATCGTCTTCTCCTAATTCACAATGATTTGAATAAAAAATACTGAGAAATGTAACTCTGAGCTTCATTTTCTTTATTATTGTCCTCCATCATCAGAAAAACGCTACAAAAAAACCATCAAAAATGTTCATTGAAGGGGTCTTTAGAACTTTTGCCTTCTTGGCAGATTAGTTTTATTATATTTGTGTTTTTTGCTTGATTGTTATTGAAACCAGGGCTGCTCAATCCTGTTCCTCATATCCACTACCGTGACTGTTTTCCAAATGTCCAAGCCCTGCTAGCTGCTGATCAGTTCAATCAGATGTCCCACATTCTGATTGAATAAACACACCTTGTGCAGGTAATCCGCAGCAAGCAATGCAGGGAGAGCTGGAAAACAGGCAGAGTGGTCGATCATGAATGAGCAGCTCTGATTTAAACACATCTATGTTTCTTAGAGGAGTTGTTCTTGCAGTGCAGGAAACTCCACAAAACGTTTCATAAAAAGCAAAAAGAGAAGCAACGTCAGCCAGTTTTTACTTTTGACTGAACAGCAGTATGTTTGTGAAGCTCTGCTGTTTGTGCAGACAAATACTGTGATGCTTTGAGTCCTTCTTCTCCTTCAACAGCCAAAGGCCAGATATTCTGTTTGAAATGGTAAAAAAGTTTTTTGCAAAATAGATCACAAGGAATCTGTGGAGAGGGTGGAGCATGATGACCTAATCTTACTGAGAGCCATCAATTATTCAATTGTTGGAGCAAGTCAAATATAGAAGCAGGTTTGAACTGTTCTCAGTAAGGCAGAGAGTAACACGTCTTTGTGAAACTCATCTGTGACAGAATGGAGACACAACAGAGACAGACTTTCAAACTTTCAGGAAGACTGAAGATTGATGAAGCATCACTGATCCCAATGGAATAATTAAAAATGGTTTTGATTAAGTGGTAAATGCTCACATCCACTGTCACAGACTGAAATTGCAGCACAACTACTCATTTTCACCTGTGGGCGTAAAGCAGGTGGAACAGTACAACATCCCGAGGAACATCAAATGAACATGATTCTGCTTGTCATTGCCCCACTTTGTCCTCCACTGGTTTTCTCAGTGTCAGTGATGCTCTGGTTCTCAGGGTGGAGACAGAGTTCTCATCTTTACTGAAGGTGGAAGCATCATGGGGATGATTAAGGACCAGATCTATGGGAGTAAGTCTGAGCTGCAGTTGTTTCAGGTCATTCTTGCAGAAATCTCACGAGTTTTTCCCCCCCAGCAGGTTGGTTTCCTCATCCTCTGCTGTCAGAATCAAGCATACATGTTCTCTATTTGGAGTTCAGATTCCTGATTCACGGAATAATGAGGAAAGAAATTGATACCAGGAGGCAGTTTCTGTCCTCTTTGTTTTTGTTTGTGTCATTATTATGTGTTTGTGTGTGCGCGCGCGTGTGTGAGTGAGCGTGCTGGATCTGCAGAGAGCTCGCCGTCGGCTCGTGCTCATTCTTCAGGCGCGTGAAGAGCCCCTTGGAGCTCGCGCTTGTTGTAAAAAAGCTTGTTTCCATGGTAACCGGAGGGGGTGATTTTAGTCCCCGCAGAAACTCAGATGCGCGCTCCACTTTCAGCGCGTAACCGCGCGCTGACGCGCCTGCAGATGATTGATGGATGGGCAGCGCGCGTCCTGTGTTGATAGAAAGCGCGAGGCAGCGCACTTCAAACAGTTCAAAGCGGCGCGCGCGGGCCAGCACCATTTGAAGGTGTCGCTCTCTTTGAAGACACACAAAATAATCGAGTCTACGTAAATGTGTCACGCGCATGGAGCACTGTGCACGTGTTTAATCCCAAATCTTTGATGCTGTCACACTGCAGTTCCGGCACCGCGCGCGCAGAGCAGCGGGAGCGCGCAGCACTACCGCGGCGCGCGTCACAGCTGTCAGCACCAAGGACAGCGGCGCTCAGAGTGGGGGAACAGCCTCCGGACCGACACACCGGAACCGTCACCACCGGGGAGGGTCTGACTTGGAGGGGTCCGGGCAGAGAAAAAAGTGGGGGGGCGCAGAAGGCGGTTGGACGTCCCAGCTGTCCATGACATGATCACGCGCATTCCTCCGCAGTGCTGTCGTTTTCTATCCTGGTTTTCTTTTACCTTCTCGTCCTCCCCTCCCTCGCGCTCACCGCCCACCTGGATCTAGTCCGCCTTGTTCTGTGTGAGCCGAGCCCCTCCGACAAAAGCGGCCGGGCTGCGCTGCGCCGTCTGCTCCACAAGATGCGCCTCTTTCTGTTGGCCGCGCTCTTCTCGTGCTCCTTCGCGCGGGCCGGCTGCGAGCCCAAGATCGTGAACATCGGGGCCGTCCTGAGCCAGAAGAGGTACGAGCAGGTCTTCAAAGACGCCGTGACTCAGGCCAACCAGGTCTACGGCAGGGACAAGTTCAAGCTGACCGCCATCTCTGTAACGCACAAACCCAACGCCATCCAGATGGCTCTGTCCGTGTGTGAGGACCTCATCTCCAGCCAGGTACCCCGCTGCCGCCCTCGCATGCGCGCCGCCACATCCCTATGTGAACAAATCCAGCAGATCCTCGCTGATCAAAGTTTCTGCTCGGCAGTAATTCTCTCGGTTCGGGTTCAAGCTCTACTTAAAGCCCCGGTTCTCCTAAATCCCATGCAGAACTGTGCTGACCCAAACCATTTAGCGCATTGTCCTCAGCTGGAACACAGTGAACTCGCAGATCCAAACGTTTCTGCAGCAGCTGGAGCAGCACGAGGAGGTTCAGAGGCAAACTGCTTCACCCTCCACAGATAAAAGATTTCTTTGCAATCACCTCAACAGTTGTGAACAACTAACAGGAGACAGGCGGTGTCTGTTGTTCAGATCTTTTCTGTTACGATCCTGCACATAAAGCTTGGTTTTACAGTTCTTGGCGCTTCTCTTTGTGCTAGATGCTCCTGTACCATGAGTAATGCATGAAGAGTGTGCGCGCTCCAGGAGCTGCAGCTCTCCCACACGCAGACCATGTTCTGCTGTGAAGACCAACACGGTTTCTGAGGCTGAAGGCTCTCATTTCTCTCCCACACAGAGCCAAGCACATGAAGTCCTCCATGTGAGGATGGCTGCTGCTGCATGTGTGGCAGCGCAGAAACCACCCATGCAGGCCCGCGGCGTACACTTCCTCTGATGAGCCTCCTGGGTGCTTTTTTTTTTATAGATAAACTAGTTTGATTTATTTCTTTTCTTCTGGAAATGTCTCGGGTCAAGAAGAAGAAGCTTCATCGCGTTAAATAAAAATGACTTCAGGCCTTTCTTCCCGTTCTTTGGTAATGGATCCGTTTATTAGAATAAAGAAACAAAAAGTGGGTGTTTATGCTAATGAACCATGAAAGCAGCTGTTATTTGCTTTATTTTTGAGGTGAGCAACTATCAAGAAAAAAATGGACTGTTGTTCATCAGAGGCTAAATTACCTCATTTCTGAGACCTGCTGTCATCAGATGATATTTTCCAGTATTTCCACACAGAGTCATAGATTTCTGGAAGAGGGTGCTGGACTGTTAACTGCAGATTAAGCAGCAACAGCGGCACACAGATGCAGAACAAGCGGTGGGGCTTTGGTCCAGGTGAGACGAGCTAGCAGGTGACAAAAGCCGCTCAGATGGACGGCGTGCGTGTGACAGATGGATGTGGTTTTGCTTGGAGCCATCCTTGGAAGATAGACCTCATTTTTGACCCAGCCATATGGACGGCTCAGATCCAGTAAGCCGAGCCCGGCCTGCTCTGCCAACTTTCCCCCCTAGCTTCC
This sequence comes from Oryzias latipes, assembly GCF_053564925.1. Classification (NCBI taxonomy): domain Eukaryota; kingdom Metazoa; phylum Chordata; class Actinopteri; order Beloniformes; family Adrianichthyidae; genus Oryzias; species Oryzias latipes. The sequence continues at coordinate 4,327,057 of NC_136248.1, forward strand.
CTCAGCTGCAGGCATCTCTGAAGACTGTCCTCAGTGAGGTTCGTTTCTTTAATGCACCACTTGGCCCTCAGTGACTGATGAGCGGCAGCCTCTCCGTTTACACACACAAAAACCCAGAACGACTTGAGTTGGTGTCACAGATTGATGCTTGCAGACACGCAGCATCAAACGCGTCCGTCTTCCCTCTGACGGAGAGGCCGGCGCTGAAGTTGACTTCATCCTGAGGTGGAAAACAGATGTGGGCGCCAAGCGTGAATTAGTGGCTCGATAACGGAGCATCTGCTCTGCTGAATGAGTCGAAAATGTCCCAGATTCCGTGAAGCAAATCATGCAATGTTTCTGGTGACTTGCTTGATTGAAAACTACAAAGGAAGAATTTACAGCAGCTGCTGCGTCCGTCCTGAATCCAAACGTACACATGGACTCAGGGCACTGCAAGAACTAACCCAGGATGCTGTTTGATTTGTTTTTAAGTCATATGCTACGGCAAACTGATGTCAAATGAAAACAAACTGACTTGTTTTGGGAAAATTCATCACTTCCAGAAATAATCTTCATGGGAAAATGTCAATTATACGCTTTAAAGTGAGTCTAAACTTTAAATCCAAAACAGATTGAGATCTGTTCCAGGTTTCTTCTCAACAAAGACTTTTAGCATCAGCAAAAGCTGCACTTACAATTTGCGGAGAACAACATTTGACAAAATACATTTTTTAAATTTGAAATTGGTTTATATCAAGCAACCAAAAGAAAAAAAACAACTAAAGCAGATAAACAAAAGAGATATACAGTACATCAATACACAGATCTTTCAAACTTTGGATCAATAATTTTGACTTAATTGGAAAGTGCACATATTTGCACTTATACATCAAATACATGAAACATGGAATTCATTAAAGGTAAAGTTTGTTAAAAGGAGTTAAATTGTTTGTTTGGAAGGGAAGACGAGAACCTTTTAAATCCCACACTTATTATGTTTCACTTTTTTATTGTACATTCCGGTTCTTAATTTCAATTTAGAGTTATTTCTACTTTACCAGTCCAAGTGCAGATCTCATATCAAATCCATAAGTAGTAATAAGAGTAGTAGAAAGACATTACATCGCTCCAGAAATAAACACCAAAGCAGCAGTCATGATGAGTGATCGCTGCTGTTTTTCTAGACGTAACTGTAAATATATATGAATGTCCGTTTAAAATTCTAATTCTTTTGTAATTTAAAGCAATCATATAAACTGTTGTTTATTTAACAACATTTCCACTGAAGCACAAAGAGCTGTGAGGGTGAAGCATTACGAAGGTCGTCAAACAGAAGTGAGTTAGATTTGTTAAAGATTGATTAAGTGTGTCCTTGACCTTTAAAAAGAGAAACATGCTTGTAACTAATAAAAGTCCTTATTTGAACGTTTCGGCAGAAAGATGGAGATCTAAAACAGTGGAGCAGAAAAAGTGCCCTCTGATCATCTCTTGATCTATTGTCAAAGCGTTCAGGGATTTTTTAAATGATGATTCTGCTGATTTTAGCCAAAATAAAAATACAAATGTGTCGTTTTCTTGGACATATGGTTCCTGTAGAGTCCAATAGAAATGTACCTCTGAGTTGTGGGCGGGACCGTTGGCCCAAAGTAAGCCCGTCCCCACTTCCCATAACCCATCTGTTTACACTTTGTCCCTCACACCCCCTTACAGCCCCTCACACCCCCGAGCTAAAATAAGCTTTGCAACAAAAAGGGTGAACAATACTGGAGCTGTCCAGCCGTCCAGTTCTGATCCAGATTCTAGCCACGACGTGGAAAACAAAGACGTTCATGGATCTGTTTGTCTGCAGGTGGATGCATCAGAATGGAGCAGAGCAGGCCCCCCCCCTGCCTGTTTTCTACATAACAAATATGACTTTTTTTATCTGCTACTGATTCACCACGGTTTGGATAAGGACACATGCAGTTTTAAGCTTCATGCCACAAAAACATAAAAACACCAAAAGCAGCATTTTCATCAGAGTGGCTCTTTAAAACCTCGACATGAACTTTGCAGCTCTTATGGGCATTGCAGCCTAACTCTCCCCCCACCTCAAAGTACATGACCTGCTTAGTTTCATATTCATGATAGAACACATGAAATATTCACTGCACAACCTGCAGGAGTAGCTGACCACATTCTGCTCCTCTGAGCAGTGGGACCTTCTACATTTGTAGAAACGAGGTCGTGTGTCGGGAACCTTCTGATGGGAACATTTCAGTCAAATGCCCCCCCCCCCCCCCCCCCCCCTTCTCTGTGTGTCTGCAGGTCTATGCCATCCTGGTGAGTCATCCCCCACAGTCCAACGACCACCTCACTCCCACGCCCGTCTCCTACACTGCCGGCTTCTACCGCATCCCTGTGGTGGGGCTCACCACCCGCATGTCCATCTACTCTGACAAGGTGAGTGACGGATGCTGCTGCTGGCAGGGAGGAGGTGGAGGAGGAGCAGAGGTGGCGGTGTGAAGGAGCATTACCCTGAGGAGTTCAGATTACATTAGGAACAACAGATTACATGGGAAAGGCAGACATCAATAATGCCTGGACTCAAGAAATGTACCGGCGAGGACCAGGATTCAGTCAAATAATCGCCAAAGCAGGACAGCAGGCGGGTGGGGGTGTTGCAGCAGAGGCTGCAGTTAAATAGTCCTCACATTATTTAACAAAGAACTTTTAGAGGTCACCCTGTTAATGTTTGTGGAGATGCTTCATCAGAGTTCCTGCATTTTATGTTGACTCCTCTCTAAAAAAAAAAAAAGCTGCAGTTGACCTTTGACAACCAAGAGACCATAAAGTCTCCCTGAACTGCAGGAGGTTTCCCTGACTTTAACTTACTGCCCTGCAAACAAAGGCCCCTTAGCAATAATTAAAAAATGTTTACTCGACTGGAAGATTTTCTTTGAATAAGCAAACAAATCTGCCAGTGGGGTAAGAAAAAAAAACTTGTTTTACAGAGAAATCTGGTTACCAACATGTTTTCTCAAACTAGGATTATTTCGCTTCTGAAAAACTTTCTCGAGGAAATACAAGTCTTTCTTAAGATTCAGTTTTTGCAGTGTGGGTGGTGTGTGTGGGGGGGTTAAACTAACTGACATTGGGACCTTCTAGTTTTTAAATGTCTTCATGATTTGGGATCTCCTCAGTCCTTACAACCCCCCAGAACTCTTAGAACCTCAGGTTCTGCTCTCTTATCTGTAGAACCAGGACTCAGCCAGGCCTCCTCTCAGAACCGTGGTTCTCAACTTACCTGAAGCTCTAAGAGTCTCTTTTTAAATGTAAATTAAAGATGCATTTTCGCTTTAGAACAACTCATTTAATTGACTTTTTTATTTGTTTGATTTTTAAGTATTTGATGGCTTTTCTAGTTCATTATTTGTAGATTTTCACCCCTCTCTGTGTTTTAATGACAGCCACAACGTTTCCCTCCATTTTTATGTTTGTCTTTTGTTTGATTCTAATGTGTTTCACGACTTTTCATTGTTTAAACTTGAATTGATTGTTTTAACAGCTTGTCTAGAAATAATGATTGATCAGAGCAGAAAGACAAATTCTTAAAAACGGATGGAAGAAATAACCAAGAAAATGCATGAAAATGTGCAGGTGCCCCCCCCTCACACGTGTCATCCATTAGAACAGGGGTGGGCAATTCCAGGCCTCGAGGGCCGGTGTGTCTGCATGATTTCAAGATAGCCTTTCCCTACTCATGACTGATTACCTGGTACAGGTGTGTCCAGCCAATTAGAACATGCCAGAGCAGGGTATGCTGGAAAACATGCAGGAATGCGGCCCTCAGTGCCCACCTCTGCATTAGAAGGTGTTAATCTTCTCATTTCCTGCCCCCCCCCCCCCCCCCCCAGAGCATCCACCTGTCCTTCCTGCGCACCGTGCCGCCGTACTCCCACCAGGCGCACGTGTGGTTCGACCTGATGCGCGAGTTCAACTGGAACCACATCATCCTGATCGTCAGCGACGACCACGAGGGGCGGGCGGCCCAGAAGAGGCTGGAGACGCTGCTGGAGGAGAGGGAGACCAAGGTGAGATGCCGCCACTGCCGGGAACCCCTTCCCCCTCTCCCTCCCTTCCCCCCCTCAGTGTGTGAGCGGGTGCGTGTGCACGAGTGTGCCAGGACCTGACTCCCCCCATGTGTGTGCACCCCCCCCCCCCCCCGTCGTCTGTCTGAACACATCTCCTCCTCACTGTTGTGTGAACATTGGCTAACATTCCCAGAGACATCAGCAGTGTCTAATGTGGTCTAATCTGACAAAAGTTTGTATGTTTATTTGCTCATCTTCACTTTGCTTTTCGCCATAGTCCAAATGATCCTGTGTCCTTCCACACTGGGAGCAAATAGCGGACTTTAAGGTGGGGCTGTGCAAACCATCACCCGTGTCTGTGAGGCAGAACCCGGATCTTCCAGATCCGTGGCAGATCATGGAAGTGTAGCCCCCGCGTTTGTGGGTCAGGGGGAGCGGTTGAGTTCTAGGTGAAGCGCCACCTTTCCAGAGAAGAGCTGATGCCATCTGCAACTCTGCAAGTGGCTGAGGAAAGATTCTCCTCCTCTTCTTCCTCCTTCTCCTCCGCCTCCTCCTCCTCCTCCTCCTCCTCTCTGGGGCTCTTTGCTGTAATTGTGTGGTGAAGTGAAATGTGTCCTGATTCAGAGATTTAATTAAATCAGAGGCTGACGAGATGCTGACACATGCCCGAGAGTCTGCGGAGAGCTGCTGCGCTCAGACAAAAGCAGGTCAGAAGGAAAGGCTGCAGGAAGCGCGTGCAGCTCACTTCCTGCATCAGAAAAGGAAAATCCTGTTTGAAAAGCCTCTTTTGAGAATCCCAGCACGCCCCTTTAAATCTCAGTTCGGATTAGCTCATTAAGCCCCCCCAATGTCGCTGCAGCCCCCCCCCCACACACACACACATTGGACAAACGCCCCAGGAGGTTTTTCGTCTCATCAGCAATGATTTATGGAGCACTTTTCTACTTTCATCAAAAGAAAATCAGGAAAACTCAACATGTGCGCCTGATGACTTTTGAAAGTCACAAACAGTTTTCATTAAACCACCATTTATGCCCCCCCCACCACCACCACAACCAGCTGCTCTCAAGGAAAAACCACTGTGACAGCTGTGAGCACATCCACTTTGTTTCAGTTCATTTATTCCGCAAATACTCACACAAACACACACACACACACACACACACACACACACACAAACACACACATTTGATCATAATCTATTTGACACGGATCATAATAACGGCTCAGATAATCAAAGAGCCGACATTCACTCAGTGCAACGGAGGTTCGTGAGGATAAAACGAGTTGGATGTGGATCTAGATGCAGCAGAGCCGAGTTTGGCTCAAAGACAAATCAAATTAAAAACATTCGGATCAGAACCAAACTAAGGCTTTGGGTCAGTTGTGGTTCAGGATGGGATCATCCGGGGGAGACTTGATGGAGGGTGCTAAGGCTGATGGCGCCTTGTGTGGAGCAGCTGACAACGAACTTAAGCTGGGGACGTTTTGACCTTAAACGGATGACCTGGGAAAGAAGGCGGGGATGTAGAACCTCCAGAACAGGACTGAGAATCAAACATAAGGAATAAAAACAAAACCACTGGACCTCATAGACTTGATGCAATCATTAAACTTCAGTTAGAAAAAAAGCTTTTTATCCGTCTTTAATCTGCTTCACATGTGATCAATAGACCAGAACCAAACCAGAACCAACATGTGAGAATAAGAGTGTCTGCTGCGGCATTGACAGCAACTACAATATGGATGATGTCACTTCCTGTCAGCTTTTTTTTTTCTCTGGCGTGTTCATTTCCTTGTGCCTGTAAGCATCAGTTTACTGTCAGTCCTTCCTGATGAAGGTGGGCCCTTTCTGTGTTTCCCTGTCGGCAAAGCATGGTGGCAGAGGGATCATAATGTGGGACTTTCTCAGCCCCAGGACTTGGATCCAAACATGATGTCACTTGTACAACTGAATTGAGCGTGAAAAGCTGCTGCCTCAGTGCAGCTCATTTTAACAGTTTTTATTTTCAAAAATGATTTTTGGTTTCTGTCATTTGTTCCGGCGCGGCCTCAGATGCTTCTGCTTTCCGTTTTTCACAGTTTCTGCAGAATCAGTTTTCATTCGGTGTGACACTTGTGCTGACGCTCCCCTGTGGCTGTCTTTGCACGACTTTGTTGACCCCCCTTTTTTCTTTTGGGAAAAATGCGTGAAGGGAGGGGCTCACGCCCGCGTCCTGCAGAGATGCTCTGGATTTCTGACTTCAGTTTGTGTGAAGGCTGCTGGGAAAGGGCTTGACCCTTCTCCTGTGGTGAGATGAGAACATCCAGCAAGGAAACAGATTTTGTTTTTAGCCGAAATATAAGAAAACACTCTTAAGCAGTAATAACAAGGAGGAGGTGCACAGAGGATCAAGCAGAATGTTCTGTAAATGTAATTGAATTAATGCTTTATTAATCTAAATGCATGATTTAGGAACTTGCAGCTCAGAGGCATAGTGCTGTTTGAACTCTTTTTAGTTCAGAACTCGCCAGGTGGTGTCTGGCTGTCTTCACACATATTTTATTGGAAGGTCATGGCGTGCACCATCAGTTACTTTAAGGAAATGTGTTTCATGTCTTGATGTGACTGTGACCATAATGAACACAATGTGAAATATTAATGCCTGCAGCTGATACGAAAATAGAGTTACTTGAAAATCCCTGAGGAGAAGATGGACGCTTTTCTGTAATCCTTGAGAAAAACTGTCCAGAGTGACGGGAGCAGCCGTTCCAAACCGTCCAAGCTGGTTTCTTCTGAAGAGCAGAACCAGCATCCTGAGCGCCGGGACTGAAGCAGCTCTCAGACTTCTCTTCTGATGTGAACAGGAGGATTTCTTGTCGGTTTGCTTGGACAGTGCACATAAGAGCAGAATGGGGGCGTGGGGTGTGAGCGTTGAAGCTGGCAGCTGTGAAGCAGAAACTTGTTTCTTCTCTGCGATTAAGTAGGTCTGGAGTCCTAAAGGACGTCTGCTCATGTGTGCGACCGCTCTACCACCGGCGCAGCAGCCCAGGGCGCCATGAAAGCACTGCAAACAGGTGCACGGCTCACGCCTTTGTTTGCCTGACTGAGACAAACGGTGTGGGGATGATTCTGCGCAGACGCAGCTTTGGAGGACATGCTGAACTTGTGTTTAGCTTTATAGGCTCTGTTCCATAACTAAAAGAAGAAAGTGGGAGGGGTTTGGGTTGAATCTGACGCAATGTTTTGGTCTATTTTCTGCCTAAATGACCTACAATGAATGAGTTTTTCTTCTTTTTAGATGCAGTTTCCACCGAAATGTTCTAGGTCAGAGTGAGAGTTTCTGAACTAAAGGTTGTGACCTTTGACCCCGCCCTCTTCTGACAGGGTGTTGTAGTCTTGAGCCACTGATGTTCTTTGCAAGCCCCACCATTAAAGATCCCAATTTGAAGCAGAAAAGTGGAGATTTGTTGGAATGCTTTACTGCCCTCCATTTTCAACTGTTTATAATATTTTTCTGTGTCTGCATATTTTCTCTGTGCACATTACTCATCAGAATAAAAAAAGGAACTATGAAAACCTCGACCAACTGTCCTATGACAACAAGCGAGGACCTAAGGTATATTTGCATGGTCAATGCACGCCGCCCACCAACTTTCCGAACGTAGCAGCTAGAAACCAGCCCAGACCAGTCACCAGCCGACCCAGAAATGCCCCTCTCTTGGTAGCACGTGTTTGGTTTTTACTTTCAGACATTTCCCCATGGTTTCAATGACGAATGGTTTTGTTATGAAAAGCTTTCATTTTCGGTTATTCCAGAAAAAAGGGAGATGGGAAGAGCGTCCTGCTTTTATGATTTTCATTTTCTCCTTCAGTAAAGGAGTGCATGTCCTCAGAACACACACGCTCACACAAAGACAGTTTGCAAGCTCATTCCTTTGTGGAGGTCCGGTAGTGTGGGAATCAGACTTCTTCCCGTTCCGTAGCACTTCCCTAGTTCTCAGCAGTTTGTTTTTTTATTTTTTCGTTGAGGGGAAACACTCCCCTCTTCCCCCCTTCACCTGTTTTTAGTTACTGGTTGCATTGACCTTCTTCCCCCCCCCCCCCCCCACCACCTAACACATGCACGTTCTCTTTTGGAGCCTTGATAATCCTCAGTTTGCATGCAAACAAATGCAAAAGTCTTTTTTCCCCCCTTCAAGCTTTTTCTTTTTTTAGTTCAGCCGGTTCCCCTGGATCGCTTTTCCTTTTTAATCTCTGTGTCTCGTTTTCAAACGTAATCGACCAAGCTCGAATCCAAGCAGGTAAAGAGGCAGCATGGCGTCTGGGGTAGGGAGAAGTAGCTGGCTTGACCTTTCTTATGCCCCAATCACAGGCAGAGAAAGTCCTCCAGTTCAGCCAGGAGACTAACTTAACTGCCCTGCTGCTGGAGGCTAAAGAGCTGGAGGCCCGAGTCATCATCCTGTCTGCCAGGTGAGCTTTCTCCGGTTCATGGTTCTAGTTCTGGAAAACACTCATACATGAGCAGAGAGAACAGAAACGTAGACGTCGTTCCTAAAGAGCCTTTCAATTCCTAACACAGGTACTGTTGTAGTTTTAGCACTGATTTATGAGGAGTGGGTCTACAGAAGATGTAAATGTGTGCTGGATGATTTTAAAAAATGAATGTCTTGAATGTTTGGGTCTTAAATCGTTGAAGTTCCACTTCAGTGGATTTCTTTTGGAGTAATAGACTCTCAAAACGAGCAAAAAGATCCACAGAATAAGGATCTCTGTAGTGCCTTTCACTTCTCCATTTCAGCAGAAACGCATATCTAACAGTCATACATTGCTTTTGAAAAGATTTACTCCCAACAGTGAAAGAAAATATATATATCGCTGCAGAAATTCACCAGCCTTTTTGGAAACATTTAGACTTTTCCAATGTGTTGAATAAATGTAATGTAGTCTAAGGCAGTGGTCCCCGATCCCAAATCGGTATCATTACCGGTCAGGGGACATTTAGTACCGGGCCGCAGAAAATAAACAAGACAAAATAAATGTTTTACATTTTATTTATGAATTGGTTCTGAAACAAGTTTTATATTGGGAAACTACTGGATTCTCACTTTCACATTCGAACCCATTCTTGAAGGAGGTCAAGGGTTGACTGTATATGAGAACTGGACTGATTAAAACCCTTGTGCTATCTTAGATGACCCCCCCCCCCCCTTCCATTGACGTGTTCTCCCTACCATGACAAAGGTGGATAAAGGTGGAAAGATTTCATGTAATCCATGGACACCAGTGAAGATCACAAATCATTGAAGAAAAAAGGTTCAGCGCACTGTCTAGTGGGTCTAGATGACCCAATCCCAATGTTAAAGTGCCTAGGATTCCAAACAGGAAGTACCTGCTGGTTTTCTAAGAGGACAAAATCCCATAGACTTCTACGGAGAAATAAACAGCTGTTACTCCGTCATTCTATTGGTCAGAAGAACCATCCTGGCTCGGAGACGTTTCTTAGCATGTTCTTGATAATTCTCACTTTCTTCATGACTTTTTTTTTTCTTTATGTTATTTAAGTTCTAAACCAACCAATCAGACATCTCAATATAAGCATGTGTTCTCACATGCAAAATATGAAGGTTTGATTGACAGATCTGATTGACAGATTCCCAAGTAGTAGGGGTGTGGCCTTCCAACAAGCTCACTCCTGATTGGCCAGAATAGTTACCATAGAAACAATGACTAAGACCCACTCTGACAAATCCCTGCTTAATGACATCATCTGGCTCCAACATGGCAGTCTCCATATATGGCGACGGAATTGACTTCATTTCTTTGGAGCCGTAAGTAAAGTTATTTTCAAGACAGTGCGCTGAACCTTTTTTCTTCAATGATTTGTGATCTTCTTCTGGACTAAGCTCAAGTTAACTAAAACAAACATTTTTGGAACATTTCTTTTGGCGGAAAAGATCCAGCGAGGAACCTTAAAATAAAAGAAATCTGCATTTAACAGACAAAAACCCAGGAGTCTTTATTTCAAATATGGATTTATAGTGACAGTTGTTCCCACAGACCATGTTAATAATGATGCAGAATATTCAGCAACCTGTTGTCTAATGTTACGAGGATGTTGCTAATGTGTTGTTTAAAAGGTGGATTCAACTTTATTATTACATTTAAAAATGCCAATTTAGTTACCGTTTCTTCTTTCTTTGTTTTTTTTTGTCTCACTTTTATTTGTCGGACATTGACGTCTGATTTTTAGCTTCTACTTAGACAGTTATTGGTTGAAGGAAAATCCATATCATTTTTAATTTTTCTTTCACAAAATCAAGCAGCATTATATAGAGGATGAAGATGAACTTTACACTCAAAGGTTATGGGCCAACTGGAACCAAAAAAACCCAAAAACATTTTCAGGCCCCCTTCAGCCTCACAGGCCGGTCCATGAAAATATTGTGTGACATTAAACTGGACATTTTTTTAAACTTGATTTTTTAATTATGTCTGTCATTACTGTTTGTTTTCCCAGCGAGGAGGACGCAGCTGCGGTGTACAAGGCCGCCCGTTTCCTGAACATGACGGGCTCAGGCTACGTGTGGCTGGTGGGGGAGCGGGAGATGTCGGGTAAAGCCCTGACCGAGGCGCCGGACGGTACGTTCATCCAGCAGGGATGACCGCTGGCTGGGGGAAAGCAGAACCCACAGGGTTCAGAATGAAACCACGACCATGATGGTTCTCTTGTTCAGGGTTGAGTGTTCAAATGTGACGTGTGTTTGTGTTGAAGTCCTGCTCATCTGTGTTTCTTGTAAAGAGACCGTTTTGCAGCAGATCTGACTGAAGGGTAAGCTGCATCTGTTCTTGTCTTCATGTTGGTGCAAAAACCACAATTTTAATCTTTTTTTTCCAGCAAAAAAGAGCTGGTTGTAGTTTGTTCCCAAACATATCTGCCTTCCACATGCTCTGTCATCTCATCATCCAACACCTCTTTGAGCTGAAAGACATCACCGTCCATAAGTGTTTTAAAATCATAACGTCAGCAGGTTGATGATCAGTTTTTTTCACTTTTGTTGGCTTCAAACAGTCGTTCTTTGTGGGTTGGACTCCTCTGTGTCAGAGTTTAAGGTCCCAGCTAATTAGCTTGCTTATCTAAAGCTACGCTTTTGAGTTATTGACGCTTATTTTTACCTTTTAAACATACTGATTAATGGTCTGATTGTAGCTGCAAACAGCTTGCTCTGAGGAAAGTCAAGAGACTGTCATGTGCGGGGGTGGCTTGAGAGCCGGTAGGACCCAGAATGCAGAGGCGGAGGCACACGGTTCAAGGGCAAGGGGTTTAATGCGAACAAACAAAAGGCGCTGCAGAGCAGGATGACAAAAAACAAAACAAAACAAAACTCACTGTGGCGTGGCGAGGGACAAGAAACGAGGACCATGGCATGACATGAACACCAGACAGGGATAATGGACCAACACAGGAGGAAGGCAGAGACAAGACTTATATACAGACAGGGCAGACAAGACACAGGTGAACACGATCAGGGCACATGGGGACCAAACGAAGTAAAACACAAGAAACAAGACAAGACAGGAAACCTTTCAAAATAAAACAGGAAACAGAACCAAACAAGACAGGACAAGAACTAAAGCGAAAAACAAGACAACAAACTGAAACCATGACAGAGACGCTGCCTTGACTAAGATGCAGTGGATGATCCAGACACCTTAAACCAGTAAAAAAAACCAGGAGCTGGTTCTCACTGAGGGATTGAACAGAGATACGTTTGACATTTGCTCCAGATCTTCTCAGAAGTCTGCATTTTGCTGTGATGGAGCCCTGAAATAGTTGCTACAGGTCTTACAGAAGAACAGAACTGATGCCCAAAGGAAGCAGCAGTAATCATACATTTAATTTGAGTTTTTTTCTTCCTTAAATGCTTCTGAAACAACAGTTTTGAGCTGGTCCTCTTGGCATTTAGGAAACATCCAGGATGGATTATGATGCTGTTGAGTCAGATGTTGCATCTGAGGCAGAGCAGCAGGAAGTCTTTGCTCAGGTGGGGGATTGTCTTTGCTGTCTCAGGGCTGATCGGCCTCCAGCTCATCAACGGGAAGAATGAATCGGCTCACATTAACGATGCGGTGGCCGTGGTGGCTCAGTCCATCCAAGAGCTCTTTGAGAAGGAGAACATCACAGAACCCCCCCGAGGATGTGTGGGAAACACCAACATCTGGAAGACAGGACCCCTCTTCAAGCGGTGAGACAAACATTTCCCCTTTAAAACAACATTTACTGCAGAACTGGTTAAACTAGAATAGAAACAAGAAGCACCATGTTCTCGGTTACACTTGAAAATAATTCTACTCCTATTTATTTGCTGAAGATGCATTTATTTTATCCAGTTTTTATCAGTATGCACATTATGCACTATTATTATTGATAGCAGAATGTCTGGAAACAAAAAGTTACTCAGATTTTATTTACAAGTTTTCAATCACATTTCTGTATTTACAGTTATTTATAACGAACAACTATTTTGGCAATGATATTATTAAAATGTTTTTTTTTTTTTTTTACTGATTAGCTTTAAAGCGCAGAAACTATATACTTTTCAAGCATAGCCTTCTTTTGACTGTAATAGCTGCAGCTCTGCAACACCACAATCTAGGCTTTTTTGTTGTTTTGGAATAAATTTCTGATGTTTGGTAGTTTTTTCACTGATTTCCTTTTTTTAAAGTTACTTTAAACTAGGGCTGCACGATATGAGGAAAACCTGCGATATGCGATATTAGTGATCAATGTTGCGATAACGATAAATTTGTGGTAAATAAACAAATAGAAAAATAAACAAAAACATCATTCCCATTTCATTGCAACAGTTTAAAAATTATACTCCAAATGACCCTCATCGACATGGGGGACAAACATCTAACATAATAGGCCTCCATCTGATTGGTCAAAGCATAAAGGGATTTATTTGATTCGTTAAATGCTTCAAGCTGCTAGAAGATTGTTTTAACACATTTTGGGTTTGCGATTTATTGCGATATTCGCCGTCTTTTGCAATATGCATATTGCAGAGCTGGATATTGCGATAACGATAAATTTGCGGTATATTGTGCAGGCCTACTTTAAACCAATATTTGGTTGACGGCGTTTTACTTCTTCTTAAAGACTCACTCTGATGAAAATTGTGTTTTTAACATGTTCTTGTGGTATTTTTCTGATGATGGAGGACGTGTAAAGAAAATTAAGCTCAAAATTGCATTTCTGCGTATTTCTTTATTCAAATGGTGAATCAGAATTAGATGAAAAAGCATGGTGATGTTGAAAATACACTGGGGAGGGGCCACAAGCTCCCTGCTCCGCTCCATTCTGATGCGTCCAGCTTCAGACGTCTTTTGTTTTCCTCGTCTTAGCTGGAATCTGCATCAGAACTGCCCGACTGATAGCTCCAATATTGCTCACCATTTCTGTTGCATGTTCAGTTGTGGGTGTGAGGGGCTACAAGCAAGAAGAGTTTTTAAACAAAGAAATTATGAAAAGTGGGGCAGGCTTACTGTGCCCCAATGGTTCCGCCCACAACTCAGATAGTTTCTGAACTACTGGAGAAACTATGTCCTAGACCTAGAGGACAACGCTGAGTTTGGCTAAAAACGTCATAATCATAACTGAAACACCACTGAAAACGCTTTGAAATAGATCCAAAGATGATCGGAGTGGGACTTTAGAGTGGTTTAAAATTAAAATGAAAGATGCTGTCATTTGAGTACATATCTTGTCTGTATTAATCTGAAATCTATAGGAGCTAGAGATAGAGATATTGTTTATTGATCCCACGTTGGGGAAATTCAATTATTACAGCAGTTCAGTGCAAAATAGAGAAAAAAGAAGAACAGCAATGTGCAAAAAGAATGAAAAGCTGTTTAAAAATGTGCAAAAATGCAAAAGTAATGACATTTAACAACAACAAGAATCTACACCTATATACACTAGTAGGACATAACATTTGTTATACATAAAATAAAAATTAAATAAAGTAAAACACAGAACATTCGGATGGGCTATGGATGCATGATAAATTGAGGCATTGCACAATCTAACAGCTGTTGGAATGAATGACCTGCGGAACCTTTCCTTCCTACATGGGGGGTGTAACAGTCTGCAACTGAAGGAGCTGCTCACCGCCTCCACTGTCTGATGTAGTGGGTGAGAGGTGTTGACCATAATGGATGTTAGCTACTTTAAAAATGGCTCAACATCTATGTTTCTGCAGAAATGATGAAAATCTGCAGATTCTCGTCTTGTTTTGGCTCAAATTCAAAAGTGTCTTTCCCAAGGACAAACTTTCAGCAGATCCACTCACTAGTTACTTCTGATGAGCATCAGAAGGATTTCCAGCCGGTTGAACAGTGGTAAATTCTCATGTGTCGTCAGTCACAGTGTAACAGACAGACCGCCCAGAAAGCCGGTGCTCTCCTGATGCAGAGGTCACGAATCCAAACAGGCCCATCTTTCTTTGTCTGCAGGGTTCTGATGTCGTCCAAGTATCCAGAGGGCCTCACAGGACGCGTGGAGTTCAACGATGACGGAGACAGGAAGTACGCGCACTACAGCATCCTCAACTATCAGAAGAGTCGCCTTGTTCAAGTTGGCATTTACAACGGCACGCAGGTGAACGTCTTTCAGGAGCTCAGGTGCATTCAGGGACATTTTTCCCTTCAACTGCAAGTTATGCTGCACGCAGAAAAGCAAAAACAAAATCCCTGACAGCTTGAGGTGATGCACATCTGTTACTGTTTATTAGCAGAGAAAACAAATGATGATAGATCTGACATGATGCACCGTGGCACAGACAGAGGGATCTCAAGGAGTCACCGGTGAAACGGATGTATTGGATATTAGATATGTTCATAAAACAAGGCAGACAGAACTGGATGATAAGACAATGGATTCAGTCACATTTGAAGCTAAATCACCTCTAAAAAGGAACCAAAGACACTAGAATGACTCTTTTACTGTGTCTTTCAGCAAACTCTTCTCTCTGGTGGTTTTATTATTGTAACACGTTTTCTTTAGTGGCTAAATTTAATACTGACTCAGACAGGAGCATGAAAAATGGTTTCATTTTTGTATCCAGGACAAAATGTTTCCCAAAGTGACCTCAAAGAGATGAATAGCCACCAGACGAAAAAAAACCAAACATCTATGAATATTTTAGCTCTCCCCCAAAAAACCTGACACCTGCAATGATTGTGATCCTGAAGACACATGAAAGAATACAAGACAAAGCAGACACACAAAAGGATCCAAGTTGTTGTTTTTCAACTGTTTTTCAATTTTAAACCTGCAGGGTCTTTTTATAGTTAAAACAGTCTGTCATTGGCATTAGCTACTAGCTTTGCTGCTCAAATGGGCTAATTTAAAGACTAAAGCCCCCAAATTATGACAAGTGCGTGTGAGAAAGATCCACTTCAAACTCAGGTGAATCTGATGATCGACCTCCTGCTTCCTGGTGTAAGGGAAGATTTATTGATGTTAACTCCAGCTCCTGCTGTCTTTTTTACACTAGTAACCTTTTTCCTCTTCAGTGGACGAAATGAGTTTAGATCTTTTGCTGATATTGTAGGTTCATCCATGTAACCCTCGTTCTATCCTAGGCACTTTAACATTGGGAGTTGGGTCATCTAGACCCACTAGACAGTGCGCTGAACCTTTTTTCTTCAATGATTTGTGATCTTCACTGGTGTCCATGGATTACATGAAATCTATTCACCTTTATCCACCTTTGTCATGGTAGGGAGAACACATCAAAGTAAGGGTGGGGTCATCTAAGATAGCACAAGGGTTAAAAAGACACTGACAGTACGTCATCTTAATGATAGATTTATTTAAACAGTGAGAGATTAAAAATAATCATGAAGAAAATTAAGAAATCCAAGATTTGATATACATTTATTTGCATTTCTTCAAAGGAAATAAATATCTGGTCCCCTAGTAATCATTAAGAGTTCTTTCTGGTTCACACAGACCAGTTAGACTCTCCTATGCAACCAACCTGTCACCTGAATTGAAGTTTGAACTAATCACCTGTAGAAAAGACTCCTGTCCACAGAATCTGTCAGACTCCAAACTCTCCAACATGGAAAGACTAAAGAGCTTTCAGTGAATTTAAGGGAGAAGATTGTAGACCTGAACAAGACCAGACTGTAGTCAAAGCAGGTGGAACCACAGTCACCAAGAAAACTGTTGGAAAACTGTACAATTATTTCACATCTTTCAGAGCTCACATAGTCCCCCTGCTTAAGAAGACACGTGTCTTTCGTTTACCAATGAACACCTTCATGATTTAGATAATGATTGGGAGAAGGTGCTGTGATCTGGTAAGAACCGAAATGGAGCTCTTTGGCATCAACTCAACCCCTCGTATTTGGAGGAAGAGAAATGCTGCTGATGAACCCAAGAACACCATCCCCACCATCAACCACGGAGGTGGAAACATGATTTGGGGGAGTTTTTTCTAAACAAAGCTGCTTTATCATGTAGATGGGAGGATAGGCGGAGCTATGTACCATCAAATCCTGAGTGACAACCTTCTTTCTTCCACCAGGAGGCCTAAATTGGGGGGTTGATTGGTCTTCTAATGGAATAATGACCTAAAACAAACCAAGCTAACCAAGGTATGGCTAAAAAGAAGCACATTAAGGTCATGGATTGGTCGAGTCAGTCTCTGGACCTCCATGGAGAGAGCTGAAGCTCAGAGTTGCTAAGCAACAGCCACCAAAATGTGACTGATTTAGAAGTCATTTGTAAAGAAGAGTGGAGCAAAATTCCTCCTGAAATGTGCAGAGACCGGCTCATCAACTACAAGAAACGTCTGACCTCTGTGCTGCTAATGAGGGTTTTGCCACAAAGTATAAAGTCTTTCCGCAAAGAGGGTTCAAATACTTATTGTCCACAATGAAAAGCAATAAATTTAAAATAAATTCTTTAAAGTGGATTTCTTGATTTTCTTTGTAATTTTCTATCTCTTGCTGTTCAAATGAACCTACCATCAGGATGACAGACTGGAAATTACTTTTTAAGTGGGCATTCCTTCAATATTAGCAAGGGATCAAATACTTATTTCCTCCACTCTATGAGAGATGAGGAGAAATTATTCCACTTCTCTTCTTCCAGATCCCAAATAAAATAATTTTCAGATCAATTTTTATCCATCAAATTCATTTTTTTATGTGTCAGATCTTAATGGAGGTCCTATTGACAGCATGTTGCTCCTTCACCCTGAGTTACAGGGATTGTGTGTCAGAGGCCGCAGGGTGAACCTGTCAGGCTGCTCTGAGGGGAATCAGCTCTACGGCTCCCTGTAGGAATGATAAGTTATTCATTCCTGAGATCCAGTATGTGAGGGGACGTGAAAAACTGCTGAGCTGTTTCACCGTGACCCTGACTCATTAGCCATGCTCACCCGCAGTGTTTCCGAAGCAGCAGGCCTTCTGTCAGCACTCACCTGTAATCCCGCTCCCCTGCAGGTGGTGATGAACAATCAGCGGAAGATAATCTGGCCTGGAGGAGAGACGGAGAAACCACAGGGCTTCCAGATGTCCACTCGGCTAAAGGTGGGGTCCTTTGCTGAGCTGCTGCAGCGTGACAGTGGCGTCCACACAGGCACGGTGTGGATCTGGGCTGACGTGCCGCCGCCGGACAGCTCTCAGGGATGTGTGAGGCACGGCGGAGTGAAGCCGATCCTCTGCTGACGTATCTGTTCTGACTTTTATCCCTTCCTGCTGTCTCAGAGAATCTTCACTGTGACCTCGCCAGTAACTCGTCTGTCACTCTGTGTTTTCATGTGTCTGCTCACTGCTGAGCTTCTCCCAGTGTTTCTCCTGCTCATGTCTCGCAAAGAACCATCAGATCAACAGCTCAGTGTCCTGTCTGCTGCAGATAGTGACCATACACCAGGAGCCTTTTGTGTATGTGAAACCCACCATGCTGGATGGGACCTGCAAGGAGGAACTGACCCTGAACGGAGTCCTAATAAAAAAGGTCATCTGCACGGGGCCCAATGAGACCATCCCAGGTAAGAGTGAGACATTTTCATGGCTGTGCTTCGGTTCGGCTCGTGGAGGATTGCTCTGCTTTTGGTGTCACAAACATCATTGTTGCTTTTCTTTCAGGGCGCCCCATCATACCTCAGTGTTGTTATGGATTCTGTATTGACCTCCTGATCAAGTTGGCGATGACCATGAACTTTACTTATGAGGTGCATTTGGTGGCCGATGGAAAGTTTGGAACTCAAGAACGGGTGAGTTTTACTTTAAAGCCTTTTACTGAATGACGCACGCTTGGTGTGCTGACAGAAACCAATCTTTTTCTGGTTTTGCTCACACCAGCGATCCCCAACCCCCAGGCCGTAAACCAACACTGGTCAATGGAACAGTTGGTATCGGGCCGCAGAGGAAAAAAGAGCACATTTAATTTATAAACTGATTTTGAAAGAAGTTTTATTTACATCCGCTACTTTCTTAAAGCAGCTGAGTCGACCACTAAACTAAAACCTCCAAGCTAGCAAGGTTGACAAAAAACAAACATGTTTGAAAAGTTTCTTTTGGCCGAAAAGTTCCAGTGAGGAAACGGAAGAGCCTTCGACTTCATACGTACATGCCTACAGACTGCCAGTACACACCCACAGACTGCCAGTACACGCCCACAGACTGCCAGTACACACCCACAGACTGCCAGTGCACGCCTTCAGACTGCAAGTACATGCCTACAGACTGCCAGTACACGCCTACTGACTGCCAGTACACGCCTACAGACTGCCAGTGCACGCCTTCAGACTGCAAGTACATGCCTACAGACTGCCAGTACACGCCTTCAGACTGCAAGTACATGCCTACTGACTGCCAGTACACGCCTACAGACTGCCAGTGCACGCCTTCAGACTGCCAGTATACACTTACAGACTGCCAGTACACGCCTACAGACTGCCAGTACACGCCCACAGACTGCCAGTACACACCTACAGACTGCCAGTATATGCATACAGTCCTCTGATCATCATTCATAAGCATTCATCCACCAGTGGAACCACACTGGAGGCAGGGAGGGTAAGGTGTCTTCGAACCCTTTGATCATCGGCCAACCTGCTCAGCTGCTGGAGCCACATGAGGCGCCTTATTGTGTGGAAAGTGAATTCTAAGGTAGCATTCAGGTTAGAAGTTGAAAAAGATTTGAGCTGACACACAATAGCTCTGTCAGAGTAAATATTTCCATCTACAAATGAACAGTAGACTTTAAAAATACTCTGGAGACACAGTTTGAGTTCTCAGCATCCCGGGTGGTTTGTTTGGGAACTTGCAGCAGCACACATTTTAGCCAAGATGTTTTGTCGTACAGACTTGTTCCGTGTCCTTACATTCACAGCTGAGCTGCTGTGTTGTGTTATACTTATCTTCATGTTAGATTAGTGAAGCCCTGTCACCATGTGTTTGCACATGTGAGCAGAGGGATCAGAGAAAGATGTGCATGCCTTGCTGCTAAATGCAAACGCTGCTAACTCTGGATAATGGATGCATGGCTGATCCCTGACTTCCCAGCCCTCTTTGACGCCAGCTTGCCTCTTCATTGGTTGTGCAGCTTGGGGGTTGGCTGCACGCTGAGCACAGCCTCTAAAATCAGCCTCAACATCCCAGTGAATCACAAATTCCACTGGGGCAGAAATCATTCAACGCTGCATGTTACGGGACGTCCAGTGTGCAGCAGCTCAAAGATCCCAGTTGGTGTGAGTTAGTGGCATTCTGGGCATGCATGAAGGATTCTTCCATGTTCCTTTAAGCCTGACATTTCTTTGAAAGCTGGTTTTCAGATGCTCTACGAGTGCAGTTTACTTTAAGGAGAAAAAAGATGTGTCACTCTGGACGCCCTCCGTCAACCAGATGGACCTGTTCACTCACATCAACGCAAATATCACACAACAACACTTTTATGGAGAAAACAACCTCAATAAAACTGTGAAAATTGTGCTTTTTGTTCAGATTGTTGTGTCATTCTTATAACTAAGTCGTATGTTAAGAAACGATCCAGTTCTTCAGTATTTGGGTCCAACACAAACTTCTTTTCATGGCAGAAGTGAACAACGTGAAGGCACAATCCTGATTGAGCTTCTTCTAATGTGTTTGAGCAACATCCTGAACCCACGTTTGTGTGGTAACATAAACTAATCCAAATACTGGGATAGAAGATACATGGACTTAACGTTGAATAGGAATAAGCCCAGAACCATGGTTAGTGTGAGGGCATAGTTCAGCTTTCTTTTCCTACAGAAACTGTGAACCGCAGGGACCAGCAGCTCCACTCGATTCTCACCTTGTACTTGTAACACATCCTGTCTATTTTCACTCAAACCCCAGATGTCTGTGAACATTCAGAGATGTGGGCACTGACAGTAACAGCTGATTCTCTCTCTTCTGTTTGGACCTCAGGTGAACAACAGCAACAAGAAAGAGTGGAATGGGATGATGGGAGAGCTCCTGGGGGGCCTGGCTGACATGATCGTGGCCCCACTGACTATAAACAACGAGCGAGCCCAATACATCGAGTTCTCCAAACCCTTTAAATACCAAGGTCTCACCATCCTGGTTAAAAAGGTCAGTTTGTGCCCCGAGCCATGAGATGTGAAGTGTTGAGTACCACGAGGGAAATACAACAAAAGGACACTCTTAAGCATTTGGTAGAAATTTTAGTCCAAACTGACGTTTCTCATAGTTGAAGAGGAGGTTTCTGCACATATCAGGGGGAATTTTGTTCCACTCTTCTTCACAAATGACTTCTTAATCAGTCAGATTTGGTGGCAGTTGCTTAGCAACTCTGAGCTTCAGCTTCCTCCTTAGGTTTTCTATAGGATTGAGGTCCAGAGACCCGCTGAGCCACTTCATGACCTTGATATGACTTCAGTCATGTGACCTGCACCAAACAGTGGTTTAATGGTGGCAGCTTACCATTCAAAAGTTGCTCGTAGATCTTGCAAATGATCATGTTTATTTGTTCAAATACACAAACTCGTTTTGTCTGGATTTTACTTTTAGAAAGATTTAAACAAAAGAAGTCCTGGTCTGTGTCTCCATTGATCTGTTTATCTGATGAGCTGTGTTGGGAAAGTTACTTTAAAGACCCACGCCAAAGAAAATGATGTTTTTGCTGTTTTTTACATGTTTGTTTGAGAATCTTTCTAAGAGAGGACACATATATAAAGTAAATTAAGCTTTAAATTGCATTATTTAATTCAAATTGTTGTGAATTAGGAGGAGACCAAAAAAAAATGCCTTTGGAGAAGCTTGTAGGAGTGACAAAGGGGCTACAATAAGTGGGTCACAAGCGGGGGTGGAGCTATAGGGGGGCAAAGGGTGAGTTGCTCCCCCTCCATGTAAAATATTCTAGCTCCACCCCTGGCCACAAGCTTCCTGGCAATGCAATAGCCATAGTTACTCACAGCTTAATCCAAAAAAGTTAGCTACTGAATTACTGTCAGAAAAGTAGATAATCACCAAGAAGAGTATTTGTGTTACTGTGAAAACATGACTGTGCATCAAAATGTCAATTTTCCGAACAATTTTCACAGGTCAGTTGAAAAACTCTGATTGTAGCCAAGCATTACGCAAAACCCTTTCAGTCTGGGTAATGTGAGCAGAACTGCTAAATTACTGTCCAGCCTGGAGTTTGAACCCCAGTTGAGCAGTCAAGTTACTTAACCCAACAAGTTACGACCAATGGGATTCAGAAATGAAAGAAATCTGCATTTATTGGTTTCTATTCATTTATCGCCGATTAGAGTTCCCATATTTAGTTTAGCAGTGTCATGCTGTCTTCCTGTGCAAATTAACAATTTAAAGACTGACAACAATTTGAGAATTTTGTGTCAGTAAGAATGTTTGAACGGGTTTTTCCGTGTGGTTGTCTCCTAAAGTGAAGTACCACAGTAACCCGCAGTGGTGTGTGTGTTTATAGGAAATCCCGCGCAGCACTCTGGACTCGTTCATGCAGCCGTTCCAGAGCACGCTGTGGCTGCTGGTGGGTCTTTCGGTGCATGTGGTGGCGGTGATGCTTTACCTTCTAGACCGGTTCAGGTACAAGGAGGACTTGTTTGTGTGTGAATGTGTGTCCATGTATGTGCATAGATGCCAATCCACGTCTGGATCAGCGTGTGTGTGTCTGTGCACTCCTGAGCTCTGCAGATCTTCCCTCGTGTGGAGGACATGGACGGTAGAGCTGAAGATTGGCTTCCACCATCCCACCGCTTGCTCTGTCCCTGTGCTTCTGCCTGTTGTCTCTCTCAGAACCTCCTCTGACTAGCTTCACTTGCTCTTGTTCAGACGTTTCTGAATCTGCCCAGCGTTTCCTGCCCTGTGCTCCTTTCATACAGTCTCTCATTTCCCATTATGCATCCCTTATGATCTCCCTCTTCCAGTCCGTTTGGAAGATTCAAAGTAAACAGTGAAGAAGAAGAGGAAGATGCCCTCACCTTATCATCCGCCATGTGGTTCTCCTGGGGAGTGTTGCTGAACTCTGGAATTGGAGAAGGTGAGGCAAAGTAGGAGGTGATGGCTGAGTAAAAAAAACTGCTTCTGCTTGTTCTCTGTTTGTTCTGCATTGTTCACATTGTGGGTCCTTCCAGACCATTCAGAGACAAATCCTATTTGGTGTAATTAATACAGTGACCATGTTTAAACTGACCCGATTACGGCTTGTGGGCATGATTGCAAATGGAAAAGCCCAGAAGACTGACCTCTGTTGACAGGTGCCCCACGCAGCTTCTCAGCCAGAATCCTGGGCATGGTGTGGGCCGGCTTTGCCATGATCATTGTGGCTTCTTATACTGCCAACCTGGCTGCCTTCCTGGTGTTGGACCGGCCCGAGGAGCGCATCACTGGCATCAATGATCCAAGGGTGAGAATTCCAGCATTGGGAATTCACTCTCATCAATGGGAATGTCCATAATGCGTGTCACCTGCGGCTTGTCCTTTTTCGGTTGCAGCTGCGGAATCCATCTGACAAGTTCATCTATGCGACGGTGAAGCAAAGCTCCGTGGACATCTACTTCCGCCGGCAGGTCGAGCTGAGCACGATGTACCGCCACATGGAGAAGCACAACTACGAAAGCGCCGCCGAGGCCATTCAGGCTGTGCGCGACAAGTGAGTCTCGGCCAGGCCGGGCCGACCAGGGAAGGAGTCGGCCGGCTGAAGCACATAGGCTAGGGCTAGTTCAGTCACGTAAGGGGGAAGGACATGGACCTCAGAGCCAGGTGGAAGTTGCAGGACTTACTGCAATGTTTCCACTGATTCAGGTCCATTCCCTAGCCAGTACAGGTGTTCAGGGAGCAGCACCTCGACCAGTGTCAGGCTGAGCTAACACCCAGTACAGGAGCACCTCTTTCAGGTTTTACCCAGGCGAACATCTGTGACATGGACGCAATCCAGGTGGGGGCAGCCCTCACCCGACTCGATTTGGGCGACGGCTCAGATTGCCAGTGAACGCTGAGTGAGGGTGGGAGCCGTAAATGTGTATGTAAATCATTGTACTGTTGCACCGTAACCCCCTCCTTCCACTCCTCCTCCTTCCTCCTCGTCCTGCCTCCCTTTCCCTCCTCCTCCTCCCCCCCCCCCACAGCAAGCTGCATGCTTTCATCTGGGACTCTGCGGTGCTGGAGTTTGAAGCCTCGCAGAAGTGTGACCTGGTAACCACGGGAGAGCTGTTTTTCCGTTCGGGCTTTGGCATAGGCATGCGCAAGGACAGCCCCTGGAAACAGAATGTGTCCCTGGCCATTCTCAGGTCTGTCCCAGCAGAAGCTGCATTTTATCGTATGACTTTCTTTTTTTTTTTTACGGCCATGTTTGGGTCTTTTCCTTTCATTCAGTGCATTGCCTTATGTCACATGTCTGTGTTGTCCTCCCTGTCCTGCACTATCTGTCTGTCTGTCTGTCTGTCTAGCTATTTCAAAGTTGTCTGGGAGCGGGCGGCTAGGGCAACCTATTTGAAAGTTCTCACATGACGTCAAATTTTGAGTGAATAGCCCCCCTGGAGGGCAAAAAGCTACACTTATCCCAAGCTTCTGAAGACAGAGAATGCTCCACTTTTGGAAAAAAATGTTTGCCGTTAATGTTTTTGTGCACTCAGACGAGCTGTCATCCCCAGTGGGAGAGGACAACAGCAGCTGTTAGCAGATAGCACAAGCAAAACATGTTGCGTTGCTTCTTATGCTATCTGACAGTTACAGTATATTATGCAAACACACTGAACAACACAACTAAAGGATTAGCTAAATTCTTAGCGAGTTTTTAGTGGTATCTCATTTAAGTCTACCTGACATGTATGAACAGACTATTTTCATTCCTCTTTCCTGATCCTTGTGTGTATGACAGTTACATGACGTAAAGCGACAAATGGATTTCTGGGTATTGAAAGGAGAAAAGCAGAATAAAGTGGCGGTTCACCACAGATAGATGTGTGTTTCTGAGCCCGCTCATTTCACACACGACACTCCGCATTACCGTGTCGTGTGGAGATCAGAGACACACGTCTGGACGTAGAGGACTGACACTTTACCCTTCACATACCCAGAGATCCATTTGTCACTTCACGTCATGTAACTGTCATGTGCACAAGAAACACCAAAGAAGAAGGAAAATAGTCTGTTACATTTGTGAAGAAGATTTTTAGTGGTTCATTCTTTGTTTGTTTTTCCCCCAAAAGAACTTAGCTTCTAAATCTCCTCAATATCTATGACAGTGTGTTTCCACAGTAGCATTAGCAGCTAGCTTTCATCTTTACTTTTATGAGGACTTTCTTCACCTATTCGATAACAGTACCACTGACTCATCTTGATCAAAATGACAAATGTATATACCTTTGTCTGAGCCTTCACCTTGGACCATTGCTTTGCCCTCCAGGTCAGCACGAATGTCAAGTGACTGAAAACAATCATTTTGAGGCATTTTTTAAACTTGTCTACCTCTTTTCCCATGCCCCCAACCTGTTGCAGTTCTCATGAGAATGGCTTCATGGAAGACCTAGATAAAACCTGGGTGAGATACCAGGAGTGTGACTCGAGGAGCAATGCCCCAGCCACACTCACCTTTGAAAACATGGCAGGTATGGTCTTAATGGTGTAGAGAGAGCGTTAAAAGGGATTGGACAAAAACTGCAGTCGGTAAGGTACTGTAGCTCCTTTTTGTCCAATACCTTTGCAGTCTGGTTGTTTCGGTGTCAGCCCTGGTGTTCAGTGGAAGTGTGCTGTTCTGTCATGTGCTGTGATTTTGTGCATTTGTGGTCTTCCTTTGGTATTGTATGGTTTGCAGCAGCTGTCCTCAGTAGGAGATGCTTAAGGAAGGAGGGGCGACCACTGAGCATGAAATTCAAAGGGTGCATTTTTGCTCAGTGGGAGCGGCAGGACGGCAAACGGACTGTTCACACCTCTGTCTTTTCTCTGTGTCTGTGTGTCTGCCTCCCCCACCCCTGTAGGAGTCTTCATGCTGGTGGCTGGAGGCATTGCAGCAGGGATCTTCCTCATCTTCATTGAAATCGCCTACAAGAGACACAAAGACGCCCGCAGGAAGCAGATGCAGCTGGCCTTTGCGGCCGTCAACGTTTGGAGGAAGAACTTGCAGGTAGGAATGACGTCACGAGCCTTCCCCGCTCATTCGTGCTGCTTCAAGGTGGCCCAAGCTTGGGTGCAACACAACCAGCAAAGCCCCCTCCTAGAGTGATCTGACTGAAGTCCAATCAACTCAAAAGTTCAAGTGCTGATAGGAAATGTCAGACAAAGCGTTGGGATCATGCCAGGTCGTCTGGTAGATCAGTCTTTCAGAGGCCAATGGCGTGTCTCTGTGTGCCTGCAGGAAAGTCAGGAGGCCTCTGGAAGTCAAGCGGTGGCTGGGACCCCCTCTTTAGTATGTAGCAGAGTTACTTCACCCCATGTCACCGCTTGCTCTTAGAGTGACGATAAAACAACCAGCTGCATAGCCTAAAACCTGGTAGACATCTAAGTTAGACCTGCCTCTGTCCATGGCATGAATTACAGAGCTTCTGCTGTGGCACTTTTCACTTCATGAGGTCATACGATAAATGTGGAAAAGCCACTCATTACAAATGTAGAAAAGAGAATCTGGAGCGGTGAAGCTGTGAAAGCAGTGGTCATTGTAGAGTTGATGTTGTATTGGTGCCACATTGATTTCATTTTTTAGCTCCAGCAGCCAAACAACGGCCCCCAGCTAAACATGCAGAGCGGGCATAAAGAGCAAAATCAATGTCCTGGCACAATCACAAGGACGGTCTGCACGCTGCGGCACGACGACTTAATGTAAACGTTTCACTTCTAAAACTCATGCGTGAGAGAGGCTCTGCTTCCATTAATCTGTGAGTGAAGGTCCGTTCACGCAAATTTAAACAAAGAATTTGTATTTGTGTGAACCATCTGCTGTAATAAAGCATAAGTTGTGCCACGCCAGTGACGGCATGCCGACGCGCTCCAGAGCTATCAGTGCAATTGTGAGCCTGATGGTAGCCGGGTAGCTTGCAGTAGCTGGTTCCTGCAGTCTGCGATGCGGCCCTGGCAGCCCGTCTGTTTCTGTAAGCCTCGATTTGAGCGTTTGTCCCCGCTGACATGAGCTGGAGGAAGGTACAGTATACACATCACAAGTGCCTGTCAGCAAAACAGTGTCTGCCATCTAACTGACAGCTGTCTGTCCCTGTTGTGATCGTCTTCATATGGATGTGTGTGTTCCAGGCGCGTGCAGCAGACGAATGCATGCAAGGGGCGTCACTGGGAAAGGAGAGGGACACATTAAACTGCCTGCAGAGCCTTGTAATTTAGAGCCATGCCAGTGATGATCACGCTCTCTGCACAAAGACGGCTCATCCTACTCACTGACACACATAATCGTCAGCGCTCTGACTCCTGCAACAACAGCGGCTCATACAACGAGCAGCAAGCGTGTCTGGATAATTCCAATCTGTTCTGCTTGAATGTTTTTTGGGTTTCATTTCAGCCCATTGAGTTGCACACTGTGGTCAAATTTGTGCAAATTGAAAGCGATAAAGCAATCAGGATGGGAACGTCCAGTTAATGCGGCCTTCTCCTTCCTCCAGAGAAGCTGCAGTCTCACTGCTGGCGCCATTTTGCCTGCTTGTATGTTTGTTGTGTGTTTTCAATCGCTTCACACACGGAGGACATGCCGTCAGCCAAACTTCAGAGGATGTGCACGTCTGACTGCACCTTCTGCTGAACAGAAAGGTGTTACTTTCACCTGCTGCTGATGTTCTGCAGCTGCTTCCCCACACCGCAAAGCCGTCCACACAGACCCGGTCCACATTAAATATCTCAACATCCATCACAAAGGACACAATCATTCAAAAAAAAGATTCATTAAGAGGTTGTTTTTATCATGGCCTCACTGAGCAGGTTCTGTTTTTTAATGGGAATAAACCCAATTGTAATAGTTGCTATACCTTTTTTTAGAAGCAATAGCGCCTGTCATTTAACCATTGCAAAACAAACAATCGCATAAAATATGCAAACAAACAAAAACAGACGTCATATTGACCACCTGAATTCTGGGAGTGTTTTTGAAGTCCCACTCCGATTATCTTTTGATATATTTGGTCTTTTAATTCTGATTATGATGTTTTGCCAAAATAAAAAATTAGAACAGAGACCATTGAGAAGCCTTTTCTGATATAAAGGGCACAGTAAAAACAGTAAAAGAAACTCTAGGTGCATTCATGGGCGTGGTCACATAAAAGAACGGTTCATTTTTGCATCAGAAAGGGGAAGCAGTGGGTGGAGTTTGTGCCGTTTCAAAAAGGTGGCCTTCTATTCTGATCCTCGAAATCCATAATTTTATCTGACTAAATACTCAGAGAGCAAAAAAAGAAAACCTGCAAAACTGCAGTACTTTATTAGAAATTTGCCTCTGATAAACCCTGAAGAACACCGCCTCCCCTTTCCATCACCCATAACTCAGAGCTCTCTGTTTCCACGCTCCCTAGCTCACAGCCCCTCACACCCCCAACCTAACATTACATCACGGTGCAACAAAAATTCTGAGCACTGTTGGAGCCGTCCAGCCGTCCAGTTCTGATCCAGATTCCAGTTCAGACGAGGAAAACAAAGACGTTCCTGGATCTGTTTGTCTGACAGCGATGATCAGAATGGAGTTTAATTTTTTAATATATGTCCTCTGTTATCAAAAAAATGCCACAAGAACAGGTTAAAAACACCATTTTCATCGGAGTGGGTCTTTAAACCTTTAGAAATACGAACGCCAATAAGTTATTTACAACAGAAGACAAAAGCAAAAATAGATAAACTCATGCCGTTAGCAGTCAGAAATATTATAGTCTGCAGCAAGACAACTGAAGCCACCAATAAAGATCATTTTAAAACATGTATTTTCACTTGATGACCTCAGTAGATGAGTTACAATTTATACCTTCTACAGACCATAGAGTTACCCCACGCGCTCACTTCAGTGGCTTTGTCAGCAGCTCAGTGAAGGTGTTCATCCCTTGCAGGGAATCTTCTGACCTTCAGTTGCTCCTCAGAGGTGCACTTTCTGACCCAAACGGGACCGCGGTGGTCTGCTTCCATCTGTGAAGCAGACGGTTGCTGTGCAAGTCCATCCTCGCTTCATCCAATGGTTCAGCATGCCCAGCATGGCCGGGTTTGTCGCACGCAACTCCTCATCAGGGCTCAGAGAGCGGCCAGGCGGCACTCCTGCAGCCCCACCAGTGCAAAGAAACGGCACAAATTTTTGGAAAGGGGGCCGATGTCTCGTGTCAAACAACACTATTCTACTGCAATACTAACCTCCAGGTGTCGTCTTCCAACAGGAAAACCGTGTTGTTGCTATTTACCTGCAATAAATCCACAAATGTCAGACATGATCTCGCTGATGCACAACGTCAGGGGGCTGAGAGAACAGCCCCATGGGAGGGGGGTTGCCCCGAAAGAGCCAGTCATGTGACCTGATGAAAAAAGGATGTGCTGCAGGGCCAGTGCATCATTGATCTGTTCTCTGTTTGGTGTTTAATTATTACATGTTTCACTCCCTTATCCCCCCCCTCCTCCTATCTATGAAATGTTTTGGCATGTTGAAATTCACACCACACTGCCCTGCCCCACCCAAGAGGGCCCCCAGCCCTAATTTCTGCTGTTCACCTCATTTCTTTATCAACCATCTCTTTTTTTTCAGAATTCACTTCTGCAACAACTAAAGTTCCTCCATTTTAGCTTCAGGAGGAAGAGGCCTTCATCTCTTTGCTTTTATCTTTCGCATCACTCCATCCCATTCCCTGTGTGTGGGGTGAATTTCCATTATACCCTTTGAAGGTATAATGACCTTAAATGGGCTTCAAACACAGAAGTTTGTCGCTTTTGTTCTCCCTCTTTGATATCGCAGTTTTTCTATACCTGCCTGGCTTTGGATGTGGATGTTTGCTTTGCTAGTTTCTTTTTGAAGTTAATATGATCCCTTTTCGTTTTTCTGGGCTTTTGCTTAAGGATCTTTTCATAAGTAATGATCAGGTGGATGGAAATTTATTTTATTTTTCTTTTCTCCCCCTCAATGCAGCCCTCTTCCTCTCTAGAGACTCAGGATGTAAGAATGCCTTAATATGAGTTATTGTTTTTGTTGTTTTTGTCATTAAATACACACAAGTCATGCAGATGACATGAGAGTAGCTGTGGGGAGCTCTCTGATACGAGGGAGGGCACCAAACTGCCCCTTTGTAAAGTCCTGGTAAAGACGACCTCCTCTGTAATGAATGGCACAGATTGAGGGCAGATTTCATCGCACACTGTTTCTGCTTCAAACTCGTTTGTGGTGGAGTGAGTTTTCAGGCAGCTGTGAGTGTTTTTTTGGACAGTTAAAGTGCCAAGTATCACTTCCACTGACATCTTTAGAGTCATCACTCATTCCAGTACATTTGTCGGGGGCGAGCGGCTGTGTCGGCGCATTTGCAGAGGACGGCTGTGCCGCCCCGTGCAGTCAGAGTGTGATAATGTTGCATAAAATGTAGACGAATGCCCTCAAACCAGACTAGTCGGGTTATTCTTAGCTCACACGTCTGACAACCTTTATCCCTTTCTCTCTCCTCTTTTCACATTTTATGCATTAGTCTGTTGTCTCATAAGGACCCCCTCCCTTCCCAAATATTTAGATGGAATCAGGTAACTTTGGGTTTTGGTGACTAGAGAGCCTGGGCAAGACTGACAGCTTAGCTGGAGCCCCCTCCCCAGATCCCAAATAATCTTTCTACATATATTCATTTTAGGATAGGAAAAGTGGTAGAGCAGAGCCCGACCCCAAAAAGAAAGCCTCTTTTAGGTCCATCAGTACCACCCTGGCCTCCAGCATCAAGAGACGTAGGTCCTCCAAAGACACGGTAAGAAGATGAAGAAGCAACGACTTCCCTTCTGCTTCCTCTTCTCTCTCCTCTGTCTCTAGTTTCAGCTCTCTCCTTCCTGTCCTCTCTGCTTACATCCCCCATGTCCGACCACAAACGAGCCCCATGCTCAGCTCACTCATCCCCATGCGGTGTCTGTCCGTTCACCATCGATCAGCCATCGCCATTCAGGGGTTCCTCTAAAGCCTGCAGGGCTTCAGGTCTGGGTCTCAGGTCAGGGCAGGAGCTGCACTCCCTGGTTTGGAGGAAAAAGTGATCCAATTCCCTTTGAGGATGGGTTTTATTTATTTTGTTTATTTTTTTGGAGGAGGGGGCGCGACAAAAGCAAGCCAACTGTGCGTGGTGCATTGTGGTGGGCTGCTCTTCCTTCCTTCCTGCCTCTGGTTTGAGCGTGGAAAATGCAAGCTGTGCTCTTCCTGCGTGGTGACTTGTGGTGTTTGTGAACTGTACCTGAGCGATCTCCCTGTGATTGTGTCCCGTGCACCGTCATTGTTTTTCTCTTGCACTAATCCTGCACCTCCTCTGTTTGGTTCCAGCAGGTGTTGGTCTGCATGCGCCGTTGTTCTGTCACTATGTCCAAAATTCATTCTCAAGGTCGTCATGACGACCCAGCCTCCTCAGGAGAGACACACTGATTTACTCCAGAACGACAATCCGGGACTTTTGTTTGAAAGTTTGATTTTTTTACCTGACAAATGCTTTGTTTGTGTGATTCTAGTTTGAACCTGCACTGCTGGTTTATCTGAACTTTGTGTGCCTCTTCCAGGGTCTGTTTTCAGATTTTTCTTACAATCATCTGGAGCCTTACCCTCACTGTGTTACAAATCGAGCAGAAATCGAGCGTTTTTTGAGGATATTCTTCATCTGTGCTCCTGTTGTTGCTCAGTGACAGAATGAAATATGCTATTTTTCTATTTAGGAACAGCTAATTTTATACTGAGTGTTTTAAGGTGTCATAAAAGTAACCATAAATAAAAGGGTGCACTTTTGTCCTAAAATAGAAGAACTTTGGGTGTGCAGAAGCGTGTGACAGAGGACCTGAGCTGTTTCCTCTCGGTTAGCTCTCCATCAGGACTCTTTCTGTCCTCCAAGGTTCCTCTGAGCCACTATGATTGTGTCAAACACCAATAAGATCTAGAATTGTTTTTGAATCAATTAACTGAGCAATAAGTATCAGCAACGAAATAAATCATCTGGAATCAAACTAAATTTATATTTCATCTAGTTTTGAAATATATGCTAGAAACACATCTACAATTAGAGCACTGACATGTTTTTCTTTCTCTTATTTACTTTTAAAGTTTACAAAAAGCAAAAGAAACGTTATATTTTTTATTCATTTAATAAAGGTACTCGTTTAGTGGTTGGACTTTAGATGTTCATTAGACTTCAGCGGATTTGAAACTTTTTTTTTCGCCTGGGAGTGTCTGATTTTCTGCAGTTCTTCACACTGAAGCTGCCTGAAGTTTGTACCACGGCCGCTGCTTTGACAAGGCGCTGACCTGCAGGGCTTTGTAGGCGGGGCTTGAATGAAAGACGCTGAAACAGAAGGTTGCGAAGTCTTACAGTTCTGACGTTGAGCAAATGATTATTTTTAGTCGTTTGGTCACTCTTTGTTTCTCCTGGCATCACTCAGTTTCTCAGCCCAGCTCGTGCAGACGGGACAGTGCTTCAACTCGTTTTGGGAAAAGGTTGGTTTGGATCTATGAGTTGCCAAAAACAAAGTCAAATTTAGTTGGGTAAAAACAGAAATTTGGATCGAAAGATCTGCCATCTTCAGTCTTTGACCATTATTTTGATTTTATATCAATGTTCTTCTTTTCTATTAATGGATATCAATGGACTTGAGTGTCAGTGTCCCTCACCCACATGCCACACTGCTCCTCTCTCCCTCTGCAAGCATGCTTCTCCCTGTCATAGACATAGTTATAGTGGAAATGGTAGATTTCTGTAGATGTGCCGTAGTCGTGCTGAATAATGTTGTTATGATGTCAATACAAGAGTCTGTTTTGCTGGTCCACCTGACCTCAGCAGGTTGTGTGGTTAGTGGGCCCCAAAGGTAAAAGACAGAGATGAACGAGGGCTAAAGGGGGGGGGGGGGGGGGGGGGGGTGTTGGTGGGGCTCCGGAGAGCCCCCCTCCCAACCCAGCTGGTTTTTCACAGACTGGATGCTGCTCTGACTGTCAGAGTGGTATCACAGCAGCCTTTAAAGCAGAAAACAGTTTGTCTCTGAGCTCAGAAGGGAGGCTCTGTGAATAACGTCAGGGATGAGATGAGCACACAGACCCTTTCATCTGCTCTCAGTGTTGCTGTCCCGCACATCGGATGCAGCAAAACCACACTTCCCTGGACACTGATAAGTTCAGCTGAAACATGAAGAACAGGAAACTCCACAAAGCCGCCAGTCTTTGTTCCATCAGGTTTCCACATTTCTTCCTAAAGTCAGCGTTGTTGTCACAGCAAGTTTTCACATGGCTCCATCAAGAGCAGACTGCTGTTGCCATGGGGACGTGCATGAAACTGGGATTCAGCACAATCAGAGTGAATGCTCTTTAAAGAAGCAGGGTTAAAAAGGGACACACAAGTCTGCCACAGCAGCGATTTGAAAGCAGACCTGAAGCAGTCTTCTCCATCAGAGATGCTGCTCCTTCAGCAAACCCGATTCCAGGAGGTCTGCTCCTGCTGCTGTGGAGACTCCTGTGAGCTCTGAACAGCCCTTCTCAGAGAAAATCACAGAGAATGGCGGTGAGTCCAGTCAGCAGCCTCTGAGAAGGGTTAGAGCGCCCTCTTGCTTCTGCACTGGGATAGAGCGTATTCTACATGCTTAGATAAGGTCTGGCGGGGGGCCGGTGTCCTGCTGGTTTTTCTCAGCCTTCACCTGCCGCTGATTACCTGGTCAGGTGTGTTTTTTCCAAAACAGATAGAAACAAACAGGACAGCGGCCCTTGAGGACTGCGATTTGACGCTTAGAGCAAACCTGCAGTACTTCGCCTTCTACCGTGACAGAGTACACGTGTGCGTGGCCTCATTCCTTTGTCCCGTGTTCCTTCACCTCTGCAGCAATTTCCACCCACTGACATCACGGGCCAACTCAACCTATCGGACCCGTCTGTCAGCACCGTGGTGTGAGGAGAGAGCCAGGAGAGAGGAATCAAGCGAGGAGGAGAGCAAGGAGAGGGGCCTTGGTGTTTCCCTTCCTGCTGAAGCCGCCGAGGTCCACGGGACACTGATGAGGAGGAGGCCTCAAAACCCGCACCTTTTCAAAGACCTGATCTTAGATGTTTGTGGGGAACCTGAGCATGCACAGAAGAACCCGTCCAGCTCCCACTTACACTCTTTTCCTTCTGTATATTATAGAAAACATATTTAACCTTGTTTTGTCCTTTTACTCACATGAACGTAATCGTTGGTGTTTTACAGCTTTTTGAGGAACTGCTTAGATTTTAGCTCCACGGGTTTAGTTTGGTTAAGTTTTGCAGCCAATCTGGAGCAAACGTTCTCCACATATCACCTCTGATTAGTCTCATATTTCCTAACAAATAGTGCAATATACGAAGTACTGTAAAGGAAGATGAATATTTTTAAGAGGAACTATCTGTATTCTAAGGCTTTTTTGACCTGATTTCTTTATTGGGACGCACTATTAACAGCATTAAAAAGGGACAAATTCATGCTTTATTTGCTTAGAAGTAATAATGAAAGCATGCGTGATCTTGTATATGAATAAGAGCTGTATGTACCAGAATGATCATCATAATTATTGTCGTTTTTGAGCTTCTTTGGCAGAAATTCTTCAGATCTTCTGCTCTTTATTTTGCACAAACCCACCAAAAGCACTTATTGGATAAATGACTCAAAGTCAAATTAGTTTTAATATATTAGAAGATATAGAAAGAAGACAAATACCAGATCTTTGAGAAATTTGATGACTCAAGGCCTTTAAGTTTGGGGGAGCCCCCGGTCCTCCTCTCTCCTGCAGCAGCAGTCTTTCTCACTTCCTTTGATTAAAGGGGTTGCATCAAAGGGCCAGGTTTTTCAGCCAACCGGCACTCTGTCCTTCATGCAAAACCTCCTCCCAGCATGCCGAGTGCTGCAGAGCTTTTGCACGAAGGCCTCAGGGTGAGCTGGACGCTCCGCTCCTGTGACCCGTGTGCAGGTCTTGGTTGGTTGCAAAAACAGGCCGTTTCCCACTTTGTGGAGGTGAGAAACCTCTGCTGCAAACACGTATCCAATCCTCTGTGGTGTCTGCCACTGCGCTGCACTTTACTCTGAGGGCCCCCCCCCACCCAGTCTGAAAATATGATAAAACGATATCCAATGCATCTTAACCCTCACAACAAGAAAAGCCAGGGTTTCACTGGTGGTTTTGCTTGTTTTGCTCGATGGTAAAAGACGGTCGAAGGAAACAGTTTCCAGCTGAAGGCCTCTGACCTGGTCAGCCTCAGTCTGGCCTGCATGCTTCTGTGTTGACGCCGGCGCTTCCGTGTGGTTTTGGACGTGTGCAGATGAGCTGTATGACGCTAAATCCCCTGTAAATAGAAAACTGCTCATGTTTTGGAGCTGAGAATGTGTTACGCTTTGGTTATTACCACACCACACGTGAAGAATGCAACAACGTACACACACACAGAGAAATGAAACCCTTCAAAGGAGGCTCTGTGTGTATTTCTTACCTTTTCCAGTGAAGAAATTGCTTTTAATCATCCTGTTTCTACAACTGTCAATAAAATATACAAGCGTACCCATTATTGTGCTGTTATTGATTAAGGGCTGCAGTTCATTTATATTCCTGTGTCTGTTAACCACAATAAGTCATTGACCATTGGTGTTCAAAGGTCTGTATATTCCTGAATGAAGAGTGAATTTAGAAAAACAATGTGCAATATTAAAATATTGTGTGACAACAGAGTTTTTTTTAATCTTATTTAGTTCCTAAAAAAAATAAGAAAAACTTTTCTAAAAGTGTGGAACAAACAGTGAGACTCAAAGCCAATTTAAATGTGTTCTGGTGGTTTCCAACATGTCCAAAGCTTTAGCCTCCTCTATCCATCCATTCTCAGAAACCGCTGAATCCTTTCAGGATCATGGGGGGGCTGGAGCCTATCCCCACCACTGGTAGATAAAAGTGGGGTTCACCCTGGACAGATACCCAGTATGTCCCAGGGCTACACAACCACACACCCACTATTTAGAAACAACAATGAAGCTTGATTTTTAGACTGTGGTAGGAAGCTGGAGTGCCCTGGGATTTGAACCAGGGTCTCTTACTGTCAGATGAGGACGCTTGACACTACACCACAGCCCGCCTTTGGCTTGTTGTCCTCGCAAATCCAGAGCTGCGATGACTGCAATGTTTATGTACTCTTCCAGTAAAGGCATCTGTAATACCTTACTCCCCAAAAAAGACAACAATCTTTTAGAATGTGACTCATATAGGCCAATCTCACTTTTGAATAGTAAAGATAAAATTCTGGCCAAAGTATTAGCCAGTCGGCTGGAAAGGGTCTTACCTAGCCTAATATCCGGCGACCAATCTGGTTTTGTTAAAGACAGACACTCTTTTGTCTGGTATTTGCAAATATTTAACGTTTTATATAGCCCCAGTGTCAGAAAACCCAAGTGTCTCCTTTCAAACTTAAACCAAGTCTGACAGAGTCCAACACTATAGGCCTCTATTGTTTTTGGAAGGTAGAAAAAAAAGTTCAATTGTGAACTTTTCCTTATGCAATAATCCAGCATCATATTGGTTTTTCTTGGTAGCTTTTCCCTCCTTTTGTTTGTTTTGCTGTCCATCCAGAGGTTCTTTAACCCTTGTGCTATCCTAGACACTTTACCATTGGGAGTTGGATCATCTAGACTCACCAGACTGAACCTTTTTTCTTCAATGATTTGTGATCTTCACTGGTGTCCATGGATCACATGAAATCTTTCCACCTTTATCCACCTTTGTCATGGTAGGGAGAACACGTTAATGTAAGGGGGGGGGGGGGGGTCATCTAAGATAGCACAAGGGTTAAAGCAACAAACTAGACTCTTCTTATATAAATGATCACTTCTCTGGCCATGGAGACAAATGTCAGGGTCATGTTCAAGTTTTTCAAATATTCATGTTTCTTAGGTAGTGGAATGTTGTTATCTCCTGCATTTTTGTCAGTGTAGCCCCGAGAAGAAAAAAGAGGAGGATTAAACAAATTAATCCCATAAATGATCAATATTATTATTAATATTGATATTACAAAGTTACTAAAAGGAATATGTTTGAATAAGTCTAGAAGATGACACAGATTTAACCAGAAGGAAATGGGTTTACTGTAAATAACAATGTTATTGTTGTTTATTGATTTGTTTTGGATTATGTAACCTCATCAGCGTCAGTTCACAGGACTATATCTTATTTTGAAGAAATGCGGAGTGTTCTGTGGAGTGTTCTTTGGTTTTGATTGGACTAAGCTGATTGGCTGAGGAGAGGATCGAAGAAAAAAGAGAGAAAAAAAGAAAAAAGGTTCTGGATGTGGAAGCACGCGGGGAGGTGGAGAAGAAGACGGGAAAAAATAAACTTTCTGCAGGCCAAAGTCAGGAGGAAAACTTGAGAGTGGTTTCCCGTGACAGAAAAGGTGACGGAAAGTTTCCCGTTTTGGAGTTTCTCACTTGAGCGTGAACCGGAGCCCACGGAGCGGAGCTGCAGCGCTGAGGACGGTGGATTTTCCCCGCGACGGACGACAGGTGCTGTGGAAGGGCGGAGCAACGGCTAAAGCTGCACGGAGAACGCAGGAAGGCTTTGCACGGAAGGCTAAGGAAGTCGGTGATTTTTTTTTCAGGCCTGCAACGAGGTTTTTCCCCCGGGGGTAATAACTGACTGTGTGAATGAGTGAGTGAGTATGGGCCCAGTTTGTTATTTTTCATGACGTGGTGAAGTATTGCAATATCTGTGTTTGAAACAAACTTTTGAAACGAACTTTTAAAACCAGTTTATGAATGTTCAGTTAAGTTGTGAAATTTACATTTACTCAAGGTTCATATTTTTTTTTCCCGTTTAAGAGGAAGAGTATAAAAACCAGATATATTGACCAATATTTTTGTTTGTTTTGAGGGTCAACTCTTTATTTTATTAAACCTGAAACTGTGTTCAGTTTAAATGGTTGTCTGGTGTCATACTTTTTAGGAAGACGTACTTGTCTACTGTGAGTTCTGTGACGTTGTAACTCTTTAGATTTAAATAGGTAACCCGATTGGGAGCTACCATAGCTCAACGAACCCAATCCCCCCATCACGACTCCGTAGGTTACCATTTGGTTAAAGTATTGCTGAGTGATGGGGCTACATCAGTAATTTTCTTCACTGGTAAAGGATTGTGAAAGTGGTGTGTGTTTGCAATTTCCATGTGTCATTTGTCCTTTAGTTCCTCTTTCAATAAACTGTGGTAATATCTTGCTCCACAGCCATGTGACAGTTCTTCCCCGAGTTTCCATCTGATTCTCCTGTGACATCCTCCAGCTCAATCAGGCTCATCATCTTCAGCTATGTGTCTGCATATACACTAACAATAAGTTAAAAAACTCGGTGGATGCCGTAAACACAGTGTTTGTTTTGCTTCATTATTGATTGAAATGGAGTGATAGGCACACCTCATTTTGTGAATGTTTGGAGTGGACACAAGACCACGTGACCTGGACAACGCAGCAATGGTCCAATTAATCAATTAATCGATTCATTGTTATACCCCAAGAAAGCGTTTTCTGCGGGCAGCATTTTCCGTGGACATCATCTGAGGATAGTGTCGAGTGGTGGAGGGAATACTTTGAAGATCTCCTCAACCCTGCCACTGATTTAGTACGACTTGAGTGGTACCAATGGACCTAAAATATAATAATTAATATTATTGTGCATTTGCACACTTTTTTATACAAATGACAGTTTTTTATTGCAAAAAGCAAAACTGGTTTACCAGCAAAAGCATAATTTTACAACTCAGAAATAGAAACCAAATGAACTATGCAGAGAGGAGAAGCAGCATCACTGCACAGTTAAGGGAGAGACCTGTGTCAGCAGCTCTCATTTTCATCCACGTCAAACCACAAAATCCCTTCGTATCTGCATCATGTTGTCTTCTGCATGCAGGACCGTCAGCTTCTTACATCCATTTTTTTTTCTTTTTATCTGGAACTCGTGGTGAAAAGAACAAAATGCAGGAGACCAGGCTTGTGGCAAAAACTTAAACGTTGAATTAAGAAAAACGTGACAAATCTGTGAACAAAAAGGGAGCAACAGAATGGTGACGAAGCAGATAACCAGACACAGAAGAACTGACAACCAGGCTCTCACACACTGAGGATAATAGGCTGAAATGGAGATTGCTGTACACTGTAAAATAGTTGCTGGACATTTTACAGTAATTACTGGCAGCTGGATGCCAGTAATTACTGTAAAGCATTTTAATACTTTATGACAGTAAAATGAAATACAGCAGGATTTCTGTGTACTGTATTTCATTTTATTGTAATAAAGCTGTAAAATGAAATACAGTACATAGATATGTTATTGTTTGTAATTTTACAGTTGTACTAAAATGATATATGGTAGTTCAAATTCAACTTTATTTGTGTAGCACTTTTCCTGCTACAAAACATCTCAAAGGGCTTCCTGTAATAAAATAGACAATAGTAAGATAAAAAAAATAGCAGTTAAAATAGCAAACATAGTAAAATAATAATAAAAAAATATAGTAATAAAGTAAAATAAAATAATACATATACATACAATACATACACACACTAATACACATCCCCTAAGTACAATCAAAATAAATAAAATTAATTTATAAAATCAAATGAAAACACGTGGACAAGTAAAAACTACAGAAAGGCTTTAAAAAGATGAGTTTTCAGCTTTTTCCTGAAAACCTCCAAAGGCCTCACATCTTCAGGCAGGCTGTTCCACAGGGCTGAGCCTGGTGGATGACAAAACAGCTTTGAGGAAGGACACCATCAAATGACTAAGAAAAGGTCAGAACTGGGGAATGACAGTGGTGACAAGGGAGTTTCCCACAATCCATGGCTTTTAACAGTAATTTCCCACAATTCATTGGTGTTTCCAGTAAAAGGCCCTCAAGCCTTTTAACGGTTTTTCACTGCTGACATTGCAACAAAATTCTGCCTAGTTTACAGAAATCTGTTACAGCATAGATAAACATTATCTTGAACGCGGTGAGACTGAAAGGGGGACGACTCACAACCAAAATCAAGAAAAATCACTAAAAAACAAAGAAAAGTGCACAAGCCTCACATGTTTTCCTCATGGCAAAATGTTTCAAAGGTCTTTCAACCGATGCATTGAAGTCCCTGATGTGTGTTAAGAGGACTTTGGTAAACAACTGTCTTTTTTTCAGTTTGGCTCATGTTATGAATTCTTTTGTACTCCAGCATGGAGTCAAAGGTCAGCTTTAATGCCGTGCATTCTTTTCATCTTCACCTTCTTCCTGGGTGACCTTCTTCTTCATGTTGGCGCTGTGCTGACTCCATGCAGCTCTGTGAGAAATTCACAGAAAATGCTAGAAAAGAATTGTTTCTTTGCTGTTTGCAGATGGGTGGCAAGCTTAGCATGAAGTAAAAGCAATGCTGACATTTCTATGCTAACCGTGAAGACTTGTCAGGTGTTCCGCTGCAGAGACTGGTCTGTGGTTTTCACACATCATGTATTCTCATGCACTCACAGACTTGCTGCTATAAACATCCGTCTAAACGGCAGTCCTTGCTACTTTGGTGCCCTGGGCGAAACACAGTATGTAAGTTATTTCATATTTAACATGCATCAGTTTGTTTTCTTTTTCAAGGCTGGCTGGTTCTGGTAAAAATTACCACATTTTTCTGGGGGGATTTTTTTTTTCACAAGCTGAATATTGTCACAAGAATAGGAAGACAGCTGGTTCCAAATGCAGCAGGTTTGTTAGCTCAGCAAAAAGTCCACAAAGCTAAATCAGGGTTAGGCAGGCAGGAGTCTATAACAGGCATGAGGTCATCAGAGGAGAGACAGGAGTAGTCAGGATCCAGGCAAGAATCAGGGCAGGCAAACAGTCAGAAACAGAAGCTCAGATCCAAATACACCCCTCGGTAATGCAGGCGTAGTGACACAAACAATACTTCACACTGAGTGAGGCTCAGTGCAGTGTTCAAGTAGACTGTGATTGATTGAGTGAATCAGAGTCAGGTGTGTGGCATCCAGGTGGCGGACACTGCGGTTACTGGGAGATGAAGTGCATTCAGTACTCTGGAGATGGTTCCTGCTGGTGACCAGAGGAGAAGGACAGAGCTCTGACTTCTGACAAACACAACCCTGAATGAATTAATTCCGGTCATTTCCGTTGGCTTCATGAATGAACATCAGTGGAAACTAAATGACATATTCTTCTCGTTGTCACATAAAACTGAACAGAAAAAGACAAATGATTGTGTTCATTGCATCTGAAGCATTGACTGTGTATGAGAACAGAGAAGCTCAGATGAAATCCACCAATGAGCTAATTAACAAAACTAGTTTAAGTGGAAACCTTCATTAACCAAATGTTGCTCAAACTGTTACTCCTCAAACAGTAAATTTGGTCGTATTCAGCGCCTAGCAAGTTTTAATATTGTTCACCGCCTGCATTCATTTTTCCTTGGAGTGTTTTCTTCTTCCTAAACTGGATGCTGATGTTTCCTTTGATCTTTTGTCCATTTTCAACAACCTTGAAAAGACTTTTCTGTCTGTCAAACACAGAGTTTAGATGAGTGAGAAGATGGAAACAAATTTACTTTGATGCAGACTCCTTTCTATTTTTTTCTTTAACTTTTCATAACAGTAAACCCAATAAAGTGTATTAAATTTATGGATGACAACTATTTTGTATTAGGAAGCAGCTGTTAGTTCGGAATCATAAGAAGTGAGTCTGAGCCCCTCCCCCGCATCTGTAACTGCACACAGTACACTGTACATAGTCAAAGCAAAATACAGTCATAACAGCAGCAAGTTCACACAATAGTATAGTACCCTAGCGAAAAATTTCATTTTCATTTAAATAGGGCAATGGTTTTGTTTGTGTGATTGAGATTGCGCCCTGGGCGATCGCCCACAATGCCCATAGGAAAAACTGCCACTGCATACAAGGCTGAACTTGACAAACTAGTTTCTCCCGTGGCTCTCTATCAGCCTATCAGTTCTGCAGACAAAAAACGGCTTTTCACCTGAATATCTTGGATGCACAGACAGACTCGGTATAACCACCTCCCTCTGTGCAGACGGTATTACAACAGTGCCGGTTTAGAGAGACACACGGGAAAAAACATTCAACTGCTCTGCATCCCTTCCACGCGGAAAGTTGACCCCCCCCCCCATATCAGCATCGTCAGGCAGACAGGAACCCCTTTTGGCCCTGACGCCGCGGTCAGTCTCTGACTGAAATGTCAACAGCGGGCCGGACAGCAGGTGGGGCGTGAATCCGCGTGGGCTGTGAGCGCGGCGGGAAGACTTCAGCTCAGCTCAGGCGCTGCGCAAAGCGCGCTCGGACTGGCAGCAGGTGCGCAGCGCAGCATGGCGCGGCGCTCCCGGCTCTCCTTTGCGTCCATCGCGCTGCTGGTCTTCGCACTTGTCGTCATCTTGCTCCTCACCGTCCCCACCCAGGACGTCCAGGAGGCGCCGGGGTTTATGGTAAGTTCAGCGTGACGGTTCCTGGTGGAGTTTGCCCAAAGCTTGGTGTGTGGCGCGTGGAGGGTGGAGGATTTTGCCAAAAGTGTCTTATGTGGACAAATTGAAGCAGAAAGTCAAGAAACAGAAAATTATTCCTCAGCAGTGAAG
Organism: Oryzias latipes; assembly: GCF_053564925.1. NCBI lineage: Eukaryota > Metazoa > Chordata > Actinopteri > Beloniformes > Adrianichthyidae > Oryzias > Oryzias latipes. The sequence continues at coordinate 4,369,368 of NC_136248.1, forward strand.
GATGAAGATAACGCATATCACAGGAAACTACTCACTAAGTTTGAGTCAGTTTTTTTTCATCGTCGGTACTTTTTTTCAGAGATTTATTTTAGAATCATGTCAACAATTATTTTGTTGTAAATTTCCATTTGCGTCGTATTGACTGACTGGTGTGGATGTTTGGTTTGGAGGACATGAGGCAAGGTGACTGAAAAACTAAAGTAAAGTTTGTGTCCAAACACCGATAAGATGCAGATGAGGAGCTGAACCCTGCGACTCCGGGGGGATTTGATCACAGCAAATGAAAAATGCTTAATGAGCATTTTAACGGGTTTAACGTTCAGGTCGAGAAGTTATTCAGTTTTACATGTAGGTTTAAAGCTAGATATAATTATTGACCAGCTGAACTGTTGGATAGGTTGGATAAAAAAAATTATTCTTATTTATTCCAATGAATCTCCATTTACAAAATGAGATTAAAATCCGTTAAATGCAATTTCCTATACTGCAGTGTTTTTATTAATTGATTTTATTTATATTTTGTTCTGTACAGCAAAGAGAATGAGCCTCTTCTTTTGTGCTGGACAGATTTCATGTTAATAATTGGGTTTATGCTTTATATAATTGGGGAATAAAGATGTTCCACACCTTAAATAAAAGATCCCACACACATATAAAACCCATCCTGCAGCACTGATGGGTTCAGTGGTTCAACGTGTAGGTGATCTTCAGAAAAACTGGCTAAGATTTGAACCTTTTGGTGGAACAGCAGCTTCTCATAACATTTATTTTCTATTTTGTTGTGGCTTTAAAAACACTGTCCAAAGTTAATTCAGCAAATGTTGCTCTCCTGGACAGGACATGTGCTGGTGGGTCAGGCAAATAGCAGCCTTATTGATAGAGCATTCTAAAATCATAAAAGGTGAATGAATAGCTGCAGTGGTGGAGCTGTTCCAGCATTCAGAGCAGGATTTCCCTGCAGGAGTGTCCTCCTCGCCTCCTTTTTTCCCTCTAATTTTTCTGCTCCCACCTCCACATCCCATGGCTCCTTTTTAAGCCAGGAAAATTCGCTTTCATTCAGGGACAATGTGGGCCCTCGCAAGTTGCATGCACACATGCACAAGCTCAAGAATACAAATGCGCAAACACAAGCACGCTCACATTTGCATGCAAACATGCACACACATGAGAACTTAAATTCACATTCCAATGCACACAACGTGTAAATGGTTTCAATATGACAAAAAAGCATGTGACTTCACACTTTAGAAAAGATTACTTTAGAGATAAAGTAAAGCTTGAGTTTGCATGTACTCACAGGAAGTTGTGGTCCCTGTATTTTTTGTGGCCTCTGTTGCGTTATGCCCCTATACTGGTGAGTTTGTGAACATGAATGTATTTTTTTAGCAAAAGAAAACAAAGAAAACGGTGACAGAAAGAGGTTCAAAGGCCGTTGGAGGAGGAAAACCAGAAGAGACTTCCTTCTAAGTCTGACTCAAAAGGGGTTTGTGTTCTGTAAATACAAACTGCTGAAACAGGGGAGGAAGAAAAATAAACCAAATTAGTTGCCTAAATTCAAACCTTTCTCGTTCATATCATATGGAAAAACTTTGATAAAGTGTGTGTTAGCAGTTAAAACTGTAACATAAAATCCTCCTAGAAACAAATGTCATTCCTTTTTTTTTGGTTGTTATTTTTAGGCATTTTGGATGGGAGGAGAGTTTTCTGCACTTTTAACGTGAAAATGTTTTATTTTGCCTGGATGCCATTATAACTAGTTGACCGAATCTGAAAGGTCAGAATCAATGTCTCTAAAACTTCTGCAGTAGTTTATGTTTGCTGATATTTTTTATTAATTTATAGAACATCTATGACCAGAAGTGAATTATTTGTGTTTTAGCTAATAGGGATACTATTAAACAAGTTAAATACTATAAAAACATATTTAAATCATCATTTATACTTGAGTCCTGTCTTCCAAGTTATCTTCTGCTGTTTGACAATGAAGCAGACTTTCTGGAGCATATCATCTGATTTGAGTTGGAGTTCATAGGCTAGAAGAGATTAATGCACTTGAATAAAAATGCTATACTAGCTGTTCTGATCTGAAAAAAGAGAAAAGAGATCAAAAAATTACTCAAGCAACTCAACTTCAACTAACAGTTTTCTCTGCAGAATGAAAACTAAAACAGCACAAATGACCTATTCCTATATGCTGTGGTAATGATGCATTATGTGACTTTTGTTCATAAAAAAAAAAATTGATCTGTTGAAAAAACATTTGGTAGTGAGAAAGATTTGTATGAGGCCTGAAATAAATTTGCAAAACAAAGAAGAACACGGTCCACCAGATTTTTTTTAAAACGTCTGTGTTTAAAATCCAAACTCTCCAAAGATACATATGTTTGATTCAGATTGCTTTTTAATAACCTTTTATAAATCTGTCAAGTGTCTTCTGGGTAAGAAAGCTTGAATGAAATTGAAAGAAAAAAATCATCAGGTCATAAAATGACCCCAAAGGCAGGACCAGTGAAGCTCATGAACAAACCTCTTCCAGGAACTGATGGCTAAAGTCATGTGTCCTGAACATAAAAACCCTTTTTCTCAGCTCTTGCCTTCTTTTCCCCGTTGTCTCTGCAGTACGGGATCGTCTTGGATGCTGGATCCTCACACACAGCTTTGTTCATCTATAGATGGCCTGCAGACAAGCAGAATGGCACGGGCGTGGTCACCCAGCACGCAGAATGCCATGTGCAGGGTGAGAGTCAGCACCAACCCATAAAGCCAAGGTTTTGCATGCCGCATGCACTGCACAGCACCTCCCTCCCCCACTGCATGTCTGTGGTGTGTTCTCACATTTCTGACGTCTCATCATTACTGAAACTCACCCACAACCGGTGTCTTCAAAATCTCCCCTCTATCTGCTCGTGTGATTTCTTCTTTCCTCCTCTGTGAAGGTAATGATTTGAACAAGTCTCATTTGATTACAATCAGAATGGAGCTAATCAATCTATAGCCGTTGGAGGCACAAGGACTAGGATGAGGCCGTTTTTGGGGTTGTCCTCGCCAAAAGTATTGGCTCACCTGGCTTTGCTCACATATGAACTGAAGTGCCATCCCATTCATAACCCACAGAGTTCAATATGATTCCAGTCCACCTTTTGCAGCTTTTACAACTTCATCTATTCTGGGAAGGCTGTTCACAAGGTTGAGAAGTGTGTTCAAAGGAATGTTTGACCATTCTTCTAAAAGCGTGTTGGTGAGGTCAGACACTGATGTTGGTAGAGAAGGCCTGACTCTCAGTCTCTGCTGTAATTCATCTCAAAGGTCTTCTATGGGGTTCATGTCAGGACTCTGTGCAGACCAGTCCAGTTCATCCACACAGACTCTGTCATCCATGTCTTCATGGACCTTGCTTTGTGCTCTGGTCCACGATCATGTTGGAGGAGGAAGGGGCCGCTCCAAACTGTTCCCAAAAGGTTGGAAGCATGGAATTGTCCAAAATGTTTCTGTATCCTGAAGCATTCAGACTTCCTTTCACTGGAACTAAGGGGCCAAGGCCAAGTCTGGAAAAACAAGCCCACACCATAATTCCTCCTCCACCAAGTTCCACACTCGTCACAATGCAGTCCTACATGTACCGTTCTCCTGCAACCTCCAAACCCAGACTGCTCCATCAGATTTCCAGATGGAAAAGTGTGATTCATCACTCCAGAGAAGGCGTCTCCACTGCTCTAGAGTCCAGTGGCGGCGTGCTTTCCACCACTGCATCCACGAGATTCCACGAATCTCTCTGCGTGCTGTACTTGAGCTAATCTGTTTAAACGTTTGGAGCTCTGCAGCACTTGACTGTGCAGAAAGTCTGTGACCTCTTTGCCCTGTGCGCTTCACCACTGAGACCCCTCAGTTTACCTGGTCTACCACTTGGAGGCTGAGTTGCTGTTGTTCCCAAAGTCTTCCATTTTGTTCTGATAGAGCTGACAGCTGACTGTGGAATATTTAGGAAATTTCATGACTGGATTTGTTGCATAGGTGGCATCCTTTGACAGTTTCACGCTGGAATTAACTGAGCTCCTGAGAGCGGCCCATTCTTTAAAAAATGTCTGTCAAAACAGTCTGCATGTCTGAAGACTTGATTTTAAACACCTGTGGACAGGCCAAGTGATTAGGACACCTGATTCTGATCATTTGGATGGGTGATCCAATACTTTTGTCAATATAGTGTCTTTGTAAGGATAATGTAAGTTACACAAACGTATGACATATGGGTGATGCTGTGGTATGGTTCCCGTAACCCTTGTGCTATCCTAGGCACTTAAACATTGGGAGTTGGGTCATCTTTTTTTAGTAAGGTGTGACTACTGAATCCTTAATGGCCACAAATTCTGCACCCACAGGGTGTGCACGTAATACATAAGTGCCCGTAGGACACCCATAGGATGTCCAAACAAACTACACTCTGCTTATATAATTTCCTCGTTTCAAACAGTCACACAAGGAGCGCACACATATCCTATGACAGCACTAACGGGCTTCTTGTGCAGTCTGCAGAGTTCAGGGGGGTTGAAAACTCCAAACGACATTGATGCGTCTCATCTACTACCCACTTACTTACCCTTTCATGTCCTTTAAGTGTTTCGCTACGACTTGTTGCTTGCAGAATCCCCAAACAAAAATTGTGCATGAACATTTTTCCTCTACAGATTTACCAAGCAATCTATGATCTTTAATCTTTAAAAAAACCTGCGTACCTGCGTACAGGTTATTCACCCACAGACAGCCCTTATCCACCTGTAAGGACATATGTGACTAACGCATAAAGACAGATGTTTTTCATGACAAACATGAAACTGGTAAATGACGGATGTGTCAAAATTACAACATGACCAAAACAATTATGTAAATGACAAAAAAACAATCCTCCCAATAATAGTGGGTAGTGCATAACAGGAATTATTGTATTCCCATCTTGTTTGCATGAGTCAATGAATCAAATTTTACTTTGAAACTTTTTCTCAATACTCGAGTATTTCCCTTAAGTTACTTCTTCACCTTTTGCCTTTATTTTGGATACTACAGTACTCTTAACTCCCACTTGAGTTATTTTTACTCGAAGTAACAATACGCTGGTTTGCTTCACCTGCCTCCGCAGAGGGTAAACCTGTTTCCACACTGGTTCTCTTTTTTGTGTTTATGCTTGGTGCCACAGCCGAGCCCTCCCGCCTCAGGAGTTCGACCCATCAGCCCGGGTTTCCCTTTGTTTTTCAGGTGAAGGCATTTCCAGTTATGCAGGCCAAAAAGGGGAAGCAGGGGAGAGCCTGGTGGCCTGTCTGGACCAGGCAGTCAGGGATATTCCCAAAGACAAGCACCAGCTCACACCCGTATATCTGGGAGCCACAGCAGGCATGAGGCTTTTGAAGTAAGTCCCTGCCCCATTTCTTCCCTGGTACTTGGGTTTTAAATTCATTTGTCAATACTGTGCAAAATGTTCAAGCACAAAAGGGATGCGTTGGTATTGTTTTTCCCAAAAGAAACTTTAGACCTTGGCTGTGTCCGGTGAGGCTGTGTAAAACTCTCCCTTTACAGCAAAAACATGATGCGTGGTTGTAGTCCGTGAAGTAGGAAGAGCTCTACTCCCTCCGGAGTTTCCCGTTACAGCTATCCAGACGAATCCAAGGGCTAAACAAAGACACACAATTCTGCATTAATAGACAGATGATTGTGAGGTTCATTCATTTGTAGCTGCAGTGGAGACCTGTAATAACAGCTATATTTAAAGACAAAATGCTGGATCCCAAATTCACTGCACTTCTGATGAACACTTTCACCAAGTTCTTTTTAAAGCATAGTCTGTATGGAGAGAGCTCATGTCACCCGCTCGTTTGGATTGGGCTCCTTTTAAACCATTCTTTCTGCTCTGTAGTTATCACCATTTTAGCTAGAAATGTTATTTAATCTTTAGCTCTATAAAAAAATGGGTAAACACCTCACCAAGCCTAGTGTCGTTGGAACATTTCCAGTAGTGCTGAGCTGACGATCTGAAAGCTGCTTGTCAATAGGATGTCTGCCTCGCCCATTAACACACACTTTTTGGTAGAAGATTTAAAAAAACAAACAATGAGGTTCATAAAAATCTATACATACAGTAATTTACTTGGAGTTGCTGCTCCTCCACTTCAAGGCAAGCCAGGGGAGATGGCTCAGGCATCTAATTTCAGATTCCTCCTGGAGATGTGTTGAGGCAAATTGTTTTAAAGAAACCAAAGATGCACTGGAGGAGCCATGTCTGAAAGACGTTCTAAGGGTTGAAATGGTTCCCCAAGTAGAACTGAAAGAAATGTATGTGGAGAACCCGGTTCTACATAAGAGGACAAAGATGGACAGTTGACAAAATTTTGTGGAGTGGTAGACATAATCACAGTAATGATAAAAAAAACATAATGTATGTTTGCTTCTGTTGTGAAGTTCCGAAGTTCTACGTTTTGGAGTTAGATGAAGACTAAAGTCTCTTCCTCGACTGGAATGGATTGGAAGGCTGACATATGCTCCCCCACCCTCCACCCAAAAATAATATCAAGTAGAGAAAAACTGCCTGGAAAGAGTATGGAGTTCCAGCAGCTTCTCACATGGTGGCCCTATTTCCCATAACAAGCTCTGACCAGGATGAAAGAAAAGCTGGAGGAAGAATAGCGGCTAGTCGATCTTTTCCAGACTGTCACATGCTTGATCAAAAACTGCATTTCGTCATGTCACCATGTTTACCCAGCAGACGTTTTCAAACTTTTTTAGGATTCCTGCTTCTTCAGATTCACTCTGTGGCTTTTTTGCTTCTCCTCCAAACACACGGAACTCACAGCATGTCCTACTTTTGGTTCTCTTGCTCTTTTTGGTTTGTGGAAAGTCTGTCTGCATTCACACGGAAGTGAAGTTCACCATCATTTGCAATGGAACGAAGACCCTTGTTATCTCTTGTTTGGCCCAAACCAGAGTTCAGGTGAACTGTCAGACCTGCCAAACCAAGAGGACCAATAGCAGAGACCAGCTCTGGATCTGACCAAAACCAGACCTGCCAGCGTGGAAGTGTCCTGACTTACTTGCCTAACAAGCCCTGTGGTGGTTCCTAGAGACACTGACCTGCCTCCAGTTATTCCTTTCAATCTTGCTTGAAACAGGAAGTCCAGAGTTTGGCCTATGGCTGCTAGAGTGTTGGATTACTATTACTTATCTGTTTTGATCTCCTTTTTATTATTCCTGTACCTGTGTGCTTGGAGGTAACATACTACTACTGTTTTGTCTAAAAACCTCCCTGCTCTGTTTCTGTTGTTCGGGGTGGGTATGGAATCTAAATTTAGGCATTATGGGTCAGTGAGAGTTACTTTGATTCCAATAAAGCTCCATTAATGTGACTTCTCTTTCAAGTATTTCCAACCCAAAGCAGTCGGATCAGATTCTGAAGGAAGTGGGAGACAAGATCAAGTCATACCCTTTCAAATTTGAAGGCGCCGCCATACTGAGCGGTCAGGAGGAGGGCGCATACGGCTGGGTCACGGTCAACTATCTCCTAGAGAACTTCATCAAGGTATAAAAACTCTTTTACACTGTACAAATATATTCAACACAACAGGGAATTAACCAATCAGGTCACCGCAGGGTTATGTTCTTCAGGGCAGATTCTTATGGAGAGAGTATAGTCTCACATATTTGAGTGTATAGTGAACACACAATGGCAAATACATGCACAAAATGCATTGTATAGGCCTGTTCACACCGGGACGAATTTCGCCGGCGATTTTCGCCGACGTTTAACGCCTCGTGACTAAACAAAGGGCACCAACGAGAGTGTGCACACCGAGGCGAAAAAACGCCAGGCGTTAAAGCGTCAAAAAAAAAAAACGCCTCGGGTTCGTTTTTTTTTTTCGACGCGTCGCGTCGAAATCTACTCGACCAATGAGAATGGCGCTTTTGCTCACGTGTCTGGAGCCTCTGAAGTTACAGTAAAACACAACTTGGGGGCGCTCAAACACAAAACTGCCTTGCTGAGCACACATACCAGCGAAGAAGATAGACGCCAAGTAGCGTCTACACAGCCGCGAAGAAATAATGACGGACATTCTAAAATATCCCCGAACCAAGCACCAGTTGGAGCTACTGGTGCTTGAAATATTCATGTTTTCTTTGTTTGATTCTGACAAGCGTGTAAATACTTGCTCTCTTCTTCTGAGTGAAAAGCGACTTTAAGAAGCGTAAAGTTGCGCAGCGCCACCTTGTGTACAGGAGTATTTCTGTTTTACATTAAGCGCCATCTAATGTCAGGGAATGAAATTGCATGTTCACTCCACTCATCGTCAGCGAAAATCGCCTGGGTGTGAACACAAAAAACGTGGCGAAAAACGCTGGCGAATAACGCCTGGCGAATATTCGTCCCGGTGTGTACGGGCCTTAAGAGTTACAAATCCAAAGTTACACACAAACAGACAGACACAAGTTGTAAATCAAGTATTATGCACACACACAAATCCAGTGAGTATGTTTTCTCTCCAGTGATGTGGACTTGGAGTCATATTGTTCCAGTTGCAAGCTTTAATTTTTCCTTCATGATTAATAACTATTAATTAATTGGCACGTCTGTGAACTGAAAGGGACGCCATCCATACCTCACTACCCAATCTGAGCCCCTGATTGGCCAAAGTTCAACCTGGTTTAACTTTTAACCCATACTCAATGGCCACACGTTTTGTGCGAAAAACCCAAAATTGGTCGTGGAAACTTGTTTAGCAATGCATGAATTCACGGGTGTTGAACGAGGAAGCCCGGTTTTTCAGAGACTAATCATTGGAGGTGGTCAAATGAACACATGGTGCCAAGGGCAGTGTGGACGTAGCTTAAGAAAGAGACAGGTGGCTGAGCTAGAGGTAGCAGAGATGAAGATTTCTTTTTGGGTGTGACCAGGATGGATAGGATCAGGAATGAATCCAGAGGAACAGATCATGGTAGATGGAGATAATGCAGGGAACAGTGATGATGTTGGTAAAAAGATGCTAAGGTTGGAAAAACCAGGAAAGAAGTCTAGAGGAAGACCAAAGAGGAGGTTCATGGATGGATGGAGGGGGGCGAGAATGGAACAGATCATAAGGTTATTTATCTTTTTTTTTCTTTAAAAACTATTATTACCTTTGTGTTTTTAATATGCTATTCTTTTTATTCTTATTTTACTTATGATATTTAGGTTATGTTTTAATAATTTTACATATTTTATTTTCTAATTACTAACATTGTTATATCTTATGTTATTTTTTATTTCTATTTTTATTGTTGTTGTTTTATAATAATTTTTATTCTGATGTTTTTTACTCCAGTGTTTCCTCTTGGGAATCCATTGTTCCGGGGCACCACCAGCTTAACCTGTACGGGGTGCTGTTGCTGCGGTGCCTGTTCTCATTAGGCTGCCTGGGGTCCCGCTCTGTGGTCTAATAGCCATGGCGTGGGCCCTACGCTGCTCTGAGTTGGGCGGGCGCTGTGGTAATGACCCCCGTGGTCGGGCTGAGCCTTGGAATGAATGGATCCCCATGATATCGTTTCCGCACAGCAGAACCAAACCAGACCTTCTTTAAGCTGCAGTTCTTTGTTTTTGTTCAGGGTTTTACTGTGGGGACTGGGTGGGTGGAGAGAGGAATCTGGTGAGGGAGGGGTCCCATCTGTGTGGTATTGTCCTGTGTTTTCTGTTTTTAATAATTTTCTTTTTTTTCTTTTTTATGATTATTTTATCTGCTTTCATGTTAAGCGCTTTGTGTTTTTAACTGAAATGAAAGGTGCTATATAAATAAATAAAGTTTGGGTTTGAGTTAGATTGAGACAAAGGAAGCAGAGGAAAGACAAAAAGGAAAAAATGTCTTCTAGATCAATCTTTAAGGTTCAGTTGCCCTGAAGAACAGAACCCTTTAATAACGTGTCACAGTTTTCCTGGTTCTGTCTTTGCAGTATGGATTTATTGGACGGTGGATGAGCCCTGGCAGAGCCACAGTGGGAGCCCTTGACCTCGGGGGGGCATCTACGCAGATAACATTTGCCACACAGGAGCGAGTGGAGGGGAAACAAAACATGATGGAGATGCGTCTTTATGGCCATAAGTACTCCCTGTATACACACAGCTTTCTCTGCTATGGGATTAACCAGGTCTACAACAGAATGCTGGCTCACCTTGTAAAGGTAAAGGAACACCTGGGCTCAAAAACCACAGAAACATCACATCATGCCTGTCATCATGATCTAGTACATTGAAGGTCAGGGATCAAAGCTGGGGTGATGCAGGAAGAGCAGTAATGATCGTGTCACTCAGAGGCCGAATGCTCATTTGGTAAACGTAACTTCTATATAGGAAAAAAGTCAAACTAATACAGAACAGATTCAGGTACAGTTCTAAATTCTGGCTTGGACCAAACAAGAGAACCTTTTGACCTCTCAAGGATTAGGGTCACTGTTTACTTCAGATGAACTCTGGTGTGGTTCACTTCAGTGTGAATCCAGATGAGTAATTTCTTTGCCTTTCAGTTATTTATTTACAGTAATATTATTAAGTTTTATTACTTTGAAAAAAGTAATAACTGAATAAAAACAAAAACAATGATTAAGGATGGACAAATACAAAGAAAAACAGAAAAACCATAAGATTCCAGTACGATGTTCAGAAGACATTTATCTCCAAATTCTGGTCTCTTTGGCTGCAGATGAGGCAGAGAAACAGAAATGGAAGGATGTGCAGCAGGTTAGGGAGATCAAGGACAGAGATGGAACTGTGTTGACAGGATCCAAAAAGTGTGATGGAAAGCTGGAAGGAGAGCGTTGAAGAACTGATGGAGGAAAATGTCAGAGACAACAGAATAGAAGAAGAGGCTGTCTGGGAAAAAAAATGGCACAGGTCTGTAAGGACGAAGCAAGGAAAACATTGAAGAGGATGAAGGAAAGAAAGACAGTTGGTCCTGACCTGTGGAGATATGGATGAGTTCATTAGTTTGATATTCTTTATTTGTTAACAAAGAGTACTGCGTTGTAATTGTATTCATTTGCGACGCGGCTGCCGTGGAGTTTTGTGTATGGTGGGGGGGTGAACTTCGACGCCCCGCCCTCTGCTGGTTCATCACTGCAGTGATCAAAAATCCCACACCGTCACTGCTCTACCTTGTACCGGGTTTTGTGGTGAAGAGAGAGCTGAGCCTAAAAGCAAAGCTCTCAATTTACCGGATGATCTTCGTTCCAGTGCTCAGCAATAGTCATGAGTTTCCTCCGTAGGGTGGCTGGCCGCTCCCTTAGAGATAGTGTGAGAAGCTCGGTCCCCCGTGGAGAACTCGGATTAGAACCGCTTCTCCTCCACATCGAGAGGACCCAGTTGAGGTGTGGTCAGGGTGCCTCCTGGATGCTTCCTTGGGGAGGTGTTTCAGGCATGTCTCACTGGGCGGAAGCTCCGGGGAAGACGCAGGACACGCTGGAGAGACGACGTGTCTCGGCTGGCCTGGGAACGCCTCGGGGTCCCCCCAGAGGAACTGGAGGAAGTGGCCGGGGCGAGGAAAGTCTGGGCATCTTTGCTTGGATTGCTGCCCCCGCTACCAAGTCTTGGATAAGCGGAGGAAGATGGATGGATGGATGGATGGATGGAGAATAAAATGCAACCCTATGTTTATGCGTAGCTTTCCATCTGAAGCTTTATTTGTAGCTACTTGTTAACATGCAAAACATAATTTTGTTAGTTTATTTATTGCACTGTTTGATTTGTTGATCTCAAAGGCTTCATTTGTGTTTCAGTCTCAGGGTTACGTGCAGTCGGTGACTAACCCATGTTACCCTCCCGACGTCAACACCACGCTGAAAATGAAGGATGTTTTTAGCTCTCCTTGCACAGAGGAGCACAGACCAAAACCCTACAACCCAGAGGGTACTCTGACGGTAAAAGGCAGCGGAAACTATCAGCAGTGTGAGGAAAACATGTCTAACATGTTCTCCTTCGAAGATTGTCCGTTCTCACAGTGTTCCTTCAACGGAATCTCTCAGCCGAATGTCACCGGGAACTTCATGGTGAGACAAATGAAAGTTTTGGGCAGTTATTTTATATCATTCTTTGAATTTCCCCTCTAACAAAATGCTTCAGGTAGCGATGCATGCCGATAAGTTTCCACTTTTAAACAAATCCAGATATTTGTTGGCTCGTCTTTACTGTTCAGCTCTTTTTCTGTTGTCTAAAGGAAGTTTAAATAAAGTTATACGCAGTGACAAAGATGATGTCACAGACAGGCCAAACTCAACCTAACTACTAAAAGACTTTCCCAAAGTTGAAACCCATTTAATATTAATCGTTTACAAAGACAATCCATGCATCCACTGTGTTCTGCTTCTGGAAATGCTGGATATGAAAACTTGGATGGTTCATAAAAAAAAAATGAAAACGCATTGTTGTCTATATTCACCAATCTAGTGAACATAGACGCACACTGGTTTTTCGATGAGACTGGAGTATGGAATTCTAGACTCAGACAACACTACAAAAAGGAGAATGTGCTACATAGTACACAATGTAGTGAGTAGTGAAGAAATTCCGACACAATCATTGGCTTTGTTTAAATTCACTCAAATTCACCGTCAGATTTAGTATGGCTTTGTTAAACTACAAGGATTTGATGGCTTGTTGGAGAATTATGGGTACTGTAGTCAGTTGCCTCGCAGAGTGAAACATGCTGTCCTTACAGTGTTTGTGAATAAGTTGAATAAAGTTAGTTTACTTTTTTACTTTACTACTTGCATACTTTTTACTTTACAGTTACTTTTTAAACTTAAATACTTCTTATATTCCTTCAACCAGAGAGCCACATCAAACTGTGGAGCCTCGGGTTGCAGACCCCTCAGTTTGGGCGTAGTCTGTGAATTTGGACATAGAAAATGTAAAAAAAACCAACAGCAAATAAAAGTTAACCTCTCAACTGCTTTGTTGTTTGAATGACGTTTTTTTTTTTTTTTGGTCAGGCGTGCCGTGCATTTAGAATGTTTGAGGGAAGATGAGGATCAGCACAATTCAGTTTGATAAATCACACTAACAGAAAAACTGGTGAATGGAACTTGCCAAGAAAATGGGAATTGGAGCATTTCTGCTTTTGAGTGTTTTTTGTGTCTTTAAACGTTTCCTCTGTCTTGTTTCCTGACCATTTGCAGTAACCAGGTAACCAGTGTATACAAGTATTAGGGTTGTGCTAGTGGTGTTGTTGTGAGTATGACTCCAGTTCTCCTCCTCTGTGTTACCAGGCGTTCTCTACCTTCTTTTACGTTCACTCATCCCTGCGGAAATTGACAGGAAAGCCGGTGAACACGCCGCAGCAGCTGCAGGAGGCGGCGCAAACAACGTGCAGCATGACTTTGAGTCAAGTAATGCTCTGTATTCATTTGCAATACACCCTGTTTTCCTGACTGCAACATTTTTGGTGCCTGAACTCTGGTTCTTGTTGCAGATGTCAAATCAGATTCCAGATCAGGGTCCTCACTGGATGAACTACTGCACTGCCTCTGTGTTCATAAAGACACTCGTGCTGAGGGGATATGCCTTCGATAACTCTACATTCCCACAAATCTCCTTTCAGAAAAAGGTAAGCAAACCCCATCTAGATGAGTTTTGGTTCTAGATTGACCTGGATTCAGCGAGTTACTGTGTCTGTGTTGCTCCTGCAGGCGGGGGACACCTCGGTGGGGTGGGCTCTGGGCTACATACTGAACTTAAGTAACCTGCTGCCTGCAGAGAAAGTGGGGCTGAGAAAGGCCCTGACCCCAGGAGTGTGGGGGACACTCATCTTTCTCTTCGCCCTGCTCGTCGCTGCAGCTCTGGGTTTCCTTCTGTATCGAGTTCAGTCTGAGAGGAAGGACAGCGATGAGGGCGCCATCTGAACAGCGAGCGCACACAGAGCCATCGGGGAAGAGCAAGCCAGTGTTCAAAGCACTTAGCCTGATTTCATGTTGACAGAGAAAAAAATACATTTTTGGCTTGTTCTTTATGTGGGTAACATAGTTGTCATAGAGTTCCTGTGTGTTTGAGGGTCCTGAGACTGTGACCAAAATTACCCTAAACCCGCATAAAGAGCATTTTAAAATACTAGTATACAGCTCAGCTGCTTTAAAACTTGGGTTTTTTAATAATTCCACCCTAAGGAGGAAGTGAAAAAACATTCTAGCTCATTTAACATTGTTGTAAAGTTATTTCTCTGTTACAATAAAAAGATAAGAATGTTTTTCAGCATAGCCGATAACATTCTTTAATGTAAGATTTTTCACTGGAACAGTTTGATAAAAGTACTTGTGTGTGTGTGTATCTATCTATCTATCTCTCTCTCTCTCTCCATCTGTATCTATCTATCTCCATCTCTATCTCTCTCTCATTTATATTTAAAGCCCCACCTCGATTGAGTGTTTTTGTTTCTTAATAAACAAGCAATTGTATTTTTTTTTTTACACATGGACTACAACTACCAGAAAGTGTGCTGTCAGATGTTTGCGCTTGCTGTGAATAGAAGTCCTTCAAAATAAAAGCCGCAAGTGAAATCTTTTTTATTTGTTAGTTAAAAAAAATCCTAGTTATTGTTTATTTGACTTAAAGTCTTTTTGTTTGTTTGTTGTATTATTTTGAAGAGAATGTAAAAATAAATGTGAAAATGTTTGTTCAAGACTGCAAATGCCAGAGAAGGTTTCTGTTGATTTAACTTTGTTGCTTTACTATTAGAATCAGAATCAGCTTAGCTGCAGTGTGGGTATTTTGACACAAATTAGTTTAACTTTACTTCAAGCTGAATAATATCCTAAATTTTTGACAATTATTTTTGGAAAGCTTTTTTTATGTAGGTACATTAAAAATGTTACCCCTTAGCTCACCACCAAATATTACACATTCTTATAACGTAAAGAAGAATACAAATTAAACTAAAAAACAACACTTATTTGTATTTTTTAATTTAAATACTCGTGTTAGATTGTCTTTTTGTGTACTTTCATAGATCATAAACTTTTCAGTCAGTAATTTTTTTAGAACCAGGATTTATTTTGAAGGGCAACCGGAAGTAGCCTGGCCCGGCGGAATGTTCGTGTTCTAGGTTGAGCTGTGGAGCGGTCGCTTTCTTCTTTATTTTATTCATTTCTATAAAATACATTGTATTGAAACAACGAATAAAATATTAATAATACACTGCGCCCTCTGTATAAAGATACAGGGCTTTTCAACTAAACAGCAGCCTTCGTTAAGCTGGCCGCGTGCTCGCTCCGTGCTTGGTGATGTGCACGCAGACCAGGGCCGCGGCTCTCATGGCCAACATCCCGGAGGCGGATATCGACCCGTCCGGGGTGTTCAAGTACGTCCTGATCAGGGTCCACAGCCGGGAGGAGGGCGACGACTCGGAGGTGGACATAGTCCGCGGCTACGGCTGGGCCGGCTACCATGGTGCGTTCAGGGACCTCTCCCATCCGGACACGTTTCTGAGTCAGCGCTGCACTAACTGTCTGTCCCGTCTGCAGCGGACATCTATGATAAGGTCTCCGAGGAGCTGGAGAAGGGCGGAGTCCTGGACTGTGAGTGTCTTGGAGGAGGGAGGATCAAACACGACCCCGAAGCGAAGAAGATCCACGTGTACGGATACTCGCAGGTACGAAGGCTCGCCGTGAAGGCGGCATGCAGCTAAACGCCTGTTCCTGAACGTGCATGGTATTCACACTGGGCGAGCTGGGAGGGGCTTCGGTTCACTAAACCACTCCTCAGCTTTTTTAAGTTAAGTTAGTTGTTGTCTGATTTTGACACTAGACAATTTTTGTTGTTGTCGTCTCCACCTCCTGCAAATTTCATGACAAAATAAAAGTTAGCAGTGTTTTGTTTTTTTTGTTAGAAAGCCTCTGTGTCCAAGCAGTGAATGCTGGAACATGATGAGGTCATGTGACCAGTTTTGAGTGAGCTGATTGGCCAATGTCCACAAACATAAAGGAGCAGATGTAGCAATAATGAAACACTTTAAGAATGTGGTATTTTTTAATAAAGTAACTGTTATATTATTGTTTTATTATTTTTTTTTAAATCAGTCATGACTTTTAAAAAATATTTCATCATATTTTTACCTTTACGTTTAATATTTTTGCAGACTTTGTTGACATTACCTCTCCGACTTTCTCTTTATATTGTCAGCTTAAAATGTAAAAAGAAAAAGTCTAGTGTAAACAACATGTGAGCTTTAAAAGGTGTTTCTTCTTTTTAGCTAAATTATTTTATAGACATTATATGTCACGCTGAAGGTGTTGGTGTTTACTCATCTCACAGCATTGGTGTAGCTTCAAAATTGAACTGTACCACTTTCTTGATTAGTTTTCTAATCTATTATTTAACACTAAGGAAAAAATTGATTTGAAATCAACTTTCATTGTTGTAGTTCGTTTGCAATGATGGCTCTTTCTTAGATTGGACAAGTAATGAGAAAGTTAGGACACTAAGAACACTCTTCTTTGAGTCGGGTCACAAAATATGGAAGCATTTGTGTAGCTACACATTTACCAGGGAACTTTTGGAAAATGAAATGTCAAATACCATTTTCATTATCATTTAAAAGCATTTCTGGTTTTATTTTTAATTATGCTACACAAATGCTTCCATACAAAAATGTTGCTGTTTTTTTCTTTACATTTCAGGAATAAAATTACGCCCCACGTGATCACTAAAAATGCCATAACTTTTTTTATTTATTTACCCATCTGAATGATCATAATACCATTGGAAAGGTTTCTTTAAGTCCAGTCTGATGCAAAGATCAGGGCAATCCAATGAATTTAAAAATTTAAAACATTCTAATAATAATAATGCTTATAAATGTGTTAACTAAGTAATCAATAAACCTTAGTAGACTTATTGCACCAATACATGTTTTACTAACACCCTAAAAATTCTATTATAATGCTTGTTAATGCGTTAACAAAGTTTGTTGAGGAATCTTAATACAAAGTGTTACCAAAAGAGATTTACACAAAATTACACAAATTTGCTGTTGCCAGTAGCGACAGCAAATAAAAAAACACTCCTTGAACCACCGTAACTCTTAGACCGTTTCCTCAGTTAATTTGACTTCTGGATTGTGAATCAGAAAAGCAGCCTTTGTGCCAATATGCAGCACTTTGTTAGTAAAGTGACAAATAAATCAGCTTGTTTTCGTTGATGGCATTAGGACTTTATTGCAGTAAAATGTTGCAAATCTGTGCAAAGATGCTTTTTTTTCCCGCTTAAGGACCCATTTAAATGACTTAAAGTTCGTAAACGGTTGAAGAGTTCTTGTAGTTCAAAGAGGGTTAATACCTGGATTACTCCACATGGCAGGTCACATGACTAATGCTGATGCTTTGTCATCACAGGGATTTGGGAGGGCCAACCACGCGGTGGCCACCGAGAAGCTGAAGGCCCGCTTCCCCGGTTATGAGGTGACCTGGGCTAATGAAGGGTACTGAAGCCTCTGGAGAGCCACACCTGCTGGAGGCAGAGCCTGGGACGAAGAGGAGAACACCAGACGGTCCATTTCTCATCTGAGACTTGTGCGACACGGACTCACAACATCACAAAGTCATTCTTCAGGTTCAACAAGCAAACTCCTGAAGATTTACTATGTGGTGTTTGTTTTCAGTTTAGCTTTTGTAATAAATGGAAAAATCCTGAAGTGTGTTTCTTGCAGTCTATGAATTCATGTCATCTCAGGACAATCAGACTAAAGTCGTCAAACTGAAATCCGCTGAAGAGTCAGAAATCCTTTAATGTCATTGTTACACAAGCAGCTTGTGACACAAAAATGCTGCTGCTCTCCAGCTGTTTGAACAATATAAAATAAAGGAATATATAGAATAAAAAGAGGAAAACAATAGAGAACTATAGATATATATACAGATATTCAGACATGCATGTATTAATCATTATTGCACTTCCTGAACTGCTAAATATTGCACACGACTGGTTTTTAGTTGTTACAGATTTTATTTTATTAATTTTTTTTGTAAGGTACATATGTTGTTTAGCAGGTTGAAGTTCTCTGGGTAAGAAACAGTCTCGAGTCTGTTGGTGCCAGCCTTGCGAGGTCCGTACCGCCGGCCCGAGGGTAGCAGTTGGAACCAGTGGTGGTTGGGCTGGTGGGAGTCGTTGATGACATGTTTCGTGCCGGATGAGCCGGTAGTGTCCTCTAGGCTGGGCAGGGGGTAGCCGGTGATCTTCCGGGCAGAGTTGATCACCCTCTGCAGAAGAACAGAAGAGAAAAAAGGAAAGATGAAACTTCAGATACAGGAATCTGGGGCAGAAATAACATCTGTTTTGGTTTGGATCCAACCTGAAAAGGTGGAGTTTTGAGAACAGCTGAAACATGTCCATGCTTTGTGGACATTGTGCTTCCACCCTTTTCTCAGGCAGGTCAGAGGTCGCGGTAGTCAAGAGAGACATACGCACAGAGAATAGAAAAAATCACTCCTCACATAATTGACTTCGACCAGACTGGATTCATCAAAGGCAGACACTCGGATGATAATGTCCGTAGACTAGTTAATATAATAGACTTTGCCACCATTAAAAAACAGGAAATGACGGTACTATCGCTGGATGCTGAAAAAGCCTTTGACAGAGTTAATTGGAAGTTCCTTATTGCTGCCCTCCATAAGTTTGGTTTTGGAGAAGCATTCATCAATTGGATCAAAATATTATATCACAACCCCAATGCATCAGTTAGAACTAATAAACAGACTTCAAACAGGTTTTTTCTTGGAAGAGGAACCAGACAGGGCTGCCCACTCTCTCCTTCTCTTTTTGCTATATTCATTGAGCCTTTAGCTGCAGCAATAAGACAGAATGAGAGCATTATAGGAATAAAAACCAAACACAGCCATCATAAAATTAGTCTTTATGCGGATGACATATTACTGTTTTTAAGGAATTTACATTCTGTAAATGAAACAGCAATGATCATAAATGAATTCTCCTCCATATCAGACTATTCCATTAATTGGAATAAGTCTGTTTTATTACCACTCAACAGGAATATGGAACAAAGACTCACAATTCCAGTTAAAACAGGAAATATCAAATATCTGGGTATCTACTTTTCCCCCAAACTATCAGAACTGGTGCAGCTAAACCACACCCCATTACTGAAAAGCATACAGGACGATCTAACACGCTGGACCAACCTGCCTCTGTCCCTTATGGGCAAGGTAGCCACGGTTAAAATGAAAATCTTACCCAAGGTTAATTATCTCTTCTCAATGATTCCCACACAACCGCCATTAAAATGGTTCAAAACATTAGACTCATCCATATCAAGCTTTCTATGGAACAACAAACCTGCAAGAATTAGTCTAAAAACTTTAAAATCTGCAAAAAGCTGTGGAGGATTAGAACTACCTAATTTCCACAAATACTTTCTTGCAAATAGATTACAATATATCTTAAAATGGTTAAAAAATAATCCAGAAACCAACTCATGGTTAGACTTGGAACAGGTGTTATGTGGAAAGATCAACCTGTCACAGCTACCATTTATTAGCCAAACAGTTAAAAAACAGGATTGTTTCAAAAGCATTAATATAAATGCCACCTTAACAGCCTGGTGGGAATTTCTCAAAATATCAAAATCATCAATTCAACCGTGCAAAATGACACCCATCTGGAACAACCCGGACATCCTTATTAACAAAAAAATGATTCACTTCCCAGCTTGGCAAGCAGGGGGCATAAAACAACTAGAGCACGTAATTATTGATAGAAGATTCATAACCCCCCAGGAACTTCAAGACAAACATGGAATAAATAACTTCTTGGAATATCAGCAACTTAAATCAAGTATTACTAAAAAGTATAAAATTAAAGACGACGATTTAAAGCTACCAGATGTAGTTACCACTCTGATTAATTTTTCAATGAATAGAACTCTCTCCAAAATATACAAACTTTTATGTAATTTAGATAACAATATTGCCCTTCCAACAAAAAAATGGGATGCAGATTTGAGCATCAGCACAGATGAAAGCTTCTGGTCAGAACTTTGTCTAAACACCTTTAAACTGACAAAAAGTCCAAATCTGCAGCTAATCCATCTCAAAACTCTTCACAGAATTTACTACACTGGACAGAGGATGTTCAAGATGGGTCTCAGTAACTCAGACATTTGCGAGCACTGTGATAATAATCTACCCGACAGCTACATGCACGCACTGTGGTTCTGCACTCCTGTCAGGGCTCTCTGGCAGCAGGTATGTGCCGATTTATCAGTCTGGCTTAAGGTTTCAATCACTGCCTCACCGTCACTTTGTGTGCTTGGTGACATGAGTGCCATCGATATAGAAGAAGGATTAGCATCTATCATTTTCATAACCCTTTGTATTGCCAAAAAAACTATTTTAATAAATTGGAAAAACAAGAAAAATATAAACATAAGTCAACACAGAAATCTGCTGTTTGATCATATCAGCTTGGAAAAAATGTCAGCCCAAAGCTCAAGTAACTTTGAAAGAATTCAGTCTCTCTGGTCTCCTGTGGTTGACTCCATGACTTAGGGGGTGGAGGGCCTGGTCGTCGCTGCTCCTTGCCCTTCTGCCGTGGTTTGGGGTGGGGGTCGGGGCTTCCGGTGCCTGGCGGGGGCGGTGGGGGGCTCCGTTGGTCGGGGGGTCGGGTCCGGTGCCTGGGTGGGGCGGGCTGGGGCGCTGCGTGGTCCTCTGGGCTTGGGTGTGGGGGTGCGTGGTGGGGGGGTGGGGTGGTGGTCTGGCTTGGCTTGGGGGGGTGGTCCCTTTGCCTGTGCTGGGGGGGGTTGGCGGGGGGCCCTGCTCGGGTGGGGGGGGCCCAGCGGCGCCGGATGGGCTGCCCATCTGCACCTGGGGCTGGGATCGGCCCTTCCCTGGCTCTGGGACGGGACGGGGCAACCCTCTCGGGGCCCCCGGTCACTCTGGGTGTCACCCGCTTCGGCTGCGGGGTCTGGGGTGGGGTGGGGTGGGGGGCTTGTCGGCCCTGTCCTGTGGGGGGGCGTTCTGGGGGGGAGGGGGGGCCCATTATTAGTACGGGTCGGGGGGGCTAGCGGGTCGGGGTCTCCGCTGAGGCAATCAGTGGTTGCCTCGGCCGGTTGGCCTCCTCGGTCCCGTCGAGGCCTGACCAGAGCTCTTCTAGGGCCGGCGTCTGGGGGTGGGGGCCTGGGCTTGCTCCGGGGGGGGGCGACGCTTTCTGGCTCCTCTCTCTCTGTGTGGGGTGGGTGGTGCCGGGCCTGGGGTGTCGGCGCCTCCGGGGGTGGGCCCCTGGGCTGGGTGGCCCTGGCCCCTTTGCTGGGGGTGGGCTGGGGGACGGCTGTTTGACCACCGGGGGACAGTCTACCAGCTGTCCCCAACTTACCCCCTTCCTTATATAACCTCATATTAGGGTGAGGGGGTGGGGGGTTTAGCCTGCGATGCGCCTTGGGGGGGGGCTACTTGGGAGTGGCCCCCCTCCTATGGTTGCCGTATGGAGTGGGCCCCCCCTCTTTCGGTTTTATTTGCACCTTAGACACGTAGGGTCCTTGGTAGGGGGGGTGCTTGGACATCACTGCCAGCAAGCAGCAGATGTCCTCCTGGCACCCTACCCGCCAATTTTAACCGCACCTTAGACATTTAGGGCCCCTTGGTGTGGAGGGTGAGGGGACATCACTGTGAGTAATCAGGAGATGTCCCCTTAGTGCCCTACTCGCCAATTTTAACTGCACCCCCCTTAGTACACACACCCCTCCCCCTTCAATATATACATTCAAACATAAACACACACACATGCACACAAACACCCTCTCAAACACCCATACACGCACACACATTTTACAAGGAAGGTGGGACCTGGGTCCATCTGTCCCCTACCCCGTCCCTGGTGGGGGGTGTGGGCCCCTTGGCGATGGCGGCCGTGTCCCTTGGGTGCCGGCTCCCTGGGCCCGGCGGTGCTCTCTCCGCACGGTGGGGGGGTTCATATTACACCTGAGCCGGGGGTGTTCGTGTCCCTGGGGGGTGGGTCCTGGTCCTTGCCCCTGGGCGCTGGGCCCCGCCAAACTTCCAACATGGCCGAGCCTGGTCGGGCCATATTTATAACATCCCTTATGGGCCGCCCTTTTTTCCCCGGGGTTCCCCCCTCCTGGGCGGGGGCGGCGGGCCCCTGCCTTGCTCCTACCTGGACCTACCTGGGCCGGGTGGGTGGCTGCCTGGAGTGCGGAGCGGGTCTCCCTTGGGGGGTCCTGGCTCGTACCTGGGGTCGGGGCGGGGGGATGCCCGGAACTCCTGGGTGGTGGTGGGGTGCTCGTCTGGGGCTGTGGGCGTCCCTCTCCGGTGGGGCCCTGCGTTGGGCTCTTCCGGCGCGGCGGGGGGCTGCTTTCCTGGCTGGGCTGGGGCGGCGCTCTCTTTCCCTCTGCGCCTCCCTGCTCTCTGGCTCTGGGGGCCTCGCGGCGGTCCTGCTGGCCCTGGCCTGGGTGGCGGTCTTGGTCGCCCGGGGGGCGGTTGTTCCCTGCCTGTTCCCGTGTGGCGCTGGGGGAATTCCGGCTGCCGCTGCTGCTGCGGCGGGGGTATGGGTGTGGGGGTGGCTGGGCGCTCCTCCTCCTTCTTTTCACATTCCACCATCCATTTTAGAAGAACATAAACACTCACCTGAGCACAGGTGTTAGCTCACCTTTGCACTAATAGTTTGCATGATTGAATGAATGAAAGATTTCACACTAGTTGGTTTAAAGGCATAAGTATGCGTTCGTGAACACTATCTGTTTTGTGTGCATGTTGACATGTGGACATTTCTGCGGCTAGCAGGTGTGTTGATAATATTTGAGTGTGTGTGAACAGGCCCCGCCCTTTTTGTACTACATTTGAACCGTACCGTAACGATAAACAACCAGTAAACCTGCCTGCTCTATGCTGCTTCATGGTCTTACCCCCCTTCCCCTCCTATTATCACCCTCCTACCCCCCCCTCTCTCTAACGTCCCTCTCTCTTGTTCCCCTCTTTCCTTTTCCGTCCGGTCCAACACCAAAGATTTTCAAACATGATTGAAATTAATAAAGTTTGGCCTCAATTACAAAAGGGGTTTATTCAGACATACCTTTGGTTTGTCTGAAGATGAATAACCCCTCTTGTTAGAATAAAATATGTCCAACACAAGAGGCCCTCAGCTCTCATCTGTTTGCCTAGCTGTTGGACAGGACAAGTTAAAAAAAAAAAAAAAAAAAAAAAAAAAAAAAAAAAAAAAAAGAGAGACATACGCAGCAGTCTGTCAGGAACTCGCACGTTTTAGGAGGACCTTCTAGCTGTGAGGTGAACACTGAGCAGTCACGCCTCTTTGCTAACCGTTGATTAAACTTAGCTTAGTGCTTACTGCATGTCTCTGGATTAGCATCATTTAAGGGGCTGAGCAGAATTTAAAACGGCTGCATGTATACACACAGAAAAAAAAAACTCAAAGAGCTGCTTAGCACTTTAAACACAAAGCATCGTCGCAGAAGAAACGCATTCAAAGGTAATATGTTTTTGTGTTGGAACTTGAATGTACTGTTTTGTCAAATGGACATAAAGAGCCTTCAAATGTGTAAACAAATGATGACATTTTGACAGAACCCCCCAGATCTAAGCAAAGAGCTAAACCCCGGAGATCCAACCGCAGCGGCCCATTAACTAAGAAGGGTCAATCGGTGATGTGGAAAATCACTGTGAGGAAAACACTGGAGTGGAAAGAAAATGTAAAAGGAATAAAATACATAAAAGTAAAAACAGATACAAAGAACCGGATAAGTAAACAAATAAACTTGCATTGATGAACGCATTCATCAATGCAGCCATGCAACCATCACTGCATCCATCACTGTAACCACGCATCCATCACTACATCCATCACTGCAGCCACGCATCCATCACTGCATCCACGCATCCATCACTGCAGCCACGCATCCATCACTGCATCCACGCATCCATCACTGCATCCGCGCATCCATCACTGCATCCACGCATCCATCACTGCAGCCACGCATCCATCACTGCATCCATCACTGTAACCACGTATCCATCGCTACATCCATCACTGCAACCACGCATCCATCACTGCAACCACGCATCCATCACTGCAGCCATGCAGTCATCACTGCAACCACGCATCCATAACTGCAGCCATCACTGCAAACACGCATCCATCACTGCAACCATCACTGCAACCACGCATCCATCACTGCAGCCATCACTGCAACCATCACTGCAACCACGCACCCATTACTGCAGCCATGCAACCATCACTGCATCCATCACTGCATCCACACATCCATCACTGCATCCCCGCATCCATCACTGCATCCACACATCCATCACTGCATCCCCGCATCCATCACTGCAACCACGCATCCATAACTGCAGCCATCACTGCAACCACGCATCCATCACTGCAACCATCACTGCAACCACGCATCCATCACTGCAACCACGCATCCATCACTGCAGCCACGCATCCATCACTGCATCCAAGCATCCATCACTGCAGCCATGCAGCAATCACTGCGACCTCACAGCCATCACTGCAACCATCAGTGCAGCCACGCATTCATCACTGCAGCCATGCAATCATCACTGCATCCATCACTGTAACCACGTATCCATCGCTACATCCATCACTGCAACCACGCATCCATCACTGCAACCACGCATCCATCACTGCAGCCATGCAGTCATCACTGCAACCACGCATCCATAACTGCAGCCATCACTGCAAACACGCATCCATCACTGCAACCATCACTGCAACCACGCATCCATCACTGCAGCCATCACTGCAACCATCACTGCAACCACGCACCCATTACTGCAGCCATGCAGCCAGCACTGGAACCTCACATCCATCACTGCAGCCACGCATCCATCACTGCAACCACGCATCCATCACTGCAGCCACCCTTCCATCACTGCAGCCACGCATCCATCACTACATCCATCACTGCACCCACGCATTCATCACTGCAACCACACAGCCATCACTGAAGCCATGCAATCATCATTGCAACCACGTCCATCACTGCAGCCTCACATCCATCCCTGCAACATCACTGCAACCATGCAACCATCACTGCAAACACGCATCCATCAATGCAACCATCACTGCAACCACGCATCCATCACTGCAGCCACCCTTCCATCACTGCAGCCATGCAATCATCATTGCAACCACATCCATCACTGCAGCCTTACATCCATCCCTGCAACCATCACTGCAACCATGCAACCATCACTGCAAACACGCATCCATCACTGCAACCATCACTGCAACCACGCATCTATCACTGCAGCCTTCACTGCAACATCACATCCATCACTGCAACCATCACTGCAAACACACATCCATCACTGCAACCATCACTGCAACCACACAAATCCTTCACTGCAAACACGCATCCATCACTGCAGCAATGCAACCATCACTACAAACATGTAGCCATTACTGCAACCATCACTGCAACCACGCATCCATCCCTGCAACTATGCATCCATCACTGCAGCCATCACTGTGACAATCCATGCAACTTAGATTTTCCTCAGGCTGAACAAAAAACGAAACCATCTAACCATTTATAATCGTCTTAAAGTTTTGAAATCCATTTCAGTCCTGATCTGCCCATCAAAGCCAGACAGATGTACCAGTTTGTAATGCTTTTTTCATGATCCAAAATGGTTCCATAGAACAGTTCTTCTACTTTTACTTACCAACGGGCAGAAACCTGCAGCAGATCTAAACTACACTAGAGCAGCAGTTTTAAGATGGGGGGGGGGGGGTTTCTTATCTTCCAGATACTGCTCTTTCAGACACGTGGTGCTATAATACTTAATAATTATGAGTGGTGTCATCCATTCTAGAGGTTTTATGAGGGGAGATTGTTGCAGTTGCATGCTGGGTACTTTCAAAGTCCGTGTGTTATCTCTGAGAGGAGGGGTCAGTGTCTGAATTCCAACCTTCAGACTGGAAGTAGTTGAAAGATGGTGCGTTCGGGAACCCTCGCTCTTCTGCTGCTGCTGCTGACTCTACAGTTTGGTAAGAGATGTTAAACTCAAAGAATGGTTCGATTCCGGTCCATTTCAGAGCTCTGGTTCATCTTTTTTCTCACACATTGAGTACATTCTCTGTGTGAAGGTTGCTCTAGAGATGTTTCTCTGCCAGCCTGAAAATGATGGAGATTGAGGTTTTTTATGTGCTGATTGGTGATGTGCCAGTGAGCCCCTTTAAACTGTAATAGATTACATAGTACTAGTTAGTGAGAGTAATCCCTTACCTTACTGTATTACTGTGTCAAAACTATATTGCCTTATATACTTAATTTGTAGTTTGAAGTGACTTCCCACTTAAAACCCGGAGAAAAAGAATAGAAAGTGAGAAATGTGTCACATAGCATTTAACATTCTGATGATGGGCGATGTGGTGGATTTATGACTCAGTACTATCGTTTATTCACAAATAACAAATAATCCAACTTCAGTGGATGAAAAATAATTACTTGGTAGTTTCTGTAAAATGGCTGAGACTATTTTTTATTTTAATTAGCCAGTTTGAGTTTTAGAACCAAACTCTTGTTTATATTTTCTTTGAAATGTCTCCATTTGGCATTGTGAGGAAAGCTGATTCATGAGTTTTATACAAAGTTTGGAATTTCTCCACCATTTAGTGATTGCTTTTAATGGATGAAACATTAATATGCATCTTCATTGATGCACCTTAACTCTACTTCAGTTTTCCCTTCACAAATCTTCATATCTCATTTCTTTAATGGACTTTTGTTTTATTTCTAAAAATCATACATTTAGTTTTTGTTTCCTTCACGTTGAAGGACAAATCATGTTCTCAAATCTAATATCTCAAAATCCCAGTTTATTTCTACAGCTTTTTTTTTTGTTTTGTTTTTTTAAGAACAAAGTTGATCTACAAACTGTGTCAGAAATCTCACTTTTCAAATATTTGTTTATAATAAAATAGATTTTGTACAAAATACTGCATTTAATCATAAAGTGAAATTCTACAATTTTGTTCACTGGAACGAATTAAAAATAAAAAAATCCGAATAACTCGCAGTGACATGTGTGCCTGATCTTGTACTCCATAGTTCTTTAATTAATTTATTCTATTAACTTTTATTACTCCCAGCAAGACATATTTAAAAAATACATAATTTTTTTTCCAACTGTGGCCTGGTAAAAGGGAAGACCTTTAGAGACAGAAAAATGAAAGGAGTAACAGGAGACACATAGATAGAACCAATCAGGATGAAACAGCAACAATACAAGACAATCATTTAAAAAAAAGCAATAATTAATGGAATAAAATAAATAAAATCCTAAAACCAGGTTACTGCATATTTCTTTGAAATGCTCATTAAGATTCTGTCTAATAACTGTCTGAATAAGAGTGTGCAGTCTGGGTTTGTTGTAAATGATTCTAGATTCAGGATGCTGCAGACTGAAAGCATGAAGAACCCAATGAGGAGTTTGATTTAGGGTCTGGATGTGAACTAAATCATTTCGCAGACCAGCTGTTGTACACGGGGGATGAAGTGTGCAAAAGCTGGCTAAAATAAAGACCAAGTCCAAGCAGAGTTTTGTCAATTAACAGCAAGAAGTGAATTTTACATCGAGTGAAGAGGGAAGTCCAGTTTGGTAAAGAGTAGAGGGTACAGTGTTGAAACAAGCAACAAAATTAGTATGCATTGTCTTTATTAGTAAGCATTCCCACTACTGCACTGGAAGCATTTCCACTTTTCTAAATAAACACTGATCTGTTTTTTACTGCATGATGAGGAAGGCTGCAGCTCCACAGATGGGCTCTGAGTGTCTCGATCAGCTGTTTGCTCCTCTGTTGATCCTCAAACCTCGAACTGAACACAGTTAGCAGAATGAGAACGGTACGTTTTCCTCATCAGCTGCAGGTTCTCAGGCTCCTCGCTGTCAGGCTGCAGAGGCCAAATGTGACTTTGTGTGCGACTGCTCTGACTGCAGCGATGAGGATGACTGTGGTGAGTCTGCAGAGGCTTTTACTTTGAAATATCATTAAGAAAATGAGGAGGAAGTTCAAGCCTGAAATCTGTTTGTCAATAACTCTGTAAATGTCAGAGAGTTTATCTGTTTCTCCTCACCCTCCCAAGGCCACGGGGGGAAGGACTTTCAGTGTGACTTTGAAGATGCTGGCATGTGTGGATGGAGCGTCCAGTCAGGTGACGGTTACACCTGGGAGAGGCTCCAGGGGGGGCCGTCTGACAGCGGGCCGTTGTCTGACTTCACCACAGGCACAGCCACAGGTACACACAGACTGAGAACGTTCACGCCCTTTGCCCTTTTGGTTCTTCTGGAGCTTCTTCAGCACATTTAGATGTTTCATTCTGGCATCCAAAGGTTCAAATCCTGTTTGTTTTATTCAACTTTTTTGTGCTCACTTAAAACAATGTCTGCACATTTCTGATTCTAAAACTATTCAGACTTTAGGTTATTAAAGCTTGGGAAAAATGATCACTAAGCCTTTTTTAAACCATGTTTTGTCTTTTAATAACTTTTAAAAGACCCCCTCTATTCTTTTAATCATTAAAAAAGACAGAGGCCTATACATCACATACAAAACACACAATTTTTAACATTTTACTATAGCTTTAAATATAGAAAAGTATATGAATACATACACACATAGACCCACTCTGGTATAACTGATGTTTTTAACATGTTCTTGTAGCATTTTTCTGATGATAGCAGACATATATAAAGCAAATTAAGCTCAATATTGCATCTCTGAGTTTAGCTTGATGCAAATTGTTGTAAATCAGGAGCAGATGAAAAAAAATCCTGTTGGAAAAAGATTGTTCTGGTGATGTGGGAAAAATGCTGGGCGGGCCTCAAGCCCCCTGCTCCAAGTTCTCAGGGAGGGGAAGGGGGGTGGGCTTACCCCGCCCCATCAGTCCCGCCAACAACTCAGAGGTGATTTTCTAAGGAACTCCTGCCGCTCTGTGGAAAACACGTCCTAGAAAACAACACAGGTTTTTGGATTTTGCCTAAAATCAATCAATCATTAAAAGACCACTGGGAACACTTTGAAAATGGATCAAAAGATGGTCAGAGTGGGACTTTAAGCTTCCCTTTAGCAAATTTAGCCTTTTTTAAAGCAATTTTATAGACATCTTAATTTTCACATTTTCAGTTCATATGGACATTCAACATATGCTTTTTTCCAAAGCAACAAACGAGAGACAAACATGAATCAAAACTGGGTCGGGGTCACATTTCAAGTTAAGTGCTGTAGGAAACGACATTTGAAGTACAGTGGTAGACAAAATTGTTGGTAGCCCTCAGTTAAAGACAGAAAGTCCACAATGCTCACTGAAATGACTTGAAACGTTTAAAAGTAACAATAAATTAAAATTTGTTAAAAATTAAATAATCCAAATCAGCCATTACTTTTGAGTTGTTGATTAACAGAATTATTTTAAAAAACAAACTAATGAAATATGGCAGGACAAAAGTGATGGTACCTCCATAAAAGACTGAGAACTAATTGTCCAGGGGGTCAAGATGAACTCAGGTATGTCCTTTAATTGACATCACAGCTGTTTTCAAACCCATAATCAATCAGTCTGCCTATTTAAAGGGAGACAAATAGTCATGTTGCTGTTTGGTGAAAAGGTGTGAACCACACTGAACATGGACAACAGAAAGCCAAGGAGAGAATTGTCCCAGGACATTAGAAACTAAATTATAGACAAACATCATAAAGGTAAAGGCTATAAAACCATCTCTAAGCAGCTTGAAGTTCCTGTGACGATAGTGGCACATATTATTCAGATGTTTAAGACCCATGAGACAGTAGCCAACCACCCTGGACGATGGAAGAGGAACATTGATGACAAATTGAGGAGACGGATAGTTGGAACTGTATCCAAAGAGCCCAGAACAACCTCCAAAGACATTAAAGGTGAACTCCTAGATCAAGGTACATCAGTGTCAGATCGCACCATTCGTCGTTGTTTGAGCCAGAGTGGACTTCATGGGAGACGACCAAGGAGGACACCACTGTTGAAAGGAAATCATAAAAAAGCAAGACTTGAATTTGCAAAAATGCATGTTGACAAGCCACAAAGCTTCTGGGAAAATGTCCTTTGGACAGATGAGACCAAACTGGAGCTTTTTGGTAAGGCACATCAGCTCTATGTTGGTAAACTCAAAAACGAAGCATACAACGAAAAGAACAATGTCCCTACTGTGAAACATGGAGGAGGCTCAGTTCTGTTTTGGGGCTGCTTTGCTGCATCTGCCACAGGGTGTCTGGAAGTTGTGCAAGGTAAAATGAAATCTCAAGATCATCAAGGCATTCTGGATAGAAATGTGCTGCCTAGTGTCAGAAAGCTTGGTCTCAGTCTCAGGTTATGGGTCTTCCAACAGGACAACGATCCAAAACACACAGCCAAAAACCCCCAAGAATGGCTCAGAGAAAAGCATTGGACTATTCTGAAGTGGCCTTCTATGAGCCCAGATCTGAATCCCATTGAACATCAGTGGAAGGAGCTGAAACATGCCATTTGGAGAAGACACCTGTCAAACCTGAGACAACTGGAGCAGTTTGCTCATCAGGAGTGGGCCAAAATACCTGTGGACAGGTGCAGAAGGCTCATTGACAAATACAGAAACCGTTTCATTGCAGTGATTGCCTCAAAAGGTTTTGCAACAAAAGATTTAGTTATGGGTACCATCATTTTTGTCCAGCCATATTTCATTAGTTTGTTTTTAAATAATTCTGTTAATCAACAACTCAAAAGTAATGGCTGATTTTGATTATTTAATTTTCAAACTTTTTTAATTTATTGTTACTTTTGAACGTTTCAAGTCATTTCAGTGAGCATTGTAGACTTTCTTTCTTTAACTGAGGGGTATTAATAATTTTGTCCACCACTGTATAAAGGAGGTCAGTTCTGAACATTTGTTTGAATTTTGGGAGTAAGGCGACTTTTGGAGTAAAGATAAAAACATTTCATCACCGATTAACAAACGAGTTAATCCTTTGATTTTTTTTAACAGTGTCCCCAGTGGTCTTTTAATTATGATTATTATGGTCCTTGCAGTCACAGACGGACTTTAGACAATATTGTCAATTACTATTTCTAGATCAAATCCAAAAAACCTGTATCGTTTTCTGGGACATAGTTTCTGCAGAGCGGCACAGGCTCATTAGAAAATCACATCTGAGTTGTGGGCGGGACTTTTGGCGCCGAAGTAAGCCTTAGCTGATATCCCATCATCCTTTTGTTTAAACTCTGTCCTGCTAGCTTACTGCTAGCAATATCAGAGCTATCCAGCCGTCCAGTTCTGATCCAGATTCCAGCTCAGACCAGGAAAACAAAGACGTTCATGGATCTATGTGTCTGACAGTGGATGATCAGAATGGAGCAGAGCAGGGAGACTTTGGCCCGCCCATTTCAGCTGCTACAAAAGAGAACTGTTTCAAACTGCGGTTTTTCATCAGCTTTTGATTCATCCCAGTTTGAATAAAAAAATACTCAGAAATGCAGTTTTAATCTGAATTATTTCTATGTCCTTCATGAATGCCTCAAGAACACTTTCAAAACACCAAAAACACCATTTTAATTGAAGTGGGTCTTTAAAAAGATGTAAACAGACGTAGGACAGGATTAAAAATCAGACATGGCCCTTTTTTTAAACCTTGTTTTTAATTTTACATATTTTTCTCAGTGTTTGTTATCCCAGCAGCTTACGATGTCTAAGATAATCGGATGATGAGCATCTGTTGTGAATGCTATTTTTCACTTCACTATAAAAAGGGAAACAGTAGAAAAGCAAATTGACATAAAGGTCAGCACATGCCCCGGGCGCTAAACAGCTGAGAAGCCATCTCTGAACAAAATAGGGCACCGTGACTGTTTTTCTGTTTCACCTTCCTTAAGGAAAAGAACAAATTTAGATTCAAAGTACCAAAGTGAACGTTGCAGTAAAGAATGTTGCTGTGGCAAACATTGCTTCACAGGAATATAGTTGTATGAATAACAAGGTAGTTGTATAAGCAGTCTATTAAAGAAAGTTGATCTAAAGGAAAAATGTTGTAAAAACACTTTGATAGACAGCTGCTAGTCGCGCTAAGGAAATTCTTTAAAGCTGGATACTGAAACATGGGTGGTCACAGTGTTAGTTACTGAAACATGATTGGAGCAAAGGTGGGACTGATTTTACTGATGACTGAAACTCTCTGGATCCACTGGTTTCTGATTGGTTCTCCTCTTGCAGGCTGGTTCATTGGGGTGAGCGCCGTCACGGCTCAGTCGCCACAAAAGACAGTTCTCATCTCCCCGGAGATGAAGCAGTCTTCACCGACGTGTCGTCTTCGTCTCAGATACTTCCTCTGGGATTCAGGTAGCACCTGTGGCCCATCCTCCCTCCATCTCCAGACTCAAGCGAACAAACAAATATGTTCTTATCTCATCCAACAGCTTCTCTGGCCTCACTGATGTCCAGAGTTAAACTGATTGTTGTCTTAAGGTCACACAGGGCTGGGCTCTGTCCCCCTGTGGGGGTCCGTCCTCCGCCAGGACTCTCAGGAGGCTGTGGTGTGGCGTCCTGAGGCCTCCAGTGTCCGAGCCTGGAGGGAAGACACCATCTACCTGGGACGGATTGCTTCAAGCTTTCAGATCAGGCTTCACTCTGAGCGCTCAGAGGGGCGAGGGGGGGACGTGGCCCTGGACCAGCTGGAGTTCCTTGACTGCGCTTTGCCCCGTGAGCCCCTCAGACTTCAGCTGTTCCTGATCATCATGCAAACATTTGATTACAAAACTGTTGATACGAAGAACTCTGAGGATCATCTGATGTTTTCGTCCTCCTGCCATCGTCAGCTCCCCGTCCTGAGGAGGAGTGTCCTGCAGGGATGCTGACGTGTAAGAACGCCGCCTGTGTGGAGCAGCGGCAGGTCTGTGATGGTAGCGATGACTGCGGCGACGGCACTGATGAAGAGAGCTGTGGTGAGAAACTCCCCGAGCTCCTGCTTCTCAGCTGAACTCGCAGAGAGTTGAGTCGCTGGTAATGTGGTAAGGAACCGTGCACGTTTTTGTCCAGGGGATTTCCGCCGCTGTGACTTTGAGAAGGGGCTGTGCGACTGGGACCTAAGGTCATTATCTTCACTGAAGTGGATCATAACTAACCAAGAGGGGATCTCAACCACCGATCCTCGGAAAGGGCCCGGCAGAGATCAGTCCAAAAACTCTGCGTCAGGTATCCCAGCCCTAACCCTGACCTTCTTTACAACAGCCCTTAGTCAGAAAAAATATGAATGTATTCACAATCATGACAGGCTCCTTCCTGTATGTGACCGTCCCGGATGAGGGTCTGTCCAGCGACTGGGCTGCTTTTCAGAGTCCACCTCTGCAACCAACCAACAGCTCACATCCTTGTAAGGTGAGTCTGAGTCTTCCCACCATTCTAAGGTCTGAGATTCACATTTGGAATCCTTTTTCTGCTGCAGTTCAAAAACTAAATCTCACCAAGAAGTGCAGGAAGTGGTAAAACGGTAGATGGCGCATACTTTCCGGCACATAGCCCTTTTTCTATGCTGCGCTTCACAGTCACAGTCCAATTCACCCATCCACACACACATTCATATACTGATACTCTGTTGCCGTGGCGCCAACCCACAACCACCAGGAGCAATGTGGCATTCAGTGTCTTGCCCAAGGACACTTGGACAAGTGGGTGGTGTCCAAACCAGTGATCTTCCAACCAGAGGTCAACCGTTTTACTTCTGTACCCAGCTGCCCATTCGTAATGCAAAACAATCTACCAGTGCAGCGTGATATATTTTGCCTTTAAGGTTTTATATGAATTTTAAAATGTTTTTTCTGAAAAATTCATGACTGAAAATGGAACATTCTGACCCGTTTAGGGAGTACTCTGCCTTGACCCAACAGTAGCTGGGATAGGCTCCATCAACCTGTGACAGGTGAAATTGACTGGGTGGGTTTTGAAAATGGAAACCAGACATTCTGTCCTAGTGCAGCCTGTTGTCAGCCATAGTCTGCATCACTGTATGCGTTTTAGTAAGCACGTGGCTGTGTTGAGGCCCAGGCTGGTGAAAGTAAAGTGAGATTTTTCTTGAGCCCACTCCTGAATCCAGTCACCTGCCAATTAAAAACTTGCTCTCAATGCACACAACCCTCTAGAGATGTCAAGAATAGAAACAAACAAAACAATTCAGACGTCATCAAAGGATGTGTATACATTTGTTTGAAGTATAAAGTCTGTATTTTTCTTTTCTTTTTTTGACCACCGGCATTTAGGAACAGGAAATAACAGGAAGTATTTGGAAGGTGGTATTAGAGTATTTGTCAGCTGCTTCTAGTGGTCTTTGAAGGAACTGTTGGTGCTCCAGGTTTCAGTCAAATCAGGAAACTGGTGGTGGGGGCTTTCTAAAAATGAAATTAACAACCCGTATAGGCGTTCTGTATCACAATGAAGAAACAGCAAATTAATTTAAATTCATAAGTGTCACAACTGACTCAAGTCAAGGCGCTACACAAAAGGCTCAAAACGTCTAACTGAGAAAATTGAATCTGATTATTATCATTCAATTTTCTCCAGACCTTTCCGTTAAAGCCAAATGATCCAATTGACCAACAGATGAAAACAATTTTTTTTTAATGTCATTCATCCTAACTAAGAAGCAAAGGGTGACAGTTCAGAGAAAAACTCTCTAAAGGGAAGATTAGGAAGAAACCTCATGCAGACCCAGAGTCAGTAAGGGCAACTTTCCGCCATGACCAGTCTGAGTAGACAGGAATAAGATGGACCAACGGAGCAAGACATCAAACATCTCCCCACCTGTCATTTTTCCTATTGAATTATTCTCAAATGATCTTTTTAAACAGTTCTTTAGGTTCTATATTTTCTCTATGATAATCATTGGATTGGACTACATTTTTTTAGATATCTAATCTGGGAGCTACTATCAGTGAAATGGAAAACATTATGGTGGCATAACAGCATCTTGCCTTTTGGCAAGCTTTCAAAAATTATTGACACTTAACAGAAAGTTTTTATTTTTGAGTTGCAGAGGTTGTAAAGAGATTTATTTCACTTTAGAAATGGATCAGCTAAGATAACGTTTTTTATCACATACAAACTGTTGAGAGTTTGCAGATGAAAACCTTGACTCCCTGTACATTTCTGTCTGTGTGTAGATGGTGATGTACACTCACCAGTTTGGGCCGAGGTCCGGGGGTTTGACGGTGATGGTGACGGAGCGTTCCATCATCCCTGTGTGGGAGAGGGCTGGCTCTCTTGGTGATCTGTGGGTGAAGGCTGAGGTGGAGATTGTGTGCAACACAACTTTCCAAGTAAGTCTTTTCAGGAAAAAGAGTCAAATACAGTAAAATAAATAAATAAATAAATCAAAGTGTTTGAAAATGATAATGTGTTTGTTTTGTATCCTTAAAATGTGTTATCTGGGAGGCAAGTAGGTCCTAAAATGAGAAATGATAACCCTGACAGTCTGTAAAATATCACCTTTCCTCTGAACATACTGATTTTTTACAGAAATGACTTGGACTGAACATAAATTCTTTGAACCTTGCAGATCCTTGCAGATCAGATTAGATTTAGTTTAGTCATTGATTCATTTACTTTTGTTGTAGTTGTTGTTTTTCAATTTTAAATTGTTTTTTGTTCCTGAACAGTTGTTTGTTTTTGTTTTTGGTGTGAACTTCATTAGTTATTTCTGTATTTTGAAAAAATTTGTAATGTTTTTTTTTACAGTTTACATGTTTTGCAGACCGCATGTTTTTTACACTTTTGCAGCTGTATTTATTTAATATTTATTTCTTTATTTAATAAGAATCTCATTTTTGATAATATTTTTTCATAATAATTTTAGTAATATTTTTAATTATCTAATATAAATGTAATTTGTGATGTCCTTTATTGATGTTATATTATATAGATTATTTCTGAATGTCGTGTTGCTGCCACAGATAAATGAAATTTCCCCATTGTGGGATTAATAAAGTCATCTATCTATCTAGATCCTGATAATGGCAGCAATTCGAGACTTTGACTATGGAGGTATTGCCGTTGACAGCATCACGTTGTCTCCTGAATGCCGCCTGTCTTCAGGTATGCCCTTGATCTGAAGCAGACACGCAACGCCACTCATGCAAAAGGCAAGACATCCTGACCCGATCAGAGTGATGCGAGCTCCTCACATTCATTTTTCAAACAGAAAACAACTCCCT
This sequence comes from Oryzias latipes, assembly GCF_053564925.1. NCBI lineage: Eukaryota > Metazoa > Chordata > Actinopteri > Beloniformes > Adrianichthyidae > Oryzias > Oryzias latipes. The sequence goes on from NC_136248.1 coordinate 4,405,631, forward strand.
GGAAGGGTTCCCCAAACCCCCCAAGCACCCGTGCACCGAGCCGGAGAAGATATGTGATTTTCACGCAGACTGTGCAGAAGCCGAGGACGAGGCCAAGTGTGGTGAGTGTTTATCTGTTCACCAGACAACCGACAGGTCTGCCAAGCAGGAACTGCAGAGTGGACCAAGAACAGTTATTCTGAATCGTTTACATCAGAAATGAGCTTTCGTTATACCATGTGACTCTGGTGAAAATGGGGCTTTTGGTGTTTTGTTTTTTTTTTAATTATATATTTATTATTTTTAAACATATCAACAGGACAGGACAAAACAAAACAAAACAGGCCCACGGATACAGAAATTATATCATATTATATGTGCTGGAGTCATGACCATCAAAAAGAAAGATCAAACAACAGTAGAGCCGTTATTGTACATACGTGTTTGAGGTCAGAATACAAATGCTCTTTTAATAATTGTGGAAATGTCTAATCCAACATACAACAAGAAAGGTTCCCATATCTTTTCAAAAACATTTTTATGATGTAGCTGACAAGTTAAGTAGTCGAGAGACATGTAACTAAAAACAGTTTTTTGCCATTGTGCTTTAGAGGGGATTTTATCAGAGATCCAGTTTATAAGGATACACTTTCTAGCACAAAAAAAAAAGACATGATCTTGTGGCGTTTTTCATATGTAAAGAAAAATTAAGAATATTTAGCTTAAAATTCCAATTTTCTCCCTGCTCTGAGAGCTCAGCAATGTGGAGGGAAAGTGGGGGTGGGGTTGCTCCACGCCAACAGTCATGCTCAGAGGTGAATTTCTAATAAATATCTACCAATCTGCAGAAACTATGTCTTAGAAAGCAACACAGGTTTTTTGATTTAGGCTAAAAAACAACATAATCATAACTAAAAGACCACTGGGATTGCTTTGAAAAATAGATCAATAGGTGATCATTTTGGGACTAGAAGCACAGTTTAGATGCAGGATGTGGTAAATTGTCGAAGCAATGCAAAACTCGTAAATCTTGCTCCAGGCTTTTTCTTTCACAGCTCCATTCTGATTTATGAAAGACTTGGTGTCATAGAATTCCTACTGGGCACAAACCGCAATTATTAATTTCTCCTCCATGATCAATTTTCAAATGGTTATGTGTATTAAAGCAGACGCCACCCATACATCACTACCAAACCCGAGTCCTTGACGGGTCATCCTTCAAGTGGCTGAACTTTTGACGCGCGTGCAATGGTCGTGCGATTTGCACACAGAGCTCGGAAACTGACTTAAAAACTTGTGTACCAATGTGTGAACGTGAGAGTTTTGAAAACACTCGTTAACATAGACTGTTCTGTCAAGTGGCTGCTTGAACCCCCATCTTCGAGCCTGGTGTGAAATATACCATCAGACTGGGTTAATTAAGACTTCCAGCTTATTCTTGGCAAACAGGATAAAAGCTTTGAAAAATATTAAATTGGTGTCTTGCGTTTTATCTTGTGTCTCATGAAAAGCTCTTTGCAGGTGACTTCTTGTACGCTGAAGGCAGCTCAGGCTGGACTGACACTAGCGTTGGGAGTCAGCGTTGGGAACTCCATAAAAATTCCACCTCTAACGGTAAAAAGACTGTCATTTAGGATCAGTTCATCCCATATAACAATGAACAGACTGTTGATGTAAGTTCTGGTCTCTCAGAGGACTACCTGTGCGTAATCGAGGCTGCTGGTCAGCAGCTCACTGAGGCGCAGATGCGAACGCCCCTCCTTGGCCCCTCTGGTCCCGTCTGCAACATCAGCTTTGATTATTCCCTCACTGGGAGCGCCGATCACATTGGTGAAAAAAGATGCCACACGTTTAAAGAGGTGTGCTTTTTGGAACCAAATTATTGACACTTTAATTCTGTCTGTGCTGCAGGTGAGCTGTCACTCAGGGTGATAGACAGCCTGCTGGGCGTCGGACCCAAAATGTGGGAGTCTGGTGGGAAGACTGGATCTGAGGAAGAAGCATGGCGGCACGCCAATGTTCTCATCGGTGTGAGGAAAGATCGCTTCCAGGTTGGTCTTGCAGCTTTAGTGCCCAAAACCTTTGGTCTCTGTGAAAAGGAGAGGAAAAAATGTCTGTGTGCTATAAAGATCCCAAACATAGAACTTAAACTGTGTTGGAACTATTTCTTGTAGGATTTGCTGTGATCAACAAATGTTCCTTGCACTATTGCTCATAGGTCTGAAATGACTGAAATGAGGATTTAGCAAAAGCTACGACTTACTATGACAAAGAAAGTTCAGGAGGAGAGCAGAAAGATCCCAAATGTAAAAGTAAATTATTTTTGATAAAATTACAGACATTAGTTACAGTACACTGCACTTGCTACTTACATTTTACAAATGTGAGAATATTATTTTATCTCCACACAATATTTATGAGAGGAATATAATCTGATGTTGTAGACAAGTCTTGGTTTAAACAATGAAGAGGACTCTTGGCGCTGCAGGCTGACAGGACAAGTTGCAGCAGGAAAGTCATTGCTAAGACTGCAGAATGAGACAAAGAGGAAACAGTGACTGGAAACTGCAGACTGGAGGGAGGAGTCATCGATGGATGAATCTAAATTTGAAATCTTTGGTTCTCAGATTCTTTACACACCATAACAAAATGGAAAGCATGGCTCCAAGGTGTGTAGCTTTATCTGTCAGACAAGGAGGGGTGTGTGTAATGGGATGGTTTGGATTCAGGGTCTTGTTTAAAGTGGGAGTCACTGTCAATAAACACATTTCCACAGCGTTTAATTCTCTCTGGTTTGAGTCTAATTGGTCTGCTTCATCCAACAAGACCAGGATTTTAGAACATACCGTAAATCTAGACTCAAAGGTCAAAGAACAAGATGGTAATCTTTGGAACATGGGAAGCCCAGCACAGTCTCCAGACTTGGACCTGATTGGTTTGATTGGTTTGAACTGGACAAAGGAATAAAACCAACAAGAACCAAACATTTATGAGAACCTCAAAGGAAACAAGGGAAAAACTCACTGAAATTTTTTTACTGTAGAAATGATGCCATGACTGTGACCAGCTGTTTAAAAAGTGGGGACTTTGATTTATTATAGGTTTAGAAAACATTAAATTTAATTGATTATAGGATTTTCTTTTGAACCACCATTTGTTTATGTTCATGTTTTCCTTCATGTCGGAGTAAAAGAAGACATTACACTGCATACTTTTCAATAAAAAACGTAAACTTTTGTCGAGAACTCTATCCAAAACTGCATGATGGTTCTGGTTCTGTTCCTGATCCAAATTCCTTTTTCAGATGGTGTTTGAAGCTCGTGCTGTGGAGCTGCACCCTCACGGACAGATCCGGGTGAAAAACATTCACTTCGCAGACTGCCACGCCAGCTACTTTCCACTGACTGACACCGGTGAGGCTGCGGTGTGTGCGGGGCGTCTTAGGTCTTCCTTCCAACATCTCAGCATTTAATTTTGTCTTGGACAGGAATTTCCTGTAACTTTGACTCCGACTTGTGTGGGTGGTACCAGGACAACAGCGATAACTTTGACTGGAGTGCGCTCAGTGAGGACGACCACACCACAGGACACGGTAAGTGTTTTGGGGACATGTTTGTTTTTTGGACTTAGCTTTGGGATGGCATCCACCTTTTTCCAGCTGGTTTTACATTTGGAAATAAACTGGTTTGATTAAGGTCTTAATTGATTGAGTTAAATCTATAAAAAATAAGCAAATGAGGGTAACACAAACACAAAAATACAAAATAAAAATTGCTTTAATTTTATTCTTTAACCCTTGTGTTATCCTAGCCATATTCACATTGGGAGTTGGGTCATCTAGACCCACTAGACAGTGCTCTGAACCTTTTTTCTTCAATGATTTGTGATCTTCACTGGTGTCCATGGATTACATGAAATCTTCTTCTCCTTTATCCACCTTTGTCATGGTAGGGAGAACATGTCAATGTAAGGATCGGGTCATCTGGACCCCATAGGACAGCATGAGGGATAAAGCAAAGATAGTTTCACTATATAGCAAACCCCCAGCTCTACTCTAACCTCTTTATTGATAAATGATAACAGCCTGTGTGGAAGAATTCAGATGATATATTGCTTCATGTTTCCTGCAAACACACAGTAGGTCATAGGTCCAGACGCCCCAGTCCCCCCTGTCTTTTGCAGCATTCCTTTTGCAGTGTGTGCAGAATGCACTGAGTATTCAAAAATAATAGACCATTATCCTTCAACTTCTTGACACCATTTTTTCCTTTTGTACCCTTAAACCCCGTTTAACTCTCCATCCAAAACTCTCATCTCTTTCCGCTCAATGAAAAAAAAGGTACTGTTAAAAAAAAGTTACTGTATTCCAATGTAATTAATAAAAATAGAAATTTGCCTCAAATTCAGAAGGGGTTTATACAAATATACACCATGTGTGTGAGAAGGACAAATTACACAGGACAAATAAAAAAACAAGCTACTGAATAGAACTATCTAGAAAACAATTTTAATATTGATCACCAGTTAAAGCTGATATAACACTTTATTGGTCCTGGAGAGATCCCCAATTCCAGTGGTATTTCACAAAAATCCACAATCAACTTTAATTTATATAAAATGGTTTAATGGTCATCTCCTGTAGAAATGTGGTAAAAACAATTCATTACTCACTTTAGTCATTAGAGCCTACTTTCTTTAATTCCTTGAAGCATCTGAAGTGAACTTGTTCCAGATGCTGAGAAGGTTCTGTTACCTACGTATACTCAGTGCTTCAACAGAAACTGTAAAAGATCTGAACAATGTTGTGGTCCCAAACCCAAAAAAAAGAATTGAAAATTGGCTGAATGTTTTCACACGAAGGCTGAAGAATTTTAAGAATCTGAGAGTCTGGAACCAGAGCTGCGAAGTTGATAATGAGCGATGGTGTGACTTTGAGACAGTCATGTTGGGTTTTTTTCTCTGCTGAGGTTCAGGCCGAAGCCTTGCTGTGGACATGTGGAGTCCCCTTCTGCGCGGAGCATTCGGGCGTTTGATTTCATTTCCACAGGTTCCAGGACCGTCAAATTCCTGCCTGTCCTTTTTCTACAAACTCTACGGCCCCAACACAGGTGACCCCCACTGACATGATCATGGATGATAATGGAGAAGAAAACTGACTTCAGCGATGCGATGTTGATCGCTCTGGTGTTCCTCCTCCTCCTAGGAGCTTTGACTGTGAAGGTCACAGATCTGAGTGGGCATGAATCTGTCCTGTGGACCCGGAGTGGAGCGCATGGGAACATGTGGCATGAAGCCCACTGCCCTGTCCCCCACCAGCTCACAAACTTTCAGGTAAGGAAGAACTGCAGCATCAGGGAAGCTGTAGCAGACGACAGCAGAAAGAAAGTCTTTAAGCATTTGTTTTTATGTTTGTTTGTTTGTTTAAGATCCCCATCAGTCTTTACCAATGTAAAGACCGATCTTCTGCTCTTCTAAAAATACATACATTATCACAAGAGTTTGGAATAATAGTGGTTAGTAACTGTGAAAACAAGTTGAGGGGTCTGTGTCCAGATTTTGTGTACCAACAGAATCAGACTGCACTCAAGTTTGTCACTGACTTTCATCCACAACAGACTTTGATGTGTCCAGTTATTTGGTCCTTTAGTCTTACAGCCCTTTTCTGCACCATCTGATGTTTGTGATGGTCTTTTTTAGCTGCACTTGACCAGACAACAGGACAATGGTCCAAGTAACATAAGACTAAAGAACCAAGCTTTGTGTTTGTGTTGACATCTGATAATTAGCATGGCATTTAATTTTTGAAATGTTCCCGATTATTTTCTTCTTATATTTGCCACAAAGTTACATTTATAAGTGGTCTATGACATTGTTTGATCTAGTGTTTTACCCAACAGTTTAACATCTTTAACTTTTATTGACCGATTCTCAAGCAAAATAGGCATTTTTTGATTTTCTTTGAAAGAATGCTTTGAGCCCAAAAACATACACTTGGTTCTCAGAACATTCAGTTTTACCTTGTTTTTTATCACCTATTCAGAAATGCACATTAGCTCCTGTTGCAGCATTTTACAGACCTGAACTAAGCTGGAAGAGGTTACTGATTTATTTGTATCATCTGCATATATAATCATGGAAGCTATGGGTTTAGGAGATATCATATCACAAAAATATGTATAGCAATGGGCCAAGACAGCTCCCTGTGGAATTCCACATTTAAGGGTAACATTGGTAACACACTGGTATACAGTCACACAATGTTTTTATTAGCTGTTTGTGAAGTTGTGGTCTTGTGGTTGTATTATCTGAGTACGATTGCAAAACCGATGTCTGTTCTTCTGGACAGCTGGTGTTTGAGGCGGTGCGCTCTGGCTTTGACGGCCGCGTGGCCATTGATGACGTGGCGTTGGTGGACGGTCCGTGTAACATTCCCAGGATGTGCTCCTTTGAAGGAGATCGCTGTGGCTACAGCAGCTCCAGTGGGGGGATCTGGGTCCACCGAAGCGGTCAGAGCAGCACCGCTGTCACCGGACCTGAAACCGACCACACTCTGCAGACTGATCAGGGTCAGACAAGGGTCCCATCCGAGCCCAGAAATTCCACTACATGTAGGACACTGTTGATTGTTGGCTGTTTCCCCAGGCTTCTACATGATGGTGAACACAGACGCCAGTGCCCTTCCTCGTGGGAAGGCTGCGGTGCTCACCTCCCTTGTTCGTGCAAAAACCACAAAGAAAGAGTGTTTGAGCTTCTGGTACCATATGGGTGGAGAGAATCCAGGTGAGGATTTGAGCACAAAGAAATTGGGGATACAATCAATTTAGCTTATCTAAAGCCTGATGGGCTTTCATATAAAAAAATACAACTGAAAAAGAAAAAAGTAAAACAGCAAAAAATGAACTAATTGAGGATTATTGTAATACATTCCGTATTACTGATTATTATTCCTCCTTCTGATGCTCGGTGACTTGGTGATGTTGGCTCAGGTTGATGCTTGACTCTATTTTGCTACTGTTTGATCCAGAACCTTTCAGGAATCAAGGTTCTGTTATCTGTTCAGTTTTGGTCAAACACATTTTCTTTGCAGGGTCTCTCACCGTGTACATGAAGCCAGCAAATGGGAAGAGGCTGAAGATCTTCTCTGCAAGCCTGAATCAAGGAGACCTCTGGCGCCACGGAAGAGGAAATATCTTCAGCGACCTGATGGAGTGGCAGGTACAGGGAGGAGCCCAACTACAACACAATCTTGAGCCCCATCAGAGGCTTTGGGTAGAAATGTTAGCTGTGCTTCACAGTCCTGTCTGTAAGTGAAATCTGCTCCTCAGCTGGAGTTTGAGGTGATCGGAGCCGGAGGCAGAGACACGCATGTCGCGATTGATGACGTCCACATCTCTCTTTACCCTTGTGAAGATCAAGGTTTGTAAAGAAAATCCAGCAAAAATAAAAAATATTGTTCCACCTTCCAATAAAAGCAGAGGCCACACTTTCTACACTGAACTTTTTCAGCCTCTGCATCATTTTGCTTGTTAGCACGTAATCATTTTTCACTCTTACAGATTGATGTATTAGTCTGCTAAAAACCTTTTTACACATGTATGATCATAAAGCCATTTTGTGTGGGAATGTATAACCTAGAGAAAGGCCTCGTGGGAAATGTAGTGTTTTTTGCATTCTAACACAATCATCCTATTATGTTCTTTTGATTTTTGTCAATTTTATGGTTTCTGACTTATAGTCCATTTTATGCTTATTAAAATGGGAAAGGCAGATTCATTTAAGTGTTAGGGCTCAAGCTGGGAGGCACTGGATTCCATTTTTAGACTCTGTGGTGTGATTAGACTGTGAACTCGAACCCATTACGGTGCAGACACCCTACCAGCAGGCCTCTGAGCCTATCTACACCTTTTCAAACTTAAATGTTTAGTCAGTTTGCACATTTTCAGCTTGTTTCACAAATTTTTGAGGCTCTATATTTTTTAAAGCTGCATGATTTTTGTTGTGATTTTGGGATTGTTCGTACCGTTTATCCGTATCATCTCCCAGTTTTTCCAACAATTTGAGACTTTTTTCAGTTAATTTAGTTTCTGCTATTCACCAACTGACATCAGGTTTTTGTGTTTGCATCTTCTTTTCAATTGTTTTTGTGTTCAATTTCATCAGTTAAATAATAGTTTTTAAAACATTTTATCAGTGTGTCCTGCTGCCATACTTCCTTCAGTGTTTTGTGCTAACGCAAACAGGGCAATGCGTTAGCACTACTCTCTTTGGCATAAACTTTGACTACATTTTCATAACTGGGTATCAAAACATTCCAAACCATATTGGCGTCTCACTGCTTACCCGTGATAATGGAACTTGTTCTTATCCAGAAACAAAGCCAAGAATAGAGTTCAAGACATAGTTGTTTGTGATTTCCTCTACGCAGATGATGCTGCTCTTTGTGCATCCTTGGCAAATCAGCTACAGGAACTCTTAGATGCGTTTTCAGCAGGATGCAGTAAATTTAGTCTCATAAGTCTTAAGAAAACAGTTGTGTTGTAAGTGACTGGTGACCGTAGCTTTTCAGTGAACAACACAATTCAATTCGATTCAAGTTTATCTGTATAGCCCAAAATCACAACAGCAGTCGTCTCAACGGGCTTTGCACCGGTAATTGTAATGTAAACATAAAATCAAAAGGATCATGAATAACTACACAGAATTCAATAGGAAAACCTCTGTCATCCCTGTTGAAACTTGACTAAGATGTCCACAGGATGCCCAAAAGTCGCCTTCCTCGCTGCGTTGTCCACAGTGTCCTAAAAAAAGATGCCAAACAACCAATTGGTGTTGACCCTGCTTGAGGTTTAACGATGTTTTGAAGAGAGATATGAAGGACCTTCTAGTAGATCTAGCTACATGGAGCAACAGAGGCAGATGAATACCAGCCTAATGAATGGTATCAACGTTGAGGCAAACCTTAAGATTGAAAAAACAGCTTGGCTGTCCACCTACTGATGTCTAACCTCCTGGTATAGTCAGATATGACTGATGCCGATGCCATTTTACTATCTTTCTGGATCTTCTTTGACACTGAATACAGTCTTTAAAGACGTCTGGGTTCTCTTTAATTGAACCTGTTTGTTTATGATTACTGAATATTTGAAGGAGCAGTTTTTGTTTCAAAGCTTTGTGATAAGCTGGACTTATCAGTCTTTTCAGTAGTCCACACATTGCAAATGTATGAATGAATTCAGGCCTTTTTTTGTGGTCCAGTTAATTTTTTACAACAAATCTAAAACTAAATGACTTAACTTTTCACTAAAATGAGATTACCCGTATTTCTTTTAAAAAAATACACCTTAAAACCTTATAATAGTCTTTTTGCTTATTATTACAAATAAAACTGCCTTTTCTAAAAAGCATCCTTCTTTGACCGTTAATTTGTGTTTGGGTCGCCTCAGAGTCGGTGTGCAGCATGGAGAGAGGGATGTGCATATGGAGCAACACCCAGAACATCCAACAGGATAAGCTGGACTGGGAGCTGACCAATCAGGAGGCAGAGAAGCACTTTCCCGTCCCGGCTGAAGACCACACTCTGGGCACGGAGAAAGGTGAAGGTCGAAGACCACCAGCAGCAGCTCACACCATCGCCACTTTCTAATTGGGTGCGTTCTCTTTGTGCAAGGTCACTTCCTCTTTCTTCCAAGCAGCAATAGGACGGCAGCCAATCAGAATGCCTGGTTGCTGAGCCCCCACTTGCCCCCCACCAAAGGCACTTGTTTAAGATTCTGGGCCTACAAACCGCAGTCATGTAAGCAGAAGTGCAGTTAGTGAGCCACTGTTTTGTCCCAGTGTAATGCTTCTGTTGTTGTGCTGTGCGGCAGCGGACTGCCAGCTGAAGGTCTGGACTCTGACTGGGCGTGGCCTCAATGAGCTGCTGGTGCCGAGTGACCTGGGCGGCCCGTGGAAACGCTTTGATGCCAATATCATATCCACTGAGGAGTACCAGGTGAGACAGGGTTTCTGGAGCTCACTGCCTCTCTGTCTGTCCTCATTGCCTGTCCGTCTGTCTGTTCTCACTGCCTGTCTGCCTGTCTGTCTGTCTGTCTGTCTGTCTGTCCTTACTGCTTTTCTGTCTGTCCTCACTGCTTTTCTGTCTGTCCTCATTGCCTGTCCGTCTGTCTGTTCTCACTGCCTGTCTGTCTGTCTGTCTGTCTGTCTGTCTGTCTGTCTGTCTGTCCTCACTGCCTGTCCCTCTCTGTTGTCACTGTCTGTCTGTCTGTCCTCATTGTCTGTCTCTTCTCATTGCTTTTCTGTCTGTCCTCATTGCCAGTCCGTCTGTCTGTCCTCATTGTCTGTCTGTTCTCATTGCCTGTCTGTCTGTCCTCACTGCCTGTCTGCAGATTGTCTTTGAGGGACTGAAAGGCTCAGCAGGGCTGCTGGCTCTGGATGACATCCATTTGACTGTTGGGGTCAGCTGTGAGGGAAAGGACGATGGTTCATCTGCAGGTGAGAGAATGTCTAACCTCACCTGGATGTTTTCACTTGGTGCTCTGCAGGATTTTCACGAGTCATTTAATCCCTTCTGTAGTTTATTTACACCATTCAATGAAACTGAATCAGCTTCACATAGATGGACCAATAAAGGTTCAGCGAGAAAGTGCTTCTTTTTAAAACCTTTTAAACTCAAAATTTCAAGCACAGGCGCCACATGCAAAAACAGATGATTATTAAAACGAAGTGTATTGTCGTCGCTCTCTGCGTCCATGAAAGCGCCACGAAGGAACGACACAAAATCCTTTCTAAAGTCTTTGTCACAGGTGCTCTTAAGGGGGGAAATGGTCTGTCTGTGTACGAAAAAGACATTGTTTTATAAGACACTAAATCGCTGATCTTAATATTATGAAGCCTCAATGCTAACCGCGGCAACACCATGCTATCTATCTCTGCAAAGGTTCAAATGGAATTCTCTTTTTCCAAAATGGCAAATTAGATGTTGAACTGAGAGCGTTTTTTTGTCAGAAGATTCCTAAGCCCCTGTTTTAGCAGTAAAATATGTCCCACACAAGGGGTCTTCAGCTCTTCTCTGTTTGCTGTTGATTAAGATAGGGGACAAAAAAGCACTTTTTCTTGTATATTCATCTTAATAGTAACTATAATATAACCACAACGTAAATACAAATCAGTGTCTTATTTTTCTAAAAGGTGAAGTATAGATTTTGGGATTTCTATTGGGTCGGTGTTACTTTTCTACTTACATCTTTGCTCTACATTTACATTTCAAAATGAAAAGCTTTTTATTTTTCTTTGACCAGAGAGCCACAGTGAGAGGTAAAACAGCCACATGTGGCTCCACAGCTTGCAGGTCGAACTGCCAACAACAGTGTTTCTCCGACTCCTGCAGCTCCACAACTTTCCCAAAGTCAAAGGGGCTGAAGAAGACCTCTGTATCTTCATCGCATCACCCACAGTTTATGAGTGATGGATGCAGACCTCTGCTCTTGAACATCAAGGCCAGAGGTGGATCTTGTTCTCACAGTGAAGGTTTTTCCTGCAGGTCCAGACAATGCAGGAGGGATTGCAGCAGCTGTGATTGTGGTGCTGGTGCTCATAGGCACGCTGGTCGCTCTGATCGTTTTCTACATGAGAACCAGGAGAAGAGCCGATGGTCTGTCGGAGTCTCTGCCCACAGGACCAACCACTGGCTTCAGCAATGTCGTGTACGACCAAGAGGAACCGGTGAGTGGACCTGTTCCAGCACTGGAAAAGATTCAAAGTGACTCACAGGCTGAGGTTAAACGTCCTTTGTTCTTAAGCAGGACCGTGTGACTATTCCTCCTGCACAAAACCATCCCATGGCAGCCGGCTTCAACCACATTGTTGTGAGTTTCCTGTTCAAATAAATTTTGTTCATTTGAGGCTCCAAAGTTATGCCGCCTTCAACCACGAGGGGGCAGTAAAAGTTTAAAAAAAAAAACATCCGGAGAGGCTGATGGGAGAAAACTGAGTTTGAATTTTTCTGCTATTGTTATTGCAGAAAAACATTCAGACTCTTGGACTTTCTTCTTTTTTGTCCTTTGTGCATATTTTGTTGATTTAGACTCCCTCGTGCGTTCTGCTGTCTGCTTCTGTGATATGCAAACATCCACCGCCTTCAGGAAATGTCTGCTTGGACTTTTCTTTTATGGGTTTTGAAACATCAATCTGTTTTTAAATCTTTGAAAATGAAATTAAAAAAAGGGTTTGAAATTTTCAAAAAATTCCTTCCTTTTCTGAAAGAGTTTGGGAATTTCTTTAGCTAATTTGGGGCTCAATCATTTAACTTGACAGCTTTTTATAGTTGTGTACATTCATACCTCAGGATCCTGACGGACCTGTTTCATCTGTCAGCACTCATCCAATCAAATACTCACCAAAACGCACCATTACTGCTAATTTAAGACACTAACTGTAACATTTCAAGCAGCTGGGTTTGTACATTTGACTTTTAGGTGTTTGTATTTTTTTTAATATGAGGTTGGTGGGCTTTAATTTTAAAAAGGTTTCATTCCTAAAAAAGTCCTTCCTTTTGCCTGCAGGTGGAGGAGCCTTAGGAGGCGCGGTGGGCGAAGGCGGACGGTTCTGCCACCCAAAGGGGACTCTGCGACAGGGAGGTGACATCACAGCGGAAGAACTGCTTGTGTCACCACGATGCAGCGCTCACAAACATGAACACAGAAACAAATGACTGATGCGGAGGAAAGGATGGAGGGATGTCAGAGAAAAACAGGCTCATGAGTGGTCAATCAGCAGACTGACAAATAATCAAGATTATCATTTACTGTCCAGAGGAGCAGGAATTGGCTCATAAATGAGGGACTCTGGGAAAAGAAGCACGTACTGTAGATGTTGATTTAAGTCTTGGCTTGGAGGTGATAAAGTTGTTAACTAACACTACAGTTCTTTCAGAGACAGAGGTATGTGTTGAATGATGAGTTCTGGGGTGCAGTTTGTCAGAAGCGTCCATCACTCACCATCAGCTCCATCAGGTCAGAGTCGATCATGAACCGACGATCAACTGATTCTTCTCAGTTTTTGGAAGTGTGCTCTCCTCCTGATGACCTACATCTTCTGAACTAAATTACATTCTGCTTTACCAACAAATAAAGATCATTAACTAGAGAAGTAGTAGGTAAACAGAGTCACCTGGATTTGGTTTGTCTTTTATTATAGCAGCTCTTTTCCAAGAAGCTTTCTCCATCCTGGCTGAAAACCAGTGGTACTAAAGCTGCCAGAGAGAGGAGGTTTTTAAAGACCCATTTCAATGAAAACTGTTTTTTTTTTTTTGTGTTTTTAACATGTTCTTGTGGCATTTTTCTCATAACGGAGGACAAACATAAAGAAAATTAAGCTCAAAACTGCGTTTCTGAATAGTTATTTGTTCAAATTGTTGTGAATAGGGAGCAGATGAAAAAGTGCAGTTTGAAAAAAGCTCATAAATGCCATGTACAAACTACAGTCAGCGGGTCACAGTCTCTCTGCTCCGCTCCATTCTGATGCATCCACTTGCAGACAAATAGATTCATATATGTCTTTGTTTAAGACATGACCTCTCATTCTGTTGGTTTGGAGGTTAACAGGCTGACAAAAGCTCAGAGTGGTTTGGGGGGATTCTTAGCATTTTTGGCATCTTTGGGTAAAAGGGGGATGGTTGTTAGCACTCTGAGGTCCTGTCAGCTCCCCCATTTCCTGTACATGAGAACTGGACTGAGCGAGTGACGTCACCCATAGAAAATGATTCCAGCTTCAACCAAATTAAGTCAATCCAGTTCCCCTTTTTTGTGTGTAATGGACATGTTGGTGCCAGATGATGATAAGCAGTGATTGGTCCTTATTGGTCTGAGTCAAGGTTTCCATGCAACAACTCTCACCAATCAGGAGTGAGCTTGTTGGAAGGAAACACCCCTGCCGCTAGAAACCGGGCGCAGGAGATTCTGTCAATCAAACGCCTCAAACATTTGATTTGAGACCACATAATTTTATTGGGGCATCTGATTGGTCAATTTATAACTTAAATAACTTTCACTGATGAAAAAATATCAGAAGGATTATTAAGAACATGTGAAAAAGGTATCAGATTAAGAACGGTTATTCTGACCAATAGAATGACTGAGTAACAGCTGTTTATTAAGTCTGTAGGACTTTGGTTTCTTGGGGCCAGCTGGTCACTCAGTCCAGTTCTGATATACAGTCAATATTTGCTTCTCTGGTTGACACAAGTTTGTTGGATTTCAAGAGAGCCAACAAACACAAGAACACAAAGCTGTGGTTTGAGGAAGTCTGAGTGAAGTCTGGATCTCAGTCACCTGATGGTTTCACCGTGAAAGAAGCAAAAGACAAACCTTCACTTTATAGAAGAGGTGAGCATAACGTACCTCAAAGGACACGTCTACAAAAACAAAGAATAGCCCAGCTCCAGCTGACTACTTTTTCTTTCAATGTAATCTACCTGGATGAATGAGAGTCCACAGACATTTAGAAGAGAGTCACTCATAAACTGTGGGTGATGCGATGAAGATACAGTGGTCTTCTTCAGCCCCAGCTTCAGCTGGGTTTTGGTCACTGAGAATCCGCCTGAAGGACTCTTTGAGTGTTGATGCGGACCCCCGGGTCACACAGAAGGAAAGGAGTTTTGAGAAGGTTAACTTCTAAAATCCAAAACAAGCTTTGAAAGACGACCGATTATGAGTTGCGACAGATTAGGATGAGAACAGATGAAGGCAGGACCTGGATCAATGACATTATGGGTTTTTAGCTGTAAACTGCAGTGTCAGCGATAAAATCAAAACAATCAAAAGAGACTGGTGTGTCAGCGCTTCACATCTTTAATAAATCTGTGCGAAAAATTAAAGACCATGAAGCTGAGTACGTTCTCGCTCATGACGTCATCATGCACTTAGCAACGCTCCGTCTCTACGGCAACATCCTCTGATGTCGCCCCGCAGTGAGGAGGACAGTAGACCATCATTGAGTCTGATGAAGGTCTGAAGGATGGAGGTGACCCAGCAGTCCGGACCGCTTCAGTAGACGCTGTGGGGTGCGCCACGTGGAGACCATCTCCATCCGCGCGTTTGGATCCTGGGCGCGGATACCTGGAACAGCACAGTGCCCTCCAACTCCCTCGCGCGCGGCTGGATGGACCCCGCCGTGCTCATCTTCCTCCTCTACGTGATGATCGCTCACGAGCTCGTCTGCGGCTTCATGCAGCGCCGGAGGTATGGCAAGCCGAAAGGATGAGAAATCGCCAGGGAAAGTGGCGGAACCCTTGTGCTATCCTAGGCACTTTAACATTGGGAGTTGGGTCATCTAGACCCACTAGACAGTGCGCTGAACCTTTTTTCTTCAATGATTTGTGATCTTCACTGGTGACCATGGATTACATGAAATCTTTCCACCTTTATCCACCTTTGTCATGGTAGGGAGAACACGTCAATGCGAGGGTGGGGTCATCTGAGATAGAACAAGGGTTAAGGAACTCCAAAACGCCGCTTTTTAAAGTGACATTTTACTACGTTCAAACCGCGTCTCCAAAACGCTGTATATATATTTTAAATCACGCGTCTCAAATGCCATTCCAGGGCGTTCAAAAAAAGCGTTTTTAACGTCACATATACAGGTGTCAAAAATGCCTTGGTGCCGATGGAGATTGTCAGTCATCTGGAATAATAGCCCGATGGTTTAATGCAACTGTACCTTGTAGTTATTCTCATCCTTGTTACGAGAAACGAAACAATTGTTTCAGCGTTCACTGGTGGTGCAGTGTAGAGGTGTGTCTGGCGATACGATACGTATCCCGATATGCGCCCCACGATACGATACGTATCCCGATATAGACCGCAACACATTTTCTCTCTCTCTCTCTTTTTTTTTTCCAAACATGACTTCATATTGAATTTCAATATGTCTTCCATTGTAATAAAATTGTCAAATTCTATTGATTTAATGATCACAATGTTAAGCACTGCAGCTGTATCTCATGTATAAGTGGCTTTAACCGAGGCAAATTCATAGTGCTTTTATTTTGGTAACTCAAAATATAGAAAGGTAAGAGTCAACATTGTCTGATTTCCAAAACAAAATATATTTCAGTATTAGAAAAAAAAAAGAATGTACCTTAACAAATAAGGGTTTTAAAAGTATGAGTAAATTAAGTGCTCTTTATTTTCAATATTGCTTAATGTATCTTCTCCAGAGCTTCTAAATGGAACAGGAGCCTAAACGGTGCTTCAAAAATAAAGGGGAAAACAAAAATACAAATTCTTTCCAGAAAAAATAAAGGGTGATGATGAGGCAGCATGACAGGGTGAAGGAAAGTTTCTTTAATGTGGCGAAGATGCTTTGTTTACATATCAGTCTGCACTGCACCGCTGCAGCCGCACTTTCTTACATGCGGAAGTAAACTAGTAACGGTCATCGCCACGATGGCGGCCTTTTTTCGGAGCGTTGTACACATCAGTCTGATCCATCAGGTCGCTAAATCTATTGCTGGGAGGTTCTGCAGAACTTTGGCCTGCTTTGCCGATAGCATTTTAGCCGATGCTAAGTGCATTAGCCTATTAGCCCCAGTGAAACTGTAGTGCTTCACTCATTCTTATCCAAGCCCTCTAAATAGCACCGCAATCCACGTTTTTATATGTTGCTGGCAGCAACATGGCTCAGAGTTTCGGTCCCAAGTATAAACTAGGTAGTTCTTGTCCGAAAAAAGCTCTAGAGCTGCTCAAAGAGGCTCTGTTTGCTCTGCTGCCAACTAGTGGTCGGGGGTTGAAGTGGAAAACAAGAGTCAGACGCTGAAGGACGCTCACTGATAATTAAATAAATATCGCACTGACAGCATTTTGAATCCATATACGTATCGCCAAATGAACTATCGCGATGTATCGCAGAATCGATTTTTTTAACACCCCTAGTGCAGCGGAATAATGCAGGCCTCACACTGTTTTTCCTGTGAGTAACCTGGGTGTGAATCCCACGGTTGCATGTATTAGTTTACATTAAATTTCGTTTGGCATAAAAAACAAGATTTTTTTATTCATTTGAATATCTTTTTATATACACAAATATATACTATTAAACCAAGGATTTTCTGATGGAGAAAAATCCCACATCTAAACTGCTGTCACTATTGGAGCTGTTAGTGTCATGACGGAAGGGACGCGGCAGACCCAGACGCTGTAAACCCCGGAAGGAAACTCAGGCAAGTGGCGATTAACAAAGAGTCTTTAATATCCAGGCAGGAGATAACAGTTCTGGTGGTACTTAGTGCTGGCTTGGATCTCTGGCGAAGAGTCGGCGTGGCTCGTAGGAGCTTGAGGGCTGAGCTGAGAGCGTGGCGTGGCTGGAGCGGAGCGAGACGTGCGGTGCGGATCGCCGCGCACTGTCTGATGTCTTGGGAACCGAGGTGAGCGAGGAACGTGGCGTGACTTCGAGGCGAGGCTGGTGTGGAGCGAGCTGAAGATCTCCCAGGTGGACACTCGTGGATCTGGAAACCTGGAGGCGGGTAGAATAAGCAGGGTAAGTAAAGGCCCGAACTTGAACCGGAGTATGTACTGAGGTTCAGACATGCACCGAGGTAGGCAACGGACTGGCGATGACTGCAGGTCTGGATCCCCTTAAGAAGGCGGTGAGGTGATGAGCAGAGTGTCCACAGCTGGTTCCAATCTTCAGGTGCACAGTGAGAGGGGAGGGGGAGGAGCACTGACAGAGGCCACCGTGACAGTACCCCCCCCTCAACGACCGCCACCGGGCGGTCCAGGGCGACAATCAGGATGGGCACGGAAAAAGTCGTCAAGGAGGGAACGGTCCAGAATGAGGGCACGGGAGATCCAAGACCGTTCCTCCGGACCGTAACCCTCCCAGTCCACCAGAAACTGATAGCCCCGACCCCGCCGCCGGACATCCAGGACCTTGCTGACGGTATAGGCCGGAGCGCCGTCAATGAGCCGGGCGGGCGGAGGGGAAGCGGACGGCGGGCAAAGGGGACTCTCCTGTACGGGTTTAATCTGGGAGACGTGAAAGGAGGGATGAACCCTGAGAGCTGCCGGAAGCCGTAAACGGACACAGGTGGGGTTAATGATGCGGTCTATGGTATAGGGACCGATGAACCGGGGAGCGAGTTTACTGGAGGTAGCCTGGATGGGGATATTGCGGGAGGAGAGCCAAACCTTCTGACCTGGACGATAAGTAGGCCCGGCCACCCTGTGCCGGTTGGCGATGCGACAGTTGGCCTCCCTAGAGCGAAAGAGAGCCTCCCTGGTCTGCTGCCAGATGGTTTGACAGTGCTGGAGATGGTGTTGGACCGAGGGAACAGCTAACTCCAGCTCCTGTGAGGGGAACAAGGGAGGTGAGTAACCCAATGATGCTTGGAATGGAGACACCCCCGTGGCGGATGAAGGGTGGTTGTTGTGTGAGTACTCGATCCAGACAAGATATTTGGACCAATCGGCCGGGTTCTGGGCAGCGAGGCAACGGAGGGCGGCCTCGAGCTCTTGGTTAGCCCTTTCAGCCTGACCGTTGGATTGCGGATGGTAGCCAGACGTTAGGCTGACCGTGGCCCATAACGCAGAGCAGAAGGCCCTCCACACCTGCGAGATGAACTGGGGTCCACGGTCCGAAACAATGTCCGTAGGGATGCCATGATGCCTGAATACGTTCTGGACCAGTATCTCAGCCAACTCCGTAGCTGTGGGCAACTGAATGAGAGGGATGAAATGGGCCGCCTTGGAGAAGCGGTCCACAACAGTGAGAATGACTGTGTTACCTTGGGAGGGAGGCAGGCCAGTAACAAAGTCCATAGCTATGTGAGACCAGGGACGTCCCGGTACCGGAAGGGGTTGAAGAAAACCAGCCGGGGGTGAGTTGCCAGTCTTAGAACGGGCACAGACTGTGCAGGCGGCAACGTATTCTCTGACATCCTTCTCCATGGAGGGCCAGAAGAACCGACGTTTCAGGAGGTTCAATGTTCTGTGGACTCCGGCGTGGCAGGCTATACGGGAGGCGTGACCCCAGGAGAGGACTTCTGAGCGGAGGGACGTAGGAACATAGAGAGTGTTAGGAGGTGCAATGGGGTGATTAGGCTCCTCACCTTGCGCCTGTAAAACTCTGGACTCGACATCCCAGGTGAGGTTTCCTATGATGCAGGTGGATGGTAGGATGGTGGATTGGACGGTATCCTCACTGGAACTGTAACGTCGAGAGAGTGCATCAGGCTTGATGTTGTGGCTACCGGGTCTGTAAGTTATGGAGAAGTTGAATCTGTCGAAGAAGAGACACCAGCGGGCTTGTCGAGAATTTAACCTTTTGGCGGATCTTAAGTAGGCCAGGTTTTTGTGGTCCGTCCAGACGATAAACGGGTGGTGCGCTCCCTCCAGCCAATGACGCCACTCTTCTAGGGCTAGTTTTATGGCCAAGAGTTCTCGGTTACCCACATCGTAATTTCTCTCGGCGGGTGATAGCTTTCGGGAGAAAAAGGCGCAAGGCTTCAACTTGCCGGAGGTCTTCTCCCGTTGAGAAAGGACGGCCCCTACGCCAGTGTCTGAGGCGTCCACCTCCACAACAAACTGGCTAGAGGGGTCAGGTTGGATGAGGATGGGCCCTGAGACAAAGAGTTTCTTGAGTCTATCGAAAGCAGACTGAGCCTCTGGGGTCCAGACAAAGGGTCTCTTGGTGGAGGTGAGCTGTGTGAGGGGGGAAGCTATGGAACTGTAATTGCGAATAAACCTCCTGTAGAAATTAGCAAACCCTAAAAATTGCTGCAGTTTCTTCCGACTTTCTGGAGGTTCCCAATTAGCGACAGCTTCGATCTTAGCTGGATCAGGTCTGATATTGCCGGCTTCGAAGATATACCCGAGGAACGAGACTGTGGAGGCGTGGAACTCACACTTCTCAGCTTTCACGAAAAGCTGATTAGCCAGCAAACGTTCGAGGACGAGTCGTACATGGTGAGTGTGTTGAGACAAGTTGGGAGAGTAGATCAGAATATCGTCCAAATAAACAAAAACGAATCGGTTGAGGAAGTCGCGGAGGACGTCGTTAACCAGTCGTTGGAAAACTGCGGGGGCGTTCGTGAGGCCAAAGGGCATGACTAGATACTCGAAATGTCCCAATGGAGTGTTAAACGCAGTCTTCCACTCGTCCCCCTCTTTAATGCGAACTAAATGATAAGCATTACGCAGATCGAGTTTGGTGAATATGCGTGCTTTCTGAACGGAATCAAAAGCGGAGCTGATAAGGGGAAGTGAGTACTTATCCTTAATGGTTATTTGATTTAGTTCCCGGTAATCTATGCAGGGACGAAGGGTCTTGTCTCTCTTTTCCACAAAGAAGAACCCCGCGGCAACTGGGGAGGAGGATGGTCTAATAAGACCAGCAGTAAGAGCCTCCTGGATATATTTCTCCATGGCTAATTTCTCTGGCCCAGACAGGTTGAACAGTCTACTCTTAGGGAGTGGTGCGCCGGGAAGAAGATTTATGGCACAGTCATAGGGCCTATGAGATGGCAGAGAACCGGCCTTAGACTTACTGAAAACAGATCTTAAATCGTGGTAGCATGAGGGGACGCGAGTGAGGTCAATTTGCTCTGAAACCGGTTCGCTGTTAGCACGGATGAGTGGTTCCGCGGACCTGAGGCAATTAGCCATACAAAAGGCACTCCAGGTGGAGATGTTACCATGTACCCAGTCTGAGGGTTGTGGGTACGTAACCAGGAGTAACCTAAAACGATAGGAGTTTGCAAGGTTCTAGTGACAAAAAATTGAATGTGTTCGCGATGGTTACCCGACGTGATGAGGAGTACTGGCGTAGTACGGTGCGTGATCCGGGAAAGCGGTTGACCCCCTAGGCCGGCAGTCTCTATGGGCTGTTCCAGGGTTTCTGTGGGCAGACTTAACTTGGAAATGAGGTCATGGTCAATAAAACTCTGTTCGGCGCCTGAGTCAACTAGCGCTTTGAAAACATGACAACCCTTGGCAGAACCTAACTTGACAGGAACAAAAAGAAACTTTTTCTCTGAAGGAGAAATAGAGGAACCCGCCCGCGGCCCGTCTTCTAGCGGGGGGTCTTGGCTTTTAAACGTAGGGAGCATTGGCTTACTAGGTGTCCTGGAAGTCCACAGTAAAAGCAAGCCCCCTCCTCCTTTCGTCTCTGCCGTTCCTGTGGTGAAAGCTTGGAATGCCCAATCTGCATGGGTTCATCCGAGTCCTTCACCGGTGGAATCCGATCGGGAGGTAGATCGGCTTCCGGGAACGCTCTATGTGACTTAGGCACTGGTGAAGCCCTCCTCTCTTGCCGAAGACGCTCCTTCTGTCGTTCCCGAATGCGAATGTCTGATCGCAGGGCTGCAGAAACAAGCTCTTCAAAAGTATGAGTCTCTGGTTGGGAGCACAGATGGTCCTTAATGTTGTCGTTCAATGACTGGTAGAAAATCCCCTTTAGGGCGACGTCCGGCCAGCCAGCCTCCACCGCCAGGATGCGGAAATCAATGAGGTGGTCACTTACAGAGCGGTTTCGTTGTTTTAAACATAGAAGCTGACGTGAGGCCTCCTCTTCCTTCCGAGGCTGGTCGAACACCAGGCGGAATTCTCTGATGAATCTATCAAACGAAACTTGGTAAATGGGGTTAGCGGCAAGATAGGCCTGAGCCCACTGCAGACCCTTGTTGCGTAAGGAATTTACTATTAACGTTATTTTGCTGTGGTCAGCCTGATAGTAACGGGGTGCTTGCTGGAAAATTAACTGACACTGGAGAAGGAATCCCCCACAAGCCTCAACCTCACCGTGAAACGTCTCAGGTTGAAGGCGGACGTTTTCGGGGTTTGAACCGGAACCGGAAGTGATGGAGCCGGCGGCGGAAGGAATGGACGCTGCGGTGGCGGAAGGAAATGACGCTGCGGCGGCGGTGTTAGATGAAGCTTGGCCCGTTAGTTCCATTAAAGTCTGAGTGATGCCGTCCAGTCGGCGGAAAAGATCCTGTTGGGCTGCGGCCATCTGAGACAGAGATTCGGCTTGCCGTCCCAAGAATAGTCCCTGTTGAGTGACGGCTAACCGGAGCCCTTCCGGGTCAGCTGGGTCTGTGTTATGGCCAGTCCGTTCTGTCATGACGGAAGGGACGCGGCAGACCCAGACGCTGTAAACCCCGGAAGGAAACTCAGGCAAGTGGCGATTAACAAAGAGTCTTTAATATCCAGGCAGGAGATAACAGTTCTGGTGGTACTTAGTGCTGGCTTGGATCTCTGGCGAAGAGTCGGCGTGGCTCGTAGGAGCTTGAGGGCTGAGCTGAGAGCGTGGCGTGGCTGGAGCGGAGCGAGATGTGCGGTGCGGATCGCCGCGCACTGTCTGATGTCTTGGGAACCGAGGTGAGCGAGGAACGTGGCGTGACTTCGAGGCGAGGCTGGTGTGGAGCGAGCTGAAGATCTCCCAGGTGGACACTCGTGGATCTGGAAACCTGGAGGCGGGTAGAATAAGCAGGGTAAGTAAAGGCCCGAACTTGAACCGGAGTATGTACTGAGGTTCAGACATGCACCGAGGTAGGCAACGGACTGGCGATGACTGCAGGTCTGGATCCCCTTAAGAAGGCGGTGAGGTGATGAGCAGAGTGTCCACAGCTGGTTCCAATCTTCAGGTGCACAGTGAGAGGGGAGGGGGAGGAGCACTGACAGAGGCCACCGTGACAGTTAGGAAGTTGGAGTGTTTGTTATTTAAGGACAACCACCCACAAATGCTCAGTGTAGAGTCTATCAAAGCCTTTGTTTAATAGCTGTTTTTTTTTCATATGTTCATGAATAAAAAAAAATCATTTTTTTTATGTCAAATGAAATGTAACTATGTTTTTTTTTTTAAACTGCTATTAATAAAAAAAGACAGCAGGATTCGCATCCAGGTAACTCCAAGGAAAAATATTCCAAGCGCTTTTTTATCTCACTGCATCACCTGTGAACACTGAAATAATTATTTAGTTTGACGGTCTCGTAACAAGAGCAACCTCCCATATAGGACTGTACATTGAATTATCATGAGAGATTTGTTCATCCATGGATTTTTCACAATTTTTCCAAAGGATTCAGGGATTCTGTTGTAAACAACATGTTGCTTTGATAATTTGATGGCTTCAAAAAGAGATTTCTTGATTGTCTCTGACAAAGAAAGCCTGTTTTGATATTATTAATAGTTTAGTAATGTAATACATACTTGTAAAAACAAAAAAGAAGAAAAGCAACAAGAAACACTAACTACATTCAAAACATACTGTTGATAAAAGCCAGCAAAAGAAAAAGATAACGTTCTCTCGCAGCTCTTTTCTGATATATAAAAAACCTAAGAAAATATTAGTGTCATAGAATTCCGGCCGTACACCTCCATGATCAATTTTCAAGCCGTTGACACTTTTGTGAAAGAAAAGGGACATCATCCACACAACATTATCAAATCTGAGTCTGATTGGTCAAAGCTCAACCTGGTTTTAACCTAAAACCTGCGTTCAATAGTTGCACGTTTTGCAGGTAGAGCCTGAAAACAGTCATAAAATTTACAAAGTGGGAAGATGAAAGTTTTGACTGCGGAAGCCTGAAACACGTTTACGTCCGTTAACATAGACTTTTCATTGGAAGTGGTCACTTGGTCCTTCTTGGCCATGTGAACGGAGCTCGAGGCCTACATTTATCAGGCCTGCTCCTCTTTCTCAGTAGATCAAACTGCCACAACACAAGTTTTTTACAGCATGCATCATCTCAGTGGTGCAGCTTTTATGTTTTCAGTTAGAAAATGACAAAATCTTCAAAGGAATGCTCATGTTTTCTCGTGAGGAATTGAATTGAGTAACACTTTCAGAAAAAACTTGCCATGTGCCCGGCGAGACATAGTTTTCTAAAGGACACACTGTTCTTTTGAAGTGAAATTTTTACAGGCTTCTGTAATTCCTTTCCCAGCACCATATAGAGGCGGGGCATCCCATTATCCCCTCTGTGCTTCCCCTTCAGAGGACAGGCGTGTCGGCGGGTGTGGAGGCTGAGCAGCCGGCCGCCCAGCACCAGCAGAGCAGAGAAGAAGAGCGGCCGCTTTGTGAGGAAGGCCTGAAGGAGACGGGGAGCGCCTTGAATCATCATCCTGCCACTTTGGTCGCTGACATACCTGCGATTACCTCTGCTACAAAAGGAGATACGTGGATAAACAGATCATCTGAAAAGCTCTGCATGTCCGTCCAGACCAGCACCTGACTGCTGCTTCTCTGATCACCCGGTTCCTCGGGTGTTCGGCTCAGTTCCCGTTTGGAACACTGACAGCTCTCTAGAAGCAGGAGCATCCATCAGTTTTTACTGTTTCAGTTTCATTTGTATCTCTCTGAGTCTTTTGATGCACTGAAGCTGTTTGTGGTTCATCAGGCAAGTCACTGAATGATCCAATACTCCTGAGGGTTGAATTGATCAAAGGAAACATGAGGTGGTCAGAGGATATATGAAAGGTAAGGAGGAAGACCTCCAGCTCCGTGTTCAAGACGAAGCTTCTTCTTGATTGTGGTTTGTAAAGGTGCTGCTTGGAGAAAATGATGCAGGAGAAACAATATTCAACTTGGGGCAGGCATCAAAACACAAAAAAAGAAACCAAGACCAAGAGATTTTAATGTTGGATGATAAAATTTGGTTGATACCAGTTCAAAGAGGAGCATCTTTGCTAAACGTTCTTGAATTTCACTTTTACTTTTTTTTTTGTTTTAAGGGAAGAATGAAAGAAAAAACTTCAAAGTATGTAGCTGAATTATAGATGTGATTAAAAAGAAATAAGGAAAAAGCCTATTTAGACTCCTTTAGCCAAAGGAAATCAAGAAATGCATTATACAGGAACAATATACATGTGAATATTCAATAAATCCCTAAAAACAAACTGTTTAAAAATGATGCATTGATACTTTAGACTTCAAATGTAGAGCAAAATTAGCTAAACTAAGCAAACTAACTTTGTGACCCTGAAGAGAATTTGAAGAGTTCAGAAAATGGATGGATGGATGGATTTAAAAGGATAAATTCCGGTCACACTGAATAGGGATTAAATATGTACTTTTTTAAAGGATAACATTTCCAAACCAAACTTTAAAACAAGTGATTATAAAACAGAGACAGAAAAATAAGCAGAAGGATTCTTCTTTGTTCCTGTGATGTTTTTATGAAAGTTTTCTACAATAACAACCGTTGCAACAGTAGGCCTGACTTTTGGAATAACCAAAAGGCCTGCATCAGAGGACCTCAGGGTCCACCAGGGCTCATGCTGTGAAACCATATCAGATAGATATGACGGCCTAAGATTTACATAAAAACATTTATAAACCAATGAAAGAACTTCTGAAATTCTGAATTTCACAGGGAGCCAATGCAGAGATTTTAAAATGGGTGTAATGTGTTCCCGCGCCTTGGTCCTCGTCAGCTTGCATAAATTCTGCAGCAGTTGAAGGTTTGATATCCGTGTTCTAGGAAGACCAGAGAGCAGGGCATTACAATAAACGGATAGACGTTAAAGCATGCATTAGAATCTCAGTGTCTGCCAGAGCCTGACCTGTTGGGTGGGTTACAGGTCGCCAGCCTGTCGCTGGGCCACACACCCACAGGCACAGCTAGGGACAATTTAGAGTAATCAGTCCACCAGTGAAACATGTTTTTGGACTGTGGGAGGTAGGCGGAGTGCCCGGAGAAAACCCACACATGCTCAGGGAGAACTCCCCAACAGCACCACACAACCAGGGCCTTCAAGCTGTGAGGCGACAGCACCAACCACTGTGCCACCGTGCAGCCCAGTGGGATGCTATGCAAATGAAAAGCAGTGCTGTTTTGCAGTTCCTTTTGAATGTTGACACAAAAACACGAACCCAAAATAAATTGCAATGGATTTTAAGTTGCTCGAAGTGAATTTAAAACAAACAAGAAATTAAAATTTCATTTTCATTTCATTTTAAAATATTGAATTGTACATTGCAAAATGCATTTTCGTTTGTTCCAAAAACCATGACAACTTAAGATGCAATTGATTTTTCTTTTCATTTTATGTCAATTTAATTGTAATTTTGAACTTTACATTACCAAATGCATATTTTTAAACAGCATGATCAAACTGCAAACTGAAGTATTCATTGAGAATTGCATGTCATGCATGAATTATGGGTGAAAGAAACTTCCATACAAAGGGTGGCACGACAGAAGACTCACTTATTCTCATTTATTGGTTACCATGCCAAACATGGCAGAAAAATGTGATTGCAGGTGTGACTTTGATGAGTCTGACACTTCATTTAAGACGCAGGTGTCACGCTTCCCGGCCTAAAAGTTATTTCCGTGACAATAGAGAGAGTTCTGACAGGACATTCGACTTTTTCTGCCTGAAATGCCTGTGGCGCCACCATTCCATGCGTTGCATTTATAAAACTATGCTCCTCCAGAATGTCTCGAAAGTACAAAAACCTGATCCTCCTGTTTTCTTTTGCTGCGCCCTCTTACTGTATGGTGCAAATGAAAGCAATTCCACTTGATTGAGTTTGTATGAGGAAGGGTTTCAGCTAAAATACCAACACAAGTTGACATGATTACAGCAAATGGGAGTCAACAGTTTCTGTGTCATATCGTGGGCCACTTGGTCTGATGACTCGCATAACATCGACTTCACACAAAGCAAGGGTTTATTGGAGGATTCAAAAGAATCTGCATCAAGTTGGTCTTTAATAACCTGTAAACACATTTCTGTTTAAACGGACATTTTGACACACTGCTTCTGTTTTTTTAGACAAACATCTTATGAAGGTCAAAAGCGTGTGTTTTTTTTTTTCGTTCTTCAGGGCTCCTCAGTGCAAAAACGTACCGTGAATGTTTGTCTAGTGTCCTTCATAGACATGACGTTTCACGCCTCTTACATTGACTGAAGGTTTCATTGAAAAGGCATTATTTACACGTCTGTAAATAGAGTCAATGAGAATCCAGTTTTAGATGTAGTTTCAGGGGATGAGTCAGTCAAATGTCACCTGAGTATAACGGCGGTTCATCAGCAGATGTTTTTGAGTTTGTGTATTGTTTCATGCTTCATCGCGCCTCTGTCCCACGTGGTCAAGGCTTTCTCCACACAGCTGCTGAATGTCTATCCTGATGGAAACTGAACATACAAGCATCTTCTGGTGTTTAATTGAGCTGCGAGACTGAGTGCTCAGCAAACAGCAAGTGTCTGTGCTGCTGATGTGAGTCCTCCTCACGCCTGTCGGGCTCCAGCTGTGCTGAATCAGCTGTTGTTTCAAGACACATGCATGCAGTGCTGATTTGCTTCTGCTGCATGCATGTCATAAGCACGATTGCCCTTTTTTATAGTTCATTTGCTCTGAGGAATACAGACTTTGCGTTCAGCAAAAACAAAAGCCACGCCCCTAACCCCGCCCACAGCCTCCCGTGCTTTCAAAGGTGTCAGTTCGTCATCACTTCCACTTCAGGGAAAGACCTGCTCCGAATCAGCTCACCTGCCTGCACCTGAAGCCTCACAGTAAGTCTGAACATTTATCCAATTCATTTCTGAGTTCATTTATAGCCTAAGTTTTCCTGTTGAGTTCTCAGAACCCAATCAGCAATAAAGCACACTGTCAGGAAAGTTTGGATGACTGTTTTTCATTTGACCTCAAAAGTTCATCTGAAAAATAAGAAACAAACACAAAAGTCTAAATTTCTGAGGAAAATGGGCACGTAATCAATAATAAATAAAGACATTCATGCAGCTTTGAGGTTTTAAACAAATAATGTAGAAATTCAAAGGACCGGCATCTGTCAGAACGATGCTCAGCATCATGAACTGACCCCCCCCTCCCTGTCTGCAGCCAATCATGGCCTCAGTCTCGTCCAGCTCCCGCCTCAACAAGGTCGTGCGGCAGCAGTACATGAGCCTGCCGCAGGGGCAGAAGTGCCAGGTCACCTACATCTGGGTCGACGGAACCGGAGAAGGACTCCGCAACAAGACAAGGACTCTAGACGCAGAACCAGCGGGCATTGAAGGTTTGCTCTCACAGGAGATCTAATGTACTAATATTCATCATTTGTCTCTGTTTGTCTTGAAAATGCCTCATCTTGAACAGGAAGTCACTCTCAGGAAATCATTTTCCTTCGTCTTTGTTCCCTTGTTTTACACTCCCTTCTCATCTCAAATCTTTTCAAAAACAGGATCCTTCTGAAGATTTAAGGACCATTAAACTTTCCTTTATAAAGTTTATTCAAGATCAATAACCGAGATTCATAATAATTAATAGATTATAAAGCTGCATAATAAGGAAGCATTTGACAGATTCATGTCAAATGCGATGCATGAATAATCTACACAGACTGAATACAGATTCATGAAACAGTGAAAACATTCTTAAGCCAGGTGGATTTCATAGCAAACTTGAGTTGTGTTCGGTTACAGCTTTGGAAAATCTACTATTATTAGATACAAAGTGTTTATATGTGTAAAAATGTTACAAATCTGGTTCTGACTTTAGATGTTAACTTGCTCCCGATCAGACATTCCTGAGTGGAACTTCGATGGATCTAGCACCTACCAGTCCGAGGGCTCCAACAGCGACATGTACCTCGTCCCCGTCTCCATGTTCAGGGACCCTTTCACCCTCGACCCCAACAAGCTGGTCCTCTGCGAGGTTCTCAAGTACAACCGCCTCCCAGCTGGTGCGTCTCTGTGCCACGTCGTTGCTCCTGTGCTGCCCTGAAAAACAAGTTGTACCACTTCTTCGTTCTGCAGAAACCAACCACCGCCACCGATGCAACGAAGTGATGAAGACGTTGGCGGAGTACAGCCTGTGGTTCGGCATGGAGCAGGAGTACACACTCCTGGGACTGGATGGACATCCTTTCAGCTGGCCCACCAACGGGTTCCCAGCACCCCAAGGTGACTCAGCCAACATTTACCCGGACACTGAAGCTGTTCATTTCCCAATCGCTTTAACTTCTCCAAACAACTCTTTGTGAATCCTGAGGACAGGTGTGTTTCAGGGTTTACTGTCAGTGTTTTTACCATAAACTCTGTTAGAATGTTGAATATAAGACTCAACGCATAACCACACAAATCTGACATCTGGCAGTAATCAAATTACTGCTACATAAGATACTTGATAATCCACAGGCCTGAATTCCCGGTTCAATCCATAATCTCTCAAAGATCGTGTTCATGTCATCAACTGTATGTGAGAACTGGAGTGAGTGAGGGCGTCTTCACTCTTAAAGAACGATTTACCTCCTATTACTTCATTTATTTCATTTCCCAACTAATGACCCATCCGCGATGATCCAGTATAAACTGAGGGAAGTAACTTTAACAAAAAACTAAAAATAAGAATAAACAAAATTGAAAAGAAGTAGTCCGCTCCTGCACTTGATTAGTCAAGTGGACCGGTGGACCGAGCGACTAAGCCTCTGAGCAGAGCAGTCGGACTTTGTGTTTGAGGGGAAGGGAGGATGCTTTGTTACGTGTGCGCTATGTTACGGAAACTTCGGACTGCGATCCATCCCGCAGCTCTAGGTGAACAAGCTACGGAACACAGGAGAACCGGGTCTTCCGGTAAAAGTGTGTGTCCGGGCAGAGCTCGGACCGTCAGCTCACACAGCGGCTTTGGGGCGGTGTGTGAGCTTTTCAAAGCAGGAATGTTGCTCAGTCCTTAGAAACCGTTCAAACAATCAACGTGGATTTGTGTTGCCAGTCGTGTCCCGAAAAAATAAAGGCTGATGTTATTCCCAGATATTTACGTGCAGCCAAGATGCAGATTGCAGCATTTCCCGCATGGATTTTATGTTCTTCCAAGGCTAAATGTTGTTAGCGCATGTTAGCCTCTCTTAGTCCTGGCTTCTTCCAGCTCCGTTCTTCCACAAAAAAAGCACTGATCACATGGATTAAAATTAAAATGATGAGCGAACAGGCGCTTTAAAATGACTGTAACAATAATAAAAGCACGTTTAGAAGATCATCTCGTATATTACCGAGCTGCCAGATATCTATGTATGTGGCACCTTGGCTTGTACGGCGGGACTCATTTCCTCTCCTGGTATTTCAAACACTACTGTGCTTGTGCAAATGATTTATTCCGACTGAAAGTGAAAAAAATATTTGATTATCAAGAGCATTATAACAAAGGTATCAGGGAATAGAATAACTGAGTAACAGCTGTTTATTTCTCTACAGAGGTCTATGGGATTTTTGCTATTTAAAGCCATATACAGTCAATGGTTCATGTGGAGATGCTCTGCATGTTTTTTCTTTTTAAAAATCTTTACTTCGAAACAATTTCTTTCTTCAATCTTAAGAGTTTTCCTTTGGAAACACGCTGTCCGTCTATTCTGCTCCAGGAGGTGAAAATGACGGCTGGAATTGCCGTTGCTTCAATCTTTTCCACTCACACTGGGACTCTGGCACATTTCCCCACAAAATACAAAAATAGACAGATATATAGAACAAACACAAGTCTGCCTGCAGAAAAAAATCTGACTTCTGTTTTCAAAAAAATCTAGAATCTGATTATCAGATTTCTTACTCTTGAATAACTAAGAAAGGACATCACATTAAGTCATTCAAACAATCACTTTTATAGCTAAAAAAAGATCATCCTAAAAACGTTTGCTGACTCCCCCCCATGTTTTGCCCCCAACATGAAGGTCCATATTACTGCGGGGTGGGGGCAAACTGTGCGTACGGGCGGGACATCGTGGAGTGCCACTACAAGGCCTGCCTCTACGCCGGAGTCAAGATCTCTGGCACCAACGCTGAGGTCATGCCTTCTCAGGTACGTCTGCCCCCCCCCAGTGTGTTGAGTGTGGTTCCGACCCCCAACCCCAACCCCTCTCTGTTTCAGTGGGAGTATCAGGTGGGACCCTGTGAAGGAATCCACATGGGAGACCATCTGTGGGTGTCGCGCTTCCTCTTGCACCGCGTGTGCGAAGACTTTGGGGTTCTGGCAACATTGGACCCCAAACCCGTCAAAGGCAACTGGAACGGAGCCGGATGTCACACCAACGTCAGCACCAGGCAGATGAGGGAAGAGGGGGGGCTGCAGTGAGTATTCTGGAAAACTTAAAGAAACCCCAATTCAAAAAAAAAAAGAAGACAGGCCGTCTAAAACATAAAATTCATCTTTCGATGTTGTTTTCTCATAAAGAAATATTTAAATTCCGTTTTAGTCGCTGCTCTGTGTAAAAAATCAAAATCAAACAAAATACCCATATGTGAGCGTTTTTGGGGTAATTCCCATTGAATGATACTTCAAATGGAATGAGTGGCCCCTCCCTCCTGGCATTCCAAACAGGAAGTACCCGCTGGTTGCAAGTAGGCAAATTCCCATAGACTTCTATAGAGAAATAAGCAGCTGTTACTCAGTCATTCTATTTGTCAGAATGAACTTTATTGCTTCTCTTGTTTTTGATCATCCTAACTTTTTCATGTTATTATTTCTTTTTTTTAACCACTAATGAAGCTTTTTGCCAAATAAATCAGACTCAAGATGAAAGATAAAACTTATTTTCAGTAAAAACATTTTAACACTTTTCATTGAACCGATAAACTTCTCCTTCCCTGAGAGTCAAAAAATATGTTTAACAAATAAATCAAAATTGAAGTTGTACATCTGCTTCGTGTCTTGTCTATAGAGTTGCTTTTGTGATAGAGTTAAAACCTTTTGTTTTCTTTTATATTTGGTCTCAGAGTTCCTGATAATAAAAACATCTAACTTATGCAGCCGCATATGATCATACTTCCACTTCTGTGCTTCTGAGTCAGGAGTGCATATTCTCTGTTCTGGTGGGGTTTAGACTCATTTGATTTTTACAGAAAACGAATATTTCTCAGATCAACTGAGAAAAGAAGAATTTAGAAACTCCTGGATGTCAGTTGAGACAGACGACAGTCACCAGCAGAGTTATCATTGTGGCTAACAATGTGGCTTACTTTGATTTTTCAGTGTATTTTTGTGTTTTTGTCTGGTCTCTATCATGTACAAAAGTCTGAAACAAACAGAGCATGAATCCTAAACGGGCCCACAGACTCAGATTTCAACATAATTTCTAATTTTTAAGTTTACAATTGTTTTTTGTGCTGCTTTTTTAGTCCTTTCTTTTCACTGATGCATTTGTCCTCATTTAGACCTGAAAGCGTGGTAGTGGCCTTTAAATAACCACACCTCTCTGCTCTCTCTGATGCAGGCACATTGAGGCGGCCATCGAAAAACTGGGCAAAAATCACAAGAAGCACATCAGCACCTACGACCCTCACAACGGCCAGGACAACATGAGGCGCCTGACCGGCCTGCACGAAACCTCCAGCATCCACGACTTCTCGGCTGGCGTGGCTAATCGAGGCGCCAGCATTCGCATTCCACGCCAGGTGGGCAAAGATGGGAAGGGTTACTTCGAGGACCGGCGTCCGGCAGCAAACTGCGACCCTTACCTGGTGACAGGGATCATTGCAGAAACCTGCCTGTTGGAGTCAGAAGAGAGCTCGTAGAAGAAGAGGACGCGTGTCTGTGGCTCTCTAAGTGATCTTTTGCTGCACGTGTATAATCTAATAGTTTACAAGAAAAAAGATCATGTCCAAAATAATAAAATAACTTTTTACAACACCAGAGACACAACACTGCCTTTTACAGTAGCAAACGTGGGACAATTAAAGAGACATAAACTGAACAAAGACGGGACAAAAATGGACAAATCTTTACTCTTTAATCAAAATCTCTTCTTTGTTTGTTGTGTTGCTGAAACAAGGAAAGACAACTGCAATAACTCACTCAAGAAGTGGAGCGATGAGAAGCAACCTCAGTGTCAGATCATCTGATGTTGCTCAAACATGTTCACACTCATGGTTTCTCGTTAGCAGCTTCTCAAGCCGCTTATGGCGAAAGTTTATGTTTCTTTATGTTTTTCATGTCACAATAACATCCACAGATTTACCCCTATTTTTCTATTTAAGTCTTTATCAAGTTCTAGTGTTTTATTTTGTGCTAATCTTTTGGTGTTTTGCAAACGTTTCAGCCTTACAAGTTGAGAAACAGAGCGATTGACAAACACACACACAAACCAGCTGCCATGTATTTTGTTTTGGGGTTGTTTATTTTTGTTATTTGTGTGCAACCATGCACAGATTGAACAGCATATCTGTGAAAAACTGTTAACGACTAAAAGATGGAACCTCATCTTTATGCTGCACAGGATTCATCTTTCTAGAGTGAATGAATCACAAAATACCAGTGATATATATTTTTATTATCTCTTTGCTTCTTTTATTCATGAATATCATAGTTACACATTATGAATTCATTTAGAAACATTTGAATATAAAGAAACTTAAGAAAAACTAAACTTTAAGTTGAAGTATTTCTGCCCTAAATTTTTACAGTGGAGAGCAGTGGTGCAGTGGTTAGCACTCTCACTCAGAGTGAGATGGCTCTGGTTCAAATCCCTGCTGGGACCTTTCTGTGTGTAGTTTGCATGTTCCCCTTGTGCATGTGTGGGTTTTCTCTGGGAACTCTCCACAGTCCAAAAACATGCTGCATAGGTGAATCAGTGACTTCAAATTGCCCTTTGGATGCATGTGAGTGGGATTGTGTGGCCCTGTGACCCACTGGCAACCGGTTCAGGGTGTACCTCGCCTTCGCCTACCAGTAGCTGGGATAAGCTCCAGCAACCCTGTGACTAGGTTCCAAAAATGGATGAATGGATAATTTTATCGTCTTTTCCATATTTTTCTCAAAAACCAGAACACCATTTTTGCTTAGGAGCTCAGGAGCATGGACTGTATTATTGAAAAATCAATCGAGCACTGGGTGTAACAGCAGTTTCGACTGAAAACCACAGATATGAATAAGATTATGTTGGTAAAAAGTCATCAAAACTGTCAGTTTCTCTCTACTGGCTTTACATACATGTGATGCAGACAAAAAGACGTCCAATCACAAGCTAGCTTCCGCCAAGTCGGATACTTATAGTTGGCTGAAGGTGAACCGCAGTGACAGAAGTTGTGTTCACTAAACATATGATAACCCTGTTGTTTCACAGTTCTTCAAACAATATTTGAATAAACTAAAATGACAAACATTTAGTAACCTCAAAGAACAAAAAAGTCTAAAATGCAGTTTTTTTTTTGTTTGCAGCTGTTGTGTTAAAAACATTTTCTTTAAAAAAAAAAAAAAAAAAAAAGTACCGGTAAGAAATAAAATAGAAGTTTCTTTGTTGAAAGACATTTTCCCTTTTCGTTTTAAATGCCAATTCATGATAAATATCTAGATTGTATTGATTTCAGTAAAAGTATGGGACTGTATCGTGTCGCCACAAAGTTGGTTGAATCTTTTATGTATCGATTTGTGGATCATTTAAGGCAGTGTTTTTCAACCAGTGTGCCGCGGCACACTAGTGTGCCGTGGGAGATGGCCAAGTGTGCCGTGGGAAATTGCCCTCATCAACTGATCTAAAAACATTTCCCATCTCCAGGATTTTAGCTCTCTGTTCATCCAAACAGGCCCTGATAAAACACTGAGGAGTTAGGAATATAAAAGATCGTAAAATACCTTTTCTTTGCATTTATTTTATTTTATTAAAGAGATTTTGATAAGAATGACGTACCGCGATTCAGCTGCACCTTCGGCTGTATTTTGGAAAAGTCCCGTGTTGGGGGGGTTAATCACATGTCATCGGTCTGACCAATCAGAAGTGGTTAAAGTCTTCACTTCCTTGTCCCGATTTAGCTCGTAAAGTCGCTCAGTTCCGACAGAAATACCAGCTAAAGCTCGTCTTTAGCGGTGTAGCTTTCTACAGAATCCGGTATCAGACCGTGGAACAAGTGAACAAAACAATGAAGCTCCGAAAACCGATCTTCGGCCGTTTTATGCACTACATCTCCCATGATGCATTGGGTTGTGAGAGTGACAGCGCAAAAGGAGATCTGTTGTTAAACGTCTTGAAACTAACGAACACACATCAAACTATTTTTAAATCTTCTAACTTATCTTTTATTGCATCTTTTAGAAAAAAACAGCTGCAGTTTCCAGCTTTTTCTGTAACAATTATCTCAAAAATGCATGTGAGACTGTGGAGGGAGGGGCTGTAGATCAATACAGACTGAGTTTCTCCTTTTTTTTTAATTTTTGGATGCTGGTGTGCCGCGGGATTTTTTTTAAGGTTAAAGTGTGCCGTGGCTCAGAAAAGGTTGAAAAACACTGATTTAAGGAGTTGAGTATCGATCATGTGAGGGGGAAATATAAAACCCAGATTGGAACATGAATTATCTTAAAGAGGGATTCAAATTTTGAAACCTTTCTGATCAAACCATCATGCAGCTCTGGACCTTCCAGTACAGGAACTCCGGACCCTCAGCTGGTTTTCCATGAATGAGAGTCCCTGAAATATATATTTTTTATAAAAAGATGACGATTTAAAGAAAATCTGTAATTTTTGCAAGTGACTTTCACCTCATTGCACGTGTATGGAGTGATATTTCTGCCACCATGTTGCACACAAAACGTGAAGTTACCTGAAGTTACAGCAGTAAGACACGCCAGAACAATGAATCTTCTATTCTCCACTAGAGGGCGCTATTACATTAGCTGTTACATGCTTTAATATCAGGAAAAATATCTTCAAGATATTTACTGTTTGACTAAACTCCAAAACAAATGAATTTTTTATCGAATCCCAGAACTTGGAGCTGACGTGGATCCACCTCAGGACTGAAAGACAAACCTGACATCACATCCTGTTTCAAGAATCTGTCAGAGCACCCTCACATGTCTTTGGCCTTTTTTTCATTCATTCATTCATCTTCTTCCGTTTGTGCCTTTTGGGGTCACGGGCCTGCTGGAGCCTATCCCAGCCACTCATGGGCGAAGGCAGGGAACACCCTGGACAGGTCGCCAGTCCATCGCAGGGTGTCTTTGCCCCCCCCCCCCCCCCCCCCCCCCAAAAAAAAAAAAATAAGCAACAACAACAACAAAAATGAAGGGGCTCTTAAGCCCTGATCAGATGTTACCACATGCAAGATTACCATGGATACAGCAGTCTCTTGGCAACAGTCCCGTTTGTCTGTCGTCATGGAAATGCCGGTCCTTTAGTTTAGAGGAAAAAAACAGCTAAAAAAGATAAATCTGATAGGATGGTGGAAAGTAAAAATTAAAAGGAGAAAAGTCTGTTCCTGCGTATTTGGCATCACGTTTAGATTTGGACGTTTTGGATATCGAGAGGAGGAAACAAGCATCTCTGTGCACCTGCAGCTCCAGCTGCTGATGTGAGACGACAAGTACAGTTTCAGCCAGGAAGCACCGCTAAGACAACTTAGCCCTCAGAAACGGAAAGAACATTTGAGTTCCTGCAAACTTTAGAAAGATGAGAAAACTGTTGTTTTTCTGTGGCAAAAAAAGAAAGAATTGTATTAAACATTTACAATAAAAATCCCATTGATTGAAACCTTTACCTTTGATCAGTCTGAGGCCAACGCTGTCCGTGTTTGTGAGGATGAGTCCAACATGAATCCAATTTAAAGGCTCACTCTGAGGAAAACGGTGTTTTTAACATGTTATTGTGGCATTTTTCTGATGATGAGGACATTTATGGTAAGTGGAGTGCCCTCATATACCACTTTCCTACCCTCTCAGAAAGCCAGAAGCACTTAACAGTCACACTCGCCCACACACACACACACACACACACACACACACACACACACACACACACACACACACACACACCCACACACTGCTGCTGAACACTGGCATCAACCTATGACCACCAGCAGCAATGTGAGGTTCAGTGTCTTGCTCAAAGACTCTTCGGCACATGGGTGGGAACCGAACCTGCAGTGTTCCGATCAGAGGTCGACCGCTGTACCTCTGCTCCACAGCCGCTCCAACCATTTAAAGAAAAATAAAATAAAAACTACATTTCTGAGTATTTCTTTATTCAAGGAGGGGAAGGGTAAGAGTGCTATTAAAAAACAACAAATGAGGAACATTTGTTTTTCTCAAAATACTCCAGAGATTATGAAATGTTTTTGGTTATTTCCTATAGTCTTGCCTTGGTATTTTGTTTTATTTTATTAACATTTTATTACTAAATATATAAATATAAAAGTTATTTGCCAACATGATTCTTGAGGTTTTAACTAAAGTAACTTATTTTCTCTTTTTAAAGGATCATATTACAAACATTTTATGAATAAAGTAGCCGGCCTAACACCAAAACTGAACTTTTTTGGTTTAAAATTAACATTTGTAAATTAACATTTGTAAATTAACATTTGTAAATTAACATTTGTAATATGTTTTAGATAAAAGCAGGAGCACCTACTAATGCAGATATATGTTTATTTTATGTTTTGTCTTTTTTCTACATTAAGAAACTCCATCATTTGCATGTCCTGACAGGAACTGAGTTGCTTTTAGCTCCTTCTCAGTTTCATTTAGTTATTTATTTTCAGGTTAAACTTTGATCAAACAGGAAGGCCTGCTGTGGAGTAAGGCGCCTGTAGTGAGGACACACCTGTCTGCATTCAGCGCTTCTACGTCCAACACCTAAAAAGCTGAAAGGTGCAGAACCCACCTTCCCGGCTGACGTCACAATCCAAGACCCATAGAACCAACCAAGTCCCACTCGAGAACGGAGATTAGAGTCGGATGACGTCACAGTATCAAAAAGCACCTGTGGCAGGTATGACCGTGAGGGGATTCCGGTGAAGTTTGTGGGTCTGTTTCTGAGGCAGAATCGACTCATTTGTCCGTTAACGTTTGTCCCTGAGCTCGCGGCTGGGATTCGGAGGAGGTCACGGTGACGTCACAGTCCCCGTGGAGGGCGGAGAGCAGCTCGCGGCAGCAGGTGAGCGCGCGGCAGAGCGGAGAGCAGAGCCATGGGGAAGCTGCAGGAGTTTGACATCTTCTACACCAACAACAAGGTGGTCTACGGTCCGGGGGAGTCCGTCAGCGGGGTCGTGAGGATCCGGACCAGCAGCGCGCTGCATTACAAAGGTACGGGGGAGGGGGGGGGGGGGGGGGGGTGCTGGGCTGCGCGCGCTTCCGCTAGCGGCGCCTGTGCATCACTCAGTCGGTGAGGTGAAACTTTTGCCTCGCGACGGTGCAGGGATGGGAGCGCGCGGCTGAAAAGCTGCTGTTGTAAAGTTTCTGCTAAACGAGCGAGCCTGCTGGGACGGGCTGTTCTTTAGCGCGGATGAATCTCCCAAAAATAACAACAAGCGATCAGGTGGTGGTGGTGTGTGTATGTGTGTGTGTGTGTGTGTGTGTGGGGGGGGGGGGGGGGTAAGGACACCGGAACTTCTGAATTCTGGGTTCAAGGGGAAACTCGGTTCATGTAGTGTAAAAGAACGAGTCCGTGCGCACTTCCTACAGGCGGAGGGTCTGTCTGTCTGTCTGATAGTTTTTTGTTGGTTTATGATCGGCTCTCCTCTTTGTGCTCTTCTGTGTTGGGCTGCGTGATGCTCTTTAAAATACCAGCTCCACATTGTAACTTTTTGGCATTCAGAGACAAGCCCATATGACCAGCACTCCACCACCATGCCTGACAGATGGGAGGCAGAGATTTCCCCAAAAATTGTTTGAGGACAGAGACGATGTGACTCAAGCTGAACCTGAAGCTCAGTCTGCAGGTGTCTTTTAACCCCCCATCCTAGGAGGTTACCTAACTGCTTTTTACTCAGTTTGATGCATTTGCCTGATTCTGACACAATAATTATTTGAAATCAAAACCCGGAAATATAGAACAGACAGAGTGAGCTTTCTAAGACATCGGATTCCTTTTTAAGATCTTTCTCCCAAACCTGTAGTCATAAGGAGGATAGCAGGTTGGAGGAAACAGAGGGTCCATTGTGTGAGGTGACCCTGGTCAGACTGAGGCGCCCCTCAGTGGCAGGCAGGTACAAAGCCCCTGCCACCAACGGGGACTGCAGGGACGGAAATCCAATGATGGAGCTTTTCTTCATGGCGGAAAGTCCCGAACTGCAGAGGGATCGTCTGTTACGACCTGATCTGAGGCCCACCACTCCGTTCACTGCAGGAGGAGTTGATCTAAAACTGATGCATTTGATGTGCTGTGGCAACATGGAAAAGACCCCCAAAAGAATGATTTACTTCAGTTATAGCAGCTAAAGCTGCTTGATTTGAACAAAAGATTGAAGAGAATCTTACTCAAGCCGCACATGGATACCAAAGATCACTGTTGTCGGCTAATCCAGTGGTCCCTGGGCTGTGGACCAGTACCGGTCCGAGGGACAGTTGGTAAAAGCACAACCTACCCCCCCCCCCCCCCTCATTTTATTTATAATCTGATTCTGAAGGAAGTTTTATTTTGGAACACTACTGGGTTCTCTCCACCACATCCAACTCGTTCTTGAGTTGGATGTTCTGGATTTTGACTCGGTCACGTGTACAAAACCCTAAAGCGGCTGCCGCTAAATTGAAACTCCAAGCTAGCAAAATAACCAAAAAACGTATTTGGAAAGTTCCAGTGGGGAAACAGAGGAAGAGCCTTCAACTTCAAAATAAAAATAAATCTGCATTTAAGACAGAAACTAGGAGTCTTTTCTCAGAAAAGGATTTATTGTTATTTTTTTTCAATAATGCAGAATACTCATCAACCAGCTGTTTAATGTTATGGATATCATAGGTCTGATTCGCATATTTGGTTTGGCAAAGACTTTACATCAGATTCTGTTCCTGACACAACCCTCTGTCTTTATCCGGGCTTGGGACCAGCACAATGGGACCCTGGCTTGGGCCCCGTCGTGGCTACATTTCATTTGGAAAAACAAAACCCAAACATTTATTTCAAATAATATTTTAAATAAAGTCCTTATTAACTATCTAAATCCAAGGTTTTACTCCCATCATAGTGTATTCCAATGATTTTTATGCTTTCTGAAAATAAACCTGGTAACTAAACAGGAAGTTTTTTTTAATACTTTTGTGATTTTTTATTTATGCCAACAAATAGAAATATCAATCTGCTGGGATTTGAGAAGACAGAAAATAGACAAACACCAGATGATCTGTGTAAGACAAAACCGCCAAGTCAGTAACTGCAGCAGTGGGAGAACAGAGAGCAGATAAGCATCAAATCGCTGCAACATCTGTTTAAAACAAACTGCAACCATGACCCTGCAGTGGAGCAGACGGAGGAACCAGTTCATCCTCTAATCTAGACCACAATGCACTGTGTTGGAACGATGCGCCATTTGAAAAAAGTGTATGGAAGTACGTTTTTTATTTATCCGTCTCTGCTAAAGGCTCATATTTAGGGTTTTACTTTGGCAAATTGGTGACATTTGAGGGGAAAGGTAATGAGGTTGTGTCTGAACTGCAATAAAATCCAGGGCACTAGATAGTCCCGCACTAGTCTTTTTGGGGTTAGGTAGTGGGGAGGGGGTTCAAACACAGTTAAGAAGACGAGTTAAAGTTCCTCCAGTGTTGTGGGAAAGTGTTGTTGCTTTTTATTGAATTAAAAATTAATTTCTTTTGGTATCAATTCCTTCAAAGAATAAATTCCCCATTATGGCTCACCCTGGTCTGCAGGTGTGAGTTTGGTGGAAAGGTTGGTGTCAATTATCTTCTCAGTTCTGTAAATGCATTGGTGTGTGTTGCTGCTTTTTGTTAATTAAAAGCAACAATGGTTGTGTACGTGCTGAATGAAGCTGAGGCGTGTCTGTAGTTTAGTCGTTTCTTTCGGGTCTCCTCGTGTCTCCTCGTGCTCGGGTCACGCCCACTTCCTGTCAGAGAAGGATTCATCCAGAGGAAATATGCAAACAGCATGAAGCTGCAGCACAGCGTGAAGCTCTTTACTGCTTTCTGTACCCCGAATGTGACTTTAGACCGTAATGGCCACCTGCCTGTTTTGGTTTAAATGTTGCTCACAGTGAGTCTGCTGGTTGTGTATCTAGATGAGCATTACTCCAAATAATTCTGGTTTCCACAGCACTGCGTATTGCTGAGGCCTTATTTTCAGCCTCACTCTATTATTGATGATGGAG
Source organism: Oryzias latipes (assembly GCF_053564925.1). NCBI lineage: Eukaryota > Metazoa > Chordata > Actinopteri > Beloniformes > Adrianichthyidae > Oryzias > Oryzias latipes. The sequence goes on from NC_136248.1 coordinate 4,446,623, forward strand.
ACCATTAGACCATAGTTTGATTGATTAGCTTTTGGAAGAAGATGGTTTTAACAATGAAATCAAAGCACACCGATTTGCTGAATTAGTCTCGTCTAATCACAGCTACATTCTCGGCAGGGAAGTCCTTCTTGCAAGAATCAGAACCGGGTCCCAGCTCAGAGGAGGTTAGGTGTGCTCTGTCTGATCCAGATCTGGGCACAGCCCAATGAGTTTGCTTACACTTCTTCGCTTCTGAGGTTTCCTGCAGACTGAGCATGGAGATAGGCTCGTCTGCAGAGATGGCTTCACTGTGGCGATGCAGATAAACACCAAAAGAAGTGAAAAAAAAGAAGAAAGGAAGCAGAAGTACAACAACAGACTTTAGGAGTGAAACTAAATTTACATACATGTGAATTTAACTCTCAGAAAAAAAGCATTTCAGGGTGACTGAACCTACGAAGCATCTATTTGGATTGTGGGAGGAAACTGGAGAGAACCCACACATGCACAAGGACAACATGCAAACTCCACACATTAAGGACCCAACCGGGATTTGATCATTGGGCTTCTTGCTGTGAGGCAATAGTGCTAACCACTACACCACAATGCATAGAACTGTAATAAGTATCTGAGTACTCTTAAATTCAGAATCTGTTTCAGAAAAGTCAAGTTTAACAATTTGTGACGTCTGATTCACAATCTTTATAAACGTACCATATTTCTTGTTTGGCTGCTGTAACAGCACAATTTCCCTCGAGGGATCTATAAAGTCCTATCTAATCTAATCTAATCTAATCTAATCTAATATTATATTTTCAGCACTGTAGGGCACACCATAGGGCACACATTCATTGCGTTAATGAATGAATGTCAACCTTTATCATATATAAGACGCACCAAACTAAAAGGTACATTAAGCAAGACACTGTCAGAGATAAGTGTGTCACTCAGACTTTATTAACTGCATTCACATTAACTCTAGAACTTATTTGTAACACACTACACATTAACCCCGTTAGCGTATTCACAGTACCTGTAGCTCCCAACCTTGTTTGCTACAAATAAAAATAAAAAAAAGACCAGACTGGTACCGCTAAAACAAACTTTACTGTGTCTACGCTAACTGCAACCTTGTTAGTAACATGTAAAAGAACACAGTCCAACACCGCAACACGTTAGCTGCGTTAGCATATTTGCAATAACACCCAATCTTGCTTGCATTTCATAAAAAAAACACTGATATTTTGACAAAGTGCCATTTAACTCTGAAAATCACTTCATCATTAAACACAACCAGAATTATTCCATATGTAAGGTGCTTGGGATTATAAAGAGCTCTAAAAAAAATTAGGACTTTTAAGGGCACCTGTAAGTGCGGAACATATGGTAGATTATAGTAAAAATACATTTAAGGCAATGTAGTTATTGGTCTAAAATGCAGAATAATGTTGGCTATATTTACTAAATTAACCAAATGGGCAACTGTAAATGGCAGTAAATTAATCTCCAAATTAAAATGAATGTAAAAAAGTAAATATCAAAGTCAAAAGATAAAGTCAAAGTAAAATTCTCTAATTTTTTTTTGTTGATAAAAAAATTAGACCAGAGCTCGGTTTTGTCACAAGAACAGGCAGACGGCTGGATCCAAGTGCAGCACGTTTATTAGCTCAGCTAAAAGTCCACAAAGCTAAATCAGGAGTCGATAACAGGCATAAGATCATCAGAGGAGAGGCAGGGAAATCAGGATCCAGGTGTGAGTTGGGGCAGGAAACAGGCAAACAGAGTCAGAAACAGAAGATCTGGTCCAAAAGCAGCGCTCAGTACTGCAGGCAGAGTGGCACAAACAGTACTTCACACTGAGTGAGGCTCAGTGCATTCAGTGCTTAAGTAGACTGTGATTGATTGAGTGAATGAGAGTCAGGTGTGTGGCATCCAGAAACTGCATGCTGGGGTTGCTGGGAGATGAAGTGCTTTAGTACTCTGGAGACGACTCCCGCCGGTGAGCAGAGGGGGAGACAGAGTTCTGATTTCTGACAGGTTTACTGAAATAAGTTCTGAAAAATGATTTTGTGCTAAATATATTTGACAATTTGATCATCGTGAGTCATGGTTTTAAGAATATTACGAAAATTCGTGATCATGTATGCTAGCATGATGGAGTAGCTGTACCAACAGAATTTTTTTTTTCACATTTATGTTTTAAAGGAACACAACTGTCTGATTTATCTAATTTTAACAACAATTTTAAACTTAACACAAGACTTCCTTTTAATGAATTCTTTATACTCTAAGTTTTCTTATTTTAAACGTTGACATATCTGAAAGGCTCTACAGTCATTCAGACATTTGTTGTCAAACAAGCATCAAATAAGACGTCTTCACTGATTCTCCTCTGCTGAAGTGAAATCAAAAGCTTTTCTAAGTCTGAACAGGTTAATTACGTACTCATCAGGTTTGCTTTCAGAAATCTATGAACTACTGGATTGTTTTTCCATGAGGTGTACCATGTTAATTACATTACACAGCAGATTTAATAAACCTTTATCAAAAACAAAATGATTCCTTAATTTCTAACCTATTTGATCTAAAATGATCAAGTTCAGATCTGCGCTGAGCTTTGACTGTTTTGTCTCATCTGGTGTCTTGACCTGGTTCTACATTTTAAGTGGGGGTTCTGATCCGATCAGGAGAGTGAACCCACTGGAGCTCGCACATATTTCCCCTGTCAAGAGTGAGTAACAACCTTCAGCTTTCCCTGCAGCTAGGCTGTGCGTGTGCTGTCTTTAGAATCTCTGAGGATCATCTGTGATTTTTTTTATTTGTTCGCTGTCTTTTTTTCATGCTGAGATTAGGTTTGAGCGATAAATCGTTGTAACCGATTAATTCAAATTTGTTGTTAGACGATTTATTTTTGGAAAAATCAAGATTTTATTTTTCCAGCTATGCTAATGGGCTGTTCAATGTGTCGCCTACATGTCATCACGGACCGGTTTAAAGTCAGACTATATTTTACTCACTGTCTCAGATCCAAATTGGATAAACTCCGACATACTAGAAACCAGTTTGAGTCGAGACCATTTTCACCGTAACCATTAGATTGTTCAGTCAGATAAAAATCTGTCTGTCTGATCTGAATGAATGTTTTCTTGTTCTGATGTGAACTCTGACACTTCACGCTAACAACCAATGGAAAAGGAATTGCAGTCCTTTGTTGGCGCTATGTCTGAACAGGTTAACAAGTGACATCACATGAAAGGTGCGCCCTTGCTTCGTCACCATAGACATGCACTGCTGATGTACACCAAAGGATGACTTGACAGATGACATTTCCGAGGCTCTGCAGCCCCATCACCGACGAGACAATGACGGGACCAACAGAGGAACTGGATGGTCAACATACGCTTGTGTCCTTGGTCACATGACCTACGTGCATGGCTTTGTTCCAGACTGTTAACGTGTGTCTGATTGAACCCTTGTCTTGGTTTTACGTCACAGCCAGAAGTGTGGGCTTGCTCCTCTGCTGCACATTACTGCATGTTTGTACTGAACATGCCCTCGCTTGTTCACATGGCAGCAATCAGTGATCAAAGAATTTATTATCAGCACCTGAAGATAAGGTGAGGCCAGGGGCGTGTGCTCAGCAGCTGCTGGTTTCCACTCAAACTGCAGGCCTCAGATCAGTGATCTTGAAGGTTTCAGCAAAGAAGAACCTTCACCTCTAATGATCAAACTGTGCTGCAGAAGTTCCAGTCTTCACCTGCGGTCGTCCCTGAATGATGGAGTTCAAATGACTTTTCAGAATAACTGGTTCTGTAACAAAACAAAAACATCTGATGTGATAAATATCTGTCTGAACACAGAGGCTCACGCATCATCAGCTACACTTGTGTTCACACGCACAGTACAGACCAAAAGTTTGGACACACCGTCACATTCAAAGAGTTTTCTTTATTTTTATGACTATGAAAATTGTAGATTCACACTGAAGGCATTAAAACTATGAATTAACACATGTGGAATTATATACATAACAAAAAAGTGTGAAACAGCTGAAAATATGTCATATTCTTGGTTCTTCAAAGTAGCCACCTTTTGCTTTCATTGCTGCTTTGCACACTCTTGGCATTCTCTTGATGAGCTTCCAGAAGTAGTCACCTAAAATGTTTTCCACTTCACTGGTGTGCCCTGTCAGGTTGAATAAGTGTGATTTCTTGCCTTATAAATGGGGTTGGCACCGTCAGTTGTGTTGTGCAGAAGTAAGGTGGACACACAGCTGATAGTCCCACTGAATAAACTGTCAGAATTTGTATAATGGCAAGAAAAAAGCATCTAAGTACAGAAAAACAAGTGGCCATCATTACTTTAAGAAATGAAGGTCAGTCAGTCCGAAAAATTGGGAAAACTTTGAAAGTGTCCCCAAGTACAGTCACAAAAACCATCAAGCGCTACAACGAAACTGGCTCACATGTGGACCTCCCCGGGAAAGGAAGACCAAGAGTCATCTCTGCTGCAGAGGATAAGTTCATCTGAGTCAGCAGCCTCAGAAATGGCAGGTTAACAGCAGCTCAGATTAGAGAGCAGGTCAATGGCACACAGAGTTCTAGCAGCAGACACATCTCTACAACAACTGTTCAAAGGAGACTGTGTGGATCAGGCCTTCATGCTAGAATATCTGCTAGGAAACCACTGCTAAAGAAAGGCAACAAGCAGAAGAGACTTATTTGGACTAAAGAACACAAGGAATGGACATTAGACCAGTGGAAATCTGTGCTTTGGTCTGATGAGTCCAAATGTGAGATTTTTGGTTCCAACCACCGTGTCTTTGTGCGACGCAGAAAAGGTGAACGGATGGACTCTACATGCCTGGTTCCCACCATGAAGCATGGAGGAGGAGGTGTGATGGTGTGGGGGTGCTTTGCTGGTGACACTGTTGGGGATTTATTGCAAATTGAAGGCACACTGAACCAGCATGGCTACCACAGCATCTTGCAGCGGCTTCTATTCCATCTGGTTTGCGTTTAGTTGGACCATCATTTCTTTTTCAACAGGACAATGACCCCAAACACACCTCCAGGCTATGTAAGGGGCTATTTGACCAAGAAGGTGATGATGGGGGGCTGCACCAGATGATCTGGCCTCCACAGTCACCGGACCTGAACCCAATCCAGATGGTTTGGGGTGACCTGGACCGCAGAGTGAAGACAAAAGGGCCAACAAGTGCTAAGCATTCTGGGAACTCCTTCAAGACTGTTAGAAGACTATTTCAGGTGACTACCTCTAGACCAGGGGTGGGCAATTATTTTAAGTCGTGGGCCACATTGGGTTCTAAAATTGGATAGAAGGGCCGGACCACGAGCAGATGCGTGGGGTGAGAATGATATAACATGGAATGTAGATGAAAACATATGAATTGAAAATTATATTTATAAAACAGAATATTCTAGAATTTTTAGTTTAAAACCTTTGTTCCCATTTTAGATTATTTTTTTATTGTGAAGCCCTTTGGTACCTTCAAGGAGTTGTAAAGTGCTATTTGAATAAAGTTTCATTCATTCATGATCCGTTTAATATAATAAATAACATTATTTATGAAATAAAGCAATGACCAAATAACATTATGATTTTCAAAGACAAAAATTCAAGAAAAATATACTGAAACGTTTAAAAAAAAAACAATAAATAGTCTATCATCTCCCGTCACAATCCTAATAAAGACTTTGAGGGCTGAAGCTCATCACACATCGTCTCACGTTTTGCACAGCTGCGCTGTGTTCTGCCCTCATCCAGTAATAATGAAAAAAGCACATTTCTATGTATTCTGCTGCAGCTACGCATATATCTGTGTTACCTTTTCACCAGCACAGAGTTCCCTCGTTTATTGCAGGAACTACGTTCCAAAAATAACCGTGATCGGTGAAATCCACAGAGAATGATTACAGACGTTTATGGCAGTAAAACTTCTCACTGACTAAATACTCTTTTCTCACACAAACATGAACATTTTTACTCTTTTCTCTTGTTTAAATTCTCAAACCTTCATAGAAATTAGGTCCAGGGTCTGATCGATCACAGATTTCTGATCTGAAACTCTGTACAAGAGACAGGGCACGGACTCAGGAGATTGATTGACAGGGTCTCCAGCCAATCAGGACACAGAACAGGGTGCCCTGTTTAAGAAAGGCAGCATAAATGCTCTAAAAAACACACTTTTATTTCAGACTCAGATGTGGTCCATAGAAAAAAGATACAAATACAGTATACATAATAAGAAGTAAAAAGATATAAATTAAAAAGAGTATAATAAAAGAACAAGCTAAACTGGGAAAGAGGAACTGCTACATAGAAAGGGAAGACTGTCTTCTGTTCTGTTTGACAGAGATTTTTAGAGGGTTTCAGGTTGGAGCACAGACTGCAGAAGGGGGAAGAAAATGTGTGGCCAGATTTAAAAATAAACAACAAAAAAAACATCGGTCTCTGATATTGTTCAGTGGGCCGGACCAAACATGGAGGTGGGCCGGATCCAGCCCGCGGACCGCAGTTTGCCCACCCCTGCTATAGAAGCTCATCAAGAGAATGCTAAGAGTGTGCAAAGCAGTTATCAAAGCAAAGGGTGGCTACTATGAAGAACCTACAGTATGACATATTTTCAGCTGTTTCACACTTTTTTGTTATGTATATAATTCCACATGTGTTAATTCACAGTTTTGATGACTTCAGTATGAATCTACAATTTTCATAGTCATGAAAATAAAGAAAACTCTTTGAATGTGAAGGTGTGTCCAAACTTTTGGTCTGTACTGTATTTTCACAAGTTTTTGGGTTTAAGGAACTTTTTTTTATAGCTGGTTCTCACATAGCACTGCATTCTAAGTGGAGCGCCCCCTAAAGGGCAGAACTCTACATTTGCAGTGTCTCCCATTGCTCATAAGAGCTGACATTCTCTTTACTTTGGTCTATCAGAAGAACACATCTGTGCTGCTCTGTCAGGTTCTGCTGTGCGGCTCCTCCAAGCTGCTGTCCTTGACTGTTTGGACCCAGATGTGAGCTGCTTCTGCGGATGAAATGGACCATGATTTTGGGTTTGACAGCCAGTTTAGATGACAGGTGAGGTTTCACCTGATGCGACATACCAAAGACAATCCCTTTGCATTGGGATTACCGCAGTAAACAACTGTTGTTTCATGGAGGAGGGATACGGCGTCATAGGGCACAGCTTCCCAGAGCAGTGAGGTCATGCTGGAGACGATAACCGGGTCCAATCACACACACCTCCTGCTTAAACGGGTGAGGCTCAGATGATTACAGGTAAATAAGCTGAGCTCCAGCTGCTCAGCTTTAGCATCAGAATGATGATAGATCTGCACACAAAGAATCTGGATTTAAGGAACCACTTGTCCTTCCTGGTGGTGGTCTGTGCTCCTGGTGGCCTCAGAACATTCCTGCTGCATGTTTTTTTTTTCTAGCTTTCAGGAAACTGAAGGATACGTGAGAAGGACCGTATGATGGTTTGTCATGGTGTTACACAGAAACATGCTGATAGCTGCATCCTCTGATTGCTGCCCAACAGTCCCAACGGCGTGGTCTGAGCTGGGGTGGGCAGTGGCACGAACTGGGGAAAGGGAGGGGGGGGTCGTCCATAAAGCATTTAAACCAAAAAAGCATTTTAGGAATAAATTCTTAAATCAAAATATGGATCAGGATTTCTAAATGCTTGGCTTTATTAGCCAATCACAGGTAACATATTGACTTTAGGGGTACCAACCATTCTTCCATAAAAAATAAGAATTTTAAAAAGTCAAAGCAGGGGTTTGGGGGGCGAAAACTGTCTTCAGCAAACAATTTTAACATTAAATCTTTCTTTTTTTCATGTCCATAGTTATTATTTTGGCAACACGTGCCTCAGAAAAGCACGAAAACAGGGATAGATTCCCCTCGGAGAAGACAATTAGGTCCTAAACTTGTGCAGAGGTGAGACCGGCTGGCAGTCTGACTGTCTCCATGTGCACCTCCCTGATAGAGTGTGCGGTCCTTGCTGAAGGCTGCTGGAAGTCTCGGCTGCCTCTTCCCCTCACAGTCAGAAGTGTTTGTCGTGTCAGTCTTTTGACCTCCAACGTCAACACGGACTGCAGCAGCTTATTTTAGATCTGTCGTAAGACGACTCTGTCCATCCGTCACTCTCTAGAAAGCTGCTGTGTATGAAATGTTGATTGATAATGATGGAAAAATTCTTTCTAGTGGTTGATAAGAAGCCAGTTAACGTCATTGGCCATGTAGCACCTATTTTTTTTACTTTATTTACCGTCTTCTTATCTTTTTATAAATAAAAAAGCTGGTGGCTTACAGGAAATCGAAACAAAAGCTCTCCTCTTCTTCTTGTTCTATGGGGCATTCCTGTCAAAAACGTGAAGAACAATTGGAGACGAGGAAAGGATCTCCTGACATAATGATGTGGTGCTCCTGTGTGTTCTTGTTCCTTCTGATCTGATGGAAGTTGAAAAGAAATCTGCCCTCACCACCAGTTTATTGTTTAATAATTCTTTATTCAGAAAACACTTAAACTTGAATTCAATGTCATGAATATGACCTGATGCGAACTCCTTCAGTCCATAAAGTAAAAGCTGCTGAGTGGTTAATGACCCAGTTATCCTCAAACCTGTTTCACTTGGTAAATATTGGTTTACCACAAGTAAAACCCTAACCCTAACCCTAGAATCCTTTGTTTGTTGAGACTGCTGTTAGGGTCCTCACATAAAACATTGACTGTATAATAGATCTGGAGCGAGTGAGTGTGACATCAACCATAGAAAATGACTCGCTGTGGGCTACACCAAATAAACTCAATCCAGCTCCCATTTATAAACGCCACCATATTGGAGCCAGACGACGTCAGTAAGCAGAGACTGAGTCAACATTTCTAAGACAACCACTAGAAAACGGGTTTGGGGGAATCTGTCTATGAAATGTTTTGAACGTTCAATGTGAGACCACAGTGTTTTTAGGCATCTGGATGGTTTATAACTTAAATAACTCGCAATAAAGAAAACAATATAATGAAAAATTAGAACTTGTTAAAAAACGGCAGTAAGGCAGGGTTAAGGTAAGGATAACGGTTATAGTTGGGGTTAAACCACAGAAGGGTTCCTGAGCGCGGCTGTTTCTGCAGGTCATGGATCAAATGTAAAGAACACATTTCACACAACTAGGCGTGTTCTCGGAACAGCTAATGGGACTTAATGTTTACTTTTAAATACGTTCGTCCAACAACAACACGCTACCTCGGATGCACTTAGCTGGCAATGCGCAGCTTTGCTGCACGTATTACGTGTGGCCAGCATGAATTTCCTTCACTCTTTGTGCTGGTGGCATGTAAGTGCATGTGAATAACTTTAAACCTTTTTTTAAAAGAGTGAATATGAAGTTGTGAAAATCTAATCAATAGAAGCATTTTTACGACTATTTATGAATACACTGTTGTGAAGATGACAACGTGAATGGTTCATAAAAAAATACCTTTCAACACATTTTTCTTTTTTGCACAAATTGTTCAAACGCAATGCATTGTGGTCTATATTTGGCAGAGACTTCTGGGAAATTTCTAGGGCACTAGAATCTGGAACTTTAGATTCACCCAGCACTACAAAATGTCAAACGCCCTATAAAGTGCAGTGAGTAGTGAAGGAACTGGGACAAAGCCCAGTCAATGGGATGTATGGCTGCAGGTTTCTGATGGAGGGCTGAACTTGCTCCGTCTTTGGACGGTGAAGGTCGAAGACAGACTGATCCTCACATAAACTGTTCCAGCCACTTCATGCAGTGTATGCACCTGCAGCTGCTGAGGGCTGATGGGAGGAATGATTCGCTCCGGTGGCGGTGGCGTTCCTCTGTGGCGGAGGGGAGCTTAGGGTAGGAGTATGACTCACTGGGGAGTCCATGCAGATGTTGTCTTTGCTCTCAGGCTCCTTTGAGCTATAGTATAGTGAAACACTGCTGGAGTTTTTCCCTCCTCACAGGCTGACATCTGCAAATCTGACCCCCCCCCCCCCCCCCCCGCCGCCAACACACACACACACACACGCACACACACACACACACACACACACTCCCCGGTAGCTTCTGTTTCATTTCCACAGAAACGATGACTCACCGCTTCCGAAGATCTTGAATATTCTCATCTCATTCAGTAGTTCTGCTCCTCCCAGACCGCTGTTTATGGATGCACTGTAAAAAAATCTTTTCTAAATTTTGATGCTAAGGAAATGAAAAACAACAGTAAAAAATTCGTAAGGTGTGAAGTGATTTAAATGTGATTCTGCATTTTTGAAGTTTATAATTTGACTGATTTCCGTTCAGGATGGAATGAAAAGCTTCTTGTGAAGCTTCATGTCTTTGGTAACAGAAGAGTCTCCTCATGAATGATTCTGTCAGAGAAACTGTTCTATTGTATTCAAGCTAAGTTCATAAATAAACAAAGGATTTCCAAAAGTAACATTTAATAAGGAAAGTTTAGTCTCTGATCAGGTATAATAGAAACTCCTCTATAACCAAACAACAGGAGCTTTGGAAGAGTTGTTTTGTGTCATCAGAGTAGCAAAGAGGAAAGAAGTCAGAACTGAACAAAGACAGACATCTAGATCAGGGGTTCTCAAAGGTTTCGCAGCAGAGGGCCAAATTACTGGAAATTAGACAGGGGGCCAATTTTGGTGAAAAAAATGGATAATCATAAAAAGTTTATCCCTCCAGATTGTTTTCCCAGTTGCTGTTGGAGGTTGCTGCCCAGATCTTCTACTCTTCTAGTAATTGTATCGTTTGACACACTTGTTTCTTTAAAAAGAAATGTTTTGTGCGATGGACAAACAACGTCAGCTACTTTCAGCATGCATTCTTTTTACAAACTCCCCATCACTGACGGGCTTGCTACAGGGGGCCATTTCCAAAGCTACAATGTAGCTAGCTTCTGTTACAGCTTCACTGGATTTGGCCATTTTTGTAAACATTAGCTTATCATAGCCTCGTTGGAGTTGTTGGAGTTTATTGTTGCACTCCTCGCCGGTAAATTTGTCATAGTTTTATGATTTGTAGTATAGTGATGATTTTTATTGAATCCTTTGAACATTTGCATTTATCTGTTTGCAAATCAGGCACATGACTTTATCCAGCCCATCAGGTAAAGTAAGCATTTGTCCACTTAGCTTGAAAGCGCCTTTTCTCCTCGCCAACATAACGTTTTTCCTCAAATGAACCTGCTCTGGCTCTCTTTTATTTAGGGCCACAAAAAATCTTCCCGTGGGCCGCCATTGGCCCCCTGGCCGCACTTTGAGAACCCCTGATAGACGTTATTTTCTGTGCATTCCCCCGGAACAGATGCAGCTGCTGACCCTCCCGTGTCTGCGCCGACTGCAGCGTTTTCAGCTGCTGGATAAGCCTCTTATGTAAACGCGCTGAATGGTTGTGTGTTGTGCTTCGACTCTTGTGTGCATCAGCAGCTCAGATGTTGTTTCTGTTCGCCTCTGGTAACCTGAAATGAGTGAACTCTGCGGCTGCAGGGTTCCCCTTACGCTGGAAGATCAGGTGCCGATTTGAGAGCCGCGGCAGACGGGAAATGTTGGGAAAGGGAGAGGCACTAATTGTCTGAAGTGTTTGTAGATGGAACTGCAGCGTCAGGTTTCGGAGTGTTGTCTTTTAGGTCCCCAAGAGGACCTAACAGACAACATGTTGCAGATGAATCACTGTCCCTTAGCACTGCAGCAGCACGGCTGAAACATGCACTCTGACTGCAGCCCAGTCTTATCACTGCTGTGGGAGTCTCCGTGCCTTATTATCCTGGTATGCATGAAGCCTTCGGTGCCCGTGAGGCCTGCCGACAGCCTGTCACATCCGTGTCTTCGCTGCTGACCCACACTGGGATGAAGCCACGGCTGCTGTGGGAAACCTTTTCTCAGTTCTGGTTCTTTAAGATCCAAACTTTAGATGAAACTGGCAGGACACCTCTGCCGCTCCGGCTGCTAAAACAACGGAATGCACATTACCAAGTAGAAGTAAGGACCACCCACCTCCTCCCCCCGGAGCAGACTGATTGCTTTCATGGGTCTCTGTGTGGTTTTATACCAAAGTGTGGTATAAAAGTAGTGAAGTTAAGTGTTTTTTTTATTCTTTAGTATTATTAAGTTACTTTTAGGCAAAACCAGGGGTTCAGATCTGGCTCTGCTCTCTGGATGTGTGGAGCATCATCATCATCATCATCATCATCATCATCATCATCTTCCAGGAGCAAAGACCTGCAAAGTTCAGATGGAGACTATTGACTGTAAATGAGATCTGGAGCGAGTGAGTGTGACATCACCTCTTTACTTGCGGCTCAGACAAAACAAAGTCAATTCAGTCGGCATTTTTTCATGATACGGTTGGAGCCAGACGATGTCAGTCAGCAGTGACTGGTCCCAGTCAGTCTGAGTCCATGTCAATGACTCGCCAATTGGAAGTGAGCTGTTTTGAAGGCCACACCCCTACCGCATGAGCGGGTAATTCCAACATGGAACATGAGGGGGGAGGAGGGGTCACTAAGGCAGGTTCTCATATGGTCAATGATTGAAGCTCAACAAAGGAGTCAAAGGTTAACAACCATTTCTATTCCTTAGAACATTTAGCAAAAATTAAAAACATTAGTTTTATACATTTATAGTAGACATTTAAAACTTTTTACCTGTATCTTAGAATAGTGACATAAACCAAAAGCTTTCCATAACGCCACAACTTTTATCTAAGGATAAAGCTTAAGGAGGTGTTTGTTATTTTAAGGTCCTGGAAGACTTCTGACCTAACAATAAATCCTTCATCTTTCTTCTTTGAAAACATAGAACATCTTTCTGCTTTTCTTTTTCTTTTCCTATTAACCTGAATGTCAGTAAGCAAAGATGTTGGTCAGAGATTGGTCTTGACACGTGGATAGAAAGTCTTCTGCTTCTTTAAAGGCTCAACAAAAGGCGGGGGCCTTAATGTTGTGAGGAAGGACAGAATGGGAGATTAATTATCAGATCAGTGTGGCACCTTGAGTAATGCAGACTGTACTGTTGTCTAAATATGAAGTTCTGAATTTACTGGTTGATCTCTGTTCCAACTCTTATCTATGGCCACGGACTGAAAAGACTGCGGTCTTTCCAGAGACTGGTGAGATGTTGGGCGTAGGTCAAACCTGGAGGAAACCCCACTGTGGGCCCAGGAAATGTGGAGATAGATGGTTGGACACGCTAAAAACTAGCAGGGCTGTTTCTAATGTTCAGAGTATGGCATTGTTACGTTTTCTGCTGACGGTAAATAATGCCACTGTATGGTAATGTGTAAGATGTTGAAGGCCGAGACGTTAATCAGAATTTCAGAAGAGTGTTTATGGTGTTTATGTAGCAGCAACATGTGACGGCTTTGTTCCGTAGCTTTTCCGTAGAGTTTAACGTTTCTTCATCAGTGACTTTAATTATGCATCTGCAGCTTGTCATGTCCAGAAGTATTCGGACGACACTGCTATTGTGGCGTGTGTAAAGGGAGGGGATGAGAGTGAGTACAGGGAGCTCATCACCAGATTCACCTCTTGGAGCTGGGACAATGGTCTTGTGCTGAACATATCAAAGACCAAGGAGATGATTATTGACTTTAGTAGGAAGTCCTCCCACCAGCCAGTGATCATTGATGGAGGGGGAATCGAGGTGGTTGACTCCTACAAATACTTGGGTGTGCACCTTGACCACAAACTGGACTGGTCGGAGCAGGCTCATGCTCTGTATAAGAAAGGGCAGAGTAGACTGTTCTTTCTGAGAAAGCTGAGGTCCTTTGATGTATGTACTGACATGTTGCTCCTCTTTTATCAGTCGGTTGTGGCGAGTGCTGTCTTCCATGGGGTTGTCTGCTGGGGTGGCAGTATGACCACGAGGGATTGCACTCGATTGGACAAACTGATTAAGAGATGTGCATCTGTGATCGGGAGGAGGGTGAAATCTCTGGGATCTGTGCTGCAGAAGAGAATGAGGGCTTTGACTCAGAGCATCCTGGACAATCCCAGACATCCTTTGCACAACACGATGTCAGGTCAGAGGAGCACACGGAGTAATAGACTCCTTTCACTGCGCTGCAGGACAGAGCGCTTTAAGAACTCATTTGTCCCTACAGCTATCAGGCTGTTTAATGAACCTGCCTGATATGAACTGATATTATTTTGTGAACTGTCTTTTTACTGTTGTTTGTTGTGTGTGGTTGTGTGTTTTGCTACCGGACACCTGAATTTCTCCTTTGGGAGATTAATAAAGTTTATATCTATCTATCTATCTATCTATCTTTCTGCTCCAACCAAATGAAGTCAATTCAGTCGCCATTTTTTCACGATACGAATGGCGCCATGTTGGAACCAGACGGCGACAGTAAACGATTGTTCCAAGTCAGTCGGAGTCAATGTTACAACGCCAACCGCTCCCACCAATCAGGAGTGAAGTTTTTGGAAGTCAACAGCCCTACAACTTGAAAAGCGGGCTTATTGTTTATTTTTAAGTCACTGAATTGATACATCAATAACACATTGAAGAGCAGGAAAAGATGGCCCGAGAAGGTCTGCTGTCATTGGCTACACACAATCTGTCAATCAAACGTTTCGGCTGTCAACATTTTGAGCTGCATCAATTAACCGCTTGACATCTAGTGATGCAAATGTGCATAAACTTCCGACAGACATTCCAAGGTGCATTAATGAAAAATGACTTTGGCAAAAATGACATATATCAACCAATAATTCAGCCCCGACCAGTTTAATGGCCAACCCTTATTTCATGCAAAATTGCTTAATCAATGAAAACAAGGAATCCCTCTTTTTATTTTTATTGTATATAACATACACAATAAATATTTTGAAAATATTTTCCATTTTATTGTATCTTATATAGGTGCCTAACAGAGGGGGCGGAGCCTGCTTGTAGGTTGTATATTGCTGATGTTCTTAGATGTTTCTATTCGTTTTTTGTTCTCTGTGCTCAGAGACACAAAGGCACAGATGACTCAGAAAAACATCCGTTTTTTTACTTCCTGTCATCACTTTTTTATTTGTTACTCCTCACCATTTGCCTATACAATGGTTATTTTCTTAAGGGGGTGTCAAATTATCACGCTAATCGCAATTAAATATACGTAGCACGCAGCTTTGTAGTTTTTAACAGTTTTTAACCCCGGAAGAATGCCATAACGCCACAACTGTTATCTTTTATGTAAAGGATAAAGTGGTGTCTGTTGTCATGGATTCATAGGTTATGTGGAGGGCTGATCACATCAGATGGTAAACTGTGGAATAATGTCAACATATGTTTTATGGTATTAATAAGAATAAATGTTTTTTGGACTGCTCTGATCCTGATTTGATTTTGAGCGCTCTTGACCTGATGTTTGGTTTGGTTTTGTTTTCTTTCCTTATTATTATCAAGATTGAAAAGTATCCCCCTTGCTGGTGTAAAAGTAAAGGTTGGAATTCGGTTAAAAAAGGAAAACTTCATAAATCCACTTTTTTAGTTGTATTTTGATCTATTAGTGTCACAAAATTAAATGAAAATACCTAAAAATGAGTCTTTTTACAGCAAATATGTTTTATTTCAAAAAAGATTCATTAACTAATTACAGGTCACGATTAATTAATCACACAAATGACGGCACTACTTAGTACATTTTTTTTGTTCCATGTACCAAATATTGCAGCTGCAATGACGATTGAATTTCCAGCCGTGGAATCAAAGAATCATCTGTGTATCTCAGCCCCGGCCTGCAGGGCTCACACTGAAGCATGTGGATGTGCTGCAGATAACAGTGTTTGCATGTGTCATCCCACACAACCTCAGACACCCCCCCACTGAAGCAGACAGGGATAAGCTGCTCCTCTTGCCTTTTTCAGGCTGCTGGTATGACTACGGAGGTTCAATTGTTCAGTTCTAAACAGACGTGTTGTGCAGAATCTGCAAGCTACGTTTGTGAAAAAGTAAACTCTGGAAGGTGATGTTATTGTAGCTCAGCTCTAGAGTCACCATCATCCCCAGCAGTTTAGATAAGATAACATGGAGTTTGTATTTCCCATCAAAGGTAAACTTCCCTCAGTGTTAAAGCCTTCTTAGTTTAGTTTTGGAATGGGAAAGCTTTATGTGTAATTAGTAACCTAGGGAAATGGGGTCATTTTGCTGCACCGTCTCACTACACGAACTAGTTCAAAACGGTTTTAGAAATGATCCGTACAGACAGTCTGCGATATTTGCGTGAGAGAAGTTTGAGTTTGTTGGAACCATTTAATGTTTGTCTGAGAATGATGTCTTCAAACCTGTTTATGGTACATCTGGTTGAGTAGTTTGATGCCATAGCTCAGCTAAAAACAGCAAAATATGCTGTTAATTTCCCACAAAGTAAGTGTTGTGCCAATAATACAAAAACAAGCCAACAGCTGTTTGAAGCAGACTTTAACTGCAGACTTAAAGTTGTGTTTGTGTTGAAGGACCGAGACTGGTATGCTGGGGGTGGGGGGACTGTATCTGAGAACTGGACTGACTGAGTGTGACATCACCCATAGTAAATAGTTTACTTCCAGCTCCAACCAAATGAAATCAATTCAGTCGCCGTTTTTCCAGGTACAGACCATGTTGGCCATGTTGGAACCAGAACTCGTTAGTAATCAGTGATTGGTCTGAGTGGGTCTGAGTCAGAGCTTTTATGGAAACCAATCTTGCCAATCAGGAGTGAGCTGGTTGGAAGGCCACACCCCTAGCACTTGACTCAGGAAAATCAAACATTTTGAACATTGAACATGAGACCACCTACTTTTGTTGAGGCGTTTGGTTGGCCAGTTTTAACTTCACTAACTTGCAATAAGGAAAAAAATGTGAAAACAAGTTTGGATCGTCAAAGAACCTGTTTTTATTTCTCTATAGAAGTCTATGGAATCAGCGGGTAAATCCGTTTTAGAACGCCGTGAGGGAGGGGCCAGGGAATAGCCAGGCCCCCTTCCCCAAACCTGTGAACGCTCTGACTCCTCGCTTGCAGCTCTACCTTAATTCAGAGTTTCCAATAAAAAAATGTTTGGTGTTTTAGTCAGCAGCCACTCATTTTGTAATCATGCTCCTTTTTGCAAACAAATACATTAAAGACCCTCCTGCTTTTAAGTTCTGTTTTTTTGCTCTTTAAAACTTTCTTGTAGAAGAAAACTCCACAGACGGATGCATGTGGACCAGCAGCAGAGCTAAACGGTTCATCACGGAACCGCTGCGTTGCTGCACTTCCTTCATCAGCTTTGTGTCTCTGCGTGTCTTTGTCGTTCAGAGCAACACTCTGCCGCGGCTGGGATTTGAAGAGATTAGCCCAGCGCTGACCTCTCTGTGTCCTCCAGCCGTCCTCCACCGCTCACAGCTGTGAGCCACATCCTGATGCTTTCATCCGTCTTCTTCCCCATCCTGAATGTGTGTTTCTGTTTCTGTGAGGTGCGGAGGCTCTGGAAAGCTCAGTCCATTTGCTTCTGTAGCAATAAGGCAAAAAGTGGGTTATCTTTTGAGGGTTCCGCCCCTTTTTTGTGACACTTTGGAGGGTTTTTTGTTGTTGTAAGTTACCTTCACTCCTGTTTCCTGTCCCTGCCAGCAGCCCTGGCGGTGCAGAGAGCTCGCCATCTGCCACTCTGAGCTTGAGGGTGGCGTTCACTGAGAAGTGCACTGGTGTGACTTTGCGGTTGGCTGAATTTGCACGTCCTGCTGAAAGAAAAATGCACCTTCCGCTTGGAAAACAAGCTAAAGTCTCGTTCATCTAAACGCCACCAATTTCAGCCTCTTCCATTGTAGAGGAGTGATCGTTCTGATTAGTTTGAGGATTTTTTAAAAATATATTTTCTGTTCCCCACTATCCCTGACAGAAGATCATGAAATATATGACAGAATGAATGTTGGACAAATATTTGCATTAAAAAGGATTTTGCAGCTTTAGTTACACACATTACATAAGACTAAAGAGCGTGGCTGCATTATTAATGTTCAAATACTGCAAAGAAGATAATGATTAAAACATGAATAGATGAAAGTTTCAAGAAAACACAAACATTTTTGTCATCCTCGGTTCACCAGAGTTGACTGTTTTAACAGGCCTTCTCCTATGTTTAAATGCCTTCAGAAAACCTTGTTTATTAAATCAAATATAAATATTATTAAGCTAACCAGTTCTCTTAGCTGCACATCTATCTTTGCAATAGTTCGGATGTTGTTTGTTTTCGTGGGTGAAACGCAGACACGCTCAAGGACCGGCTCTAGGTCGACATCGTGACGTGGGCGGCACCCACACAGAGCGAAAGGCGGAGCCTCGGAGATTGAGCCGTCTTACTTCCGGGTAGGAAAAGGAGCTCACGAAAATAACTCAGATTTCATAAAACAGTCTTCTTTAGTGTGCCGAAGGTAACATATCTTTATTTGTATGGATTTAAGTTGCACTGAAAGGCTTAGAATAGCATGGTGTAGACCCTTTAGCATCAACTTTCCCTTTCTTTGTGTTTCTTTTTGAAGACTTAGAAGCAAACCTTCCTCTTTTCTGTTGTTTTGGTTAAAGGTCTTGAAACAGAAGCATCGCACAAGTGATGTGTAACATAACACTGCGGTCTAAACCAGTCCAACCAGAATGATCCAGGTTTATTTGACCTCTCTCGTGTTCGTCATAGCGATGTTTTCCCTGAGTGTGTTGACAGACTGTGGTCTTACTGCAGCTCCGGTCACCAACTGCATTTTTACACACCTTCCAGTTCAGGTTGCTGCAGTTTGAGGTTTTATTCTGAGTAGTTGTGTTTTTGTGGCTCAGTTTGCCTCACAGGTTGTTTTTTTTTTTCTAAATCCAAACCTTTTCATCTCTTTGCAGCCATCAAGGTGAACTGTCAGGGGTCATGCGGGGTCTCCACCAAAATAAACGACACCACGTGGAACCTGGAGGAGCGATACTTCAACAGCACGCTGTCGGTCGCCGACAAAGGTGATGACGGCAAACCCTGAAGTCTTCATCAGAAACGTACCCGTGTGAAGTGCTGTGGTCCGATTTTCAGCTCATGTCTAACAGCTGCTGTTCTATTCCACATGTAGAAAACATGGGTGCAGATATAATTCCAGCAACAGTTGAAATAGTCCCATATGGTTTCCCAGTGAGCCTTCATTCAGTTTGTCAGACTTTTTTTTTAAGCCTTAAGTCTTTGATCGTTTTCTTAATGAACATAATTGCAATAAATTCCGAAGCTGAGAAAATCAACTTTGCACAGATATGCAGCCCTTTAGAACTGCAAACTGAAGCAAAAAACACAAACAGCCAATGTATGGAAGACACGGATGACGTTGGTCAGATCAGGTTTATTTATTTATCACGTCTGAGTTCATTTAGAGTCTCTCCCGGTACGAAAAGCTTCACCATCTACTGCAGGAGCTGCGTCTCTGTGACCCGGTTTGATGACCTGCTGTCCCGATTAAGTCTGAGGAGGAAAACAATTAAAATAAAATTAGAGGAACCATACGAATAACAAAAATATCTTTACGTTCAGAATAAAAATGATCAGATTCTCCTCCATGTTGGCTTTGGACTCCATCTGCTGATCACATCAACATGTCACAGGCCAAAGCTGAGCCCCTGATTGGTTAACACGACGCGTCTTCTTCGCTAAAGTTTAGATATTTGAACTCTGAAAACCAAAACGGGCTGCTGCCAGACCGGCGTGCGCCGCTCAACGCTCAAAACACGCCGCAGGACTTCTGATTGCATCTGAACATTGACTTAACATTGAGACTGGACGATCCTGATTCGCAAATTACATTTGGTGTGAACGCAGCTAAAGAGTGTAGTATTTCCCGTTGCCAAGGACCACAGGGGTGTTGGCATCGGCACGAGTTTATCTCAGACTCCAAGGAGTTCAGGATCCCCTCCATGAACTCGGATTAGAGGCATCTTTTACAGAAACATCAATTTTAGAATGAATAAAGTGAAAGACAAAAACATGGAATTAACTTGACAAAAACCGGAACCATGAAAAACCAGAAAAAAACGTTAACAACAACAACAAAAGTCCAGGCAATAGCACCCCTCCCCCCTCCCCCCCTCCAGCGGTCTGGGTAAGGAGCGCCTCAGATTTCCTTTTGGAACAGACAGGATGAGAGGCGTCATGATGGGACAGGCAAGAAGAAAAATGAAACCCAACCACAGGTGGGAACATGCAGACAGACGATCAGCTGAAGCAAAAACAGCTGTGCATGATGGGTAACCAATCCCAGGTTTGATCAAAAATACAAAAGCAAAAAATCTATCTTCTGGATTAGACAACATTCTCAAAAGTGTGGCAACATTATTGTTGATGTTTATTTGTTCAAGAACATATCAGTGCCAACAGCATGTGGTGCTAAGACAACACCCACAGAGGAAATCTGTCCATCCATCCACCCACCCGTAGATTTAAATGACGGCGTATGAAGATTATACGCCCATCAAAAAAGTAATACAGGTGCATCATCAACAAAAGAAAGAGTTTCTGCTTGGAGAGAAATAACAGACAGAGTAAACGCAGGAGTTTCTATATCATCTCTATTTTCATTGTGACGCATATATATATAACTTATCCAACTTAAATGAATTGATTCAATTGGTAACAAGTAATTCAATTCAATTCAATTTTATTTACAATTTTATTTATTAACAGTTGTCTCAATGGGCTTCGTTCCTGTAATTAATTGTATGGTAAACATACAATCAAAAAGGATCATAAATGCATAGAATTTAATAGGATAATACTAAAACGTTAACTAAACAGACTAAACTAAACAGGCATCCCTGCCCTTAGACCCCCCCCCTAAGGAAAAACTCCTAAAAAAAACGGTATCCAGAAAAAACGAAGAAACCTCAGGGGTGCCCACATGAAGGAGGGATCCAAACCCCGGAAAGGACAGGTGGTGTATCAGAACTCTTAGAGAGAATGAGAGTAATTGAGTTACATTTATTAAACCAAATTTCTTATGTCTATCCAACTCAATAATTGTTTTTACAACTCAAATTTACATATTTATATAACTAAATGTCTTATTACTCCAATTCAATTAAATGTTTTTCCATCTTAATTTATAATATTTCTTGAACTCTCATATGTCTAAGTTTGAGCCTGCAGATATTCTCATTTTTATAACATTAAAATGGATGAAACAATGTGAAAACAAGCATCATGAAACATGGAGTTCTCTGACTTAATTTCAGTTCTCTGCTATCCCACAATTCCTTGCACTGCCTGTCTGACAGCAGCACCAAAGTTACACCCACATAATTGTATTAATTTAAATGAAAGTAAAATAAATATCTGATAACTACATTTATCTTAACTGAAGCAAATAATTAAGTTAGATCAAAGTAAAAAGGTTTATCTTTCCAACACCCATACGTCATCTTATCACCCTCTCACCGTGGAAAAAGTATTATCTGATTTTCTTCATCCACTAAATCATCTTCAAATGGACACGCCATGCTGCTTCACCTCTCTGTAAAAAACTAACCTTCAACTAAACCTGCTGCAGGTTATGTTCAGAACATGAGTTGCTATGGCAACTTGACATACCCCGAAACATCCCTCTGTTTTTGGAACCAAAAGCTTAGGTTATCCGCTTCCTTAGCCTCAAACTTACCGTGGGAGCTAGCATAACCTGCTTTGTGGAATACCCCCCTGCATACAGCCACACAGGAAGTGGAAAGCAAAAAAAAAAAAAATAGTTGAAGCCAACTGCTGCTTCGCTGCTTTGTGTTGTTCTATCTCTTCCAAAAATAGGCAGTGTGACACGGGGGGGAGGGGGGCAGCCACAAGTTAAGTGCAAGACAGGAAGAGTGACAAAAGTCTTACACAAAAGACACTGGCTGCAGCACACTGATAGTGTGGTATGCCGCAGATGCTTGAATGTTTTTCCTCTGAATCATCTTGACTGTCCGTCAGGTCAAGAGGAGCTCAATCTAACAAACCATTGGTCAAACAGGGTTCACATCCCACTGCCATCATCTTTTCATCTATTGTTCCCGGTGGTCTTTTAATTATGAATACGTGGTTTTTAGCCCAAATCATAAAGTCATTTTCTTGGACAAATTTTCTGCAGAGCGCAGGAGTTCATTAGAAATTCACCTCTGAGTTGTGGCCGTGACCAGGAGCGACAGGGCTGCGCCTTCCTCTTCTCATTGCCGACAGCTATCTATGTACACTCACTCCCACTAGCTTACTGCCCCTCACCTAACATTAGGGTGCAACAAAAATGATGAGCAATATGAGAGATGCAGCTGTACAGTTTTGATCCAAATTCCAGGTCAGACGAGGAAATCAAAGACCTTCATGGAGCTTGTGGCTCTCCCAACATATTTTCTACGTCACAAACACAATCCTTTTCAAACTGCATTTTTTTGTCTGCTCCTGATTACAGAAATACTAAAAATAATAGAAATGCAATTTTAAGCTGAATTTTCTTTATAAATGTCCTCCATGTTCAGAAAAATGCCACAAGAACATGTTAAAAAGGCCAAACACACCATTTTTATCGGATGGGTTTTTAGTCCTTTTAACAGTGGATCAGAGGCATCACCAACTAAAATCCAAAATGTGGTTCAGCCAAAGTTATATTAAAAGCAAAAGGCTGTAAACTAAATAGTCTCTCAAAAAATAGAAAATCTACACTTTTAACAATATAAAAAGAAACAAAAACACCATCTAACCCACCATCACACATACTTCTCCCTTCTGCCCATCGGAGCAGCTTTTATCATCATTTAGTGCTGTTTCAGTCAAAGGATAAAAACGTTTTCAGTGTTTTAAAACATCTAGTTACAGAAATCATTTAAAACAAGATCAGCACAAACAAGCTCCTTTTTTGCCTTCATGATTTTTGATACAGTAAATCCTGCTCAGTACAGCTGCAAGACACTTGTGATCATTTTACTGGTGGCTTTAACCTGAATGTTTCCAAGGCTGTTTTAAAACACTCCTATAACGTTCCTGCTGTCTCGGCCGTGCAGCTGCAGTGAAGCCCAGCTCTGTGTTCGTCTGTAATAGGCTGAGAGATGTTCCTGTCAGGAAGAATTTAATTAGGCTGTCAGCTCATTGAGACGACGATAAGCCAACTGGCTCGAGGCGTTCTGTGTGACACCAGCAGAAAAGCTTTTATTGTTCCTCCTGCTCTGAATTTATAAATTAGTGAGTTTGAATTAAAAAGACACGATGTTTTACAAATGTTAAAAAAAACACACAATGTCAGACTGATAACAAAAACAATTTTTTTTTTTGTATTTTCATAGTAAAACTACGGTAGTTGGTCTTAGTGCTGCAAAAAATAACTGCTAAATGCAATCTGGTGTTAATGATTCTTTAAAAAGAAAGGAGTGATTAAATAGTAAAAATGGAAAATACAGAGTGGCAGAAACGCAAACCCAAAACCTTTTTGTTACAAATGAGAGTCTGACCTGTCTGATCCACCTTTGGTCCTGGTCTGATCCACCTTTGGTCCTGGTCTGATCCACCTTTGGTCCTGGTCTGATCCACCTTTGGTTCTGGTTTGATCCACCTTTGGTCCTGGTCTGATCCACCTTTGGTCCTGGTCTGATCTAGCTTTGGTCTTGGTCTGATCCACCTTTGGTCCTGGTCTGATCCACCTTTGGTCCTGGTCTGATCCAGCTTTGGTCTTGGTCTGAACCACCTTTGGTCCTGGTCTGATCTAGCTTTGGTCCTGGTCTGATCCAGCTTTGGTCTTGGTCTGAACCACCTTTGGTTCTGGTTTGATCCACCTTTGGTCCTGGTCTGATCCACCTTTGGTCCTGGTCCGATCTAGCTTTGGTCTTGGTCCGATCCACCTTTGGTCCTGGTCTGATCCACCTTTGGTCCTGGTCTGATCCACCTTTGGTCCTGGTCTGATCTACCTTTGGTCCTGGTCTGATCCACCTTTGGTTCTGGTTTGATCCACCTTTGGTCCTGGTCTGATCCACCTTTGGTCCTGGTCCGATCTAGCTTTGGTCTTGGTCCGATCCACCTTTGGTCCTGGTCCGATCCACCTTTGGTCCTGGTCTGATCCACCTTTGGTCCTGGTCTGATCCACCTTTTGTTCTGGTTTGATCCACCTTTGGTCCTGGTCCGATCTAGCTTTGGTCTTGGTCCGATCCACCTTTGGTCCTGGTCTGATCCACCTTTGGTCTTGGTCTGAACCACCTTTGGTCCTGGTCTGATCTAGCTTTGGTCCTGGTCTGAACCACCTTTGGTTCTGGTCTGAACCACCTTTGGTTCTGGTCCGATCCTGAGGGTTTAGCAGGGCTAAAAACTCACCTGAACTCCAGTCTGGACCAAACAGATTTTTCACAGATCAAAGAGAGGAGGAGTACAAAAAAGACATAAGGTCAGTGTTAGGAAACAGCCACAGAGTGACTCAGAAGAAGTAAGAATCCTGAAGTAGTTTGAAAATGTGTGCTGTGTAAACGTGGTGCAGTGAGGAGGTGGATCACATGACGGTCAGAGGAACAGTGGGACAAACTCCTTTTCTACTTCCTCCATTTTTTCCCCTTCTTGTTCAGAGCTTATTTCAGCCAATAGAACCACCAAATGAGCGTCTGGACCTGTGAGAGGAATCCAGGTAGTTTGTCCAGACTTTGGTTCTCTCAAGTGAAAGCAAAGGAGATGGATTTGGGGGGGGGGGCGTTTTCCTATCCCAGGAAAACGCTCACTGACTAATAATGTATGATGTTTTAACAGCAGTCTGTCAATCTTTTTATTTCCTTGTATTACCATCATTCTGTCTGAAGGGCTTCTCTATGATGCATATTGTGTTTTTTTCTTTGTTAACAACAGAAAATATTAAATATTTCTTTCTTTAAGCTTAAAGGGATGTTACGTCCTTCATTCATGTAATTAAAACATACTAAATTGACATTTGCTAAAAGATAATGAAGCTCAGGATATTTTTATGACTTTGGCGTCTGTTCAATAGAAAGTGAGTGAAACTTTATCTGCTGATGATATTTAGGCGAAGCATAGAAAAAGTCATGCTGATTTGAATGATAGTTGTGTTTATGGTGGTCTGCTGGTGCTCAGACCCTCATTCCATCAACAGATTGCTTCATTTCTCTCTGCACATTAGTCAGCCAGTAAATGAAGCATAGTGTGTGAAAGGGGGTCAGTGTCACTCTGCTTTCCCCGTTTGCTGCAGAAACCCCCGCCCCTGGGAAAGTTCCACCCTTTCCCTGGTGGGCTTAGTGAAAAGTTTGGAAAAGCAGGAGCGCGTCTGCACACGCCGGCCGCTGCATTGTTTCCTCCTGAATCCCTCAGCTGATGGACTGTCTGTTTTCACAGGGGTTCTGTCGCCGGGCGAACACAGCTTCCCCTTCCAGTTTCTCATTCCAGGTGAGTGTAACGTCTGCCTGCATGTGAGGCCACGCCCTCCACTTCCTGTGATGATACTTGCATGGACCTGCTTTATTAAAGTAGTTCTGATTCTTGTGGCTGAGATGATGACTTTGAGGTTAACCAGTTACAGACAGACGCTCCCCCACAGCACATCTCTGTTATGTTTGCATGAACTCTGCTGAATTATCTGATTGGATTTCTTTTTTCTTTATTAGGGGGCGGGGGCACACTGCAGCTTCTGTAAGTTGGGCTGCCTTATTTTTAGACTGTGCCTCCCTGCCCCCACCCCACCCCACCCCACCCACTTCTTAAATATCCTGCAACAAATAAGGGCTTAATCCAAGTGAATGTGTCTGTTACTGCCCCCTGCTGGCATACTGGGGATTATTGCACATGGTTGATTTATGCCCCATGCATTGAGGTCAGCTAGCATGAAATCAGCATGTTGAGAACGTCATGTATGAACTGTCCCTGTTATTTGTTAGTATGAACACACCTGTACAGTGTAATCAGGACTCCCAGGAGTTTAACCTGGTTATTCCCTTCGGAAAAGAAGCTGTTTGTGAATCTGTTCAAGTTATTATTTCAATATCTTTGTATATAAAAAGGTTTAGATTTAAACTTGAATTTCTGCTCCACTGTTGTAAGATTTGTTTCTCATGATTTAAAAAAGTCATGTTGAATTTACTAGTCTTTGTGCATTCTGTTTAACTATGAAATTGCAGATTTGTGTTTTGGTTTAGAGCCTGGATGCATCGGTCTGATGTGTTTCTGTTTGCTGAGGAGCCGGACTGCTCCTCCAAGTCTCTGCTGGATCTGAACATGACGAGGACCATAAGGCTCCCAGAATGCACCAGCTGCTGAAAACATTCCCACTGATGACTCCTGAGCTGGACTCAGTTCTGTCCAGGTCACTTTTAGACCTTCAGGGTTGTTTCTGCCGCCGCTGGCACTGCCATCCGGAAAACAAAGGACATGTTACTATAGTGATGCTGACAGAGGGGCTCCATCTTTATTCTAACGGCTCACTCATCACCTTTTTCCTCCCCTGTTTGGATGATAATCTGGTGATTTATATGCATGAGAGCAACAGAGCGTTTTGATCTCCCTCCCCTGCTTTCTCCCCCAGCAGTTTCCCGGCCAGCCAGCTTTCCGTGTTTCCTACCTGTCTTCTTTGCAGGATGAGGACGGCTTCATTTGAACATTCTGGGTTTTATAATAAACTTGCAGACATAAATGCAGAGATCCCTAATCTTCTTTTGGTTTTAGTCATTTACTCAACTGTTAAAGAGAAGAATCTACGCTTCACGTAAAGCCTGAGTCCACACTGCCCTTATGGGTGGATACAGGCTGTCTGCAGGCCAAAAATGGGCAAACCTGTTCAAGGCCCGCAAGGGGCACACACAAAGTTTTAGGGTCGTAGGAAACCTTGTGCGCCTGTATAGTGAAAATGAACTGACCAATCAGATTCCTGCTGCTGTCCCCCACGCTGAACATTTGAAATGTTTGACAGATTTTCCTGAGGCCGCTTTCCAGTGGACTTCCAGCAAGCTCACTCCTGATTGACGAGGGTGGTTGCCATAGATACACGTAGCCAGACCGAGTCAGACCATCACTGCTTACTGTGGTGGCATCCACATTGCAAAAAAGTAGCAACTGAGTTGACTTCATTTCACTGGAAGTAAGGCATTTTGAATGACGTCAGACTGACTCTGTCCGGTTCTCATATACAGTCAATGGGTGAGAACCGGATGTGTTGTACAGATTTGTCATTTTTTAAAGCCCCTCTGAACCCTGGGCACCGCACAAGGGGCTCGTTAGTGCTGTTCTCGTGATAAGTGTGCGCCCCTTGAGCGCTCCGTGCTTGCAGCCTGACTGTTAGAAATTAGACAATCGGGGCTTAGTTGGCGTGGCCATCGTATGAGCAGCACCCTGTGGGTGCAGCATCTGGTTATGGTTAGTAGGAGGCCGGACCTGCACCTCACTAATGACTAAAGAGATGCTGGTGCTTTGATTCCGTGCTGCATTGATGATGGGAGCGCTCTGCTTTCTGATCTTAGAGATGAAGCCTTTTTATTGATCAGATTTGAGCATAAAGAATCCACATGGTCTTAAGATGCCGTTGTGCCCAGAAACCTTTGTGTCCTGTTTTTATTGGGAATTTAGGAAAGTTTCTATGGAATTCTAGAGTCAAACTTGGTGAATCTGAAGACTTATTTAATTTTTGTGCCAACATAATTAACCTCAAAGTCATCATCTCAGCCACAAGAATCAGAACTTCTTTAATAAAGCAGGTCCGTGCAAGTATCATCACATAATTAAATAATGCAACCTAATTTGTGTTTCTTTTTCCACCATCTAAATGTTTAAAGGGTTGTGAAAGTAAGGATGTGTTCATTTATTTCCATCCTGTCCTCAGCTGCGGTGCCCACGTCCTTTGAGGGACCGTTTGGGAAGGTTGTTTACCGCGTTCAGGCGAGCATCGACACGCCCCGCTTCTCAAAAGACTACAAAACCCTGAAGGTCTTCTACCTGCTCAACGCCCTCAACCTTAATGAGGTGCCAAACATCGAGGTTAGATTTACTTTTAGGATGTCCCCCTACTTATTGAAAATCACCACATTAGTGGTGTCAATAAATAATCAACCGCTTTTTATTAGAAATACACAAACGCTGGCTCTTCGTTTTTTTTTTTCATGCAGCAGCCGAGTTCCGCCTTGACAAGCAAGAAGTTCAGCTACCTCCTGGTGAAGACCGGGACCCTGATGCTGAAAACCTGCAGTGACCTGAGGGGTTACGTCCCAGGTCAGGTCATCAAGTTATCCACAGAGATCCATAACAAGTCTGGGAAGGACACCGGGTGCGTGCTGGCCAGCCTCATACAGGTAAAGAAAATGCTCAGCTGTTGTTTCTCCTGGGGTTTTGAGTTCTTTTAAAATAAAATGCCACAAAACCTGAGAGAAAATTAAATCTGAAGCATTCTCAGTTCAGTGTCAGAAGCTGTCAGGTGAAATAGAATGTCCGTTAAATTCAAATATTTTCACAAACAACACTTAAAAAATCAGTGGTGTGATAGTTATGAGCTGAAACTCAGGTTCTGCAGAGACATTCAGACCTGAGTGTGTCTGAGCTGCTGCAGCGTCTTAAAGGTTCTGCAGAACCAGCACAAACACAGCAGTAACACTGTGTTCACGTTGGTCATCTAATCTATCATCTCAAGTCTCAAGGTGTTGCTCCTCGTCTTGGGAACTCCCTCCCACTGTCGTTGTGTCAGATCGACTCTGTTGAGTGTTTTAAATCCCAGGTCAAGACGTTTTTATTCAGGAGAGCTTCTAGTTGATTTTATTCCTTGCTTTACTATGTTTTACTGTGTTTTGTTTTATTATTATTATTGTATTTTATTACTTCTTTGTGTTTTTATATGATTTTATTCTCCTTTTTCTAAAGCACTTTGTGATTTGTTCTGGGAAAGTGCAATATAAATGAATAAAGATATTCTAATCTATTCTATTCTAAGCAGGTTTCAGTCAGTTGTTGCGACCTTTGCTTTCTCAAATGTTGTCTAAGACCATACAGTACAAGAACAGAGCTCCCCACCCTTTGTCCAACAGAGTTTGGGATGTTGTAAAAGATCCAAAACGGCCGCCGCCAAAACAGGAGCGATTCTCAACAAACACATTTAACCTCTTAAAGTCCAAGCTCTTATTTGACATGCCCTTTGTTCTTTTCTTTGATAGTGCTGCAACTAAGCAGAATTAACCACTGTGGTAATTTAGGGAGGTAGGTCCACATATGTGGACGCCAAGTCTTTTGAGGTTAAATATTGAGAAGCATCATTTAAATCATGTAGTTCCCTAGTTTTGCTCTAGATCTTCCTAAGACTCTTCAGAGTGAAACAAAGACAATATGGAATGGCAGACGAAGTGTGCATTATCAGTAATTAACGCACGCCGTGGAAGCATGTCCACGAAGTGGGTTCATTCTGAAAATGCACACTTTAAAGGTCATTGTCCCGCTTATACCATGGCCACTTACAAAATAAATAAATATTCAGTCACTTTTTGGTATTTTTGTTCTTTTTTCACAAAAAGCAGACTATTTGTTACGTGGGCTGCACCGGCACCGACCTTGACTGCAGCGGCAAAGGAAAGTGAAATACGTGCTGATCGTCACGATAGATTAAATAAAGCATCAGTTCAGAGAGAGAGTTCACGTCTTACCGCTTGTTTTCGTCCAGATGATGAAGCAAACGTTTGTTTTAAAGAAGGCATACAGTGATTGGAAAATGTAAGTTATGTGACCGGAACTACTTTTTTAGGTGTGTGGTTATCAGTTTTTAATCCACACCCAGCAGCCAAAGCTTCATAAAACAGTCTGGTTCAGAGGAGCAACGGTTGGATGAACGGTGCAACATCCAAGCGATGCTGCAGAGATTGATCCTGCTGCCACCATTTTCTGTTAGATGTTTAAATCTGTCATTTATTGATCTGATTTTAACATCTCTTTTAGTGTTTAACACAACACTGGCCTCATCCATGGCTTTTTTACTCAATGAACACATTAAAGGGGCTGAATGCTGTCAGGCCGCTTTGCTCATTCATGTATAAATGAAACCCAAAA
Source organism: Oryzias latipes (assembly GCF_053564925.1). Taxonomy (NCBI): domain Eukaryota; kingdom Metazoa; phylum Chordata; class Actinopteri; order Beloniformes; family Adrianichthyidae; genus Oryzias; species Oryzias latipes. The sequence continues at coordinate 4,476,630 of NC_136248.1, forward strand.
GAATAAAAGTATCAGAGTTTATAACCTAGCAGATCTCTCTGCTGTCATGTGTGCTTTCCTCTGCAGAAGGTGATGTATAAATCCAAGCGTCCAATGTTTGACCTGCGAACCATCGCAGAGGTTCAGGGGGCCGGAGTGAAGGCGGGGAAGCATGCGGAGTGGAAGGAGCAGATCATCGTCCCTCCTCTTCCTCAGTCCGCGCTCGCCGGCTGCAGCCTCATAGACATCGAGTATTTCATCCAGGTCAGAGCGAGTTCACCGACCAGGTGGACGTGCTGTGGGGTCAGAGAAACGGCTCTGCTTTGTTTTGATGGGATTCTAAATGTTCACATTTGCATCATTTTTGTAAAAATGTGCTGGACTCCCTCATAGAGGAATGGATCTATGGAGTTAATTCAGTCTCAATAATCAGAAATGCACACAACATATTTCACAAATACACACGCTCCGATTCACAAATGTCATTTTATGCAAACGTGAAAAATAAATTTGGAAATACACACCCTGTGTTTCACAAACACACACATTGTGTTTCACAAATGCACACTAAATGTTTTACAAATGCACAATAAGTGTTTCTCACAAATGTGCACACTGTTTTTCACAAAAACATTTTAGAAATTCACAATAAATGTATCAGAAATGCACAGTAAGTGCTTCACAAACATGATTTTTAGGTACACATGTGATGTGAACTCACAGATCATTCGAATTGCAGAGTGTGCATTCAAAATCCCGTTCTCATTTGTGAATCTCCCCGTGTGTGTGAGAGATTTTTCTACGGTGAATATTGAGACTCATCTGACGGAGCGGGTCAACTAATGTCACCATTGGCTAGTGAATCTGTCAATCAAACTCATCGGCAAAGCAGGCGGGTTCGCTTTTAGCCAATCCAATGGCCCCTTACACTCTTCACTTTCAAAGTGACGAGGGAGGGAGCTGTTCAGCACAGCAGTTGAAAGGACGCGGTCGGCAAACATGGCGGAGAGGTCTTCTGAACGGGATCAGTCTCAGCCCGTAAGTAATGCATTTATTTGATCATTCCCTCGTTGTACGTCCTGTAATGTTATTGAATACTAAGTTGAAGCGATCTCCTTTGCCAAGTGACATGTGTGAATGCTTTATGAACACTGCAGCCGAGTCGTTTGCAGAGTACCCCCACCGCAAATTAGCTTAGCTTTGTTTTGCTTAGCCTGTGCAAGTTGTGGCTGCCTGTGAGTGTGTGAGTGAAGTTCAAGCCGGTGTCGGTTCAAGCTAGCGTCTATAGCCAATGATCTGTAGGTTCTTAACATGATTCATAAGGAACTAAGGGGAAAAGCATGCCGGATTTACAGCAGCAAAGAAAGTTTAATAAAAAGTATTGATTTGGAGACGGCGATTTGTTTAAACACTGATGCTATGCTATGCTAACTAGCTAGTTGTTCCGTGTGCTGCCTTTATGTAAACGCGATCCGGGTTAAAGTTAGACACAGCATTTTCACAACCCAGACTTAAATAAGACGGGGTGGACTGTGCAACAAAGTTAATTCATGACATTCATGAAAACAGCATTTTTTAAATATAACATACATGAATCCACTGTTGAATGAAAGAAGCCTCATTAAGTTTCTAACGTTAGAACCCGTATTCATTGTGATGACCAGCCCTGTGAGATTGTGTCAGAGTGACAGCCACTAAAATCCCCGTATCTTTACTTCCAATGACGTAATGACAAGAATCCCAAACATTATGTTTTTAGGCTGTTTTGTAGTCGATAAGTAGTCACAGAAAGGGTGGATGGGAGAAATCAGCTGTCAACAGTGATTTGAGTAGAAGTTACTGTAAGTATTACACACAGGCTTCCTGTGATCAGTGTCGTCTCTGATTTTTTTTAAAGGTGTTCTTTACTACAAGCTCAAGTAATCATAGCAAGAGTGTTTTAAAAAATTCCCCTTTCATATATTTGAAAATTATGTAATTTAAGATAAGACAGCTAAATGATCTAATCCATGTTTGTTGTGTTTTTATTTATTCTCTAGGAATTACTGAATGTGACAGCGTGACAATCTTTTGTTCCTCGTGCCATCAGGCAATACAACTCTCTGGCAGGGCATCTTACAAGTAATTTCTTTTAATTTTACCCACTGATTTTCCAATTATTTACCTTTTTTTTTATCAATCTTTTTATTTTGTGATATTTCTATTTGTAATGCATGTGTGTTTATGTGTTTTTTTAAGATGGCCATTTTAAAAAAATTTCCTCAGGGATTATTAAATACCCTTCTATTCTATTTCATATTTTATCATCCTATTGTATTACTGTTTTACCTGTCAATTGGGAATTTAGCATTTTTGCCCCTGTAAATATCTGTCAGTTGAAAGTATTTGTACTTGTATTCCATGTATCCTGTACCTGAGAAGATAGCAGACAACAACTGTGCAGACACCCACTTGGCCTTCTTCAGTGACGCTGTGAACGTTTATGGCTTACCTCTGAGGTATTCATGTTATTCATAAAGAAATATTTTATTCACATATCAGGCAGTATAAGTACTTGGTTATTTGTACAAAAATAAAATTACTTTTTTTAGACTCCTCTCCATAAACAAAGGCAACTCTAAAACTTTCCCCTCATGAATAACATTTTACCCCCCCTTAACAGTCTCTCTCACCTCATTTTTTTCCCCAGTGATACATGTAACCCACTCCTGCAATTTTTTTAACCTAGAAATTCTACTTATTGGCATCATACATAAGAACATTACATTTTAAACTGATGTGTACCGTATTGGCGATGCATTTGTAATTATGTGTTTGAGACATGATTTTCATGTTATTGTCAGGGTGAGAGGAGATCACGGAGGAGAAATGTGGGCATAGCCGAGTTAATGCTCACAGTACGTAGAACTGACACAAACAGCTTCATTGCAGGAAAAGTGTACACACAATCAACGGTGAGTTGAACCTAGTTTTAGAAGCTTTAATATATACACAGGGCTCCAGACTGCGTCCATTTGGTCGCATTTTGCGACCAAAATTTGAGAGTGTGCGACTGAATTTTACACCCAGTCGCACATGTGCTACCAGTAAATTTGCCTCCTCCACCCTCCGTATTTTTTATACATTAAACATGAAAGGAGCACGTCAATGATCGATGAAATGAGAGATGAAATCATCAATGAGACGCGAGCACGCACGCAGGCAGACACACACACTCGCGCGAATACTCATGAGACTGGAGCACACGCGAGCACACACTCGCGTTTCATTGAGTGATGCCTGAGGCGGCCAATGCGTGTGAGAAGAATAGGGAAAGTCACTGCAAGTGGCTAAAATATGTGGAGGGGCGGGGCCTAACATCCGTGGGAAGGAAACGGAGACAAATATCATCACAACCTGATATGTGCGTCTGAGCTATGAGCAAGCGAACTATTGATTCGTTCTTCCGACCTGCAGCTAGTGTACCAGTGCCAGAGTGTACAGCAGGGGTCTCAAACTCGCATGAAATCGAAGCTGCAGCGAGACTGAAAGAGACCAGGAATTAGGAGTTGTCTTGGGATGGATGTAGCCTTTTTTTAATCAGTTGGTATTTTAAATTATTTTAATTGATCAGTGAACTACAAAAAACCCATCAGGACGCATGTCCCATAATGCATTGTTTTTTAGTCTGTAGGGCAGCTTTTAGTCAGTTCAATACTAAATTTCCAGCTGCGTTCGCTCTGATTGGTGTCTTGCTCTCACCCCTTTCTCGTGATATTTTTGTTTTGATTGACAGGTGATGTTGGAGCAAAAACAAAAATATACGTCACACACCAGGTGATCTGTGCAGTGTTGCGTCCATCTGGGTGATCTCAAACATGCTTATTGTGCATCTTGACTGAACCTATTTGGTGTCACCAACATGAATTTCCATCCTCTAATATTTACATACATTTAAGTATTGTTTGAAACTGTGAAATTACGAAAGGTTACTACGGTAATCACTTGTTACTAAAAACTTTTTTTTATTCTAAATGTATGGTATTTTTTTTACTATTTTTACTTAGTTGTACTGTCGTGACAGCGATGGTGATGTCAGTTTACCTTCATGTTGCATCTTCAAAAGTGCAGATTAAAATGTGACACTGAATTAGAAACAGCACATTGTAATTTCTGCATCTATTATTAAAGTATTTATTTGTAATACAGTGGAAATTAGTAGATTTGGTTAGCATGTTGATTTACGGTATGCGCCCCTAAATTTTCTGGTTGTGCCCCTAAAATTTTCAGTTAGGGGCCACTGTGCTCCTAGTGAAAAAAGTTAGTCTCGTGCCCTGATACATAAAAGTGAATGATGTATTAAAAATAAATCTGACAATATAATATTTCTTTTTGCTTTTTTCCAAATACAGGATTGAGCTCCTCTGGTGTGATGTCTTCGTGAGTGTTACTGGTTTATATTACAACATCCTGCACTCTCTTGAGGACCAAGACTTGCTCAATATCAGTCACATCACGTATTCTGCTGCCATTACATTTTTCTACCACACATTCAGGCCAGTTTGGATGTCTTTAGTGATGCGTGGGACAGCCATCCAATCAGGACGGAGCAAAGCATGACACCAAATCAGCTGTGGCAGTTGGGCTTGACCCAGAACCCTGTTTCTGATCCCCGGGTAAATGCTTTATTTAATCTCACTGTACTGGACAACTGATTTGTGTGCAGTTTGACTAAAGTGGAAAGTATCAAGAAGAGTATCATGAAATCATAATGACTACAGTGAATTTTCATCGAAAATGAATGAAAAGGATTATTGTTGTGTGGTGCAAACAATTTCCCTAAATTGTTTGTTTGTAGGAAGAATAGCACATCTGCAAGTTCAAAATGCATCACAATGCATGGCCTTATGAGCCATCAGATGTACTAATGTCACTACTTTGTTAAGGTTCACTTATTTGAAAATTATAAACAGTTATGGAGATATGAGGTCTGCCTGCAAGCAACAATATAAGTTATTATTAGTCGGTCACTGTTCCTACATAATCTAAAACACAAAAAAAACAGTGCTGTTCATAAACAGTATCTTTTTTTTTTTTTTTTTTTGTCAGGGTATGCTGGTTCCAGAGATTGAATGGGAGGAGAGTGGATCCATGACTGAATCTCATCCTGGGATCAATGTCCTGGTATGGGACAGTCCTCTTTTGGGTCCACAAATGTTGGAACTGCAAGACGACATCAATCCATTGTGGAATTCAGACCGTTTGGGAGTGGACCTACATCTTTACTGTCCAGTGTGCTTAGAACTTAATTTAGGCGACATAATTACATACAGAAGAAGAGAGACTGAGCGGGGCAAGACAGAGTTCAAATCAATACTGCTGTATTGTTCAAGGGACTTCATTGTATGTAAGGATGTTATGAAAATTAGTTCCAGTTTAAATAAAATTCAAATCAGTAGAGATCCCACATTTGCTTAAATTTTGATGTTTTAATCTGTCCATGTTTTCACTGAATTTTACTCTGCAATAAAGGGTGAATGTTTGCACTTTGTTGTTCTATGACCATCTTTTGTTGTGTAGTATTTAACCAGCTATAAAACCCAGAGAGATGAGGATCTTTTTTGCAAGGGTGACCTGGCCAAGAGGTGTATATGTATATGGTTACAATATAAAATCAATAACATTTGAGTTATTAAAAAAATAAAATTAAGGTCAAGCAAAGTGACTTCGGGCTGAGCAGGGGGGGTGTATTGGGTATCTGTGATTGACAGTGAGATGAACTTGAGGTAATGTAGTCCCACTGCGTGGTACGGAGCAAAGTGATGCCAGTTTCTCCACAAAACCTGTGGAAGTTGAAGATTTTTCTCCTCCACCTTCATATGATCAAAACCGTGTCTGAGTGTTGAAATGACGCTAGCATGAAAGCTAAGAGAATAACGTACAAACAATCCCGAGTGAAACGTTCATTGTAAATCCCATGACCAGTACAGAGTTCGATGGATTCTATGTCAACTGCATTCAACCACTGTTGCCTTGCTTCCAGGTCCACTGAAAAGTTGCACAAGCCAGTAATTTTTGACAACCGAAGGCAATAAACCGACAAGCCATGCTAGGGCTAACACGCTAACGACCGACTGGTTGGGCGGGGCTTTTGCCACCCGCAGAAAGCGTAGAGAAAGTGTAAGGGGCCATTGGATTGGCTAAAAGCGAACCCGCCTGCTTTCCCGATGAGTTTGATTGACAGATTCACTAGCCAATGGTGAGATTAGTTGACCCGCTCCGTCAGATGAGTCTCAATATTCACCGTAGAAAAATCTCTCACACACACGGGGAGATTCACAAACGAGAACGGGATTTTGAATGCACAGTTTGCAGTTCGAATGATCTGTGAGTTCACATCACATGTGTACCTAAAAATCACGTTTGTGAAGCACTTACTGTGCATTTCTGATACATTTATTGTGAATTTCTAAAATGTTTTTTGTGAAACACAGTGTGCACATTTGTGAGAAACACTTATTGTGCATTTGTAAAACATTTAGTGTGCATTTGTGAAACACAATCTGTGTGTTTGTGAAACACAGGGTGTGTATTTCCGAATTTATTTTTCACGTTTGCATAAAATGACATTTGTGAATCGGAGCGTGTGCATTTGTAAAACCGGTTGTGTGCATTTCTGATTATTGAGACTGAATTAACTCCATATGGATCTGTAATCACAAAAAGCTTCAGTGAACAGGGAACTAAAATATGCTGAGGCACAAAACTAAACGACACATTTCTGGAAGATGCTGGGTTCTTAATGACCCAACCCTCCCCCTCCCCCACAGGTATCTCTGAAGTCTCCGGAGGCGGCTGTCATCCTTCCCATCTACATCGGCAACATCCCTGTCAACTTGTCTCCATCCCGGACTACGTTCAGCACCCCAGAGCGCTGTGGTGCAGCTGGACCTCCAAGCGTCACGCCCAGCGCCACGCCCAACGTCACACCCAGCGCCCCCCCAGCGCAAGAAGAGCTGGAGGGTGACCTGTGTGCGGGCGGGGTTACAGGAAGTGAAGAAATTCCCACCAAAAGCCACTCCCAGCTGGACCCCTCTGGGCTGCCGGTCGCCATGTCCCCCAGCGCCTTCAGTCACGCCCCTGCGGCGGCGCTGCCCCCCAGCCTCGGGTGGCCCGACGCATCGGCTCCTGTGTTCTGCCTGTCGACTGGAGCCACCGTCCCATTCTTCACGGAGGGAAGTGCAGTCCCTGTTCCCACTTCCTGCCCCCTCATCCTTCCTCCAGAATACAGCAGCAGCGATTACCCCCACGGTGAGTTTCAGTCTCATCAATGAGATAAAGTCGGAGCACACATCCTGTCCTCTGCATGTCTTTCCTTCAGCTTTACATTCAAAGAAGACTGTACAAATGTAAATATCTAGAAAAGAAGTTCTTCGAAGGAAGACAAGTCCCTTATGGTGATGAGAGTCTGAAGTCAAAGCAGAGCCATGTTCTCTACCAGGGACAATACTCCATATAAATCTGTACTGTAGAGAAAACCACAGAGGGCGGAGCCAAGAGCAAAAGCTCTGTGGCCCAGAAGCACATGTCTGAAGACAAAGCACCTACGTAAAGATCTATAATGTGGAGATATTTGGGCTTTGCTCTTACATGCAATCACCAGGAAACATAAAGTAAGAACAAAATTAAAAAAGTGCGCTGACTGCAGCTTTGCTACACGTCCAACATGAGCAGCATCTCCAGCTTCACCATCATCCAGCTGCGACGCTTTGTAGAAACGGGACAGCCGAGCAGAAAACATTAGTGCAACAGTCAGAGAACTTTCTAGTTTTATCTTCAAGAAAGACATAGAAGTCCAGCTCTGTAGCGAGGGTTATTGAGCTCATGTTTGGTAAGTGTCAATGTCCGAGACTCTTCTACACTATAAAAACTGTATCCTGAGAAAAAAGAAAATAAAAACTTGTTTCAAGAAATGTTGTCGTATATTTCCCACTTGCTAGAAAAATAACCTCATCAGGAAATTTTTTCAAGAGCAAAATAATCTGGACTTAGTAACATGTTGGAAGAATATCTTGCTTATTTGAAGAAAATTTGCCAAAGAGGTAAACGTTTTTTACAGTACAACTGTGCGGTTTTCTACAGTACAGTCAGTGTTATTTAATGTAAAACTTTTGTAAAAAGTCATTTTGTGAGATAGAAATAGTTTTATTCTTCTTTGGAACAATAAACGTCTTGAACCGAGATCCACATATCAAGGTACGAATCAAACTGTGACTAAATTATTGTTGCATTTCTAGTTCTTACCCTCACCGATTACAATGAGCTGTGGGCTCTGAAAAAATGTTAAAAATCAGATACACAAACCAGGAACTCAGAAACACAAACCAGAAACTCAGAAACACAAACCAGAAACTCAGAAACACAAACCAGAAACTCAGAAACACAAACCAGAAACTCAGAAACACAAACCAGAAACTCAGAAACACAAACCAGAAACTCAGAAACACAAACCAGAAACTCAGAAACACAAACCAGAAACTCAGAAACACAAACCAGAAACTCAGATACAAAAACCAGAAACTCAGAAACACAAACCAGAAACTCAGATACACAAACCAGAAACTCAGAAACACAAACCAGAAACTCACATACACAAACCAGAAACTCAGAAACACAAACCAGAAACTCAGAAACACAAACCAGAAACTCAGATACACAAACCAGAAACTCAGAAACACAAACCAGAAACTCAGATACACAAACCAGAAACTCAGAAACACAAACCAGAAACTCAGAAACACAAACCAGAAACTCAGAAACACAAACCAGAAACTCAGAAACACAAACCAGAAACTCAGAAACACAAACCAGAAACTCAGAAACACAAACCAGAAACTCAGATACAAAAACCAGAAACTCAGAAACACAAACCAGAAACTCAGATACACAAACCAGAAACTCAGAAACACAAACCAGAAACTCAGAAACACAAACCAGAAACTCAGAAACACAAACCAGAAACTCAGAAACACAAACCAGAAACTCAGAAACACAAACCAGAAACTCAGAAACACAAACCAGAAACTCAGAAACACAAACCAGAAACTCAGATACACAAACCAGAAACTCAGAAACACAAACCAGAAACTCAGATACACAAACCAGAAACTCAGAAACACAAACCAGAAACTCAGAAACACAAACCAGAAACTCAGAAACACAAACCAGAAACTCAGAAACACAAACCAGAAACTCAGAAACACAAACCAGAAACTCAGAAACACAAACCAGAAACTCAGAAACACAAACCAGAAACACAAACCAGAAACTCAGAAACACAAACCAGAAACTCAGAAACACAAACCAGAAACTCAGAAACACAAACCAGAAACTCAGAAACACAAACCAGAAACTCAGAAACACAAACCAGAAACTCAGAAACACAAACCAGAAACTCAGAAACACAAACCAGAAACACAAACCAGAAACTCAGAAACACAAACCAGAAACTCAGATACACAAACCAGAAACTCAGAAACACAAACCAGAAACTCAGAAACACAAACCAGAAACTCAGAAACACAAACCAGAAACTCAGATACACAAACCAGAAACTCAGATACACAAACCAGGAACTCAGAAACACAAACCAGAAACTCAGAAACACAAACCAGAAACTCAGAAACACAAACCAGAAACTCAGAAACACAAACCAGAAACTCAGAAACACAAACCAGAAACTCAGAAACACAAACCAGAAACTCAGAAACACAAACCAGAAACTCAGAAACACAAACCAGAAACTCAGAAACACAAACCAGAAACTCAGATACAAAAACCAGAAACTCAGAAACACAAACCAGAAACTCAGATACACAAACCAGAAACTCAGAAACACAAACCAGAAACTCACATACACAAACCAGAAACTCAGAAACACAAACCAGAAACTCAGAAACACAAACCAGAAACTCAGATACACAAACCAGAAACTCAGAAACACAAACCAGAAACTCAGATACACAAACCAGAAACTCAGAAACACAAACCAGAAACTCAGAAACACAAACCAGAAACTCAGAAACACAAACCAGAAACTCAGAAACACAAACCAGAAACTCAGAAACACAAACCAGAAACTCAGAAACACAAACCAGAAACTCAGATACAAAAACCAGAAACTCAGAAACACAAACCAGAAACTCAGATACACAAACCAGAAACTCAGAAACACAAACCAGAAACTCAGAAACACAAACCAGAAACTCAGAAACACAAACCAGAAACTCAGAAACACAAACCAGAAACTCAGAAACACAAACCAGAAACTCAGAAACACAAACCAGAAACTCAGAAACACAAACCAGAAACTCAGATACACAAACCAGAAACTCAGAAACACAAACCAGAAACTCAGATACACAAACCAGAAACTCAGAAACACAAACCAGAAACTCAGAAACACAAACCAGAAACTCAGAAACACAAACCAGAAACTCAGAAACACAAACCAGAAACTCAGAAACACAAACCAGAAACTCAGAAACACAAACCAGAAACACAAACCAGAAACTCAGAAACACAAACCAGAAACTCAGAAACACAAACCAGAAACTCAGAAACACAAACCAGAAACTCAGATACAAAAACCAGAAACTCAGAAACACAAACCAGAAACTCAGATACACAAACCAGAAACTCAGAAACACAAACCAGAAACTCAGATACACAAACCAGAAACTCAGAAACACAAACCAGAAACTCAGAAACACAAACCAGAAACTCAGATACACAAACCAGAAACTCAGAAACACAAACCAGAAACTCAGATACACAAACCAGAAACTCAGAAACACAAACCAGAAACTCAGATACACAAACCAGAAACTCAGAAACACAAACCAGAAACTCAGATACACAAACCAGAAACTCAGATACACAAACCAGAAACTCAGAAACACAAACCAGAAACTCAGAAACACAAACCAGAAACTCAGAAACACAAACCAGAAACTCAGATACACAAACCAGAAACTCAGATACACAAACCAGAAACTCAGATACACAAACCAGAAACTCAGATACACAAACCAGAAACTCAGAAACACAAACCAGAAACTCAGATACACAAACCAGAAACTCAGATACACAAACCAGAAACTCAGATACACAAACCAGAAACTCAGATACACAAACCAGAAACTCAGATACACAAACCAGAAACTCAGATACACAAACCAGAAACTCAGATACACAAACCAGAAACTCAGATACACAAACCAGAAACTCAGAAACACAAACCAGAAACTCAGAAACACAAACCAGAAACTCAGAAACACAAACCAGAAACTCAGATACACAAACCAGAAACTCAGATACACAAACCAGAAACTCAGATACACAAACCAGAAACTCAGATACACAAACCAGAAACTCAGAAACACAAACCAGAAACTCAGATACACAAACCAGAAACTCAGATACACAAACCAGAAACTCAGATACACAAACCAGAAACTCAGATACACAAACCAGAAACTCAGATACACAAACCAGAAACTCAGAAACACAAACCAGAAACTCAGATACACAAACCAGAAACTCAGATACACAAACCAGAAACTCAGATACACAAACCGAAACTCAGATACACAAACCAGAAACTCAGATACACAAACCAGAAACTCAGATACACAAACCAGAAACTCAGATACACAAACCAGAAACTCAGATACACAAACCAGAAACTCAGATACACAAACCAGAAACTCAGATACACAAACCAGAAACTCAGATACACAAACCAGAAACTCAGAAACACAAACCAGAAACTCAGATACACAAACCAGAAACTCAGATACACAAACCAGAAACTCAGATACAAAAACCAGAAACTCAGAAACACAAACCAGAAACTCAGATACACAAACCAGAAACTCAGAAACACAAACCAGAAACTCAGATACACAAACCAGAAACTCAGAAACACAAACCAGAAACTCAGAAACACAAACCAGAAACTCAGATACACAAACCAGAAACTCAGAAACACAAACCAGAAACTCAGATACACAAACCAGAAACTCAGAAACACAAACCAGAAACTCAGATACACAAACCAGAAACTCAGAAACACAAACCAGAAACTCAGATACACAAACCAGAAACTCAGATACACAAACCAGAAACTCAGAAACACAAACCAGAAACTCAGAAACACAAACCAGAAACTCAGAAACACAAACCAGAAACTCAGATACACAAACCAGAAACTCAGATACACAAACCAGAAACTCAGATACACAAACCAGAAACTCAGATACACAAACCAGAAACTCAGAAACACAAACCAGAAACTCAGATACACAAACCAGAAACTCAGATACACAAACCAGAAACTCAGATACACAAACCAGAAACTCAGATACACAAACCAGAAACTCAGATACACAAACCAGAAACTCAGATACACAAACCAGAAACTCAGATACACAAACCAGAAACTCAGATACACAAACCAGAAACTCAGAAACACAAACCAGAAACTCAGAAACACAAACCAGAAACTCAGAAACACAAACCAGAAACTCAGATACACAAACCAGAAACTCAGATACACAAACCAGAAACTCAGATACACAAACCAGAAACTCAGAAACACAAACCAGAAACTCAGATACACAAACCAGAAACTCAGATACACAAACCAGAAACTCAGATACACAAACCAGAAACTCAGATACACAAACCAGAAACTCAGATACACAAACCAGAAACTCAGAAACACAAACCAGAAACTCAGATACACAAACCAGAAACTCAGATACACAAACCAGAAACTCAGATACACAAACCGAAACTCAGATACACAAACCAGAAACTCAGATACACAAACCAGAAACTCAGATACACAAACCAGAAACTCAGATACACAAACCAGAAACTCAGATACACAAACCAGAAACTCAGATACACAAACCAGAAACTCAGATACACAAACCAGAAACTCAGATACACAAACCAGAAACTCAGAAACACAAACCAGAAACTCAGATACACAAACCAGAAACTCAGATACACAAACCAGAAACTCAGATACACAAACCAGAAACTCAGATACACAAACCAGAAACTCAGATACACAAACCAGAAACTCAGATACACAAACCAGAAACTCAGAAACACAAACCAGAAACTCAGATACACAAACCAGAAACTCAGATACACAAACCAGAAACTCAGATACACAAACCGAAACTCAGATACACAAACCAGAAACTCAGATACACAAACCAGAAACTCAGATACACAAACCAGAAACTCAGATACACAAACCAGAAACTCAGATACACAAACCAGAAACTCAGATACACAAACCAGAAACTCAGATACACAAACCAGAAACTCAGATACACAAACCAGAAACGAGCTTTCTTTATGCAAGCCGGGGTCTCAGTAAAGACGGGGGTGAAGCTCAGCTCTTGGGAAGAAGGGACACAACTTCTCCCCAGTTAGAAGAGCAAGTTAAAGACCCACTCTGATTTTGTGGCATTCTTTTTGATAATGGAGGACAAATATAAAGAAAATTAAGATTAAAATTCCTTTTCTGAGTATCTCTTTATTCAAATCATAAATGAGGAGGAGACGTAAAAATACAGTTTGAAAAGGTTTTTACTTAGATGTAGAAGCTTCCTGCTCTGCTCCATTCTGATACATCCGCTTGCAGACAAATAGATCCATGTAAGTCTTTGTTTTCCACGTCTGAGCTGGAGTCTGGATCAGAACCGTACGGCTAGATAGGTCCAAAATTTTGCCGTTTTTTTTTTGCACCAGTATTATTAGGTTGGAGGTTTGAGGGGCTATAAGCTAGCGGGAGCGTGTGTAAACAAGGAGCTTTGAGTTATGGGTGAGGGGAAGGGGGAGGTTGCTCCACACCAACGTTCCCGCCTACAACTCAGGTGAATTTCTAATGAACACCTGCCGCTCTGCAGAAACGAGACAAAAGAAAACCTGTCCTAAAAAAACCACAGCTTCTTGATTTGGGCTCAAAACCATAATAAAAACCACTGGGAACACTTTGGAAACAGATCCAAAAACGAATCCAAGTGGGATTTTAAGGTGATTTGGACATCCGAATGCCACCTGGATGTCTTTCTAGTGAAGCGTGACAGATCCAACACCTGGTTCAGAACACCTCCTTAACCTTCTGGTAGGGGTGGTATGCTGCTGCCCCCAAGACCTGTGCCCACCTCCACCCACACCCTGAAGGTGTGGACGACTGAATGCAGCTGCTGTCCTTTATGAACGGAGGGTTATGCAACTTTTGAAATGTGCGCATTACCACCATAATCCTTACAATCCAACGTCCTCTGACTTTGTCACAAATGTGTGTTGCAGAACCTCCACCGACCTACGAGGAAAGCTGCAGCACGATGGGTTCCAGCTTCAACAGCCAGCAGTAGAGAAATGGGCGGGGCTTGCTGTAGCCCCACCCATCCAAATCCAGGCAAGGACATGCTGGATGGACAGAGATGGAGAAAACAGATGATTTTGTCCTTTTTATGAGGGAGAAATCTCTCATTTTAGTTTGATCTCAGACATGTTGGACTAAAAAAGGGAACGTCCAGAATCATTGTGCCTCAAAGTGGCCTTTTGACCCTCGTAGAGCATTTAGGACGTCCGGCTCCTGGACACGTTGGACCCTTAATACAGACTGAAATCGGATCTTCTTTTCCTAAGAATATTGAATGCATCTGTGATGCCTTTAAAGACCACTTTACCTGCTGATTGTTCTGACTGGTTTGTCTTGAGTCTGGTCTTTTTGTGTGTTGCTGCCCCCCTGCTCCCCTGGCTCTGGACGTAAGGATGCGACGCTGCACCTCAGCTGCTGCTGTCGTCTGTGTGTCCGGGGGGACACACAGACGACAGCAGCAGCTGAGGACAAGAGCCCCCAAACTTCTCTGTGAGGAGGACCAATGTGACCTCTTTGTAACAGCCAGAATTTGGTTGGTTTTTGAGAGCATGAACACAGACATTTTGTCTGAGCCCAATAATAACGTCTTTGTGATTTACATTCACTCTCTGACCTTGAAAAACCCTGTTTTTCTCTCTATGTGAAGGTGCCTGTGTTTCTCTTTAGCCCCCCCTGGCGTTGCTTCAGAGAAATGGCAGGTTTTCCACCAAGCTGTTTTCCAGCAGCCAAACAAAAGGTGTGAACATTATTTAAACGGGCATTTAATGCCGAGTTCAGCGTCACGGCGCGACACGCCGCTGGGAATCATCGTGACCTGAGATGTCACTGTGGATTTTTCTCTGCCTTAACATAAAACATGCACTTTTTTACTAATGTGAACGTGAGAATTCTGACTGATCTTATCTGCTACGTGGGTGTGTTTGTCTAGCTAAATATGTGCATGGGGGGGGCTCATATCCCTCATTCATCTGCAGTCTTTCTCACACTTCATTAAAACATTTCAGTTTGTGTTAGTGAGCCTCTACTTCCTCTTGTTTCACAGCTGACGAGCATTTCAGCCAAATCTTGTTTATATAACTATATCTGTTTACATATCTCTGGTTGCTAGGTTTAGTTTTGCAGATAGATTGATGTAAATGTATGAAAAATGAAAGACTCCACTCCTGTTCACTGCAGACACTTCAAATCGAATCAAGTGTGTTTGTCGAGTTTGTGGTCAGATTAACTTCGATTTAACAGATTACGACCGAGACAGAATATCTTTTTAGAAAAATAATCAATAATGTCTCAGATTTTATCTTTTAATCTCTTTTTTATTGTTAATAAAGTTTACTAATTTTAAAGTGTGAATTCTGTCAGCACAAATCGATCAATCTTAAAGCAATTTTAGCTGTTCTGTTTTTGTGTCTCACATCAAATGGAATCAGTAATTTAGCTAACAACAGACAAACATTCTTGGTAAGATTTAAAGGTTTTGCAGCTAAACTAGAAAAAATGTTCTGTTTTGTTGATGTGTGTTGTATAAAAGAAGTCTGTGTGTGTGTGTGGCTGCAGGCCTTAACCCTCCTGGATTTTCTCCAGTGTAACCAGTGCAGCTGGTGTCTGCAGAAGCAGCCTCAGACACTGAACGGCTGGACGTTTCACCGTTTTCCTTTTGTTCTTGTGCCTCCTCCGTGCAGCAGAGTTTCATCTTCCTGCTGATTCCTCCTGTTGCAGATCATGACGCCTGTTTTCTGCTGATCTTCTAGTTTTTTTCTACAGGTGCAGTATGCATATAGCACCTTAACCAGTACATGTCATGTTGAAAAGTGTACTGTGAAATATAATAAATTATGACGTCGTTTTCTTGCGGCTTATTCATATTTTTGTGTTTAATTATCTTTAAAAGATTTTTCCACTGCTTCTCGTATGAACTTTGCTATATTTTTGATTAACAAAATAAGGTATTTACATTATTCATGTCCAACATAAACAGTCAGTTTTTCAAAGAATTTTGTTTTATATGTCAAAAGTTAACACCTAAAGCAAAAAGTAAATATTCGAGTTGGATTAAATCTTAAATATTTGAATGTCATTATTAACAAAACACTGTTTCTGCTTTGTAACAAAACATAAGGAGGGACAAAAGAAAACATTTGAAAGCAAAAAAAAAGTTAAATTAACCATAAACCTGTTTTTTGAGTTAAGGGAAAAATTAAAAATACTTTTCAAACTTGTAATTATTGTAAAAATATATCAAGATATTAATGCAGCATGCTAGTTGACACATGTACTCAAAACATTTGCATTACTACATTGTTTATACCGGATTTGTCGTTTCCACACACATGTAAACCTGTTGAAGCACATTTTAAACAACTTGGAGAATTCAAAACTGTAATAAACAGATTTATTTAATAAGTTACATGAAATATGAATATGATGTCAGGTGCCCAAATTGGCAGCCCCTGTGAGCGTGAACACAGGCGAGCAGGAAATGTCGGCTCCACTAAGCCCCCATGTCTGGAAAGATCCGGTTCAAAAGCACAGTTTTAGGATTTTCCAGTTTTAGCCTGGTCTGCAGTGACCCGAAAGTATCGCCTCCAAAGTGAAGCATTTCCTTGCAGCACAGAGCTGCATAGGTTGTCCTGTGAAGATTTGCAGCAAAGGTTTGCAGGATGGAATGGCTGACGCTTCTGAATCCAGCGGTGGACCGAGCAGTAAGAAGGCAAGGACAGCAAAAATGGTATCAAATAGATTTTCTTTTGTTTTAAAAAAAAAAGTCTGGATGATTTCATATGAAGATAGGAGGAGTTAAAAACAGGTGTTTGAAGAATTCCAAATACATGCGTGAACTTGACTGTGTTGAAATAATCAAAGCTCTTTTAATTACAACCAAGTATTACATTGTAATGTGCAATAATGATTACTGAAATGTTTTCATTACAATCAACAAGCTATTGATTTTCTTTACTTGATCTGCAATGTGTAGCAATAATTACTGGTTTAATGTGATTATGTGTTCTAATAATAATCAATGATTGTTAATTATTGGTTACCTAAAGTGTATATCATTAATGTTTACTGAAAAGATGTAAGACTTCTTTCTGAGGATAATCAATAATCAATATAATAATGTGATGATGTAAATTCATTACTGATATGAAGGAATCCACTGTTGTTCGCTGCAGAGTTACTCATTTAAAAAATGAACTAATGTTAAAGTTTGAAGTAGTTTAGTTTAGTTCACTTTTCCACAATGTGTCACAAATAACAAATCACCTCACAATAAAAAATGTGGAAAAAATGGATACCCAGAAGCAGATGCTTATTATCAGGGCTCCAACATTTTAGCCAAGCATACAAGAATGAAAATGAGTGGAAAAGAAAAATATTATAATAAATAAATAAAATATTAATACAAGAAATTTGATGGTAATATTAGTGGAAAGTGTTAGTGAATAAGTCAGGCAGCTTGCACAACATAAACTCAGATGCGTAGCCATGAACGCGCCACAAACAGACAAATAACAAACACATCCATAAGTGGTTTAGGCCACAGCAACATTGTATAGAATATGCTGACAATAATTGCAATTTCAGTTTCCTTTTAAATATGTAAATGAAGCAGGACTGTTTGACATCGTTGTCTAAAATATTCCAAATTCTGTCAGCACAAATCGATAATCTTAAAGAAATTTTAGCTGTTCTGTTTTTGTGGAGTCAGTTATTTAGCTAACAACAGACAAATGTTGTTGGTAAGGTTTAAAGTTTTTGCAGCTAAACCTGATCATTGTTCTGTTTTGTTGATGTTTGTTGTATTAAAGAAGTCTGTTTGTGTGGAAGTGTCGGTGTGGCTCCAGGCCTTAACCCTGCTGGATTCTGAAACCTGTATTTTTTTCTCCTGTTTCCACATCACTTGTTGGAGTAACGAGTGCAGCTCATGTCTGCAAAAGCAGCTTCAGTCACAAATAAAACGCTCACCTCCACAAAGTGGAAAATTCCTCTCATTTCAAAGATCCGGTGTTTAAAAAAACAACCATTTAATTTGTTATCTGTAAAGTGTAGGCCTCTGTGTTGAATAATTCTGATGAAAATGAACCAAATATGAAATAAAAATGCTTTGAGTGTTTAATAAATATATTTTTAATGTGACAGTTTTTGCTCAAATTGAAATGTAAAAATCTATTAAACCTACTTAATTTCTGTTGTTAAATAAAATGACATTATACTGTTGATGGCAGCAAAAGCATAATTGCATTACAAAATCTATTTTAAGTCTGCTTATTGTCTCTGTTAAGCCCTATTCGTCACCAAGAACCGGACTTTTACGAGTCTACTCGGGTCTTTCCGTTAGTCACGTGTTCCAGAACTTCCGGTTTGACAGAAGTAAACATCACGTTATTCTGGGCTTATTTCCGCTTATTGCACCAAAGATATGAAACGTGCCTCGTCCTTAGTATAGGTGTTTGGTTGTGAATAACCACTGAGGCAGAATTTTGTATCTGTGCTTGAAATTCGAATGATATTCACGTTTTTATTTTAATTTTTCTATTTCGCGCTTTGAAAGCGCTGACCCAGCAACTGCATTACCCGTGATCCTTTGGTCGCATGGAAGTCACGAGGGGTTGGGTGTTTCTGTCCTTTAGAGAGGTGTGTTAATGCCATGGTTTCGTTTGGTAGGTCCCGAACTTTTGAAGTCCTTCTCCTGGACCAGTGATGGGAGCCGAACTCACCGCAGACTGAACCGCAGTTTGGATCTGGGAATTTGCGACAATGCACGTGAGTTGACGGCTCTCTCACCTGTGGAACTATAGCAGAAGAAAGTCATTTGTCTCCACCCTAAAGCTGTCGCTTTTCACGTCATTTTGTGATGCTTTGTTTTTCATTTCCAGCATAAACCGATTGTTTACTTGTTTCAGCTTGTTTGGATTGTAAATTTAATTTTTTATTTTGTTATTGTTGACGCCTAAAGCAGTTGACGCTCTTTCTTAGTATATATTTCCCTCTTAATAATATATAATATGCCTAAAATCCCCAGCAGATGATTTGAATGACAGATTTATAGAAATGAAGGAGCCTTTACATGTAAATCAATAAATGACTTTTATACTGGATACTAACATGTTTGTCATACTGGTCCTGGTTTCCCGGTCATAATGCACTGAGGATCGTGTGACAGTGCCATAAAATGTCTTTTTCTCCTCCAAAACAGAGACTTGAAGTGGAAAGGTACAATGAAGGTGTATGAAAACGCTCTGCCACGAATGTCCTGCTGTGCTGTTTCAACCGACCGCAGACGCACAGAAACCTGTGACAGCTCACCACCGTCTGCAGCTGCTGCATTAGTCTCTCCTGGTCTACCTAGTTCAATACTTCACGGTGTCCTTGGACTTTTAGGCTCTTGAGTTCCTCGTTTTCTGCTGACGTAACTTTGGTTTGGCTGCAGGGCAAATCTAAGTGTTTTCAGGCGCACAACGGTGCAGGTTTAGTTCTTTCTATCCGACCCAGTTGAGTAACTTTTCTACTTAAAAGTTTTTTCTTCTTTTCCTGGTGTTGTTCGGCATTTCTTTAGGTAAGAACTCATGATGGTTAAGTGAAGGTTCCCGTTTCTGCAGATCTGACGTCTTGAAGTTGAGTCACGGTATCTGGGCTTCTTCAAATCCTGATGATTGGGTGACTCAAATGTGGTTTGGCAGTTGAAGGCATGAGCTGCCGGCTGAGCTGCTGTTTGCAAACTGATTCCTGACTTTAGGCGGTGAGCAGAGGAGCGTTCAGTGTGACAGATGGTACATCTCAGGTCATCGTGTCCTACTGATTCGGTATTCTGTGGCGTCTTCATGACAGTCGCATTCCTGATAACTGAAAGCGGAAGGGCTGCTGTGTCTCCTCCCTGCTGCTCGTATCCTAAGATGTGCAGGAGGTCAAACTCCTCTTACTCAACAGAATACAAACACAGAAGATTATGCAGTAGAAGCGCTTTTCCTGCTCAATTTATGACGCTGCTTCCATGAAATCTCAAAAACAGGTTTAGATATTGTCTTGTGTGTCCTATATGTTATATAGGACACACATGATTGACAGCACAGAGGAAAAAGCATTCATCTGATGCTACAGTGCAAACAGCCATATTTAAATATAATATGCAAAATATGCGGACAAGCAAATTATCTGCAGAACAATTTTGATTTTGATCAATTTTGGTATGAGGCATTGATTCATAAAGGGGCAATACTGAGTATAAGATAAATTTAATGTGTTATTTTAATGTCTAATGCATTTAGCGATTTTCAGAATTGTATAGATTAAGCTCTGCAACCTGAGGCTCCAGAACCACATGCAGCTCTTTTATTCGTTCATTGTGGCTCTTTGGCTTTAAAGAAAAATGCTAACAATTTGAATAACTAATGAGTTTGTAGTTTTAGTTTGTTTCCTTTAGTTTTATAGGTTTAGTCATTTCTGTTTAGATTTTTAACTTGTCAGATAACTGAGCAAAATGATGATAAAAGGTTTAATCTCTGATGCAGTGGCGGTTTTTCCTATGGGCAATGTGGGCGGTAGGAAAGGGCGCAATCTTGTAGGGGGCGCAGAAGCGCCGTAAAAAACAAAAACAGGCTTTGAAAGTTTTTATTTCACTGCCGTTTTCCTGGACTAAACCACCTATTTCCATGTAAAGTTAATGAAATTTATGCTGGGAAGCTCCTACTATCGTGTCAACTTGCTACTACAACTTGCTACTATAGTGAGAATAGGGGGGTGAGGATGGGGTGCACCGTCCAGTGTTTCGCCCAAGGCGCCAAACTATCCAGGACTGTACCTGCTCTGATGGATTTATTTATTATTGGAATAATTTTGAAGCACCTATCTTTATCTTTTGCTTCACAGCAGTGTTAGTTTCCATTCAGAGGGAAAGTTCTTATTGCATTTACAGATATAGAGATGTTTTTTAAATGTTATGTTTGTATTCTACAGCAAAAGCAGAAAAGGGATGACGAGCACCAAAGTCATAATGATAGAAAACGCCATGTTTGAATTCAAGTAAATCAGGAAAATCTTATCTAACAGGGGGGATTTTATTTTGAAAGGAACGTGCTGCTGTTCAAAGTAAAAGAAGATAAAATGGAAAAATAAAACACTGTAATTTAAAAAAAAATTAATGTATTAAAATGGACCAATTACTGTATTGAAATAAAGCAAAATGTGTTGATAACCAATTCTTTTTAAGACAGTTACATCATGTTATAAATGTGTGTATCACATTTGAGACAGTGGGTAAAGAAGGATCTTTTGTCCTGAAGACTAATTTCAATATTTTTTGCATGTAAGATGGTTGTTATCAAAGATTTTCTTAATCACCCAACATTTCCTAATTGATACTATTCCTCATTAAAAAACATACTGTCATTTTTTTGTGGATTTCATCAGAGGGTTTGAAAAAAACATTTTAATTAAAACAAGTCTGTCAGTTCTCAGATATAGCGGGCTTGACAGATTACAATGTAGCTCCTGTTTCATCAGTGCAGACAGAGTGAGCTTTTTCAGGCTGCCATGAGGTTGCAGGTGCTCTCATGTCTGGACAGGATCATTCAGGAAGTCGTGGGAGGGGCTGGCCTGCTGATTGGATGGCACAGTCTGGTCTGTCGGTCTTTGTGTGGGTTTTTTATGGGAACAATGCTTTGCCTGTCCACTCATCTTGACTTCGGCCATCTCTGCTGACAGCCGAGCTTTGGCAGAACAGAATCTGCTGCATATCTGTGAAAAAAACAGACTGATCAGAGGGACGGGGGGCGCTGAGCGAAGCAGTGACCACAGACGGCAAAAACAAGGTGTGACGTCACCTTCCCTCCGAGGCAAAATCCCTCGCCATTGCTTCCTGATACGGGCGCTGCTATGTTGAAACCAGTGGACAATCACTGTTGACCAGTTTCAACATGGCGGCGCCCGTATCTGGAAGCAATGGTGACTCCTATTTGGGAACAGAAGAGGGGAGGGGTTGATCTGTTTTTACAGTCAATGGCGGTGACACTTTGACAGGTCATCGACAGGTCTGCCATGCAGACGCATATCGCAGGCCATTTTAACGTTAAAAAGTTAAGTTTGACTATCAGGAATGAACACTGTAGATATCACCAACGTCTTTATGACTAGTCGTAATTACATTTTGGATAGTTGGAATTGTAATTCAAGATATCTGTAACATAATTGTGATTAGTCGAAACGACCAATAGAGATTTGCTTAGTCAAAAACTGCATTATAGATATCTGCAATGTAGTTGCGGATATCTGAAATGTTCTTTTTGACTAGGAAAAACTGAAATACAGATATCTGCAACACACATCCAGTCTAGCTTTTAAATGTTAAAATGGCTTTCCATAGACGCACCATCTCTCCCTTACTCCTGGGGGGGGGGGGGGGGATTTCAGCCTAAAGTGTGCAGATGTTCTTTTGGGAATGTAAAAGGAAGAGGCCAAAGAATTCCTCCAGGATGGTGCAAACGCCACACAGGAGTCTTCCGGCGTTGTTTCACAGCGGGGCCTCCTTGCTGTGAGGTGATGAGTGATGCTGAGCTCCACCCCCACTGCAGTCTGGGAAACTCTCTGAATCTGTTTATGTTCCTTTATTCAGAGCTTTATAGTCATGTAAAAAGAGTTCTTTACTGCGTTTTGCTCCAATGAAATCATAAAGTTGTTGGACAGACTGTTCCGAAA
This sequence comes from Oryzias latipes, assembly GCF_053564925.1. NCBI lineage: Eukaryota > Metazoa > Chordata > Actinopteri > Beloniformes > Adrianichthyidae > Oryzias > Oryzias latipes. The sequence continues at coordinate 4,499,749 of NC_136248.1, forward strand.
TTCCTTCACTGCAACAAACAGACCCCTAGAAATGAGTCAAAAGTTTTTCAAATTAGAAAAAATGGCCTTAAATATGCAAAAAATCTGCCATTGGCGAAAGAAAACCGTCTTACCAAGAGTTGCTATTTTAAGAAAAACACTACTCACCAAGTCATGTTTTCCCAAACTAAGGTTACTTTGCTGTTGAAAATCTTTCTTGATAAGATTATTTTTCTTGCTAGACAAAAAAAAAGAACAATTGCAATAAAAGTCTTCTTACTTTTTTAAGACCCAGATTTTGCTGTGTTCATTTATCATTTATACTTGGGCAATGTTACAGAAGCAAACCCTCAGCTTGAACGTCTCTGTCTTTGTAGATGACTTTCGGGGTGTTCAGCAGTGTCACGCTGCTGTTTGACTTCTGGGATGTGCACAGTCCGGCAGGTAAGCTGCTGAGGTTTTCGCCTGGGGGTTGAGGGCGGAGCCTAATGTGTGGAGTTTGTTAGCAGATGGATCACGTCACATCTTTGATCAGACACTTTTGACGCAGGATTTTAACTAAAAATGTAACAATTGTAACGAAATACCATCAATATTCAATGAAAAATGCATTATTTTCCTTTCGAAAACCATATATTTTATTCTTATCAGTCAAAAAACTGCTTTGTGTTTGTTTTTATCGTAAGAGTTTGTGATTTTTGTCAACCTTTGTTCGTTTAAAATCACTGGATAAAGAAACAGATGGTTCTTGGGTGGAAGTATTAAAAAAAAGATTTAAAGAGACTGAGGAAAGGGACTTTAAAGGTGAATTTGTAAATTAAAATCATTGTAGTTAAGGATTTTATCAGTAAAATTTCTGAATAAAACGCTTTTTGAACGACACGAGAGAATCATTTTCTAGCATACATGGTTTACTGTCAGACTTCACAGAACCAGGGATTTAAATGGAACTAAGGGCTTTTGCCATTAAAAACGTTTATTGTGGTAATGAAACAAACTGAGAAGCTTAAGAAACATATAGAAACAATCTTAAAGGCTTTACCCAAAATGTTTTTCTATACGTCTCTGCTGGTACTGGAAGCTGTCTGGAGGAACAAACTCCTTTACATTTTCAAATTCACACTAAAAATAAAAGGAGATAAATAATCCTGACAATTGCATGACTAATAAATATTTGCAGCACTAAAAATGAATTCTTGAGAGTTTGGGTTTTCTTTTTTTCTTTTCTTGCTTTTTTTGATTCGCAGCTGCCATAATTCCCACAAACCTTTAGACCCACGAGCGTCCCGGCAGCCCGATTCTCCTCACTGATGGGTCAACAGCACAAAAAGGATATTATGGGTGCCGTTTGGAAAGTTACCCGGTCGAATATTGACAGCAATATGTTTGGTTATTTAGCCTATTTTAGGAGAAAAATAACAGGTTTTATTTTTAAAATATATTTTATCATTTTTTAATTCATACATTTATAGATATTACATTTACTCACTAAAGATTTAGTTAGAAAGTTTAATATTTAATTTAAAGTTACATATTTTTTTAGAATTAAGTCCAAATTAAATATTTTGCTTTTTAGTTACATATTTAGCTTAGAGCTAAATATTTAACTCCTAAGTAAATATTTAGTTTGGAGCTTAAGGTTTAACTCCAAACCAAATATTTAGCTAACATGCAAATGAACTCGCCGATAAGCGGAATTGGACTACCAAAATAAAAGCTGGATCTCTGAACCAATTCTCGTCAGAGTTGTCGTCCATGCATGTCCAGCAGCTTGTTGCAAGGGCGTCACCCACTGCATATTTAGGTCAACCAGACAGTTTTTAATCTCCTGTAACGAAGCAAAATCACATGCTGTACTCGCTTTACACCATCTATCAAAGTGGAGGGACTTATCTTTAGCAAAATCACCGTAGGTTTCTTCTGAAAACTCCTAAACTGTTGCCCATAGGCCTTGAGGCACAAGTTCATAGTGCCAGAGGATAACCTCTTTCAATTAGTTGTAATTTAGCCTATCGTGAACAGACAGCGAGGAACCCGCCTCCCAAGCCTGCAATGGACCAGAATCGCCCATACGTTACGCCGCCAATTCAGACTGGAAGCAGTGCGTTAAAGCGCACTAAAGAAGGAATCTGCCTCAAACTCACGAAACACAGGGACCAACTGAACATCCTTACCCATGTCATACCCAGTCCCTATAGAATCGGTCATCACATCATCCTCAACGGAACGGGCTACTCCGCCCACTGCAGACGCTTCACAAGTGGCCTCTGCTCCAAGGGCAAGGCATCAATACTGATCAAGCCCGCTATAACAATGTCCCATAACCCATTTTTCCTCAAACCCAGAGAAACAGAAATCCCATAATGAGCGGCTATCTCACATAAATTACACTTCTGACAACAGCCTAACCGGGACAAAGCCGCTATATCAAATGACGCCATCACAAACATCAAACGATGCTAGGGCCCACGCAAAAATGACCACCACAAATGTCCCCAGAACCTGCCCACCACCCCTAACCTATCTATCTTCAGGGCTTGCCGGGCTCAAGGATCTTTAAAGGCTTAAACGCAACGGCATTCCAAGAAGACGCCGCTTACCTCCCCCTGACGGAGAAATTCAATTCTCCACCCAGAGTTCCCCCCAAAATCAAAAAGGAAAAATAACAAACGGGTGTCTGGAGGAAGAACTGGTAAACGCAGCTTAGCTGGACATCCCTGTGCTAACCGAGGCAAACATAAGGCCACCGCGGAGAGAAAAAGAAAAGAAAACGCAAAAACACACCAAATAAACCATCAAGACGACACTGTCAATATCTTTTTAAGGGGACCACCAAGGGATCCAATACTTTTTTCCTTTCCTGTACTTCTAAATGTTTATGTTGGCTGGAATTATCCGTGTTTTGCTGTGGCGAAATGTTTCAAGAAGACAGGAGGTCCAGATGCCAAAACAATGAATATTAAAGCAATATTTTTCATTGGAATTTACATAAAAACCTTTTACAAGCAATGGCCATGTCTTTCTCTTTAGGATGACTCATGACATGCGCAGAAACATGCGTGTCAGCTTTCCATAAAACTCACTGAAGTGTTCAGAAAGGTCCTTTTGAATCCAGGAACTCCTCAGTAAAAGCAGATTTGGTTTGCAGTCAAACTGTACAGTATCACACATTTACTGCTGAGAAAGCTAGATGAGTGTATCGTGCATTTGTTCTGACTTGTTTTTATTCATACACTTTTCACAATTGGGGCAAAACTTCAGAGCGAGCCTGTGAAAATCCAACCCAGCGAACATGACTTCAACATCCTTGTATTAAAATGAAGCGGGGAGAGTCTGGGGAAGTCCTGCCGTTCGGTTCTCCGGGGGTCTGAGGTGTCTCTGCCCTGCAGGGATGGTGCTGTCCGTGCTGCTGGTTCTGCTGCTCGCGCTCTTTTACGAGGTGCTCAAAGTGTGGAGGGTGTGGCTGAGCGGCTCCCAGCTGGCCGTGCGCGCGCCCGCGTGCACGCCCCCTCCGTCCGTGCACAGTGAAAGCGCCTCCATGCTGGAGGGCAGCCCGGAGACCTCCCTGGCCCCCGTGGAGCTGCACACCTCTGGCCCCAACAGGTCAGTGGCTGCAAAACGCCCGTCATAACATTCCTGTGGAAATCTGTCCAGTTCTGTCCTGCCCCTGGGGCAAAAATCACAGGAACTGGGGGGTTGTTTTGACTAACCTAATGGTGTTCCTCCTCCTCCTCCTCCTCCTCCTCCTCCTCCTCCTCAGCTGGCTGCTGCATGTGATCCAGACCGCCCTCCATGTGCTGCAGGTGGTTCTGGGATACATGCTGATGCTGTGTGTCATGTCCTACAACACCTGGATCTTTCTGGGCGTGGTCCTGGGTTCCGTCCTGGGTTACTTCCTCTCGTTTCCGCTGCTGGATCAGATGCAGTCCTTCAGATTGGTGTGATGATGGAGGACTGACGTGGCGTTTTTGTGGATTGATGGCGCTCAACAAAAAGGACATAAATGTTTCTTCAGGTCTTTAGATACTAAGAAATGTTTTTTGGAAAGTTGGTTTTGATCTGCAGATGAAGAGGAGCTGCTGCCTTCATCAGTCAGAAAAGAAAAGAGGAAATGGGTTTGATATTTCTGAAGCAGATATCCCTCCTTTTTGTTTGGTTTTTTTGGATTTTCAGTTCTGTGTTTTTGACATAAATAAAAAAGGGCTTCTGATTGTTTAGAGTTTTCTTTGGTGTTTTTCTACTCTGCGTTTTAAAATGTTAAAAGACGTTCATGGATCTATTTGTCTATAAGTGAATGATCAGAATGGAGCAGAGCAGGAAGCCTGTGTCTCACCGGGCGGGGGTTTTCTATGTCACAAATATGATCTTTTTTTAACAGTTTAAATTCATCTGCTCCTGATTCGCAACAATTTCAGTACAGAACTACACAGAAATGTAATTTTAGCTTAATTCTCTTTTTATTTGTCTTCCATCAGGAAAAAAACAGTTAAAACACCAAATACAGTTTTTTTTAAAGGTATTTTTAAACATGGATCTGGAATGAAAAACATAATTAAGATTGAAGATCCGGTTAAAGTATCACCATCTTTTTTTTTTCAAAAGCACACGGTGAACATGGGAGGTCAGGATGGAGCTGAGCCTCAGCGGACGTCAGGGGAAGCAGCATTCTGGTGTGCGTTCAAATGTTTCTGGACGCTAAGAACTTTCTTTATCTTGTCCTATTTTTCTTTTTAACCCTTGTGCTATCCTAGGTACTTTAATGTTGGGAGTTGGGTCATCTAGACCCACTAGACAGTGCTCTGAACCTTTTTTCTTCAATGATTTGTGATCTTCACTGGTGTCCATGGATTACATGAAATCTTTCCACCTTTATCCACCTTTGTCATGGTAGGGAGAACACGTCAATGGAAGGGGGGGGGTCTTCTAAGATAGCACAAGGGTTAAGGTGTGCAGTGCTCAGCAAAACTGATTACACCCCCTTGAAAAAGTACTAATTTAATCAGTAGCTCAATGAACAAAAGAAACATTTTCAAACTTTCCACAAGGTTGAGTTTTATTGAACACTTCCATAACATGAAATACGGTTAATGATCTAACGTAGATCACATGATCTTCAGTTTGACTTAAATCGGTTTAAGAAAAAAATGAAAACACCCTGCAGCAAAAACTGCTACATCTAGTGTTTTGTATGAGCACCGTGACTTTTAACCCTTGTGCTATCCTATGGGGTCAAGATGACCCTTGACGTGTTCTCCCTACCTTGACAAAGGTGGATAAAGGTGAAAAGATTTCATGTAATCCATGGACACCAGTGAAGATCACAAATCATTGAAGAAAAAAGGTTCAGTGCACTGTCTAGTGGGTCTAGATGACCCAACTCCCAACGTTAAAGTGCCTAGGATAGCACAAGGGCTAAGGACAGCACCAAGTCTTCTAGGCATGGAATGAACAAGTTGGTGACATATTGCAGCATCTGTTCTTTTTTCTATTCTTCAAGAATAACCTCTTTTAGAGCCTGGATGGAGATGATGCTCAACCTGTGGCTTCAGAATTCCCCACAGGTTTTGGATTGGGTTCAGATCAGCAGACATACTCGGCCTTTCATTCACCTTCACCCTGTTCTTCAGAAATCCAGCAGCAGCTTTAGAAGTGGGTTTTGGATCGTTGTCGTGTTGGAAAAGTGCTCGACGACCAAATGCATGAAGTGATGGCAGCATCTTCTCCTTTAATATAGAGCAGTACATTGTTGAGTTCATGATACCATCGATGAAATACAGACCCCCCACACCTGCAGCACTCCTGCAGCCCACATTAGGACACTGCCACCACCGTGTTTCACTGTAGGCACCATACATTTTTCCTTGAAATCCTCACCTTTGCAAAGCCATACAGTTTTCAAACCATTAGTTCCAAAAACTGAGATCTTTGTCTCATCACTCCAGAGTCCCAGTAGTATTCATCTTTTCTGCATGGGCCCCAGCAGATTCTAGGCATGCTTTTTTCTGCATGGGCTTTAGGAGAGGCTTCCTTCATGGACGATGACCATGCCTGTCATTCCTCTGCTGTGTGCGCCGGATGGTGTCACGGGAAACCGTCTCTCCAGTTTGGCTTTCTGCTGCTTTAGCTAACTGCAGTGAACTTGCAGAATGATTTTCTTTAACCCATCTCATCAGAAGACGCTCCTGTTGAGATGTTAGCTTCCGTGGATGGTCTGGACATCTCTGTAAGATAGTTTCACTTCCATCTTTCTTCCATTTTTGGATCACTTTTGCTTTAGTGTTTTGACTGATATGTAAAGCTTTGGTAATCTTCTTGTAGCCCTCACCTTTTTTGTGCAAAGAAATGATTTCCGTTCTCCGATTTGGTGACATTTCTTTTCCATGGGGAGCCATTGCTGACAGCATGAAATGGGAGGGGCTTTGTCTTTGTTAAGAAATGCCCTTTTCTAGTCGCCTGTATGCTTGACAGCTCTTATATGAATCATTAGAGCAGTGTTTGTCAACCGGTGTGCCGCGGCACACTAGTGTGCCGTGGGAGATGGTCAAGTGTGCCGTGAGAAATTGCCCTCATTAACTGATCTAAAAGCAATTACCATCTCCAGGAAATCAGCTCTTTGTTCATCCAAACAGGCCCTGATAAAACACTGAGAAGTTAAGAATATGAAATATCATAAAATTATTTTTTCTTTGTGTTTATATGATTCTATTAAAGACATTTTGATAAGAATAACGGGAAACCGCGATTTAGCTGCAGCTATAACTGTGTAAGCAAAAGTCCCGCCCCTTTAACTGTCTCCACCAATCATTCTTGAAGGCTTAATCACATGTCATCAGTCTGACCAATCAGAAGTGGTTAAAGTATTCACTTCCTTGTTTCGATTTAGCGCAAAAAAGTCTCTGTTCCAACAAAAACACCAGCTAAAACTCGTCTTTAGCGGTGTGGCTTTCCACAGAATCTGGTGTCAGACCGTGGAACAAGTGAACAAAACCATGAAGCTCAAAGACGCTGGTCTTTCTGCGGTCGGCGGATTACGGGCACTACATCTCCCATGATGCAGTAAAGTGACTGTCTTAGCGCACAATGAGTCTCTCCTCTTAACGTCTTAAAACAACGAACACACATCAAACAGTTTTTGAATCTTTTGACTTAATTTTTAATACATCTTTTAGAAAAAAACAGCTGCAGCTTCCAGCGTTTTCTGCAACAATTATCACAAAAATGCATGTGAGATTGCAGAGCGGCTGTAGATCAATACAGACTGAGCTTTTTCTTTTTTTTTATTTATCTATTTTTTTTGGATGCTGGTGTGCCGCGGGATTTTTGTCAAGGTTAAAGTGTGTTAAAAAACACTGCATTAGACTCACCTGTGATCCAATGCCTGCTCATTACAATTTTGTAGTCTTACTTTTGGCTTTTCTTCTAAGACTATGACTGGGCTGTACTCATTTTTGCTACATGGCCTTAAATTAATTTGTTAAGAAAATCCCTTTTATGTGTTTGTAAATGAACATATTTTGTTTGCGATCAATGGTCTACCTTTGTAGGTGTATTTTGTAGTGTAGTATTTCACAGAAAATGTTAATTCTAAGAGGACACTAAAAGTTTCCTGTTCAATGATGAAACATATCATCATTTTTATCTCAACTCATTCTGAAATCAAAACTCTCAGATTCAGAAAATACTAGTTAGACTGCAAGAATGACTGAGCAGGATCCAATATTTTTATTAGGTTTTGTTTAAAACACACTTGAGCAGACAGATGCACAAAAAGGAAAAGCTTCTCCATAAAAAAAAAGAAGCTGGACCCTCAACGGTGGCATAATAAATAAGAGAGGAAACCGGGAAGATAAAACTCTGGATCGTCCAAAATGTTGTGGAAGATTTACAAATCTGATCAGACTGTCCCCTGCAGCTGCTGGTCCCCTGAGAACAGACTCAGACTGATCGGGTTGATTTATGCAAATGTATTCAATCAATTTGCAGTTGATTGTTTGTCCAAACATAGTTTTTTCTTACTTTTTTGCATAGTAGCTTAACTTCCAGGCAGCCAGAGAGGTTGTGCAGCTCTCAAGCCTGATTGTTAATAAAACCACGAGGTTTTTTTCAGGCATCAAAGTTTTGTTTTCAAAGAGCTTTTATGATCTCATTTAAACTGTTGATGGATGTGAATGAGTGAAGCGGGCCGAGCGAAACGGCGATGCTGACAGAAACATTCAGATTCCAGATGAAAGTCTTCCACACTGAAGATCGGTTCAAAGAGAGTCGGCTTATTTCCCCAAGAGAGAAAAGAAACCAGATCTCCTTCGGGGGACAACGCATCTTTTGAAACATACAGGCCACTTGCAACCACAACAAAAACGTACATAGCTTTTTTCTAAAATTCCTTTTAGAAAGGAAGGTCTTTTTTAAAGTTTGGAGTTAAAATGAATGCAGAAGCAGGAAAAGTGAGGTGTTTTCTAAAGCCCCCCCTGCTGCCCACAGAATCCATAGACTAACCGGCAGAGTCATAAATAATCTCCCGCTGAAATGTTTCAAATGAGTTTGAGGAAAGCAGCGTCTCCGAGCAAAGCGGCACGGCGGGGGCTTCACCCGTCTGCCGGGAGTCTCAAGCTCTTCATAAGCTGATTTAGTGTCACTCTAGTGTCATGAAGCATCCACAGCAGATGGGGGGGGGGACTTTGTGCCAACAAAAAGTTTGGAATTTCTGCCACAAATAATCTGATTAGAGTCATTTATGGTACATTTTCACTGAGAAAGAATTACTTTTTATAAAGAATAATACATATTAAATATAGAGGAATCTCACTTGTGATAAACTGAAGTGTCCTTCCTTCTCAGTGAAATGTTAATCGTTGCTTTTATAAGTTAGAAATGACACCAATATGGATTGAATTTGGACTTTTTGCAGCATTCTTTAACGGAGATGTTTTTCTCCAGCGTCCCTTACACTAAATGCACCTCCACCTGCGTGGGGCTGATGGTGGGCCCCTCCCCACCAAGGCCAGCTTTGATTGGCAGAGGCTCGCCCTGGCTCAGCCTGTCATTGGTCAGCGACTGAAAACCGCTGTCATTTTGGGAGCTGGAGTCTGCAGCCAGCTGTGGCAACTCATCGACAGCTTCCTCCTCGCTTTCTTCCTCTGGGTCCACCTTCTCCTCCTTCTGCAGAGCTCCCCCCTCCTCGCACTTTTTGACTGTGCCCAGCTTTTGCAGGATTGTCTGAGGCGATTTCTTGGAGTGGCTCTCCACGATGGTGGTGACGTGCGTCACCTCCTCCAGCAGCCCGTCCTCCACGGCGATGAGCCCCTTGGTGGCGTCTGTCCCGCTGCTGACGGGGCTCAGCTGCTCCTCTGCGGTGGAGATCTCTACTTCCACCACCGGGTTGATCAGATCCCTGATCAAATTCACACTGTCAGGAGACTTAGGGTCCTCCGATGAGTCTGGCTCCTCCTCTTCTTCTCCTTCTCCAAAAATCTGTCCGTCCTCCTCTGGGATAAGCTCCACCGCCGGGACCTCCAGACAAGATTCGTAGGGCAGAGGCCCATCGTCAAGGTGTATCATGGACACCACCTGCCTGCGTCGTCTCTCTGGGGCCCGGCCTTCACCTGAGCTGTTCATGGAGCCGTCTGGCTCCTCCCCCCCAAACTTGGCAGCCCAGTCCACCGACGGGCTTTCCTCCAGGAGGTGCAGGTTGGGGTCACTGCTGGTCAGAATCATGCTGTCCCGGTAGAGGTTGTGTTTCCTCTGTACAGCAGCCTCCTTCACAGCTAGACAAACAAAAACATCCCGTTAGACGACCGCTCGTAGCACGTTACCATGGAAACCTCCGTTTGGGGCTCTCACCCATCATTATCTCCTTGGTGACAGACTGGAGCACCACTTCCTCGTACATGTTCTCAACCAGGAGGAAGCGGGAAAAGTCCTCAAAGATCAGCTCCTGGAAGCGGGGCAGTTCCTGTCGACAGAGAGAGGTGGGGAAAACAACATCAGTGAGTCGGTAATCCCTCCTGGGGATTGGGATCCGTTCCCACGTGAGTGAAGGTGACGGTGGTCATGGCTCCTGCTGCGTCAGCGGCGGAAACAGCCGACTCGCATCTCAATTTAAGAGGCCTGCGGAGCTTTTTGAGCAAAACAGAACTCGAGATGCAACAGAACCGTCACGGCAGAAGAAACTGTTTGTCCCGCCCCCCCATTGTGGATTAACAAAAAAGAAGAACCCACAGAAGTAACTGGAGTAGATTTAGATGGTGAATATGCAAACACGCATTTTAGCTCTTTAAAAAGTTTATCTTTCTGACATGTGATCTTTAAAACACTGACTGTTCGTTTGACAACAATAAAAGCAGCGTTAGGCCGAGCAGTGCTCTCATTTAAAACAGGAAAGGAGGAAACTTCCATCAGACTGGAACTCCAGCAACATCTGGTTAGGATGTCCCTGCACCGGGGATCAGACAACCCTAGAAGATCCACACCGGTGAAAATGCTCTTTTAACATATTCTGGTGCCATTTCTTTCTTGATGGAGGACATATATAAAGAAAATTAAGCTATAAACTGTGTTTCTGAGTATTTTTTTCTTCAGATTGCTGTGAATTAGGAGCTTTGAAAATAAAGTTTGGAAAAAGTTTATTTGTGACAGAAAATACGCTGGCGGGCCTCAAGCTCCCTGCTCCACTTCATTCTGAGCTTCCACCTGCAGACAAATAGATCCACCTGTTTCTTTATTTTCCTGGTCTGAGGTGGAATCTGGCTCAAAACTATGCGGCTGGATGGCTCCAACATTGCTTATTGCCCCACTAATGTTAGGATGGGGGTTACAGGAATAGGAGGGGGGTGTTCATGAAACCAGTTTCTCTCATTAAAAACTAACTGAAAGCACTTTACAGAAAATAAAAGACATTACTTTTTTATGGAAAAGTCAAATAATGGATTTGTTGAGCACGTGTCAATTTATACACAAGAAGGAGCTGCATTTCCAGAAGAAAATGCAGGTTTGAATGCTATGTTGCTGAATGAAAATGAAACTTAAAGGGAACCATGTACAGCAAACAGGACATATAATCCTGGAATTCCTGGAATATCCTGAAAAGTTCAAGGATTTGAAGGACTAAAAGTCATAGCTGGAAAAATCTGAAAGAGCTGAACATATTTTTAGTTGAATGGTAAAAATAGATGAAAAATTGTCGAAGGAGTTAAGCACCAAAAAATGGCAGAAGAGACTATAAAAAACCAGAAGAAAATGCAAGGTTGAATGCTATATTGCTGAATAAAAGTGAAACTTAAAGGTTTAATAATTGGCACAAAAAAATTAAATAAATAAATAAAGATATAATAAAGTTAAATAATTTTAAATAATAAAGTATAATTAAATAATAAAGATATTATTTTTGAAAAATTCCAGTTGAACCAGCGAGCTTCTATACCAAGGATCCCCCATGTATTTCAATGGAGGAAAAAATCCTGGAAATCCTGGAATATCCTGAAAAGTTCAGGGATTTGAAGGACAAAAAGTCATATCTGGAAAAAGCTAAAAGAGCTGAACATTTGAACAGTTGAATGGTTATAATAGCTGAAAAATTGTAGAAGGAGCTAAGCGCCAAAAAATGGTGGAAGATACTATAATAAAGAAAGAGAAACAGGAAAACTATGGGTTGAATATTTTATAGCATTCAACTAATTATAGGTCAATATATTTTGTTAACCTGGACTTGGTTCTAATGTACTTTGACCATATTTTCCTTCGTCCAAAACATGTTTTGTGTTTTATGTGTAAATGGAAGTCGGCGGGACAGCAGGGATTTTTGCAGCTGAGCGGCTTAAGCCTGATCACTCACAGGGGTGCAGGCCGGGGCCAGCTGCTGCAGCATGTAGGGGATGATGATCTGCAGCAGAGCTTCTCTGAAGAACTTCTTGCGCACTGTGCTGCTGTCATAATCGTATTTCTGAGAAGAAAGAACAGAAATACATTTTACTCTGAGTGCTGCTCTTTCGGCTCAGAGTTTGAAACGTTTCTGTCCTAGCATCGGCCTTTAGCGTGAACAAACGTGTCACCCAGCGTCATGCTTGCTGCTCCTGCTTTACCTTGAGAACCCTCTCCTGACATTTCTGGATGGTATTGCAGACATCGTCTTGGCCCTGAGCCTCCAGGGCTTGCTGGAGTAGCTGCTCAAACGTGTACACGGCATTGTCCATTTGCTGCCAAAAGCAGGAGAGAGAAGAGAAGCCGTTTCATCTTCAATAGTAGTAATGCCCTGTTTGACCAGCAGGTGGAAGCAGAGGCTCTGACAAGCACAAGACGCAGGAATCGCAGGAAAGAGGACAAGTTTGCCTTGAAAGCTTGCAGATCTGAGGCGCCTCACCTCCCTCATGAGGATCTGAGCCCTGCTGATGAACACGGAGGGGCTGGAAACATCGAACCTCTGCTGCAGCCCCTCCAGGTTCAGCTGCTCCATCTTCTCATAACTACCCTGCATCTTCACCGGGTGGAAGGCCAGCATGGAGAGCCGGTCCAGCTGCTGTAAAGAGAGAGAGAGGAGAAAACTCATTTATCCACATAACGGAGGAGCTCACAGACCGGCTTCACTCACTTAGAAACACCCCGGACTCTCCATGAATCCTGATTCAGTGCTTTCACCAACACCCTCAGTTTGCTGCTCTGCTAATTGACTAAAAATTGTGACTCACCTCTCCCAGTTTCTCTTTGCCACCTCCATTCAGGGAGTTCTTGCTGATCTCCACGAGCTCCTTAAAGAACACGTCTCGAACCTCCGAGAAGCCACGGCTGGTGGGCTCCATCAGCGCCTCCAGGATGGAGTTGATGTAGGGCTGGATGCTGGTCCGGAGGAGCTCCTCCGCTTTGGGGAGAACCAGAGCTGCAGGCAAACATCAGAGGAAGGCGGAGGGTAGAAAATATTCAGTCATCTGGTAGAAAGGATTTATATCTGCTGCATGAGCTTACAGCTCACAACAGTCAATCTGTGCATTTCCCTCATAAACACACTGAAGCAGTCCAGGTCTGATCTTTGAGGCAGAGATGGTTAACATGCCGCTGGAATGAGTTACAGAATCCTCTTGCAAAATCTAAATGAATCTAAACAGCTGATGGAGAAGATAGGAGAGGATGGAGAAACATTTAGACGCAGGAGGAGACTGTGTCAGAGCCGTTAGAAGGATGAACAGGGCGGAGAAGATGAACAAGTGCAACTGAGGAGGAGGAAGGAGGAAGAAGGTCATGTCAGATGTTCAGATTAAATGATCAGTTGGTCTCAAACCTTTCTGGTATTCTCAACCTTTACTGATAAAGACGGAGGTGTCCCGTCTTTCCTCTAACAATGAGACCGTGTAAAAATGTAAATGAGTTAAAATAATTAGCAGAAAAAACAGGAAAAGTTTAGAAAAAGAACCAAAAATGCATAAAAGAAATTAAATTAAATCCGCGAGTGGCGTTGTATGAGCTGCAGGTGATCACTGATAAATAAAATAGCAAAATATTAGACAAAAACACTTGATTGACATGCAGTTACAGACCAATGTGTTGAAATAGAGCCTTCCATTGGATAAAGTCTTCTTAATGAATCCATATTGAAATTCTAAATATGGGTTTTGGTTGTTGTAATATTGTGATTTTATCTTTTTATTAATTTGCTTAATCTAGCCACAGGGGTTGCAAGCCAGTTGCTTCTGTGCCGGTCCCAAGCCCGGATAAATAGAGAGGGTTGCGTCAGGAAGGGCATCCGGCGTAAAAATTGCCAAAATAACCATGCGAATCATCCACAACACTTTTGACATACCGGATCGGTCGAGGCCCGGGTTAACAACGACCGCCACCGATGCTGTTAACCTACAGGGTGTCGGTGGAAATTTGACTACTGTTGGTCGAAGAAAGAGGGGAGGCAGAAGGGTCCGTGGCCAGAGAGAGAAGGGAAAAGGCAGGAACATAGGTTTGAGAATAGGGACTCTTAACGTTGGCACAATGACAGGGAAAGGCAGAGAGCTGGCAGACATGATGGAGAGAAGGAAGGTAGATGTACTGTGTGTGCAGGAGACAAGGTGGAAGGGCAGCAAGGCACGTAGTATTGGAGGAGGATACAAACTGTTCTATCATGGTGTTGATAGGAAGAGAAACGGGGTAGGAGTGATTCTGAAGGGGGAGTTTGTAAACAGTGTTCTAGAGGTGAAAAGAGTCTCAGACAGGATGATGAGCCTAAAGTTAGAAATTGAAGGGGTGATGGTGAATGTAGTCAGTGGGTATGCGCCACAGGTTGGCTGTGAGTTAGAAGTGAAGGAGAGATTCTGGAGTGAGTTGGATGAGGTCATAGAGAGTTTTCCCAGAGGAGAGAGAGTTGTTATTGGAGCAGACTTTAATGGGCATGTTGGTGAGGGCAACAGAGGTGATGAGGAGGTGATGGGCAGGTTTGGTGTGAAGGAAAGGAATCTGGAGGGACAGATGGTGGTGGACTTTGCGAAGAGGATGGAAATGGCTGTAGTCAACACTTACTTCCAGAAGAGAGAGGAACATAGAGTGACATACAGAAGTGGAGGTAGGAGTACTCAGGTGGACTACATCCTATGTAGACGAGGTCATTTGAGAGAGGTTAATGACTGCAAAGTGGTGGTAGGAGAGAGTGTAGCCAGACAGCACCGCATGGTGGTGTGTAAGATGACTCTGGAGGTCAGGAAGAAGAAGAGAGGGAAAACAGAAAAGAAGACCAAGTGGTGGAAGCTACAGAATGAAGAAACTTGTGAGGAATTTAGGCAGAAGTTGAGACAGGTCCTGGGGGGTCAGGATGAGCTTCCAGATGACTGGGAAACTACAGCAGAAATTATCAGGGAAACAGGTAGGAAGGTGCTAGGTGTGTCATCTGGAAAGAGGAAAGACGGTAAAGAGACTTGGTGGTGGAATGAGGAAGTACAGGAATGCGTCCAGAGGAAGAGGTTGGCTAAAAGGAAGAGGGATGTAGAAAGGACTGAGGAAGGTAGACAGGAGTACAAGGAAGCGCAGCGTAGAGTGAAGAGAGAGGTGGCAAAGGCCAAACAGAAAGCTTACGATGAGCTATATGACAGGTTAGACACAAAGGAAGGAGAGAAGGACTTGTACAGGCTAGCCAGACAGAGAGACAGAGATGGGAAGGACGTGCAACAGATAAGGGTGATTAAGGACAGAGATGGAAAGGTGCTAACAACCCAGGAGAGTGTACAGAAAAGATGGAAGGAGTATTTTGAGGAGCTGATGAACGTGGAAAATGACAGGGAAAGAAGGGAGGAAGATGTGGTTGTTGTGGAGCAGGAAGTAGCAGAGATTGGAAAGGATGAGGTTAGGAAGGCTCTGAAAAGGATGAAGAGCGGAAAGGCCGTTGGTCCTGATGACGTACCTGTGGAGGTATGGAAGTGCCTAGGAGAGACAGCAGTGGAATTTCTAACAAGGTTGTTCAATAGGATTTTAGAGAGTGAGAAGATGCCTGAGGAATGGAGGAGAAGCGTTCTGGTCCCGATCTTTAAGAACAAGGGTGACACGCAGAACTGCAGCAACTATAGAGGAATAAAGTTGATGAGCCACACAATGAAGCTGTGGGAAAGAGTAGTGGAAGCCAGGCTTAGGAAGAAGGTGGAGATCTGTGAGCAGCAGTATGGTTTCATGCCCCGTAAGAGCACCACTGATGCCATTTTTGCTTTGAGAATGTTGATGGAAAAGTACAGAGAAGGTCAGAAGGAGCTGCATTGTGTGTTCGTAGATTTAGAGAAGGCGTATGACAGGGTGCCGAGGGAGGAGCTGTGGTACTGTATGAGGTCGTCTGGAGTGGCAGAGAAGTATGTCAGAGTAGTTCAGGACATGTATGAGAGAAGTATGACGGTGGTGAGATGTGCTGTAGGTCAGACAGAGGAGTTCAAGGTGGAGGTGGGACTACACCAAGGATCAGCTTTGAGTCCTTTTTTGTTTGCTATGCTGATGGACAGGCTGACAGACGAGGTAAGACAGGAATCTCCCTGGACAATGATGTTTGCGGATGACATTGTAATTTGCAGTGAGAGTAGAGAGCAGGTGGAGGAACAGCTAGAGAGGTGGAGGTTTGCTCTGGAAAGAAGAGGCATGAAGGTCAGTCGTAGTAAGACAGAATACATGTGTCTGAACGAGAGGGATCAAGGTAGAAGCGTTAGGTTACAGGGGGCTGAGGTGAAGAAGGTGCAGGAGTTTAAGTACTTGGGGTCAACAGTTCAGTGTGATGGGGAGTGTGGAAAAGAGGTGAAGAGGCGAGTGCAGGCAGGTTGGAGCGGGTGGAGGAAAGTGTCAGGAGTGTTGTGTGACAGAAGAGTGCCAGCAAGACTCAAAGGAAAGGTGTACAAGACAGTGGTGAGACCAGCTCTGCTCTATGGGTTAGAGACGGTAGCAGTGAGACAGAGACAAGAGGCTGAGATGGAGGTAGCAGAGATGAAGATGTTGAGGTTCTCCTTAGGAGTGACCAGGTTAGACAGGATAAGGAACGAGTACATCAGAGGGACGGCTCATGTTGCCTGTGTTAGCGACAAAGTCAGAGAAGCCAGACTGAGATGGTTTGGACATGTTCAGAGGAGGGATAGTGGATATATTGGTAGAAGGATGTTGGAGATGGAGCTGCCTGGCAGGAGGGCAAGAGGACGGCCAAAGAGGAGATACATGGATGTCTTAACAGAGGACATGAAGTTGGCTAATGTTAGGGTAGAAGATGTTCATGATAGAGTGAGGTGGAAAAGGATGATTCGCTGTGGCGACCCCTGATGGGAAAAGCCGAAAGAGAAAGAAGATTAATTTGCTTATTTCTTGTAGACATTCTCTTGTGAAAGAATCTCTGGTTTTCAAAGCTGTTTTTTCCTCTATATTCATTGTTTGTTTGTTTGTTTGTTTCGTGTCACCTTCCTATACCTCCCTGATGACAGAAACTTTGTGCGCAGCACAAGTCCCACCTCTGATCTTGCTGGTGACGTGCTCCTTGGACGTGATGATCTGGTCCATGTCCGTCCTCAGTCTGGCATCCAGCTGGGCCCTGTGTGCCCCGCAGGCCTCTGTCAGAGCCTCGTACTGGCTGCTGGCCTGAGCCAGCACCTGCTTGTACGCCGCAGCACAGATCTGGAAAGGGCAGACGCGTCAGAACTAACGTCTGTTTTTGCAGACTGGGGACAACAAGCTGGACTCACCAGCATCCAGTTCCTCTGCCTCTGCTGCATCTTTCCCTTCAGACGAGGGCCGATCACGTGTCTGAGCTGCGGGTGGAGCGTCTCCATAACCAGGTTAGCCAGGATCTAAAAAAAAGGCATTCGTTTATATTTCATATCTGAGTCTATCTGGAGTCAAAGTTCACATCTAGCCTTACATTACAGCTAAAACTCATTACATGCACCAGCATTTTCTGGACCTCCGGGTAACCCTTCCTTCTAAGAACCAGCTGGAATTCATCTAAGGGCCGCCTTAAAAGACCAGGGCCACGTCTGACCCGAGTCAGAGGACAGTTTGTCACCGTCTGCTGCTGCATCAGCTGTTTATGTCAGAGAAACATGTCAGATGCGTTCAGGTGAAGCCCCGCATGGAGGCGGTGCTGCACATGGTGGTGTTTCAGATCCCGGTTTGGGATGCTTTTGAAGGACTGAGGCCGTTCGCTTTTTTTTTGTATTTGAATGCTTTTTCTTTAAAAATAATATTTTTATGCACATTGAAATGGAATATAAGATGAACTGGGATGCAGCTACTACGGTCTCATGGAATAAAAGTGGCCTGAAGGCTGTTTACTGCGTCGTGTTTGGGGTCAGGGGCCTGTTTCATCTGCGAGCTCCTGTTCCTTTCCTGATAGAACAACCATGAGTAGAAGAAGAAGCATGATGATGATGATCTAAATGCAGCCACAATGACGTTAGTCTAAACCTAAGCCTTTGTCACTCTGACCCGTACGGCGGTTGACCACCGTGCGTGCCGCAGGTTTTGGGTTGTTCGGCCCATGGAGGATCATTGAGAGGTGCGGCCGCATCTTAAAGGTGGACCGGGTGGGTCTTGCAGTCCCCTTGAGGCTTGTATGCCCACCCTAGGCAACATCATGAAAATGGAACGTACCATTGTCGTGCATGTGGTGAGTGTATTGTGAAATATTTGACAATGTAAGTCACACACACTGATGACATGTGGGTGATGCTGTCATACGTTGCCCCACTGCCACACTCTAGTCATTAGTGAGGTGTAAGTACTGGCAAATGCTGCACACACAGGGTGTGAAGGAGGTATCTAGGGAAGTCTGTAGGACAAACTACGCTCTGATTGTCTAACAGTCAGGCTGCAGTACAGGGAGTGTGCTCTTTTTCCATAAAGGCTTTAGCCGGATCCTTCAGGTTTATCTGCAGAGACGTTTGTGAGGAGGAGCAGACCAGGCCTCAGCCCTGAGCTGGGCTGTACCATCTGAAACCCTGACCTGAGGCGCTGCTCCACACATCATGTCCCAGGAGCCGTAGTGCCCTTTGGCCTGTCTGTAGAGTCTCACGGAGTCGGTGAAGGCTGGCGTCTCAACGATGCAGTCCTCTGGCAGAGCTGTGCGAGGACAGAGGACAGAGTCAGTCTGATGTCCCTACATGAAAAACACCAGACAAGAGGTGAAACCAGCAGCCATTCTGTCTGAAACCATCTGAAAGGAAAGAGACAGGAAAAGGTAGAGCAGAGTAGAACAGGGCTCATTTGTTTTCAGACTGCACAGGTCATGGGAAAGAACAGACATGTTTGAGCCAATCAGAGAAAAGAAATGAAGTTAAGATGCTAATGGACTTTCCATTTAGTGGAACGGTTTGCCAGAGGATCTTATTTTATTATGTATTTATGTGTCTATTTTATCATGTTTAATGAATTTGGCAGCCAATCAGAATGGAGGTTTTACCCAGACCATGGTATAATTAGGTTTATAAAGCGTTTCCTCACTGTATTGCGGTTTCAATGTTTTACAAATCTTTTTTCAGCAATTTTTCATGTTTTGCTTTTAAAAACAGAGTTGCGATATGCGTCCTTGTTGGCTGTAGACCTTGTCAATCAATCTCCTTGAAGCTGCGCAAATACATACAGCTCCCCAAATCTATATGAACCATTGATCGCGATCAGATCTGTGTTTTCATTCTGCAATTCTGGACTTATTTTTCTATGAAAGTTTGAACTTGGAGAGTTTAAACAAGAGACAAAAGTGTGAAAACTGTCATGTCCATCTGAGAAAAGTGGATCTGGTTTGTAGTGAGGAGCTTTTGACCCTTAAAACATCTGGAAATGTACTTTACAGGTTTGACCTATCAGGGGTTATTGATATATTGATATATTATCAATATTATATATTGATATATAATATTGATAACACATTTGTTTTTTTTTTCTTTATATTTGTTTTAATTGCTTCAAATCAACCAATTCCCCTTCCAATATATTTTCTCTGCTTGGTGTTTTACTTTAATCTTCTGATTTTATGGTTTATTTCCTATAACCATCCTAAAGATGACCACTGCTGAATTTGAATCGCCGTCACTGTGAAGGTGGTGCAATCATTTCGCTCTAAAAGCGTAGAAAGAGGCACGACTTAAAAAAAAAACCCCAAAGCAAATGATTACATTCACAACAAAACAAGATGATTCAACGGCAGGAAGGTTTTGTTAAAAACTCAAACTTTGATCTTGGAGGAGTAAAAGTGCCTTTCAGTCAACATACTGGGTAATGGATGATCATATCTACAGAATTCTTTTCTGCTCCTAGAGAACAAAGCCTGTTCCTGTGTTGGGAGCAGCTTTTCTGATTAACTTGTTCCTGTTCTCATCCCATATCCCAGATGAAAAACTTCATCTCATCCTGCTGACCTTAAATGATCCCGACTTCCTAAACAGCTCTGCGGTTTTCTAACAGTTTGTTTCCGCCCCCCGGCTTTGAAAATCTGATGGGAAGGATTCTGAGCTTTTGTTTTAAGCTCTCCATGACATTTCAAACTCCTCCATGGATAGTCTGATGTTAGTTTTACCAGCAGAACATACAGTCTCTGCTCGTGCACGGACTTCCCTCAGCCGAGTCCTCCAGCTGACTCGCTGGCCACCGGCAGTCATTTTGCTGACAGGACAATCAACGCAACTTGGACAGTTTTACAAATGTTGTGTTTTGTGTACTGAAATCCTACAAAGACTGTACATTTAGAGCAGTCTTTGTCCTTATCTGCTCAACTGGAACTCATCAGCAGCAGACGGATGGATCCTCACATCCTCTGAGATATGACTGCTTTCAGCAGTACTGTGTTTTAATTAGCTGCTGCAGCAGAAGACTGGAATAAAGACATTTCCTTCTCTGCAGGCACACGGCTTTGCCCAGAGAGCCCCAGAGGCTTCCATGGCATTAGTGACACCTAGGACAGCCTCCACTCCTTCTGCCTGTGACTCACAGGATGCTGACAAAGGCAGGAAGTTACCAAGAACTCGAAATAGAGGGGATGAGAGGACCAGTCAGACATGAAGCTCCCGCTTATTTGTGTGGTTTCCATGACAACTGACTGGATCCTGAATTTAGACTCACAGCTGGGAAGTAAGAGCAGCAGCTTTTAGTAATCTAGCAGAGCGACCAGACTACTGATGAGGGGTTTCTAATCCTCCAGCTGAAGTGAAAAAAACACAAAAACAGTCTTTAATATTTCTTTAGGAAATGTTTTAATTAAGTTGATAAAAAATCTAAATGAAATATTTTTAGAGCATGCCTTGCGGGCGCTTTGAGTCGTCCTGGCGGTCGACCGTGTGCTGCCTTAGTGACCCCTGCTCTATTGGTGATTCCCATTCAGTTTGTAAAAATGTTAATCGTACAGTGTAGGAGCAAAAATATTAATATAAAAATAAAAAGCCTATCTTTAAGTTTTATAACATAAGATTTTTAAAATATTGTTGATATAATTTGCTTTCACTGAACTTCTTTTAAAAAAAAAAGGAAAGCGAATGAATGAGAATGGTAGGATAAGCAGAGAAGTGATCTAACCGGTTGGAAAGTTGTGCAGCAAAATTATGAGACATCAAACTAAACTTTCAAAGAATGAATTCTTCAGACTTCAGAGGGTGGAGGAGTAGCTGCACCTCTCACAGGCGTCGTTTCCTTGGATGTTTCTACATATTCATGACTAAAACATCAAACACAGACTGGTCCTGACCTTAAACTATAATCCTTTAGGCTGCATCTGAGATCAGTCTTCAAAAATGGAATCCACCAACGCCAAAACTTTCATGATGCATTAAGCTGTGGTGGCTTAGTCATCGTCCAGGTCATAGCCTGCCCCCTCTGCGCATGAAAACAGGCTTTAGTGGGAACCAGCACAGCGTCATGCTAGAGCTTGGGTGGTTTTGGGGTGGGGGGGCAATTATATTTGAAGACACACTAAATCCCACATCACCTAAACTTTTGGTGAATCTGCTACAACAAGGTTTGACTTTATCATCCTGTAACCCTTGTGCTATCCTAGGCACTTTTACGTTGGGAGTTGGGTCATCTAGACCCACTAGACAGTCGTCTGAACCTTTTGTCTTCAATGTTTTGTGATCTTCACTGGTGTCCATGGATTACATGAAATCTTTCCACCTTTATCCACCTTTGTCATGGTGGGGAGAACACGTCAATGTAAGGGTGGGGTCATCTAAGATAGCACAAGGGTTAAAATAAATGTGTTATGAAATATACTTACAATTATGCAGCTTATGAAGTTGCAAATGTGGATTCCGGATGATTTTGGGAGCAAAACTGGCTCAGCAAAGGGATCGTTTCTGACATTCTGTTCTGCCAGGCCTGGAAACCTTCAAACACTCCCTGTGTGTGTGTGTGTGTGTGTGTGTGTGTGTGGGTGTGTGTGTGTGTGTGTGTGTGTGTGTGTGTGCAGTGTGTATTATTAGAACATGTGGCAGCACTTACCACAGTCTTTACATTTGAGGCATTTCCCTCCCTGCCTTTCCCACCACACTCTGCTTGCAGAGGCTGCAGGATTTCCTTTCACGTCCACTAAAGTTTCTCTCTCAAAGTGTTTTCAGTGTTTAGAAAAATGCAGTGGCACCACAATTTTAGGACACTTGCATTAAAATGGAATCTTTCTTGGTCACATGGCCTCGACTCCCACTGCCGCGTCTAAGTTCCACAAATGGATCTGAAGACATTCAGAAACTCAAACACCTAATCCAGGAAGCAGCAGGTCCTGAGTGCAACTTCAGTTTCTTTAGTTGACTTTTACTCTATCCTTTTTTCCCCCTGCACAATGAGCTTTAAATCAGGAAAAAGGATCATTGAAAGTCCTGCACACCATTTCTGTCCTACTGAGACATCTGGGGACGCTTTATGAATTTGTATTAAATGCATAGAGTTGCTAGAGTTCAGAGTTTTCTTGGTCTCTAGAAGGTTTTATGATAAGAACGCCTCAGAGGGTTGAAATGTACCGGTGCTGCGGGTTTTTGGGTTCTCCGGGCTGTAGAGTGTCATGGAGAGGAGGGGTTGCATCTTCAGGGGACCACCGGTGTGTCTGTTCCCTTGAGGCTCCTCATAAAAATGGGACGTGCCATCGTTGCGTGTGTGGTGAGTGCATCAAAATGTGTTTGTAAAGACAACGTAAGTTGCACGGTTTACGATGAAATCGATTCATGATTACGATGAGTACACAGAAAGTGTTCTGTCTGTGAGGTAAAACCTTCCACACTGGCTTCCTGCTGCGCTGGCGTGAGGACCAGATGCTGATTAGCAGAGAACTTTGCAAAACATGCTGTTAAAGTGATGCAAACCAGAAGCTCCATGTTGTACTGGAAAGGTCATAACAAAGAGCACTTAAGTGGATTCAAATCCTCCTCTGTAAATGTTTTATCTGTGGTTTTCAATTATCAGGGCCAGCTGACGCTTCCGTGTTCTTCTGCAGAACTGCTTTGCATGAAGCTTCAGCGTTTCAACCACAGAATAAGCTGCAGTAGTTCATAATAGCTCCAGACGCTGTGACGTGCAGGAAGAATGTCTACAGCAGGAGAAGCAGGTCAGCTCTGTATGGCAGATCATCACCTTAGAGCCTCAAACACACAGCAAGCTCAACTTAAAGTGAGTCCATCTACTTCCTCTGGGCCTCGGTTGAAAACCAGCTGACGTCTGGCTCATGGACTGAAGTCAGAATCTCACTGGCCCCCCCGTCAAATGCTAACACCCCCGGAGGTGTTCTCCATTTCCCCCTGCCTTTCATGTCACTGGAACGACATCAGAAAGAGGTCAGCAGCACTGAAACTGTTCTCCCAAAGACAGCAGCTCTGTTTGAAGCCCCTCCCTATAAGAAGACCACCACTGCAAACATCACTCCGGAGAGGAGAGCATCCCAGAACACAAACCCTCACAGAACAGTCCTGCCGCTCTGCAGAACCTATGTCCTAGAAAACTGCAGTTTTTTTATTTTGCTTCAAAATGACAATCATAATTAAAGGACCATTGGGTACGCTTTGAAAATAGATGACTTTACAGTAACGCATGAAATCTGTGACAAAAAACAATGGCTCCTATTACTGTAACAACAGCCGACAAGATTTAAGTTCCCATCTACCTCGTACCCCCAGACCAGGCATCCTAATGATCAGAAGGGCAGACCTGAGGCTGAAGATAAGATAAGAAGAGCTAAATCTTTATTGTCGTTGCACAGTGATCCTTTGTACAAAGTACCATAAAATTGGAAAACTGTCCCACATCAGTGCAATTAGAGGAAAAACAACTAAAACAAAATGTTACAAATGACCTGGTGTAAATGTTTTTTGTGAATTAAGATTATTGCCCGGTTTTAAAAGTACCTCTGCAGTACCTTTTTGTGTGCTGTGGAGCACCTGAATAACCAGATGCAATATGCATATGAAATATGATATTTAACATGAGTGTCTTCTGAGTCTATGAGCCAACATCTTGCTGCGTGACTGCTCTGACTTTTGTTGTGTTGATCCCTGATGTGTCTGACGATTTATTCTTAAAAAAATAAAGCGGGCATCTAGCCGCTTAAAATCCAAAGGTGATTAAAACTCGACTTTTTCCACATCAGCTTGTGAGAGCTTGTTCCCCAAGGAAGACCTGAACATACGGATTGTTATCTTTATGCTTTTGACTCTCAGGTTAGACACATTTAGTCATCTATGGGGGGGTTCCTCCTGAGGAGAGCCGTTCAAACAAACCAGTCCTTCAAAGTGTTTGGTTGCTGGTCCAGATCAATTGGAAAGCGTTTTCGTTTCGTAAATACCAAAGACAGGAAGGTGAGACAAAAGCCTTTCAATAACCTTGGAGCTCCTCCAGCACATCAAAACAATGACACATGAGTCACGTCTGAACAAGAAAAGATGTATCAAAAATAGGTTCACGCCCTCCTGAAACCGGCTTCTGTAAAGGTTGTAAAAGTGTCTCCTAAACAAGAGCATCTCCCAAACCCGGATGGTTCGCTCCCTCCAGAAAGCTCTGTGAGGAGGAGAAAAGCATGCCTGAACACTAACACCTGAGGTCAGAGGCTGACACATCCATTCAAACATTTATTTTAAACTCCACCAACCAGTTCCACAACAGTTGGGAGGCCCTGGATTTCTTCCACCCACCACCAGTATGTGACATAAGAAATATATGAAAAGCATGAAAGCCTAGATCAGAAAGCGAAACTGCAGCAGATATTTATCAACTTGATTCTTTTCCCATAACTCACTTTCCTTTTTACTCCCTCAACTTGCTTAGGATTTCATGCTTCAAGCAGTGAGATCATTTTCTCTGTAAACAACCAAACTATGCTTTGACACATCAGGAAACTCAGATGGGACACCGACCGACGGCCTCCTGAGCAAAACAGAAAGCAACGAGGCGGAGTATGAGCTCACAGACTGGGATGAGCAAAATACTCGACATGTTTCCCACAGTGACAACTCACTCAGTAACCCGAGCCACATGAGAACATGGGAACATAAGTCCACGTCATTTCTGCCGCAGCCTTCATTCACTGCTCACTCAGGTGGCATTTAAAGGCTTCGCAGTATAAACTCACACACCCACGTCCAAAACCCGGCTAAAGAAGAGGAGGGCGGAGGTAGCACACCTGACGGTGTTTGTGCGTCTTTGTGTCGTACCGTTGTTGCTGTGCCTGACACAGTCCCGCAGCACGGCGAGCCACTTCTTCTGCTCCTTCTCCGTCACCACGCAGAAGTAGTAGTGGCGAGCGTAGGGGTGCCACAGGATGAGGGGCAACTTGTTGTCCAACTTGATGAACGGACGGTTTCCCACTTTGGCCTTTATATCTGCAACATGTGACACAGACTGTGAGGAACATGTAAAAGAATCACAGGACCAGGAGCGTCTTCCACCCAAAAACACGGAGGAAATCTCGCCTTATCATTTCAGTCGACCTGGAATTGTTTGTGTGAAATCTGAAACTAAACACCCTCTCCCCCCCACAGCCCCCTGTGGCCTATTAGCTACCCCAGTCTTTGCTGAGGCCTCACTTCACAGTAACAGGCAGTTCAATGTAGCTTCAACTCTCCATTATAAAAGAAAAGAGGAAATGTTGCATTTCTCTCCAAAATAAAAGCCTCCATTTAAGGCAGTAGAATCATCACTACTATCATGTATTCTGCATATTTTAGGCTGGGTGTAATGGATTCTTTCTTCTATGTGAAAATTCTTTTGCAGTTTTTCCACAGTGGCCAGTGTTTACTTTGCTCCACTAACATTGTTCAAAACTTGACATCTTGTCACATTAAGAGTGGCTTTTACCCTGTTATGAGCACGAAGAGGGTTCCATCTTAAAGATGGAGTGACTGTTATAAGATGGCCACACGATAGTGCCAGGCGGAAAAGAAACTCCATACTACTACAATTGTCTAGGTAAACATCTTATGTTAAACACGTTTGACAACTCTCACTGAGCCATGTCTCAAGATGTACCTGATCAGATGAGACTGAGTCTCGAAAGTTTAATGTGTGGCGTTACAGGTCAGAGTTTTAAAGTTTGTGAGTTTTAAATAAATCTGGATTGACTTGCTTTTACACACACCGCTTTCGGTAAAGACCATTGACTGTTTCTGAGAACTGGACCAAGTAAGAATGTCATCATCCACAGAAAATGGTCCAATCTGTCAGCATTTTTGTTTGGGATGTGGAGCCGCCATGTTGGAACCCGACGATGTCAGGGAGCAGTGATTGGTCCAAGTCCATCGGAGTCAACATTTTGGTCTTTGTGATGCATGTGTGATGTACGCAATTCCTAAATGTTTCTTGCGTTCGTCATTCGTTGATGTGCGCAGATGTCCATCGAGGGTTTCGGCCAAGGGGTCTTTACGTGAGTTCTGTTTTGTTCCGAATTCTTGGGCCGTTGAGAATTTCCCAGTTTTTGCCTATTTGATGCAGTTTATATGCAACTATTACATTAATCTAACCCAATTGTGCGTGCTTTTTGCGAGATGCAGACGCAAATTTGTGGCTTTCAACAACCGTTTTGACATGTGTCTACGTATGACTTTTCATGCATGTACCACCAATGTATGATGTTTATATTGCGTAGACAGCACACAAATCACGTTAAAATTGCTTAATTGAAGCACAAATCACTGATGAATTCCATGAAATGTACTTTCTCTGTGGTTAGTTCATGACACGCCTGTGAACATTTTACGAAAAGGATTTAAAACGAGACGTATTTTCCCAATTTTCATCCATGCAAAATGCACAAAATGTAGGTAGTGGATGTGTGACACAGCCTTAATCGCAAGTGAGATTGCTTGAAGGCCCCGCCCACTTGAAAGCGGGCTACAAGAAATCTGTCAATCAAACGTTTCCAATGTCAAACGTGAGACCACCTACTGTTATTAAGGCATCTGACTGGTCAGTTTATAAATTGAATAACTTGCATTACAAAAAAAAATAACATGAAAAAAAATGATTGCAAGCACGTTTGGAGGCACTATTGTCTGAAATAAATATAGATGGAAATAAAAGCAGAAAATATTAGCTTGTCCTGTGAGTCCTCTGACCCGCACCTAATCTGCTGTGGCAGATACTTTTAGTGGTGGAGTTGCTGGACGAAAAGAAAAACAGATTTTGAGGCGTCATTGTCACTGCGGCATATTTAAACTTAAACGCATTAAGTACGTGACTGTATACATGTGAAATGGTAGATTAAAAGTAGACCAGCAGTTGAGGAATGAAGATATACAAGTTTAAAAAACTATAAACTGAATCATAACACTAAGAATTGAATTAAGAACTAAGAATAAGAATTGGCTACATAGTTTTCCTGCATCGTCCACTGCAGCTGACATCCTGATCAGTTTGAGGTTCTGTTTATTTTCTAGCTTCAGCCAATGAACTTCTAAATGTTCTTTATTTGACTTGTAATCTGAATCTGTTAGCTGCTTTATTTGCATTTCACTTGGCAGCACAGCTCCACCCAAGCTCCCACTCTGTGCTGTTTGAGATGCTGTATTATGGCAGAGCATGCAGACAAATAGAGACAAGCCTGGAAACAGGAAATGAACTACGACAATAAATGACAAAAATCGTTGTCTTTGTTCATAGTTGATTATTCTCGACTAACACCAACTTTGACTGATGTTGGCATGTTTTGTCACAGGTTTTCATGTTCTCAGCTTGTATGAATCACTTTCTGTCCAACCTGGGAGGCTGTTGTGGATCACATCCATGTACTCCTCCATCGAACACAGGACCCTGTACCCGGCACAGTTGATGGTAACCCTCGACTGGAGACCCCGGTCGTGAGCCTGTTTAACGATCCCCAAAGAGACAGAATCAAACAAGGTTTAATATGTCCGATGACGGCTGAAATCCAATATTTTAACCAACCTGTAACGGAGTGGCCAGGGAAGAAACCCAGAAGCAGGAAGGACATGACACAAATCCTCAGTTAGAGCAGGATTTAATACAGGACCAAACTAGAGAAGGTACGAAGACGCTCAGGCACCAAACACAGAACAAGCCACACCTTAAATACAGGCATAATCACTAACTCAGTGCAGCTGTGACTCACACAGGAGGACTCAGGAAGGGGGAGGACATTCAGGAGAAAATCAGACTGCCAGACAAAACAACAAACAGACATTTTCATGACATAACCCCACCCTCTAAGTCCGGCTACCAGACGGACGTCGAGGTTGGTCAGGATGGTCCCGATGGAAACGGGCGACAAGGTCCCGGGCAAGGACGTGACGATCCGGGACCCATTGACGATCCGCAGGACCGTAACCCTCCCAGTCGACAAGGTATTGTATGCCCCGACCCACTCGCCTGGAAGCAAGTAGGGCTTTGATCGCATAGACTGGACCACCACCCACGAAACGAGGAGCTGGAGGGGGCACTGGAGCAGGTTGAAGAGGCGAGTCTCTAGCTGGCTTCAACTTGCTGACATGGAATACTGGGTGGATTCGCAGAGAGCGAGGCAATTCCAGTCTAACAGCCACAGGATTTATTATTTGGGTGATAGAGTATGGCCCGATGTAGCGGGGAAGCAGCTTCTTGGTTCCTCCCTTCAAAGGAACATCCGCTGAGGAAAGCCACACTTTGTCTCCCACCTTATAGGCTGGAGCAGCAGACCTCCGACGGTTTGCGACAACCGCGAGCCTCTCCTGGTTCCGTAAAAGCTCGAGTCGGTACTTGCTCCAAGTACGACGACAGCGTCTCACGAATGCAGCCGGTCCCGAAGAAGAGGCTACTTGTTCCTGGTGAGGGAAAAGAGGTGGTTGATACCCGTAGGCTGCTTGAAAAGGCGAGTACCCGGAGGAATTGCTCAGGGAGTTGTGGGAATACTCAGCCCAGGGAAGCTGAGATGACCAAGTCCTGGGATTCTTGAGACACATAGCTCGTAAGGTCGTCTCTAGGTCTTGATTATACCGCTCTACCTGGCCATTGGTCTGGGGGTGGAATCCAGAGCTTAGGCTGACCTTGATCCCCAGGAGATTGCAGAACTCCTTCCAAAACGCTGCTATGAACTGTGGACCACGATCAGAGGTAATGTTAAGTGGAAGTCCATGCAACCGAAACACATGCTGGGAAACGATTACGGCTAGTTCCTTGGCTGATGGTAGTTTCTGCAAGGGTATAGCATGTGCCAGTTTAGAGAATCTGTCAATGATGGTGAGTATAACAGTTTTACCTCTAGAGTTGGGTAGACCAGTTATGAAGTCCATAGCCACATGGGACCAAGGTCTGGAAGGCACAGGCAGAGGGTGCAACAAACCAGCAGGTGGAGTCCTCGGTGTTTTGACGCTGGCACACACAGGACAAGCAGCTACAAAAGCCCTTATGTCAGAGGACATAGTGGGCCACCAAAAGCGTTGCGCCACTAGGAAACTGGTCCTGGTCACTCCAGGATGACATGCCAGACGAGAGGAGTGACCCCACTTCAAAACCAGTGAGCGCAGAGTGGAAGGAACAAACAAACGTCCAGCCGGACATCCTGCTGGAATCGTGGCTGGATCAGAAACCGAAGCCTTCACTCTGCGTTCCAGAGACCAACGAGTGGATCCTAACACAAGATGGGGAGGAACAATAGTTGTGGTCGCTGCTGGAGCCTCAGACTCTTCCTCCTGCTGCTGGAACTGGCGTGACAGAGCGTCAGGCTTGGTATTCTTGCTCCCAGGACGATAGGACAGCGTGAAGTTAAACCTATCAAAAAAGAGGGCCCACCTTGCCTGGCGAGGATTTAGACGTTTAGCAGTCCGAATGTACTCCAAATTCTTATGGTCAGTCCAGACCAAGAACGGCTGCTCAGCCCCCTCCAACCAATGACGCCATTCCTCTAGAGCCAGTTTTACTGCCAGCAGTTCTCTGTTCCCAATATCGTAGTTTCTCTCTGCAGGAGTGAGCTTGCAGGAGAAATACGCACAGGGATGGACTTTATTATCGGACGCCCTCTGAGATAAAACAGCCCCCACCCCAGACTCAGACGCATCCACCTCCACAATGAATTGTTTAGAGGGATCAGGCTGAGTCAGAATGGGGGCTGCAGAGAAACGTCTCTTAAGCTCGGTAAACGCTTTATTGGCCCCCTCGTTCCAGACAAAACGTACCTTAGCAGATGTGAGTTTATGGAGGGGTGCAGCAACGCCACTGAAGCCTCTGATAAAGCGCCTGTAGAAATTGGAAAACCCAAGGAAGCGCTGGAGCTGTTTACGACCTGAGGGAACAGGCCACTCCAGAACAGCTTTGACCTTGGTGCAGTCCATCAGCACACTCCCTGGCGAAACCACATGACCAAGGAACCGTGTTTGCTTGGTGTGGAATTCGCACTTCTCGGCTTTACAGAACAGCTGGTTCTCGAGAAGGCGCTGGAGAACGGCTCTGACGTGCTGCACGTGGGTCTCAAGATCTGGAGAATAAATCAGAATATCATCAAGATAGATGAACACAAATTTGTTGATCATGTCTCTTAGAACATCATTGACCAAACATTGAAAAACTGCTGGTGCGTTGGTGAGTCCAAAAGGCATGACTAGGTACTCGAAATGACCACTGGGAGTGTTAAAAGCTGTTTTCCACTCATCCCCCTCTCGTATGCGAACCAGATGGTATGCATTTCTGAGGTCCAGTTTTGTGAAGACTTGGGAGCCACTCAACAGATCAAACGCGGTCTGTAAAAGAGGGAGAGGATAAGTGTTCCGGGTGGTGATGCTATTTAAACCCCTGTAGTCGATGCAAGGCCGCAGGCCTCCATCTCGCTTGGCCACAAAGAAGAACCCGGCTCCAGCTGGAGAGGAGGAGGGTCGAATGATTCCAGCCTGCAAACTCTCCTGCAGATACTCCTCCATAGCCCTCCGTTCAGGTGGAGACAGAGGATAGATGTGTCCTTTAGGTGGATGTGTTCCTGGTAGAAGGTCGATAGAACAATCGTATGGACGATGGGGAGGCAAAGACTTAGCTCGGACTTTACAGAATACTGCATTCAGGTCATGATATACAGAGGGTATAATACTAAGATCTGGTGGATCAGGAGCATGTTGACTACTAACAGAAGAACGCACAGTAGCAGCAGAAAGACAGTTCAACAAACAAAAAGAACTCCACGACAATACCCGCCCAGAAGACCAGTCAATATGAGGGGCATGTTTGCATAACCAGGGAAAACCTAAAATAACAGTGGGTTTTAAGTTCTCTACAACATAGAACCTCATAAGTTCAGTGTGGTTTCCAGACACAGACACTTTAATGTTCACAGTGCGTGAAGTGACCCTGTGAATGACTGAACCATTCAATGCATGAATTTCCAAGGCTGGAGATAAAGTCTCAACAGGAATCATGAGTGTTCTCACCACCTCCTGAGAAATTAAGTCTCCATCAGAACCGGAGTCAATTAATGTCTCAAAATCCTCCTGTACTCCAGCGTGTTCAACCAAAACCTTGGTATGTGGCCTTGAAGGTGGTGAAAAAGAGGAGATACAGCTCACCAGTTCTGCCTTTTCTCTGGAGTTCTTCGAACAGCTTTGCAGGAAGTGTCCGGGAGCCCCGCAATACAGACACAGCTGCTCCCTTATACGCCTCTGGCGCTCTGCCGGAGTCAGTCGACCAGACCTCAGCAGTATAGGCTTGGGGGGAAAAGTAAACACCTGATGTGGAGCACCAGAGCAGTAACGAAGTGGCGAGTCACCCAGGCGATGCGGAGAACAGGAGCCTGAAATGCTACGTTGCTCCAGGCCCCGCTCTCTTATCCTCCGATCAATGCGCACAGCCAGGTTGATCAGCTCCTCCAGGTCCTCTGGAACCTCCCTCGCTGCCAACTCGTCCTTGAGCGCGCTGGAGAGACCCCGAAGGAAAACATCCACCAGCGCATCGTCCGACCAGCGGGTGCTGGCAGCTAGAATCCGAAACTCCACAGCGTAATCTGAGACGCTGCCGGCTCCTTGCTGGAGACGGAGGAGCTCAGAAGCGGCAGCTCGGTGAGGTGTGGTCGGGTTGAACACCGTGAGGAGTTGGGTAGAGAAACCTTGAAACGTGCGAAACAGGTCAGTTGCACGGTCCCACTCTGCCAACCCCCATCGCTTGGCTCGTCCAGTAAGAAAACTCAGAGCGAAAGCCACCTTGCTCTGCTCGGAGGGGAATTCACTTGGGTTGAAGTCAAACTGGAGGCGACAGGAAGTGAGGAACGGCCGGCAGTCCTCAGCTGTCCCATCAAAAGGCTCTGGTGAGCCCAACCGGATCATCCGAGATGGAAAAGGAGACTGAATATGGGGAGCCTGCTCCAAATGTGACAGCCGGTCATGAAGCTGCTGAATGCTGGAAACGCAGTCACTCAAATCACAGGGAAGGACAGACATCTCCTCAGCGGCAGGCCGTGGTGAGTCTCACAATTGTGGTCCTTCTGCTGGGTTTGACATGGCCTGAGCGTAATGTAACGGAGTGGCCAGGGAAGAAACCCAGAAGCAGGAAGGACATGACACAAATCCTCAGTTAGAGCAGGATTTAATACAGGACCAAACTAGAGAAGGTACGAAGACGCTCAGGCACCAAACACAGAACAAGCCACACCTTAAATACAGGCATAATCACTAA
Source organism: Oryzias latipes (assembly GCF_053564925.1). Classification (NCBI taxonomy): domain Eukaryota; kingdom Metazoa; phylum Chordata; class Actinopteri; order Beloniformes; family Adrianichthyidae; genus Oryzias; species Oryzias latipes. The sequence goes on from NC_136248.1 coordinate 4,532,251, forward strand.
CTCAGTGCAGCTGTGACTCACACAGGAGGACTCAGGAAGGGGGAGGACATTCAGGAGAAAATCAGACTGCCAGACAAAACAACAAACAGACATTTTCATGACACAACCAAAGACTCCAATTTCTTAAGAGTGCACTATACTCTGAAGGAGCATGAAGCAGTCTGAAAGCTGTTCCCTCAGCCAGTGTCTTCTTCTCACTCCCTTTTGGACTGGTGTTTATATAATTTTTTTTTTTTTTTTTTTTTTGTATAATTTACTTGTCCTTTTCTTGTTTTTGCAAGTTTTGTCTCGTTCTTGTCTTATTCTGTTATTTTACATTTGTTTCACTAGTCCAAAATAAAAAAGACTACTACTACTACTACTAGTGTCTGCAGCTATCACAGTCTGTGTGACTTCACGTCTGATGGAAAAACAGAAGTAAAATGCTGCTCTGGAGCTTTTAGCACAGTGAAGCAGTTCATGTTTCTGCTCCTCCACAGCAGAATCTGCACCGTAGTGGACCTTAGTGAGGTCAGAGGGCATGAGGCCAGCACACCTCACATTTGAGCACTAAGCATCTTGTTCTGAATTCAAACCTGTCTCCAAAAATGATTCAATAATAATTACAATTCCAATAAGAAATAAAACAAAAGCCAAAGGGGCCAGCCTCGTTGCCCCTCCATTTCCTCCTTTTAACTTTTTTAATTTTTTCAAAGTAGCAGCTTTTCTGTTGGTTTTAGCTCCATAGCAACCAGTTTATGCTTTGATCACCTGGGAGTGACAAACAGGTTTATGTTAGAAGAATTGGCAAAAGTAAAGTTTAGGATTTCCTTGGCAGCATAGGTTATTTTGTAAACCACTCCCACATTCCTAATATTTTCATATCATATGTTATATCTTCTTTTTATTTATTTTATTTTATGTTTTAAATGTTTAATTTTTATTGTAAATGTAATTTATCGCTTTCTCTAAGCCAGGACTCACTTGAAAAATAGATTCTTAATCTCAATGGGACATTTCCTGGGTAAATAAAGGTTAAATAAAAAGAAACAAATAAAATTACTCTCTCATTCAGCTTGAACCACGGACTCACGTATTACATTTTCCCAATATTCCAGTGAAAAATGTGTGAGCAACAGGGGAACGGCACATTTACAAGCATGCCACACTAACATTGTTTAAAAAAAAGATTTTCAACCCAAATTCTTTCCCAAGTGACTTCCAAATGAAGCTTATATATATTCTTCATTTATTGGCTAATCTTTAATGTACAGATAATTGAGTAGAGTTCAAATGATTTGATGATGTCACACCTGGTGAAAATGTCAACAGTAGAAAAGCAGTCCTTCAATGAGCTAACGCTAACCAGTGGCTCTTCTGACACACGTAACGTTCACTTACCGCCTGGCTGTCATACAGGCTGAGAGTGTAGCTGTTAGTCACAGACACAAAGCGGCCCCTCCATTTCCGAGTCTCCTCCAAGTACTGATAGAGACTCCCAGAGAAGATGCAGTGGCCTGCCAGAGGGTCCTGCAAGATGAGAAATCGCATTTAAAACCTGAACATGGATGTGAGGCTAAGATTCAGTCAACAATGGGAGATTGTTTAGCAGCACAAATGTGGAGAATAGATGACACATGTGGGTGTGAGAATGACAAGTTTCAGGAAGAAACTTCCCTGAGTTGTGCAAGAAGCTTAAATCTTAAGAGGAGTTTCCAAACATTCAGAGTCAGAGAGGAGAGTTGACTCAAGGATACACACCACCCACTCTGTTTCCAGGTTTCCTGTCTGGGATAAAATACACCCCCCCTTTAAAGGAAAGAAACAGGCACAGGACAAACATCACAGTGCTGACACAGCAGGGCCGGATATAGGCATGGGCACGGAGTGCAATGTCGTCCCCCCCCCCACCCAAACAATGCATTGTCAACCCCAACGTGACGGCCTGCGAAAATACACAATTGACTAAAGAATTAAAAATGACAAAACAACCTCAAAAACAAACAAAAAAACACCAAAAAACAGTAACAAAAGCGCAAAGGTATTGTCATTCATCATAAAACGTATTCAACATATCAAATAGATCAAAGGAGAAGATACATTTGCGGATAGATGAACTGATATGTGGCAGATCCACCTGATTGGCAGTGTATCAGGTGGTTAACCCCCCCCCCCACCACCACCACCACCACCACACACACACACACACACACACACTCAACTGTTGTTGTGTCCTGGCACTTTGAGCGTCAGGAAAAGTCTTGGAAAGATGTAGCAACGCAGCTTTTCCAGATTTTCTTTATTTTAGCGTCACCTTAACACAAATGAGTGACAGCGTTTTCAGCAAAGGTGCATTTGGTGAAGCTTCGGCCCAAATGAGGAAGATCTACCTCAGTTACAGGTACACTGGCTTGTTTGGTCACTCTACATGCTGTTGTCAATTAAGGCACTTTGACATTCAGATGATTCCCTGGGCAGAAATCGCATCGCGTCAGCACCATGGTCAGCACCCGCCGCAGGCCCCAGCGATGCTTTGTTTTAATTTAACAATCAGATTCCTCTGGTCCACACCAGTTTTGATCCGTGAGACGGGCCAGGCAGCCTTCCCCAGACACCGTCCCACGAAAGACCTGACCCCCTTCCCGGACGAGTCAGACAGGGGGAGCAGGAGACCCCACACTCTGTATAGACTGCTGGAGGGGGCGAAAGATCGGCTACGTCACACAATACTCCAATCGTGCATGAACTGTGTGTGATCATTGCGGCGTGTATATGCAACTTATTAGTGATTTGTTCGTCAGTTACATAATTTGACGTGATATGTGCGCTGAATACGCAATATGAAAATTATACATCGGTGGTGCATGCGTGAAAAGTCTGTTAGACATACGTAGACATGCGTGGAATGATTTGCATCTCACAAAAATCACGCATTACTGCAAATGATTCACGTAATAATTACATATAAACTATGTAAACTATGCATGAACTGCATCGGTCTCAACCTACCAAAGATTTTATAACAGAAAAAAAACAAATTCAAGTAAAGACCCGTCGAACTAAACTCTCGATGAACATCTGCGCACATTAACGACTGACAAGCGCAAGAAACACTAACGAATCATGTATCGCGAAAGACCAAAATTTCATCTGTGGATAAAGTGCAACTGTGTGACATGAGCTATAGGCCTTCATGTTGAATTAGTAGCTAAACAGCCCGCCCTTCTTCTCAGCCAATCTCTCTGCATTCTAGACGGTTCGCTTGCCTTCTACCACCACGTTCTCCACCTGGAGCAATGCTTTGGAATAGTCTGTCCTCTAACCTTGACTCCAGGGTTTATATATCCATGTTCCTAGTTCATTCCAAGCACGCATGACGCCATCGGCCCAGAGCCTAACCGCCAAAGATTGTGGACTTCTTTCATGCACATTTTTCTGTATCACACATAAATCTTTACTCACATTTCTAATATGTACAGTACAGACCAAAAGTTTGGACACACCTTCTCACTCAAATGAATGGGAATGTGTGTCCAGACTTTTGGTCTGTATTGTATTTACCACGCTGTCTAGGGCTGGTGTTTAAACATTACTATTGGTATTTCAGTCCACGGATTATTTGGAACTGTAAGTTTCCTTAACATAAGCACAAAAAAAAGACGACCAAAGGAAAGTACTTTTTTTTAAATTAGAATATATATATATACATATTTGCATACTGTGTTATATCAGTCTTTATTAAAGAGAGGACATGAGTGGTTTTTAGTTACGTTTTCTAATATAAATAAAGAAATGGTAAAATTTAAAAACTGCAAAAATTGAATGTATTTTCATCACCTTGAACCAGAAGTTCTTGCTTCTACAATTTGCAGCAACATACCAACAGTAATGATGAGCACGCCAATAATTTAGTCATATGTTAAAACATGTCTGAGTGTTGGTTCAAAGCCATTGTAATGATCCATCCAAACACCAATGGGAAGTGCTGAGAACTAAGTTACCCAGGCCCAGGTTGGTCACCATGGTTACAAGCCAAAACATCTGGGTTTAGAGATATTAAATTGAGTTTTTTGTTTGAATTTCTTGCAATCTTTTTCCTGACAAACAAAATGTAACAGAGAAAAATTCATGCTTTTTTTATGTCTGCTTTAAAATTGAAAATCAAATAAATCATTTCCTTTTTCGTTTTAATTTTGAAAGGAAATTTGAAATACCAAAAAGTACTATTGTATGGCCACTTGGCAGTATTTTGTTTATAGTACTATTGAACTATATTATGGCTACAATTCTTTTTTTTTTTTAAACCATGTTATCAGATGGGATCTGTGAGTGACAGAAAAGAGACTCTTAAAAGCTTTAAACATAAATCGCTTGTTACACTTTACAATAGAAAGTTTTTTTGTTCAAGACTAACTTCAGAAGCACAAAGCAGCCATTGTGTCTGACGGGTAACAACAAACATAAATTGAAATCCAAATATTAGCAAACAGATTTTGATTTTCCAAAAAATTGTTTTTTCACAGTTTGACCAACACCCGGATCAACGAAAACCTTCATAAACACTGAACACTGTAAAAGTGAGCAAACAGGAGGAACACAGGAATTTTAGAAGTTTAGGCAAAAGAATGAAGGATAAAATGTTAATTCTATTTAGGTGTCAAATATTTGTTTGGTTTCTTATCTCCATAATTAAAACAGACTGTTGTCATTATTGAACGAGATAATGACAGTAAAAATTAAGTAAAAAGTCTGATCACGTTTAAATCCAGTTTTTTAAAAGTACAATACTAAAGTACTATTTCCTTCATGACTTTGCGAATGAAAACTATCAGTATTTTTGCAAAACATGAGGTTTTTTTTAAGTTCCTTTTCCCAATCATAAGTCTGCAATGGCCCTGACTCTAGATCTCAGTTTTCTGTACCACAACCTGCAAACACACCTGGTAAACGTGAATACTAAACCCTCTGCTGCCACAGAAAACATTTGAGCATGTACAATGCGAACTGGACTGAGGGACCCCCCCCCCCCCCCCGCGTTCCAAACAGGAAGTACTCGCTGGCTTTGAGAACCATCCAACCATATATAGAGAAATAAACATCTATTACTCAGTCATTCTATTGGTCAGCAGAACTTCTTGCTTTTTTTAACATGTTCAGGATAATCCTAATTTTTTGTGTGATATTTTTTCTGTAGTTTAAGTAATTTTTATTATAAACTGACCAATCAGTTGCCTGAATAAAAATAGATGGTCTAATGGTGAATGTTCAAAATGTTTGATTGATTCTCCCAAACCCGCTCTTAATTGGAGAGAGTGGTTGCCACAGAACCTCAGACCGATCGGACCTGTCATTGCTTACTGGCGATTTCTGGTTCCAACATGGCGGCATCCGTACCGTGGAAAAATGACAACTGAATTGACTTCAATTGGTTGGAACCCGAAGTAAACCATTTTCTACGGGTGGCATGACACTCACTCGGTCCAGTTCTTGTATACAGTCAATGAGCAGAACATGACCAGACCAGGATTTAAACCTGCTGGGTGCAAATGTTTCTATCCATTCAGTAAACTGCAGGTTTTTTAAAATGGTAAACGGAGAGAGTCAAACACTGTACTCACTTTTCTGTGGAGCAGCTGTGACTGCGTTCCTCCGCCTCCTTCGATCTCAAAGCGAACACTGTTGAAGAGGGCGACGGCGTACTGCTGCTCGTACAATTTTCCAAACTGTTTCATCACATCTCGAGTCTGAGCTGGAGAATGAAACACACACACATATGAGGGATCAGGAGAGGTCTGAGCTTAACACAAGAAACCCCCTGCCCTGAAGAGATTCAGATCAACGTTAACCCCATCATGCCTGAGTTTATTTCAAATTACATAAAAAATATTCTTTAAAGGTGATGCAAGTTAAAGTGAAATCCTGCATTAAATGGTACGTTGTGAATAGTGACATATGAGGTTAAGGTTTCTGAATTTCTTTCATTTGTTCAGCAAGTAGAAACCAGAATTGAGCAGTACAACATTGAACACTTACTTAACTTTGATAGTTACCACATATGGGGCACACTTAACGAGTCATTATCTATGCTTTTTCAAAGTAACCACCAATGTTTAACTAGATGAAAATAGGTAGCAGTTCATTGCTCTGTGCCTTACTTTAAACTTTGCTATCTGCTGTTAATGAAAATGACTGTAATAAAGCATTTAACGACCATGATGCCTCGCTTGTCTTATCAAAGCTCATGAGCCTTTTCTATAATGACTCAACAGGTAAAACTGGTGGTTTTATCTGTTGGTTTTGGTGGTAAAACTCAGAGATATAAATGACTGAGCAGCAGTTCAAGTATTTAAATCGACTAGCATTGGAGTCCTGGCTAATCATTACACTGGTGTTATGTATCAAAGTCTAATTTAATTGATCCTCTTAAACTTTGCAAGAAATGTATGTGGTAGATATACATTTACGATTGCATCAATAAAACCCTAATATAAAACCTTTCTAAACTACTGTCTTGTGTTAGTAAAATGCATTAGTAAATATTCAGATGTAGTTTTCAAGGACATGGTTTCTGTGACAGTGGCACAAGTTTATTAGCTGTTGCTAATAGCTGTCTGTTTACAAGCCTTGCCACTAGCTTACAGCCCCTCACACCCCTGGGGTACATCACCGGTGTAACAGAAACAACGACAATATCTGAGCCATCCAGCCGTCCAGTTTAGATTCAGATTACAGCTCAGACCAGGAAAACAGAGATGTCCATGGATCTGTTTGTGGATGCGTCCGAATCCAAGCAGAGGACTTGTGTATCATCCATGTAACAAATACAATCTTTTTCAAGTTGCATTTTTTCGTCTGCTCCTGATTCACAACAATTTGAATAAATAACTATTTAGAAATGCAAATGTTATATTACTTTTCTTTATGATCTCCTCCATCATCAGAATAAAAATCACAAGAACATTTTTAAAAAAACCTTTTCATCATAGTGGACTAAAAGGTTGAAAGGAATACTTAAAAAACAATGTTCTTCAACATAAAAGTAAAGACTAAAGATGACTGAAGATGCAGATGCAATTAAAGCTCTGTCTTTAGACAGGAAGCCATTTTTGAACATGGTCCACAACTGTGTTCTGTCGTGAAGGAAATATTGAATTTGGAGATTTGAAGATCTTACAGTGATTTCTTATTGGGTTCAAATAAACATTCCAACAGTTTTTTCCGGAGTTGCACACACTCTCAAAGCTGCAGTTTGGCACCCGAAGGAATTCTCAGGGAAAGCAAGATTTCCCAGACTTCTGCCCTGGAGAAAGAGCCCTACCTCAGGCCAACCAGCCTCTTGGCTGGAGTCCAGAGACGGCGCTGGCCGTGATCTGTTTATGGAAGGAAGTGGCCAGGAAGGAGGGAGCCGGGCTGCAGGAAGGGAAAAGAGCTGACAGGACAGGAGGAGACAGAGGCGGGGGGACACTCAGACTTATTAAAGTATCGTCACAGGATGAGAGAGGACAGGCAGAGGATGAAATACAGCAAGCAAGCTCAGAAATGTAGCCATTAAAAGTTTGTTTTAATGCGTTTTAAAGTTCAGGTTTTAGATTCTTTTTCATTCGTGGCTCTAAATCTCCCCCAACTTAAAGTAAATATATGCTTTGAAAAAGAAATCTAACAAAGTGAATTCCTAACCGACAGGTGGTGGTTAATGTTTCCCTCACTTCAAACACAAAGAGGTGGATAGCCCACCCCCCCTACCCATCACCCTGCAGTGACAGGGTCAGTTTGCTCAGAACCACCACCTGCTTTATGACCAAGTTGGTGTTTTCTCGCCACCCTAATCATTTGTTTTCATTAGTGTGGAACAGCTGCAGACACCCCGCCACACACGCACGCACTCACACACACACACGCACACACACACACACACACAACCACCCATCACTGACCACAGTTTCACTGGGCTGCTGCTGCTCTGGTTTTCTAGTCAGAAGAAGCTTCAGGTTTTTGCACAGAAAAGGTGCAGACTAGAATCTGAGCTCAGCTGTGTGATCAGAGGATACTGAAATCCACACAGTAGTGGGGTAACGATTAATCAACATCATCAGTTCATGTTCCTACAATCCAACAGACTGATCTGTTTGAAGTCAGCTATGAATTAAAAATGATTTCAGGATGAAATAAATAGATTATATCGATATTGGAAAATACCTTTTGGATTGAGACACTGTAGATTTATTTTACTGTTATGTGAAAACAGCATCAGACAACATGCATGTGATGACAGCAAAAACGGATCAGTCCATCATTTCAGTCCAACGTGTGGAAACACTTTGAATTTAACAAAGTCATGTGACCATCCAGTGTGCTAGAATGTTCTAAGAATGTTCCCTTTGGATTCTTTGGATGTGGAAAAAAAACACTGGGCTGAACTTTAGGAAACTAAAATGTGAATGGATTTGCATTCAGTCTTGTTTACATGTTTGTTTGGACACATATTTCATTTACACTTGATGATCTGGAAGAAATCCAAGGAATCTGGAAAACTTCACTGTTCAGTAGCAGGAATTTCTGTCTGAGTCTCACTGCTGGAAGTTTGGATGAAGATGATCTGGATCCATTTTAGGTCAGAGAATTAAATAAACCAATACTGACTATGAATCATGTCGTCAACCACAAATTAGGATATGAATCGAATTGTTGGTAAATTGAATCATTACACCCCTAATATGCAGTGATCTGTCTCAGATCATTTATGAAGTTTAATATGTGTAAGTATTGAGGATCCAACGATTCCCTTTCACCACAATTTGGCTTAAATCCTGCTTTTTGGGTCACTGTTTTGATAGGTTTTGTGTGTTTTTTTCTTACATTTGCTAAAAAGTAATTGTTAATAAGCAGTTGGCCTATACTAAGGATGTTATAATTTTCGGTTTCGGTTCAGCCCACTGTTGTTTCGGTGAAGGTTCTTATTCACTCAGGCGACAATGTCTTGAACTTGAGTCAAAGCGACTTCTTCCTTGAATTGTTTGCCACTCATCCTTGAGAGACATTAAAGTTAGCACAACACATGTTTGACACTGTCAACAAAAACATTTGCCAGCATATATAGTATAGATGGACTTTCCTCCACGATTCTGTTCTATGTCATAGCATGTGGTTTGGCTTTAAACCAAGAATTGCGGCGTCCCTAGTTTATCTGGACAGCCATGACTTTAAATCTGTGTTCTGGATTTCAGACTCAGATCCGGAAGACAAAGTGGGTCCAGACTTTTAGCCTTAATTCTTAGCTCCAGTTACTTTGGGTGCAGTAGCTTTAGTTTGATGTTCTGTGAAACCGTCTGTAGTCTGTTTTGGGGTTTGTTGACGGTCAATCTGGTTTTTCCTCACTTGTGTGTTTGCTGCCATCAGGAAGCATAAAGGATTAATGAAGAGAGAACTAAAATTATGTCAACAAACAGACAACTACATTTTGCTGTCTATATTTTCTTTACTCCTTATCACCGGGTAATTATCTGCTAGTTTCTTTGATTTTTATTGTTGTAAGCCACTGAAAAGTTCAATTTCCCTGCTTAAGATTAACTAAGACTTTATTCTGTTCTATAATTGTTGGGAGGAGTCAGAACAAAGTAACCATTTACGCTATTTTCTTTAATGATTCATGTCTCTTTGTTCAACATTCATCTTCTAAACCGGTTTTGTCCCTTTCGGGGTCACGGGGCTGCAGGGGTCTATCCCGGCCACTCGTGAGCAAAAGGCAGGGGACACCCCGGACAGGTCGCCAGTCTGATGAAGGGCCACAATCACACTCGCATTCACACCTTTGGGACAATTTAGTAACCAACTAACCTATGAAGTGTGTTTTTGGACAGTGGGAGGAGTCTCGAAAGAAAACCTATGCATGCACGGGGAGAACATGCAAAGTCCACACAGAGATGGTGGTTCTGTTTCAGGTCCCCCAGCCAGGACTTGAACTGGGGACCTTCTTGCTGTTAGGCAAGAGTGTTAACCACTGCGCCCTTTGTTCAACATATTTCTTGAAAATATTTACACATGTCCTCCACAGAGAGGCAACTTTGGTCTTCAAAAGCCTGTTTTAAGGCAAAAACAGTCTTTTCTTATAATTAAATAAGTAAGAATGTTTTTTTTTATTATTTTTCTTTAGTCCAGTTAGCATTTAAGCCCAAACTGCATGGAAGAATATTATAATTTGAGGTTCCCTGAATGTCTTTGCAGAGTTCCCACAGATGCTGCAGGAACCGCAGGTCATTTTTGATCAGTCAACGTCCTTTCACTTGCTGACTTTTACATTTTCTTGTACTGCAGTGAATGATGAGAAGCATTCAGTACCGGGATGCAGAAAAACTGGTCCACACGTGGAACTTCGAAATTGAACTGGTTTGTCTGCATTTCTCAAGAAAGGGGAATTATTTCATGCCTCACCAGAGCTCAGCACAAACACACAGGCTCATGGTAACTGTAGCTGAACAGACATCCATCCCTGCTCCCCTTCTTCAGCCCTGCGTCTGTCCACTGATTCCAGTGCGCACATGCTCTCAGTTTACACACCAGCTGATGACTAAATGTGACCATTTGGTGGAACGGATTTGCATGTCAGGTAACCGCTTTTTTCCTTATCTCTGCTGCTGCAGCGTGTGGAGATTATCTGCAGCAGTGGAACGACACACCTCAAACTTTATTGTGTTGGTATGAGTTTGCCAACACATCAAAAAACAATGATCAGGCCGAAGACTGATTAGGCTTGTGCAGGAGTGCTAAGTACAAAGCGACGACGAGGGTGGATTACATTTTGTGGTCACAGCTATGAATGCATGTGAATGTGCATGTGAGTGTGCATGTGAGTGTGCATGTGAGCGTGCATGTGAGTGTGCATGTGAGCGTGCATGTGAGTGTGCATGTGCGGCAGCTGCGTGGCTCAGAGGGAAGGAGTTTCTCAGGAATGTGAAGAGGCAGCAGGAGCAGAGAAATCCTCTTGATGGGAGTTACAGAATCCAAACAGACTCCAGGCTCAGAGGAGTGAAGGGAATGCTGTTTGTTTAACCATCGGTTCACACATGCAAACCTAGCAGATTAACAGAGTCACAACACAGAGGCATGGGGGGGGGGGGGGGGCAGTTTGTGATGTGACATGTTTCTACCTGCTTCACCTCTGCAGCAGCGCTCATTATCCTATCCCTCTGCGGCCTCCTCTTGGGTTTCTCAGTCAGAAGCAGCCAAATGGCTTCAGGTCATTTCTCAGAAAACAAAACTATTCTGCTTTAGGGTTTAACTTACCGAAAAAGTTTGAGAAAATCTGATTTTAAGGAGCCCTTCTGATGAAATTGGTGCTATTGACATGTTCTCGTGACATCTTTCTGATAAAAGAGGACATGTGTGAAGAAAATTAAGCTCAAAACTGCATTTCTGAGTATTTCTTTATCCAAATCGTTGTGAATCAGGAGCAGATGAAAAAATGTTGTTTAAAAAAGCTTGTAGCTTTGATGCAGCTGCTACAGTCGGCAAGCTCTGCTCTATTCTGATGCATCCACCTGCAGACAAATAGATGCATGAACGTCTTTGTTTTCCTGGTCAGGCTGGAATCTGGATCTAAACTGTACGGCTGGATAGATCTGATATTGATCACCATTTTTGTTGCACTGCTAATGTCAGGTTGAAGGTTGGAGGGGTTGACAGGAAGTGGGGGTGGGCCGACTCTGTTCCAACTCAGAAGTGAATTTCGAATGAACTCCTGCCACTCTGCAGCAACTATGTCCTAGAAAGAAACATGGGTTTTTGGATTTTGTCTAAATTATAATAAAAGGAGCACAGGGAATGTACTGAAAATAGATCAAAAGATGATCGGAGTGGGACATTAAAGAGACAAAAGTCACTGAAGAAGAGTCTCACGTCTTTGTTGTTCTGTTGCACTCTGCAAAAACTTTAAATCTTACTAGTAAATATTTGTTTAATTTATGATCAAATTTACCCAATAAACTCAATTTAAGACACAATGATTTACGCTTCACTGAGCTTAAATCCGGCCATACAGTCCAGTTCTTATATACAGTCAATAAGTATCACACATAGATGTGTCCAAACCCCTGCAGATGATGACATACATCATTTTGGTCAGTCATGAAAACACCTGGTTTAAACAAAATAACATTTTATTTGGGCAGATTAACTGTCCTTGTTCACTTTTCATTTTCTAAGAGTCATCCGGCTCTTGACTGAACATAGTCGGCCTGTCAGCAGTGAAACTGAAATGTTTGATCTCCCATCAGCTGGAGGACAAACAAAGCATGACAGTACCACTCCCATGCTTAACAGCTTGACAGCTCACTAGTTTGACAGGTGCTTCTTTCCTGATAACAGTCATCCTTTGTAACCAAACAAAGCTTTGCACGTTTCAGCCAAACCAAAAAAAAACTTTGTTTATGGCTTTCATAGTCTTTTGATGCAGAAGCAGAAGTGTAGAGCTCATGGGGGTAAAGATGCGCCAGCATTGCTGAAGCTCCACTATAATCAAACTCAGGTTGGACTTTCTAACAAAGGTGGTTTGGTTAACCCTGCGCGCAGGAAAAAAGGAAAACCAGGTCTGATCTCTGCACCCACTATCAAACTGTTGAAACCAGTAATTACAGGCTCATGTGCAGCAGCCTCAGTGCCGTGCGTGCTATTATTCCGCAGACGCTCCGTGACGCTGCTGGAGCAATCTGACACCCGGACTTCCTTGGCGGCGCGCAGCCCCAGAGCGCGCACACATGGCCGTCAAAGCAGAGTTCAGGTCTCAGACAAGACTTCAGGTTCCACCTCACCTGTTATCATCCCCCGCCTGGCCTCGTCCAGGTGAGAGGAAACCACGTCCCCCATGGTTTCAGGAGAGGCTTTAAGATCCTTAAGAACGTATCCGACTTGCAGTCGAGCTTCTTTTTGTGGAAAATCTTTTCCTCTTTCTCTTAGAGGCGCGCGCGACTTCGACTGCGTGTCGGCTCCCCAATTTTCTCTAGGGCGCGCAGGAGGAGGGAGGGCAAGGAGGAGGAGGAGGACTGGCAGCGGGGCAACACTGACTTCTTTTACAGGAGGACACACCCCCTTCGGAGTCATCACTGGTCCAACGTGTTCGGTTGGGCCCGCATGGGTGTGTCCTGGAGGAGCCAGGGGTCCGCGTCTGGAGCGGCTGGAGGCGCTGCGGGAGTCCGCGGATCTTTTGGAGCTTTCTGGAAATTAAATGAAGAGTTTAGGAGCTTGTTAGGACTTATTTAAAAGCTTTTGGATCTGTTTAGAAGACGATAGCTTAAAGTTAAAGAGATTTGGAAGACAGAAATGTCCACCTTAAGTTCCTAACGTCTATCATGGTTCTATGCCGCCTCCGCGTGGAAGTTTTGTTTCAAACAAGTCTTTCAGGCAGATCGCATTCCAGTGAACAAAACTGAGATTTGTTGCAAAGAGCAGCTTCTGTGACATCCTCAGGGAAATGTAGTTCAGTGAAGATAGAAAGATATAATTCACAGATTCGGACTTCAGGCCTGAATAATTCTTCTGATGAACGTTCAAATAATTTGACAGCAACTATCTCAATCCTTTTGTATTAAGTAACCCAGAGAGTGAAATACAAACGCATTTCAAAAGAAAAAACATCTTTTTTTGTTTGTTTTTTTTGCCTTTTGATCAAAATTGTTCTCTTGGAGTTGTGAATGCAGACATGCATCGAGCCGGCTGCCAAGGGACCGTCAACAAAGTGCAACCTCTGTAAAACACCATTCTGTAAAAAGCAATAATCTTTTAAAAAGCGAATAAATGTCTACATTTATATGAACTGGTAATGAAGAACTGTCAGCATATTCATGCTACAATACATATTTAGTCAGAAAGTCCATCTATTATATTTTATTGCATAAATTTTTCACATTTTAATAGAGATAGGAATCATAATTAAAGTGATCAATAGCTCTGCAGATACTGAAGCTACAGTCACCGCACTTTCTGTCCTGACTAATCGTGGCCTTTGTGTCTGACTACATGAGAGATTTGGTCAGAAATTCACATTGTTTTTCTTTTTAGGAAGTTTTCATATATAAATATGGATCATATTTAGTCAAAAATGTTTAATAGCTCTGAAATACTGAAGATACAGTCACCAAACATTCTGTACTGAATAATCATGACCTTGTTGTCCGACTACATGAGAGATTTGATCAGAAATTACCTTTGTTTATTTTTAGGACTTTATCATATAGAAATATGGATCATATTTAGTCAAAGTCCACAATAGTTCTGAAAATGCGTACGTTATTGTCACCAAACTTTCTTTACTATTTATTACTTTTCAATTTCTAGTAATTGCAACATAGAAAAAACATTAATTTGATTTAGTCCTGGAGTGTACTCAGAAGTAATCCTTTTGATGAAATTACAAGTAAAGTTTGTTGACAGACAAATTTTGAAACAGTAAAAATATTTTGTTCTCTAAATATAATTTTACCCAATATGTTTTATACTTACCTTTTTTCTGAAAAAAAGTGTAAAAAAATGTACTGTGTTGTTTTTAAATTTCCTGCAGATAATAAATTTTAAAAAATAAAATATTTAAAATTGATCAACGTTTAGTAGGGTCTGCCTCAACTTCTCTCATGTAGTCTGACAATAGGGTCATGATAAGTCAATATAGGAAGTTTGGTGACTGTAGCTTCATTATTTCCAGAGCTATTAAACAATTTTTGACCAAACATGATTCATATTTCAATATGAAAAATTCCCCCCACAAAAACAAAGTGGATTTCTGACCAAATATCTCATGTAGTCGGACAACAAGGTCATGATTAGTCAGTACAGACTGTTTGGTTACTGTAACCTAAGCATCTTTTGAGCTATTAAACATTTTTTTTTATCAAATATGATCAATATTTTAATATTAAATTTTCCCCAAAATAAACAAAGTGGATTTCTGACCAAATTTTTGCTGTAGTTGGACAATATGGTCATGATTATTCAGTATAGATAGTTTGGTGACTGTAGCTAAATTTGAGGCATAACCTGAACTCCCGACTCTAAAAAGCAAGGTAGGTATTTTCCAGGATGTGAAAGTAGCCGAAGCAAGTTCCTGGTAAGTTGTTTGAGAGATAGGTGTGAGCATGGCTTTCAGTTTTGAATACACTCCTGTAAATTTGGAAGCACAAATGAAAAGTCTTTATGTTAGTGTTTATGTTAGAGAATTGAGGCCACATTTGAAGTGTTTTAGTACTCAAACGAATGTTCGAAAGAGCAAATAGTTTATCAAATGAAAGTGACTATTCCCACATCATTTTCTAAAGGTGCGGCAGGAGCTGATGTTTTTTTTTGGCCGCATGGACCTGGATAAAGGGATGGGGTTACGGTTAGGTGAATACGTGGGACCAACATCAACATTGTTTTTGTAAGTGGATACACTTAAAATGCGTGCAGACAGTGCAGCAATGTGCATCATGTCTTACATGTGGGCAAGATGAATTTCCATCAGTGTTTGAGTTTGGTCAGACGTAAATACAAACAAATAACATCTTCCTTCTCTCCTTTTTTTTTACTTGTACTGTCCAACAACTGAGCGATGAGAGCTGAAGGCCTTTTGTGTTGGGCAGGTTTTACTGTTACAATAAGTGGTTATGCTACACCAGCAGAGGAGTTTAACTGCTTCTTTGCTCGCCATGAATCCACCCAACACAGCAGCAGAGCTACGTACGGATGCTCTTTGTGGATTACAGTTCCTGCGTTTAACACAATAATCCCAGACAGACTGCAAAAAACTACTCACTCTTGCCCCCCTGCAATTGGATTAACAACTTCCTCACAAACTGATCACAGACTGTGAGACCCGGCCCCCACCTCTCATCCACCCGCACACTGAGCATCGGCGCCCCACAGGGCTCTGTGCTAAGCCCCCTGCTGTACTGCCTCTACACACATGACTGCAGTCCAGCCCACAACAACAGCATCATCAAGTTTGCAGACAACACCGTGGTGTTCGGACTCATCCCCAGAGGTGATTAGTCTGCCTATAGACCTGCCTATAAGTCCTGAAGCTGACAACCTGGTCCACAGAGAACAACCTCGCCCTGAACACCAGCAAAACCAGGGAAATCCTCATCGACTTCAGGAAGCATGGCGCCGACCCAGCCCCCCTCCATTTTATTCGGGAGCATGTGGAGAGGGTCCACACCTTCAGGTTCCTCTGCATCATCATCTCTGCAGAGCTCTCTTGGACAGCCAACACCACAGCCATCATCAAAAAGTGTCAGGAGCGTCTGCACTTCCTGAGGGTCCTCAGGAAGAACAACATCAGCACCAACCTGCTGCTGACCTTCTACCAGTCATCCAACCAGAGCGGATAAGGAGAGACTGCAGAGAGTCGTAGAGACAGCTCAGAAGATCATTAGGTGCCCTCTCCCCTCCCTGACTGACATCTACTCCGCCTCACTGAGGCCCAGAACATTACCAAGGACAGTTCACGCCCCGGCTCAGACCTGTTCAAACTGCTGCCCTCTGGGAGGCGCTACAGATGCAATCACCATCCTCAATTCTAAAATGCACAGATAAAATCTGCAATAGCACATCCATATGTACATGCTTATATATATGTGTATGTGTATAAATGCTTATCCACACTTCTGTCCACTTATGTATCAATGCAACGTCAACACTCTACCTCATTGCTACCTCTTGTACATCTGACACGTTTGCAAACAATTTTGTACGCAATTTTGCACACAAATTTTGGACATTCCTTATTACAGTTTATATTTGAACACATGTTGTACGTACTGATTTATTTAATATTAGATTTCATTATTTTCGTTATTATTGCACTGAAATGGTGATGCTTTAATTTCATTTTACAATGGACAATAACAATAAAAGCAAATCTATCTATCTTATGTATCTTCGGATAGCCAGGGAGTATATTTGTATAAACCCCTTTTTGTTTTATTTATTTATTAATACAATTTTATGTTTTAACCCTTGTGCTATCTTGTGGGGTCCAGATGACCCCACTCCCAACGTTAACATGCATTATATAGCACAAGGGTAACACAGTAACCCCCCCCAGCCGACCGACCCCCCAAGCACCGCTCGCCCGCCCACTCCCCCGGCCACCAGGCTGCCCTGAGAGAACCGATTAAATATTTCAGTTAGGTGGGGGTTTGTTTGTTATTTTGTCCTTGGTTCACCCTGAAACCTTTTTGCTTCACCTTAAGTTATTGTTGGTGATTGTTTATTATTTTGTATATAAATGTGTTTTTGTATGGAAACAACCTTTGGTGTTTTTGTTACAGTCAGGGCAAACATTTTACTTTTATGTTATGCCCTATTGGTACCCCTGGACCAAAAAAGGGGGCATAACAGCTCCTGACAAGTAAATTCACTTTTAACTAGTACAAAAACCCTTCTTTCAATCGTTTTAATTTTGTGTATATATTTATATTTTTAATTTTTTAAGAGAATTATTTTCTAAGAGACCTACTGAGTTCTAATGTTTAAGATTCAGACTTGAGACTTACATTTATTAAACCTGCCTTCAACCCTTTAAAATGTATATTATATTTTTTTATTCTTAAAGACATTAGTTTTCCAAGAGGCTTTCTTAGTTCAGATTATTTAGATTTAGAATTTAAAAGCCTCAAAGATAAACAGGGAAATGTTTTCAAAAATAAAAGAGTGGACAAATTCAGTAACTGCTTTTTTTTAACCTAATAATCAAATCTAATTAAACTTTCCCGCCCCACTAATGTGACTAAAAGTTAGTTACAAACAAAAAATAAAATTTGAAAAACCAAAACCAAAGCAAAAAACTATTATAAGAAAAAAAGAAAATAAGACACTTCCACTGTCCACAACCCTGTAGGTCAACAAAGCAACCCAACAAACTAATGAGCCACCATTTTACTAAGAACAAGTATAAAAAACATGTTTTAAAATGTAAAAAAAAAAGAATAAATGACAAGACAAGTCTAGTTGACTGCTTTTTTTAACCTACTACAAATTTAATCTAATCAAACTTTATTTTTCCTACTACTAAAAGACACGAAAAACCTTAAAAAATAAATAAGGGGGTGACTATTTCCTGTTCTGGAGGGACTAGAACAATCAGAGAACTTAGAGCTGAGATGAATCCTCCAATTCTTTTCCTGAGAATTTTTCTGAAACAAGGCTTCATTTGTAGATCTTCTATGCATTTGATGAAACTTGTCCCAATCATTCTAGCGAGCTCATCCCTTCCTATATTTCTTATTGAAGGCATCCTCTCTGACCTAGTCCATTCTTCACAGAGATTCCTGAAAACCTCTTCATGAAGTGTGTCCAAGTCTTTCAGATCAATTTGATCTTTATGTGTGATCAGAATTCTCCTACAAATGATCTTCACACAGTCAGAGTCCGTCAGTATTTTCTGAAACAACAGCAACATCACTTTCTGAACGGACCCTCTTACTTTCTCTTCTGTGCTCATCTGACCAGATTCAGTTTTAGAACCAGATTTTCTTTTGAAGACATTTTTCATCCTTCTCCACCATTTTCTCTTGGGTTCTTTCTCTGGGCGTTTTGTCTTTTTAGAAAAGGATTTCATGACACAAGGCTTCTTCTTTGATTTTTCCATGTACTTAATGAAATGTGAAGCAATCATTTCATTGAGCAGATCACTTCCTATATCTGTCATTGAAGGCATCGTCCTTGACCTTGCCCATTCTTCACAGAGTTCCTTGAAAACCCTTTCATGGAGTGTGTCTAAATCCTTCAGCATGTTCTCATCTACATTTGTTTTCAGAATCTTTCTACTTATCAGCTCCACACAGCCTAAGTCCTTCAGTAATTTCTGAACCACCAGTGTTATCACTTTCTGAACGGACTGTCTTACTTTCATATTTCTGATCATTTCCTTCCTTTTTTCTGTTGACTCATTGCATTTAAAACAGGATTCACTTCTAATGACCTTTTGCCTAGCTCTCTTCTCTTTGCGTTCTAATTCTATTTCAGGGAAAAGGTGGCGTTTTATCCGTTTTAGGATCCTCTTATGGCTCATTCCTGGGTGATATTTGATCATTTTTAGTAGAGCGTCCCTATACAGTTTTCTTAACGTTTCTTGTCTTGAAAAGGTTTGTAATTGGCAAACAGAAAATGTTGTCCAGAAAGAAGGACTAACACAAATTGATGATTGAAAGTGATCAATGTAATGGATGACTCTTCTTACAGGTACTGGTCGTGAGGCTCCTTTTTTGATTTTCCTTAAAGCTTTGACTAACACTACATCCCCCTTTTTCTTATAACTCTGTGTGCTTCGCTTCTTATCTTCTTGCTTAACAGCATCTGAATTTGTCTCACGTGATGCGGTATTGTCGCTACAGAAAACCTCATCTACAGCATCAGTGATGGCAGAGGACATATTATTCATTCGGCAGTAAAACATTTCTAAAAGAGCATCTTTAAGGATGGATTCCACGGTTTCCGCCATGAACTCTTCAGTCTGAGAAACGGTTTCACATTGAATCTCTCCAGAAGATGTTGATGCACTGTTACTGTTTAATTTAGCTGGAGCATCATCTTCATCTGAGGACCCAGACCCATATTGTAATATATCATACATCATCTCTTCATATATTGCATAGGTGAATCTGGCTAAGCATTCTGAATATAATTCATGCAACTGACATTTGCTATAATTGTGTAGGATGGGTTTCACAAGATTTTGATGGTTTTTGATCAAGTTTGTTATCAATTTCTTGTGGTCTTTGGACCATCTGAATTGTTTTACCCTATTCTTCAAGCTTGGCAAAGAAATGTTCTGTATAAAAGAATTCCTATAGGGCATGAATTCATTTTGAAGCATGCATCTAATTCTGTCAAAGTGAAAGACCACATCTAAGGTAAATATGGTATTATAAACTCTCCAGATTCTGAATAAGGCTTGAGACTCATTATTCCTCCTGAATCTTTGTCGAAACATCTCTTCGAAAGATCTGTGCTCTACAGGTATCAATTCACCGTCCAAAATGTTTTCAGTCATTGCTAGAATTTGCTCTCTTTTAAATGGATAACCCCTGGATTTTATGATGTCTTTTGTTTCCCTCATGACTTTTGAAATGTAATCTGAACATTCTGGTTCTTCGCTATCACAGACTGTTGCTCTCAAATTCAATTTAAAGGTGTTTGTGGTTGAAGCTTCTTCACTTTCTAAATCCCATGAAGTCACATCGAGAGAACAGGTGTCGCTGTGATCTGCTTTCTCTGGTGAATCTTTTGAACAACCAGCTGTGGGTTGTTGCTCAGAAGGGTCTAGAGGCGTTACTTTGTTTTTGCGTTTACCAAACCCCTTTCGAATCTTTCCTAAAAATCTTTTCATTGTCTTGAATTTATTTACCACAGAATTGGATGAACTCTCGTTAAAAGCGACTTTGTAAAGTTCTTCTTGTGGTTGATTGAAGAAAGAGGTGCCAATTTTACCTTTGCTTACCAGATGTACAAACGAGTGTTTCAATGACTATATTAGAATTTTAATCTGCCACTGATGATGTCGATGTGACTAATAACGTGTCATGTGATGTCATACTCCCATATTGATGGCAACATTAGAGGAAACAATGTTGTCATGTGACATCATCATCATTCATCATCATTGTGGGATGATGATGATGTCATGTGACATCACCCAATGATAACTTCTTATGACATCGTTGTGGAATGATGAGTATTCTGATACGTATTCATTCATGCAGAAGATGACATAATTAAAACTCCTTCTTCAAAAAAATTAATTAATTTTTTAAACTCTTAATCAAACCACCCTAAATAACATTAAATTGTTACATGTGAAAACAAAATTTTGGCAATTGTGCTACTTGTTCCTTTTAACAATTTACTTGAATGTAGAAGCAAAACCTTAAAACACGGCAAAATAAAGGTTTTAATATATTTAATTCTTCTGGCTCTTCGCTACTAGAAGTGGTGGTCTCCCATGATGCGGAGAAAGCCTTCGGCAGAGTTGAGTGGAGCTTGGTTTGGTTTATTTTGTATTTGTGTTGAGGTACCTGAGTTGTTGTGTTATGTATTTTGGTTTTGAGAAAACTGTTAAAAGTTACTATTTCTGTTATTCTTTGAATTTCTGTGTTTTAACAAACCTGTTGTGATCAAGAAGTACTATCGATAAGCAAATGCTTGCACCTGAAAACGTGAAAAACACCCGTGAATTAAACGTTGAACATCAAAAGGAAGACATTAACTTCCATTGTGAGTTAAAGTGTTGCGAGGTAAGTTAATGTGTTGTGTTGTGACCCTTCTGGGGAGTATTCCAGGAAGCATGTTTAAACTAGCCTGACTTTAAGCCTGAACTCTGGCTGAAATCCGCCTGAACTCGCTTACTCTGGGTATGTCGGTTCCAAAAGACCGGGTATGAGTTGGCGTAATTACGCTCGACTTGGTAACCCTGGGTTAATGCACGTGCACGGAAGGTACATAAAGACATTCTCAATAGATCGCCGATTTCCGGAGTCACCATGGAAACGCGTGGAGAACCAAAGAGAGCGCAATACTTTAGTGAGACGGAGTCTGAGATTTTAATGACGGCGTATGAAGATTATACGTCCATCAAAAAAGTAACATGGCTGCATCATCAGAAAAAACAGTTTCTGCTTGTAGTAGAAGAACAGACAAAGTAAACGCACAAGTTTCTGATCTTATTTCCATTTTCCTTGTGATGCATATATATATATAACTTATCCAATTTTGCCACCTTAAATAAATTACTTCTATTGGTAACAAATAATTGAGTTAATTTAATCAACCTAATTTCTTACGTCTATAAAACTCAATAATTGTTTATACAACTCAAATTTACTAAATGTCATATTACTCCAATTCAATTAATATTTTTTCCATCTTAATTAATTATATTTCTTGATCTCTCATATGTCTAAGTATGAGCCGGCAGATATACTCATTGTTATAACAATAAAAAGGACGGGGAAAAAATGCACGTCGCGCTCAAATTCATTAAAGAATTGTCCGTCTTTGTTCATCACCCTAACGTTTGATAGGGGTGCTATATAAACTCATCATCCTCTCCTTCACTCTCTCTCATGGTGCAGAGACATAAGCACAGTGGTACCAGATAACTCAGCAAAACATGGCAAAACACAGTAAAACAGCTAAACAACTAAAAGAATTTGGTCAAAAAGCCACAATTAAACCAACATCCGTCCAGACAGGCAAAGGAAATGGTATCCCACAATCCCTTGCGGTGCCGATCTAACAGCAGCACCAAAGTTAAACCTAGTTAATTGAATTAATTTGAATGAAAGGAAAATAACTGTCTGATAAAAACGTGTTATTTTTAAACTGACTTAACAGACAAATAATTTATCTTAACTGAAGCAAATAATTAGGTTAGATCAAAGTAAAAAAGTTAAATTTTCCAACATCCATATGTGATCTTATCACCCTTTCATGGTGGAAAAAGTATTATCTGAGCTTCTTCATCCACTAAATCATCTTCAAATGGACACGCAATGCTTCACCTCTCTGTAAACAAACTAACCTTCAACTAAACCTGCTCCCGACCAGGTTATGTTCAGAGTATGAGTTGCCATGGCAACTTGACCTACCCTGAAACATACCTCCATTTCTGGAACCGAAAACTGAGGTTATCAACTTCCTTAGCCTCAAACTTACCGTGGTAGCTAGCATAACCTGCTTCCTGGAATAGCCCCCTGGCAGAGAGCAAACAAAAAAACAACGACAAAAAAACAAACAGCCATTTTTTTGGGTTCACAGCTTAAGCTCAGTAGTCAAATTTGTCTCGTACATTTCCGCCGGGTCTGGTCTGGTTTCTTTTTACAGGTTTGGTGGTCTCGGCTTTCAATCCGAGACAAGATGGCGCCAGCGTGTGCGGCCTGCCGTCTGTCAGCTCTGCTCCCATATTTGTTTGTTGCTTTTTTTTATTGTTTTTATTAAGCTGGCACCCTGTAACTGCTCTCCTGGTTTATGATCGCCAAGCTCTAAAATTTGAGCATTACCAGGAATTTATTTTTAAACTGACTTTTAAATATGAAGCTCCATTCTCGCCATCGTTCCTCTCTGGCATACCTGTTTACCTACGTCGCACCACGCCCGGCTGTCAGCGAGGAAAGCGTCCAAGGACTACAGCAAACATAAACGGATGACATTCATATAGGGAGCACATGAAGACTCTATTTAAAGACTCTTATTTAGTTAAAGTTATTTAGTCAAATTTTAACTTTTTATTTTCTACCAGGGGAGATAAAAAAGGCGGTGGCACTGCATCGTTTGCTTGTGGCTCATTTGCAACCAAAACAATCACGCTAAATAGCTACTCCTCATTTGAGCATCATGTATTTTCTTTTAACAGCCTGTCTATTTTATCTGTTACTGTTTACAGACCACCAAAGCCTCCCTCGTGTTTTATTCAAGAATTTTCTGAATTCATATCAATAATACACTCCAAATACAGTAGAGTTTTAATAACTGGTGATTTTACCCTACATGTTGATAAAGACAGTAATGCTCATGCAAAGGAATATCTCAACCTTTTGCACTGTATGGATTTTACACAGCATGTCACACAGCCTACCCACAACAGGGGGCGCACTCTAGACTTGGTCATTACCTATGGCCTGTCCTGTAGTGTGTCCTCTGTTGTTGACTTGGCTGTGTCAGATCACTATTGTATATTTTTTATATCACCAGTTTTACTAGACAGGAAGCTCCAGCGAGAACTGTGAGGAAACGATACATAACTCCTGATGTGGCTGCAAATTTTATTAATATTTTACATCAAACTCCTGCTCAGATTTTACCTGCATCATGTGATGTTTTGGTTGGGGAGCCAGTTCAGCGCCGTGCTGTTTTGTGGCGCCTTCCATCCGTGTAACCAGGGTTTGAATCCGGGCTGCTCTCTATTCCCTTCTCTGCTTCTGTGCCAGTCCCAGGCCCGGATAAGGGTTGCATCAGTTCTCTTTAAAACAATAGACAGTTTAACTAAAAGAGACTCTCAAAGGTCCTCCATAGCCGCCTCAGATGCTGTATGTGAGAGTTTTGCAGACCACTTCAGGAGTGAAATCAATGCTATTAGATCTAGTTTCTTAACTCAAAAAGGTTTTGTTTTGAATGAAACTATAGCATTGCATTTATCAGAGGAAACACTGGAAAGTTCTGTCCTGGTTGATACTGTGGCACTTGGTCAGTTTTTCTCCCAGTTAAAGCCACCCACCTGCCTTGTAGACCCAATCCCCACATCGTTGTTGAAAACATTTTATGACTTCTTTGAGTTTGAGCTTTTAAATATAGTAAATTACTCTCTTCAGACGGGTGTCTTCCCTGCTGCCTTTAAAACGGCAGTGGTGAGGCCTCTTCTGAAGAAGAGTCATTTAGATCCAAACAACTATAACTAACTAATTATCGTCCAGTATCCAACTTGCCATTTTTAAATGATTGAAAAAACTGTTTTAATCCAATTTAATGAGCTTTTAAATAGAAATAACATCTTTGAAAAATATCAATCCGGTTTTAGGACAAACCACAGCACAGAGATGGCACTTGTTAAAATAGTAAATGATATTAGATGTAACCTGGATTGTCAGAAACTCTCAGTTCTGGTACTACTGGATCTCAGTGCTGCATTCGACACAGTAGATCACAGTATTTTACTCAACAGGCTAAGAAGTTTGGGCATCTCTGCTACCGTACTAAAGTACTTTTATTCATATCTTACAGATCGAAGTTTTTATGTAAGTATGGATACATGCTCCTCAAAAGTCTTTGACATCAACTGTGGGGTCCCCCAAGGTTCAATTTTAGGCCCACTACTTTTTAATCTATATATGCTGCCACTGGGGGACGTCATCAGGAGGCATGGCGTTTGTTTTCATAACTACACTGATGACACTCAACTCTACATTGCTGTGTCTCCTGATGATGAAGAGTCGGTCAACACACTCTTAAAATGCATTTTAGACATTGAGTCATGGATAGCAGAGAACTTCCTACAGCTAAACCAGGACAAAAAAGAGGTTTTAGTGATCGGTTCTGAGGGCAAGAGAGAGATTGTTTTATCTAAATTAAAGAATTACAAAACTTCTCAGTGTGTGAGAAACCTGGGTGTCATTTTTGACTCTGAGATGAATTTCATCCCACAAATTAAAAATATCACGAAAACAGGATTTTATCATCTAAAAAATATAGCCAGAGTCCACCTGTTTCTCTCTCCTGCCAGCACAGAGGTGCAAATGTATGCTTTTATTACCAGCAGGCTAGATTTCTGTAATGCCCTGCTCTCTGGTCTTCCTAGAACAAGGATAGCAAATCTTCAACTGCTGCAAAATTCAGCATCACGCGTATTGACGAGGACCAGGGGGCGGGAACACATTACACCCATTTTAAAATCGCTGTATTGGCTCCCTGTGCGCTTCAGGATTGATTCTAAAGTTCTTTTATTGGTTTATAAATGTTTTTATGGTCTCGGGCCTTCATATTTATCTGACATGATTTTAAAGTATAAGCCCTCGCGGACCCTGAGGTCCCCTGACACAGGCCTTTTGGTTTTCCCAAAAGTTAGTACTAAAACATACGGCGAGGCCTCATTCAGTTTCTACGGACCTCGCCTGTGTATATACATTTATTTATTTGTATTTATTTTGTTTGTTTATTTTACATTTTTTAGTCACACTTACCATTTTTTGTGTCTATTAAGGTTTATTATGGAAGCGATTATGTAGCATAAATAAAAAGCAAAGTCAAAACCAGAAATGCTTTTTCATTTTCAAAATGAAAAAGCATTTTTTGACTCAAAAATATAATGAAAAAGCAAACCACCAAAATGCTTTTTCATTTCTTTCCTCAACACAGCTTATTCTGTCACTTAATTAAAATTAAAATGAAAATGGTATTTGACATTTCATTTTCAAGACGTTCTCTGGTAAATGTGTAGCATTATTCATTTAGAAATGTCTAATTTGACAATTAAAATGGATTAATTGAAATGCTTTTTAATTTTCAAAATGAAGCTGCATTTTTTGACTCAAAATTAAAAAGAAAAAGCAATACTTCAAAATGCTTTATCATTTTATACTTCAACCCAGCTTTTTTTGTTACTTAATTAAAATGATAAATAAAATGGTATTTGACATTTCATTTTCAAAAAGGTCCCTGGTAAATGTGTAGCATAATTCATTTAGAAATGTCTAATTTGACAATTAAAATGGATTAACAGAAATGCTTTTTAATTTTCAAAATGTATCTGCATTTTTTGACTCAAAATTCAAATGAAAAAGCAATATTTCAAAATGCTTTTTCATTTTATACCTAAAACCGCTT
Organism: Oryzias latipes; assembly: GCF_053564925.1. Lineage (NCBI taxonomy): Eukaryota > Metazoa > Chordata > Actinopteri > Beloniformes > Adrianichthyidae > Oryzias > Oryzias latipes. Next base: position 4,558,567 of record NC_136248.1, read on the forward strand.
ATTCTGTGTCATAATTAAAACGAAAATGCAAAGAGGGGATTGCATTTGCATTTTAACATCCACCCCGCGCACCTTGTCACAATATTCACTTCGAAAAAGCATTAGCAGAGGGGAGGCGGGGCGATGACGTCACTGCTTTCTCCGTGTGTCCGGCTGCTGACTGACGCACACACACGCACCAGGAGCAGACTGTGTTAGCGGCAGAGAAGAGGGTTTTGTGATGGTTGTGAACTTCTGATGAGTTTCCACAGCTTCTCAGGACTACATAGCTGCATGTCCGCCTTCTGCGGTCCTCCTCCTGACGCACCGCGGACAAGCTTTTGTTCTTCGGACCGCCAGCTGCCTTCGCATAGCGGAGCGCGAAGCTCCCGACGATCGCTGAAGGCGGAAATGCTGCTGCGATCTGAGAAACCATCATATGAATTTGTGTTTCCAGTGGTGTCCAGAACAAAATAAAGACTGATTCCCACATATTTACACATTTATTTGCAGCTTCGCGCTGAATTTGCTGTTTGATTTATTAAGATCCAGGAATCCAGGTTTGAGCAGGCCAGGTCCAGCGGTTTGTGAACAGGACCCGGTTTTACGTAATCTTAATGTGAAAAATGCAGCAGAATGTTCCTTCAGCTCCCTCGCGAATCGGAAGCTGTGAATCGTAAGCCAACTTCAGCGTCGTCTGACCGCACGGATTTGAAAACATATGATCGAGCAGAGCAGGCCGTAAAATATTAGCATAACTGTGATAAAACGCACATTATGAAGATAGTCTCCTGCAGCTTCGCCCTGAGTGTTTTGGTCCAACCAGCAACGTTTAGCATGGAGAAATCTGCTGTCTGATGATGGGGCTCCAGCTGTCATCAAACAGCAAATTCACCGCGAAGCTGCAGATGAATTTGTAAATATGGCGGACATGCTGCTGTGTAGTCCTGAGAAGCTGTGGAAACTCATCAGAAGTTCACAACCATCACAAAACCCTTTTCTCTGCCGCTAACAGAGTGTGCTCCTGGTGCCTGTGTGTGCGTCAGTCAGCAGCCGGACACACGGAGAAAGCAGTGACGTCATCGCCCCGCCTCCCCTCTGCTAATGCTTTTTCGAAATGAATATTGTGACAAGGTGCGCGGGGTGGATGTTAAAATGCAAATGCAATCCCCTCTTTGCATTTTCGTTTTAATTATGACACAGAATAAGCGGTTTTAGGTATAAAATGAAAAAGCATTTTGAAATATTGCTTTTTCTTTTTAATTTTTAGTCAAAAAATGCAGCTTCATTTTGAAAATTAAAAAGCATTTCACTTAATCCATTTTAATTGTCAAATTAGACATTTCTAAATGAATTGTGCTACACATTTACCAGGGACCTTTTTGAAAATGAAATGTCAAATACCATTTTATTTATCATTTTAATTAAGTGACAAAAAAAGCTGGGTTGAAGTATAAAATGATAAAGCATTTTGAAGTATTGCTTTTTCTTTTTAATTTTGAGTCAAAAAACGCAGCTTCATTTTGAAAATTAAAAAGCATTTCAATTAATCCATTTTAATTGTCAAATTAGACATTTCTAAATGAATAATGCTACACATTTACCAGAGAACGTCTTGAAAATGAAATGTCAAATACCATTTTCATTTTAATTTTAATTAAGTGACAGAATAAGCTGTGTTGAGGAAGGAAATGAAAAAGCATTTTGGTGGTTTGCTTTTTCATTATATTTTTGAGTCAAAAAATGCTTTTTCATTTTGAAAATGAAAAAGCATTTCTGGTTTTGACTTTGCTTTTTATTTATGCTACATAATCGCTTCCATAGTTTATGAAATTATTTGTTTCTTGTACATGTTTTAAATATATTTTATTCCTTTTACATTTTATTTGTAACTCCAGTGTTTTCCTCTGAGGGATCCTCCACATCGGTGACTGACCCTTCTCAGTGAACGGGGTCGCTGCAATGGTATCTCCCGGGTCTGACTCTTTTGATTGGATCTGGGGGTTCCTGTGGTTGTGTACTCCGTGAACTTGGGTGGGGGGGTCACTGATGTGGACATGTCCCCAAAATATCGTTTCCCCACTTCAGGCCGAAAACAGGTCTCTACTATATTCCATCGTTTTATCACTCTTTTTGTCATGGTGAGAGTGTGTTTATGTGTGTGTATGTGTGTGTGTGTGTGTGTGGGGGGGGGGGTTGTCGGCACTGTTTCTCTTGTCATCTTGTTTTTAAATTTTTATTGTATTTCATGCACAGCACTTTGAGTGACGTGTTGTTGTAAAAGTGCCATATAAATAAAGGTTGATTTGATTTGATGTGAAGGTTTTCGTGATGACCACAAGCATTACACTGTCAATAGGAAAGGTTCATGCAAAAACTGGGCATAAATTCAAAGAGACCTCAGCCTACTGACATGAAATGTGGTTAAGTCATTGCGTAAAATTGTTAAGCGGAACAAGATTTATTTTGTTGGTTTGATGTCGGGATGACATTTTTTTAGTGGGGGAGAGTCTTGTGGGTATATGATTATTGAACTTTTAAGTTGATATGTTTATGATATATTTTTTTAAAGTTTATGGAAGCGTTAAATATGTTTAATGATGTTACTAATCGACTGTTATGTCTTGGGGAATGTTCTGGGATCGATTAGTCATGACTTCACCCACCACCAGGGGGAGTCGTGCTGTTCCTCCTCATTGCATGAAACACCTGCATGAGGAACTCGCATAAATCACTCTAGTGTTCTCAGGTAATGGTGACCAAATATTGATGTTTTTGTTCAGACTATGTCATTGAAAAGTGTTATGGTTAGCTTAGAGTTACTTTGGAGCGGAGTTTTGAAATGTTTGACAGTTTTATTCGTGATCGGATGTTATTTATGGTTTTGCCTCGAGTGAACGTGCACACCCGCATCTTGTGTCCAGATAGTTTTATTTGATGCTTGATGGAGCATTTTGTGATCTCTTTTCTCAAAAGTGACAGTTACTCAAAGAATGTGTTTATTAAATGTTTCTTAATTCGATTCGATTCCCGGAGGGGAATAAGCAATGGTACTGGGGGGCAATTACTATATCAATGGCGAGCAGTTAACATCACCCGGTGGGGGTCCTTAGGCAAGGCCCTTAACACTACTGCCTCCCGAGCGCGGTTCAGCTGCAGCTCACCGCTCCCCCAGGGGATGGGTCAAATGCGGAGAAGAATTTCCCCATTGAGGGATGAATACAGTATAAATTTATTTTTATTTTATTTATTTATTAAAATAAACACCTGCATGAGGAACATGCATAAATCACTCTTGTGATTCTTTATCCCCTGGGGGGTATTCCAGAAAGCAGGTTATGCTAGCTCCCACGGTAAGTTTGAGGCTAAGGAAGTTGATAACCTCAGCTTTTGTTCCAGAAATGGAGGTATGTTTCAGGGTATGCCATAGTAACTCATGCTCTGAACATAACCTGGTCTGGAGCAGGTTTAGTTGAAGGTTACTTTGTTTACAGAGAGGTGAAGCAGCATGCCGTGTCCATTTGAAGATGATTTAGTGGATGAAGAAGCTCAGATAATACTTTTTCCACGTGAAAGGGTGATAAGACCACATATGGATGTTGGAAAAATAAACTTTTTTACTTTGATCTAACTTAATTATTTGCTTCAGTTAAAATAATTAAAAATATATTTTTTTGTTAGGTCACTTTAAAAATAACACGCAGTTTTCAGACAGTTATTTCACTTTCATTCAAATTAATTCAATTAAGTAGGTGTAACTTTGGTGCTGCTGTTAGATTGGCACCGCAAGGGATGGTGGGATATCATTCCCTTTGCCTGTCTGGACGGATTTGGGTTTAAGTGTGGCTTTTTGACCAAATGTGTTTAGTTGTTTAGCTGTTTTACTGTGTTTTTAAGTTATTTTGTCCTACTTTGCTCAAGTCTCTGCACCATGAGGGAGAGGGAGGGAGAGGATTTGATGAGTTTATATAGCACCCCTAAAGTCTATTGGTATATTGACAAAGTCAGAAAATTCCTAAATGACTGAACGCACTAAGCACATACTGTTTTGTTCTTTTTATTGTCCTAAAAATGAGGATCTGCCGGCTCAAACTTAGACATATGAGAGTTCAAGAAATATAATTAATTAAGATGGAAAAAGATTACTTGAATTGGAGTAATATGACATTTAGTTAAATAAATATGTAAATTTGAGATGTATTAACAACTATTGAGTTTTATAGACGTAAGAAATTAGGTTGAATAAATTTAACTAAATTACTTGTTACCAATAGAAGTAATTCATTTAAGTTGGCAAAATTGGATAAGTTATAAATATATATATATATATATATATATATATATATATATATTAGGGCTGCACGATATGAGGAAAACTTGCGATATGCGATATTAGAGATTAATATTGCGATAACGATATAATTTGCGGTGTATACAAAAATAGAAAAATGCCAAAAACATCATTCCCATTTCATTGCAACAGTTTAAAATTATACTCCAAATGACCCTCATCGACATAGGTGACAAACATCTAACATAATAGGCCTCCATCTGATTGCTAAACAATGGGAAGGCGTCCATCTGCTTGGTCAAAGCATAAAGGGATTTATTTGATTCGTTAAAAGCGTCAAGCTGCCATAAGATTGTTTTAACACATTTTGGGTTTACGATTTATTGCGATATTCGCAATCTTTCGCAATATGCCTATTGCAGAGCTGGATATTGCGATAACGATAAATTTGCGGTATATTGTGCAGGCCAAATATATATATATATATATATATATATATATATATATATATATATATATATATATATATATATATATATATATATATATATATATATATATTTTAAACATGCTTCCTGGAATACCCTCCAGAAGGGTCACAACACAACACATTAACTTACCTCGCAACACTTTAACTCACAATGGAAGTAAAGCAGCAATTGAAGTGCTTTTATTCTGAAATTTCCACTGGGCTGAGCGGCTAACTGCCTAACGGAAAGTAACGTCACAGTGAGCTGTGGAGGGAGCATGATTTTTCTACAAGAGAAGCTAGCATCAGTGTTGCCAGAAACTTTGTCTTTATTACGGTTCTCTATGGCAAGCCATTTAACATTTAAAAGCTAAGTTTGACTATCCGGAATTAACATTGTAGATATCAACGACGTATTTCTGACTAGTCGTAATTACATTTTGGATAGTCTGAATTGTAATTCAAGATATCTGTAACGTAATTGTGACTAGTCGAAACGACCGATAGAGATATCTATAATTCAGTTTTGACTAGGCAAAACTGAATTATAGATATCTGCAATGACGTCATTGAAAACGACATTCAACTCATCACACATCTTAAATGACAATTGCAGACATCTGTAATTCAGTTTTGCCTAGGCAGAATGAAAGTTAAAGATATCGCATACGTCATCATCACTAGCTCCTCCTGTCTTGCACAGGCTGCAGCATTAAAAAGACGATTAAAAATCGCTTCACCCGCTGGCTGCTCTACGACGAAGATTAAGGGCTACCAAAAAAGTAAAATTACAAGATTTTAAGTCGTAAATTTATGAGGAAAAACTCTTAAGTGGAAGTGAGCATGCTGAGCAGCAGGTGAACGCCACACAGCAGCAGCAGACCGACTAAACTTTGTTGAAGAGGTGAGCTGAATGTTTATTGATAACGTTCTAAATGTTTGGAAGCTTGTTAGTTTGATTTATGATTTATTCATGTTTTATTCATTGTTGGGTGGTTTGCAGGATCCCAGCACCCCAATGAAGCCGTCGGTGTCCCTGGAGCTGTCCACCTGAATCCTTTCTCCCTCCGTAAAAGACCACATCTCTACGTTTCTGTGACGCTTCCGTCCGAGTATGAGCACTTTTTTTTTTGGCATTTTCAACGTTGTAATGCTAATATAACAGACTATTTTCATTCCTCTTTATTGTTTTATGTTGGATCGGGACGCTTCATCTGCAGGAGAGGTGTATCTAACACTGTTTACTTCTGCATTGGTGTTCGGATGACAGGTTCATGACATTAGGTGACAGATGAACTGCAGGTTATGTTAATGAAAAGGAAAATAAAGGCAGCAGCGGTCCTCTGCACCCAAATGTGTCTCTGAGCTCCTCATTTTACATATGAAACTCCGCTTTACCGACACGGAACCCCGGAAAGCCGGCTCCACTGACAGTAATCTGATTTTGAGTCGCTAAAAGGTTCAGAATCACTTTGTTTTAAAGCTATCCGGAAATAAAGCTTCACCAAAGGCTCCACACATTTCATCTTCAAGCTAGGCTCCGATAAACGGATAACTTTGGATTTTTTCTCTTTTCTTTTCTCTCTTTCCGACCGCGGTCAGAAGCGGAGGGGAGATTTCCTCCGCCGAAGGCGATTCTCCTTCGGGGATCACTTTCCTGATCGGAACCCTCAGCCTCCAGTGCGGATTAAGAACGACTCCAAAACAGTTATTCTGGGAGGGGGACACCTTCTTTTTATTTCGGTGCTCCGTCCTCCGAACACACAGTATCAACGCACACACCTCCGCTCCGTGCTCACCCCCATCTCAGCACACACACACACTGACACTCCACAACACTTTAATCTCCTAAATTTACGAGATAAAAGTCGTAATTAAAGAAAACAAAACATTTTTTTTGTAAACTGGCCCTAAAACTTCGTCGTACTGCTCCGACATGGTGCTAATCAGTGCTAAGTACAAGTTAGCAGGTGCGATTTGAATGATTAGAACAACACGCTCTGCTCCTCCCCTAAAGTGCGATGTGGACCTAATTTGCATACACATATCTGCAACGTCATTTCGCCTAGTCAAAACTCTAATTCAAGATATCTGTTATTACATTTTGACAATCCTGAATGAACATTACAGATATCTCAAGTTTCCGATATCTCTATTCAAAATTCATTTCAAGATATCTGTAGCTTGATTATCGATATCTACAATTAAATTATGACTATCCCTAACTCCAGTTGGAGATATCTACTATGTCATTTTGACTAGTCATAAAACCAGTTACAGATATCTACAACGTCATTTCGCCTAGTCAAAACTTAATTTAAGATATCTGAAAAGGAACATGTAGATATCTTGAATTGACTTGAATTCAAGATATCTTTAACTTGAGTTTTGACTAGTAAGAATGGAATTGTAGATATCTGAAACTGGAATTACAGATATCTACAATTCAGTTACAGATATCCGTAATTCATGAAGCGGATATCTGCAACTGAATAGCAGAGATCTTTAATTGTAAACCCCATACAAATGAATGGTGAAAGTGATGTCATTTGTCCTAGGAATAATATCTTTGAGGATATCCCAAATTACGATTACGGATAGGAAGAATGTAGTTGCGGATATCTGAAACGTTCTTTTTGACTAGGCAAAACACAAATAAAGATATCTGCAACACACATCCAGTCTAACTTTTAAATGTTAAAATGGCTTGCCATAGTTCTCCTTCCTGTAAACACACACAATATGAACGCACACTCCTCCCTCCGCTCTCACACCCCTCTCTGTCGCTGCACGCGCGCTCCTCTCCTCTCCTTTCTTCCGCTCCCTCCTCTCACACATGAACGTGCGGTCCCCAACACACACCCACTCTGGGTGTAGTATTTTGGAGAGTTCTACTTGGTAATCATGTTTCCATGTTTGAGATCATGAGATCATCCCAGAGAAAGTCTCTGCTTCATCTCCTGCAGTGAAAGCTGCATCTAAATTTGGCTCCGTGTTTCCATCTCTCTGACAGAGTTTGAAGCCAAAGCCCCTCCCCTGCCTCTCTACCTGTTTTCCTCTCTACCTGTTCACCTGTTCACATCCTCTGCAGCTGAGAGTTGTTTCCCCCCGCGCTCCTCCAGTGTATCTTACACAGAGAGCACAAAATACGGTCATCATAGGTTGACACGATAGTCGGCGCGCTCCGGCCTAGCACACGGAAGAAAGAGCCACATTTAGCAGGGGTAGAGCGGGTTAAGAAAATGAATGAAAGAAGGCCGGTCCGCTGAAGAAATATTCAATACTGTCCTCCTTTTATTAGATCAGGAGAAAGAAGAATAGACAGCTTTCGTTGACTTTTTTCCCCTACTGGACTGATTTAGCACCCGATCCGATGATTTTTCGAAATCAAATAGAGTTCAGACTAATAATTAAAGGATTGATAAACACAGACACAGCTCAATGTAGCGATCAGACCATAACTTTAGCTGGTAGCTCCTCCCACACGCAGCCGCAGTGTCAGGCTTTAAAGAACACAATTTCTAAGAGGTGGGGCGTTGCACACCCCCAACAACAGGTTAGATGACAGAGCCCGTTAAGCGTCTCTGCCTGGTGCGTTCACTGAGCTTCAGTACATAGAACTCCAACAGCCACACGGCCTAACGTAGTCCGCTATTATATATTCATTAGGGGAAAAACCCGCCGAACTGACCCTAAAACCGCCCAAATTATGCAAAAGCGGCCAAAGCCATTTTTACCTGCAAATTTAGAACCAAAACCGCCCAATCTGGCAACACTGCTGCTAGCTTCTCTTGTAGAAAAATCATGCTCCCTCCACAGCTCACTGTGACATTACTTTCTGTTAGGTAGTTAGCCGCTCAGCCCAGTGGAAATTTCAGAATAAAATCACTTCCATTGCTCCTTTACTTCCGTTGTGAGTTAATGTGTTGTGAGGTAAGTTAATGTGTTGTGTTGTGACCCTTCTGGGCCATGAGTTAATGTGTTGTGTTGTGAGTTAATGTGTTGTGTTGTGAGTTAATGTGTTGTGTTGTGAGTTAATGTGTTGTGTTGTGAGTTAATGTGTTGTGTTGTGAGTTATTGTGTTGTGTTGTGAGTTATTGTGTTGTGTTGTGAGTAAATGTGTTGTTTATTTTTTATTTTTTATTTAACCTTTATTTAACCAGGAAAGTCCCATTGAGATTAAAAACCTCTTTTACAAGGGAGTCCTGGCCAACAGGCAGCAAAAAGTTACAAACACAGACAACGAATACAATTACAATTTCAATTATAAAAAGAGTTACATTTAAAGGAGTTGACCTCAAGTGCTCTCAGTCTGGCTTTAAAATCATTTAAAAAGATAAGTTCAGGGAGCTTCCAGGTTTTTTGCAGTGTGTTCCATGAAGTGGGAGCAGCGTGAGAAAAAGATCTTTTCCCCAGTTCTGTGCGGACAAATGGAACACTGAGCAACAGTTGATCATTTGAACGCAATGAATATGAGTCAACATTTCTCCTCGTTAGTAAATCTCCAATGTAGGAGGGAAGCAGTCCAAGCATGGCCTTGTAAATAAAAATGTACCAGTGTCCTTGCCTTCTTGTGGACAGAGATGACCACCCCACACGAGAGTACAGTTCACAGTGATGTGATAATGCTCTACTATTGGTTATGAACCTCAGAGCAGCATGATACACAGAGTCTAATCTGTAAAGACAATGATTTGAAGCATTCATGTACAAAAGGTCCCCATAGTCTAAAACAGATAGAAATGTTGCAGTCACAAGCCGTTTTTTTTACCTCGAAAGAGAAGCAAAGCTTATTTCTAAAAAGAAAACCCAATTTCAGTTTTAGTTTCTTCACAATATTTTCAATGTGGGGCTTGAATGTCAAGGAATCATCAAGTAAGACCCCAAGGTATTTGTACTCATGTACTTGCTCTATAGCATCTCCGTGAAGAATGAGAATCTTAGGGAGATCTTCTGCCACCTTTTTGGTATTAGAAAACATGAAGAACATGTAGTCCAAATTCAAGAACATGAATTTGGACTTTTCAGCATATAGGACAAGTTTCAGTTGCAGAAGTGTAAGCTGCACATTATCAAAAGCTTTCTGTAAAGATTCAACTGCTTTCGCTGGAGTTCGTCCAAAGCAATAGATAATTGTGTCGTCAGCATAAAGATGAATATTAGCATCTTGAAGATCTTGTCCTAGTTCATTAATGTATAAAATGAAAAGTAGAGGTCCTAATATAGAACCCTGTGGCACCCCCATGTGGACATTTAAAAATTCAGAGGACAAGCAATCACATTTAACAGTTGAAGGTTCCTTTCATTCAAGTAATTTCTAAACCAGGAAAGCACAGTATTGGAGAATCTGAAACAGCTTAGCCGATGCATTAAAACCCCATGGTCCACAGTATCAAAGGCTTTAGACAAATCAATAAAAATCGAAGCACAATGTTGCTTTTTGTCAGAGCAAGAAGTATGTCGTTGACGATTGTGATTGTGCTGTGTTTCTTCCTGAAACCTGATTGCAGCATTGATAGAAGTTCATTAATCGTTAAAAAGTCTTCTAGTTGATCGCAAATAAGAGATTCGAGAATTTTTGACAATACACATAAATTTGATACTGGTCTATAGTTAGAAAGGACTGCTGGATCACCTCCCTTTAATACAGGACAAACAAAGGCAGATTTCCAAATAACAGGTATTTCTCCACTTTTGATTGAGAGGCTAAAAAGTATTGTAAGGGGCTGTGCCACAAAATCAGCTGCAGCTTTCTGAAAAAAAGGTTCTATCGAATCTGGACCAGGAGGTTTCCTGGGATCGAGCATCCTAAGTGCCTTATGCACTTGCTGCACTGAGAAAAGAGTAAAGTTGAAGGAATCCCCAGGGAAGAGAGGAGGATCTGTGCAGGAAGTATTGAGTGCTGCACCTTTTTGATTAAATAAGTATCCACTTGAAATAAAATGTTTGTTAAAGTAATTCAACATATCAACTTTGTCTAGGACTGGAACTGAGTCCTTAAGAACAAATGTTGGAAGAGTTTGAGGAGATTTAATAAGAAAAAGAGACTTAATCACCTTCCAGAAATTTGGATGGATTATTAAGATTGTCAGTTGTGACAGATAAGTAATAATCTGATTTGGCTTTTTTGATAAGAGAGGTACATTTATTCCGTAATTGTCTAAAAGCAGTCCATTCAGCGGAGGAATCACTTTTTCTGGCCCTAGCCCATGCTAGGTTACGCATGTGGATAGTGTCTGACAGCTCTGGAGTGAACCAGGGATTCTCTTGTCCCTTCACTCTGAATTTTCTAATTGGAGCATGTTTGTTAACAATTTTGGTAAAAGTGTCTTTAAAGAATGTCAAAGCTAGCTCAACATTTGGTAAAAGGTCTATCTGCTCCCATTCTATAAGAGATAGATCATGGTGAAAAGCCTGCTCATTAAATAATTTTAGGTTCCTCTTGTAGGTAATGTTTGGTTTGTTTTGGGGGATTTTAGTGTTCTTGCAAGCAGCAACAACACAATGTCGGCACAGAAAACTCACACTGCAGAAAATTTATGGGGAACATTTGTTAGAATTAAATCAATTAAGGTGGATTTCTCTGGATGTTTAAGATTTGGCCTTGTGGGAACATTAACCAATTGACTAAGATTAATAGAATCACAGAAAGTCTTAAATTCATCTGAAACTGAGGTTAGCCAGTCCCAGTTCAGATCTCCAGCCAGTAGGAGCCCAGTAAACTGAACCTTTGACTAAAGATGTTTCAAAGATGACAAAGCCTCTTTAGTGGCAGAGGGAGGCCTGTAACAGCCAACAACTGTTATACAGAGGGATTTAGCGATTTCAACATTTAAAGCTAAGAACTCCAGTTGCTTACAGATCGATTCGGATAATAGAATTGAAGTCTCAACACTCTGCAGCTCTCATGGAGATGACATCGACAGCCTGACCCACTGCATCACTGACTACATCAGCTTCTGTGTAGAGAACACTGTACCAACTCGGAGGGTGCGGTGCTTCTCCAACAGCAAGCCCTGGGTGACCCCTGAGCTGAGAGCCCTACTGAAGGAGAAGAGGAGGGCTTTTATTTCAGGGGACAGAGAGAAGCAGAGGAGAGTTCAGCATGAACTCAAATACAAAATCAGACAGGCCAAGAACAGCTACAAGAGGAAGCTGGAGGAGCGGCTGGAGAACAACAACATTCGGGGTGTGTGGAGAGGTCTAAAGACCATCATTGGTCCTGGACAGAGAGCAGACACGGGGGCATCTGATGAAGACCAGGGCTTGGCCAACGAGTTAAATCTGTTCTTCAACAGGTTTGACTCCAGCCCTCCCCCCTCCACTTCACACATCTCCGGCCCAGCAGCTAAACCAACCCCCACCCCCAATCACTCTCATCTCTGCCCCCCACCTCCACCCCCCTTTGCCTCACTTCTGATCAGGTGAGGAGAGAACTGAGGCGACTTAAGACCAGGAAAGCTGCATCGGACCCGGACTGCTCAGGGACTGTGCTGACCAGCTCTGTGAGGTGGTCACTTACATCTTCAACCTGAGCCTGAATCTGGAGATGGTCCCGGTCCTGTGGAAGACCTCCTGTGTGGTTCCAGTTCCTAAGATGGCGCACACTAAGGAGCCAAACCACTGCAGACCAGTAGCCCTGACCTCCCACTTAATGAAGACCATGGAGAGGCTCATCCTCAGCCACCTTCGATCAGTGGTCAGCACCGCGGTGGACCCGCTGCAGTTTGCCTACAGGCCGAACATCGGGGTGGATGACGCTGTCATCTACCTGCTGCACCGGGCGTTGACTCACCTGGAGCACGCCGGAACCGCTGTGAGGGTCATGTTGTTTGACTTCTCCAGCGCCTTCAACACCATACGGCCAGCGCTGCTGAGGGAGAAGCTGGAAGGGGCTGGAGTGGAGGGATGACTGACTGCCTGGACGACCAACTACCTCACCAACAGGCCACAGAATGTGAGGCTACACAACTGTGTGTCGGAGGTGGTGGTTTCCAGCACTGGTGCTCCTCAGGGGACGGTGCTCTCACCGTTCCTCTTCACACGTTATACTTCGGACTTCACCTACAATACTGGCAGTTGTCACCTCCAGAAGTTCTCTGACGACTCGGCCATTGTTGGCTGTGTGTCGGGGGGGAACGAGCTGGAGTACAGGTCAGTCATCAAGGACTTTGTGGACTGGTGTGAGCGAAATCACCTGTGCTTGAACACCAGTAAAACGAAGGAGATGGTGATTGACTTCCGGAGAAGAACACCACAATTCACACCGGTGAGCATCCAGGGCTTGGACATTGAGGTAGTGGACAGTTTTAAGTACCTGGGTGTTCACCTCAACAAGAAACTGGACTGGACTCACAACACCGATGCCCTGTATGTGAATGGCCAAAGTGGCCTCCACCTTCTGAGGAGACTGAAGTCCTTTGGAGTGTGCAGGCCTCTCTTAAGGACATTTTATGACTCTGTGGTAGCCTCTGTTTTCCACTACGCCGTGGCCTGTTGGGGAGCAGGCAGCACAGACCGGGACAGGAAGAGACTGAACAAGCTGGTCAGGAGGGCCAGTTCTGTCCTGGGCTGTCCACTGGACTCTGTGGAGGAAGTGGGTGAAAGGAGGATGTTGGCCAAGCTAACATCCATCATGGACAACACCTCTCACCCACTGCATCAGACAGTGGAGGTGCTGAACAGCTCCTTCAGTGGCAGACTTCTACACCCCCCATGCAGGAAGGAACGGTTCCACAAGTCATTCATTCCAACAGCTGTGAGATTGTACAATGCCACAGTTTAAATATGCATGTACAAACCGGTTATCACACATCCATAGCCCATCTGTATATTCTGTGTCTTTTACTTTATTTATTTAATTTTATTTTATTATTACGCATAACATACGTTATATCGTAACAGGGTACATAAGTTATTACTTACTTTTTTTACTTTTCCTATTTTTGCACATTTTTTACTTGTCTTTTTGCACATTTTGAACACCCCTCATTCTTTTGCACATTGCTGTCATTCTTTTTGAAGTGCTGTAACAATTGAATTTCCCCAATGTGGGATCAATAAAGAATATCTCTATCTATCTCTCTATCTCAAATCTTGATTTCACATAAACTACTATGCCACCACCTTTTTCTGGCCTATCTGTACGAAAAACATTGTAACCATGAATGTTAAATATTTCATTAACAACAGATTTAGATTTTCAGAGATTAGTACAATGTCAGCATTTGTTGATTTAGCCCAGAGTAGCCACGTTTACATGGGCAAAAGTAATCGGAATGAACGCCTGATCGGAAAGAAAATGCGTCATGTAAACACGGCGTTCGGAATACTCTACCCCGGTCAGACTCATTCGGATCAAAATTTCTTTCCGATCGAGATAGGTGGGTTATACCGATCGTTTATCCGATCGTGGAGCATGTAAACAGTCATTCCGATCGTGTGTCACTACTGCTCTGGTTTACGTCATGCATAGGTGGCGTTTCGCTGAGAGAAAGCTTAAGGGATAAGGGACCGACCAGCTGCTCTGCGGAGGCCCCGTGAAAAGCGCCGCTCCGCTGGCTCTCCCTTCTCTTTCAACCCTCACGAGGGAGGGAGATGCGGGGCAGGAGGGCTTCGTCCCCCCCGACTCGGTCCACTGGCACCCGAGTGAACAGAGCAGCTGGATTAATAATTTTGTGTCTGAGGGGGGGAAGATGCTTTGTTATGTGTGCGTTTTGTTGTTTTGATTTGTGTGGGAGAATTCAGACTGCGAGCCGTCCCGCCGCTCTGGGTTAGCGGCTGCAGGACTCAGGAGGAACCGTGTTCGAACAGAGCTCGGGCCGCTAGCTCACAGAGTGGCTTTGGGGCGGTCTGTGTGAACTTTTCAGAGCAGAAATAAATGTCGCTCAATCCTCAGAAACTGTTCTAACAATCACATGGATTTGTGTTTCCAGTTGAGTCCCGACAAAATAAAGGGTGATGTTATTCCCACACATTTACGTGCAGCCAGGATGCAGATGGCAGCGTTTCTCGCACGGTCCTGGATTTTGTGTCCATCAAGGCTAATGATGTTAGCCCGTGTTAGCCTGTCCTAAGCCTTCTTCCAGGTTAATTCTTCAACAAAAAAGCACTGACCACACTGATTAAATATAACGATGAGCGAACAGGCGCTTCATAATATTAATGACATTAATAAAAGCACGTTTGGAAGATCGTTTCATATTACGGAGCTGCTGCACATGCTGTCTGTCTGTGGCAGCGGTTTGTTTACCACGGGACCTATTTCCGCATCCGGGTGATTTTACACTAATGCGCATGCCCAAATTATTCATTTCAAACGAAAGTGTGAGCCATGGGAATGTTTGTTCTAATCGGAAAAAGGTGTTCTGATCCCATGTGCACGGGTGAATTTTAACCCGACCATTGATCCGATCAATATATTCTGCCCATGTAACCGCGGCTATTCTGACCTTGTCAATCTTGGGTAATAAGCTGCAAACATTAAAGTGGATACATTTAAGTCCAGCTATCGATTTGAAATCTTCAGGAGTCTGAATACGTTGCATCTCAGGGCCAGGATTTGGATGTACATTTCCAGACAAAAACAATAGTAAGATAATAATTAATCTTACTTTCACATTTTGCTTTGACACACCGTGTGTTAAGGACAAGCGATAACTTTTATCCAGCAATAGAGTAAGTTTATGTAAGGCAATAAAACTTACACGAAGAGGGCTCTGCAATGGGTGAGGAAACCACAAATTTAAAGTCCAGGCCAAGTGAGTCTGTGTGTGTTCAGGATACTTAAAAGAACTAAAGCAGGTGCCACTGTAATAGGTGTACCAAATGTTGAATTCATTCCTAGGAGGGGTATTTGTCCCGGCTACATTTATTGATCTTAAATCCTGTGCAGTCAATAAGCAAAATAAAGTAAGGAAAAAAGCCTTCATCTTGTAGCTCAGGCTAGCAGGCACAAGGCAGGTGTAGCAGGCTCCAGGAGGGGACTCAGGCTAGTAGACCTAGGGCAGATGTAGCAGGCTCCAGGAGGAGGCTCAGGTTAGGCCCAGGGCAGGTTTAGCAGGCTCCAGGAGGGGGCTCAGGTTAGGCCCAGGGCAGGTTTAGCAGGCTCCAGGAGGGGGCTCAGGTTAGGCCCAGGGCAGGTTTAGCAGGCTCCAGGAGGGGGCTCAGGTTAGGCCCAGGGCAGGTTTAGCAGGCTCCAGGAGGGGGCTCAGGTTAGGCCCAGGGCAGGTTTAGCAGGCTCCAGGAGGTGGCTTAGGTTAGCAGGCCCAGGACAGATGTAGCAGGCTTATGCTAGTAGGCTTGGACTAACTAAGCTTTAGAGAAATACACACTTTCCCTGATAAGGTTGTGAAGGGCTTCAATAAAAAATGTCAATAAAATGTCAAACTGTGACATTCTAATTAGTAAAAATAGGTTAAAACGATTACAAACCAGATTTACACTGAGTGGCACTGAGCTGACAATAGACATGCTGCCATCTTGGATTGCTCATCATTGAGAACCAAGCAAAAGTTGTGTTGTGAGTTAATGTGTTGTGAGTTATCGTGTTGCGAGTTATTGTGTTGTGTTGTGAGTTAATGTGTTGTGTTGTGAGTTAATGTGTTGTGAGTTATTGTGTTGTGTTGTGAGTTAATGTGTTGTGTTGTAACCCTTCTGGGCCACCGTAGCAACCTGCTGGATGGTCAGTGCAGAAGGGCGCGCAAGGAAAACAACTTTGCTGAATCTGCACTGTCAGTTTTCTTTGGGTCATTTTCTGTACTGAACCTGGAACACCAAGAGGTAGCATGTACCACATTGGAACTAAGCAGCTGGGTGGCTCAGTTTAGCGGCTCAGTTGGTAAGGTAAAGGGCTACCACTCAGGAATCCAGGGTTTGATTCCTGGAGGGAAATGAACAATGGCACTGGGGGCAATTACCATATCAAAGGCAATTAACATCGTCCAGTGGGGGTCCTTGGGCAAGATCCTTAACGCTACTGCCTCCCAAGCATGGCTCAGCTGCAGCTCACCGCTCCCCCAGAGGATGGGTTAAATGCGGAGAAGAATTTCCCCATTGTGGGATAAATAAAGTATACATTTTTTGAAAATAATTCAAAGATATGTTTGAACATATACATAATTATGGCAAGCTGTCTAAATACATTTCCCAACATAACTTAATGTTCTTGCAATATACAAGTTTATTATATCATACGAGGTTCATTCTGAAGAAGGAACAAAATGTACCTCCATGAAAACCTCTTCATGAAGCGAGTCCAATTTTTCTGGACAACAGGCATGAAGAATAGAGACAACCTATCTCACCACCCTGCAAGAAACTGCCTGACAGTCTAATAGGATATTTGTCTTATTTTATTTTTATTTTTAAAACTAGCTAACAAATATTATTTATATCAACACAAATATTGTTTTACCCTGCTAAATCTAAAAGAGAGAGAGTATGATTTGTTGTGGAATTTTCTTTTTAAATTGAAAAAGAGAAATCAAATTAAAAGAAAATTAACATCCAGCGTCTTGTTTACATCTTAATTGTTTTTTAAATTATACTTTTCCATACGTGTGTGCGTGTGTGCATTTGTGTCTGGTGTTTTTGGACAGTTTACTTTGAGTCAAGGATGTTGCTGTTCACTCTTAACTAAGTAAAATAGCTAGAGTTTAAAGGTAAAAACCGCCCGCAGGACCACGGTACACACTGACAGATGGATATTTGCCGTACCAAAAGTGTGCTATTAGGGTTAATTACCGGGGAATGAGCTTGCAGTACAAACAAACAGGACTACATATATTAATGGATCACGGTATCTAACTTACTGACGCCATTAAGTAAGATACCTCAGAGGGATCTGTAGCGAATTACCAAGAGACCTACTAAGTTCTAATGATTAAGATTCAGACTTGAGACTTACATTTATTAAACCTGCCTTCAACCCTTTAACATTTTTTATTTATTTATTTATTTTAAAAACGTTTGTTTTCCAAGAGTCTTTCTCAGTTCTGATGATTCATATTTCAAATCCATTGCCCACAACCCTGTAGGTCAACAAAGCAACCCAACAAACTAATGAGCCACCATTTTTTTTCAATTATTCTTTTTGGTGAACAACTTTATGAACCTAAGAAGTAAATTTACTAAGAACAAGTATAAAAACATTTTAAAAACAATTTTAAAATGTCAGAAAATGTATATAAGACAAGTCTAGTTGACTGCTTTTTTTAACCTACTACAAATTTAATCTAATCAAACTTTATTTTTCCTACTACTAAAAGACACGAAAAACCTTAAAAAAAAAATAAGGGGGTGACTATTTCCTGTTCTGGAGGGACTAGAATAATCAGAGAATTTAGAGCTGAGATATATCCTCCAATTCTTTTCCTGAGAATTTTTCTGAAACAAGGCTTCATTTTTAGATCTTCTATGCATTTGATGAAACTTGTCCCAATCATTCTAGCGAGCTCATCCCTTCCTATATTTCTCATTGAAGGCATCCTCTCTGACCTAGTCCATTCTTCACAGAGATTCCTGAAAACCTCTTCATGAAGTGTGTCCAAGTCTTTCAGATCGATTTGATCTTTATGTGTGATCAGAATTCTCCTACAAATGATCTTCACACAGTCAGAGTCCGTCAGTATTTTCTGAAACAACAGCAACATCACTTTCTGAACGGACTCTCTTACTTTCTCTTCTGTGCTCATCTGACCAGATTCAGTTTTAGAACCAGATTTTCTTTTGAAGACATTTTTCACCCTTCTCCACCATTTTCTCTTGGGTTCTTTCTCTGGGCGTTCTGTCTTTTTAGAAAAGGATTTCATGACACAAGGCTTCTTCTTTGATTTTTCCATGTACTTAAAGAAATGTGAAGCAATCATTTCATTGAGCAGATCACTTCCTATATCTGTCATTGAAGGCATCGTCCTTGACCTTGCCCATTCTTCACAGAGTTCCTTGAAAACCCTTTCATGGAGTGTGTCTAAATCCTTCAGCATGTTCTCATCTACATTTGTTTTCAGAATCTTTCTACTTATCAGCTCCACACAGCCTAAGTCCTTCAGTAATTTCTGAACCACCAGTGTTATCACTTTCTGAACGGACTGTCTTACTTTCATATTTCTGATCATTTCCTTCCTTTTTTCTGTTGACTCATTGCATTTAAAACAGGATTCACTTCTAATGACCTTTTTCTTAGCTCTCTTTTCTTTTCGTTCTAATTCTATTTCAGGGAAAAGGTGGCGTTTTATCCGTTTTAGGATCCTCTTATGGCTCATTCCTGGGTGATAGTAGATAATTTTCAGTAGAGTTTCCTTGTACAATTTTCTTAACGTTTCAGATTTTACCAACGTTTGAAATTTGCGGTGAAATAATGTAGACCAAAAAGAAAGTCCAACAATTAATGACGAGCCAAACTGTTGTAGGCAATAGACAACTCTTCTCATCATTACTGGTCGTGAGGCTCTGTTTTGGATCTTCCTAATAGCTTTAATCAGAATTTTGTCCACGTCTTCACCATAACTCTGTGTGCTTTGCTTCTTAACTTCTTGCTTCTCACCTTTTAAATTTGGCTCATGTGACACGGTACTGTCGCTACAGAAAACCTCATTTAGAGCCTCATTAACAGCACAGGTGATATTATTCACTTGACTATAAAATATCAGTAAAAATGCATCTTTCAAGATAGATTCCACTGTTTCCCCAAGGAAAAGTTCAGTCTGTGAATTTGTTTCAGGTTCAATCTCTGCAGAAGATTCTGATTCACTTTCACTGAAGAGGTCGTCATCTTCATCTGAGGACTTGGGTTCATCTTGACATAGATCTACCATCATATCATCATGTATTGAAGAAATGAAGTTGACAAAGTGTTCTGAATATAAATCCTTGAACTGAAAGTTAGTAAACTGTGGTAGGTAGTTTCTTAGACCACTATAACTACTTTCAATCATCCTTTTTATGCATTTATTGTCATCTTGGGACCATTTAAACACTTTTAGGTTTTTTTTCAACTCTGTCAATGAAATATGTTGTATGTCAGAGTTTCTAGGCAGCATGAATTCCTGATGTAACGTGTTTCTAATTCTTTCAAAGTAATGGACCACATCTATGGTAAGTATACTACTATAAAGTAAACATATGTTGAATACCACTTTAGTCTGAGCAACACCAAAAGGTATTTGGGATGGTGCTATGTCGGTGGTGCCACCTTCGAAAAACCATCGGTCTTTAGGTAAAAAATCTCTTTCCAAAATGTTTTTTATTATTGCTAAAATCTCCTGTCTATTAATTTGATGACCATGGGATTTTTTTAAGACATCTTTTGTTTCCCTCATGACTTGTGAAATGTAATCTGAACATTCTGGTTCTTCGCTATCACAGACTGTTGCTTTCAAATTCAATTTAAAGGTGTTTGTGGTTGAAGCTTCTTCACTTTCTAAATCCCATGAAGTCACATCGAGAGAACAGGTGTCGCTGTGATCTGCTTTCTCTGGTGAATCCTTTGAACAACCAGCTCTGGGTTGTTGCTCAGAAGGGTCTAGAGGCGTTACTTTGTTTTTGCGTTTACCAAACCCCTTTCGAATCTTTCCTAAAAATCTTTTCATTGTCTTGAATTTATTTACCACAGAATTGGATGAACTCTCGTTAAAAGCGACTTTGTAAAGTTCTTCTTGTGGTTGATTGAAGAAAGAGGTGCCAATTTTACCTTTGCTTACCAGATGTACAAACGAGTGTTTCAATGACTATATTAGAATTTTAATCTGCCACTGATGATGTCGATGTGACTAATAACGTGTCATGTGATGTCATACTCCCATATTGATGGCAACATTAGAGGAAACAATGTTGTCATGTGACATCATCATCATTCATCATCATTGTGGGATGATGATGATGTCATGTGACATCACCCAATGATAACTTTTTATGACATCGTTGTGGAATGATGAGTATTCTGATACGTGTTCATTCATGCAGAAGATGACATAATTAAAAATCCTTCTTCAAAATAATTACATTCATTTTTAAACTATTAATCAAGCCACCCTAAATGACATAAAATTGTTACATGTGAAATCGCTAGCTTCAAGAAAACAAAATTTTGGCATTTGTGCTACTTGTTCCTTTTAACAATGAACTTGAATGAAGAAGCAAAACCATAAATCATCACAAACAATTATTGAATGAACATATATGAAACCACTGAAACCATTCAGGGTTATTTAAATATCTTATTACAAAAATAAAATGCTGCTTTCTGTGGCATGTTTGACTTACATAGAAGTTTTAATTTGATTTAATTTAATTTGGGCTAGTAAAGTTTGGCTCATGGAGGAAAGTAAATGTTTAAAAACCACAGACAAGGCTCACTTAAGTTGCAAATGTATTTACAATGTACAGTGAACACCAAAACCACAATATATACAACACAGAAATATCTTTGAGTCCTGGAGAGATTTTCTCTTTTGTCTTTTTATTTCTTTTGGCGTTAGGATGGGCCTTATGAAAGACTTTGTAAAACTCCTTTTGGAAAAAGAAGCACTCCAGCTGGTTTGTTGGATGTGAACGGGGTTAGAAAAATCCTGCCGCACAGGTCGGGGCTCCTTTTTAGTTTACCAAATGTAAAGGGTTTAACCTATTTTCTTCCGGGAGTGGTAAAACTCCCTAGTCAACAAGTTTTGTCCAGCACTGTGGTCGACCGCCCCATCAAACGATCTGTCAAAATGACCAGTCAAGCGACCTGGCCTGTTAAAACAACGTCAATAAATGCAACATCTTTTCTTTTGTTTGAAAGAAAGCATATTCACGTAACCTCCTTCATTAACTTAGTAAACAAATGCATATGCAGTTTATATTCAGGAGGAAACTACAAAAAAAAGCAATATCTTAAGTGCATAATCTCTAGTTGTACAACATTTTCTTAATCCAAATTCAATTTCCATGATCATCAACAATTTCATTTCAATGCAATTCATGAGTCACATATTTCATAATTCAGCATTAATTATCTATCAAGCAAAAAAGTAATTGATAATTTTCACCAAATGCAATCATGAAGCAAACGATTGATTTTTTTTTAACCCAAGGTATTTTTTATTGAGTTTTACATTATACAAACACAATTACAGAGTTTTGTAAGTCTAAAAAACTAATTACTGAAATAAGTGTTTATAATAAAGCTAAGGAAAGAGGGAAAAAAACATACACAAAAAAACCGAAAATATAATAATACGTAAGAATAATATGTAAAATAAACAAAATACCCCATACCATTCCCTGTCACTGCCACAGTCATACCATCACTCCATCACGCATGACCTGTACTATGTGCCACCACATGCAGCTAAACTGCTCTAGGCTTATATTACTAAAGAGCTGGAAATGTCCTCAAAAAGGGACCCCATACATCTTCAAATATATCAAGAGACTTTTTGAGTGAACACTTAATTTACTCTAGTTTTAAGCAGGACATGATATCCTGTAGCCACTGTGAATGAGACGGGGTAAAGGTATCTTTCCATTTCAGCAGTATGGCACGTCCTTGCAGGAGTGATGCAAAGGCTATACAGTGTTTTTTGGCAGTACCTAAAACAGCTTGTTCCTCCACAACCCCAAAAATGGCTGTTAATGGATTTAGTTTTAAATAAGTGTTAAATACATGAGACATTGTGTCAAAAACATTCCTCCAATATACATTCAAATATGGGCATGAAAAGAACATATGATACAGAGAGGCATCTGTAAGATTACATCTTGTACATAGTGGAATAACTGTGGGGTACATAGAGGCCAGCTTTACCCTGGAAATATGGACCCGATGTACCACCTTGAACTGAATTAGTTGGTGTTGAGCAAAAAATGAAGATGAGTTTACAAGTTTAAGAGCAGAAACCCAAGTATCATCTGATATAGGGAGGCCCATATCTTCTTCCCAAGCCATCTTAAATTTATCCACAGAGGGACATTTAAGGTCCAACATAATGTTATACAGTTTAGAAATAAGACCCCTCCTGGATGGATCTAGTGAAAAAATCTTGTCAGTTTTTTCTGTTTCTGTGGTAGTTGAGAATTGTGGTAGTTGTGAAATAAAGAAATGACGTTGTCATGGTGCCTCTGTCAGCCTACCCCCCCCTCCCAGCTCTCGTCTGCTCTGCTGATTGGAGCCAGCTGCACTTCTTCACCTAATCACCTGCCGGCCTTCTTAAGGAGATCCAACCCCAGCATTCATCGCCAGTTCGTTACACACTCCGGTGCTTATGTCTGGCCATGTTAAGCTAAGTACCTCAAGTCTGGCTATTTACTTACCTCGCCTTGTCACTCGTCTTCAGGTTCCTCCCCACGGGCATCGCTGGTTCCTCTTCATCGAGAGCTCCTCTCTTCATCCTGCTCTTGCCACGAAGTCATCCTCGCCACGCTCAGTTCTCACTAGCTGTGGCTTCCTCAAGTCCTCCGCCACGCTCGCCGATCCTCCACAACGCCGTCCTCAAGACTCCGGCTCCATCACCGACGGCGGTCCTCAAGACCTACTTACTATCATCCCAAAATCTATTATTAATTCATTCTTGGACATTGAAAATAAATCCGTTCCAAGACTTCCTGGTTTGAGTTTACTTCCGGGTTTCAGCGACTGGGTCTGCCACGTCATTGATGTCATGACAGACGTACTTGAAGGTAACGGAAAAAATCTGAGTTTAGAAGATCAAATTTCTCTTTCAGTTCAACAAATGAGTCAAAGGTATCCTCTATAAGTAGATCTTTAATGCGAGTGATACCGCTGTGATGCCATCGCAGGAAACCTGGATCCATGGTGGATGGCTTAAAAAGGTGATTCATGGCAATAGGACACCAAATAGAGAAACTTTGAAGGCCAAACTGTTTTCTAAACTGAGACCATATCTTAAGTGTGTGTTTAACTACAGGGTTATTAAGAGATGCAATGCAACATAAAGGCAAACCAGAGCCAACAAAGGTCAGGAGCGAGAGATTGTTGTCTTGGCAAAGCTTGAGCGCTATCCAGTTAGGACAATCCGAGTGGTCATGGTAGAAAGACCAATTCACAATATTTCTTATATTGGATGCCCAGTAATAGAAGCGAAAATTCAGCAGGGCAAGCCCCCCTTCTATTTTAGTTTTTTGGAGATAGATTTTATTTAGACGAGGTTGTTTACCCTTTGTTGAAAAAAAGAGCCAGTAATGCATATTCGTAGAGTTTGGAAAAGATAAATAAGTTTAGGCAGTATAACCATTTTAACAGAGTTCACTCGTCCAACTAAGGACATTGATAGGGAAGACCACTGCCGGACTATCAGTTTGATTTGGTTTAAATAAACTGCAAAATCTTTATATTTTTGGGTAACTGTGACTCCAAGGTAAGTGAATCTACTGCGCTCGACTTTCAGAGTGAAACTATTAAAGTCTAGGTTTGGTGCTGCTTTGTTAACTGGAAAGAGCTCACTCTTGCTAATATTCACCTTATAGCCTGAAAAACTGCCAAAATGACTGAGCAATGCCAGGGCAGAGGGAAGGGACTGAGCTGGGTTGGAGACATAGAGCAACAGGTCATCTGCATATAAGGAGACTCTGCTAGCGATCGGTGGGCTCTGTCTGTTTCAGGAAATGATGGCAGGGTTTCCTTCCCGTATAAACCTTGCAGTAGTTGGGAGAAAAACGCAGTCGGATTAAGAATGCGCACGTTTTGACGGCTGCTGCGATTATCCAAATCGGCAGCCTTAGCCTTTAGCTTAGCATTCTCGTCCCGGAGAGAAGAGCAGGTGTTCTCCAAATCCATGATACGCTGGCTTAGATCATCAGTGGCAAGCTCAAGTGAATGGATGCGCTGGTCATGATCATCCAGGAGGAGTTTATTTTGGTCTAATTTGGAGTCAATCGCATCAAAGGACGACTTGAACTCTGCTTTTCACAGTTTTCTTCAAGTAGCGCTTTAATGGCATGAAGGGTTAGGCTAGGGCTAACACTAGCATCCTCTTTAACAATAGCTTTCTGTCCTTTAGGCGGCATTTTAGTTCCCTTTGTCAGATGTGATGATGTTAAGAAGTGATAATAGGAAAAACGTAGAAAGGGTTAAAGCGTATGAGGGCTGAAAAGGTATGAAAAGTAAGAGGTTGGCCGTAGCACGCTCTAAATGCGATTACTCCATCCGCTCCCTCACAGATCTTCAGATTGATTTAAGCAGGCGCCCGCGCCAGTTGCCTCCATCACAGCTTCACTCACCAGTTTTTCTCAAGCATCCCGATTCAATTCCAAGCTTCAGGTAATGAATGCCAATCTAATAAAGTGACTTTTGTCATTAAACCGGCAAAAACAGGATTTAAATGCTAGAAGTTACATATAAGCCTACAGTTATACGTTACAAGCAGACCTGTGGGCGCTTTGACATGCCTTTAAGGCAAGGCAAGGCAAGGCAAGTTTATTTGTATAGCACAATTGGTACAGTAATTCAAGGTGCTTCACAAAACAGAAAAATGCATTAAAATCACAATACATCATAGAAATAA
Source organism: Oryzias latipes (assembly GCF_053564925.1). Taxonomy (NCBI): domain Eukaryota; kingdom Metazoa; phylum Chordata; class Actinopteri; order Beloniformes; family Adrianichthyidae; genus Oryzias; species Oryzias latipes. Next base: position 4,583,807 of record NC_136248.1, read on the forward strand.
TCAACGTAAAATTTACTTTAAAAGAAAAGGAAAAAAAATTTGAAAAGTGTTTTAAAAATAAAGGAAGGAAAGGAAAGAAAAGTGCAGATAGGACCTTTCAGTCATATACACGGCTAAACAGAAATGTTTTAAGTCTAGATTTGAACATGAACACAGAAGAGGCCTGTCTTATGACTTCAGGGAGGCTGTACCAGATTTTAGCTGCAGAATATTGAAACGCTGATTCCCCTTGTTAAGTTCTGACTCTGGGAATCAACAGGAGGCCGGTCCCTGAGGTCCTCAGAGTACGAGATGGCTCATATGGCACTAACATGTCAGAGATGTACTTTGGTGCTCGGCCATGGAGAGACTTGTACACAAGCAGAGCTGCTTTGAAGTCTATTCTTCTTTAAAACGAAAGCCACGTCACGGCAGGACTAACAGAGTCTCGCTGTGTTCATACAGTGCAAAGGAACCAGCCAATTTAAAGTGACAGGGCAGAATTTCATTTAAAGCACAGGCTAATAGATAAATACAGTGATCCCTTGCTATAACACGGTTTACTTCACGGATTTGCATCGTGCATTGTGTTCTGCATTCTGATTGGCTAAAAAGTCACTCCGCTTCTTCTCTACCTGTGCGTCAATAACGTTGCAGTTTAATATGTGCACGTACGTAAATCAGCTTGCCAAATTTTCATTACTACGTGCAAATTCTCTTGATGGTGGCATGTCGGTTTATAAGGATCTTTTTGCAAAGCAGAAAAAAGAGCAACAACAACTGCCTATCACTATGTTCTTCTCCTGAACAAACACAGCTGCACCGCGGGCATCAGAAGAAGACAACATTGCAGAGCGGAGTCAGGATGCAGCGTCTAAGTCTGAAGAGCAGTGTAATACACCTGAGTCACTATTTGTCCCACTGTACTTTGTATTTTTTTTCATAATCATTTTAAATTTTCTCCCGTTTAATTCAATCACTCGGGTCGCGGTGGGCGGGGCTAATCTCCGCGATTTGAAGTCTTCTGTTCACATCGATGATTAAAATTATTATTTGACAGTACAGTACAGAGGTTATTTGTTGAAAAAAAGGTTTCTAAAGTACTTTTATTTGTGAAACAAATGCTTGAGCCTGTAAATTGGTTTGTTCTTTCTTTACAATGTATAATAGAGTATTTAATTGTATAATAATTGTCATGGTTTCAGTTTGTTGTGTCTTGTTTTTCGCTTTAGTTCTTGTCCTGTCTTGTTTGGTTCTGTTTCCTGTTTTATTTTGAAAGGTTTCCTGTCTTGTCTTGTTTCTTGAGTTTTACTTCCTTTGGTCCCTATCTGCCCTGATCGTGTTCACCTGTGTCTTGTCTGCCCTGTCTGTATATAAGTCTTGTCTCTGCCTTCCTCCTGTGTTGGTCCATTATTCCTGTCTTGGTGTTCATGTCATGCTGTATAGTTCCCTGTTCCTCGCCACGCTCTCGTTTCATGTTTCACGCCACGCCAATTGCTTTTTTTTATAATTAAACCCCTTACCCTTGAACCACGTGCCTCCGCCTCTGCATCTGGGTCCTACCGGCTCCCGAGCCACCCCTCCACCGTGACAATAATAGTTAAAAAAAATAAAAGTTTCTACTTCACGGATTTTGCCTATCACGGGTTCTTTTTGGAACGTAACCCCCGCGAAAAACAGGGGTTTACTGTACATAATTAAATAAACCTTGAGTGAAAACATGGGGGCACCACTAAAATATATATTTTAACCTATATAATATGGGATGTTTTTGTAAAGCTTTATTAAACAAGTGTAGATAGCATTTTGACTTAAACAGCGAATTACCAAGATGCTGTCTGAGGGTGTTTTACAACAACAAACCATACAATATCATTCAGAGAGCAACAGCGAGTGGTTCATCACCGTTAACCAGTGAATGCCTCAGCCGATCACCGTTAGCAACAGTGTGGCCAGCTTGTAATCATGAAGTGGATAGGTAAAGTTTAACACTGAATACACTGATCTAATCATATCAAACTTTATCTTATCTTATACCAACCCTTCTTTGAATCCTTTTAGTTTTGTGTATATATTATTCTTAAGACAATCATTTTCCAAGAGACCTCAGTACTGAGTTCTAATGATTAATGCCTTCAAGCCTTTAAATGTTTTTTTTTATTATTTTTTCTTAAAAACTTTGTTTTCTGAGAGGCTTTCTCCGTTCTGATGATTTAGATTAAGAATTAAAAAGCCTCATGGATAAACAGGGAAATGTTTTTAAGAATAAAAGAACAGACAAATCCAGTAACTGCTTAATTTTAAACCTACTAATCAAATCTAATCAAACTTTATTTTTCCTACAACTAAAAGACACAAAAAACCTTAAAAAATAAAAAAGGGGGTGACTATTTCCTGTTCTGGAGGGACTAGAACAATCAACTTAGAGCTGAGATATATCCTCCAATTGTTTTCCTGAGAATTTTTCTGAAACAAGGCTTCATTTGTAGATCTTCTATGCATTTGATGAAACTTGTCCCAATCATTCTAGCGAGCTCATCCCTTCCTATATTTCTTATTGAAGGCATCCTCTCTGACCTAGTCCATTCTTCACAGAGATTCCTGAAAACCTCTTCATGAAGTGTGTCCAAGTCTTTCAGATCAATTTGATCTTTATGTGTGATCAGAATTCTCTTACAAATGATCTTCACACAGTCAGAGTCCGTCAGTATTTTCTGAAACAACAGCAACATCACTTTCTGAATGGATTCTCTTATTTTCTCTTCTGTGATCATCTGACCAGATTCAGTTTTAGAACCAGATTTTCTTTTGAAGACATTTTTCACCCTTCTCCACCATTTTCTCTTGGGTTCTTTCTCTGGGCGTTCTGTCTTTTTAGAAAAGGATTTCATGACACAAGGCTTCTTCTTTGATTTTTCCATGTACTTAATGAAATGTGAAGCAATCATTTCATCGAGCAGATCACTTCCTATATCTGTCATTGAAGGCATCGTCCTTGACCTTGCCCATTCTTCACAGAGTTCCTTGAAAACCCTTTCATGGAGTGTGTCTAAATCCTTCAGCATGTTCTCATCTACATTTGTTTTCAGAATCTTTCTACTTATCAGCTCCACACAGCCTAAGTCCTTCAGTAATTTCTGAACCACCAGTGTTAACACTTTCTGAACGGACTGTCTTACTTTCATATTTCTGATCATTTCCTTCCTTTTTTCTGTTGACTCATTGCATTTAAAACAGGATTCACTTCTAATGACCTTTTGCCTAGCTCTCTTCTCTTTTCGTTCTAATTCTATTTCAGGAAAAAGGTGGCATTTTATCCGTTTTAGGATCCTCTTATGGCTCATTCCTGGGTGATAGTAGATAATTTTCAATAGAGTTTCATTGTACAATTTTCTCAAGGTTTCTTGTTTTGAAAACGTTTGTATATTTTCTGCAAAAAATAATTCCCAGTTATTAGAAGACCTCAACAATAACCGAAAGCGGCATATGTAACGTAAAACTCTTGCTATAGGTATTGGCCGTGAGGCTCTCTTTTTTATTTTCTTTAAAGCTTTGATTAGAATTGTGTTGGCACTCTGTGTTCTTTGCTTAAGGTAGTCAGCTTCTGGCTTCGCAGCTTCTAAATTTGTCTTGCGTGGTACAGAACTATCACTACAGAAAACCTCATCTAGAGTGTCAGTGATGCCAGAGGTAATATAATTCAGTTGATGAAAAAATATTTGTGCTAGCGCATCTTTCAAGATGGATTCCACTGATTCAGCAAGGAACAGTTCAGTCTGAGAAATAGTTTCAAATTCAATCTCTGCAGAAGACTCTGATTCACCTAAAGCATCAGATGAATTTAATTTTCTCATTACTCCTTCATGTAGTTTAACAGTAAATTTGATGAGGCATTCTGTGTATAAATCCTTGAACTCATAGTTATTAAAGTATGGTAGGTATTTTTCAATACTTCGATAATTTTCTGTAATCAACCTTTTTATCCAATCCTTGCTGCCTTGAGTGCGTCTACCTTTCTCTAGTCTTTCTGTCAAGTCTGTAAATGGAATGTGTTGTAAATCAGAGTTTCTAGATGGCATGAATTCATTTTGAATAATGTATTTGATTCTATCAAAATAATAGACCACATAAATAGAATATAAGTAATCAAAAACTTCCCAGATTTCAAATACAACTTTATTCTTTGCTACCCTTCTTTCTATAATCCCATCAGTAAGGATCAATTGCCTGTAGGACATATTATTCTGGGATATAGTTAAAAATTCAGTGTTCAAAATGTCTTCAGTCATTGCTAGAATTTGCTCTCTTTTAATTTGATAACAGTGGGATTTTTTTATGACGTCTTTTGTTTCCCTCATTACTTGTGAAATGTAATCTGAACATTCTGGTGCTTCACTGTCAGAGACTGTTGCTCTCAAATTGAATTTGAAAGTGTTTGTGGTTGAAGCTTCTTCACTTTCTAAATCCCATGAAGTCACATCAAGAGAACAGGTGTCGCTGTGATCTGCTTCCTCTGGGCTTTGATTAGCTGCTTTCTCTGGTGAATCCTTTGAACAACCAGCTGTGGGTTGTTGCTCAGAAGCTTTCAGAGGCGTTACTTTATTTGTGGGCTTACCAAACACCTTTCGAATCTTTCCTAAAAATCTTTTCATTGTCTTAAATGTTTTTTCTCTTGGTCTTGAATTGATATTCTAGCAAAGAGAGATTCATAAAGCAACTCCATGAAGGGGGTTTTGAAAGCATATATATACATTTTAAACTCATGTCCGATGATGTCATATCCTATAATATCACGTGTCTGATGATGTCATATCTGATAATATCCAACTGATTATGTCATATCTGATAATGTCACGTGTCTGATGATGTTACATGACATCATCATGGGAGGAGCATTCATGTGACATCATCAGGCATGTGAATTCATCAGGCATGTGACATCATCAGACATGTGACATCATCAGACATTACATCATCATGGGAGGAGGAGCATTCATGTGACATCATCAGACATGTGACATCATCAGACATTACATCTTAATGGGAGGAGGAGCATTCATGTGACATCATCAGACATGTGACATCATCAGACATTACATCTTAATAGTAAGTAGTAAGTAAGTTTTATTTATATAGCGCCTTTCACAGATAAAATCCCAAAGCGCTGAACAATAAACAATATACAACCCAGTAAAAGCAGAAAAACAATCAATTAAATATAATGTAAGCAAAACTAAATTGAAGAAAAATAAACATAGAATAAAAGTAACAATAAAACCAGTCAGCTAAAAGCATTTTTGAATAAAAGTGTCTTCAGTTGACTTTTAAAAGAATCGACGGTGTCGGCCACACGAAGGGACAGAGGGAGGGCATTCCAGAGTCTGGGGGCTATTCCCTGGAACGACCGGTCACCTCTGGTTTTGTACTTTGTCTTAAAAATCTTTAAAAGATTTTGATCTGAGGATCGGAGGGCACGGCTGGAAGCGTAGGGACAGAGCAAGTCTGATAAGTATTTTGGGGTCTGTCCATTTAAAGCTCTATAGGTTAAAACTAGAATTTTAAAATCAATACGCCACTTGATTGGGAGCCAGTGCAAGGAGGATAAAATGGGGGTAATATGTGCCCTTTTGTCGGATCCTGTTAAAAGCCTTGCAGCAGTGTTTTGAACTAACTGAAGACGGTTAAGAACAGATTTATTAAAACAAGTAAAAAGAGAATTACAATAATCTAAACGAGAAGAAATAAAAGCATGGATAACCATCTCTAAGACTGAGTTACATAAGAACGCCCGCAATTTTGCTATGTTACGTAAATGATAAAAACAGTTTCTAATTAAAAGGCTGGAATGATGGTCCAAAGACATTGACTGGTCAAACCATACACCAAGATTTCTGATACAGGGCTGTACAGAGGAGCTCAAAGAACCAAGATGCCGGGAAATTATTGGGATTTCGTTTTCTGGGGCAAGTATTAGTGTTTCTGTCTTTTCTGAGTTTAGCTGAAGACTGTTACTCGTGAGCCAAGATTTAACACAAGCAAGGCAATCTAGTAGTTCTGTAAGTTTGTGGAGTTCTGTGTCATTGAAAGAGCAGTACAGCTGAATATCATCGGCATAGAAATGGTATGACACATTTTTAAAGTTATTCAAAAGCTTTCCAAGAGGGTAGATGTACATTAAAAACAAAAGAGGTCCTAAAACAGATCCCTGGGGCACACCATGTAGGAGTGGAGCGGTATCAGAAAGCATGCCATTTATGTAGACAGAGAATGTTCTATTAGTCAGGTAGGAGGTAAACCACTTTAAAACAAACCCAGCAATACCAAACTCATTTTCTAATCTGCCCAACAGTATTTTATGATCAACAGTGTCAAATGCAGAGGATAAGTCCAAAAGAACCAAAACTGTATACTTTCCAGAGTCAGCAGCCATCTGTATATCATTTGAAACTTTAAGTAAAGTGGTCTCCGTGGAATGCATCTTTCTAAAACCAGATTGGTATTTATCGAAGAGTTCATAGTTGCTTAAAAAAGATGTTAACTGTTCTGCCACTATCTTCTCCAAGACTTTTGAGAGTATAGGTAATTTTGAAATTGGCCTATAATTGGAGGATTGTGATGGATCCAGGTTGGGCTTTTTTAAGATGGGACTTATTGCTGCTTGTTTAAGGAAGTTTGGGACAGTACCAGTGGAAAGAGACAGATTAATAATTTTAACAAGAAATGGGGCAATTAGGTCGATAACTTTAAAAAACATAGATGATGGCAATATATCTAGGGGACATGAGGATGGCTTCATCTTTTTTGATACGACCATGATATTGTCTATTGAGATGGCAGAAAAGTTAGTCCAGGAGTAGTTTAAAGATGCTACAATAGTGGTATTCTCATTGCATGATTTTAGGTTTAATTTGAGCTCATTCCCCTTATTTACAAAATATTGTAAAAATCTGTTGCAATCGTCAGTGGTGTAAACAGGTACAGGTGGAGCTGAGGGTGAAACAATGTTTTGAATGGTATCAAAGACAACTTTGGGATTTCTCTTGTTCATATGTACTAGGTCAGAAAAATACTTAGATCTGGCGAGCTTAATCATATTATTTAATGTCCCAGTCATCTCCTTTAAATGCAGTCTATGTACTTCCAGGTTAGTGGACTTCCACAAGCGTTCTACCTGGCGACATGTTCTTCTGAAAGCAGCAATCTCTTCATTTAACCAGGGATGAGGAGAGTTGGAAGATGTTTTAGTTTTAAGCTTCATGGGTGTCACTATATCCAAAACAGTCAGGCAATGACCATTAAAATGATTGATAAGGATTTCTACATTGTCACAATAATCAATAAGATTAAGATGAAACAGTTTTGAAAACTGTTCAACAACAGTTTGATTTATAATACGCCTTTGAGATACCACTTTATGGGAGTTATTGGACACATGACTGGATATGTTAAAATAAACACAGAAATGGTCAGTCGCATGAACATCCACCACATTCAGAGACCGTATATCTAGGCCAATGGAAAAAACAAGATCTAAGGTGTGACCTTTGTTGTGTGTGGGACTAGAAACATGTTGCTTTAGGCTAAAAGAATCAGTGAGTGTTAAAAATTCAGAAGCTACTTTACAAGATGGGTCATCAACATGCAAATTAAAATCACCAAGAATTAAAACTTTTTCAAATTTGATAAGAATAGATAAAAATTCAGAAAATTCATTTAAAAATTCTCTAGCAGAACCAGGGGGACGATAGACTAAAATACAATAAAAGAAGTCTAAATTTCCAACCTTAGTCATTTGGAGCTCAAATGAGTTGAAATGATCCGGCTTCATTTGCCTGCAATGGAAGGAATTACGGTGGATGAGCGCAAGGCCTCCTCCACGCCGTTCAACCCGAGGTGTTCCAAAAACAGAGCAGTCAGGGGGACATAGTTCATTTAAATGGAAGTAGTCCTGCTCCTGCTGCCAAGTCTCTGTGATGGCCATGAAGTCAAGATTTTCAGATGTGAACAAGTCACCCAGATAATGAGCTTTGTTCGAGATTGATCGTGCATTCAAAAGAGCAAACCGTGTTTGTTCTTTGCAAGGGACTGAAGGTTTGTGCTGTTCAGTGGTGCCACATAGGGAATCCTGAGTACTATCCACAGTAATGGTTTGCAGGGGGAGGCTGATCAGGCAGGGAAGAGAGGATCCTCTGGAAATAGGCTGGTATTGAAAGCGAGGCCTGATGATGACAGGGATCTTTTTAGAAGGGGGGGAGCTGCTGACACATTTGGAAGGTGGAGTTGATTGTCAATCATAAAGTTTGTAGGACTGAACAGCATAAATTATGTTTGCTGTTAAAAATTTAGTTCCCAGATGGTTTATATGGAGACCATCACGTTGGTAGAAGGAACAGCGATCCCAAAAAAGATTGAAATTGTCAATAAAACCAAAATTGTAGCAGAGGGAAGAGTGTTTAAGCCAGTTGGTGAGCGCTAAAATCCTGCTAAACCTCTCTGCTCCATGGCCTAGTGTGGGGAGAGGGCTGGAAATAAAAACTGATTTCCCACAAGAGACTAAAAATGTAAACAAATCCAAAAAATCCAACTTTGTCAGCTCTGACTGACTGTGTGAAGTGTCATTGGTTCCTATATGGATGATAATTCTGGTTATTGTAGGAGGTGCAGTTTGTAAGAGTCCAGGAAGTTTATCCAGTAAGGTGGGCACTGTAGCACCAGGAAAGCAATGCGTGGTTGCATTAAAAAATCTACAACGCCTAATAATTGAGTCTCCTACCAAGAGTGTTGTTGGGGCAAACAAAGGTTGTGGATAGAAAAATGGATGCTGCTGAGAGATAGGTACAGGTGAGGCAAAAGATGGGGGAACACACTGGGCTGGGGCCGGGGCGGATGGATGATGGCTCAATGCCAAACTGGGAGAAGGAGAGCTATCAGCGGCCGAAACACCCACAACATGCAAGCTCCGCGCCGTGCAGGTGTCCGATGAACCTCCTGGGAAGGAGGAGCCAGCGCGATCACCACTGCCGCCAGATCTGGCCGCCGAAGTAAGCGGGCCCGTCGCCGCAGGAGGACAAGCGGGAGTTGGCGATACACCTGGTGGGCGAGGAGTAGCGGCCGCTGAGGCAGGTGAGACACCAGGAAGAGGAGAGGTGACGGTGGAGGCCGCGACACCTGTCGCAGGGGGGGACGCCGCCAACCCTGGACCCGACGCCCCGATCGCAACCGCAGATGAAGAGCCCGCATTATTGGATCCCGAGGTGACATGGATTTCGTTCTGCCCGCGGCGGGTGTCAGGGCGTCGACTCACTGCGTCTCTCAGGAGCTGTCGGCGTTTAGCGTAAGATGGGCCTCCAGATGCCGGGTGGCCTTCTTTCTCAGTCCGAGAAGCGACCGGGCGAGGGTTTTTCCCGCGGAGTGGAGGAGCCGCTTTCAGGACGTCATCAGATGTTGGACCTGACAGGACGTTGAAACGGTTGGAAAGTACGAGGTCATCGCGGTCCAAGGCTTTCTTCCGGCGGCACACCACCTCAGTCCAAAGCGGTTTAGGTGTGGAGCTCAAGGAAGGCCGCGGCGAGATGTCAGGGTCCCAGTGAACTGTATCTCCCAGGGCCGTTTTCAGTGAGGCAATATGCATGGACTGTTGATGCGCTATGTCCAGCAAAGAGTTCAACAGATCATTTTTCGACCTCAACTCATCAGAGAGTTTCTGGATATCCTTTTTGAGGTAAGTGATCTGTGTATCAGTATTTTCTGAAGCTGTCAAGGGAGACACAGACACAGTGGCAGTAGTAGCAGCAGCCATCTTGGCGAGGATGTGTGAGGAGGGGCATTCTGATGCTGCTTCTTCATGCAGAAAATGACATTGTGAAACCGCACAAACTATGTATCTGCCCGCATGGTTATAAAAAAAAACATTTTTCATTGCTTGAACCACAAAATTACAGGAGAGCGCTTACCTGATTGACCTCACCCATGAGGGAATCAGTGGCAGAAGCTGGACAGAAGTACGAAAGGACCCATCCAAAACCTTTTCCTCTGGTGCGGACCACCAACAACAAATACTACAGGGGACATCGCCGCTCAGGGGCCACACTTTTTTCATCTACATTTAATCTTTTCTGAAGCCTCTCCTTATATTAAAAATGGTTTTCTCTCACTGAAAATTTCACCTGAAAATGCACATATATTTTAAATTTGAACCAAAGTACAATAAAGTAGTGTAGTATTTCTAGGCACAGAGAGCAGCACCATGGATTCAGTTTTCTCAGAAACAGAAGCACTGAGGTTAAACTGAACAGTGAAGCAAACATTCCTGCAGAGACAGCTAACTACAGCAGCTGAGGAACACAAGGAGGAAAACAATAACGTCTGACCTATCAACCTCAATAAGTTAAAAAAGCGTTTTGAACACTCTAGGGGCCAACAACAACTACATACTTTTACTGCGGCACCTAATTGGTCAGTTTATAACTTGAATAACTTGAACTACAGCAAAAATATAAAAAAATAAGAATTATCAAAAACGTGTTTAAAGAAAAGGTATCACAGCAAGTATTCAGACCAATAGAATGACTGAGTAACAGCTGTTTATTTCTCTATAAAAGTCTATGGGATTTTGACTTCTTGGAGCCAGCGGGTACTTCCTGTTTGGAACTGGCTCCAAGAAGCCAAAACATGTTCTTGCTAATCCTAATTGCTTTCATGTTGTTTTCTTTGTAGTGCACTTTGTTCATGTTTTAAACCCGCCAATCAGATGCCTCAATAAAGGTATGTGGTCTCATGCCAATGTTCGAAATAATGAATTGACAGATTTCAAGAAGCCTGTGTTCAGCTAGGAGGTGTGTGGACTTCCAACGAGCTTACTCCTGATTGGCGAGAGTGGTTAACCCTTGTGCTATCCTAGGCACTTTAACGTTGGGAGTTGGGTCATCTAGACCCACTAGACAGTGCTCTGAACCTTTTTTCTTCAATGATTTGTGATCTTCATTGGTGTCCATGGATTACATGAAATCTTTCCATATTTTTCCACCTTTGTCATGGTAGGGAGAATACATCAATGGAAGGGTGGGGTCATCTAAGATAGCACAAGGGTTAAAATGTTTGTATTGATGACGTTTTTACTTCAGCAAATAGGGGAAAAAAGTAGTGAGCATGTGTTTGAATTGCTTCCAAATAGGTTAATAAATACTTCTGCACTACAATGGTCTTTTGGGGCTTAATGAGTAGTGAGGGTATTTAAACATTGATATTTTATGAAGACTATTTACTGTGTTCTGATGATGAAAGCTTGGATGATTTATAAAAATATATTTCCTTTTTTTTCAAATAGCAAAGGCCCAAACGTAATGCATTGTGGTCTATATTCGCCAATCTAGTGAGCATTGATGCACACTGGTTTTTCTCAGACTTCTGTGAAATTTCTAGGGCACTGAATTTTGGAATTGTAGATTCAGACATTGACAAAATGGCGAACACACTATATAGTGCACTAAGTGATGAGTAGTGAAGGAATTGGGACACAGCTGTCACTTATTTTGCCTTTAAAGAAACATTTTTTGATTTCACGGTGAAGAGTTGCTGATCTGCAAGAAAAGAATATTGAAATTTGACCAAAAGTTGCCATACTGTTGGTTGGAAAATTCGTATTTAGCGGCAGTAAGCCAGGTGCCAGTAGGTCGGCCAATGATCCAATTCCCTTCGGTACGATCCCCACTCCCTCCAGTCAACTTTTGTTGTGTCCTTTGGCAAGACACTTCCTCCCTTCAGTGTGGCTCCACTGGTGTGTGAACGTACATGAATGTCCTGGTGATGGTCAGTAGGCGCGTCCTGGCAGCCACGCCTCTGTCAGTTTGGACACTAGGGCTGGGTGATATAGCCTAAAAAATAAAATCACAGATTTAATTTTTTTAAATATGATTTCCGATTTTTTCCTGATTCCCCCCCGCTCCACTTATGGAAAGCAATAAGTACAAACGGCAGACAACTTTGAGCAAATGTTGCTTTTATTTAATCAAGCGCAAGACAAATGTAACCCCCATTTCTGGGCTGAATAATAAATAAATGAACACACTCTTGGAATCAAAGTCCCAGCTGTGATTTAAGTCACACGTCGTAGTCTAGGCTAAAAGGTGAGAAACATTCACCTTGAGAGTAGCACCATTTTCTAAAGGAATAACAATACAGTACAGCTCATATCTAGGGATGGGTACCGAGCCCCAGAATTGAACGAGCCCCAGGGCAACAAACATTCTTCAAGACCGCAGTATCGTAAAGATCTGACCTCAACGGTTCTGCTATCGGTACTGGAGAAGTCACACTTTTTTTTGTGTCCCACAAAATATAAACTAGAGCTGTGACAGTGAGAGATTTTTTACCACCCCACCGCGGTGATGAAGCAGCAGGAGTCGCGGTCAACCGCACATCCCCCACCCCCGGCGAACACAAAATCCCCCGGTGGCCGCTTCACAAATGAATATAATTAATAATTACAACACAGTATTCTTTATTAACAAATAAAAGTAACAACTAACTACTAACTAACTACCTCATGAACTAACTATATAGGTGTTGTAGAATGAGTGTGTATTAGTGGCGATTTCTTTAAGACTGCAAAGGAAGCTCGGCTTCCCTTATAATGTCACAAAATTAATGGTCAAATATGTACTTTTGTATTAACCTTTTATTGAATAAAAATGTGTTAGATAACGTTAATCTTAAGGACGAGTTCTTTCAGAATCAGTTACATATAGGCTGACTCGATATCCTTCTCATACATTCCCGCAGCATCACAGTGCATTTCCCTATAGAAGCCCAGCGTCCATTGACTTCAATGGGGCTGCTTTGAACGTTTTTTTTTTCAGCGCTTCAAAACTAGACGGTCATTGGATAAACGCTGCGATTATGTCCCGTGGACGATTATGGCCCACAGACGCTCAGCGTCTCTGGGCATGAATGGGGAGTGGGCTGGCCCGGACTCCGAGCTTCTGCGTGATGATTGGAGGGTCTGTTGAAAGACTGCATCTCATTTTGACTGACAGCGATTCTGTACTATAAGGAATCACTGAAGCTATTCGCGCTCAATCCCATCGTGGATTTCTCAAGTTTAGTCGAAATAAAAACTGCTGCAACCTATTTCTTTGAAATTTGCTGTGTGAAATTGCTTGTTTTTTTACTTTTAAATAAATAGATAATCTTATGATGTGGGTCGAAAATGAGCTTCCCCTCTCTGAGAGACCAGTAGCCGCCACTGATGTGTGTCAGCGCGCTGCGTGTGTAGGAGCAAGGAGCGTGTGCCACACGAGAGTGAGTGAGAGCGCGCACAAGTGTGGCGGGAGCACGGGCGTTCATGTTTTTTTTTTTTTTTTTTTTTTTTTTTAACTTGTCCTGTCCAACAGCTAGGCAAACAGATGAGAGCTGAGGGCCTCTTGTGTTGGACATATTTTATTTTAACAAGAGGGGTTATTCATCTTCAGACAAACCAAAGGTATGTCTGAATAAACCCCTTTTGTAATTGAGGCCAAACTTTATTAATTTCAATCATGTTTGAAAATCTTTGGTGTTGGACCGGACGGAAAAGGAAAGAGGGGAAGAAGAGAGAGGGACGTTAGAGAGAGGGGGGGGTAGGAGGGTGATAATCGGAGGGGAAAGGGGGTAAGACCATGAAGCAGCATAGAGCAGACAGGTTTACTGGTTGTTTATCGTTACGGTACGGTTCAAATGTAGTACAAAAAGGGCGGGGCCTGTTCACACACACTCAAATATTATCAACACACCTGCTAGCCGCAAAAATGTCCACATGTCAACATGCACACAAAACAGATAGTGTTCACACGCATACTTATGCCTTAAAACCAACTAGTGTGAAATATTTCAGTCATTCAATCATGCACACTGTTAATGCAAAGGTGAGCTAACACCTGTGCTCAGGTGAGTGTTTATGTTCTTCTAAAATGTATGGTGGAATGTGAAAAGAAGGAGGAGGAGCGCCCAGCCACCCCCACACCCACACCCCCGCCGCAGCAGCAGCGGCAGCCGGAATTCCCCCAACGCCACACGGGAACAGGCAGGGAACAACCGCCCCCCGGGCGACCAAGACCGCCACCCAGGCCAGGGCCAGCAGGACCGCCGCGAGGCCCCCAGAGCCAGAGAGCAGGGAGGCGCAGAGGGAAAGAGAGCGCCGCCCCAGCCCAGCCAGGAAAGCAGCCCCCCGCCGCGCCGGAAGAGCCCAACGCAGGGCCCCACCGGAGAGGGACGCCCACAGCCCCAGACGAGCACCCCACCACCACCCAGGAGTTCCGGGCATCCCCCCGCCCCGACCCCAGGTACGAGCCAGGACCCCCCAAGGGAGACCCGCTCCGCACTCCAGGCAGCCACCCACCCAGCCCACGGTTGGTCCAGGTAGGAGCAAGGCAGGGGCCCGCCGCCCCCGCCCAGGAGGGGGGAACCCCGGGGAAAAAAGGGCGGCCCACAAGGGATGTTATAAATATGGCCCGACCAGGCTCGGCCATGTTGGAAGTTTGGCGGGGCCCAGCGCCCAGGGGCAAGGACCAGGACCCACCCCCCAGGGACACGAACACCCCCGGCTCAGGTGTAATATGAACCCCCCACCGTGCGGAGAGAGCACCGCCGGGCCCAGGGAGCCGGCACCCAAGGGACACGGCCGCCATCGCCAAGGGGCCCACACCCCCCACCAGGGAAGGGGTAGGGGACAGATGGACCCAGGTCCCACCTTCCTTGTAAAATGTGTGTGCGTGTATGGGTGCTTGAGAAGGTGTTTGTGTGCATGTGTGTGTGTTTATGTTTGAATGTATATATTGAAGGGGGAGGGGTGTGTGTACTAAGGGGGGTGCAGTTAAAATTGGCGAGTAGGGCACTAAGGGGATCGGGCGTTCATGTTTGGTGTTACGGAGTGAAGGAGAACAGTAATAAAAGGTCTCAGGAGTCAGGCAAGGATGCCCCTTTTCCCCTTATGTATTCCTCCTCTCTACCAGCTCCTCACGGACTCTAAAAAACTCAGTCTTCTAAGGTATTTCAATAAAAGATCACACAGACATTATCAGCCAACTGGCTGATGATACCACCCTGTTACTAAAAGATCATTCACAGGTACCATTAGCTATTGATTTGATCAATGTTTCTCTGCTGCTTCTAGACTCTGCTTAAACTTAAAAAAATGTGAATTATTTGCTCTTAAACAATGCGACGTCCTCTCCATCTACAAAACTCCAGTGAAAGAGTCCATCACCTACCTAGGAATTACCTTTTCTAAAGATAAAAAAGCCAGATGCCAATTAAACTTTGATCCAATTATTAATAAAACAAAGACAAAGCTGAACCAGTGGCTCCAGAGAGATTTATCATTGAGAGCCAGAGTTTTGCAAACTAAAGCTGAGGGAATTTCCCGCCTTAATTACGCAGCTTTATCCCTCAATGTTGACAAAAAAGTTCTGAAAACCATTGACAAAATGCTATTTAACTTTATTTGGAGGAACAAAAACCATTAAATAAAAAAAACAGTTGTAATGAAATCTTACGATGAGGGTGGTCTTAACTTTCTACTTCTGTACATTAAATAATACCTTTAAAATAAATTGGCTAAGACATTTTATTAGGAATCCAACTTCAATCTGGAATTTCATACCAAATTACATTTTCTCCAAGTTAGGAGGCATAAACTTTCTTTTATTTTGTAACTATAATTTGCAAAAGATTCCAATAAAACTTTCCGACTTCCATTATCAAATGTTACTTTCCTTGTCACTCATTTACAAACACAATTTTTCTCCAAACAGATACTACATATGGAACAATAAAGACATTACATATAGACATAAATCTTTATTTTATCCATCTTGGTTTATTCAAAACATCCTTTTGGTTCATCAGCTGTTTGACTCAAATGGATCTTTGATGTCACATGAAGAACTCTGTCTCAAATATAGCATCAAAATACCTAAAACGGAGTTTAACATTGTTTTAAAAGCAATTCCTAAGTATAACTGCATTCTTCAAAAGTTCCTCATTGCAGAGTCTAACTTTATTACCAATTAACCCAACTAAAATAGAAATAGGCCAAATTTGCTCACTCTTTCAGAAGGATGTTGTTTCCATTCCCTATGTAGTTTCTTATTCGAATGATTTAGTTTACCAATTAGAATGAAAAAAGATCTGGAATACCAGCAAAATACTTTTTAACCAATAAAGTGAAAGAAATCTCATTTAAACTTATCCATAAATTCTACCCATCCAAACTATATCTGCAAAGATTGAAAGAAGATATTGATGTAAGCTGCTCTTTTTGTCAAGAATACCCTGATGATGCTGTACATTTATTTTGGTTGTGTCCCTTTTCCACTACTCTCTGGTCTAAAGTTTGTCATTTCATTTCCGCCCACATTGACCCAGACTTCCGCCTGTACTTAGAAAATGTTATGTTTGGCATCACCCACTGTCCATCTCATAAAAAAGGACAATTCTACATCATTAACCTTTTATTGTTTTTATGTGTGGCACATTCATAAATCCAAAGTTACAAATCATACCCCTCATTTTTCCATCTTTATCAATGAGTTCAAACAATACATGAACACAATAAGAAACTCTGATAATAAGAAAGCAATTAAAACATTCGATCTGTGCGTCAGTTTCAATGTCTCATGTAAATTGTAATAATAACCCCCTGGTTTGTTCCGTTCTTGCTGCTGTTTTGAATTGTTGTGCATTGAATTGTTACATTCAATAAAGTTTGTAAAAAAAAAAACGTAATAAGAGGCTTTCCTCAGGTGTTGGAATAGGTTTGTGGTGCTGCTGCCTTTGCGTTAGGCAAATGTTGCAGCGTGGCTGGGGGGGATGTCTCTACCTCCATGTCTGTGGCAGCAATCGTGGTGGCATTGGGCGGGCAGACCCTTACAGCCCTTGTGGCCCACCATGTTATTTTATGTGGCCCGCGAGGCCATAAAAGTTTTAATTTCTTAAAATAAAAATTTGATTTAGTTGCTTACATACTATTTATGTGTAGCTGCAGCTTAATGATTTAATGTTTTCAGGTCTTATGTGTGTATGCAGAGAAATTTTCATCAAACCATCAGTTGGATGCGAGGCTGTGTGCAGCCTTTGTTTGTAAAATGTTACACGTGTAATACATGTTCTTTCTAGTACAGTTTTATGTAATTTTTCTTTATTCACTCGGACAGTTTAATCATGGCCTTTAATGAGCAGACAAAATGTAAAAGGATTTATGCTAGAGTAACTGTCATGTCTCGTCAAGTTTTCTGTTTTATTTTGAAAGTCTAACTTACCTCTCGTTCCAGACCTTCCCCTTCCTGCCTTGCGTGTTCCCCACACCTGAGTCTGTCTCATTATTTCCTGATCATTCCCACCTGTGCTTCCCTTCCTCATGTATTTATAGCCTGTGTTTCCCTTTGTCCTGTGCCTGTTTGTCTTGTGCTTTAACCAGTCAAACTTAGCCTTTCTCTTGAGCCACAGAATTAAAGTCTCTTCGAAACTCTGCATCTGAGTCCAGTCCTGTGTTCTGCCTTGTCAGTACAAACAGGCCAGAATGGACTCAGCAGAGAGCAGTGGATTAACATCTATCCTGCAACGCCTGGAAGCCCGCCTTTCTCATCAGGAGGACTTCCAGAAGGCCCTGGCGTCCCATATGGGCCAGGTCTCTACCCAAGTTCAAGACCTCCGTTCAAGTTCACTCTGGACCAACCCTCCCCCAACTCCTCCTACTCCCATGCCTGCCAGGAGCCTGGAAATCGAACTCGCTCCTCCCGATCGTTACTCAGGAGAACCTGGACTATGTAAGCCCTTCCTCACTGACTGTTCGATCCATTTTGAACATTCCCCCCATGCCTTTGTTTCTGACAGAGCCAGGATCGCCTTCATGATTTCTCATTTAGCGGGGAGGGCTCGTGCATGGGCCATGGCTGAGTGGGCTCGCGCCTCCCCGCTCTGCTCGTCCCTCGTAGCCTTCCAGGAGGCGCTACAGAACACTTTTGACCCGGTGTCTACCAGCCGGGAAAAAGCCCGTGAGCTCACCTTCATACGCCAAGGTGGGGACTCCGTCTGTGATTACGCCATCCGATTCCGCACCGTAGCGGCTGAGAGCGGGTGGAACTCGGTGGCGCTGTATGATTTTTTCATGAAGGGGCTGGCTCCGCGCATTCAGGAGCAGCTCATTCCGGTGGACTTACCTCAGGATCTTGACTCCCTGATCGCTCTCGCCATCCGCACGGATAATCGAATCCGTGAACTGGTCTCCCGACGTGGCAGCGGATCATCAGGAGGCGGGTCAGCTCGCAGGGCTGCTTCCACGGAAAGAAGAAACTTCCGCCGCTCCACAGCCGACCTGCATCCCTCCGTCTCGGCGGAGAGCTGTGTGGAACCCGTGCACGAGGGACGGACACGTCTTTCGGCGGAGGAACGACAGCGACGCCTGCAGGAGGGGCGGTGCTTCTACTGTGGGGAGATCGGTCATCCCGTGATCTCCTGTCCCATGAAAAAAGCCACGTTGGTGAGTCAGATCACCGCTACGGGCAGACGCGCACGGAGCCTCACGTCATTAGTGGTAACCCACCATGGCTCTTCTATGACTCTCGTAGCCCTCATTGACTCCGGGGCTGATGTAAGCCTTATGGACTGGAAGCTGGCCATCAGCTTAGGTCTTAAGCCACAGCCACTAGACAGACCCATCCAGGCTCGGGGCCTTCATGGGAGGGGTCTCTTTGATATCACGCATGTTTCCGAACCTATCAAACTGTCCATAGACAACCATACGGAGGTCATGTCTTTCCACCTGTTTAGGGGCTCCTCTAGGGAGTTGGCTCTGGGATTTCCTTGGCTGTGTGAGCACAGTCCCAGGGTGGACTGGGCGACCGGGAAAATACTGGAGTGGGGGCCAGGATGTGACAGACACAGAATTTCCCATGCCGCAGGTAAACGAACCGTCATGAACAATAACCCTGTCCCTGTTCGTCCTGCTTCAGGTCCAGAGGTCCCTGACCTGAGCACTATACCCTCCTGTTACCATCATCTGGCCGAGGTCTTCAATAAGAACCGGGCTCTGAGCCTCCCGCCTCATCGGCCCTATGACTGCGCCATCGACCTGGTTCCGGGGTCCACCATTCCTAAGGGACACCTGTACTCGATCGCATCTTCGGAACGCCAGGCCCTTAACAAATACATTGACGAATCCCTGGCAGCGGGTCTCATTCGTCCCTCCTCATCTGCAGCTGGTGCCGGGTTCTTCTTTGTCGGGAAAAAGGATGGGACTCTCCGACCCTGCATAGATTACAGCGCGCTCAACAACATAACCATCAAGAACAGATATCCATTGCCGCTCATGTCCTCTGTTTTTGACCAGCTCCAGCAGGCCCGGGTGTTCACCAAGCTCGATCTCCGTAACGCCTATCATTTGGTCAGGATTAGAGAGGGGGACGAGTGGAAAACAGGGTTCAATACACATAGAGGCCACTATGAATACCTGGTCATGCACTTTGGACTTACTAACGCCCCCGCCGTTTTTCAGGCCATGATCAATGATGTCCTCAGGGACTTCTTGGATCATTTCGTGTACGTTTATTTGGACGACATCCTGATTTACTCCCCGGACCTGGACTCTCATGTCTCCCATGTCTCTGCGGTCCTCCAGCGACTTCTGGATAACCACCTCTACGTCAAGGCCGAAAAGAGTGAGTTCCACGTCACCACTGTCGCCTTCCTACGTTTTGTTGTGTCCGCAGGGGCGGTAGAGATGGAACCAGCCAAGGTCAGCGCCGTAAAGGACTGGCCGACACCTGACAGCCGTAAGAAGCTGCAGCAATTCTTAGGATTTGCGAACTTTTACAGACGCTTTATCCGGGGTTTCAGCTCCATTGCAGCGCCCCTCCATGCCCTCACGTCTCCACGGGTGCAGTACCGGTGGACGCCTGCGGCCGAGGCCGCTTTCCGGGCGCTGAAACACCGCTTCACATCCGCTCCGCTGCTCACTATGCCTGATCCTCACCGTCAGTTCATCGTGGAGGTGGACGCCTCCAATGAAGGGTTAGGGGCCGTCCTCTCGCAGCGGTTGGAGCAGGATGGGAAGGTTCATCCCTGTGCGTTCATGTCCCGGCGTCTCTCTCAGGCGGAACGCAACTATGACATCGGCAATCGGGAGCTGTTGGCGGTCAAGGTGGCTCTGGAGGAGTGGCGCCACTGGCTGGAGGGTGCGGAGCACCCCTTCATTGTCTGGACAGATCACAGAAACCTTGAGTATATCAGGACTGCCAAGAGACTAAATGCTCGCCAGGCCCGATGGCGGCTTTTTTTTTAATCGTTTTTCTTTCTCCCTTTCTTACAGGCCGGGGTCCAAGAACGTCAAGCCGGATGCCCTGTCTCCCAGTTCGACCCTGCGCCTGTTGCCAAAGAACCTGAACGTATTCTTCCACTGACTTGTGTGGTTGGAGCGGTATCTTGGCAGATAGAATCTGAGGTAAGGCAGGCTAACAGTGGGGTGCAGACGCCCAGTGGTTGCCCAAGGAATCGCCTATTTGTACCCCCGACACTGCGCTCAAGGGTGATCCACTGGGCCCACACTTCTCTGCTTTCCTGTCATCCGGGAGTAAGGCGGACCATGCACGCCATCTCTCGGAGGTTCTGGTGGCCTCGCATGGGGCCGGAGGTCCGGGAGTACGTTTCCGCCTGTTCAGTCTGTGCCAGGAACAAGTCTTCCACCAGTCGTCGCATGGGGCTCCTACAACCACTTCCCGTTCCTTCCAGACCGTGGGCGGACATTTCCATGGACTTCGTCACCGGGCTTCCCGTCTCTCGTGGACACACCACGGTTCTAACGGTCGTGGACAGGTTCTCCAAGATGGTCCGGTTCATCGCCCTGCCTAGACTGCCTTCAGCTAAAGGTACGGCTGAAGTTATCATGAACCAGATTGTTAGGTACCACGGTTTCCCGAAGGACATTGTGTCGGACCGGGGGCCTCAGTTCATATCCCGGTTCTGGAAGGAGTTCTGCCGGCTCATCGGTGCTACGGTCAGCTTGACCTCGGGATGCCATCCTGAATCCAATGGCCAGACTGAACGCCTTAATCAGCAGCTGGAAACCGGCCTCCGGTGCTTGGTCTCTCTGAACCCCTCAACATGGAGCAGGCACTTGATCTGGGTTGAGTACGCGCACAACACCCTGCCCACTTCGGCCACCGGCGTCTCGCCCTTCAAGTGTGTCTTCGGATATGAGCCTCCCCTGTTTTCGGCCTTGGAACCAGAGGTTGCGGCTCCGTCTGTCCACGCCCTGGTCCGCCGCTGCCGTCGGGTCTGGGCGGCAGCCCGGCAGGTTTTGGTTCGGCAACAGAACAGGGTCAAGGCGGCTGCTGACCGCCGGAGGCGTCCCGCCCCCACTTACCGTCCGGGTCAGAAGGTCTGGCTCTCAACCAAGGACCTCAACTTGCACCTTCCTAGCAGAAAGTTGGCTCCAAGATTTGTGGGTCCGTTTCCCGTCACCAAGGTCGTCAACCCTGCAGCGGTCCGCCTTCGGCTGCCCCGGTCCCTCCGGGTTCACCCCACGTTTCATGTCAGAAAGGTGAAGCCGGTGGTGGACAGTTCCCTGATGCCCCCCTCGGAGCCGCCTCCTCCGCCCAGAATGGTGGGTGGGGGTCCGGTGTACACGGTGCAGAAGATTCTTGCTGTCCGGAAGCAGGGCCGGGGTCGCCAATTCCTAGTGGACTGGAAGGGTTACGGTCCGGAGGAGCGGCAGTGGATACCGGAATGCTTTATTGTGGACAGGTCGCTCCTGACAGATTTTTTTAGGTCTGGGGCTCCTGGACCGTCAGGAGTCGGTCCTTGAGGGGGGGGGGGGTTCTGGCATGTCTCGTCAAGTTTTCTGTTTTATTTTGAAAGTCTAACTTACCTCTCGTTCCAGACCTTCCCCTTCCTGCCTTGCCTGTTCCCCACACCTGAGTCTGTCTCATTATTTCCTGATCATTCCCACCTGTGCTTCCCTTCCTCATGTATTTATAGCCTGTGTTTCCCTTTGTCCTGTGCCTGTTTGTCTTGTGCTTTAACCAGTCAAACTTAGCCTTTCTCTTGAGCCACAGAAATAAAGTCTCTTCGAAACTCTGCATCTGAGTCCAGTCCTGTGTTCTGCCTTGTCAGTAACAAGCAAACATGTTTTCTATAAAACTGTAATTGTCACTTTAAAACGTTATAATAAATAAATGAGTTATTTAAGATTAAGGAGTAGTTACATGTATTTTCATTACATTTAGTTACATGTAAAGGTTATATCTGGCCCTTTGAGGACGGCCACTATGCTGATGTGTCCCTCTGTGAAAATGAGTTTGACACCCCTGTTTTAAAACATTCAAAAGATTTCACTACAGGTTTTAGGTTTATGTTGAAAACAAAAGCAAAAACTCAATAATGGAATTATTCAGCCTTTGGAAGTGAATAAAATAGATCTTCAGTGACCCCCCCCCCCACTCTCTTTTAACTTTCTCCGTTTCTAAAGGTGATTATTAAAAGATGCCCCCCCCCCCCCCCCCCCCCCCCATTACTCACAGGTAGCCTGTAAGCCGGATAATGATGATGATGACGGTGGTCCTGGTTAAGAAGACCTTCCTTCTCCTTGTCTCTTGTGATTACAGGAGAGACTCCGACTCTTTTCTCAGGTGGAGGGAACGGCCTGAGCTGCGCGGCGCAGCCGCAGCACAAACAGGGAAAATGCGGAAGGATACGCGGTGACGCAAAACTGGAGGCTCCTCCGCTGCGGAGAGAGGAACAGAGAGGAGGGGGGGAGGCAGAGGGTGATCATCACTCCACAGCGCAGCAGCATCATGGCTCCTATCGGATTAAAGGCGGTGGTCGGAGAAAGTAAGAGTGCCTCTTTGTTTTTCCTTTCTAGCTGTGGATGAGAGGCGCCGCTGTGCGCGACAGGAGCGGCGTGTTTCATCCTATGGGCGTTGCGTTTGGTGAAAATGAAGGTTGTGGAAGCACAGTTAATGGATTCCGCAGATGAAGGTTGTCGTGTCGCGGCAAAATGTGGTGATAACTCAGCATCATCCCGGCCGGACTGAGCTGAGCCAGAGTCTCGAACAAACCAGCAGGCGAACCTGAAACCCCCTCAGTCTGAATCCACGCCATGAATGATGTGTGCTCCACCTAACAGGACGGACGTCATCATCTCACCGTCGAGGTGGTTCAGTTCTCTCGTACAATGACTGAAGCTGCCACTGCGTCAGCAGGGCCTCACCCGCTGATGGATGGAGCGCAGCTCTCTGCGTATAACCACCGCGGACTAACGCAAACCCCTGTTTGCTCCATTTGGCGCAAATATAGCGCACCGTGAAGATGTCAAGGAGGTTGCGCCACAATTTGCGCATTATTCTGTCAGTGTCCGCACGCGCTCTGTTGCAGAGGCTGACGCGGCTGGGTATCTGTTATGCAGCCAAATAGTGCGCTTCCACAAGGATGCGGGCCCTAAACGCGCAGCCGCAGCCCGATTGTCCTCCGCAGGCTCAGCCGCGTGCGCGTGTTGGGGATCGTCACGTCAGCGGGCTGCATGAGAGTCAGCGGGTTCAGTTTTCAGGTGTGTCGTGTCACCTGCGGCGGCCGCTCAGCTCCTCGAGACGCAGACTGTGGCCTCCCCTGTGGTCGCTCTCCACCATGCAGGCCTCAGGTTGAACTATTCTCCCACAAACACGCGCGCGCTGCTCTGTCCTTGTCTGATGGAAGGACTGCTGGAACCTGTGCGGGCCTGCTGCAACGTTTGAGCCTCCATCCATCCATCCATCCATCCATCCATCCATCCATCCATCCATCCATCCATCCATCCATCCATCCATCCATCCATCCATCCATCCATCCATCCATCCATTCTTGTCCAGTTATCGTCTGAGAGGATCAGTTTCTTTCTGTTTGGAGTCAGATCTTTGACACTGAGCTCAAATGCAGAACAATCTCGACGGATGACAACATCATATATGGATTGAATGAATTTATTTCCAGCTATAAAAAAAAATCACAAATGTTTTTGCTTTCATTTAGATGCAAAATTAAGCTAATTTGGGAGCCTAAGTGACGCATTTGCATCATGGGTCAAGGTAAACCCTTCCCACTGTCTGCATTTATGTTGTATCTGAAAGATGCTCAGTGATGCGTGCTCTGCATCACGTGACAAGGAAACTGAATCTGGACTGAAAATCTGCCACATTTCCTCATCAGGCATCCAAACCCTTACATAAGCCAGAGTGTAACAGTGAGGCAGAGTGAACCCTGCAAACACGGCACCTGCCCTTCGTTTGGCAGAAGTGAGGCTATGATTTTGGTGGAGGCGGGGTGAGGAGATGTACAGACAAACCCTGCAGTAGATGCAGCTCTATGGGGGATGGGCTGCATCTACTGCAGGGTTTGTCTGTACTCCTGAAGCCATGTTGATTAAATCGTACAAATTCGTGGCTCTCGGTCATCAACCACATTCCATGAGTCGATTGCTATTAGATCACAATGACGTCACCCATTATTCTGCCCGGCATCGCCTTAACTTGAAAAACGGTTTCACAGAGACTAGTTTTCCTTGAACAACTCTTGAATGTTTGCTATTTTGAAAATGAGAATCTCCCACTTCTCCTCGTTGTCATCCTGCAAATTTCAGGATAACAACAACAATTTCATCGATTCCGATTGATTCTAAAGTTGAACTTGAAGGTAGTTCATGCATGTATAGTACACCCCCTAAAAACAGCTGCACCCCTGCATTTGCATGCTTGTGCAAATGTTTTATTGGCTCTAAAGTTAACGTTTCCAAAGTTTCCTGTTGACATGGCCTTCTGCATGCAGCTTACTGAAGGCCAACATTGATGATCTGATAGAAGAACCGAAGAAAAATTGCTTAAAATGATGCAAACTTTGAAAAATAACTGAACAAATAATTATTATTTTTAATTATTAATATTATTATTATTATGACGCGCTGCAGTGCTGGATTACAAGGGACAGATTATTTGCAATTTGTCTTTCTTACTGTGGTCTTGAGTGGAAAATTTGTCCCCACCACATGCTCAAAAACTCACCAAAATGTGCACACACCTATTACCTGGTGAAAATCAATCTTCAGCAAAAAGACCCCCCCAACTCCCCAACTTTCAGAAAAAAGAGGAAGTGACAGCAGAATAAACTAGGGGTGTCATAAAATAGCGATATGGTGATATATCGCGATATTTAGTCCTGTGATTGATTCTCGATGCGTCTTCTTCAAGTATCGACCTTTTATTTACGTTTGGAGACCCTCTAAAGCGTTATATTAATCATCCTTTGGTAAGACGATTCTTCGGAGGGTCGATATAGTGTGAGATTGTTGTGAGATTGTTGTGAGATTGTCCGCGGGCGGACGAAGAAGAAAACAAGGAGAAATAGCGAGAGCAGCAAGTTAAAAGACGCGCCGGCAGCATTGAAGCTGCATCACCCGGACCGTGGCTGTTGCTGGCCTGAAGCCGACACAGCCCGGCATGGATACCTTTTTCCAAGTGAAGCTACCACCGTCTTCTGCGAGAGCAGAGGCAATGACAAACTGTTCAAATGTACAAGCGGCTTTGTCCCTGCAGCGAGGTGGAGAACGAGGGAGTTCGGTTTTTATTGAACAAATTAGAGCCACGCTTTGACGTTCCCTCTCGGAAATACTGAAAAAATGATTCCTGCACTGAACGCCCAGACCAGAGCTATGGTTGAGATGGAAACAGCAGGAAGAGGGGCATTCCTGCCCTTAGACCCCCCTTCTCCTCAAAAAGTAGGCGAGCGGCGTCTTGACGCTAAAAAGCCTGTGGTTCTCCAGAAAAACATGAACATATAAACATACATCACATGCAGCTTTTCTCCAAACGTTTTGTTCACAGAGATGTTTACTTTTTAAGTTCATGTGGTTTATTCCTGGTCATTTATTTTAAGAGCAGTTTATGTCTTAAATGACTTAAAGGAAAGTTCCTAGCTACCTGATTTGTTTTTCTGGGAGAATTTTAATTTTGTTTACACCACATTTGCACTAAATGGTGTCGTTTGTTTTGAACAAAGACAATATAATTTGTTCACGGAATTAATATCTGATTTACAGATTTTTTTTTAAATGATGCGATGGCTTTGTTTTTCAAAAGTTAATACCAATTTGCCTGCCTGGCAGCTACTTGACTGATTCATTTTTTATCCTGTTTATAGCAATTTTTTACTAACTATTGGCTGCTTTTCATGTTTACTATTGTTTAAACCGAATTTTAAAGATATTTCCAAATGAAAATTGTCATTGTTTGTCAAAGAGAGAGTAATACTGATTTTAGCAATGTTACACTTAAGTCTGTTATCCACCAAATAGGACACAAGTTGTTCAGTATCATTGTGTTTAAAAACTAACAAATAAATGGGGAAATATTTTCCAAAAAGCAGTTTTTCAAGTTCTTTCTCAAAGTTTGATATCGTGAGTTGTTAGAGACAATATACATATCGATTATCAGATTATCGCCATATCGTGATAGTATCGTTATCGTGAGCAGTGCATCGCAAATCGTATCGTATTGTGAAGTAACCAGTGATTCCCAGCCCTAGAAGAAACCATCTAAACATGAGTGGGGCCAAAATCTCTTATGGTGCTCAAAAAATACTCCAGAATCCACTAATGAAACCAAAACACGTGTGTCGGGGATATCTAGAGGAAGTTTTGAAATAATTATGGGATGGCCAAGGGATCTAAGGCTTGCCGGCCATTTTGTGACAAAGATTTAGCGAATTTCACATTTCACAAAAAAATATAACTTTTGTTATATTAATATATCAATTGATCTTAATGAAATTTCACACACAGCACCAGGTCAAGTCTACAAACACAACCAATGTTTGGTTGTCCTTTGACATTGGGATGAATAAAAAAAACCCTAATAATGTAAACTATCTCATTCTAACTCCTCAAGCATCATTGGGCAGCTATTTGGGAAAACATGTTGGAATTAGAAGTTGTAAATTAGTCATTTTCTTTGGACGATGTCACACTCACTCAGTCCAGTTCTCATATACAATCATTCCACAGCAGTAAATGTTTTCTGTCTTTTATGGTCCCATGTAATAATAATGTAGGGCCAACAATCATTTACTGTCCTTTTAGTTAAAATAAAAACATTTTTCACTCTAAACTAAGTGCGAGGAGCATTTCCAGAAGTCTTCCTGGCTTTGTGACTCTTTTTTTTCCTGGTGTCTTTTGTCTCCTTGCTGTAATCAAACTGGATTTCCTGATTCCTGGTGTCAAATGGTAAAACTGGAGCTCCTTTCCTCAGTTTGACAAACACTCTTTAATGGATCACTTTAAGTCTTTAAGGTTGAACTTTTCTCATCTGCCTCCAGTTCTTCACTGGATACTGAGCAGATATGGTCAAAGACATGGAAGTTGATAAGATCACATTGCGGCCCTTCAATGAGAGAAATGTGTGCTTAAACAGCCCCCCCCATTTTACTCTGACCTTGGAAGCATCACTGTGGGAGTACGGCCTGCCTCCAGACTCTGACGCAGAGGCTACAGGGCTGCCAAACACAACAAACCTCATTTTTGCTGCTTCAACAGAAAGCCACACCGAAATACCGCGTCGCCATGGCAACAGAGCCTGGGATTCTCCGGCTACTTGCACCGAATCCTGCCCTTCTTTCACAGAAGAAGAGTGCCGTGTCAGAGCTGGCGTGTGTCCTCTTCCTCCCACTTGTCTCCTCATCATGTGACTGCTCATTGACACTCATCTGCACTGGAGACGCAGATGCAAGGACGGCTCTGATTTCAGAGCCATTTGTTATCCTGCTCCATCCACTGCTGACGGCTTTTTCTGAGCTGAACAAAATTCTGCAGCTCTGCCTCTAGCAAGGTTGTTGGTACATGCAGAGTTCCTTCAAATGTGTTTTCTCTGACGTCACACAACGTTGCGGGCACAGAATCTTTTCAGATATATCTGACCCTTTCTCAATCTCTGTAATGACAGTTTTTTTTGTTTTGTTCTTTTGTCATTTTGGAAAACAACCACATTTTAAAGTAAAACAGCAGCAAGAATGTCTCTGCTGTCTGCGTGGAGGATGCTAGACCCTGCATGCTCAGCTGTCTGGAGTTCGTTTCACTCCAATCATTCAGGATTTTTGATCAGCAGAAGAACACAAGAGAGACAGAACCCTCCACTCTTCTGTGGGGAGTGATGCAAAAAACAAACATGAACCTGCTGACCTTCTCCTAACTTCTGCAAGCTCATTTTTATTTGCCAAAGAAGCAGTTTATGAACACATTCTGTCTTCATGGTGTCAGGAGCAAAACATGTTCATGAGTTTAAATATTTTGATAAGTTCTTGATTCAAAACCTCTTCTTTTAGCACTAAGTTGAGAAGATTGTAAAAAACAAAACACTTAAATATGTATGCTGAAAGGTTGTCAGTAATAAGTCCAATAATTGGACTTATATGTTTTATACCAAAGCAAAACTATTTGAAGTCAATTCTGTAAAGCAAACCAGCAAAAACACATAGTGAAAATACTGTAATAAAGATCCAAACTATAACACAGACGGATGCATTAGTGCAGGATATGGAGTGGTTTTAAGATTACAGGTTGAGTACATTAATATTGGAATTGTAGAAAACATGGTAGCCATGAAATTTGATGCTCGGATGTCTGTTCTGTGACTGAAAGGTGTCCTTATTCCAGCCAGGAGATTGTCTTATTATCAGTAGGGATGGGTATCGTTAAGGTTTTAACGGTACTACTGCTCTTATTGATACTGCTTATAGATCTGGTATTTTAATGATACTCTTATCGATACTTTTTGAGGACGAAAAATAAATAAATAACAAATTAAGAACATGATGTATTTAATTTCCTCATTATGCAACAATGTTTTTTAACCAAACATTTTACTTTATACATTTTCCAACTTGAAAAGTAAAATACATGAAAAAATAGGAAAGAAGAAAAAAAATAAAAATAAAAAACAATGTTTTGACATATTGCTGTCATGATGTAAATATAAAACAAATTAAATAAATGTTTGAGTTCATAAAATCATCCCAGAGAAAGTCTCTGCTTCAACTCCCGCAGTGAAAGCTGCGTCGAAATCTGACGCCCGTGTTTCCATCTCTCTGACAGTTTAAAGCCAAAGCCCCTCCCCCTCTCTACCTGCTTTTCCTCTCTACCTGTTCACCTGTTCATATCCTTTGCAGCAGCGAGTCGTTTTTTACCGCTCCCCTCCAGTCTGTAGCAGCAGGTTGATAACGTTTATATCTTGTGGGACACAAAAAAACGAGACTTCTCCAGAACCGATAGCAGAACCGCTAAGGTCAGATCTTAACGATACTGCGGTCTTGAAGAATGTTGCCCCGGGGCTCGCTCAATACCGGGGCTCGGTACCCATCCATGATTATCAGAAGTGGAACGAGTCTGAATTATTTGGGATGGGACAGGAGGGAAAATCCACTCTCGTGTCATCCTTTACTTGACTGACAGACAATTCAGAACAGAACATGACCAAAACCAAACCAAAGTTTACATTCCACACATGGGGTCAGTACTAAAATCAGTTGCATTCACATCTATTTGTTTTTATTCTGTTTAAAATGTCCTGTCCTCTGATTGGAACATCCTTCCCTCCCTCTATACATCCATCATCCAAACCCACTTAATCCCTTTTGAGGTCTGCTGGGGCCCATCCCAGCCGGGCAAAGGCTGGTTTGCCAGTCCATCGCAGGGCCAAAAAACATTGATAACCGTGTTTTTGAATTTATGCTTTAGTGGCCTTTTTTAAATAAAACAACTTTGTAACCTTAGTTTCATTTGGATGCAATTCTTTGCATGTTTTTGAATAAAATTCCCTTTATTTTTGGGTACAACATCTGCATTTCAGACTTAGATGATAGATACCAGCTCAGACAAAGAAAACAAAGACGTACATATGTGAAGATCCTGTGGTTTAGTTTGGGTTTTCTGTGGTGTTTTTGGTCATGTTCTGTCCCCTGTCAGTCACTCTAGGTTTGTGTTAATCATCCACAGCTCTTGTCATTTTGTAATTTGTTCTCAGTGTATAGAAGCATCAGGTTTTCAGTTCTTCATTGTCAGGTCATCTGCTTTGCCACCAGTTTTGTTGCTTCCCTTCGTTCTGTTATGTCTACATTTATTTTTAACTCTTTAAGTTTCTGCCACCACGCCTGGTCTCCTGCATATTTGGTCTGTTCCTAACACATCAGCAAGTTTCTGGCCCACCCATTGTATTTTCTATGTCACAAATAAGCTCTTCTTCAAACAGCATTTTTTCTTCTGCTCCAGAGTTAAACAATTTGAATAACTAAATACTTAGAAGTGCATTTTTGAGCTTAATTTTCTTTGATATGTCCTCCATCACAAAAACACCATATTCATCAGAGTGGGTCTTCAACACATCAGGAACCGCAGAGCCAGGTGGCGTGTTTGAGCCTCAGAAGCTGTTGGGGTTATGGGAGGCTGAAGCTGAGATGGTTAGACTGAGAATGAGAGAAGAGTCAAAGGTGTCCCAGTGGAGTCCAGGAGCTCTCACTTCTTGAACACACACCAAAGACTGACAGAAACTCTGAATACTTCCTAAAGCATCATTTTGAAATGTTTTAGATTCAAGTCAAAAGATGAAAAGTTAACATGGATTATGGATGTTCCTGAGGTGGTAGAGTCATCAATCTTAGAACGGCTGCTCTGCTTATCATAGCAGCTCCATGCTGTTCCACGGCTCTCAGGGGGATTTCTCAACCCCTCTATCCGATCCTGATCTCTACGCTCAGCTCTTAGTGATATTTTTCAATGTTCTCTCCTTTACATTGCTGGAACACGATCCTCACAGGCAGCTTCTTCATGTCTAGACATCTGAATTTTTGGCTGCAAATTCACAGGAAGCCACTTAATGCAAACATCAAGTCTTTTCCTCCAACCAGTTTACGCTGAGTTCACTAAGCGGCATCAAGCTATAAAAAGCTCAGAACTGCTTCATCTTGTAGTATCATTCATAGTGAGGGTTATTTCAGCAGACTAAATACATTTTCAATGCCATGTTTTTTCTCTTTTTGGTTGTTCAACGTCAGTTCTTTAAAGCCACATTTTCGTAGCTTTTTTTCGCTATGACAATTCCCATTTGTTTTAATTACCACTTAGTTTATCAAATGTCAAAATTAATTTTGTATTTACAGATTTTTCTTGTCCTCTGGACCCTAAACCTGGGATTTTAGTCACGAGAATCTTCAAAATAAGAGTGCATTGGCTCCGTCCTGGAGCTGTGGCTTGTTCATGTTGCGGTGTGCGAGCTATGCCTTCCTCTTTGGAGATCCTCTGGTCAGATCCTCTGGGGAGTGTTGAAAACAAAAAGGGTGTGTGTGCCCAGGGCGGCAGGAGATATTGGAAAAGCTGTCGGCTCTCTTCA
Source organism: Oryzias latipes (assembly GCF_053564925.1). Classification (NCBI taxonomy): domain Eukaryota; kingdom Metazoa; phylum Chordata; class Actinopteri; order Beloniformes; family Adrianichthyidae; genus Oryzias; species Oryzias latipes. The sequence goes on from NC_136248.1 coordinate 4,615,213, forward strand.
AGAATCAGTGTTTGTCATCATCCAGGAATATGTCATCTGGGCATATAGGAAAAAACAGAGGAAGCTGTTTTTTTACACAGATTTGACCATCTTTCTTTCTTCTCTTCTGGTCCTCATGTTGGAGCCTGTTGAACTGGATATGAGAAATGTTGGCTGATCAACATACTGTGTGTGCACGTGAGTTGGTGTGTGCGTGCATGTGTGTTGACACAGCTGTTGCCTGCTGTTTGTTCAGCTCCTTTTCCTTCAGCCTGTCCACTGTGGTCTTGTATTGTTGCTCTCTGTCAGGAGGTCAGAGAGGAAAAGTCCACAGAGCTGTTTCCTCTTGATGTCCTTTAGATCCTGACTGAGGAGGATTTTTACTATTTATGAAAGTAGAGGAAAGAAAAATGTCATGTGCTACTAGTGGTTTGTAATTTTAAAGCTACGTACACACCGTGCGTTGAAGAATGCGTGTTAAGCCCATGGTGTTTACACTGGACAAGTTGTTACAGTTGGAAGAGGCTTGGTGTGGAAGAAGCGCAAGCTCATTCGGGCACAAAACCGAGACATTCGGTTCATTGCCAGCGTCCTTGCAATGGCAGATTTGGATTACCGGTACTATCATGTCAGGAGAGTTCCCTTGGTTAATCTTTATTTGAACAACTAAACACAGACAACACCAGGCTTGTTGTGCTATCTGGGTTCATCAGTTAAAACCAAATCTAAACGTCACTATCAAATCGGGAGTCTTAGTTTGCTCAAAGTTTGACCTGGTTTAAATGGCAACGTACGTTCAGTGGTGGCTTGTTTTGTATGTAGAGCCCAAAAATGGGTGTAAAAACTTGTGTATCTACGGTACGTGTGAGTGAGAGAGTTTTGAACGAGGAAGCCTTTAATGGATTTACAGCACAGCCCAAAAGTTTGGTCATTTTTTATTTTCATGACTATGAAAATTGTAGATTCACACTGAATGAATCAAAACTATGAATTAAAACATGTGGAATTATATACATAAAAAAGTGTGAAACAACTGAAAATATGCCATATTGTAGATTCTTCATAGTAGCCACCTTTTGCTTTGATTCCTGCTTTGCACACTCTTGGTATTCTCTTGATGAGCTTCTAGAGGTAGTCACCTGAAATTGTCTTCCAACAGTCTTGAAGGAGTTCCCAGAATGCTTAGCACTTGTTGGCCCTTTTGCCTTCACTCTGTGGTCCAGCTCACCCTAAACCATCTCCATTGGGTCATCTGGTGCAGCACCCCATCACCCTCCTTGGTCAAATAGCCTTTACACAGCCTAGAGGTGTATTTGGGGTCATTATCCTGTCATGTCCATTATGGAGACATTTGAAGGACAGAGATCTTTTCTGCTCTCTGTAAACTGTGGAATAGTGTACAGGGCTCCAGACTAACTTTTTTCACTAGGAGCACTGTGGCCCCCAACTGAAAATTTTAGGGGCACAACCAGAAAATTTAGGGGCGCATACCGTAAATCAACATTCTAACCAAATCTACTAATTTCCACTGTATTACTAATAAATACTTTAATAATAGATGCAGAAATTACAATGTGCTGTTCCAAATTCAGTGTCACATTTTATTCTGCAATATTGAAGATGCAACAACAAGGTAAACTGACATCACAATCGCTGTCATAACAGTACAAACAGTAAACAAAATACCATACATTTAGAATGAAAAAATGTTTTTAGTAACAAAGTGATTACCGTAGTAACCTTTCGGTCATTTCACAGTTACAAACAATACTTAAATGTATGCAAACATTAGGGGATGGAAATTCATGTTGGCAACACCAAATAGGTGCAGCCAAGATGCACAATAAGCGTGTTTGAGATCACCCAGATGGACGTAACGCTGCGCAGATCACCTGGTGTGAGACATATATTTTTGTTTTTGCTCCAACATCACCTGTCAATCATCACAAAAATATCAGGAGAAAGGGGTGGGAGCAAGGCGCCAACCTACGCGAACACAGCTGGAAATTTTGTACTGAATTGACTGAAAGCTGCCCGACAGACTACAAAACAATGCATTATGGGACATGTGTCCTAATGGGTGGTTGTAGTTTAGTGATCAATTAAAATAAATTAATATGCCAACTGATTAAAAATAGGCTACAGACATTACAAAAAATAAAATAAAATAATTATAAAAGATATAATATCACAAATCACAGATCATACTAAGGGGGAGGGGCATATTAAAACTAAATTGAATTTAAGGACAACAACTTCCTGTTTTCCTTAAGTATCGCTGCAGCTTCGCCCCCCCCCGCTTGGTCTCCCCAACAATCCAGACGCGGCACGTGTTTTAAATGTGACTAAAACTAAATCGTGTTGTTGCTCGCGCATGTTTAATGTCAGAGCCCCGTTAGCTGTCACGCATGTAGGTGTGGGACATTTATGCTCCTCAGCTGACCATCTCCCGCGGGAGCGGTGTGCTGCATTGACAGCCGCGCATGAGAGCCGTGGTTTGCTTCGCGAGTTTGAGACCCCTGCTGTAGACTCTGGCACTGGTACACTAGCCGCAGGTCGGAAGAACGAATCAATAGTTCGCTTATTCATAGCTCAGACGCACATATCAGGTTGTGATGATTTTTTATCTCCGTTTCCTTCCAACGCGCGCTCGATTATCTCTAGGCCCCGCCCCCTCCACGCATTTAGCCACTTACAGTGGCTTTCCCTATTCTTCTCACACGCAGTGGCCGCCTCACAGAGAGGCATCACGCGAGTGTGTGCTCGCGTTTCATGAGTATGTATGCGAGTTCGTGCGTTTGCGTGTGTGCGCTCGCGTCTCATGAGTATGTGTGCGAGTTTGTATGTGTGTCTTTGCGTGCGTGTGCGCTCGCGTCTCATTGATTATTTCATTGATCATTGACGTGCCCCTTCCATGTTTAATGAAAAAAAAATACGGAGGGTGGGGGAGGCAAATTTACTGGTCGCACATGTGCGACTGGATGTAAAATTCAGTCGCACACTCTCAAATTTTGGTCGCAAAATGCGACCAAATGGTCGCAGTCTGGAGCCCTGGTGTATGTCAACATACATTCCAGGTTTCTATTGTTCCATTGTGGCGTTCAGGCCAGTCCAATAATATGAAACTAATTTAGAACATTCAGGCAAAGTGACCCTAACTTCAGTTTTAGGTGTCCATTATAACTTTTAAATGGACACCCTGCAGCCAATCAGAGTCGAGTATTCACCCAGACCATATAATGGTTAAGAATACATTCTCTAACTGATGGATGCTCTAATCTCTTGTGTATGAGTCCCCTGTAATCTGTGGTAATCCCTCATCATGTATGTGTGTGTGTGTGTGTGAGGCCTCTGGGTTGAGGAGATTAGCAGCCTGCTGTAATCCAGCATGATGTTTAACAGAGATTCACCCTACATGTATTTATTTGGACCTGACTGGCAGATTACGAGAGCGATGATCAGGCCAATAAAAGTCTGTGACACAAACATGGCTGACACTGGGTTGGATTTGCCTTTTATCACTTGGCTGTGAGGGACAGCAGTGTTTGTACTTCTTGAGTTGTCTCTAAAATGCGCGTACTTTTCAGTGTTCCCTGTTGTAATGTGTTGTAATGTCACCACCATCCTCATCCTGTTTTCTGTTTTCTGCCTCCACTGTTTGTTACACATGAGATGGAAGAACCAGAATCTCTTTGAATACATTTCTAAAGACAAACTCTATATCAAGCAGCTGTGCAGATAAAAGGCTGTACAGTGAAATAAAAGAAATGTGTTCTCTAGAGACATGAATAAATAAAGTCTATCAAAGGACAAATCAGCCACATGTGACTGTCAAACACATAAAGCTACTCTGTCCAGGTGGGGGGGTTCATACGGTGGGGCAAAAAAGTATTTAGTCAGTCAATTGTGCAAGTTCTCCCTCTTATAAGATGAGAGATGCCCGTCATTTTTTCATACTCAACTATGAGAGACAAAATGAGAAAAAAAAATCCAGAAAATCATATTGTCTGATTTTTAAAGAGTTTATTCGTAAATTATGGAGGAAAAGAGGTGTTTGATCAATATCAAAAACTCCAATCTTTATATACCATTATATACACTTTGTTGGCATTGATAGCAGTCAAACATTTTCTGTAACTCTTCACAAGGTTTTCACAAACTGTTGCTGGTATTTTGGCCCATTCCTCCATGCAGATCTAAAATTCAAACCCAAACTTTATTTATTTATATAGCGCCTTTCATTTCAGTTAAAAACACAAAGTGCTTAACATTATAGCAGATATAACAATCATAAAAAATGAAAATGATTAAAAACAGAGAACACAGGACAATCACACACAGATGGGACCCCTCCCTCACCAGATTCCTCCCTCCCCACCCACCCCGTTCCCCAGCAGAACCCTGAACACACAAAGAACTACAGCTAAAAGAACGTCTGGCTCGGTTCTGCTGTGCGGAAACGTATCATGGGGATCCATTCATTCCAAGACCCAGCCCGACCACGGGGGTCATTGCCACAGCGCCCGCCCAACAAAAAGCAGTCTAGGGCCCACGCCATGGCTATTAGACCACAGAGTGGGACCCCAGCCAGCCCAATGAGAACAGGCACCGCAGCAACAGCACCCCCTACAGGTTAAGCTGGTGGTGCCCCAAAACAATGAATCCCAAGAGGAAACAATGGAGTAAAAAACATCAGAATAAAAATTACAATAAAATAACAACAATAAAAATAAAATAGGAAATAGCAATTTTAGTAATCAAAAAATAAGATACGTAAGATGATTAAAACATAAACTTAAATATTAAAAGTATAATAACAATAAAAAGAGTAGGATATTAAAAACATAAAGATAATATTAATAGTCCTTAAAAAATAAATAAATAAAATAGATAAATTAATAAATGGATAAATAATAAAAGACATGAGCAATTATCAAAGTCATGTAAAAGCCAGTCTAAAACAGTCTTGAGCCTCTTCTTAAAATCTCTAGTCTCTGCGGCTCTGAGGCTCTCCGGCAGGCTGTGCCACAGGCGAGGACCGTAATGGTGGAACGAAGCCTCACCATAAGTTTTGTTCTTCACCTTAGGAACAACTAGGTGGCCAGTGCCGTAGGACCTCAGGGTCCGCGAGGGCTCAGACTTTAAAATAATATCATTTAAATAAGAAGGCCGAAGACCATCAAAACATTTATAAACCATTAAAAGAATTTTAAAATCAATCCTGCAACGCACAGGGAACCAATGCAGCGATTCTTTAACGGGTGTAATGTGTTCCCGCCCTCTGGTCCTCGCCAGAACTCGTGCCGCAGAGTTCATGCAATAGGTGTAGATTTGAGATCGACTCTTTTGGTAAACCAGAGAGCAGGGCATTGTAATAATCTAAACAACTAAAAATAAAAGCATGCATCAGTACCTTTGTGCTGGCAAGAGAGAGGGATGGATGGACTCTGGCAATGTTTTTAAGATAATAAAAACCTGTTTTCACAACGTTTCTGATGTGAGGAATAAAACTCAGCTCAGAGTAAAAAAGAATGGCGAGGTTTCTCACACATTCAGAAGGTTTAAAATTCCTACGTTTGGGTAAAATCATCCCTCTTTTGTCCTCAGGACCAATGATTAGAACTTCAGTTTTGTCATGGTTGAGCTGTAAGAAGTTTTCTGCCATCCATGACTTTATCTAAAATACAGTTTAATCCTTGTGCTATCTTAGCTGACCCCACCCTTACATTGATGTGTTCTCCCTACCATGACAAAGGTGGATAAAGGTGGAAAGATTTCATGTAATCCATGGACACCAGTGAAGATCACAAATCATTGAAGAAAAAAGGTTCAGAGCACTGTCTAGAGGGTCTAGATGACCCAACTCCCAATGTTAAAGTGCCTAGGATAGCACAAGGGTTACAAGAGTGTTTATAGGTTCAAAGTCATCCGGAGACATGGCGATGTAAAGCTGTGTATCATCAGCATAGCTGTGAAAGTCAACGCCGTCTCCCCTGATGACATCCCCAAGAGGCAAAATTATTTAAGTTAAAAAGTATTGGACCTAAAATCGACCCCTGGGGAATCCCACAACTTACTTCATGGACTCCTGAGGACCGAGTATCCATACTTACAAAAAAGTGTTGGTCTGTGAGATAGGAGTGAAACCAGTTAAGAGGAGTTCCTGAGAGGCCAACCCGACTCTTTAGTCTGTCTAATAAAATCTGGTGATCTACCGTATCAAAGGCGGCACTTAGATCTAGCAGTACCAGAACAGAGAGTTTCTGTGAGTCATAATTATGTCTGAGATCAATTAAAAAATTTTAAAGGGCCGTCTGTACTGTGATTTGTCTCAAAACCAGATTGAAATGAACATTATGTTCATTTTAAAAATCATGTAATTGAGTAAAAAAATATTTTTCAATAATTTTGCCTAAAAATGGTAAGTTGGATTCATGTCTGTAATTGTCTATGATATTTGGATCCAAGTTAGTCTTCTTCAGAAGGGGCCTCACCACCGCCATCCTACAGGCAGAGGGGAAGACCCCTGTCTGAAGAGAGCAGCTATGTTTAAAAGCTCTGACTCAAAGAATCCATAAGATGTTTTAAAAAGACAAGTGGGAATGGGGTCTAAAAGGCAGGTTGTAGTGTTTGCTTGGGAAAAAATCTCCTCTAGAGCAGTGATGTTTTGGGACTGTTGCTGGGCAACACGGACTTTCAACTCCCTCCAAAGATTTTCTATAGGGTCCTTGAAATTCTTCTTCCGCAGCCACTCCTTCGTTACCTGAGCAGTGTGTTTTATCTTCAATGCCCTTGCTGATGGAAGGAGGTTTTCATTCAAAACCTGACCATACATGGCCCCATTCATTCTTTCATTTACACGGATCAGTCGTCCTGGTCCCTTTGCTGAAAAACAGCCCCAAATGCATCCAAATGCTCTCTGGCAAACTTTAGACGGGCCTACACATGTACTGGCTTTAGCAGAGGGTCATGTCTGGCACTGCAGGGTTTGAGTCCCTGGCGGTGTAGTGTGTTCCTGATGCTAGCCTTTGTTACTTTGGTCTCAGCTCTCTGCAGGTCATTCACTAGATCCCCCGCGTGGTTCTGGGATTTTTGCTCACCGTTCTTGTGATCATTTTGGGTGAGATCTTGCGGGGAGCCCCAGATGGAGGGAGATTATCAGTGGTCTTGTATGGTCAACCTTCTCCTCAGATGAAGTTGACTGAGTTGGACGTTGTTTATGTTATCTGACACTGTTCTTTTTAATGTGTTTGGTGAATTAAACTGATAGAACTCTTCATGAGACCTATGAAGCATTTTCTCTTCTTTTTTCAGAGATTATGAATGATGTGATCAAGAAGGTGAAGAAGAAGGGAGAGTGGAAGGTAAGAAGCCAGAAACCTGAAAGCTGTCGTGATGTTTGCTAAAAACTGAAGGAATGAAGTAGCATGAGGTGGAAGGATGTACCTCTGTACCTTTAAAAGAGAGAACTGAGTCAAGAGAAGCATTTGGTGTAATATAATCAGTGCTGTCATGCCATTCATTTTTGTTTGTTTTCAGTTAATTAATTATGACCTGCAATTAATTAATCTAATTAATCTATTTTTAATCAAATCAAATGATAATTGCTGTTAAAAACCTCTTTTTGAGATATTTTCATTTAAATTTGTGACATTTTAATCCAGTAAAACACCATTATACAACAAAAAAACTGGCTTTACGAATTTTCTTTTTTGAATGTGAAAGAATTCTATCCTTTACTTTTACACCACAAAGAGGTATTTTTTTCAATCTTGAAAAATGTAAAGAAAAAAAAAAAACAAGAACAACACATCAGGGCCACAGTGCTCAAATTGAATACGTAAAAGGTAGGAGCACTTTTCTGAGCAATCCAAAAGATATTGAACACAGACTTTTTAATAATACCTGAATAGATATGTTGACATGCCCTATTCCGCCATTTACTGTCCCATGTGATCAGAACCCCATTCATTTTTGATAACAAACACCATGTCAGGCTTTATCCCTTACGTGATAGAAAATAGCTGTTGAGTTGTGGATTTATTCTATTTAGTTCTGTGCAGAGCCACAAAGTTGGACATTGATGATGACATCAGCAACAGATGCACAGTGCGTGTTACAAGCATGCAATGTAAGCCATGTTTCAGCTGAGTTCAAATAAAACATTGATGCAAGTAAATGGTTGGACTTTTCTTTTTATATTTGAGAACACGACAATAGTGATAAATCAAAAATGAGATTATTGTGGTCAAAAACACACTCTAATTATTGTGATCATTTAACACCCCTAGTTATAAATTCTTCCTCCTGCTTGTGGCCATGAGGTGTGGTGCAAGAACAAAACCTGGGATGAGTGTCAGAAACAAACTTCAGGGTAGCTCAAGTCTTCCTATGAGATAGGTCATGAAGTCATCTGAGAGAGGCTTGTAGTCAGGGCTTGGCTTTTGAAAAAGGAAAGGAGCAAGTTCAGATGATTGTAGGGATTGTTCAGGATGTCTCAAGATGCTGCCCCTGGTGAAATAGTGCAAGCATGTCCAACGGACCCAGGGCACACTTACCTGGGAACACCTCAGTGTCCCCCAATAGCTGAGAGAAAGAAGGCCAGATGGAAGAAAGTCTGGGCAACTGTGCATTGGATACAACATAAGCCAAATGAAAACCATATGAGGGTGATGAAGCAATGCATGGATAGATGTATGAACGTAGATGTGATGTTAATGTAGATACGTACATAGATAACTGGATGGATGGGTTAGTGGATGAATGTCTAGATCAGGGGTCCCCAAATCCAAGCCTGGAGGGCCGGTGTCCTACATGTTTTTCAACCAAGCTGCCATTGAAGCTCCGTATTGGTTAAACACACCTGACTCAGGTAATCAACAGGAAATAAGGCAGGTGTTCTGCAGCAGGGCAGGCCCTTGAGGCCTGAATTTAGGGACCTCTGGTCTAGTTGGTAAAATGGATGGATGCATAGGTAAAATGATACATGAATAAATTGATGGATGAATGCATGTATGCATGGATTGATTGCTGAATAGGTACACAGATGGACGGATTGGTGAATAGGTGTAGGGATTGATGGATTGGTGGGTGGATAGATGAAAGGATAATGGATGGATGGATGGTTGGATGGATGATGGATGGCTAGTTTGGAAGCGAAGAAGGTTAATTCATACATGAATAGATGGATGTATGCTACATGGATGGATGGATGGATGAATGGATTGAAATATAACCTCTTTTGTCTCTGATTCATCACAAAGGTGGAGTTTGTATAATCACCTTGTTATCTGTTGCCAGGCGCTGATTGTGGACCAGCTGAGCATGAGGATGTTGTCCTCCTGCTGCAAGATGACAGACATCATGACGGAGGGCATTACAAGTAGGAAATCATGACTAAGTCTCTCCTCTGAGCATCCTGGCTTCCTTGTGTTTGTCTGCATAAATATGGTATGGTACTTTTCTGTGTCAATTCATTCAGTTGTGGAGGATATCAACAAACGGCGGGAGCCTCTCCCCAGCCTGGAGGCCATTTACCTGATTACACCTACAGAGAAGGTAATTCTGCCTCCTGTTTGTGGAGTGTTTTGGTTTTTCTATAATTGTGTTAATTTTTGAAGACGCTCAGCTGAAAATAAACAATATCTTTCTTTAGTCTGTCAACACCCTCATTGCAGACTTCAAAGACCCACATTCGTCCAAATACAAGGCAGCCCACGTGTTCTTCACAGACTGTGAGTAATTTGAGGACATATTGTGGAATTTTAGTTTTTAGTTGACAAATCTTAATTTAATCTTTAACATACTTTTGAGTAAGAACTGACACTGAGAATTAGTTGTCGTTGACTTGTGTTGGGCTCAGGGGGCAGGGTAAATGGGATTGTTGTTATTGTCCACAGCATGCCCTGACCCTCTCTTCAATGAGGTGGTCAAAAGCCGTGCTTCCAAAGTGGTGAAGACGCTGACAGAGATCAACATCGCATTCCTGCCCTACGAGTCTCAGGTGAACTCATGCTTCATCGTCTTTTCTAGTCTTATTTATTTTCATTAATGACACTTGTTTGATTTGAGTTTCTAAGAAAAAAACAACAATTAATACATTTTAAGACATTTTTGCACAAAAGAGGAATAATTGAATACACGTACACAAGTCGGTCATTTCATTCCTTTTCTGCCTCTGATCTGGGTTTGGGTTGGACTGGAAGGGAGAGCTCCTCTTCTCTCTGGGAGCTCTGCTACCCAATGATGCTACCCCTGCCTCCCTGAAGGCAAATTATTTCTATTTCATCTTCAGAAATTCTTCCAATCACACTCAAACCTGATCCAGACTATGAGCTGATCAGAAGATTTTCCGAGCGTTTAGCATCAACCTTCATGTTCATGTCTGATCAGCTGGCTTTTATGGTACATTTGTAATGCAGCGCCCTGCTCTGTTTCAAGGGCAGAAGAGACAATTTCTCTCGAACGAAAATTGTTTTGTTTGCACATATTTTTGAGCTTCAGGTGCAAAATTTATTTTTTGAGCACACATTTTTTAAAGTGTTTACTCTCAAAACAGTGATTATTGTGCTTGGAGTAATGCCACAAAAATCCCTAAATGGTTCAACCCCCGTACAGATGTACGTGACAAAGGCTTAAGGAGTAGCTCCAGTGTTCCAAAGCCAGAATTGAGGTTCCTCTGAGTTTGAGGTCGGCCTGGTCTCCTGTCCACCTTTTCAGGGAGGCTGGGAAGTGGAATCCCACATAGTAGGAGGACATCCTTAAGGGCCTCCTTTTTAAAGGGAAGAACCTAATCAACCACCCTAATCTAGGGGTACTGCCCCCTGATGCTCATGTGATGCTGCAAATGTGTCTGCCAAGACAGTCCTATGGAGAAATGACTGTTGATGGGAAGGGTTTTCTGTGAACCTCCAGGAAACATTTGATCACATTTAGTTTCTGGTTTGTCTTTTTTGGCGCAACGTCTGCGTCACATTTAAAAATGGCATCCAATATTTTTTACAACGGCTTGTAGTTTTTACTTTTTTTTAATCATCATCCCTATTTATGCATAAAGTAAAATTCAGACATTATCTAACGTAAGTCTTTCTGAGGAATTAAAACTTGAAAATGACTTTTCTCTGAATTTTAGCTGCTGTACGTGCTGAGGTGTTGTTCGCCTAGCTTATCACTGTGTTCTGGTTAAGTCATTTACTGCTCATTGATCTCTTTTACCATGTTGTGACTGGAAAAAATAGGTCTGTCTGGATTTAAAACGGGTAGGAGCAGCTGCAGAATGGAGCAATGTGGTGGGAAAAACCTGCAGAGGACGCTGACAGGAATGTTAAACGCACATTTTTGCTTTTTTAAGGAATAGAGGTAAAAAAGTCTCAGGTGGCCATTTGACCACTAGGTGTTGATTTATCAGTGTCTGCAGCCAGACCCTCCCAGAAAACGTCACACTTCCTGATGTTTGCTGTACTTCTAAAATGCCTCCTCCATCCTGCCTTCCTTCCTTCTTACATTTCCTGTTTTTCACCCCTTCTCTTTGCCTCTGCTGCACTTTACATCCTTCCTTTTGTTCCATTTTGTATTTCTGCTTTACTCTCCTCATGCCACCTTACTCTTTCTTGACTGCAGAATGATGTGTGGTCCACAATGCTTTGCTCCACTCCTGTCAGCTTTGATTAATTCAGCCTTTATGATTTTCTGCTGCAGGCGTAGTCCCGCCTCCAAGCAGATCAGATTGGTGGAGCTGGGATTCAAGGGGTGGGTTTTAGCCATAAGTCAGCACAGGTCATGTGACTTTTGACAGATGGGATGGCAGGAGGCAGCAGTTCGGTGATGCAGGGGAGGAGAAAAGATGAAAGGAGGGAATGAAGACAAGAAAGAAAGAAGAGTGATAAAGAAAAGCAAGCATACGTGTAAATAGAAAGAGGTGTTAGGAAGACTGGAAAATAAAACAAAGGATAAAGGAGTAATGCAAATACATAGTGAAACACAAAGGTGCGTGTTTGTGTGCAGGTGTACTCTTTGGACAACCCAGACGCTTTCCACAGTTTTTACAGCCCTCATAAGACCCAGCTGAAGAACCCGGTGATGGAGAGGCTGGCCGAGCAGTTGGCCACGCTCTGCGCCACCCTGAAAGAGTACCCTGCTGTCAGATACAGAGGGTGAGTGGAAGAGGACGCCACAGAGCTGTGGTTACCACTGGCTGGCTTCCCTTAGTAGCTCTTTATTTGTTGATGAAAGGATTATATGTAAATTAATTGATCTGGTTTGTTATATTGTTCCCCAAATCAATTTCTGCCCCTTCCACCCTTCTCCTCTGTCTGTTAGAGAGTACAAAGACAACGCCACCCTGGCTCAGCTGGTTCAAGACAAACTGGATGCTTACAAGGCTGATGACCCCACCATGGGAGAGGTGTGTTTTCTTCTTCTTTATTTCATTGCAGTCTCTAGAAAAACAATGTTGTCTCAGCTAGAGCTGCAGAGTTTTCTATCTGAGCTTTAAGTCTTTTTCATGGTTGTTGCAGGGTCCAGACAAAGCCCGCTCACAGCTGATCATCCTGGACCGGGCCTTTGACCCCGTGTCACCTGTCCTGCATGAGCTTACCTTCCAGGCCATGGGCTATGACCTACTGCCCATCGAAAACGACGTCTACAAGTATGGGCTTTAACCCTCGTGCTATTTTGTGGGGTTCAGATGACCCCACCCTTACATTGGCGTGTTATCCCTACCATGACAAAGGTGGAAAAATGTAATCTATGGACACCAGTGAAGATCACATATCATTGAAGAAAAAAGGTTCAGCGCACTGTTTTGTGCCTTGGAGGCACGTTAACATTGGGGGTGGGGTCATCTGGACCCCACAAGATAGCACAAGGGATAGAGGAGAAAAGGTTTTGTTGAATTGAAATCCTGATTTATAATACATTAAATCCTTGATTTATAACTGAAAGGTATGATACCAGCGGCATTGGGGACTCTCGTACCAAAGAGGTTCTCCTGCATGAAGATGATGACCTGTGGGTGAGCCTGAGACACAAACACATAGCTGAGGTGTCCCAGTGAGTACCCTTTTTGTGCTGCATTAGTTCAATACTTTCTTGCTCTGTTTCGATGCTGCAGAGTGTGACGTTCTGTCTGCTGTCACTCAGTGCTTGCTCATTTCTGTGGGGGGTTGTCTTTAGGGAAGTGACGCGCCAACTGAAGGAGTTCTCCGCCAGCAAGAGGATGAACACCGGGGAAAAGGTGAGGACAGACTGATGTTAACCACGCAGCCATAAAAACAGAAAGTGTTGATGCATTTATCTACGTTAAAGTCCCATCAGTTGTTCACCACGTTTGACCCCATCCCCTGGGGAACGGTGACCTGCAGTCACCATTCGGTGGTTTAACACCCCAATTCAACCCCTTAATGCTGAGTGTCAAGCAGGAAATTATTGGATCTTGGGTATGACTTGAATTTGGACTTGAACCCACAAAATACCACTCTCACGGTGGACACTCAACCACCAGGCCACTGAGCTTTCCAAACGCGATCTACTCAGACAGGGATGACTGTGTGTTTGGGGCTCTGCAGAAGCTTACCGAGGTTGGTGTTCACAGCGTGGAATCAGAAGTTCATTAAATATTGGTGGGTTTTGTCAGGAAGTGAGCAGCAGCAAAAGGAAGCCTGCTTCCCTCTGACGCAGAGGCATTAGCCTGAAAGTGATGAAAGGATGCCTGGCTTTTTTTAAAGACATTAAAAGATAAAAAGCTTGTCTTTACCCAAAGACAGAGTTGATCAACGCTGGCTTTATAAAGAACATGATCTGGTTTTATATATCAAACCGTTCTTAATCCAAATGAAATGTTGCTTATTGACTGTTGCACCTTATGTCAGTATCGGTTAATTTATTTAGAATTTAGACACATTTTCTCAGTAATATTCTCAGATTTTAGTGTTTTTGTTTCACATCTCACTGTTTGCTTTGCACATGACTACAGTGATCCCTCGCTATAACGCGGTTTACTTTTCACGGTTTCGCTACTTCACGGATTTGGATCGTGCATTGTGTTCTGCATTCTGATTGGCTAAAAAGTCACTCCGCTTCTTCTCTACCTGTGCGTCAATAACGTTGCAGTTTAATATGTACACGTATGTAAAACAGCTTGCCAAATTTACATTACGTCCGTGCAAATTCTCTTGCAATTTCGAGTTTCTCTAAAACCCATAGAAAAAAGAGCGACAACTGTCTATCACTATGTTCTTCTCCCGAACAAACACACCTGCACCGCGGCTTCAAAAGAAGAAAACACTGCAGAGCGGAGTCAGGATGCAGCGGCTCAGTCTGAAGAGCAGTGAAATACACCTGAGTCACTATTTATCCGACTGTACTTTATATTTTTTTCTTAATCATTTTAAATTTTCTCCCGTTTAATCCAATTACTTGGGTCGCGGTGGGCGGGGCTTATCTCCGCAAAATGAAGCCTTCTGTTCACATTGATGATTAAAATTATTATTTGACAGGACAGTACAGAAGTTATTTGTTGAAAAAAACGTTTTTAAAGTACTTTGATTTGTGAAACAAATGCTTGAGCCTGTAAGATGGTTTGTTCTTTCTTTTCAATGTATAATAGAGTATTTAATTGTATAATAATTGTTAAAGAAAAATAAAGGTTTCTACTTCACGGATTTTGCCTATCACAGGTTATTTTTGGAACGTAACCCCCGCAAAAAACAAGGGTTTACTGTATACTGAAGTCTGCTTGAAGAGTTTCGTGAATCACAATTTTGTTGTGCTTTATTACACTGGAGTTCACTTCGTTTTGAAGGCTGTTATTGAATTATTTTCTTGCTATGTTTTAACAGACCACTATGAGGGATCTGTCACAGATGCTGAAGAAGATGCCTCAGTACCAAAAAGAGCTCAGTAAGGTGTGTGCACGTTGCTTTTCTCCCTGAACATGTGTGTGTGTGTGTTTATGCTGATGATGTGTTTGTCTCCTCCAGTACTCAACCCACCTGCAGCTGGCTGAGGACTGCATGAAGCACTATCAGGGAACGGTGGACAAGCTGTGCCGCGTAGAGCAGGTGAGGAAAAAATGAACGACCATTTAGTACACAGGAGGAGATTTCTGCAGGCTCCTCCTGCTTGCAGATACATTTTGCTGTTAATGCTCAAAAAGGATTTTTAAATAGAAACATTTACACAGTCAAATGTGAAAGTCTGCATGTCTAAGAGGCCGAAGGCTCTCTGGTGCAGGATTTGGCAATGGGCACAGACGCTGAGGGAGAGAAGATCAAAGACCCCATGAGGGCCATCGTGCCCATCCTGCTGGATGCCAACGTCACCACATACGACAAGATCCGCATCATCCTGCTCTACATCTTCCTCAAGAATGGTGAGGCTGCCTCCCTTCTTATGTTGGGCATGGTTGATGTTTTTTTCTGTCTCTGCTGATAAATTTCTCTCCGTTTTTATCAATTTAAACAAGAATGTTAAAAATCCCATCTGAGTGTGGGAATGTTGTTCTCTGCATTTGATCCCTCCCCTAAGGGGTGGTGAGCTGCTATTACAGCTATGTTCAGGAACCGTTGGGTGGTTTAACTCCCCCCCAAGCCAACCTTTTAATGCATTAATGCATTGGTATGACCCCCACCATGATTTGAACCCACAATATTGGGACAGACGCCAGAAAACATCACATTTCTTCAAGATTTTTCAGGAATCTGAAGGTTTTATGTATCAAATGGAAAATAAAACTGTCTTTTTTTTCAAAATGGCAGCTTTTCTGGCTGACTTTTTGATTTGTTTGGTCGCCTATGGGTGACCAACAGGTCTGTGTCATTTTTCATATCTTGATACGTTCATATCTTATGTTTTATCTTTTTTTTCAGCTTTAGCCAACGGTTCATGGATTCTATTTTCACAATATTCCTGTAAAAAAGTGCGCAAGCAGCAGATGAAAGCCACTTTTATTCTAGTATTTTTTCTCAAGTAGCTTCCAGGTGATGCTGGAGTAGTATGAAGCGAGTGATTAAAATCTCTAGGAGTTTAATTTGTAGCTGGTAATACAGGCGCTTTTTTATTTTTAAGTCTTACTGCCTCTTACCAAGGTCAAAGGTCATCAGAGCCTTGGATGTGTTTGTAGACTTTAGCTGGCAGTGTGCGTGAAATTCCATTGAGGTCCTTCAAATCAGTTTTCTTTCCTAAATGTTTAGGAAAATGGGAAATTTGACACTTTGTCGCAAAATGTTTGCCAAGCCGTAGGCCATGTGGCCATCCCATAATACTTTTAAAACTTCCTGTGGATATCCCCGACACGTGTGTTTTAGTTTTATCAGTGGATTTTGAAATATTTTTTAAGCTCCAGTACGTCCAAAATGTATTGTAGGTTGTGTGTAAATCTTGGTGGGTTGTTGAGTATGTGGTGGTGGTCAAAGTGTGAAGAATTGTGAAAACACTCTGGTCCCTGCAGTCCAGCACTGCTGCTGCAGAACTAACTAAAACAGTAAACTTTACTTTAAACTGAAGATATGCAGGTTTTCTGCAGATGCTATATAATCATACATAAAGAAAGATCTCCCGAAGCAGACGAGCATATCAAATGTAAACATAGGTGTTATTGTTGAGTTGAAGCAGAGGCCTCAGACTCACAGAACAGAGAAATGAATGCAAACAGAAAACCCAGAACATCAGAATAAAGAGCATAGAAAGAGGACTAGCTGAAGGAGAATAAGCAAAGACAATAAGTCATGCAGAAGAAAGCTAATATGACATGAGAAGACGCTCTGTCAGGTTTTGTGGTTGGCCTGTCAAGGTGCAGGAAAACAATAGCATGGACTTAAAATACTAAGGACTAGTGCACTGCATATATGTTGACCTTTGTTTCGGTGCAGAAAGTTTTTCTGCTTTTCTTTTGCTGTCTGAAGATTTGTTGTTCTACTGACGCTCATGTGTTTTTCTTGAGTCGGACAGTCATTTTTCCAATCATTCCAACAACACATAACGCCGCATTTTTCTAATTTGTGTTTTTCCCTGATGGACATAAAACCCGTTGGTGCAGTTGGGACAAAAGCCACAGCTTTGAAATAAAATGTTCTTTTGTAATGTATATATGTTCATTTTCAATTAAGATTAAAGCATGTCTTCGTCCAGATTACATGTTATTTCTTTCTCTTATAAAACGGATCACAAAACACACAAGTCTAAAAGTTTGCCCATCCCTAATGGTAGGTAAACTGGTTCCTGAGCGTAGCTGTAACTGCAGCTCACCGCCTCCTAGGGGAGGAAAATCCACACCGACTAAAGTCATGAACGGAAACAGCTCAGTTGATCTGACTGTGACAAAGGAGGAGAGCAGCAACCATAACTAAAAGGCGGAAGAAAAAAAAAGAATCAAGTTAAAATTCAAAATAAAATCATTGATCTGAACAAAATCAAAAGTTTTCACAGAAAAGCATCACAAAAACAGACAAATAGCTGTGCAGTTTTTCCAGGAGAGCAAGGAACCTACAAAGACGGCAGGAAGTGTTCTGCACACATCTAACCCACAATGTGACTCTGACTTGAGTTGTAACGTGTTGAGTTCCTTATTTCAGTTGCTTTAACCCACAGGTCTCAAACTCCAGACCTCGAGGGCCGGAGTTCTACTTGTGTTATAACCAACCTACTATTAAAGCTCCTTTTTGGCTAAACACACCTGATCCAGGAAATGTGCAGCAGATGAGGCAGGATTTCTGAAAAACCAGCATGACGAAGCCCCTGCTTTAAACAAATGTAGCATCTGCTAAAAGATTAAAGTCTAACTCTGATCATGTTTTGATGTAAGGGCGGCCGTGGTGCAGTGGTAGGGCGGTCGACCCATGATCGTAAGATTGCAGGTTAGATTCCCGCCTTGCACGCATGTGTCGAAGTGTCCTTGGGCAAGACACTGAACCCTACCTTGCCTCTGGTGGGAGGTTGGCGCCAGTGTTCGGCAGCAGAGCCGCCGCCAGTGTGTGTGAATGTGTGTGTGAATGTGTGTGTGCACGGGTGAATGGGACTGTGACTGTAAAGCGCTTTGGGCCTTCGTAAGAAGGTAGAAAGCACTATATAAGTATACGCCATTTACCATTCACCAGTTTTTAAACGTTTTCCCTGTGCTCTTTTAATTATGATTATGCTGGTTTTAGCCACAAACACACACAAAAAAAAAATTGGTGTCGTTTTCCAGGACATAGTTTCTGCAGAGCTGTAGGAGTTCATCAGGAGTTGTGGGCGGGGCTGTTGTTGCGGAGCAAGCCCCCCCCCCCCCCCCCCTTTCCCTTCCCCGTTAGGGAGCAAAGTGGGGAGTGTATTTTCCACATCACAAATACCGTATTTTCCGGACTAGAAGTCGCACCGGAGTATAAGTCGCACCTGCCCAAAAATTCATTATAAAGTAGAAAAAAAACACAGATAAGTCGCTCTGGACTATAAGTCGCATTTTAACTTTCACAACCTTATATGACACAATCATAGCAGACTGTTTATCTAATAATTTCACAGTAATTTTTTCTCAAACTTATTTATTTATTCTTTTCATGAAGCATCATTGGCCAACTAATACTCTGTTTTCATTCTGTATTTGTAGAAACTGTTTTCACTTTTATTGCATTCTGAATCTATGAAATCATTGGAAAATAGAATATTATGTTGTTAGCCTTCAAGATCTTACTGTAAAAAAAAGTTTGCTGATTCTCTGAGTCACTTAACATACTCTTAACACTTAACATACCTCATCCATCAAATTGACCCAGGAACATCATCTCTGTTCCTCACAAATGAACATAACAGGAGGGTTAACAATGTATTTATTTCAATTTATTTCTAATATAAGTCGCTGCGGAGTATAAGTCGCACCCCTTGCCAAACTATGAAAAAAGGGCGACTTATAGTCCGGAAAATACGGTACGCTCTTTTTTCTAACTGAAATGTTTTTTTCTGCTTCAGTCTCCAGTTTAATTCTTTTGATAAAGACGCTTAAACAAAAATAGGAGGTTCCCTTTTTTGCTATTGGTGTGAATGCGCCATAAACCCTCACCCTGCTAACGTACAGAACATCAGATTTCTGACCAAAGAGGAACTAGACAACTCAAACTCCAAAATGTCCATTCATTCTTTTTCTGAAGCCGCTGAATGCCTTATGGCATCATGGGGTTGCTGGAACCTATACCATATACTGTTAGGTGACGGCAGGGTAGTACACCCAAGACAAGTCCTCAGTCTGTTACAGGGCCACATACTGGCGTAGTCAAGGGACAGTTTAGAATCTCCAATCAAGCTATGCAGCATGTTTTTGGACTGTGGGAGGAAACTGGAGTGTCCGTCAAAAACCACACATGGATGAGGAGAACATGCAAACTTCTCACAGGAAGAACACAGCCGGGATTTGAACTGCTTTGCTACCCCCCAAAAAATGAATTAATATAGTAATAGATGCTTATTTGCACTTCAGACATAAACTGCTGTTGTTCTGTGTCTGTTTGTTTTTTTGTTTAGGAATCACGGAGGAGAACCTGAACAAGCTGATCCAACACGCTCAGATTCCCCCGGAGGACAGTGAGATCATCACCAACATGGCTCACCTGGGCGTCCCTATCATCACAGATGTGAGACCCCCCCCCCCCCCCCCCCCCTCCTTCCCGCTCTGTTGTTCCCAGCTTCCATCATCATTAGCTTTCATCTGCATTTGGAGCAGACTCTCAAGCCTTTAATTTGGTTTGTGTTCAGACTGGAGATGTTTGGTTTCCTTAAAGTGAACCAGAGTTTGTTTCCTCCAGTAAACCAGGACAGATTTTCAGTCTAAATACACCAAAGTGGACCCTGGTCCGGGACCAGGAACCTCTCTGCCCCTACCTTTGAGGGGGTCTCAGTTTGTTTTGCAATCGAACTGAGCTTCAGTCCGCCCTGAGATTCCTCAGTCTGACTACACTTCGTGCCCGAAGCAGAACAACGGGACCAAAACGGCCATCGTAGCCGGTCATCACGTGTTGTAAACACACCAGGAAAAAGGAAAGGGAGGAGCCACGGACAAACACTAAGCAACGATTATCTTATTATCAAACAGAAAAATGGGCCCAACTGCTTACCTGTTGGAACATTTATTTTAACACCACTGAAAACACTTCTTACATGCTTTGTTACGCTTTCGCACGCACTGCTGTGACATCACCCTAAAAGCTACCTAGTAGTTCCTTAACAGAATTCTCTTAAAAACAATGCCATAACACCACAACCATGAGACAGCAGTTCATTGAAATGTGATCGGATCAATTCAGACTCATCAAAACCATTTTTAAAGGTCCCAAGAAAGCGAGTAAAAGTGTTGCTTCTTTCTGACGTTGATACAGACGTTCAAAATTGATCAACGGAATATAAAGTTTGACTTAGTAAACTATCCGGACAACGACTGCAAAGCGCAGGACTTCCATAATTTCTGTCTCCAGTTGTTTTGCCCCGTTCTCGTAATTCCTGGCCAATGACTGAAGAGATCATTAGTCATGTGGTTTTGTTTACAAGCTTTGGTTTGAAATAGGAAAGTCCGGTTGAAAGGCAGTCTGAATACACACCAAATAGAAGGGTTCAGGACTCCATCCGGACCAAATTAAGCGGACTCGGTCCGGACCAAATGATTTTTTTCAGTCTGAATAAAACCTTAATTCAACTTTTAACTCAGATAATTCAGTTCTCCTTTT
Source organism: Oryzias latipes (assembly GCF_053564925.1). Lineage (NCBI taxonomy): Eukaryota > Metazoa > Chordata > Actinopteri > Beloniformes > Adrianichthyidae > Oryzias > Oryzias latipes. The sequence continues at coordinate 4,635,879 of NC_136248.1, forward strand.
TTTTTGTCATGCCATTTCTCTTTAGTCGACCCTCCGTCGGGGGAAGAAGATGGACAGGAAGGAGCGTGTGAGCGAGCAGACCTATCAGCTGTCCCGCTGGACGCCACTGGTCAAAGACATCATGGAGGTTCGTTGTGTGCAGTTATGAAGCAGATTTTAGTCAGATCAGATATTTTCTCACATCAGCTTTGGTGAAACTTCAGACTTCAGCCTGAGGCTTGTAAGGAAGGATTTTTAGCCTCAAATGAATGTGAAACCCTTCAGAGGTTCTGTTGCATTGATCTTCTGCAGGACGCCATTGAAGATAAGCTGGACACCAAACACTATCCCTACATCTCTACTCGCTCCTCCGCCTCGTTCAGCACCACCGCAGTCAGGTACTCACACACACACATGCAAACACCCCCCCACACGGACACACATAAATGTACACACACAAAAACACGCAAAGACACATGCACACACACAAAAACACACAGGCATGCAAACACACACGTACATACCATCACACATGAACTGACACTTAAACACACACACTTTAACACTGACACAAACACACACCCATACACACACATAGAATAAGCATATGGCAACACAAACGCACAGACACACCCACAGGCTAACACACGCAGACACACTCACATGAACACACATGGTAAGGTAAAGACAAAGAAGCATGTGTCAAATAAAAGTAAGGATCAAAGGAGAGCTAATGGTTGCCATAAACTGCTTTCAGGATGCCATAATCACGGTAAAAGACACATTGATTTTTTTCAAATTTCAGCTCTAAATTTCAGCTCTAAATTTCCAAATGTGTACTTCAGTCATTTGGTTGTAAAGCTTGTGTCAACTGAGAGAAAACTTTCAGGTAAAAGCCTAAGCCAACAGATGATCTGATGGTCTCAAACAAACTGGGCTTTTCCTTCTATGATGTCTGGGCCCGACTAAGAAAACAAAGTAGCTAATAAGTTGAGTTTTTTTTAAGATGAGCTACATAACGTCTATGATCCACCTCGTGTTTCTTCTCTGGCAGTGCTCGGTATGGACACTGGCACAAGAACAAGACACCTGGAGAGTACCGCACCGGACCACGGGTCATGGTCTTCATCCTCGGTGGTGTGTCCTTCAGCGAGATGCGCTGTGCCTATGAAGTCACACAGGCCAATGGGAAGTGGGAAGCTATCATCGGTAAGTGGCCCAGCACTTGAGGGTGCTTCTGGCAGGAGGCATTCAGCAAAAGATGGCTTTTGAAGGACTCACCTCTGAGTCCAAGTTGAGGATTTATAAAGTGGATGACAAGCTCTTTGCTGAGTCAGAGGAGAACGTTTTCTCTGTGCGGTTGTCAGATTCTTGTACGCGTCTGAACTACAACATATCTAAATGTTTAAAGAAATAGTATATAGTTATTACTCATCTGACGTCATAAACAGGCTTTATGTATCCTGTAGCTGGTCCCTGCTTATGTGTTATTAGGTAACGCTTACATTGAGGTAAATGTACATTTCAGCCATGGCAGTGCAGCAGATCTGTCTCCTCGTCTATCTTCTGCAGTCTGATGGTGGTATGACAACACTCGACTAGAATGAATTGGATTTACAAGAGCATATGCAAACTTCAGCAACTGTGCTTGTGTGCATTAACCTTTAGACTGTGAAGCACCAGCTGAAAGGATTCCAGCTATGTGAACTCTGCAGATGCCAGAAAACAGCTGTTTGTTTTATGACCTTCAGACCATTTTTAAGAATGAACAAAAAAACAAGATTTTTATTTCAAAAAAGAATAGGAATTATGATGTTTGCTTTAAAGATGGAGAATAATACTCAGGCAAATATTGATAGCTGTTGAGCTGAGCAAAGACAATTCAAATCTCAGGAGCATAAGGACATTAAATTTACTGATCCCAGAACTCATGAGTTTGAGATATCTGATTGGAAAATGCTGTCCCATTTTTAAAAATACAGTACAATAATGGGGTTGTAAAGCTGTTCACGCTGCAATTTGTTAGTTAAACAAACAAGCAGGAATAAGAACACAAAAACACAAGTTACTCATCTATGTTTGAAAAGAAGAAAATTCCCTAAAAACGCCATTTTTGCTGCTTGTTGTCTCATCATTCTGTGACTGTCTGGATTTCATAAATGTTTTGTGTTATTTTGCAAAGAAAAAAGAAGCAATCTTCCACATTCTACACAGATGTCACAACCGAGCTGACATGTGCGTTAGGAAAGTCCTCTGTGTGACGCCCTCTGTGCTTTCTAAACGTCTCAGTTCCTCTTCTGCGGTCTTTGTTAGAAGTGGAGTGTCTGTTTTGTTGTGCTCTGCTTCAGCTACTGTGTTTCAAACAACTGTCTTCTTGTGTGTCTGTGCGCTACTGCCGTTATGTGTGTATGTGAAGTGCCAGCGGTGGAGTGTGTGTCTGCAGGTTGCTTGTGTTTAACCCTTTTGTGTCTGTCTGGAGAGCCTGGGGGGGAGAGGCGAAGCAAATGCTGTGAGACGCCTGGTGAAGCCGCCTCTGTTCCTCCACAGGTGCCACCCATACTCTCACCCCTACCAAATTCTTGTCGGACCTGCAGCATCCCGACTTCCGAGAGTCCACTAAGGTGTCCTTTGAGGACGCTCAGCCCTCAGACGAGTGAGGCAGAGACAGATTGGGAGGGAGGGAGATCACAAAAAAAGTAAAGGCAGCTGCACAGAGAAGCCCTTTCTGAACATAAGGGCTTCTTCCTCCTGGTTCCCCCTCCTCTTTGAACGCTCAGTTTTATGTTCCTCCACCCTTGTCCTCCTTGTGTCCCTCAGAGATGGACACTTCCTCACTGCATGGACTCTTTTATTAGGCTGCATGATGGCAAATTCAATCATGCACAAAGATTAAATTGATCCTATGCAAATGGTTTTGATTTGCTGATAAAATTGAATCAAACACGCATCAATATTATATTAGTTATTATAAGAATTTGTAGAGGTATCTTATAAAAAAACAATCACAAAAGGTTGTGGTAATATCTGTAATGTCTGTGCTTGAGGAGGTCATGTGACCATCCCTGCTGCTTCCAATCATCTTAGTGGAATCAGCTGCACCTTTATGGCCATCCTTTGGATGCACATGAAGGTGTGGTCTGTCATCTTGATCTCCACAATTAATCTACCCCAACATCTTTATGAGCTCCCAATGCCTGATTTTTGGATGTGAAGCAAAAGACAGACACCTAGAGTTGGAAGCGCTAGCTGCCTGACCTGACATGAGCTTGAATTGATGTTGGACATCAGATACGAATTCTCAGTTTTATGGTGTATTTTGTGTTACTTTGTGTCGTCGTCACGCTGTCGCTCATCACTTGCTCACATGGATCCCAACTTGTCTGTAGAGAAGCCGGATTTAAATGAAATGCAGCCAAAAACACAGCTGATCAAAGTGAAGCACGCTCTAAAGACTGTCTTAAGTTGAGTCGTAGCAACTGGACTTCAAATATTCTCCCTCGAAACGTTTTTGCGGTTTCAAATCCAATCTCAAGTCCAGTTGCTGTGACTCAACTTTAAGACAACGTCACCTAGATAAATCAGAACCTTTACTGACTGTTGTCAGCACGTTGAAGTCTACCCAATCCCATGAAGCCTCTCTGCACACACTGCATGCCAGTGCTGCAAAGCTCTGGGTCTGATGTTTCAGGACAACAAAAGAGGAAAATGACAGAAACATAATTCTGTTCCCTAAACATATAAACCACTACGACTAATGCTAAACAAAAAGTAAATTTGTGTTTGCTAGATTCTTTTTTTTTTTTTAACCAACAAAGTCTCTTTCTTTGTTCGTTTCCGTTTAAATGTTGCCACATTTGTGGGGTGAGCAGCAGAGGTGAGTTTATGGGTTCCATCTTTTAAGAAGGGGTCAAACTGCTGTACGGTCTCTTCAACTCTTAACTATGAGTCTGTTTGTGATAAACTGGTACCCCCACTTGACTGATCTAGGTTAAGCCCATGCATCAAGACCAACAGCCAAGTTGGTGTAAAACCATTGCATTATCTCCAAAGTTTTAAAAAGCAGGAGATGCCAGAAACAGACTGCAAAGTGAGCACCCCATTGTTTCCTGTCTTTGGGAGAAGCAGAATACACGGAGTCAATCTTCTGTATCCAAAAGGCTTGCTATGACTGCCCGTCGCTGTCAGACTCGGTTGGCGTCTGCCACACTGTTACCTGAATGTTTGAGGGAATATAAGTGGATTTTCTCCCTATGGTGTTTAGATTATATTACAGATTACATTACATGAAATGTAGGGTCGTTCAGAACACATGAAGAACACTGACATTTGCGCATAGGAGCATCTTTTGATGAGGCAGAGGAATGATGTGGGCCAGTGTTTCCTTTATCAAAGGAGCTTTGTCGTCATCTGAGTCAATCTCAATAAAGAAATATGGAAATGAGCTTCTACAGCCAGGAATAAATCCACATGTCCACAGTCTAAAACTCTACTTTCTAAAAACGGAGAATTCCTTCATAGTACAAATGATGATGACGAAAGAACCTGCCCACAGTTGTGATTCAAAGCCCCACTGAACACGAGTGAGATCGACTGTTTGTGCCAGAGGAACCAGCTACAGTAGCCGATTGATTTGATTGAAGAAGAAACGCTGGTTGAAGAAGGCGAAGGTCTGCAGGGCCGTGTGACCACCAGGAAGGGTGGGGGGGGGGTCTTCTGCTCATCACACCGTTGCATCTTCCTCACTAATGTGGCTCCAAATAAAAAAAGAAACAAACAGATTTCCAAAATTAGATGCATTAAATGCCAAAAAGCAGCAAAAAAAAAATCAAACACAAATGTTCATGCTTTGATACAAAAAAATAACCTGAGAAGTCTAAATTTTACTGATCTGATTTATCTTGACTTATTGGTTAACCAATTCCTTTTAATGTCAGACACAGTGACTAAATAAATACATTAAATGAATACATTTCTCTGCGATAGAAAAACTTGTTTTTAGAACACACAAATCTTAAACAAATCCCAAATTTGTGCCAGGGTATCTGGGGGTTTTGTCCTCAAAAACAGTAAAGGTGGGTGTAAAACTCGTGTTTCTGGGCCCACAAAGCTGTGTGTTTGTGGGACAACAGAGTCATGGCCTGGACTCGGTCCTCTGTCTTAAGTGCGTCCACCCGCTGCTGTGGCCGCTGCAGCATCAGGCGGAGCTTTGATCATCTGTGCCTTGAAGAAACATCTAGCAGAAACAAACTATATAGCTCCAGTGTGAGTGAAGATGTTCAACAGGTGCAGGGGGTAAATCCAAGCATCTCTCTGCCTCTTTTCTGATCCACTCTGAAGATGTGACCCATCAGTGCATCTACTTCAGTAGACGACACAAAACTGGCAGACAGGTAGCTTTACTCCAGCCAGCACCTTTTGGGTTTAGCACTGTCTGAAATGTGTCTTCAGCTGTCAGTACGGCAGCAGCTGTCACACTCTGTTTTTGGACTAGATGGCATCTAGAAACGGCCTGCTTCTGCTCCTTTTTTGCCTTTATGTAAAGACTTTTTTTTAACTATCTGCATGCGGTTTTTCAGCCATTTGTTGCCTCTGAGACGTACAGCAGTAGCATCATTGTAAGCCGCTCATTTAGTGGAAAAACGTCAAATTTATCAGGTTTGTCCTCTGTGTTCTGTCAGAAATATAACATTGACTTGTGTTGTTATTCAAAAGTCTTCTAGTTTTTGTTGTTTTAAAAAAAACACTTTTTCTACATGTCAGTTTGGAGGTAAGGGATCTGTAGTATTTACTGCTGTTAATTTATTAAACCTAAATTATGTAAGTAAGATGCCCCGAAAACCTCAATAATCTTAGGATGTTGTAAATTTTATTTTTAAAGCAATGTTAACAGAGAGTCAGTCAAAAGGTTTCATTCTGAAACAAAAAGAAAATAACTTTTTTTTGTTGAAAACTGAAGCAGCAAAAGTCTAAAACATGTTCTATCATTTTCTCATGATGGAGGACATGTATTGAGACAAATTAAGCTTAAAATTGCATTTGTTAGTATGTCTTTATTCAAATTGTTGTAAATCAGGAGCAGACAAATATTTGTATTTGTTATGTAAAGAATAAGCTGGGCAGGCCACAAGCTCCCTGCTCTGCTCCATTCTGATGCAGCCCCTAATAATCATAACCAAAAAAAAACAAACAAACTTTTAAAATAGATCAAAAGATGATTGGAGTGGGTCTATCAAGACTTAATTCGCTGAATTTCAGATGTGTGGTCTGTGTGGAAGTTCCTCCCATGGATTTTTGTGCATGTTGGAAAGTCCATAGAAGAATCAATTCATAAACAGTTACAATAGGGAAGTTTAAAGCATCAGTTCAATACATAAGATCCATTGCTGTTCTAAGTTTTCTTTTTGGTATTTTCATCGTCTGGTGTTTGCACTTTGGCTGCTTTTTTATTGTGTTGTGGAAGAGATGCTGCTCATCTGCTGCAACACTCAGCTGTTTCAGAGATCGTCAGACCTTTCAGGCACCCTCACTAAAGCTGTTGGCACATTAATGACCTGCTGACTAACCACTTACACCACCATAACTTCAGGCTCTCGTTAAACATCATGTGAGACTCCTCCATTTATAGTTCACTCATAACAAAACGACACGTTTCTATAAACCAGTGTACAAGTCTAATGCTTTTCTCTTGTGTGTGTGTGTTGTGTGTGTGTCTCCAGGATCGACCAGCATCTTCACCCCCACCACCCTTCTGGAACAGCTGAAGGCCATGAACAAACCAGACGAGGAAGTGGCGAGCTAAGATCATCCAACCACATCTCTATGCTCTGGTCCTCAAAGCCCCGCCTCCCTGTTTTACCGCCAAAACTCCCCCAACCAGATCCTTTATGTGTATGCATCTTGCTTGAAAATAAAAAGTTAGATTCTAAAATATAAACATATATGTCTTATGAGAGAATAAACTGTTGGTATTCTAATGTTTTTGCAACCTAAAAGATTTAGTAAGAACTGAATATCAGAAGAGAGTTTGAAACAGAAAGTACCAAAACGGCACATTGTTCCCCCTCTGGGTCGTCTGCCGCTCTCCGAGGGGATCATGCTGTAAAATAAATCCGTCTCCATGCAATGTGTGTGTAAACAAAAAGTTCCCGCCCATTTTGGTGTTCAGTAGCATGCTTGGATTTGTCTTTGTTTCAGGTGTGAGTGTTGTTTTTTAAATGTTCAGGTTGAATACGCCAACAACACGTTTTGAGTCTCTAGGACGGGGAATATCCTGCTGGAGAATGTGCACATCTGAAGAGGGAACATCCTTACCCGGGTTATGTGGGGGCGCTCCCAAATGTTGCTTTCTGTGGCGAAGCTGAACGTCTGTGACGTGAGAGCAATGTTTGATCCCCCTCCTCTGAAGAAGCACAGAGTCGGACAGAGAAGAATAATAGCTGAAGTGGATTTCCGATCATTGGTAGAGGTCATCACAGAGACTGATACTCAAAACATAGTCGTGGGTCGAAGTATTCAGTGAAAACACTTGTTTGAGGAACATAAAACAGCCCCGTTCTGCCCTTCAGTCTGGCTCTTTAGACTGTTTTTTTCGTAGCACTTTCCCTGAACTTTTCAAACACTCCACATCCTAAATGTTGAAGGCCATTGCTTGCCGATATTTAAAAAGGGCCGTTTGTATTTCAGTATTGTATCCTGTCGGATCCCGTCATGGTCCTTGGCGGCGTTGGTTGGGCCATGCTCGGGGTAGTGCTGTGTATTTGTTGCGTCTTTGCTGTTGAATGGTGACTTTCCCGGCTTGCTGTAGTAAAACTTTTCCTTTAAAATGCCAAACGTGAAGCCGCTGTGTTTGTGGTGCTTTAGCTGTAGATGTTAGTGAAATAAAAACATATATCATTTCTCTGTCTCTTTACTTCTTCTGTGCGATGTAAAATCCTTCTGGTGAATGGCTTTGCAAGGAAAAATAAAATATTCCCCGGCCACTTCTCTGTTCCTTCCTTTTTGAGTTCTATATTGCACTATAATGCATTTTGTGTGGCACAAATGCTTGATTTTTGTTTTTTTATTCTGTTTGACGCTGTATAGGGTTAATGCTGTTAAATCTTTTGATTTAAATCAAAGTAATTTATTAGTAGAGAGTGATGCTGAAACATGAATTTGTCCTGAAGTCGTCTCACTTACTGGGATTGTACGTTTGCAAGTGTTGAAGCACAAAAAGTACTTCCATGTGTTAATAATGTGTAAGGCTGTCTAATAAATTGGCTTCCATTATACCATACACTATGCTTCTTTATTTTGGCTGATGCACTCCCCCCCACCATCCCAGCTTTTCATACCCTTGAAAGCTCAGACATGAACAGTGAAATGTATTTGTGCTTTGCAGTGGAGGAAATAAAAGTTGTCTTGTTGATTTTGTGGGTTTACCCAACAAAAAAAGAAATGGTCAATCTGTCATTCTAATGAAAGAGGGAAGATCACAAGGAAAATCAAGAAATCCACTTAACCCTTGTGCTATCCTAGGCACGTCACGTCAAGTACATAAAGACATTCTCAATGGATCGCCAATTTCCGGAGTCACCATGGAAACGCGTGTTGAAAAAAAGAGAGGGCTTTAGTGAGACGGAGTCTGAGATTTTTATGACGGCTATGAAGATTATAAATTTATTATTATTACATTTATTCAACCTAATTTCTTACGTCTATAAAACTCAATAATTGTTTATACAACTCAAATTTACATATTTATTTAACTAAATGTCATATTACTCCAATTCAATTAATATTTTTTCCATCTTAATGAATTATAATTCTTGAACTCTCATATGTCTAAGTTTGAGCCAGCAGATATTTGACATTTGTATAACAATAAAAAGAGCAAGTCGATATGCAGTTGGAGAGTACATCCATTTAGGAATTTTCCAATATAGTCATATCACATTAATTGACTGTAGGGGTGCTATATAAACTCATCATCTTCTACCTCCCTCTCACTCATGGTGCAGAGACATAAGCACAGTAGGACAAAATAACTCGGCAAAACACAGTAAAACAGCTAAACAACTAAATACATTTGGTCAAAAACCCACACTTAAAGCCAAATCCGTCCAGACAGGCAGAGGGAATGGTATCCCACAATCCCTTGCGCTACCGATCTAACAGCAGCACCAAAGTTACACCTACTTAATTGAATTAATTTGAATGAAAAGTAAAATAAAGTAAAGTAAGTAAAGTAAACTTACTTTACGGGCGGCTGTGGTGCAGCGGTAGGGCGGTCGACCCATGATCGTAAGATTGCAGGTTCAATTCCCGCCTTGCACACCCATGTGTCGAAGTGTCCTTGGGCAAGACACTGAACCCCACCTTAGCTCTGGTGGGAGGTTGGCGCCAGTGTTCGGCAGCAGAGCCACCATCAGTGTGTGAATGTGTGTGTGCATGGGTGAATGGGACTGTGACTGTAAAGCGCTTTGGGCCTTCGTAAGAAGGTAGAAAGCGCTATATAAGTATACGCCATTTACCATATGAAAACTACATGTTATTTTTAAACTGACTTAACAAAAAAAAAGATTTTTAATGATCTTACCTGAAGCAAATAATTAAGTTAGATCAAAGTATAAAGTTTATCTTTCCAACATCCATATGTGGTCTTATCACCCTCTCACGGTGGAAAAAGTATTATCTGAGCTTCTTCATCCACTAAATCATCTTCAAACGGACACACGCTGCTGCTCTCTGAAAACAAACTAAGCTTCAACTAAACCTGCTCCAAACCAGGTTATGTTCAGAGCATGAGTTGCCATGGTACCTTGACCCTGAAACATACCTCCATTTCTGGAACTGAAAGCTGAGGTTATCAACTTCCTTAGCCTCAAACTTACCGTGGGAGCTAGCATAACCTGATTTCTGGAATACCCCCCTGCTCACCTGATTAATGACAAAATATAACTAATCTTATCAGAATGTGAATATTTGTTTTATTATATTTTAACTAATATTCACAGTAGATTTTAGGCGAAAAAAGAAAAGTCCAATTAAACAACTGATTTTACTCATTTCAATTTGTATTATAAACAAAAGAATACATATTCTTTTACACAGCCCTTACATTCTGTTTCTTCAGCAACTGCTACTGATCCCACATTGTAAACATGATCACAAGTAAAGTTGGCATTTTACTGCCTTTGCAGTGACATCACCCGATGAGGCTGTTCAGGTTTTCAAAAATGTTTTTTTCCCTCTGCGGATCACGATAAGGTGGGATCACCTTATTTCTGTGAATAAAACAGCCTAATTTGATTCACTGCCACACTAGAAGGTCGTGTGATGGGCGGAGTTTAAAAGAGCTGCATATTTTTACGGAGAGTTGGTTCATGTTTCGAGATCTGGGGTGTTAAAAGGAACTCATATTTCTTATGTTAACAACTAATAATTGTATTTGAAGGGTTAAAAACCACAAAACCAAATAATGAAACTATCAAACTTAAAAAAGGGAAAATACTTTATTTTCATTTTGTTGCCAATAAAGACAAAAAAACATTTTCTGTAAAACATTTAACAGTAGAAAGTGGTAATATGCTACATTAACGTTAACACTATTCATCTTAACTTCAGTCATATCTAACAAATCCTAGAAAATTTTAAAAAAAGATAAGATATTCAATTTACAATAAAAGTTGAGAGTACGTCCAGCATCTCCATTCAACAGATAACTTTTATAAACGTGAAAAATGTAACACACCTGAAGCTGTGCCGGGACAACAGAAGAACTCAGCCTATGAGCAGATGGAAAAACACGTCTGGCATTCTGCTTTTCCAGTCAAGTTCTAGAATTCTCTTGAACTAAGACAAACAAGATGGTTAAGACACTAACTTCATGAATCAAACAAGAACAAAATCAGATTAGTTGAACCTGTTTTTGCTGCAGCTGACTGGTGTGTAACCATCAGGAAACAGTGGAAGCTGCCGGCTTTCCCCTGACACAACCGTGCTGAAGGCAGAAATTCAAGTGTGCCCCATCACCAGTGAAAAATGGCTTCAAGAGTCTTAAAGAACAGAGTTTTTATTGACTTTAGTCCTTGTGTTGTTGTTTTTGGGTTCTTCACTCTGGCGGTGAAGGGGTTAACTAGTAGCTGCAGGACTGAGCCAGCAGCTGCTGGTGCTGCAGGCCTGCAGCCAGAGAGTGAGCCATGTGTCTGGAGGTGTGCTTCATGAGCCGGGCCGCTCTGATGGCTCTGCTCAGAGAACTGTCCAAGCGCCGGTCCGCCTCCCAGCACCGCCGGCTCCTCCCCCTCCTGCCATCAGAGCCTTCGGTCCCCCGGGATTCATCTGGGATCTTGGTGGGCAGCAGGAAAACAGGCGAAGAGTACAAGCTGAAAAATGTATAAAAAGGTTTGTTAACGCTGAGAAACCAGAGTTTGGAAGATCGTGTACAGTTCACCAAACTATTGTGTCTCTTTGGATCACTGAAATCAATCTGTGATGATTAGTTTGCCAGGTGAGTTTAATTAAAGGAGAACTACTAAAGAAGGATGAACCACATTAATAAGCAGACCAACTTTTTAACCCTTGTGCTATCTTAGATGACCCCACCCTCACATTGACGTGTTCTCCCTACCATGACAAAGGTGGATAAAGGTGGAAAGATTTCATGTAATCCACGGACACCAGTGAAGATCACAAATCATTGAAGAAAAAAGGTTCAGCGCACTGTCTAGTGGGTCTAGATGACCCAACTCCCAACGTTAAAGTGCCTAGGATAGCACAAGGGTTAAAAGGAATATGGGAAAGATAAAGGATCTCTGCTGTTGAAAAGTATTTAAAATGATTTGGACAAGGTATGAAAATCTTGGATGTTTATCGAAAAATAAAGCGTGATCTTCATACCATTAACCCTTGTGCTATCCTAGGCATGGGGAGGGTAATAGAGTAGTTTGTCCACCCCTGCACTAGACAGTGCGCTGAACCTGTTTTCTTCAATGATTTGTGATCTTCACTGGTCTCCATGGATTACATGAAATCTTTCCACCTTTATCCACCTTTGTCATGGTAGGGAGAACACGTCAATGTAAGGGTGGGGTCAGCTAAGATAGCACAAGGGTTAAGAGATCTGTGGGTGATTTGGAGCACACATAGGTTGGTGCAGATAAAGGCAGAATGAGAAAAGTTTTGCCAGAAAAATACATCGGATTATGAGAACAGCTGCTAAAATACCATTACAAAGCAGCAAGCACACTTTTGAAGCTGCTGGTATCTAGAGTCCCACAAACATCAAGGTGTAGGATCCTCCAGAGGCTTGCAGCCATACATGAACCTTCCATTCAGCCCCTAAACAACACTCACAAGCAGGAAAGGCTGCAGTGGGCCCAGATATCCATAAGGACTCATTTTCTTGTCCACTGTTAATGTTGTGGAACTCTGCTGTGCATAATAATGCGGAACAGTGACTTTGAAGGTTCTTATTTTTGAAAAAATACTGTTTTCTTTAGGATGCTTTTTCAATAACATTTATTATACCATGGTCTGAGTGAATCCTCGATTGTGATTGGCTGCTGGGTGCGGATTAAAAAGTTATAATCTACAGTGATAATGCACGTCTACAAAAGAAGTTCCGGTCACAAAGTTTAAATATTCTGTATCACTGCGCTGGCTTGGCTGGCTTTAAAACAAACTTTTGCTTCATCATCTGGACAAAAACAAGCAGTAAGAGGTGAACGTTCTCTCTGAACTGATGCTTTATTTAACCCATCATGACAATCATATATATATCGCTTTTCTTTGCCGCTGCAGTCAAGGTCGGCGTGTTGTCATGTCCCTTACATATAAACTCTAACGTTTAGTGACTTGAAAATTATGCTGACTGTCATTTGCATTGAGTATTTAGGAAAATCATGAAAAAATATAATTTCCATAATAATTTGGAACAAGCTTATACTAACAGCGTTTACAATAACCCACGATTGGCGCATTCTTGAATGCACCACACAGACCCATAGAGTACAGTACCTAGCATTAGAGGTAGAGGGGGAAATTGAAGGGCGGAGTTGAAGGCGGGGATGGGCAGAGGCCGTATCACGGCTTTCATTTTAAGTTATTCTTTATTTAAACGGTGGATCAGATGAAGTAAATGATGGATTTGTGTATATCTCTATTTCTTGTGCAGTTTTCTATGACTCTTTTGATTGAAATTAATGACAGAAAAATGTGGCTGCTCACAGGAGCTGCGGGGGGGCCACAGATCTGCAGCAGTGCAGCTGGACAGGTGAAGCTCCGATGGATGTACTGCTCGCTGCTCCATCAGGAGACTCTCCTGCTCGGGGATTCGGGGATGAGCGAAGCTCTTCTCTGTGACGGTCTGTAAAAAAAACAACAAAAAAAAGCATTTTGAGGATGTGTTCCTTTCCTGCACTCTGGATTCATGTTTGTGCCAGACGACTGCAGACCTGATGACAGGGAAACGTTGTAGCCTCTCTGAGGGCATCTGAGGCGGTCTCGGGGTCCACACAGATGAAAACAGGAGGGCCACCTCTGCTCTCTGTCTCCACCAAGAGGTCCAGCCGGAGCAGAGATGCCTGTGAAGGCTGATTAAAACAACTCCAGGAGGTCAGGGAGTCGAATTAAACATAAAAGCACTAAAACATGAATCTGCAGTTTTTCTGCTGGGGATAAAGAGGTTCTCACTCTCAGGGCGTCCTCTGAGACTCGACAAACAATGAAGACAAAGATGATGCTGGTCTGTGCCGTCTGCGTCATCGGTTCGGTCACAGGGGATGCTCTTCCCTGAAAAGGAACAAAAAGCATTAAAAGACATTTGGCATTAGCCTGACATGGTTACGTCTGGGTTTGGCTAATCCTCTTAACTTTGTTTTTTGAGACAGAAAACAAAAATCAGGCTGGTGGCTGCTCTTCTCACATGTCTGTGTGGTTTTGCTGTGAACGGCAGCTGTGCGACAGCGGCCTGATGCTGCAGACGTTTGAGTGCGTCTGGATGGGGGAGTCTGAGGCGGCGAGGAGAGCTGCCCGTCTGAGCTCAATGCTGAAAATAATAGCACAACACACATCCATAAAGGCGGCACGTAGTTCAGACCACTAACTGTAGATGAGAACTGGACTGAGTGACCCCTCCCCCCTGGCGTTCCAAACAGGAAGTAACTCGACTCCTTCAAGAATCCCATAGACTTCTATAGAGACATAAACAGCTGTGACATTGTAATGTAAACCATTTTCTATGGATGACGTCAAACTCGCTCGGTCCAGTTGTCAGTCATTGGTCCAGACAAAAACAAACACGTGTTACAGTCTAGATCAAAGCTTTGGGTTTGAACCCTCCAGTTCGTAGCGGAGACTCAATGAATCTCTGGCAGGAATATTTCAATTTGTCATTATTAAACTGATGAGTATGTATTTTCTTTTTTTGCTGAAATAAACTCCTCCTTTCAATATTTCATTGTATTTATTTGTTTCTTTGACTCATTTTGTTTTGCTTTCTTTCATTTTTTTCTTATTCTCAAAAGTTGTGGACCTTACTGAGGCCTTCCAGCATTTATCAGTCCCATCATTTATTTGTTGTTTTGCTTGAATAAAATAAACAAAAGTCATACTATCACAAACACTAACATGCTGTTTTGTTGTCTTTGGACAAAACTGCATTTCTTAAAACCATAAATAGAGGATTTTATAGAGTTCCAGTTAAAATCCTTCTGTATTCTTATGTGTACAGTTATTGAATGCTGATATCGTCACTATTTTTTGTCTTTTTGAGGATTTGGATGTTACGGTTCCTGATCCAGAATTAGAATGGACTCACAGAAGTGGTGATGAGGCTTTCTTCTTAGTCCAGAAGATGATCTCTCCCACGTTTTGGGTCTGAGGTCCTCGTCATCTTCACCCTCATCAGCTGTTTGTCTGACGTGGCTGGACTTTGTTGCAGACCTGAGCAGCAGCAGAACCAACAGAAACAGCAGATTTGAAAAGACTCCAACAAGGTTGGGATCGTCCACTGACTCCGGCTGATCCGACTTTGAACTTTGGAATAAATGTTTGAGCTGTTTAACCGCTGTGGAGCTGTAAACATTCAGCTTCTGACTGAGTCTCCTAGTGAACAGCAGGTTGTCGGACAGACATTGATGCTGTTGTTTCGAAAAAGGCCCTTTGGGCAGGTCTTATGCCGTAAATACATCCAATAATTTCCCTAACACTTTCAAAATGGTTTAAATTTAAAGAAACCCATTTAGATTTTCATGGTGTATATTTTTAAAAAAAGCTCCTTCGTACAAAGCCTTCATTAAGCGTCTGCCCTCCCCAGGTAAATAAACATTAAGCAGAAGCATTTACACAGAAACAGTGGTCAAGGCGAAATAACATTTTGATGCCCCAATCGTTCAGGACAGAGACAACATAACTAACTGGATTATGTTGCAATAAATATTCGTTTAAAGACTGAAAACAATCATGCAATTCCCAAAACATAACCATACACAGTATTTGAAATAACAGGTGTTTAGTTTAACAGACTAAAGACAACTATGGTGTAACTGTCCTGAGCCGTCCTGGTTCATACTGACAACTGTCAGTCCATTAAGGCACCTTTGTGACTTTAAATATGTTTTTATCAACTTCAGTTTGGTGAAGCTTCTTTCTGCAGATGCACAGATGTGACGGCAAATCACAATGTCACCCCCACATTTGGATGTGGGGGTGACATTGTGTATTTTCTTCCAGGAAAAGTATCAACAGGAAAATTGCAAAGTTCTGTTTTGGCCACGGTGGAAAAGACTGCATCGCCGACATTCAGGTCAGCCTGATCCCTGCTGGATGCGCAGTGTGTCCCAGCACGTTTTTAATTCATCATGTAGCAAAGGTTTGAGCTATTTTATACATATATTTTAGTTTTAGTTGAATTTGTGGTGTGCCAAACTGTTAAAAAAACAACAATTGGGGCGGTTTGTAGTGCTCTCCAGCAGATGGCCCCCTGGGCAATGGCCAAGGCGGCCTACGTCCAGGGCCGGCCCGACACACGTCATACCTGGTGGGAGGCGCTGAGACGTTCAGATGACAGCAGTTGTGCGTTTGAGGAGCTGCTCTGTCAGAGTGGGACGGCCTCTGGCTCCTCATGCAGCTCTCCACTCTGTCCCTCAGTCTGCTCACCTCCGCCTGCAGCGTCTGGATCGCAGCGCTGACAAACACACAAACGGCTGCTCAAGGAACTTTACATCGCAGCGAGATGCCAGTCAAGTCCAAAGCAGTGTGAATAATAACACAAACAATCGAGTCCATCATCACAACAGCAGTTGATTCTGGAATAAACTAAATAATATTTGAACTTTTTCTTTTTTTTGTTTATCATCGATGTATTTACTGCATCCCAGTTTTTTTTTAGTGTTAACTGCATGCTGCTTCTGTTTGTGCAGTGGTTGCCATGACAGCCGCTCACTCACTCTGCAACCTGGCTGGAGCTCTTGGCTCTCAGAGGGTCGCCGTGGTGACGCAGGGTGGTGCTGGAGGAGCCTGAGGGGGGTGTGTGGAGGGAGTTCAGGGTTCCTGTGTTGCTCTGATCCAATTCCGATTCAGACTCGGCTGTGAATATGGAAAAATGTGCAGAATGGTTTCACCCTTGGGGCTCAAAACTGCTGAAGCAAGAAAAAAACTCACCACTGTCACTGCCGGGAACCGGACCACTGGATCCACGGCCTGCTCTGCTGGGTTCTCCCTCTCTGACCCTGTTCTGCTGTGAACAGGTGCGCCTCCTCTGACCCGATCTGGTCCTTTTTTCCCGCAGGTCCCCTCTGGGCTTCTGAACCACCCGACTGAACGAAGTGGAGGAAACGTGAGCTGCAGCAGCTGGACCTGGCTGACACCGTTCTGGATTTTCCTCCTCTGCTGAAACTCTGTGGCACAACAGCAAATGTTCAAAGGCAGAAAAAACATCTTTTTGGAGAAAACTGCAACAATGAAGACATCATGCCTCTCTGTGGCCCTCTGGTGGACAGAGCAGGGAGCTTCAGCAGGAGCGAGGCGGCTGCTCTCTGAGCCCACGAACCCGCTGTCGGTCTCTGGAGAGACGACCCCATCCTGTGAGACAAAACGGGGACCCAGATTCCTCAGTTATACATGTATGGTGTTGTTTCACAAAAAAGATTCCTATTTATTACTTCAAAGAAAAATATACTTTTTATCATGCAGTTAGTTCAGAAATGTAACTTTATATTTTAATATACGCAGTAAATAATCACTGTATGCAAATTCATTTATGGGTCCTGGAAAAGATAAAGCTATAAAAATTGTTTAACTTGAGTCAAAATGAACAGATTTTGACTGGTTGGTTTCTTAAGTTTTAGTTATGTCGGGCCAGTAGAGGCTCATAGAGAGGAGCAGCTGCATCTTAAGGGGAGCACTGGTGTGTTTTGCAGTTCCCTTGAGGCTTGTCCAGCCATCTCAAGGGACATCTTTGAAAATGGAACGTACCATTGTTGTTTGTGGTAACTGTATCTTGAATTTTTTGTAGGAATTAATGTAAGTCACATGCACTTATGACATCTGGGTGATGCTGTCGTACGGTGCCCCTTACGCTTTACTCTAATAATTATTTTGGTGCGAGTCCTGATCACGCACAAATGCTGCACGTTGTGTGTGTGTGCTGGTTATACGTAACGGCTCGTAGGACATCCACACAAACTGCTCAAATGAAGACATTCTGTCAGTCTGCATGCACGGAGCATGTGAGCAGCACTAATGATAGTTAAGAAAAACAATAGAATAAACGTTCTTACCCTTACTTGTCATAATTAGTGTTTTCTATGACCTGTCACGCGCAGCACACCTCCAGTAAAAATGTGAACCAAATCTTTTGCTCTACTGATTCACTGAGAATTCTCCTACATGCACCACGTTCTTCAGCCATTTAGAACAGCTGTGAACATCTGAACTGCAGACCTGTGCGACGGGTCTCCTGGGGGCCCCGCTAGCCTTCGAGCTCCTGTTTTCCGGCGGCTCCACGTCCACCATGCTGCTCGAGCTGCTGCTGTGGGACTCCGGCCTCCTGACGTGACGGCCCAGAGGAACCGGGAGCTTTGAGGCCTGGCTGCATCCTGGAAGGCTGGACCCGGGACTGTGGCGTCTTCCTGCGCCGCCGTCGTGATCCTGATGATCTGAAGTTGGTCTGTCAACAGAAAAGAACTGAAGTTCAATGAGGGAAAAAAAACAAAACCCTCTATTTACAGCAGTTTTATCAACCCAGAAGATTAAAAAAGGACTGAAATGTGTCAGTAAAGTCAGTCAGTGCTGTTTTCATCACTGAGTTAAACCTACAAAGAACAGCAGTGATCCTTATTAAAGGTTAGAAACAGAACTCCTAAAATCAAATTTAAATCAAACTTTATTTTGACAACAAAAACCATTCAATAAAATATTAAGATACATTACATGCATTAATTTTCTATTCCCTTTTGGGGTCACGGGGCTGCCAGAGCCTATCCTGGTCACTTGTGGGCGAAGGCAGGGGACACCCTGGACAGGTCGCCAGTCTGTCGCAGGGTAGAATGTCCACAATCACACACCCATTCACACTCACACCTATGGACAATTTAGAGTTGCCAATTACCCTATGAAGCATGTTTTTGGAGGGTGGGAGGAAGCCGGAGATCCCGGAGAGAACCCACGCATGCACGGGGAGAACATGTGAACTCCACCCAGAAAGGTCCCCCACTGATGTTCTGGTTCAGGTCCCCCAGCCAGGACTTGAACTGGGGGCCTTCTTGCTGTGGGGCAAGAGCGCTAACCACTGCGCCACCATGCAGCCACATTACATGCATAAAAGTAATAATTATGAAGTTTAACTTAGTTAAAAGCTAAACTAAAAGAGTGAGTTTGTTTTGATCTCGAGACCTCAGACCTTCACGATCGCAGGAGGAGGCTTCTTCATGCTTTTTGTTCTGACCTGCACCTGAGGCCTGAGGGTCACAGGTGTAGCTCTGACTTTTTGTTCAGCTTCATGCTTCTTACTGTACTTCTTTTTTATGGGAGTGAGGAGTTGAGTGAAGAAACAGAAGCTTTTTCTCTGCTGCTGTTCGGACGAACCCCCGTGAGTCGGCTTTCTGTCTTCGTCCTTCAGCTCCTCCGGCTCGCTGCTCTGCTTCCACGCCTCCACGCTGCAGGCCAGTTTTGAAGGCAGCAGAGAGGGGGTCTTCTTCAGGACAGCCCCCATGGCTGTCAGACATAAGGAGGAGAAAAACAGAAGACCACAAATCTCATTTTGTGACCCAAAAATGAGTGGGGGTTGTAACAGATTCACAGAAAATACAACGGTCACTCACCAATCCCTTGGCTTTGGGAAGTCCTGGATCATGAACTGCTGTTCATCAACCCAAGGTCTCGGGTACGGAGAACTGAGAGTTTCTTCACCACCCACTTCCTTGTGTTCTCTCAGTTTGCTGGCTGCGCCCCCCACCTCTTTGGTTGCTTCAGCTCGATGAACCCCAAAGCCATCAGACGGACTCTGAAGGAAGGAACAAGAAAAAAATCTCTGCTGGAGAATGAAATAGAATTGTTAGATCTGTGGTTCTTTAAAAGGTAAAGGTCAACTAGAACCGTATGCTTGGGATCACCTCCACCCTCTTCTCCTCCAGATGCCTAAGACATTTTTTCTGCGCATTTAAACTGTTTAAATGTCCCAACAAGGCTCAAGTAGGTCAGTAAGTTCAGCATAATAAAAACAGACTCGTAAGAAAAATGGAACCCATTTAAGAGTTAATTACTCCCACATTACTTTTTCATCCATCCATTCATCCATCCATCCATCTTCTTCCACTTCTCCGGGATCAAGTCAAGAAGGCATCCTCTGGGGGGACCCCAGTGAAGCGTCCAGGAGGCATCCGGACCAGATACCTGAGAGATGCCACCTCAACTGGCTCCTCTGGATGTGGAGGAGAGGTGGTTCTACTCCGAGCCCTATGCGGATGACCAAGCTCCTCCCCCTATCTCTAAGGGAGAGCCCAGCCACCCTACGGAGGACGCTCATTTGGGCTGCTTATATCCGGGACCTCGTTCTTTCGGTCACAACCTAGAGCTTATGACCATAGGTGAGTATTGGCATGAAGATCAACTGGCAAATTGAGAGCTTTGTTTTCTGGCTCAGCTCTCTCTTTACCACAACGAACCAGTCGGACGCTGCTCTAGTCGGCCTGTCAATCTCACGCTTCAATCTGTCCTCACTTGTGAACAAGGTACCCCAAGATACTTAAACTCCTCCGGTCAAGAACCATGGCCTCACACTTTGTGGTGCTGACCCTCATTCCAGCTGCTTCACATTCCGCCACAAACCGCCCCAAATGCACGCTGGAGGTCCCGGCTATTTTTATATGAAAAAATATAGAAGGGAGGCATGGATATTAATGTTTTTTGAGGCATGGATCTTGTATATTGTTATAACAAAGTTTAAAAGTTAAAATCAGGTTTTCATGTCTTCATCTTTGGTCATCCACTGGCATATTAACACTGAATCCATCATCACTGATGGAAGCAGGATTCTGTAAATGAAGCCTGAAGCCTGACGGCCATGTTGACCAGAGTTTATTCCACCCACATCAACAACCGGAGCTGAGGCTTGGATTAACCGCACAAGCGGAGAGCGTTCTGGCATTGACCGACCAAGAGTCAACAGAGCAACCAGAAAGTCTTGTGTGTGTCTTCATGTGTCAGCAGGGAGCGCTGTGCAGGTGTGTATTGGGGTTTTATGTGCTTTTATCTGCCCGAGAAGAAGCTGTCTGGTTTTTCCACAAACTTCTGCACTAAGAGACGTGTGAGTGAAGTGGGAGAGCAGTCATGGTCATTCCTTCAAACCCTCATCGTCTCCACGTTTCCCTCCTGGGAACAAACTGCAGTGGGATCAGGGAACACTTCTGCTTCACATTCGGAACACAAAGCTGCTGCCGGTACCTGTGGAGTCGGGGTCTCCGCCCTCTCAGAGCCGTGCGAGTGTTCCACCTGCTCCCTCAGCTCCTCCAGGTGAAGCTCACACTGAAAAATCAGCCCTTCCAACTCGCTTCAGCAAAAACCAAAGATGCAAAACAGTGCTGAATGACTCAAAGTCAGCTGATGGTTTTTAAGTCTGGATGATGGTCTTACCGCTCCGGGTCTAAGGGGCAGATTTCTGCTCCGCTCCGCTGCAGCCGTTTGTGTTCATCCAACGCTAAAAGGTATCCACTCTCCAGAGAGTTCAGGCCTTCAGCTAGCTGGCAGAAGCCCTGAGGAACATCAGCAGAGGGTGATGACGGAGCTGTGGAAATGTTAAAGACACACACCAGATTTCTCACCTTTGCTTCTTCTGCAGGTTTGAGTTTTCCCCTCTTCAGGAGATTCTCAAAGGTTTGCAGCTAAAAGAGGGTGATCAGGGATTAATGTAGAGCTTTGAGCAGAGTCCAGCCGCTCTGCATGAAGGTTGAAAGGGTGGGATCGCTCTCTTACCTGCTGGAGGAACTTCTCAGTCTGGCTAAAGAGGGAACCGGCGAGCTGCTGAGGTTCTGCTTTTCTGCTGAGAGGCCGGCCGTCTGAACCCTCTGCTGCGTGGACACGGGTCAAAGAAAAACAGAAGACATTAAGGTTAAAATCTGAGTCCCACTCCATCCTCTCTTGATCTATTGTCAAAGCGTTCCCAGTGATCTTTTAACTATGATTATGCTGATTTCAGCCCAAAATTTAAAACTGCGTCGTTTTCTAGGACATAGTTCCTGCAGAGCGGCAGGAGAAATTCTCCTCTGTTGGCACGAAGCAACCCCGCCCCCACTTCCCATTCCCCATTGGTGAGAGCTAAAAGAAGACATCTTAGGCCAGCCCAGTGTATTTTTCTACATCACAAATAAGCTCTTAATCAAAGCCTATTTCTCTGTCTGCTCCTGATTCACAACGATTTGATAAAGAAATACTCAGGAATTAACTTTTTATTTAATTTTCTTGAAACGTGTCCTCAATCATTGGAAAAAGGTCACAAGAACATGTACAAAAAAACACAATTCTCATCGGTTTTTAAGTAGAGAGAGAGTGAAAAGTCGAACCCTGATGACTGCGACAGCAGTAAGGAGAGATGAGCTGAGCCCCAGAAAAATCCAGGTTTAGGAGTTTTGAAGCAACATTGTTTGGTCCTGAAGGTAGAAAGCGGCCTGCTTTTGGAGGGTCAGCATACAGATTCACCTGGAGGTCAGAAAAAAGCAAACAGGTTTGACATCTTAATCCTGCTGACTCGAACTGAATTTGGAAGATTTTACTTTCTTTTCTGAGCAGACAGTTTGCTTTTTTTTCCTGTTTGTATTTTCATATGGCAGCATAAAATGTAAATGTGAGCATTTAACACGAGTGCTCATAACCTGAGCACTGATCAGGACTCATGAAATAGATATGTGACTCCATAAAATAATAATAAATAATAATAAAATCATAAAAGAAATGATCAAAGTTGACCAAAAAATAAAGTGAAACAGCACAATAACAAAAAAGACATTTTGTGAAAAATGCCAGAGCCGGGTCTTGAACCAGCGAGCTTCTGCACCACAGAAATAAGCAAAGGTTTTCAAGGATCCCTCATGTATTTCAATGGAGGCAAAAATCCTGCAAATCCTGGAATATCTTGAAAAGTTCAAGGGTTAAAAAAAACAAAACTCATAACTGGAAAAGGCTGAAAGAGCTGAACATTATAATAGTTGCTGGATGGTTAAAAAAAAGCTGAAAATTTGTAGAAGGAGTTAAGCAGCTAAAAATGGCAGAAGAGACTATAAAAAAGAAAGAGAAACAGGAAAACAATGGGTTGAAAGCTTTGCAGCATTCAACCAATAACAGCTAAGGCTTCTTATGCTGAAAAACACAAAAAGTAAAACCTTCAAGCTTAGGTTTAAACCAACAGATCATTAAAGCTGTTTGCTTCTGACTCAGTTCTACAGCTTTCTGCAGATCTTAAAGTTCTGCTTACAACCCTAAAGCAGCTCTGACAGGTGATTACGTCCAACACCAAACCAGCAGCAGCAGCAGCTTTAAAGCAGTTCTGTGACCTAATAACTGCAGCCTGCATAAAGCCCCAAAACAGCTGCAGATCTTCCTCTGAATGAATAAACCCAGGACAGGATGAAGGGATGAAGTGAGGCTGGATGTCCGCAGATATGACCTTGGCTTCCAGGCGCAGACGATCGATGGTGTTCTCGGCCTCGGCGTACTTAGTCAGCAGTCTGTCGTGTTCGTCCTGCAGCCGGAGGAAACAAGACAAACGGTGAGGAGGAGCAGCTGCCCCAACAGCTGCAGTACTCTGATTATTTTCCTAAAAACTTGAGAAAAAAAACTGATTTAAATGCATTTGAGCCTAACTTTTACAGTCTCTCATCCTCTCAATCTCAGCTGTTTCTTATTTGGCTCAGACTTTTAATGAAACTCTTCCTCATCATGCTACGGTCTGCAGCGCGCTGAAGCAGCAGAGACTCAGAGCAGGGAGCTTGTGCCCCCCCCCAGCACATCTTCTACGTCACAAATAAACTCTTTTTCAAACAGCGTTTTTGAAACTGCTCCTGATTCACAACAATATGAATAAAGAAACACTCAGAAATGCATTTTTAAGCTGAATTTTTTATACACAGTATGTCCTCCATCCTGCGACAGACTGGCGACCTGCCCAGGATGCCCCCTGCCTTCGCACACAAGTGGCCGGGATAGGCTCCAGCAGCCCCGTGACCCTGAACGGGTTTAGAAGATGAATGAATGAATAAATGAAGGAATGTTGTCCATCATCAGAAAAATGCCACAAGAACATGTTAAAAAGACCTTTTTCATCAGAGTGGGTCTTTAAGAAAAGATTTGATTTTTGAATCAATCGGATGATAAATGGTTCCTAAAACCTTTTCCACAACAGATTTAGCTCTGCCTGACTTAAATCTGAGTATTTATTTTAGATCCATGTTGGTACAAAGAATTGGACAAAAATGTTTCCACTATAGTGAAGTAAGTTGTTTGTTCAGACTAAAAAGCAGAGTGTTCCTGTCTCTGAGCACCTGGAGCTGTTCCAGCAGAGCGGACGCCTGCAGCCTGCACCTGAAGTCGGGGGGGACGGTGGTGCTCACAGCCGGGGATCCGTTACCATCTGGGGGGGTGCAGGGACCAGCCGGGCTGTTCAGTAAGACTTCTTTAACGATTTCAGCTGGAGATTTGAACATTAACGGAGGCTCGGGCGAGGCTGATGTCCTCCTCAAGGCTTTTCTGCTCCTCGGGGGCTTATAGACACTTTTGGGGAAACAGACTCTGGGCTCCACCTTGGAGAGGTCTGGTGTGGGATAATACAGAGATCCTTTTCTGGAACTGGACAGTGACAGAATATGAACAACGTGGCTGAACGGTAGCTGTTTCTGGGTCTCAGAACGAGGCTCACCTGGATTCAGCAGCAGCCTCTGTTGGCTTCCGCTGTTTGGATCCGGAGTCGGTCTCGAACGGGCTGAAGGCTCGGAGGGTCTTAGAGAGTCTGGTGTTGGGACCGTGAGGTCTCGGCTTGCAGGGTGACGAGGTCTGCAGTGCCCTGACCTCCTCCTGCTTTGCTGCCGTTTCTCTAGAGCTGCTGCTGAAGCTGCAGCTTGGATCTGCTGCGGCGTGTTCAGAAGAGGATGCTGCTGGCCGTGGTGAAGCCCCAGCCACCTCTGAGTCCGACTTGAGGCTCGAATCGCTGATGCTGGACTCAGGACACGGCTCTGCTGCGATTCCTGGGACTGCAGCAAATTCCTCAGCAGAGAAATGGAGGAGGCGGGTCCAAAGCAAGTCTGTGGCGGGGGATTGGGAGACTCCACTGAGAGGATGCTCCTCTCTATTCCTGCTCCTCCTCTGTTCGCCTTCTCTGTTGGTCCACACCTCTGTACGAATCACCAAGTCATCATCTGATTAAAAACAACATTAGTATAAGAAAAAAGCTTTTCCTCTCAGCAAAGATCAGCTGAGTGAACGACAGCCTTTTATCAATTAATGTGCTCAGTATTGATGCTTTAGTTTCTTCCTTCAATTAAAGTTTGCAGATTTATTTCAAGTGTAAGTAGGATGAAATCCCTTAAAGTCCCGCTCAAATCGCCTTTTGGTCTATTTTCAAAGTGTTCCCAGTGGTCTTTTAAATAGGATTATGCCGCTTTGAAAACAGGACAAAATCTCTGCAGAGCGGCAGGACTCCATCAGAAACTCATCTCTGAGTTGTGGGCAGGACTTTAGGCATGGAGCATACCCCCCCCCCCATTGATGAGAGCTTTCTGTTTCCCTTCTGTCCCTCTAACTGACAGCCTCTGTCAGCTCAGAAAACAACGTATATTCTGTGTCACAAACACGATCTTCTTAAGCTGTTTTTTTTCCCGTTTGCTTCTGATTCACCACGATTTGAATACAGAAATCCTCAGAAATGCAATTTGAAGCTTAACTTTCTTTTTGTCCTCCATCATGAGAAAAACAGCATGAACATGTTAAAAACACCATTTTCCTTGGAGTGGGTGTTAAATTCACGTGAATGAAGGTTTTAGGACGCTCATAGACCAACAACATCCTTTATGTTTCACAACATTTTTTCTTGTTTTTGAGACTCTGCGGTTCTGTCTGTGGGGAAAGTGGCTCACTGGTTTTTAAGAAAACAAAAACGCCTAAATCCTTTGGATGAACAAAATCAAATGTAGCTCACGTGACGGCTGAAGATCCTCCTCTGCTGGTTCTGGGTCAGCGGGTGACGGCGTTCCCCACACAGCCTCTGGCAGCCCGATGATGCCATTCACGTCCATGTGGCCCACAAAGTCATCCTCTCTCTGAGCCTGCTCTTCATCCTCTTCCTCCCACGCATCCTCGGTGCTGCTGGGTGAGGCGCGTAAAGGAGCAGGGGTCCAAAAGGAGACCCCCGCCGTGGTCTTTGCTCTTCCTTCCATATGCCTTTCTTCCAGAAGCAGCCTCTTCGTCTCAGCAAGGCCCAGGAAGTGTGTGCATCTTCTCCAGCTCTGAAGTGAGGAAGACTTTGGAAGTGTTGGCAGATGATGCTGAACTGCTGCTGGGACGTCCCACAGCCATGGGGGCTTCTCTGCTGGGCAGGAGAACAGAATCTGAATGAGAAAAGAGGTCTGTTTTTTTAAATAATAAACAAGCTTAAGAACTGATAAAAAAAAGAAATAAACAAGTGAAGTAAGTAAAATCCTGAATACATTTATTTAACTTAAAATTACTGATGGATAAAATATCAAAACAGTAAATCATTTTATTAGAAGATCATCTGCATAATTTGTATCATTTTTCTAATCAAAGTGAGTTTTGCTTGATTTTAACAGATGAAATCAAAGTTGTCAGTAACATTTGTTAGAACAGATGTGAATTACAGCATTTTTGCATTTTAAGGAGGAGCTTTACAGTCATTGAAGCTTTTTTCCAGTGAAAGCTATTTAATTAGCACTGCAAACACCGTCACAATAAACTCTGGCTAATCTTGATAAACTTGGTTTTATGTCAGTCTGAACATAACCTTTTTAAATCTATCAAACAAATAATCAATGTGATGATGGGGATGAAAATAAGGATTTCTGGCTTTTAACGTCATCTTCGATCATCCATCCATCAATCGGACCCGGGTCAGGGGGTCGCAGGCTAAACAGAGATGCCCTGATCTCCCCTCTCAGCAGAAACGTCCTGCAGCTTTGCCATGGGAACTCCAAGCCACTCCCAGCCCAGCTAAACGGGGGGAAGACTGCACGTGAAGGGGCTTTCCCCCAGTGGGACACCCCTGGAAAACCTCCTCAGGGCATGTTTCCCGTTTTACCTCACAATCTTAACGGACAGAATTTCTAGGAGCAGCCAAGGACCAAAGGGAGTCCGGTTTGGGAACCAGGTTTGATTTCATCCCTGCTTTTTACAGATGATGCTGTTCCGTCGACCTTTAATGAGCATTTGAGCGCTTTGCAGATGAGCGGGAAGCTGCAAGAAGCAGAACCAGCACCTCCAAGTCCTCTGCTAGAAAAAGGTGGTTTGTCCTCTGCTTCAGGAGAATAAGAGCGGTTTTAGTCTCAGCCACATGACGCTGGATTTGCTCCACACCTTCCAGAGTGATTGAAGGTTCGTGGGGGTTCCCCCGCCCAGCCCACACGTGCTTTCTAGATTTGGAGAAAGCGTTTAATTACGCCCTTACAGCATTCTGTAGGAGGTGCTCTGGAATTAAAGTACCCCTGTCAGGACGGTCCCACCTCTGTACAACCAGAACAGGAACTTGGTTTATAGTAGGTTGAACCTGCTCCCAGTGCATTGTGGGAGGGATGCCCCTCATCCACAAAAGAGACATAATCATTGATCTGTTATCAAAGGCCAAACAGATAATGTTTCTTCCTGTTCAACATGAGAAAAATATTTTTTTTCCATGTTTTTATTTTTATTTTCAAGCAAACTTGCATGTTTTCTCTTCTAAACCTGCCATTCACTAAAGTCTACATAAACATTAAAGCATAAATATTAAAGCACTGCTACTTTGAGAGACGCCTTTGCTTTGAACAAATCAGGAAAAGCTTTCTTCATCCTGCAGAGGTTGGAAGACGTTTCGCTGAAAAGCTCATTCAAAGTCAAAAAGTGCTTTAAAGTTTATCCACGAGGCTTCTAGAGATGAAACCTTTATTATTATGATAAAGTCGTAACATGAAATGTAACATATCAGTTCAAGACAGAAACCAGGTTAACTTAGCATTGAGTTTCTGACATGTTGTTACCCTTTAAGGAGAAAGGCTGCATTAAACCGAATGCCTCCAGCTTCACCATAGCAACTGTTCAAAGTGCATTTGAGCATCAATAGGTGGAGCTGAGAAAACTATGAATTTAAACTGGAATAGTCAATCATTTCTTTATTTTACTTTTTTTTAAGCGAGAAAACAAAAGCCAACCCAACCACAGAACACTTCTGCACACGCCGTTGCCATGAAAAAGGCATCAGCGACTCACCTGTTGCTGTGCTCCCGCCTCTGTCCCGGGAGAGTTTTGGATTGATGTCAGATGGAGGGGTGGGACTGAGCTGTGTAATCCCTCACAGGGGGGGCTGCTCAGATCATTGTGTACAGCGTTAGGGCACACCAGCTCCTGGTGACACACAGACAACAGGCATATGATCAGACTGCCATGAGTCCATGATGGGCAGGTGATGCCAAGTCCGTTTTTTTTTATTGGAATTTGCTCACTTACAAGATGAACTGAACATCTTTTGATCTATTTTCAAAGCGCTCCCAGTCGTCTTTGAAAATAGATTCGGTTTATGTCACAGCTTTTTTAAACGGCGATCTCCTGATTTAACCCAATTTGAAAAAAGAAATATTCAGAAATGTGGTTTAATCTTAAACTATTTTATGACACAAAAGCTAAAAGAACATGTTATACACATGGAGTGAGTCCTTAAAGCTTGTTATTTTGTTTGATTTGATTTATTAGTTCATTTCAAGCATTGCACACAATACAACAAAATCACACAGATAAATCCAACTCATTACAGAAATGATTAAATTCATTTGTTTAAAAAAAGCGAAAATTGCTTTTTTTCCCTTTTGTTGTAATTTTCACAGCTTTGTTTTACTGCCAGGTACATTTTTGTTAAGTTTAAATTCTATTTATCTGAATTGGAAGTAAACAGAGAGAAAGAGATGAGCAGAAGCATCAGTTTAGGTGACAGTTAATCTCCTTAGGAGTCACCAGCACAGCTTAGGACACTGGACTTATCCTGGCAGTCCTGATGGAGGAAATATTGGCGTTTTACTTTTTCAGTTTTTCACGACAAATAAAGTCCTGCCTCCCTTGTGAAAAAACGGAATCCTTCAAAACTATCAAACCAAATAACAATAAAGCAGAGAAAAGCGTGATCCAGGCCTGAAAATCACCACACAGGATGCGTGCATGCAAACCGCAGCAGAACCGCACAAACAACAACAACTCTGCATGAATTGAGTCGCAGCTCACAAACTTGGTTGCAGAGCAGAAGTCTGATTCCTCCTGCGCCCCGGGGTCACCATGGCAACCCGCCACAACAAACTGTGTGATTGTGTCAAACACAGAAAACTTTTACTTTTCTTACAACAGTGCATTTTAAAAACACCTTCTAAGTTCATTTCCCACTTCTCTGGTGTACAGAGAAACTTAAAAATAAACGACCGCTAAACGACATTTGCAGCTTCAATGACAGTAAACGTTCTCACAACTTCATGCTTACATGTCAATCAAAAGTCAGAAACACCGCGTGGGACAAACAGCATCACCTGCAGGCTCGCACCTTTCAGCAGAAACCCTAAATGCGTCCATTTCTCCTCCAAAGCGGCGCTCCTGCTCAGAACTATCAGTCCTCGGAGCGTGGCACTGATTTAGCTGGGAGGCTGGGAAGCAGTAACGAAGGAAGAAGCTCGTGGTTAATTAAACCCTGAGGATGTATTTCAGGCATCTTTTTGACCTCATACACTCACGCAATTCATATTTTCGTTCAAATATTTGCAGAAACTCTTACCTATTCTAACAGTTAACTTAATATACACGGAGTTTGTAAAGTGTATCTGAGTGGGTTACACATGCCTGACAGGCAAAATTGAGGTCAAACTAGTGTTTCATCGACTCACTTAAATCCAAAATCTACGAGGTGATTGGCTAATAAGGGAAAAAGTGGGCGGAAATTAGCCACAGATGACCAATGGTCACTCAGAGGTCCGAGAGAGGACTTTTTATGTATGTATGTATGTATGTATGTATGTATGTATGTATGTATGTATGTATGTATGTATGTATGTATGTATGTATGTTTGTATGTATGTATGTATGTATGTATGTATGTATGTATGTATGTATGTATGTTTGTATGTATGTATGTATGTTTGTATGTATGTATGTATAACTCCTTTACTCCTTTCCCCTTGTTATTGTGTTGGGAGTAGTTTGACTAGTAAAACACAAAACAGGGATATAAAAATATCTTGCTTTATAGTAATAAAAAAATAATAATACACCAAACGCCTCAATATTTGATCTCACAAATATTTAAAAGGATTATAACACTAGTCGCCCTTTTTCTGTCAGTTAAAATTTCATGTCCGATGTAGGCCTAATAATAAAAAAAATATATCATTGTATATGGTTTTTTTTAAATGCTTTGTATTAAATAAACAAAAATAAAATGTCTTATTTATTTCCTCCCAGATTTGTTCACTTAATAAAATGTATATAAAAAGTGTATACAGTACAGACCAAAAGTTTGGACGCACCTTCACATTCAAAGAGTTTTCTTTATTTTCATGACTATGAAAATTGCAGATTCACACTGAAGGCATCAAAACTATGAATTAACACATGTGGAATTATATACATAAAAAAAGTGTGAAACAACTGAAAATATGTCATATTGTAGATTCTTCATAGTAGCCACCTTTTGCTTTGATTGCTGCGTTACACACTCTTGGCATTCTGTTGATGAGCTTCTAGAGGTAGTCACCTGGAATTGTCTTCCAACAGTCTTGAAGGAGTTCCCAGAATGCTTAGCACTTGTTGGCCCTTTTTTCTTCACTCTGCGGTCCAGCTCACCCCAAACCATCTGGATTGGGTTCAGGTCCGGTGACTGTGGAGGCCAGATCATCTGGTGCAGCCCCCCATCACTCTCCCTCTTGGTCAAATAGCCCCTTACACAGCCTGGAGGTGTGTTTGGGGTCATTGTCCTGTTGAAAAAGAAATGATGCTCCAACTAAACACAAACCGGATGGAATAGAAGCCGCTGCAAGATGCTGTGGTAGCCATGCTGGTTCAGTGTGCCTTCAATTTGGAATAAATCCCCCACAGGGTCACCAGCAAAGCACCCCCACATCATCACACCTCCTCCTCCATGCTTCACGGTGGGAACCAGGCATGTAGAGTCCATCCGTTCACCTTTACTGCGTCGCACAAAGACGCAGTGGTTGGAACTAAAAATCTCCCATTTGGACTCATCAGACCAAAGCACAGATTTCCACTGGTCTAATGTCCATTCCTTGTGTTCTTCAGCCCAAACAAGTCTCTTCTGCTTGTTGTCTTTCTTTAACAGTGGTTTACTAGCAGATATTCTACCATGAAGTCCTGATTCACACAGTCTCCTTTGAACAGTTGTTGTAGAGATGTGTCTGCTGCTAGAACTCTGTGTGCCATTGACCTGCTCTCTAATCTGACCTGCTGTTAACCTGCCATTTCTGAGGCTGCTGACTCGGATGAACTTATCCTCTGCAGCAGAGGTGACTCTTGGTCTTCCTTTCCTGGGGAGGTCCACATGTGAGCCAGTTTCTTTGTAGCGCTTGATGGTTTTTGTGACTTTACTGGGGACACTTTCAAAGTTTTCCCAATTTTTGGGACTGACTGACCTTCATTTCTTAAAGTAATGACGGCCACTTGTTTTTCTGTACTTACCTGCTTTTTTCTTGCCATAATACAAATTCTAACAATCTATTCAGTAGGGGTGTGCCAAAATATCGATATGGTGACATATCACGATATTTAGTCCCGTAATGGATTCTCATTGCGTCTTCTTCAAGTATCGACCTTTTATTTACGTTTGAAGACCCTCTAAAACGTTATATTAATCATCATTTGGTAAGACGATTCTTCGGAGGGTCGATTGGGGGCACTCGTTGTGAGATTTGCTGTCGCGGAGGGACAAAGAAGAAAACACATTCAAGCAAAAATGGCAGACGGTTAAAACAAGGTAAATAGCGAGAGCAGCAAGTTAAAAGACGCACCGGCAGCATTGAAGCTGCATCAACGGAGTTGTGTGAGAAAGCCGTGGCTGTTGCTGGCCTGAAGCTGACACGGATTCCTTTTTCCAGGCGAAGCTACCACCGTCTTCTGCGAGAGCAGAGGCAATAACAAACTGTTCAAATGTACAAGGGGCTCCGTTTCTGCAGCGAGGTGGAGAACGAGGGAGTTCGGTTTTTATTGAATGCATTAGAGCCACTTTGACGTTCCCTCTCGGAAATACTGAAAAAATTATCCCTGCACTGTACAGCCGGACCAGAGCTATGGTTGAGATGGAAACAGCAGAAAGAGGGGCATCCATCCTTTAGACCCCCCCCCCCCCCTTCTCCTCAAAAGGTAGACGAGCGGCGTCTTGACGCTAAAAAGCCTGTGGTTCTAAAGAAAAACATGAACATATAAACATACATCACATGCAGCTTTTCCCCAAATGATTTGTTCAGAGAGATGTTTACTTTGAGATGCACTTTAAGTTCATGGATTTTATTCCTGGTCATTTATTTTAAAAGCAGTTTATGTCTTAAATGACTTAAAGGAAAGTTCCTAGCTACCTGATTTTTTTTTCTGGGAGAATTTTATTTTTGTTTACACCACATTTGCAGTAAATAGTGTCATTTATCTTTAACAAAGACACTATAATTTGTTCACAGAATTACAGCTTTTTTTTTTAAAGAATGCGATAGCTACGGCTTTGTTTTTCAAAAGTTAATACCAATTTGCCTGCCTGGCAGCTACTTGACTTATTCATTTTTTATCCTGTTTACAGCAATTTTTTACTAAACATTGGCTGCTTTCGTGTTCACTATTGTTTAAACCAAATTTTACAGATATTTTCAAATGAAAATTCTCATTGTTTGTCAAAGAGAGAGTATTACTGTTCTTCACCAAATAGGACACAAGTTGTTCATTGTCATTGTGTTTAAAAACTAAAATATGAATGGGGAAGTATTTTCCAAAAAACAGTTTTTCAAGTTCTCATTTCTTAAAGTTTGATATATTGTGAGTTGTTAGAGACAATATATATCGATTATCACATTATCACCATATCGTGATGTATCGTTATCGTGATCAATGTATCGCAAATTGTATCGTGAGGTACCCAGTGATTCCCAGACTAATATTCAGTAGGACCAACAGCTGTGTATCCACCTGACTTCTGCACAACACAACTGATATAGTTATAAGGCAAGAAGTCACACTTCTGAAACCTGACAGGGCACACCTGTGAAGTGAAAAACATTTCAGGTGACTACCTCTAGATGCTCATCAAGAGAATGCCATTGTGTGCAAAGCAGTAATCAAATCAAAAGGTGGCTACTATGAAGAACCTACGATATGACATATTTCAGTTGTTTGACACTTCTTTGTTATGTATATAATTCCACATGTATTAATTCATAGTTTTGATGCCTTCAGTGTGAATCTCCAATTTTCATAGTCATGAAAGTAAAGAAAACTCTTTAAATGAGAAGGTGTGTCCAAACTTTTGCTCTGTACTGTATAAATTAAAACACTGCTTCATATAACACTCCTTGATTTATTTTAATTTGATTTCTGCTATGTACCTTTCATGTATATCATATACATTTATTTTCGTAACTTACAGTTTTTTATGCAAAAATACCATTTGCCCCACTTCTTGATTACCTTTGCCACCATGTGTCCTATGTTCTGATACTGCATAACACAACCCATCTCTCACATATTTAATTACAGGCTCACTCCAACTAAAATTGAGTTTTTTGGTGTTTCCAACATTTTTTTGTTGGAAACAAAACCTATTTTACCCTCCACCTATTTTGTTGTTTTTGTCATTTTTCTCATAGTGGATGTCATACACAAGAGAATTGAAGATAAACTCTGGGGAAGTTTGCTTTCACTGATGAATCACAGAGAGCAGCTTCAATAAAGACTTTCAGGTAAAACGGCCAAAGATGCTGATGGAAAGAATTCCATATAAATGTAATTATAAACGTTTGTGAACATCTTCTATACATGCAGGCAAAAAAAGAAGAAACAAAAAACGGAAGAAAAAAAAAGATTCATTGTCAAGATAACCAGGATGCAGTGTGAAAACTAATCCACAAGATGGCAGTGTTTGACAACATTGAAATAATATGTGTTTCTGGGAATATCTGATCCATGTAGTGAAGACATTTAAAAATGACGAAGGCTGCAGACATGTTAACCCTTGTGCTATCTTAGGTGACCCCACCCCTTGCATTGACGTGTTCTCCCTACCATGACAAAGGTGGATAAAGGTGGAAAGATTTCATGTAATCCATGGACACCAGTGAAGATCACAAATCATCGAAGAAAAAAGGTTCAGCGCACTGTCTAGTGGGTCTAGATGACCCCACTCCCAATGTTAAAGTGATTAGGATAGCACAAGGGTTAAAGGAAAATAAGTCACTTTAAAAGATTGTAAATGTTTACTTTTTGCAGCACAGTTAAAGAACTACTGACATTTTCCAAAGATGTTTTCAAAGTTGAGTTTTCCCGTTTGTCTCAGGTGTTGAATGAACATTATAGACGTTTTAATTTCAAGCACTAACAATAAATATTTGATTGTGCTGCATTGATTGTAAATGTTTTTAATGACTAGAGAAACTAAAAACAGACACACAGAAGGCAAAAATGTAGACACAGCTTTTTTTTTTTTAGTCTCTTGTGTTTACAAAGACAGTCAGAACAACCTGAGCATAAATTGCAGAGAATTCCATTTCATGTCTCAACTTTTAAACTCTCCTCAGACAAATATATAAATTCTGAACAGTTGTGGGTTTTTCACAATCAAGAGGGGTAAATGCTACATCTGTCTTTGACTTGTATTTACCTGTATTTACATTTTAGACATATTTCATTCAAATTTCCACAATGCATGAGAAATTATGATTCAGTGTTTCTGGTAAACCCCATCAATTGACTCTGATGTTTGTAGAGCAGCTGATTCACAGTTGTGTGTATATGTGTGTGTCTGCCATAAAGTAATACAACACAATCAACAAGTTGGAGCCAAGGTCCTCACCTCTCTGTCTTGATGTCTGAGTAATGAGAATGTCAGGTGCTTCCATCCCCCCCCCAAATGGCTCCTTGTAATCAAGCAGTGTCTGCCAGACGGAGTCATTATGAAAGCGCGTCACGTAATGCTTTATATGTGCTGAAACCAAAGGCTCTTCACTCTTCACTTCCAGATTGGATGATTCTCTGACACGATTTCCCAAATCAGAAACTGCTTTGATGGGAAATTTAAAGAGTCCAAACATCCTTCGTTTAGACACAACTGTTAACTCACGGAATGAACGGGTGAAAGATCAGAGGAACAAAGCATTCTGGGATCTGCTCTTTTCAGAAATTCTTCAGAAAACAAAACATTCAAATTGTCAAGTGGATTCCAGAGATGCACACT
Organism: Oryzias latipes; assembly: GCF_053564925.1. Taxonomy (NCBI): domain Eukaryota; kingdom Metazoa; phylum Chordata; class Actinopteri; order Beloniformes; family Adrianichthyidae; genus Oryzias; species Oryzias latipes. The sequence continues at coordinate 4,671,001 of NC_136248.1, forward strand.
GCTCAGAACTGGAACACAAAAATGTTTCTTTCTAAAAAACAAAAGCTTTGAGAGTCTGTGGCAATAACTCCTTGTTCCTCCAGGAGGTGCCAGGCGCCCTGAGGATGGAGAGCAAAGTCACTTTCAGGTAGTGAGGAAATGAAGGATACCTGGAGAGTCAGTGGGTCATTCACTTCTGTGATGAAGGTTCAATCTCTGCGAGTCCATGAATTCACTTCAAAAGGTCCAGAGGATGGAGAGAGAGAGAGAGAAAGAGAGAGAGAGAGAGTTTGGGTTTTAAAATACCTCAAACAAGAGAAAGACAAAGCAAATACATACATTAAAAGAGAACTAAGTCAATATAAGAAAAAAACAAAAGCAATGCAAACTCAAAAGTTCCACACCAAAGAATTCCCATTGCTAGAACATAACGTATTCTTTTTTGTAAATTAATTTATTTTTTCTAATTTGTTCTGTCCAACAGCTGAGCAAACAGATAAGAGCTGAAGGCCTCTTGTGTTGGACATATTTTACTGTTACAATAGGGGTTATGAATCTTCTGACACACAAGGTGTATATTTGAATAAACCCCTTCTGTAATTTAGGTTAAACTTTATTCACATTCATTATATTTGTAACAGTTTTTTGTTGGACTGGACGGAAAAGAAGAGAGATTTGGGGTAGGGGGTAGGAAGATGATTATAGAAAGAGCGGGGTAAAATCATAAAGCATTATAAAGCAACAAGTTAGTGGAAGTTTGTAATCATTCCTGTCAGGTGTGGATGTATAATAAATCTAAAAGGGGCGGGGCCTGTCCACACACTCAAATGTTACAAACATACCTGTTGGCGCCAAAATCTGTATACTCCATTCTTAACAACCCAGATTTCAGCATTCATTGAGTGAATTTGTGATGCTGTAAAAACTAAACTCCCCAAATTAAGTTCCTAAAATGATTTTTAATCTTAAATCATCTTATATATGTCCTCTATTGTGAGAAAAATGCTTCAAGAACATGTTAAAAACACAATTTTTATTGAAGTGGGTCTTTAAGTTATTTGAATGTGTTCTGTGTTGCTTCCCTCAGAGTTCTGTGATTTGTTCTGTGTTAAGAATGGTGCTCTGAATGACTGGATGAATATGGGTGGGGGCTGGAGGAGGTGTGTTGTTGGAGCGTGACAGGTTGGAATAAATGAGGACAGGCTTCAGGACAAGTTTTCTATTGTTTGGTGCTGCATTTGGCGTGGTTGCAGCCTGCAGGAACCGTTTAAGGTGCATTAAAGCTTCATAGTTGACGACGGCCGCCTCCGAGCTTTTACTAGGTCCAGCCTGACGACACACTGGTGTCAGAAGTGAAGCACTGGAGTTTTTGGCTAACTGGGTCAGGCTAACCACATCACACATGATATTTTCCTCTACTCATTCCTGCCCTCGCTTCTCCTCTTCTTTTCCACACTCTCCATTACTCTGAACTGTTGAATCTAGATACTTAAACACTCCTCCACCTTCTTTATCTCTTCTCCCTGTAACCTCACTCGTCCCCTTGGGTCCCTCTCATTCACATACATGTAGTCCATCTTGCTGTGGCTAACCTTCATTCCATACTCCATAGTCCAACAGTGTAATAATAACTGTTGATAATACTCAATAAGCACTCAATTTTTGTTGTATGATGTGTTATCTGTAATTATGATTTCTGCAATATTGTAAAAGAACCAATAAGCATTCTGCTTTTGTTTCTTGATGTGTTATGCATACTAAGGGTTTCTGAAACAGTGTAAGTTTTGATCACAATGACCAAGAAGAACTTCATCTTTGTTACTTTATACATAATATTCAGGTAAACTGAAGCAGTATTAATAACATTAAACAGATGTTTAAAAACCTACTAAAAATGTTTAGTGATACACCATAACAGGGTTGGAATTTATGAAGTTTGCTTCTTCCCACTCCCTTTCAAGCAACAGTTATTATATTTAATGGATTCATTGTGTTGTGAGTGTACTGCATGTGTAAGTGAAAATATGTCTATGTATGGTCAGGATCTATTAGATCTAGATGTTAGCATCATTTTTTTATTTATTTATAATGTAATTAATTAATTAATTAATTAATATCTTAACATGTATATGTATTTTTATTTATATTGTCTTTTTTTTGATTGCTGAAGCCAGCTGAAATAAACCAGTCAATGAATTAATCATGAAGCTAAACTAACCCCCCCTTGATAGTTCTGTGGAGGCACGATTGACTCTATATTGTGGGGTAGATGTTGGCCAAACGGTTCCATTTGATCTGTGATTCCTGTAAGGGGATTCAGCACCTTGGACAGCTCCTACATGCTCTCCTGCACAGGTTGATGGAGAACAACATCAGTGCTCAACAGGACATTCTTTGACGTTCCTGCTCCTCTTGAGAAAATATAGAACAGAGGAGACCTGCTGCTTGGTTTAATTTCCACTTCATATTACAGATCCACAACACACTAGAATCCTTTTCTGCTTGCTTAGATCGAGGCAAAAGCCGTGTTTTCTGCTCTGACTGAGAGTGACTGTTCTGCTGAGTCACGTTTTCCACATACCTCATGAATACTGATTTTGACTGGTGTAAAGAGGATTACTGTAATTAAATGTTTTGGGGTTTTTTTGGTGGAGGTTTGAGTAAATTTCGCTGGGATGACACTAAACCCTTTGATCATTTCGTTACCTTTATAAGCTATTATCATACAGCAGAGAAAATCTGACGCTGTCCATATGATCTCATATGGAATGATATAGACATGATTTCATTACAATGTTTTAAAATCATGACATCATGAAAAATTGCAATTACCAATATTATTTGTTACATATTAGTTTTTTGTTGTTGTGCGGCTTTGTGAGATTAAACGGATGTCTTACGAATAAATTAAACTGATTTGTAGCATTTCATTTGTTCTAACTGTGTGACCCTGAACAGGAACGAGCAGGTTTAAAAATGGATGGACGGACTGGTGTGAAACTAAACGCCAATAAAACAATAAAAGTATAGACTTCAGGGGGAGACACCAAATCACACAACATGGATGGCTTGAATATTGAGTTGGTGGACACACACAGAGTGAAATCCTTCCAACCATCAACATGTCATCTCTGTTTAATAATAATAAAAAATAAAAGAAAACCCATTTTCTTTCACTAAGAGTAAACATTTAAAACGAAGCTAAACAGAAGCTCCAGAGGTCATCCCTGTAAAATCTCCCACTTTTTCAGCGCTGTCATCAGTATGACAGGCTTATGTTTGCCACAGAGAAAAAGAACAGAGAAAACAATGTTTATTAGGAGAAGAAAGAAAACTGCCCACAGTGTGAATCTGAAAAGCAGGATTCTAAAAAAGTTTGAAAATGTCTGCTTGATAATTGTGGCTCAGTGAGGAGCCGAAGGTGCTAATTTGTGTATGATTGTCAGAGGACTTGAAGCATTGGCCACAAGATAGACAGCTGTGTCTTCAGTCATACAGTATATCCTCAGTGAGTTTAAGTGTTCGATTTTTGATTTCTACATTGTTGGTTCATCTTTTGTCACCCCATTGGTTTTCCCTTGTTTCCAAGCGTATTCATTTCTTTGCTTTTGGGTCCTACTTCACCACTGGTTCCTGACAATACGAGTATGAGGCCAATACTATAAATGTAGTCCAATTAATTAGCTTGGTCAATAATTGGTCTGCCCCCATGACAAAGCACAACTCAAGCTCTGGTCAGGGAGGGTATCTTTCAGCCTTCCAGGCATCGCTGTCACCGCCCACATGGCCATTGAAGTCTCCCAGTGAAAACATTGCCACACAACCCTCTTCTTCAACCTTGAACACAAGCCTGAGGGGTTGGGTCCTTGGTAAAATAAACTTTAAGTGTTCTACTTTTTGATATACAAAAAAAAAAGCTCAGGCTCCGTTGCAGTCAGTCGGTATTTTTCCGTTTTCCATTGGTCAGATTCTATTTCTGTGTAGTGGGCTGTCAAGGCAGCTGCCCCTGACTGCCACCCAAAGCATACGCCATTGGCCCCTCATTGCCCTTCGTGCAGGTCGTGGGCCTACAGGATGATGATCCCATGAGGTCACAGACTTAACCCAGCTGGGTCATGTGGTACAAAGCACTAGGTGCCCACCTATGAGCCCCCGCTGTGGGTTTGGCTGCAGGTTGGGTCCCCCCAGGTGACATTATAGCAGGTGATGTGGCAAACTTTACTGTCAAGCTTTCATTGGCTGCATTTGAAACCCTCTTGTCACCTATAGAATCTGTCTGTTTAGATTGTTCATTTGTGTAAACTGACAATGACTGACATGACATCTGCTTCACTCTGTGCTCTACATTTTGTCTCTGGCATGGATGCATTCATCTACACACTCAAAAAAAGTTTGAATAACAAATAAAAGAGCCATTGGTAGCATAATCTTAATATGTTTTATGTTTAATTTGCAATAAAAAATAATCATCTCCTGAAATTCAAAATACAGTAACTAGAATCTTGAGACATTACATCTAAACATCTCCCTCTTGATCTTTGATAAATTCTTTACATGTTTTGCATCCATTGAACTTGTGACATTTTTGTCTTTCTGCATAAAAGTCTTCACTGGGTGTCACACTACTTTCCCTTCCCACAGCTGCTTTTTTGATGTTTTCAGTCTGTTACCCATGTAAAGCCTTAGCTTCAAAGTCTCTCACCTGATAGTTTTCAGTCATATTATGTGAGAAACAGAGAAAAACAGCGGCTAAAGATGATGTCTCACACCTAAGCTGGAATGTAGAACAACTGCTTCCTCTTAACCACCTCTTAGGAAAACAAACATGCAACTTTGAGATGATTGTAAAATACTTTCTGTCAAACCTTTTCACTTATGATTAATGATAGTGTGTTTGGTGACACTTCAACAAGCTGTCATTTTTTTAATAAGCAGGATCATTTTAACTTTCGTAATCTGTAGCTTTACAGGACAACTGCAGCTTTGTGCTCTGCAGGGGTCGCACACCTTGGAATGTGATCCCACATGAAAACTATAACTGGGACATGGGAAAAAAAAACAATTTTATTTAATAACACCAGGACTGTCTTTTCTGCTGTGAATCTCTGCACACACCTTCCATTGAAGAGAGAGAGAGAGAAAACAGGTTTTGTTTGTTGTTTCACTAAAGCATCTGACAGAAGTTTGCTCTGAATCCTACAGAATCCACACTACCATGCAGGAGCAGCTACATTTCTGGAAACTTCCTTCCTTCATTCTAATCATTCTGACCTCATGCTGAAACAAACAAACGCTCGTTAACACGTTTGGTGGCTTCCTTGAGCTCTAGAATCACTTTAAATACTTTGTATTCCTGACAGAGGCAGCAGTCTTTTTCCTGGTTTGTTGCTTATTGATGAAAAACTCTCAGAACTTGCAAACTTGCGTATAAAATACCTGGACACATGTACACTGGTTAAATGTTATCATTTTAAGTGATCTATTCTAGTTCATCTGGTTGTGGAACTAATTTGGTCATGATCTTTGTTACTTACGTTAACCCTTGTGCTATCCTAGCCACTTTTCATTGGGAGTTGGGTCATCTAGACCCACTAGACAGTCCACTGAACCTTTTTTCTTCAATGATTTGGGATCTTCAGTGGTGTCCATGGATTACATGAAATCTTTATCCACCTTTGTCATGGTAGGAATAACACGTCAATGGAAGGGTGGGGTCATAGGATAGCACAAGGGTTGAATATGGAATCCAAAACAACAAAACAATATAATACACCTTTTCTTTGTGTCCTAAATACATACCTAACCAGTACAAGTATTCCTTTAGTAAACAACACAAACAATACACACCCTACAATACCTCTCTAGGTACTTATCTCTATAGATAAGGTGGCTTTTAAACTAAATGTCTGTCCTCTTAACCAGAATAAAACTGTAAAACTGTTCTTGATCTTTGAAGACAAAAAGAAAAACTTTAATTAGCCAATTATCATCTTTCTTAAATCGCTCACCTGGACTGTTTCAAGTACAAAGATGTTTTTCGTTACATTTCACAAAAAAGACCAGATTAATTCCTTCTTGCTGTTTCATGTTCATCAAAAGCTGACATTTGGCAGAAAGATAGCTGCAGGGAAATGCTATTAACACACAGCATATGTCATTTTTCCTCTTGTACTTGTTACAGCATATTTTTCTAGCAGATAAAACTGTCGAAACTACTTGAAGTGTCTGTATCAAACCATCTCTTTTATGCTGATGACATTTAGATTTTTCTATTTAAACATTTGTTTCTGTTCATCCAATGACAGACGCACAAACGAAGCACAATTAGTTTTTCTGCACAAAGCGCTGACATCATTGACTAAAAATGTCTTCACATTCACAACTTAGGGTCTGCTCACAGAGCACCACACATTCTGTAACAGGTTACATTTGGCCTCAAAGTACATCTGTATTGGCTGTTGTCTCTTTTGTGCCTGCAGTGTCTGTGCCATCTGCAGTGTATGTGGGTGTCTGCACTGTAGGTGTTTCTGTAGGTGTTTTTGTGGATATTTGGATGAATAAATGTGTGTGAGGGTTATGGTTGTGTACAATATGACAAGTAGGTGAGTATGTGGCAATTTCCTCAACTTTCATAGTGTAATGTTATGTTTTCTGTTGTCTGTCTACTTCTGCTTTGCAATTTTTTTTATTCAGCCAACTAATTTCCTTTTCTGGTCCAAGGATTCATTTTAAAGAATGATATTCAGCCTTTAGTTGAAACATTTTTCTAAATATCCAAACTGTTTTCTTACATCGCCGGGACTAAAATTTTGTTTGCAAAAGATTGATAAATAAACCAATATAAAATTAAAATGTTTTAGCTGCAAAATGCAAGTCATAATTCTGACAAAAATGAAGTTTTTTTAGGGGTACAAATTGTTTTGACAGGAAATAAAATATAATCATTTTACCCCTCGATGCCTATTGATTCAAATATGCATCAAACCACTTCTAAATTTAGCATCTACTTTCAAGTTACATCAACATGTTCTCTTGTCAAAATTACTTTTAGTTCTTCTACGCAAGCTTCAGCACAATTAGAGATGGGCTTAACGGTCAGCATTCATATAAGTTTGCAATCAATGCAATTTTTCCCTTTTTTTAAAGATACACTACTCACAAGTTAGGGAAATTGCTATTTTAAATAAGTGTTTTTCGTATTTGGTCTGATTTTTACTATATTACTTTGAGAAGAAACACCTTTTTCATTCATTTGAAATTTCTTACCCCAAAAATGAAGAAAAAATGTCCTTTCTGTGCAAGGGAACCCGACACTCATCAGAGAACAGGATGGGAAACCATTGCTGCATTTTCCAGGTCACATGGTCTTGTGTCCACTGCAAGCATTCAGGGCGGTGTCTCGTGTCAGTGGAGTCATCTGCAACAGTCGTCTGTCATTCAGATTAAAGTGGTGGAGTCAGTTGTGAACGGTTTGTCTGGAAACCCGAGTACCCCTTACATCTGGTAAACGGGTCTGCAGCTGTGTGGTGTTTGCTAAACCATGTCTGAGGTCAGAGGTCCTTAGGTTCTGGTCATGGTTGTGGTCTGTCTCTGGCGGGGCTCCATTCCTGGGTCTGTCACAAACTTTGCCAGTAGTTCTGCTGATGACACTTTGACACAAGTTCACGTGTAACATCTGACTTTCTACTGCCAACTTGAAGGTGCTGTGGTCAGGTGTTGCTGCTCGACAGTTGTGTGTTCGTGGCTGTTTGGATGATGAACTTGGAATGACTTACTGACAAAATCAGCTTTTTAGACCCATGGGATGTTGAAATTGAAGTCACACTGCGTAGGTTTTTCTGTTGGAATGTTTTGGAATGTTCTGTTGGAATCTCCACCGAGTTTTTTTTACAATAACTTATTGTGACTAATGTAAACTCATAATTTAACAAGTTCAATAAAGAATCTCACTAACATTATTTATTGGAAATGTTAGAGATTTAAATGAAGTCCTCTTGCCAAAAAATAAATATAAATAAAGTGAATATTTGCAGAGTTTTCGTAAATGCTGGTGTCTGCTGTAAGCCTTGTACAGTACAGACCAACAGGTTGGACACACCTTTTCATTCAAATGAATGGGAAGGCGTGTCCAAACCTTTGGTCTGTACTGTACCTTTAATCAATGTGAGTCTTGCAAATGCTGCTTCACTGTTTTTTTCTTTGCAGGAAAGCTGATGATGCACACGATTCCACTCATGATCCAGCGGTTAAAGATAGTTTTCTTTATTCATATAGGGGTATTTTCATGTGTACAGTATATATCCATCTGTATCTACATTTATCCATTTTTACATACAGTAGAAATCCAAACTTGTAAAGTCAAGCATCCGTGCGCTCCGTTCTCAGACAAAAGCAAAACGAAAGGAACACAAAGTGGAGGTGGGTGGTTTCAGGTCAGATATAGCTGTGAGTCCATCACTTTCACCAGACAGATCAAAGATTCACCGCCCCCACTGCAGTGAATATGAGGTCACAGTGGGGAGGTTGCAGTCCTGTGGGGGTCCCAGGCTGGGAGTAATGCCTCGTAGCGTGAAGAACAGTATCGTGTTCAGGCTTTAGAACGAGAGAGGAAGGGCTCGATTATTCTAAGAGTTGTGCCATTTAAATCTGCTTGGACGTCTCTGTGGTCATCTGTGTGAACCGCACTCCTATGGGTACTACTTTGTCGGGTCCCCCTCTCCGGCTCACAGCTATAGAGCCACATTGAAGTCGGTCACCAGGAAGTCCACGTAGTCTCTTTCTTTGTTCTTAAAAGCCTCAGCAATGAGGCGCGCGGCGTCTCTGTGCTCACGGCCCCTGAGCGAAACACCGTTTACCTCCAGGATGATCTGACCCACCTTCAGCTGGCCACAGTTATGAGCTGAACCGCCCCTCTGCAGAGACACAGAAACAACAGGAGAAAGGAAACATCAAATATTTGGGCGGTCAACAAACAAATCCCTTATGCTGTTTTGTCGACAGGAAGCAAACGGTAAAGCTCTGCGAGGGTGGAAAAAAACGGAAAAATGTTTAAAGACCCACTCTGATGGAAATTGTGTTTTTGTGGCATTTTTCTCATCATGAAACACATATAGAATGAAAATAGGCTAAAGATTACATTTCTGAGTTCTTTTTTTCAAATTGTTGTTAATCAGGCGCAAATGTTTGAAAGCTTCTAGTTATTATGTAGAAGCTACAATAGCAGGCCACTAGCTCTCTACTCCACTCTATCTACACTAATATATCCATGAACTTTTTTTTCCTAATCTGAGTTGGAGTCTTGATCTAAACTGTGCAACTGGATAGGGCCATAATTGCTCAACCTTTTTGTTGCCCCGGTTATGTACTGGGGGTGTGAGGGGCTATGAGCTGGCTGGAGAGAGTGGAAACAGATGGATGACGGGACGTAGAGGTGGGTTACCCCGGACCAATGGCCCAGTCCACAACTTCGAGGTGAATTTCTGACAAACTCCTGCAGCTCTGCAGAAACGTTGTCCTACAAATCGACACAGGTTTTTTGATTTTGACTAAAAATGGCATATTCATAATTAAAAGACCACTGGGAATGCTTTGAAAATAGATCAAAAGATTATTGGAGAGTGTGATGGCAGCATACCCTGCCACACCCACAAACAAAATGGCGGTAACCTCCCCCCAGCATTGCACACTTTATTTTTAATTCTATTATTTCAGATTCTTTATTCTTAAATAAATGTACACATTTCTTTGAGTTAAAATATACATTTATTATCTATTTTCAATAATTTCTAGCACATGTACATTTGTGTAGTTTACTTATTTTGGTTTGTGTGAAGATTAGTTAGAAACTGCCTTTAACTTTTATTACACTACACTGTCAGAAAAAATGTGCAAAATTTGTACCTTTAGAGGTACAATGGCTTGTCACTGGGGCAGTACCCTCAAGGGTACAAATGTTGTACCCTTTCATATAGGTGCGTATCTGTACCCTTACAGTATGTACCTTTCAAAGGCAAATATGTACCTCTGTGGACAAAATTGTACCTTAGTGTTATGGTACCATAATATACCTTTATAAAAGGTACAAATTTGTTCTTTTAAGGGTACTGCCCCAGTGACAAGCCTTTTGTACCCTTTGATGGCAAATTTGTACCAGATACAGCACATTAAAAGACCAGTATACTGTTTAACACATTTATTAAACATTCAAAACAATTACAATTCTGACATTTCACAGTATGAATGTTTTAAGCTCCACAGTGTCACATAAGGATGCATACATTTACAATTATTAGCAATTTTACAATAATGAAAAATCTATATTTTTCCTTCAGTTCACATTGCATTCATTGTAACTATAACCTTAACATTTGATCAATTGTAAACAGCACATAGCACTTCAGTTACCATTTTTAGCCATGAAATAAAACTTGTGACATTAACAAAAGAAGCACTAGACCTCATTTTAAGTAAATCTTTCTACTGCATTCTACATTTTCTAAAAATAGATAATAAAAAAGTAAACTTATAACCAAGTTTAAATGCATAATTTAATAATAAAATGCATAAATGTGATAAGATAATATTGATACGAATTCTAAAAAGAAGAACTATAAAACACTAAAGATTACCAAGGCTTACATTTTATTTGAATACCTAGTAGATCCTCTGCAAGCATCTCTTCTCTTGCTTCTTTGGAGACTTTGGCTAATGGAGCTTTTCTTTGAACAAGCTCAAGCACCTTTGGCACAATACTGGTAAACGCCGTCCTTGAAGCGCTGGCTTAAACTGACAGGTGATGGATGCATTCGGTCAACATCAAACAACTGAAAATTGAAAAAAATTAGAAAATTAATCATTCACTTTAACTAAAACAAACAAAAGACATAAAACATTCTAATATTCTTTATTGCCTCTTTCATTGCCATTTCCCTTTAGTGATCTCATTGTATAAATATTACTTGGCTTGAATGACTATATATATTTATATATGGGTTTAGAAAATTACAATGTTTTTACAATTGAGTTAAAGCTGTTAATGATCATTTTAGCAGATGTCTCAGCTTATATTGACATTCAAAATGTATTTTAAGCTGAGAACTGATTTAAAATGTCACTGACCCCTGAGGTTGTCTTCAAGAAAGGGTACTTCTTTAGTATATCCTCTCGCACCTTGCTGTACTGGATATGCAGGACATTCACATGACCTTCAACGGATGATGCATCCTCACCAATGACAGCAACCACCTATTGGATCAAATTTAAAAGTCCATATTAATAATAAAAAATACAACTGCAATCACTGATTACTGGGGTTGAAGCACTTTGAGATGATGTTTAAAGACAGTTTGTGCAGAGTGGTTTGGAGTTGATCAGAAATTAACTTCTGAGTTGTAGGCGGGGCTATTGACACAGTAGTTACCCTCTGCTGATGTCCGATCATCCCTTTGTTTACGCCCTCTCCCTCTAGCTTACAGTCCTTCCAACCTAAAACTAACATTAGTGGTGAAACCAAAATGGTGAGCAATATTGAAGCTTTCTGGCCATAGTTTAGATCAAGCTCAGACAAGTATGATGAAGATGTTAATGGATCTGTTTGTCTGCAAGTGGACGCATCAGAATAGAGCAGAGCAGAGGGACTCAGACCCACTTCATTTCATGTGGTGCGTCACAATAGAGACCTTCCTCAAACTGCATTTATTTTGTCTGTTCCTGATTCATCCCAATTTGAGTGAATACTCAGATGTGCAGTTTTAAACATGCCCATCATGAGAAAAATACTGCGACATGTTAAAAATGGGGGACCCACTCAAATGAAAGTTATTTTTTAAAATGTAGCATTTTTATGATGACATATTGTTATAGGATTTAAGAATAAAACTGTGTTTCTGAATATTTATTTTCTCAAATTGGGATGAATCAGGAGCAGATGAAAAGATGTAATTTGAGAAAGCTTGTAGTTGTTACGTACAAGCTACATTTGGCAGGCCACAAGCTCCCTGCTCCGCTTGTCTTCATTCTCCTCGTCTGAGTTGGCATCTGGCTCACATCTATAAGGCTGGATAGCTCCAATAAAGACAGCCTGACTTTGAATGCTTAAGATGAATTTGTGAAAAGATTATTTACTTACTTTGGCCAGAGAGGCGTCTTCAACTCTTCGTCTTGTTGTAGGACTGTGTTGTAATAGTATTGTGTCATCTGAGTCCACTTCAGTATCTCCACTTGAACTGGTATTGCAGCTCTTCGCAGGACAACTCGGCTGATCTGTCAAAGTATTAAAGCTTTCAGTTACTGTAATATTTAAATTAGTATGATAGCAAAAACAAAAAAAGTAAAAACAAAGATTTTTTAAATACTGACCGACTTAACAGTTTGGCAGATTTATTATCTTGTCTAAGACAGCAATAGGATAAAAAACTCACTTATTTGCCCGTGTTTTGTTCCCCACACTATCCTGTCAAAGAAATCATTAACCCTTAGACTCCTATTGATGCAAATATACAATCAAAACTCTTCAGCTCAAAAATGTCTTTAATTTATCATGTACTTTAAAAGGAAAAACTCAGATTATTTCCCTTGGAAATAAATTCAGACATCAAAGGGGAATTTACCCAAAACCATTCAAAACAAAATAGATAAATTACAATTTAAAAGAAAAACTTCACCTTCTGGATTTGAATCTTCGGCCAGACAAATTTCCAACGCACCAAGGTTTGGGTTTTTCAACAGGAGATCAAAAACCTGCTCATCAACTTCTGTCTTTGAGTCATCAAACACTTTCAAGTCCAAGGTTGGGATGTTGAACTTTTTGGCAGCTGTGAACACAGCAAAATTATGTTTAGAATACAGCACAGAAATTATCTTTAAATTAAAAAGCAATTAAAAAAATCTGTTTGCATCACAGCTGACAGTTTATCCACAAAGTTGACTGATTCCTGTAAAGAAAAATGCTGGAAATTGTGATGTTTCCACTCACCGCATTCCCAAAAGGATTTGAAGGTCAGCTGAACTTCAAAACATTTTTTTTTTTTTTTGGCGTTCGACATGTTCACGCACAGCTTGCATCTTTCCTGGTGGGAAAAAAAAATTACAAAAAAGAAAAAACATTACAACACCAAAAGGTACCAACACAGCATTTATTCAGGAGAATGATCAAAATCAACAACACAATGTAAACTTCGCTTGACCAACAATGAGCGATCATGACAACCTAAACAGTCTCTGTCACTGTCTTGCATTGAAGAAATGGTGGCTGCGCGCGCACAGCAGCTAAGGCAGGCTGACATAAATGGGAAGGACTGCCATACTGCGGTGTAAAAATAAAATAAAATAAAACGTTTTTGGACTCCTACACATTACAGATTAAAATGATTAACGCATTGAATTCGACGGACCTGATAAATATCAGTAGGAATTATGGAGCTGGTCGTTTCAAAAGTAGCTGGCTTCCTTACTAAGAAAGACAGAAAGACAGACAGAAAAAAAAAGGGGGGGGGGGGGGGGGGGCAACAACAACCAGTGCATCAACGCCAGCGTACATCGGTAAAACGGCGACAGAATTATCTAGTGATAAAATGTATATATTTCAATGTATTTAACGGAACGCGGTACAACACCAATAAAAACAACAGCTTAATTTATTTAATGGCTGCATTTAGCTGAACTTCAAACGGCTGAGGCTAACCGTTAGCAAACTCCTGCTCGTAGTTTTCAATCTCCTCACAGGCACATACACGGCGGAATAGCAGCATTCCTCTACACAAAAGTTAGTCCTTACAGATAAAATAACCGAACCCGCTCAAAACAAGTTTCCAACTTATTTTTGAGCAATTAGCAGACTTACCTCAGTCACAGCCTCTATCTTCCTCCGGCCGCTGCGGGATAACAAAATGGCGGAAGAAACGAAACTTAAGAAAGTAGAGTGGGCGTGGTCTCGCTGGTTTACTCCAACATATTTCCTCTACGTTTTTACACCTACTTAAACAAAAATTACTGATGGTAACTCCGAAAAAAGTACTCTCATTTTTCCTGTGTAGGTAGAAAAGCTAAAAGGTACTAATATGTTCACATAATGTAACGTAGTAACAGAGAAATTTACTTTTTTTATGAAAATGTATGCTTAGAAAGAAAATAACTTAAATTAACAGCTCAAAGACTAGAAATTTAAATTGAACTTAGGCCAAGTTAAAGTACACAATATAAGGTTAAAAACATCAAATAATTTTGTCTATAGTGTGCTTTTGCTCTAAATTAAAGGCAAAACAAAACAGCTCTTATATAAGTAAAAAAAAAACAGGCTCACACTAATACATGTTTAAAAGTTATTATCTTGATGCTCTGCACAATCAATAAAATATAATGTGCTTGTGTACTGTTCAGAACTAGTCATAAAAGATGTGTGGTCTCTTAAATATATTTGGTTATTTTGTGCATCTTTTCCAAATAACCAACAACGTATTAAATGATTTTGGGTGACATTTCATACACTTTGAATTATTACTTTTGTCACACAAGTTATTGTACCTTTGTTTGTGGAATAAAGGGTCCAAATATGGGCCCTCTGCTGGTTGGAAACATATTTGTACCTTTTTTATCCTTAAATGGTACATATGAGTACCCTAAGGTGTAATTATGACTCACTTAGGGTACAAATTCACCATTTGTACCCTAAGTGTTCACAAACGTACCCCAACCGTACCCTTTTTTCTGACAGTGTAATGGTTTAAACTTAATTCACTGAGCATGTATTGTCATCTCAAAATTATATTACATTTGAAGAAAGCACAGCCAAACTATTGTTCTAACAGTTTCTTCCCATACTCCCTCTTTTCTGTGCATGTGTTTTCTGCTGAGCAGGCCTCAGACTTGTCTTCACTTTAGCCTTGGAGCTTCTCTCCAGCAGTAACCTGTGGGCGTGATTTTCACACGAGGTCCATCGGACGATCTTCTGAATATGCAAATGCAGGGTTTTTATATCAAGCCCATCTCTGAGCTTGTTGGTTCTGACTTTGAATGCACCATGCTCATCTGTCTGTCCCCTTCGTGTTTGTACGAAGTAAAACCTCCACAAAAGATAAGTTTTGTTTCTGAGTTATTATTCATTATTTCTGTGTGCAAGAAACTGACGGGGTTACGAACTAATACAATACAGTCCTTTCTAGAAAATCCAGTTTCTTCACAGTTTGTTTAATTAATGTCACCTGTTTTTTGAGTTGCCAGTGCTGAGGGTGCTGCTGGCCGCTACGGGTGTGGCTGAGGTTCTGCTCCTGGAGCTGTGCTGTGAGGACTGACAAAGGAGGAGCTCAAGCCTTCACAGCATTTAAATACTCCAGTCAGGCAATTAGGAAGGCACCATCTACAGGAACCTCCAGGGGAGAAACTAATGGACTCATTTACTGTTTATTTGCTTTGCTTCTTGTTGTTGTTGTTGTTGTTTCCCTTTCGGCTTTTCCCATCAGGGGTCGCCACAGCGAACGAGTCGCATGGTAAACTTGGCAATGTTTTACGCCGGATGCCCTTCCTGACGCAACCTTCTCAAACCGGGCTTGGGACCGGCACAGTGTGCTTTGCTTCTGTTTGTCATTATTCATTTTGTTCCACTTTTGATGATTTTTCTCTTCCACTAAGAGACCAAGTTTTGTGTTTGTCTTTATAGTCTTTGTTAAATGTTTTTGTAGTCATGTTAGTTCCCTCCCCATGTTTCTCAAGTGGTCTGATCAGCCACTATATATGTTCCCCTGTTGTGTCTTTAGTGAGGTCAGTTTGTTTCTGTTACTTGGTCTGTTTAGTCGGTTAAGTTAAAGTTATTGCCTGAGTTAATTATGTTTCTGTTGACCTATTTTAAGGGCCCAGTTTGTTCATCTTTTTTACATTTTTTGAGAAAATTAAAACTTTCATTTTTGGATAAACTTCTTTTGTCCTTTTTGGCCGCTCGATCCCCCACAGAGAGGGACTTAAAAATGTTCATTTTGATGCACAAATGTGACAGAAAAAACTGCATCAGATCAGACCAAACTGCAGTAATGATGCTGAAAATGCTTAAGAAGGAATGAGGAGCTAGGGTTAGCCAATATTATTCAAATAATAACATAAAAAAAGCTGTTTAACACAGAGTGCTTTCCAAGGGGCAACATTACAAAGAATGGTATGACATAATGCCAAGAAACAAAAGCTCCAAAAACAATCAATGAAGCAATTAAAACCTAACCCAACTAAAAGAAAATGAAATACAAGTTTCTTTTATAAACAATGAGTGGCTCACATGCAGTGATAGAAGGTGGGGGTTCCACAGCCACAGGTCTGCTGCACTGAAGCGTTTTAAGGACGACTATTGGTATTAATTCAAACTCCTGGTTTCAGCACAACATTTTTCATATTTGGTGTAAGTTAGTTAGAGCCAACCCTAAGACCAAAAAACAGAAGCCACACATGCAACAGCACAGCAGCTGGATTTCCTTTTTGAGCTACCCTTGAACACACATGCACAGCAAAAGCCCCACAGTTCCAGTGTGTAACCTCATGGCAGTGGAAAGTGTTTGGGGGGAAAAAAACTGGAGTCATTCCTCCAAAAGAGACAGAGTTTTCAGGGGCCGCCTGCCATCAGACAGAGGACGAGCTGTTATCGTAGGCGACAAAATCGATACTTTACCTGACAGAAACACCTGTATGCTCAGATCATGAACGTATTTTCATTTTTACTTTATCTACTAAAGCATTTTCAATGATTTCCATCTAAAACTCTATCGTGACTAAAGCTTTCAAAAACGTTTGATAAGGATTTACACATTCTTTTACTTCAGCATTACTACACAGATGATAACACAATAAAGCCACTCGGTGAGTTGTCATCATTTCGAAGAAGATTTTAAGTCCAGTTGCTACTTAACTTTGAGACAAAGTCACCTGAATAAACGAGAAACTTCATCACTAAATACAATTTTACAAATGGTTCCAGATAATCTAAAATGATTGTTTAAATGAGTTTAAAAAAAACAGCTTGCACACAGTTATTATTAATGTGACACCACTGAGCCAAATCATGGGTAGGGGAATTGTAGCATCCTTACTGCATTTCAGTATGTTTACGTCAATAGTGCCAAACAGTTATTCTAAATTTAATTTAGCATAAATTTAAGTACATTACACCATGCTTAGAATTAGTCAGTTTAAAGATTTTTCTTTATTGCTTATTTATCCGTGTTCTGACATGGAAAAAATAAAATATATTCAGTTCCCACAAAATAAATAAGTTGTGCGAACGAAATAATTATTTACGTCATAAGTCATTCATAAACATGGATAGCTGCTTCGCCCACCGGACTTAGCTCCTCGCTTCGTAAACACGGATGTGAGCAATATTTGGATTTACAGCAGATACTTTCACATTTCTGTCTGTGTGTCTCATTACATTGCATTGAAGACACGGACGATGTTTAGAGAACAGATTTATTTGTTTTAAAAAGCTCTACAAAAGCATCATACTCGTTAGCAGTCACTTTACATCCGAAGGCTAGTAGGCTACATGCTACCTATCCCATCATGCATCATGACAAGCCAATCATTTGTCTTGTTGTCACACTGTGTAACACTGTGTACACTATTGCAGTTTCTGCTCCTGTATTATCATCCAGTTTTTCCAGGAATAAGAAAAAACATGATAGAATTCTGTTATAATAAGCAGAATGAAGACATTGTTTATTGTCCGCTTCTTCTTTAATGGAATGAGATGAATGGAGATGTCAGACTGAGTGGAACGAGAACCTGTGCAGGGGAACTGTCCAGCCTTCACCACAGAAGCATCACAGGACGACACAGAGACACACCAGAGTGACACCAACATGGCGCCTCATGGTTCTCACAGAGAACCAAACCCAAGAGCCTTCACCAGGGGTGGGCAATTCCAGGCCTCGAGGGCCGGTGTGTCTGCATGATTTCCAGGTATTCTTGCACTATTCATGGCTGATTACCTGGTTCAGGTGCGTCCAGCCAATCAGAACATGCCAGACCAAGGTATGTGGGAAAAGATGCAGGAATGCGGCCCTCAGTGCCCACCTCTGTGGCCTACACAGACACTAAAGTCCCCTTCAAACCACCACAGCATCACCTTGATGTAATTTACACTGTACCCACAAGGATGTGCTATTTCATCCCTTTCTGTGTTTTTGCACAGCTCCACCAAAAATAATGTGTTACTGCAGCTTCATGCAGCTGGTTTAAATTTCTGCCTCATAATCATCGGGTGTTTTGACCCCAATGAGACTTCCTTTGGAGGGTTCAGACGTCACAGCACAGCAAAACGCTTCCATCTTTCTGCTTCTCAGAGTTGAAAGCAACATTTTCATGATTACAATGAAAACAGAGTCTGGAAAGCCAAACACACCTGTATTGCTCTTTAGAAGTTCATCCTACTAAATGAGATCAACTCCTGAGTCGTACCATGCTCAAGGGTCCAGCGGCACAGGCTAAGTGTTCAGGACGGTTCTGCAGGGAAATTTGCGCAAGCTGTTTTTTTTTTTAAATCTCCAATCCAGAATGTGCAAACGTTTTCCCTTTCCTGTCTCAGTCACATCTGCCCTTACAGGTGGACACGAGCGTTCTGCGGGTAAAAATGAGCAAACATGTACCGGGAACACAGGGCGTAGACAACCAGGTGAGCCCGACATGCCGCAGGTATGTTGTCGTATGAAGTACAAACACTTCAAAAACACATGAGTGGCATGCGGTGAATGCTGGTCAGTTTTTCCCTCCCACGTCAATCAACCATCATGAAAATGTCGTCAGAAAAGGGAGGGTGCAAGGCGCCTTCCCAGGCGAGCGCAGCTGGAAATTTGGTACTGATGACCACATAACAATGCATTGTGGAACCGGTGTCCTGACAGTTCTTGTATGATGCCGATAAAAAATGAATGAAGGAAATCTTTGTATGTTATAACTCTTTCTGCAAATAGTGAATTACTGATAAATAAATAAAATAAGATTTCTATTTATATGAATGGTTGTGGTAACTGAAATCAACATCACTCAGATTACTTTATGATTAGAAATTATTTTACTTGAAATATTCAATTCCTTTATTTTTACTACAGACAACCCTTTAACCACTTAACCAAGACAAAAAGAATTAAAAATGGTGTTTTTTTGCTGCTTATTGCCTTGGGGGAGTAATACTCGCTATCGAGGCTTTTAACACTATGTTTTCTAAATGTGCTCTACCGTTTGATTGAGCAGGCATCAAAATCATTTTGGCTTTGATGCTAAACATCAGACAGACGTCTGCATTTATGCAACAAAAGGAACACACAATTACATACATCCCAACTCATCTGTGGTTCTGTGTTTAATCGTTGCTTTTAAATGTTCTGAAGTGTAATAAAAGTGGAAACCAAGATATGTTGGAGCCTTTTCTAAAAAGAATAACCTATAGAGAACTATGTTTGTTATTGTATTTGCTGTTTTTATAGATTTTTCATAAATACATTGTGTTTCTTGTACAGGACAGAAGACATTTACTTGGACTTTGTCTTGAATGTTCTAAATATGTTTCTACAAGCTACACAACAGTAAACTACTGTTTTTGAGTTTTATTATTTTGTAGGTA
This sequence comes from Oryzias latipes, assembly GCF_053564925.1. NCBI lineage: Eukaryota > Metazoa > Chordata > Actinopteri > Beloniformes > Adrianichthyidae > Oryzias > Oryzias latipes. The sequence goes on from NC_136248.1 coordinate 4,690,574, forward strand.
TGTTTTAACATACAAACATTCATAACATTCTTTTGACAGTCAGCACATTTTATTTAATTACAGGATCAATTCGTTTTTCCATTTCAAGAAAATGTCACTTTTTTTGTTACACTTTTGTTAGGTGCCTGTTAGCTTTTTATTTAATCAAATAAAAATCAATGCTGTAATTGTTTTTTTTTTAGTCATTCATCTTCCATTTGTCCCTTTCACGAGGCTGCTGGAGCCTATCGCGGCCACTTACGGGCGTAGGCAGGATGCACCCTGGGTCACACATATCACACACCCACACACACTCACACCTATGGATAATTTGGAGTGACCAATTAACCTATGAAGCATGTTTTTGGACGATGGCAGGAAGCCAATATCCCTGGAGAAAACCCACGCATGCACGGGGAGAACATGCAAACTCTGCACAGAAAGGTCCCCCATTGATGTTCTGTTTTCAGGTCCCCCAGCCAGGACTTGAACCAGGGGCCTTCTTCCTGTGAGGCAAGAGCGCTAACCACTGTGCCACCGTGCATCAACTGTATACAATAATAATATAATTGTACACTTTAAATGTACAACTACATGGATTTATAGACTTAACCTGAGCTACCTCTTTCTTATTTCATATTATGACGCATAGAAGAAAGGACTTATTTTTATTGATCAATGTTTACATTCAAGATTCTCTGCGTTTTATGTTTCGACTTCCATGAAAGACAGTACCACCACTTCTTAAAGTGTTAGTATCTAGTAAACGTATTATTTTTCCCACTGTTTTTGAAAAAAAATATTGATTGATGCCCGACATAAACAAACTAAACCAATCGGCCCCTCAGGAGGCTTTCATGGAAAACATCTCCCTACATGTCAGAAGTCAGAGCTCTGCCTCCCCCTCTGGTCACCAGCAGGAACCATCTCCCGAGTTCATATCACACTACATCTCCCAGCAACCCCAGCGCACACTACCTGGAGGCCGCACACCTGACTCTCATTCCCTCAATCAATCACAGCAGACTTAACCCTTGTGCTATCTTAGATGACCCCACCCTTACATCGACGTGTTCTCCCTACCATGACAAAGGTGGATAAAGGTGGAAAGATTTCATGTAATCCATGGACACCAGTGGAGATCACAAATCATTGAAGAAAAAAGGTTCAGAGCACTGTCTAGTGGGTCTAGACCAGTGTTTTTCAACCTTTATTGAGCCACGGCACACTTTAACCTTGACAAAAATCCCGCGGCACACCAGCATCCCAAAAAAAAAAAAAAAAGCAGAAACTCATAGTCTGTTTTGATCTACAGCCACCCCCCCCCCCCCCCCCCGGCAATCTGACGTGCATTTTTGTGATAATTGTGGCAGAAAAAGCAGGAAGTTGCAGATGTTTTTCTAAAAGATGTAATAAAAGTTAAGTTACATACAAACTGTATGTTCATTGTGTTTTCAAGACGCTGTCCCTTTAAGCCAATGCATCATGGGAGATGTAGTGTGAAAACTGCCAGAAAACGGCAGAAAGACTCGCGTCTCTGAGCTTCATGGTTTTGTTCACTTGTTCCACGGTCTGATACCGGATTCTGTGGAAAGCTACACCGCTAAAGACGAGCTTTAGCTGGTGTTTTTGTCGGAACTGACTGAGTTATGAGCTAAATTGGAACAAGGAAGTGGAGACTTTAACCACTTCTGATTGGTCAGACTGATGACATGTGATTAAGCCTTCAAGAATGATTGGTGGAGTCGTGGAGACAGTAAAAGCTGCGGGACTTTTCCTTTGCAGCTATTCCGCGTTACCGTCATTCTTATCAAAATGTCTTTAATAGAATCAAATAAACACAAAGAAAAAAGTATTTTATGATCGTTTATATTCCTAACTACTCAGTGTTTTATCAGGACCTGTTTGGATGAACAAAGAGCTGATTTCCTGGAGATGGGAAATGCTTTTAGATCAGTTAATGAGGGCAATTTTCCACGGCACACTTGACCATCTCCCACGGCACACTAGTGTGCCGCGGCACACTGGTTGAAAAACACTGGTCTAGACGACCCAACTCCCAATGTTAAAGTGCCTAGGATAGCACAAGGGTTACGCGCTGAAGTATTGTTTGTGCCACTCTGCCTTCTTCACCGAGTGTTATATCTGGATCTGAGCTTCTGTTTCTGGCTCTGTTTGCCTGCCCCTACTCTCGCCTGGATCCTGACTACCCTGTAGCATTACAACAAAGGTCTCCAGTGGCTAAAAAAAAAGAATCTTACTGACAACTGAACTACAGATATGGGTTTGAAAAAAACAATTGCTCTGACACAAGCATAAACTATTCCTTTGTTTGCAGAAATGTTGTTATTCTGTTGGATTATGTGAAAAATGGAGGAAGTGGGTGGAGTCACCAGCAAGGAAAGAAAAAGAGAAAAGTTTGGGGTATCTGCAGTTGTGAGAGGAGGAAATAAGGAGAAGGCTGGGGAAGGCTACGAGGGACCTAGGAAAAAATAAAATATGATCTACCTAAGAAAACCGGATTAAGGGTGGAAGATACAAACCAATGAGTTATATCACTAGAGGAGACACGCCCGCTTTAGAAGCCTGGCCGACGTTGGCGGAGCGCGACGCCATCTTGGTGAGGTCGACGACGCCCACATGACAATGATTTCTATTGCTTTTAGTGGTGTCTAAGTAGCTTTTACATACTATATATGTTTTTACAATTTATATATATTTATACATATGTGTACATATTATATATATATATATATATATATATATATATATATATATATAGATACATCATTTGTTGTTGTTAAAGAAGAGAAACAGTCAGCCTTAAAAGCTCAAACTTTAATGAAAATGCATTGTTGAAGGACTTCTTACAAATAAAAAAATTATTACAAAGAATTTCAAAAAAATAATTTGTAAACATTTAGGAGTTTTAGACCTCTTTGACATGTAATTTAAATTATTTAGAAAAACCCAACAATAAGTCAATAATAATAATAATAATAATAATATTAATAATAATAAATCAATAGTAAGTCAATACAAACAATAAATAATAGCAATACATACATAATAAGTCAATAAATAATAAAATATAAGTTTATTAATATAATTATTATTATTAATAATAATAATAGTAATAATAATAATAATAATAATAATAATAATAATAATAATAATAATAATAATAATAATAATAATAATAATAATAATAATAATAAAATAAATATTCAAAAGAATTCCAAAAGTGAACAATAGATTTACCCTAAAATAACAACAACAAAGAAAAATAATAGATTTATACTGATTCGTGTGAGTGATCAATTTGTGTAACACAGATGTTATGGTGTCGGGTTTCAAGCTAACAGTCTGGCCTCTTATCTAAATGTGTTTCCACAAATGTATTGACTGTATTACTAGTTGGTACCACAGTGATCCATTTGGTTTAGCTCTTTTTATTGCTAAGATCCACTTTTTCCTTAAGTCTGAATAGTGAATAGTGAAAAGTTCAGTCGCTGAGTCAGAAATGTATAAATCTATATTACTATAATAGCCTAGTATGCTGTATACAGGTTTAGCAAAATAAAATGTACATTTATGTTGACAGCAAATTCTCCGTACATCATGCAGCATGTTGATAATAGCCCTGCAGCATCATGCATGTCAACATGTGTTCTATTAATAAGGCCCCTGCAGCATTAAAAGAAAAAAAATATAATACTTACCTGTGAAATGATATACTTCCTCCTTCATGGACTCAGTTCTCTGATTTTGGCAGTTGAAACACAAACAATGAACTGGTATTATGCAAAAAATGTGTTCACATGCATTCACTGCAGCAGTAACTTGACCTCACCAAGATGGCGGTGCTCTCCTCCCATGAGGAACCACGTGATGTCTCCTCTAGTGATATAACTCATTGATACAAACAAACACATTTGGTGAGATCCTTCCATTTATTTTTATTTAGTTGGACTTGCAAATCCTTGTGGATTTAAAATGTTTGGGACATTGGAATTTCTGTCTGAACACTGGAAGAGGGACTAAAGAGCCTAAAGAGATGGAAAAGAATAAGAGGACTTGTTTTATTTTGTTTTGGGGCATTTTGGAAAATGTGTCTTTATTTATTTAAATTTTATTGATTAAAAATATATATTAGTACCACCCTAATATTTGTAAAGAGTGTAATTGAAACAGCTCGTCACACCCTGTCTCTCCTCTGATCTCATGCCTGTCATTGACTCCTGCCTGCCTGACCTGGATTTAGCTGTGAGGACTTTTAATAAAGCTGCTGCATTTGGATCCAGCCGTCTGCCTGTTCTTGTGACACCTACATAAATGTGTTCAATTAGTTTGAGATTTAACTTTTTTATATTCTGCGTCAAAGATTCTGAGATTATTCTGAACCAAAAGTCAAGGTAGGAGACAAAACTCTCAGACAGTGACAGAAACAATTCTTCATAAGATCAAAACAGCTATTCTTGAATGCTGCATGCCTGTATCATTCCAGTTTTTCTGCCTATTCTGGTCTTTTCGTGTCTCTAAAAAAAGGTCTCCTCAGATCAGAATCATCAAAGCAATAGATCTGGGGCAACAGGCGTCATGTTGGAACAAATGAGTCTGCAATGTGGAGAAGAAAGCCTCTCACTTTTCAGCATGTGTTGGTGTATTTTCTGTTTGTATCATTGTCTCAGGCTCCTTAACACTCAACACATTATGTTCAGATTACAGAGAAGACTCTCTCCCACACAGCATCTCTTCACGCCGCATCAGGGAAATGTAAAAGCCTCCCCACTTCCGAGTTCAAGAGGTCTGATCCTGACTCTTCGCTCAGATGGAAACGAGTGCCGTCCTTCTGCCTGCATTAACTCAACCTCCTGAAAGCTCTCAGTAGCTTTAAAGGTGGATTTTCTCTCGTGTGTCTTACTCAGCACATGAGCTGACACGCTGAATTTGTAGATTTCATAATTACTGTAAGATGTGAGTGACAGCAGCTGTAAAGACTCACAGAGGAGCGGCCATGTTTGACGTCAGAACTTTGAATGGAGGTGAAGGTGAGCTGGAATCGAGGCAAGTCAGTCGAACACAGATCTATTTTAAGAGGGAGCTGAAAAAGTATCAGTTCAGCAGTTTCAGCGTTTGAAAAGAGCAAAACAAACAGAAAACCAAAACCTTTGACCACTCTTGACCCTGTGAAGCCACTACATACATGAACTGACAGAAAAATGACATTTTTGGGAATCAAGATCTTATTTAAACCCTTTGATGAAATCCACAAAAAGAATTTTGCAATATAATTCATTTAGACACTGTTACTGATGTCAGTTGATTTAATACGTTTTTTGCTCACAAAAGTGTTTAAGATGCAAAAAATATTGATGGGTTTTCAGGAAAAAAGTACCATTGAAAGTACCATTTTAACGTGGTGAATTATAAAGAATACGTTATCAAAAAATTTTCCATTCTGTCAATGCAACGAGTAGTTATTTAAAAAATTAACAATAGATTTGCTATTATTACCATAAAATTTTAAAAACGAGAAAACTGCCGAAAGGGTTTTTGAGATTTCATGGAAGCAGCCATTTTGAAATGAGCAGGAAAGGCCCTTATACTGCCTCTAGTGGACTCATGATGAACTACAGGGCAGAAAACATGGACCAGAATGAGTTTTTGAGAAAACTTTGGATCACATGGTCACATGTGCCAAAATGCATCGCACTGCGACCAAACTGCAGCGCTTTTCAGCAAATTTAGCAGGTGGCATTTGTAATTGGGGGGCACAATCACATTTTTACATGTTTTTTGCGAGGTACTCACGTAAATTGGGTGTGCAAAACCTATGTGATATTTGCATCTGAAATAAGAAGGACGAGCTTGTTTGAGCATCTATGTGAACCTGTGAAATTCAGGAAACTGAAAAAGGAAATAAAAAAAACAGTTCCCAGCCATTTGGTTTGTTCATCAATACCACATGTCTAATGAATTTGGGTCTGTAACTTTGTTTTTTATGTAAATACAAGTAGTCTGTAATTTTGTTTTGGGTGCTGCACATATTTTCTTGTGCACTGAGAATGTGCAAGGGTTTTAACACTGAGGGAACATTAACAGGCGCCTGGTGGCCGGTGGCACTTGACTGCTTTTCCACATCGTCCAATTGGAGCTGCTGCAGGCCGGCGATCTGGGTGTGACTACCCAGCTGTTGCCCGATTTTGTGACAACATCATCCCCGCCGGACGGCCGCCATCTGCATTCATGACCACGCCAACGATTTTCAGAAAAGTCAGGCGGATGCCGCTAATCTTGTAGATTCTGCAGGTGCCTTCCCATTTGCGCGGTGGCAGTTGTATGTCACAGCAGCTTAATGGGATAGGGGTCTCAGAAATGTGTTTATAACAGACATGTGTTTTATTTATGATATATTTTATAATATAAAAGATACTTTCATAGTAAGAAAAAACATCTTTTAAATGCTGTGCTGTCTTCTCTCACTAAATGGGGTTTAACAAACACTGCAGGATTATAAATGAACTCTTCTCTCATTTTTGCTCCTTTTCCATTTTATTCTTTGCTTATTGATGTGTCAGGATTTCCCTCTCCTTTGTTCAGGACTTTTATATATATATTTTTTCAACTAAGAAGCTCCAGCTATTGCAGTGTCTGTATTTAAATCAGACATTCAATTTTGGTTTTTTTTCCTCATTGACATCATCTGTACCTGAAAATTTGTCAGCCGACTTTAAATCAAGGTGTCCGAATCCCCACCCTAACCCCTACTTAGTGCACTATATAGTTCGTTCGCCATTTTGTAGTGCTGTACGAATCTACAATTCCAAAATCAAGTGCCCTAAAAATTATGCGACAAACCGATGCAAATCGATGCTCACTAGATCGGCGAATATAGACCACAATGCATTGCGTCGGAACAAATTTTGCCAAAAAATGTATTTAAATGTATTTTTTTTCATAAATCATCAACGTTTTTATCTTCAGAAGACAGTGGATTCACGAACAACCGTCGCAAAACGCTATCAATAAGAGTTTAACTTTGTGAAATCTATGACATCATGTCCGCTATTTAGAAAAAAAAAAAAGTCGTGACCATGGTGTCAGAATCGCTTTTAAAATCCAGGACACTACACAGTGCCACACTATATAGTTTTTTAGTAGTAAGGGGTTAGGGTTGGAAAGTCTGCCTCTTCACATTTCCAACTTGCTAGAATCCAGGACCCTGGTGGATGTGCAGATCAGCTTTGCTGCAGTCCAACGTGAACTTCTGTGCTCTGAATGCAGCAGGGAGCTTCTGGTGTGTCAAGATGCTGAGGACTGGTCCTTCAAATGTCACCTGACGGGATCTGTTCTTTCAACAAAGTGGTCAATTTACACAGTTTAACCCTTGTGCTATCTTAGATGACCCCACCCTTGCATTGACGTGTTCTTCCTACCATGACAAAGGTGGATAAAGGTGAAGAGGATTTCATGTAATCTATGGACACCAGTGAAGATCACAAATCATTGAAGAAAAAAGGTTCAGCGCACTGTTTAGTGGGTCCAGATGACCCAACTACCAATGTTAAAGCGCCTAAGATAGCACAAGGTTTACAAGAGAAACTTCTTTTTTAATTCAGATAACTAAATGCTTCTTCACCACAGTGGGAAGAGTTCTCTAATTTAAAAGAAAGTTTTATTTACAGTACAGACCAAAGGTTTGGACACACCTTCTCTCAAATGAATGAGAAGGTGTGTCCAAACTGTATACAGCAATTAGGCCTGCACAATATACCGCAAATTTATCGTTATCGCAATATCCAGCTCTGCAATAGGCATATCGCAAAAGACTGCGAATATCGCAATAAATCGTAAACCCAAAATGTGTTAAAACAATCTTATGGCATCTTGACGCTTTTAACAAATCAAATAAATCCCTTTATGCTTTGACCAATCAGATGGACGCCTTCCCATTGTTAACCAATCAGATGGAGTCCTATTATGTTAGATGTTTGTCACCTATGTCGATGAGGGTCATTTGGAGTATAATTTTAAACTGTTTCTAATGAAATGGGAATGATGTTTTTGGCATTTTTTTTATTTTTTCATATACCGCAAATTATATCGTTATCGCAATATTAATCTCTAATATCGCATATCGTAAGTTTTCCTCATATCGTGCAGCCCTAACAGCAATGATATATATCACTGACAGTGGCAGCAGAAGTGCTTTTCAAAAGATATCCCATCCGCTAAGGGAAACCACATCCAACCAAAGAGCCTAATCTGAAAAACGGCACATCAAATAAAAACAAATACAAAAAAACCTGTTAAACTATTATGAGCCGTTGAAAAAAAGGGAAACAACAGACAATGAATTAGAACATCTATACTAATATGTATCATTTATCCCTCCATCTATCTTCATAAACTCAATAAATCCATTTTAGGGTTACAGGGTTGCTGGAGCCTATCCTAGCTACTGTTGGGTGAAGGCAGGATATAGTCTGTCAATCACATGCACACCTTGGGGCATTTTAGACACACCAATTACCCTCTGAGGCTTGTTTTTGGACTACAAGAAAAAACAACACACGCATGAGGAGAACATGGAAACTCCACAAGCAAAGGACCCAGCTGGGAATTGAACCAGGGCCTTTTCACTGTGAAGTGAGCGCACTAACCACTGTGCAGCCTCAGTGTGATGTATAAAGGTAATAAATAGTACCAAAGAAAGAGTGAAATGAAAAGGCTTTTTTTTTTCAGAACTTTCACACAGATCCCCCCCCAGGGTGCTCCTCAGACGAGGCCCACAGAGAAGAATCGGCCTCACGGGGGGGTGGGGGGTTTATTCTGCACCTGAGGCGCTGAAGGCGTTGGTGGTTCAAATACTGAAGCAGTGCAAACTCAAGAACTAAACTGATATCTAAACCATTTCTTTACCTTACACACATCCTGCAGTGCCACAACTGTTTTGCTTCGCTTTTAACTACATTTTTATGTCCCGTATTTATACTTTCTATTTCAAATTGTTTTAACCCTTTAGCTGTTGTTTTTATTGTTGTTTGTTCTTTTAATGTACGCTGCCTTGTTCGTCTGAGGTCATTTGAAGGCGCCGTATAAATTAATAAACTTAAATCCGGATTTATTATGTGCAATAAGCGGCTCTGGGTTCCTCATTCTCCTTTTTTGTGGTGTAAGGAGGAACTCGGGCTACTGACTTCATAAAAATGCAAATATGAATTAGCGTTCCTGCATGTGTACCACGGGACAGGATGTAGAGCGATGACCATCATGAACTCTCCTGTACCTGACAATGTTTCCACAATATGCGACCTCCTCACTTCTCTGTGCCCCCCACCCCACCCCAGCTTCCCGCCCTTCTTACCTTTCCTCTCACTTTGGCATCTAGTGCTGTCCTTCCCCCAGAGCCCTGTTTGATTCTGAATGTGCTGATTTTCAATCCTTTTATCCGTCCCCTCGCAATCAGCCAGCCTTTTTATATTTCAATCCCAGCCTCTCTGGAGTGGGGGCTGAGACTCTGAGTGGGGTGCGGAGTGCAGGAGCAGGTCACTGCCCTGATCCTACAGTTGCAACTCCTTCAGTGTTTTGATAACGCTCAGTGCTGCGCACACGTCACGCCGCTGCTCGTTGCAGAAGGCAGATGATTGCACACGGAGACACGCTTCTAGTGACTAAATGCAGCGTCCAGTCTTTGGAGTTCACTCAGCTAAACCTGGAGCTCTGACTTTCAGCAAAAGTAGATTCTGCATTTGATTTGGAACAGCCTCTGGGTTTTAGATCACTGTCGGCACTCAACACAAAACATCCAAAATGAGCCCAATATTCAACCTTCACATGAAGTGACCACAGGAATGGCAGACAAGCTGGCAGAAGGCAGATAACCTTTGAAGCACAAACCCAAAAATATCCCCAAGAGCTGGAAATTCAGCAGAAAAAAGACAGACCATCTCCTGGTGGTATGTTAGCAGGACTAATATTTTCTTGACTTACTTGTATCGTGACGATTCGTGGCAGCGGCTGTCGGGTGTTGGCTCCACCCTCGATGGCGATGCCCAGGGTGCTGGCACTCTTTGGCACCCTCACCAGAGTGGAGGTGGGCTCCAACAGCCCCGGCTAAAACAAGTCAGACAGCAAAGTTATTAAACAGCAAAGTAGAGAACTGACAGATCAAAACTCTAACAGAAATCTTTTGGTGCCTCCTTTCACTTTGTGATGTAATGCAAACATCACAGAAGAAGTCACCGGTCTTTGTTTTCATGAAGTTTTTTTTAGTTTACATTGATTTAGTGATACACAACTAAAATAAAAATGTCCAGCTGTGGTCCAGTTTCACCCTAGAACTCATAAGTGTTTCTGTACAAAAGGACATAGATCCTTTTACGAATGTTTAAAGTGATACATTTGACTCTTATATTTATTTAATGAGCTCATCTTAAAGGTGATGCTGCAGCCGGTCTCAGAACAGGAGCAACTGACAAAAAAAACCAAAAGGTTTTTGAACAGATTAAAATAAAAACTAGTAAATAGTGGGGATGAATAAGTCAGATCATAAATGTGCTCATATCATAGAGAGAGGCGGTCTTTCTTGGAGTAAAGTTGGTCAGAAGCTCTTTAAAATATCAACGATTGCTTGAAAACAGAACTTTATCAGGAGATTTTGAGAAACTGGAGACATCTCTGTATGCCAGGGACAATTCTATGGTCAAATTGCACTCCCCCTTCCTCTTGTCTGTTTCAGGGAAGGTCTTGTTATTTTGTCCAGATGATGCAGAACCACAAACTGCAGCTTTCCAACTTCAGACTCTTTCAGGACTCCTCCATGATGTTGGAGTTTCATCAAGGGGGAACAAGGCACACAAGAAACTTCATGTCCAGACGTCTTTGAACTGATTGAGGAGAAGAGGAGATGTTGCCCCTTGGTAACCATGGTAATTAGATTTCAGTCTAACTATTCTGCGACCTGCAGCTGCATTTTCTTTTTAAATTAGCTCATTTAGTGGATAATAGATAAGTGGCATCTTGCATTTCCTTTCAGCTACATCATAAAAAACTCAATTCTTTTACTGATACTGCATTAAAGAATTTTTAAATTCTCTTTATTTAAAAGAAAAATTTGCCCAATTTTCCGCATGGTAGGACGCACCGCCACACCATCAATGAATGGCCATTTTTGAACTTGTGTCATCTATAAAGACACTAAACTGAAAGGTGCATTAAAGTGCATCACAATGTTCATTAAAGCATTATCTCGATCCAATCACGCATTGATTATTCTTCTAATAACCTGTTCTCTGAGCACCAGTCCCTCCTAATCCATGAAAACGGGCAGGATTTCAAATTGTGACATCACAAAGTGAGGACCAGCCCCTTCCAGGAAGAGGCTGCGCTGCCAGCACCGCTCCCTGGTTACCACAAACACCCACCCTCCCCGGGGAGTTAGCTAACAGTGTTTTGCAAAAACGCTTTTCTTTTCTACGCACAATATGCGCATCTGTCTCTGCAAAAGTTTGAATGTTTGTTTTAGTAGGAGACATGCAGACACATCACCGAGGCCGGCTCCAGTGTGACGTCACAAACGTCCACACGGAGCAAAAGCCGATAGCTCAGAGATCGAGTCGTCTTACTTCTGGGTAGGAAAAGGAGCTGCAAAAATAACTAATGTTTCATAGTTCTTTAGTGTGCCAAAGGTAATATATTATCACATATATGGATATAGTTTACTCTGAAAAGCTGCGTGATATAGGCCCTTTAAGGCGCCTTATAGTACAGATAATACAGTTTTTTAGGACCCAACACTTGGTCTAGCTTACGCAGAAATGCAGAAATTTAAAGGACATGTATTTCAAAATATAATTCAGTGATTTTCTGATTACTTTAGTGTCAGTAAAATAATTTTTGGCTGAAATTGATAAAAGTCCTATAACCACATTTAATGGCAGTCCTTTTCCAAAGTGTAAAAGTGTCCATTTCAAACACAGAAATGCTGTGTGAGCTGTGTGGTTTGGTCCTAACAAATGTCTGTTTCATTGAAAACATGAATGTTATCATCTGGACAAAAAAAAGCACACTTGATAGAATAACCAGATAAGACAGGACCCGAGTGCGCCCAGTTCTCTTTTTGCAGTTTTTCATGTTGACATACCATATCTGCAGCCAGCGGCCCACAGTTCAGATACCAGGAAGGTTGAGCCTAACATAAAGATGAGTAGATCATGAAAATGCTTAAAAAATGTCTAAAGTTTATTCAGGCAACTATTTCTAAATCTAAATGACTAAATCTGAGCTTTTTTGTCCTGCCTGCTTCTTAATGGAGAAGCAGAGGGTAAACGCCTCTTATTTTCCCAGGAATTCTCCCCATCGAAGACAAAAACCAGCCAACAGGCCTTTTATCATAGCCAAGCAGACATCTGCCTTCCTTACTCTTCTGACATCAGTCAATAGGAAGCGGAGAGCGATCTAAGTTTCATTATTTTCCAGTTTAGGAGCAACTGAATAAACGATGGAGCGCGTGGTTGAATGAATGACATGAGTGAGAAATAAAGCAGTGAGTGAACCAAAAAAAGAAACAGACTGTGAGCAAACAGGAGGAGGAGAGAGCAGAACACAACCGTTAAGGATCAAGAACACTCAGCAGATCATTCAGTCAGCAAAAGTTTCATCATCTTTCTTCTTTGGCACTGCAAATGTTGACGAACATCTTCTTTACAACCTGACTCAGTTCATGGCTAACCTGGACCCTGAAACCCGAGTTCAACCCTGAAAGAAAGACTTGTTGGACTGGGCCGCCCTCTCACCGGTTTGGAGGGGTTGTCCCCTCCACAGGCCTTTGTGTCCCGGGGGAGGCATGTGCGTGAGGAATGGGGGCTTAGGTCTTTGCTATGTCCCGACTCGGCGATGTCCACGCCGCTGTCCTCACTGAGAGTCTGTCCGCTGTCTGACAGCTGAGAAAAGGCGCCACCTGGTGGAGGCAGGCAGACACATCACCACTTTAAATCAGCGTTTCTCAAACGTGTAGTAGTAGCTCCTCTTCCTCCCTGATTTCACCACAAGTGAGTTTTCCCTCCTCTTCTTGGAGGTTGGTCAGTTCCCCTGATGCCATAAATGCTTAGGGTGTGATTAGCCAGTCAGGTTGAAAGGGGCGGTGCAGCCACACATTGGGGTCAGTTGTCTCCATTCATTGAATGATACTGTTTTATTGTGATGGTAAAGATGTCCAAAAGGCATGTTTTTGTTTGTTACAACCCTAAAACAACATTTATGTACCATTACAAAATCTGCACTGACTTTAAAATTGTTTCCTTATTATATGAAATAAAAACACTAACATTTACGTAACATTAGGTCAACATGCTCAGTAACATGCTCAGTAACATTAGGTCAACATGCCTGATTTAACCTTTTAACATCGGAGATGTCCCAGTAAGAGGAAAACTCAAACTCTGTGAATCACCGTAACTCTTCAACCATTTATGCAATTAACATAAATCCAACGTATCATGGAGCTGAGAAAAGCAGATTAAGTCCGTGCCACACAGCCATTATTTACAATTTGTGCATTTTCCACGTATGAGAATTCGGTCTATCGTGATCCATGTGTTATATATTTTATTCATAAGTGTCTCCTGTGCTCATCAATTGTCGATATGCGCAGATGACCGTTGAAGGTTTCGGCCGATGGGTCTTTACGTGAGTTCGATTTGAGCTGTTTAAAATTTTTGTTTGGTTGAGAATTACAAAGTTTACGCGTATTTTACGTAGTTTATGCCAAAGTGCTACTTAAATTTTATGCAATTGATTTTTGTGAGATGCATACGCAACGTTGATGTCTTTCCATGACCATTCCACGTATGTCTAAGGGACATTTCATGCATGTACCACCAATGTATAACTTTTATATTGTGTTTACGGCGCACATATCATGTTAAAATGACGTAATTGACACATGAATGACTAATAAATTGGATATAAACAGCACAATATTCGTGCATGGTTCATACATTGATTTACATGTTCTTTGTGTGGCTTATTTGTACTTTTTCAAGGTTTTACTCATGTTTTATTCGTGATACATTTATTCTGAAAATTTCATGTACCAACCACACCTTTTCTCACTTTCTCCCCGCGTATTCACATATGACCATCAGTGCAATATGCACAAACTATACGTAGTGTCTGCGTGACACGGCCTTCAGCACAAATCTCCATGTTGGAATGACGTAAACTGCACAAATAGTGGAATGGTAACAGTGATTCAAGAAACTTCAACAATGGGGCTACAGTTCCGGCGTTAAAGGGTTAAACTGGTTAAAATAAAGACATGATTGATTTGATGTTTTCACGCCCCTTACCTCGAGCTTGGGGGAGCGGCCGCACCTCATTCACGTCAGGTTCAGCGTTGGGCCTGTGAACCTCCACGGTAACAAACTGCGGTTTGGACGCGGGAGACAAGGACTGGGACGATTTGGACACAGAAGCTGGCTTAAGATGCAGGGAAGGGGGAGGGGGAGGAGCGGGCAGTGGTGGCGGTGGTGGAGGTGAAGGCGTGGGGGCGGCCAGTTTGGGACCCCTGCTTGGGGAGTGTGCCCTGGGAAAAGGGCCGATGTTATGCTGGGCAACAGTTGCCAAGTTGGCAGAAGATATTTTGTCTTTCTTTGGTGGGGGCGGGGGCTCCTTTTTTTTGATGGCAGTATAATCCAGAGACGGGTCTTTGGGGCGGTCTTGTTTGCGGTGTAAATTGGGGGAGGCGGGGCTGTGGGCTGGGCCCCTGCTGTGGACATGAGACGGGGGGGCTGTGAAGAACAAGCCCGAGTGAGAGGATTCGGACGAGGGACACTTCTTCGCCACATCCCGTCTATTTGGATGCCTCTGCGCCCCAGGTGGGGGCGGAGGCTTGAAGGAGGGAGGGGACTCAGCTGTGGTTGACTGAACATCATCCTGAAGTGAGAGCATACATTCAACATCACCGATTCGTGAGGGAGACAGCAAAAGAAAAACTGTAAAGCAACTAAAGTGTGTTTTAGAAGATGGTGGTGGTGGGGGGCGGTTTGGACGTCTGCTCCTTTTGAAGAAAAAAAACATTACTATGACAGAAATAACTCGATCTCACCCAAATTAAGACCCGAAAGAAAACACAGCCATATTTCTGAAAATGTTAACAATATTTAAGCAGAGTTAAAGACCCAGAACTGGGAAAAATGTAAAGACCTTTCATTAAAAGACCACTGGGAACGCTTTTACAGTGCATCAAGAGGATCGGAGTGGGACTTTAAACAAATTCAGGGAATCTAAACTAAATGAGAAGACATTACTCATCAAACACTCTTATTCATTCTACATTCCACTGATAATATTGGTAAATAGGATTGATTTGATTCATATAAACCTTCTGGTTTCAATCAATATATGTTCTTTTTCATTATCAGTTGTTGATTTTTTTTTTTATTAGTTTGAATCTGCCGATCTGCTAAGTCATCTCAACCCTTGTGCTATCCTAGGCACTTTGACATTGGGAGTTGGGTCATCTAGACCCGGCTAGACAGTGCGCCGAACCTTTTTTCTGCAATGATTTGTGATCTTCACTGGTGTCCATGGATTACAGGAAATCCTCTCCACCTTTATCCACCTTTGTCATGGTAGCGATAACACATCAATGTAAGGGTGGTGTCATAGGATAGCACAAGGGGTTAGAAAATAACAAGTTGTGCTACAAGCACGCCCGTTCAAGAACATGCTTTTAGCCCACGGTGTTCTCACTGGACAAGCAGGGAGGGGTGTCCCCTCCCCTACTGTTTACTGTACCTGCACACCAACAGTGTAAAGTCACTTTTTTCCCAGCTCTATTCCGACATACAAAAAACGTGGTGTTGTTTAATGCCAGCACAATTTCTCCTCCATAATCAACTTTCAAACAGTTGACACCTCCATGAATTAAAAGTGATTTCATCCACATGTCACTGCCAAATTTGAGTCCCCGTTTAGTCCAAGTTTGACCTGACTTGACTGGCAATCCGGGTTCAATCGCCATGTGTGCCTGGATCCCCAAAACAGTTGCAGAAACTTGGTTAGCAGAGCATGAACATGAGCTCAAAAGAACCGTGTAGATTTTTTGTAGGGGGTGGCTGCTTGGATGTCCGTTGCCAAGGGGGCTGTGGACGTAGCTTCACAGGAAAACCAGTTAGAAATTCACACCCTATATTTTTAAATTCACGAGAGAAAAACCTGTTTGAAATGCTGTTCTTTATCCGTTTATCATCAGTTCAGATCAAGTCGTCTTTATCTAAGACCTCATCAGCGTTGATCCTCTGAGCCCCAAACGCAAACTGATGATAGGCCTGCTGTAGCGAACTCATGAGTGGAGGAAAATCTTCAGAATTTGGAGGTTGCACACCCAGATCAGTGCTGGATTCTTGGTGTAGCTTTATGATCAAATGGATCAAACAGATCACCTTACAGGATTAGTATTTGTTATCCAATTAGAAATTAGATTTGATTCACTATCACTAGTGGCTGGGTAGCTCGGTAGTGGCTGGGTAGCTCGGTAGTGGCTGGGTAGCTCGGTTGATAAGGTGAGAGGCTACCATGCAGGAATCCATGGTTCAATTCCCGGAGGGGAATGAACAATGGCACTGGGGGCAATTACCACATCAATGGCGAGCAATTAACCTCACTCAGTGAGGGTCCTTAGGCAAGACCATTAACGCTACTGCCTCCCAAGCACAGTTCAGCTGCAGCTCACCCACCCCCAGGGGATGGGTCAAATGCCCATTGTGGGATGAATAAAGTATCAGTTATTATTTAATATCATCGCTTCTAATGTCTCTCCAAAGCAGTTCTGCTCTGTTATTTCTAGTGATTTAACCTTAAAGAAACAGGAAATAGCATTTACAGTATAAACTAAATTCTTAGTTTGCCACCAAAGAAGTACCAGAAAGAGAGTTTTACCCTTTAATTCCAGAGCCAAGAAACTAATCATAGAATGTATACATTAGTTTGAATCTAAAGCCTTCATTGATCATGTTTTATCCAGTCATAAAACCTGATCAATCCTGAGGGGGGAATTACAAAATCTCCCTCTCTAGGACTCTTCAAAAAGTTGTAGTTGGAGGGTGCAGCTGTGCACACCCTAGAAACTGTTTATGAACAACGCAGAGACATGGAAATACACCTCATGTCTTATTCTGCTTTATCCCCTTCAGGATCATGGAGTTGCCGGAATCTAACTTGCCTACTGTTGGGCGAAGGCGGGACACACCCAGGACAGGTCACCAGTCTGTTGCAGGGCCACACAAGGGCATCAAATCTGATGCACATGACATTAAAGAGGAAAAGGAAAATCCATGGATGGATTTCATGGATCATTACCATTCTTGAAGATTGATTTGAACTTATAAAATCGCTTCAGAAACTGTTTAAGAACAACACAGAGACATGGAAATGCAATTGATGAAGGACAATAAAGAAAGAAAGACTAATAATGAAAACCATAGTAATGATGCAGGATGAGAGCAGCGTGCTGAGGGATTCATTCCTACCTAAACTGACCCTTTTGAGCCTCATAAGGGCGTGAACCTCGGGATTAGCTCTCACTCCACTTCCTGCGTTCCTCTTTTCCACCTCAAACTGCAAACTCTGAAGATGTGTGAGGATCTACTGCTCATTCTCCTCACTGTCTCCTCCCCAGTGAGGGCTCCTCCGTTTCCTACCTGAGCATCAAGCTTACCAGAGAAATGTCGGTGAGCAGCATGTTCAGGCTCTCCGCTGGCTCCTCCTCGTTGCTCTCTGCCACGCTGTCATTCTGAGGGGAGCAGCAGAGGATAAACACATGAGGTTTTCAGAAGATCTCCATCCTGTGGTTTAATCATTGGTAGAGAAAGGACAAATGTGTATTTATGTCACTTTGGTTCTTCAGCAGAGGGGACAGACAGACACGCTGACAGACGTTCACAGGCAGACTGCACATGCTGAGGAGTCAATGACACGACATCAGTTCTAAGCAGGATTTTCTGGAAGGTCCTGTCGCTGTGGAAGGGAGGAGAACAAGCGCAGAGAAGTGCTGCCCTTCATTTAACTCTGCCACTGAACCAAAACAGAAGCCCCATCCATTCTGCTTAATTACCCCTCTTTGCAGCATGTGCAGCACTTACCCCCCCAAACCCATTTATCAGAGGAATGATCGACTTTCGATGTGCTGACAAGCTGCTCGGCTCAGTGAGCAGCCAGTCTGACATGTATGTTTCCCCGCATCCAACACAAACAGCACATGCTCAGGTGTGCTCACGGCGCGTTCAGGGCCACCCACGGTTCAGTTAGACTCTAACTGAACCGCTCTAACTGTTAGAGCACAAACCCACATCGTTAAGTGACACTCTGAACGGGGGATGCTGCAGCTTGATGGAGTTCAGTGCTGGACTGTGCTTTGGCCTTGACAGTCTACAATGAGGGCAGTGCAGAACTTCGGTCTTTTATCCAACGAGCCCATCCAGCTCTGTAATCTGCTGCACACAGCAGTGGTGGCAGCAGAGACACTCACCGGTGGAAAACAGAATCCCACACTCACAGCCACCGTCAGCCTTTCAGAAAGGGAAATGAAAAGGCATCTGAATGAGAAAGGACCGTGGCAGATAAATCTGCAGCCAGCAGCTTATCTCTGCCCTCAGCTTAGATGTGGTCTGTGTGTGCAATCATTGCTCTCCATCCAAGCTAATATATTCCTGTGTATTTGTTACACGCCTTTTGAAGCACTGCAGGGAGGAAAAAGCTTTCCAGCATCATTAGCCACCCAGAAAACAGACGGCGCAGTTTACATTTAAGGCTCCTCGAGAGCATTTCATCATCACTTCTTTTGCAACTCAAATCACCAAAAAAACTTTCTTAATGAACAGAAAACTAAAAGACTTTGAAAATTCCCCCAAATCATTTTTATTTTAATTAAGAAATGTGGCCACTATAGTGTTTATTGATCTGCACGTTTCATGTTAATTTGAACTTTCAATAATTTTTATTGATTTGCTTTTACTTTACAGGCTGTAAGAAACGATCATAACCGAGTTTAATGAAGTTGCTGTTAAACAAAGTTGAGAATAAGCGGGCCTGTAAGCAGTGGCTGTTCCAAATGGGTTTGAGTGATTGTTTCTATGGCAACCACCCTTGCCAATCAGAAGTGAGCTTGTTGGAAGTCCTACCACTTCAAAGCAACCTGTCAAACGTTTTGAACATTGGGCAGCGGGCACCAGATACTTTTACTGAGGCATCAGATCGGTCGGTTTATAATAGAAAAATTATAATAAAGAATAAAAATGTATAAATAATAATATACTTTTCATCATATAATATAAACTAGGGAAAATATTATGAAAAAAGAGGATTATTAAGAATATGTTACAAAAATGTTTTAAAGCCAAAATGGTTATTCAGTCCAATAGAATGAGTCTATGGAGGGGGTCTCTAAATCCAACTCTTATATACAGTCAGTGCCCGGCTCCAGCAGCCCTGTGACCCTGAATGGTATTTGATGGGTTCTAAAAGTGGATGGATGGATGTTGCTATTTGCAGATGTTTGTTCGAACGCTTGTTTGCTTCTGTTTGGGGTCCGTTTTGAATTGATTGTACGTTTATGTTATCAGTTTATGTTCAGACCAGCTGACCTACATTTCTGTTCTGCACACAAAGCATCACTGCTGTCAGAAAAGCGTTTATTCCAGTCTCATTCCAGGCTTCCCCTTTTCTACCCAACACCCCCTGACAATATCTGTGTAAATTGAAATTCCTTTGCAGAGTTGAGATACTTTACTCTGTTGTCATATTTCCTTCATGTTGAAAGGAAAAGACCCTGTCAATTTTTTTTTTCTTTTTTGGGTTTCCTGGGCTGAGCCCGATGTTTGAATCTGCGGATATCAGAAAAATAATGAACTTCTGTTAGGTTTTAATACTTTCTCTCTGTATAGCAGAAATACAATCATTTTATGAGAGTTTCTTTGAATTTGCTAAAATCTTTAGGCAGAAATGAGATTTTTCACTTCTTGGCATCAGTAACCATCCTCTGTGTTGAATTAAATTGCAGTGATAAAGTTTCTGATTGAGGAGCTACTTTGTCTGCAGGCTCTAATCAACCACCTTTATATCCACTTCTGTTGTATTAAGCTCCTCTTACATCCCTGTCTGAAACCTCTGATTCTCATTGTTTTTTTCCCAGCATCCCTTTTTTGGTGTTTTTAGGTTAAATCTTGGGTTTTGAAGGGCAGCGGTTGTGGTTATCTTTTTCATTTCTTTGTGTTAGTCTTTAAACTCCACTTAAATTTAATCTGTGCTTCATTTTAAAGCAACTTTATGTAAACAGACCTTTTCTTTTTCATGACCAGTTCCAAAAAATAAACAAAAAACTAAACAAACGTGCATTTTCTCCCAGGATCTAAAAGACTCATTTGCACCGTCCACTTCTGCATAATGTGGCCTGAAAGAGGTTAAGCTGCAGCCAGGCGTTGCTTATCATCAGTAGTCAGGGAATCCATCATGGGGCGTGCAGACGGCCGTAAAACAAACGTTTGCTGCTCCGAAGTGTTAAGGAGAGTGTTGGCATAATGCTGTGAGGAAAAGCATTAGCAGTGGTCTTACAGAAGCTTTTTTCTGCAGCAAATCAATCTGGAACAGTCAATAAAACCATTTTGAAAAACAATATGGAGATTAAAACTGAAAGGATTTTTCATACATCCAAGGAAAATTTTTTGGAGCGGACTTACGTGACAAATTTCTGTTTCTGTTTTGTGTCTTTCTGTTTTTAATCTGTTCTACGCTGCTGACGCATTCCAAATATTAATGCTTTTTAGAATTCCAACTTCTGCAGTTTATGAACAAATCAGCACTTCATATTATGAAACACATTTAGAGCATCTCGTGTTTTCAAACTATACATCACAGAGGTGAAAGAGTGATGATTTGGGCTTGTTTTGAAGCCAAAGTCTTTGGGCTGATCCACACCTAATCTTTGGCAGCTGAATCATTTTTTAAACTGTGATGCGAAACAGGACGATTATCTGAGCTGCAACAAGTCCATACAAGAAATGTTGGAGAATAAAAAGATCTTATCTAAGTCCAACCTCCAGCTAAACTCTGCTGGGACATTGACGGCGCCTTTTTTCTGAAAAAATGAGTCATTTGTCTTGCAAAAGTGGCCGCCAGAGCAAGAACGGTTCTGATGCTGGCCAGGGACTTTGCCTAAAGTGCAGAACTCCTGGGACGGCCTGATATGGTCATGCTGCTGCAGCCCTCAGCCACATGTCTGGTTGTTTCATGGTTGGCTCATCTCTCTGATGTCCTGCATGCACGGCACTTCCACTTTCTTCACTAGCCACTCCCACTTCAAATGTTTGACCAATCACACATGTTCCCTAACGGATGAGACGGTGATGTGTCGCAAAAGGTTTTTCTCTCACTGAGTACAACCCCCCCCCACCCCTCAAAGGGGTGTGTGTGAAGGTCAAATCCCACAAACTTTAGTGATCTACTGGCTCAGACCCATTAGCAAACAAGAAAGGTCACTAATGCTGAAGCTGGAAGTAGATTAGGTTCAATCCTTGGATTACTTACCAAACACTTTTTAATATAAACTCTTGTTAGGCTCATAAAAAAGACCCAAAAAGATAAGAAGAATCCATTTATTCATTTTTAAGTTACTGTACATTTAGCTATGAGGGGAAAAAAAATCAGATGTAAGTTTTAGGGCAAAGTCAGATTCATCACTAATCATTCACTCTGTCTTTTTTTGTTTGTTCTACACTTCATCTCTGTGATGAATCTCATAATACAAATGATTCACAGATTTCTTTTCACTACAGTTGATTATAAGGTGCATCATCAACGAACGGTCTTCTTTTGCATAAATAAAGGGCACCGAACTAAAAGGACCCTTAATGGAGACAAAAAAGTCAGAGATCAATCTTTCAATCAGTCAGTCCTTATTAACTCCGCCTTCTTAGTAACACATAATAAAACAGTCCATCACTGCTTAAAGCTGCTTGACACTCAGCATTAAGGGGTTGGAACGGGGGGTTAAATTCTTCAAAATGGTTCCCGAGTGCGGCGGTGTCTGCAGCTCACTGCTCCCCCAGGGGATGGGTCAAACGCGGAGAACAAATTTCACACACGTAGGTGTGTGACAGTGTGATTTATTCATTTATTTATTCATGTTACAGAAACACGCTACCAAACATTTTGACAGGGCGCCGTCAAAATCACTTCAACATCACTTGACACAATTGGAATTCATCCATATAAAAGGTGATCCAGATTATAAGGCCCAATGTCATTTTTTGAAGAAAAAAATGAAGGGCACCTTAAAAAAAAAAAAAAACATTCTGTAGCCTCCCCCCCAACAAGGAAAACAAATTCTTTAAAGAGGAAAGCCATGAAGTTCCAATATGTTCCATACAACAAAGTTATAATGACAGAGGGCAATTTTGAGGTTTACTGAGGTACAACAGAGTTAAAGTCTGTTATTTTAACCAGATCAAAAACTGGCTGCCAGACATCAAAAAATCGTATGCAGGCCAGCCAGCCGCGGCCTTTGTAGCGAGCTCTGCCGCTGGGATCTGCCGTATTGAGCTCCATCCGGTGAAGTGAGCCAGCCGTTGTGGCTGCTGTTGAGCTTCACTCATCATGAATTCGATCACCTGACGCCCAAATCTCGCTGCACAACCTCAGATCGCGTCTGTACATTAACTTTGGATTGAAATTTAACATGCAAATCTCGTCCAGTGTGAATGCGGCTTAAGACTAGTGCCCTGTATTGAGTAAGGAATGTTTTCCAGAGTTGGATATTGCATTAAATCATGTGTCCAGAGCTCAAATGCAGATGGGAGCTTGTCCTTCCACATCCTGAGAACAATCTCGATGGCAAAAAAAGTTGCAAATGCAACAACAATTTTTTCCGTATGTGTTTAAAAATTACTTCTGGTGTCTCGACTCTGAAAATGATGGTGACTGGAGATGGTACAATGTGAGCTTTATAGCTGAGCCAAAAAACTTAAAGATTGACTTCCAAAACTCCTCCAGTTTTGAGCAGCTCCAAAACCTGTGTGATAGAGAGCCCAGTTCTATGGGACAGCAATCATCAACATCAGGTTTAATTTGTGCCAGTTTCACGTTTGACCAGTGTTACTAAGTGCGCTTTTAATAGAAATTGTTTGACGGTTTTCTGAGAGAAGATTAATGCTGGAGACCCAGCATTTTGGTCCACGTCAGAGTTTGTTTTCTTTGCTTGGTAGGCTGGCTTACTTGCAAGTGACTGTGGTGCAGTTCATGACATTGTGAATGCAAATGAACTACTGGACGGGTCAAAAAGCAGAACTGAACCACACAGGGTAAGTGAGACATGCAGCGAGACTGGAAGTCTTGAGAAGGGTGTCCGTGACCGTTCTGTTTCTGTTATAACACATCAAAAGTAAACAAGAACATGAGTGTAAAAGAAACGCGTGGATCCAATAGTGACAACCACCATTCTGAGTCTGGAACATTCCGGTTCCTTCACAGCTGTGGTGGGGAAGGAAAAGCCAGAATGAGAGACACTGCACACAAATCCACAGCAAAAGGACCAAACCACACCACGGGAGACTGAGACATCTTCCTTCTGTCTCTGTTTTCTGTACGGGTCCTTGACAGACAAAAATCCCCCATTAAGTAGATGTCCTACCTCCATCATATCTATGAGCCACAGCAGCCTCTCCTGTGGAGGGGAGTGAAAAACAAAACCTAGTTTAGATGAGCAGGAGAGAGGCTTATCGCCCCTACAGGTGGGCAGAGAAAATGAGTCACTCCCTCTTGTTAAAATAAAATATGTCCAACACAAGAGGCCCTCAGCTCTCATCTGTTTGCCTAGCTGTTGGACAGGACAAGTTAAAAAAAAAAAAACAAAAAAAAAAAAACAAAAGAAAATGAGTCACTGCTCAGCCAACGTCCGCACAAGGAACAGGATCATGAAAGCAAATCCGGCCTCAGCCTGTGAGTCCGAGTCCCACTAAGTGCTGGCAGAAGAGGAATGATCAGAGACTTCACAGAGACCCTGAGCAGCACAGATCCAATTATCACTTCAGGGAGAACAGTCATTCAAATATCTTTAGACTCGTGTTTCAGCCCTTTCAGGTATTGTGTTCTCAAAGGAGAGCTCGGGAAGGAAGCGTACCCGTGCAGAACTGAGGGTGGTGTTGGTCATGAAGCTGGCTGAGGAGGAGGTCAGCGTGTCCGGATACGACACCATGGACAGGGAGTCCGGCGGCACCGCAGAGGCTCCAGCCGCTCCCTGCCGCGCCTTCAGCGCCTGGATTTCACGCCGCAGCACCAGCCCGTCAAAGCGCTCCAGGTCCTGTGGGGTGACCAGCCCTCGCACCTCCGACAGCAGGGAGAACTGCCACAGAGGGGAGGGGCAGAACAAAGCTTCAGTCGCAAGTCAAAGAGCTCGACACTGAGGCAAAGCCGATTTAGTGGTTTCTGAGCCCACCCATCACTTTACAAATCACGGCAGCTGTTTACAATGAGGAGAGACACCCCCCCCCCCCCATTAGAATCATTTTCATTCAATATTTGACGTGAAGGTTTCAAAAAGTTTCAAGATTTGAAATTTTGGGTTTATAACAAAATAACAAGAGTCATGACACATAATTGTAATATCACTTGGAATAATTTTGATTGCAGCTTTGCCCGATTTTATAGACATTTTTCGCATAGTTTGACTTAATCTTTGTTTTGTTTATGGATTTATAATTTTTTTAGTTTGTCTCTACATGTTTTTTTTTATTTTTTATAAAAATTTAAAACAGTTTGTTCTCAATTTCCTGTAAAAAAAAGACTCAATTTACCACTCATAATTTAGTTTTTTGGGCAGTATCATTTTATGGTAATTTTATATTTATGTTGGGATGTATGTTTATTTATTTTCTCTTCTTATTTCACCTGAGAAAGTGCTGAATCCCCTCCCAACATAGGGAGTTGGTAGATTCCAGGAAATAAAAGGGCTTCTGATTGTGTGTTGAGTCAGACAGACAGAGGGATGAGAACTTCATGCTGTGTGCTGGTCTGTCAGTCCAAATACATGTCAAACATGGAGAGCTCTAAAGATAGATGCTTCCTGGTATTTCATTCAATTCCCCTCATTGAAACATTTCTTCTGACTGTTTCTTGACAACTTTCTGGGTTCTTCATCCTGACTGGAGGGTTCAGTGCATTGCAACCCCTCAGTCTTTGTTATATTTATGGAACTATACATTTTTATTTTGTCTCCACATGTTTGATATTTTGTTATGAAACATAAAAATACTTTAATCTAATTTTTTTCTGATTTTCCAGTAAAAAAAAGACATTTAGCACTAGGGATCGAGTTCTTTTGACAGTTTCAGGTTAATTGTGGATTTATTGTGCGATATAACCAGAAGTGTATTTTTAAAAGGAGGAAGCTGAAAAGATTAATATATATATATATATATATATATATATATAAATATATATATAAAATTAATAATAATATCAATGCGTGCCACAAAAAACAATTTTAAAGATAAATTTATAGAAAAAAAAATTAAAAAGGCCCCAAACTACTAGGGGGGTTGCATTCAAAACCTCATTCAAAAAATCGGTCATCATCCCTGTGCCTAAGAACAATAAACCCTCTTGTCTGAATGACTATCGTCCAGTTGCCCTCACATCAACAGTCATGAAGGTCTTTGAAGGACTGATTAAAAACGTCATCTGCTCCTCCATCCCGGATACTCTGGACCCTCTTCAGTTTGCCTATCGCCCAAACAGATCCACAGATGATGCCATTTCTCACATCCTGCACTCTTCTCTCACACACATTGACAGCAATAACAGGAACCATGTAAGGCTGCTATTTATTGACTACAGCTCAGCTTTCAATACCATAGTCCCCATAAAGCTAGCTTCCAAACTCATAGACCTCGGACTGAATTCTTCACTCTGCAAATGGATTCTGGATTTCCTCACCAGCAGACCTCAGGTGGTGAAACTGGGCCAGTACACCTCTAACTCCATCACCCTGAACGTAGGAGCCCCGCAGGGGTGCGTCCTGGGTCCCCTGCTTTACTCTCTACACACACGACTGCGTGTCTTCGCACAGCTCCACATCCATCATCAAATTTGCTGATGATACTGTGGTTCTGGGCCTCATTCACAACAACAACGAGACCGCATACTTGGATGAGGTAGAGAAATTGACATCATGGTGCCAGGACAACGGTCTCTCTCTGAATGTGAGCAAAACTAAAGAACTGATTGTGGACTTCAGGAAGAGAAAACAGCAGCCCTACACTCCTCTTATGATCAGCGGAACCCCTGTGGAGAGGGTGAGCAGCTTCAAGTACCTTGGTGTAAACATCTCGGAGGACCTGACTTGGACTACTCACATTCAAACACAGGTTAATAAAGCAAGGCAAAGACTGTACCATCTGCGACAGCTGAGGAAATTCAGGGTCTCCCCAGCAATCCTGAAAACCTTCTATACCGGTGCTATAGAAAGTGTATTGACTCAGTGCATCACAGTGTGGTATGGGAACAGCTCAAGCCAAGACTGCAAAGCCCTGCAGAGAGTTTTGCGCGCAGCTGAGCGCATTTCAGGGTCTGCTCTCCCCTCTCTGCAGGACATCTACCTCAAACCCTGCAGAAGTAGAGCCGCAAAAATCATCAAAGACTCCACCCACCCCAGCAATCATATTTTCACTTTGCTGCCATCTGGTAAGCGCTACCGTAGCCTGATGGCAAAGACAGAGAGACTCAGGAGGAGTTTCTACCCCCAGGCCATCAGGCTCTTAAACTTTAACTCTAAACGTGTATCTTAATTATTTAAGTCTACAGTCCACATTTATGCACATTGTTTTGCACTCTATATTTTATTCTACAATACACATTATTTTCTTATTTCATCTTTACATAGTTTTACTTATGTATATTATGTATATTTTACATAAATATATTATGTTCATTTCCTGTACGGTTTTCCTTAATTATTGCACTGTCCACGGAGCGGACCTGGGTTACATTTCACTACTGGTTGTATTTGCTAAATATAACTTTGTATGTGACAAATAAAAGAATCTTGAATCACTCTTGAATCAAAGATTTGTCACAGTTTAGGGATGGTCAATGTGACGCTTTATTTAAATAAGTGAGATTAAGAAAAATCGTTGCACTGTCTGTCACAACTGTTTCTATTTTGACTCCAGGCTTGGTCACTCCTCCAATAACCTGGTTGTTGAAACACGTTTTGCAACTAAACATCAGTTGTACACGACATCTGGGTAACAACAGGAGATTCAATACTCAATTTGTAGTTATGCTGTGTGACGGTCACATGCACATGAGGTGTTTGACTTCTTTAATGATTGAACTCCAGATTTCCACAAAAACTTCTCTGATTGTTCAGAAATATTTGGACCAAGGGTCATTTTATTAACACAGTCAACTGAGCCAGACTGAGTTTAGTGTCATCTCCTGTTTGCTGGTTGAGGAACATTGCTTTGAAAAATGCTTGTTTCCCTCCCCGTCTTCATTGATGTTTCCTAATTTACCTTTGCATGTGTGTTCAGAAGCTCAAACAGCGCCATAACTAGCTGCTCCACTCCCACGTGTCCGTCCCGATACTCCTCCACGTAGTAGTTCATGGTCTGACGCTCCGCCTCGGTCAACAGGTGGCGCGCCTGCTCCTCCAGCATCGCTCTCGACTGGTTCACCAGGCTGGACAGAGTCACCTGGGAGCCGGCCACACCCTTATAAAAGCCAGGCTGGTGTGGACAAAGACAGACACAACTCTCATCAATATTTTAATCGATTTATTTTTCTTTTTTCGGGATGATAGAATGAAGTACAAAGTGAATTAAGGGAGTAGAGGACAAGGCAGGGAAGCTGTTATTGTGGAGGTGAAAAATTAATTAAAAAAGGTTTTATTCAACAATTTATTTCTTGTTTTTAATCTTTTTCTTTGCCTTTCGGTTTGCTTCCTTTAGGGGTCACCACAGTAAATCATCCACCTCCACCTAATCCCATCCTCTGCATTCTCCACGCTTCCACCAATCACTGTTGTCCTTCACTACAGTCATAACGCTCCCCTTCAGTCTTTTCTAGGCCTCCACCTCTACACCCTTTTAATTTTGAAGACACTCCTTTGTCATTTCTTCCTGTTTTTTAATAACAATATTTTCTGTTGTACTTGTACTTTACATTTACTCCTTAAGTTTAGTGCTTTAATGACGGCAATGAGGTTACGGAAAAATAAGAACATGAATGAAAACCAAACCACCAAGTCAACAGTTTGCATACTTTTGCTGCAGGTTTCCCTTGGCTATTGTTTTGTAATGAATCCGAAAAGTCCTTTTCCACAGCACAGAGGCTGCAGCCCTGAACGACCCGTCTCCTGTGGAGCGTGGTTTAGTCCAGGGTGGAGGACGCAGCAGGAGTCTGCGTTGGCAGATCGTTTTGTGGGGCGTGATGAGGTCTTTCAGAAATTCTGGGGCATGAAGACTTTGAAAGGTTGACAGACAGATTTTGAATTGGATCCTCTGAGACTGGGAACCAGAGGAGGTGGGCAATGAAAAGTTGGGGTTATGTGTTCTTGATTGGGTCAGGATCTTGGCAGCACTGTTCTGGATGCAGTGGAGCCTTTGGAAGCTCCAACAATAGACCAGCCTCGAGGCGACAGAGCAGCTGCTCAGCATCACTTCTTGTTTTTATTCTTTTTTATGACGGATTTTTAGCTCGAAAAAAGCAACTCCTCACTTTGAAAATGTTCTTTTAGACGCAGATTTGTTCAAAACAGATGGAAACTTAAAGTGGTGGATGAAAGGAAAGCCAAAAAGCAGATACTAAAATCAAGGCTATTAAAATTCAATGCAAATCTGTCCTTTTCCCAGTTCTTAAAGGAAAAATCTACGGTGGTCCTGAGGTGGAAATCCCATAACAAATCACTCAACGCAAAAACACATTAAAGATCATAAGACAGTTTTAAAAAAGCCAATCATTCAACAAAAAAGAACCATTACAGTTTAGAAATCTTAACAAAATAGCAAAAAGTTGAAATAGGAAAAAATTGTTTTGGGAGACAAAAATAATTTCAAGAAATTAGAAGTTATTTTTTATGACAACATCCTGATATTTCTTTAAGCTTCAGGCCACGCCCACTGCAAACGTTCGGATCAAAGTTCAGGCAAATCATGCTTCTGCTTTCCTTCTACTTGAAAAACTTGATCATCCAATCAGTGATGTCCGATAACACCTTTTCCAGCTTCTTTGTTTTGTATAATTTTTTAACATTTCATTTTGATTTCTGGAAATCAATTTTGTCTTCTGAAATGTTTTTTTTTAATGTTTTTTTTGGTTCTGAAATTTTGCTTTGATTTCTAAAGTTCCAAAATTGTAAATTCTTTGTTTTTCAAATTTTCGTTGTGATCTTTAAAATATTTTTGCGCTGTGTGATTTGCCCTTCAGGGCAATGCAGATTTTTCTGCATTGACCATAGATGTCCAAAAATTGTCTGCAGAGACTTAAAGAATAAAAAATATCTTGATAAATGAAAAGATATCAACAGATGAGGTTAAGAGGGCAAAGGAAGAAAACATCAAGAATTTAAAAGAGAGGAGAAAGATTTTTGGAGACACCAAAATAAGTAAAAGTATATTATATTAATATATAAAGTATATTATTATATTACCTTTTAAAAATATAAGCAAAACTGGAAATAACAGCAAAAGCAGACAGAGAAGTAGGAAAGAACTCAGGGTAAGAGAAACCAAAGCAGCTTCATCCTCCAAATATGCTGGTATAAATGAACATGGAGGCTCTAACACAGGAGCTCCCTGCAGCACAGAAGCTGCTGCTGGTGTCTCCAGCGCTGTTGTGCCAGCTGGCTCATCTGCCAAAGCTGAGATATCAAATCACATGTCAGCTGCAAATCTGCTCCTAACTCTTTTCTCCTCTTCCTCCCATGTTATCTGCTTTCTCTCTGGCAGCGTTTTTTAAATGCCCTCTTTAACCAAAGCCAGCTGCAGTGTTTGTGCCTGCAGGTCTGTGCACACGGCAACAAAGGGCGGAACCAGGCCCTCCTCAGCCCCACCTGCTCTCTCCTCTTCCTCACCTCTCCCTCACATTCTATTATCAGCTCCATTATTTGCAACGCCCCGACAGAAGAGAAGCCAGCAAATTCTAAAAGCTCAAGGTGAACTGAGCTGCTTACGGAGCCTGAGTCCTAACAGCTGCAGTGCTTACTGAAGGCTTTTTTTTAAGGTGTCATTGTCCCCGTTAGTTAACTGAAGGGCGCCCTGAAGGGAAGCGGTGGGACCTGAGAAGAAATATTCAAGCTGTCTGTCACTGTCGGATTAGAGGCCGCGCTGACACCTGAGGGACTTGGTGCAGCGGGCCGTCACTCAGCTGAAGAGGAACACCTGCAGTCATCTGCTAATGAGGCCGGCGGCTTTTACAGCTAATGGACATCCCTGTATTAAACGGCCCATTTGTGGGACCTGACCCATCACTGAGGTCGCGCGTTGGCAGAGCTTGTTAAATGCCACATGCACTAATTGATGCTGAGCATGAAAGTGTCGCCCATGGCTTTTTATTTAGTACATTTAAAAATTAATAGAAGAATGTAACTTCCCCAAATGACATCCCTCATAGCAGCGAATAATCGGATCTAAGTTCAGCTGAAGAGACTCGCAGAGCGCTTTTTTATTCTAAAAATCTAAAGATTTTAACAAAGGTTATTCGTTTTTAGGACAATGTATTGTATTAAGCCGGACCCGTCTGGGTCCAGTCCGGTTAAAATACAGGGTTGTGTCTGAAAGACATCCGGTATAAAAATCTCCACCTGACGAATCGGTGAAAGCTGATTCACTGTGGCGACCCCTGACCAGATATGCTGAAAGGTCAACAAGGTTTAACAGGGAGGCCCTGAAACACTCATGTCTCCAACTGTTCAGGCTTTGGTTCAGGGATTGAAATGTCATGTGGTTCTATTGAGGAAGAGAGTCTAAAAATTCTGCAAGATTTGAGAAAAAAAACCACACGATTACGTGACCTCAGGAGAAATCACAGAAACGTTTTCATGAAACTGCCATTTATTGTGAATCGGAATGTAAATTTGACACAAGCATTAAGGAGCTCAGTGACCTACTACTCCTTCATTTAAGGTTTCCCCGCCAGGTGGATCATCGCAAAATCATCTACCTGCTGAATCCTGATCTCCTGAGTTTGAGTTGTTGCCTTTTTGTCGGCTGACTTTAGATCCAACTCCTAACGTTAGGAATCTGCCGGAATCAGCATCAGTTCACATTGGCTTCAGTCTGGACCAAAGTCTGTAAATGTCATCTGGACTGAACTTCTGCTTCTTCTGGAAGCTTCTGCTGCATGGAGATGCTGGAGACTGGACCTTCGAGTATAGGTTTAGTGTGTGCATGTGTGTGTGTGTGGGGGGGGGGGGGGGGGGGGGGGTAAAACAGCTACAGCAGCCACTTGATTGCTGACACAGGTGTTACAGTCTCCCCCCAAAAAAGCAAAAAGTTGCTAAATATGTAGCTGAAGAAGAGTATATGTGGGTTTGAGAAGATGCCCAATCCATCTGCACCATCTTTGAATTATGGCTACTTCAGCATCATTTGTTTTTAGGTGGATGTGTGTGTCGCTGCTTCATATACAACATTTATGTAACCCTTGTGCTATCCTAGGCACTTTAACATTGGGAGTTGGGTCATCTAGACCCACTAGACAGTGCACTGAACCTTTTTTCTTCAATGATTTGTGATCTTCACTGGTGTCCATGGATAACATGAAATCCTCTTCACCTCTATCCACCTTTGTCATGGTAGGGAGAACACGTCAATGTAAGGGTGGGGTCATCTAAGATAGCACAAGGGTTACGCTCAAAATTGCATTACTGAGAATTTCTTTATTCAAATCATTGTGAATAAAGAGCAGACAAAAAAATGGAAAAGTTGCTCATTTGTGAAAATGCACTGCAACAAGCACCACGTAAACAGAGAGCTCTCAGCAGTGGGGAGGAAAAGGGGGCGGAGTTTTTCTGCGCTAAAGGTCCTGCCCAAAACTCAGAGGTGAATTTCTGATGAAGTGCTGCTGCTCTGCAGAAACTATGTCCTAGAAAATGACAGTTAATTTGGGCATAATTGATGTTAAAAAACCCACTGGGAAAAGTCTACAATAGATCAAAAGATGATGGGAGATGGATTTTAATGAGCCTCACACATTCATCACCAGCTGCACCGGTTCAACTATGCGATGGCGAGCATCAAACCAGCCTTGTTTTCATTCTGCACAATGAAGAAGGCGAACTTGACCACTTTTCTCTGAACTTGGTGTTTGACCGCCCATCAACTCCACAGATGGGAAACTTTTAATTCTCTGCAGACTAAATCTGCCTCCCTGACAGATTTAGAACTCAAGCGCATGCCCAGTCTGCATGACTTATGTTGCTGAGGAGGCTGCCATGTCTGCGAAATTCTTCCATGCATCAGAAAATAAAATTAGCAACCCGATCCATATCTGTGACATTCAACTAGGGTCTGCTGATTTATGCAAAGTGACTGGGAGGTATACTTGACCTTAAACACAACAAATTCCTGCTTTCAGAGATTGATGGTACTTTTTATTCATTGGACTTTTAGTAAATAAAAACACATTACCTGAACATATTTCAGAAATTACTGACAAGATTCATTTGTTTGATCAAGGCATAATAAGGACCAGCAGGGACGCTTCAAACCCAGATGAATGAGCAAACGTTCAAAGCATCTCTCATTTTTCATGCTGGGTTTTCTCCAGCACTTTTATCAACATCTTTCAGTATTTTTCTTAACACATTCTGTGGTCAAATACTTCCTGATCCTTTTGAGGCGAACTTTATAAGGACTTTGAGTCAACAGCAAAAAATAAATAATTATAAAAACCTAAAGCTATTTTCAAGGTTCTGCAAAACTCAGGTGGCAGTGAGTTCAAAAAGCAGCCTGTGTCCTTCAGGAGGAACCCCAATAATTACAACAGGGGTCTTGTGCATCAAAGGAAAGCGGAAAAAAAAGGCTTTCTCATTTGCTGCCTCCCCTGAACGTAGAGATACAGTTAATCTGAACTGCAGCGTCTATTCCTCAGGCTGAGACATCACAACACGAGGACTTACTGTCCCACTGTGAAGAAAACACACAGCATGAAGCTATACTGTGAGCCCAGAAATGCAAAACAAGAAACAAGAAATGACTGGAACATTTTATACACAGGAAACTGTCAAAAAATGGTAATAAATCAACGATTTGATCACAAATAACTACAAATACAAAACATTTAACCTGCTAAACACAAAACCTTTTAAAACACCTCATACACAATAAAAGGTAGAAATAGATCCATCCTGAAAATTTAAAATGAGTACAGATTTGTCTGACAGATCCAAACAACCAAAGATTTCTCCAAAAACATGGCAAAAAATAAAGGAGATTAGAGGATTTGCTGAAGTTGTTTATGAAGATAAATATGTGTCAAAACACTCACACAAGTTTAAATCATACACACTGTACTTAGACTGGCTTGCAGTAAATGAAAGCAGAAGCGCTTTAGCAAAATCTGTTGTATTTAAAGCTACGATCAGGAACATCTGTTCTTAAACAGATGTTACTTTGTGAGTCGTCGCCTTCATGATTATTTCTACATGAAGCTCAAAGACTCAATTTTCAAGTTTAGATCACTAATACATTCTTAGTTCTATTTGACTCAGTAATGTTCACTCACAAATGAATCGACAGGAACACAAGACATGAACAAACACAAAAAAATGCCACAAAGAAAACCCTTTCTATGCCTTTTCTCAGTCACTTGGAGATGCGTGTCTGTGGCCCTGCAAGACTGGAGACCTTTCCAGGGTGTACCTCAACTTCGCCCAACAGTAGATAGGAAAGGCTCCAGCAACCCCATGATCCTGCAGAGATTCAGCAAGTTTGGGAGATGGATGGAAACTCCTCCAGTTTAGCTTCTACTTCAGCAAACTTTTTCATGAGCTCAAAACGGAGCAAAAAGAGTAATCATTTTATTCCTTTAAAAAAAAAAGATTTCAACAAAAGTGTTTAGATTTGTTAAACTGTTACACGGGAGCGTTAGCTCCAGTGTTTACAGGTCTTCCCCGTAACTTTTCAACCCTTAACACGATGAACGTGAATCAGGGTATTCTGTTGGGGAGAAAAGCCGCTTTGTGCTGGTTTGAAACAGTTTATGTGGGGGAAAAGCCGCTTTGAACCGTTGCTTACCGGCGCAAAGCCAATTTTCTCTGCCAATCAGCTGATTGATGTTGAGTTACGATCAGACCAAAGCAGGCTTTGACAGAGACATTTCAGATTTTAATGCTTAAAGTTTTAACGCTTAAAAATTGATTAAAAAAACAACAACATAACTTTCAGTTAAATTTGTGTTTTTGGACAAAAAAAAAATTTGGAAGGGGCCGGGGATGGGGGGATGGGGAGATGTAGACTTCCGGATCGGGACTTTAGTCTTGCCACTGCAACCAGTTTCTTTTTAATAAAGTGGCCAATGAGTTTATTTGTCACTATTATGTTCTGCTTCTGCAGGTTTGACTAAGAAAGTAACTTAAAGTAATCCAGGACCCATGTAATGCATCATAATTCTGAAACAGCAATATTGTAAAGTCAGAGATGACTTTAGGAGAACAAGGATAATTTGAGATGTGTTACAGTCAGAAAGGAACTTGCACAGCACATGTGTGAGCCATAATGAATGAATTATCGGTGGACAGTTTGGGAAAACAATAGAGGGGCGGGCGTTGGATTGGGAATGACTGGGAATGACGTTTATCTGATGAAAAGAGGACACAAAACCGTGCTCGTTTGAGCAGCACAATCAGCCGATGATCAATCTAAAGGGAAGAAATGTTTACGGAGGATGCTGACACAGTGTGATGGTGCAGCAGTGGGGGGTCCACTCTAATAGGGCTGTCTGGCTCACATGGATGTGCTGGAGAGCTGTGAGTTATTGCCTTCTTTCCTTCTGCTGAGCCTCAAAGCCCTGCTGCTATATATCTTATCCCCCCAATACCCCCAGACACACTATCATGCAAGCACAGAGCAGCGGCTCATGTGCTTGCAGCTTACTCTCAGCTTCTTTACCTTCTCTTTCAATCTGCCATACTGTATTCACAACATCTGTTCATCTGCATTTGAGCAGAGGTCTCTCAGTGCTTTTCACAACCTTCAGATGGATTTCTCCAACAGATCACTGGGTAAATACTGTATGATTTTACACACGATCCGAAAACTGAAGCTGACAACATGACAAAGCATGCAGCTCACCCTCCACAAACAGGCAGAGCTGGAGGCAAAAACACTGCAGTCAGCATTCTTCTGTGTCCAGAGGGTGCTGGCGATGCTTTTCCAGACCAAGCTGAGCAGCATTTTTCTTTATGGGTCCTGGTTAGAGTGGGAGCGTAATGCCACTTTGAAAGATGAAAGCTCTTCCAGAACTGTTGCCACAGAGTTCACGGCCGATTTAGATAAAAGAGGCACATTATGTCTGGTGGGAATCCTCTGCTTGACAGACAGATACAGTTTTTCAAGCTTCAAAAATACAAACTCCTGCTGCACAGTGGAGCAGCCCCATGATCCTCCGAAACACTACAGCACAGGAAGGGGTCACCACGAAGTAGAAGAAATCATGCTTTTCTGTACCTCAGCTGCTCATAGTGGACGTGAAGAGGAGCGCCCATCCCATTACCTCCTTTTTTTAGGGGTCACATCAGCAGGTGGTTTTTCGAAGGCAACATCACCTCAACTACTCAAAGAAAATCCACAGAGAATGGCGGCGGGGGGGGGGCGCTTTTGAATTTTGCAATGTTCAAATAAACCAAACCAACACAGCATTAGTGGTAACAGCGAATAGAACCTCATTATTTATGATTGTATTTTCTACTAATTAACTTTTTTACCCATTGTTATGTCCTAAAACTTCCTAAAATGAGACGTAAAACTTTTCGTTCATTTCCTGTACACCACGGCCAAAAAGACCAACAAACCACACGCATTCATAAGTCAAGCAATCCTACATCTTCATCAATAACTGTGTAAGTAATATTATTGTCAAGAATGGAGTGAACCACACACTGAAAAGCTTCTAATGTCGTTGAAATCTACTAAAATGACCGAAAATGCAACCAATACTATGGCTGCAAATACGGGGAGAAGAAAATAAACAGATTGTAACTAAATATGCTTTTCTGACAAACAAACTGAGATGCACATATTTATTGCTAAATTCCTGCTTTCTGTTTAAACCAAAAAACCGGTGACCCTCGTGCAAATGAAAGAGCAAATCTGCAATCTAAAGAACTTCAGGAGAAATCCCACCTTTACACTGAAACAGCTCTTAGAACTTTAGTTATCGTGCATTTGTGCCCAACGTCAAAGCTGTAAGTCATGTTGGCGGTTGGCAGTGGCTCAGGCGGTTGAGCAGGTTGTTCAATGATCGAAGGCTCTAAGGTTCGATCCCCGCTCCCCTCAGTCAACTGTCGTTGTGTCCTTGGGCAAGACACTTCACCCTCCTTCCCTCCAGTGTGGCTCCACTGGTGTGTGAATCTACATGAATTTCCCGGTGATGGTCAGAGGGGCCGTAGGGGCAAACTGGCGGCCCCCCTTTGTCAGTCTGTCCCAGGGCAGCTGTGGCTACAACAGTAGTTACAATCACCAAGTGTGAATGAGGAGTGAATGAATAATGGACACACTGTAAGCACTTTGAGCGTCTGGAAAAGCGCAGATAAATCCAATTAGTTATTTTCTAAAGCACTTTAATGGGAAAGTCATAAACCCTCCACAAATTCAGCGAACAAAGTCTTATAGTCACAACTGCCTTAACAGGTGAAAAATGGGCAAACCTGTAAGGGACGAGCAGGTTACCCGCACAAAATATCCAGGTCACAAACCACTCTGTGAACCCGCAGGGCTAATAACGTAATGAGTGTGCGCTCCTTGCATTTCTTTTGCTTGCAGCTTGGCTGTTGAAATAAAGAAATTAGACAGAGAGGGCGTACTTTGTGTGGACGTCCTACAGGCAACATGCTGGAACTTACGTATCACCTGCACACCCCGTGCACAAAGGATTCGCGCGCAGTCAGTAAGGAACCACCTACTAATGACTTAAGTGTAGCATAAGGACACTGCACCACAGCATCACTTGTACATCATAAATCTGTGTACCTTACATTATATTTATGAATACTTCACAATACACTTACCACACAAACAACAATGGTACATTCCATTTTCATGATGTCCCTTGGGGTGGTCATAAGGACCATGATCGATGCTGGGGGAATATTTCTGTGAACTGACTGTGACATTTGTGAGAGGAGGGAACTTTTTTTAATGTCAACATGGAACACTTGAATCCTTCTGGGCCAAGCTGTGCTAACAGCTCTGTAGAAACAGTTTAGAGAAGGTCTTCTTCTGTCCAGCTTTAGTCTACACAAAGAGGGTTTTATTAGTTCAGTGAAGAGAAATGTGACCCTAACCCTGACCCTGCTCATCCATCACCTCTGACCTGAATAAGGACTCTGGGCCACACCTGTTTGTCCAGCGTCGGCAGCTACATTTATAAATGCTTCACATACTGGATCTCAAACTCCCACAGAAATATTCTCCACTTTGAAGTTTTCCTGTTTGTCTGTGCAGTAACCAAAGCTAATGCAATTTTCCTGCCTGCCACAAAAAACCACGATGAAAAAAAAAAGAATCCATTTGCTTTTGTTTACTTTGTTCTGTTTATTTTGCCTTGAGAAAAAATATTTGCATCAGTTACAGATGCTGTTAATTTCATAAAAGCTGCACCAAAATCTGACTTTAAACAGAAATGACTCAAAACATCGTCTTTCCAGTGCTGTTGTTAAAGTGAGTAGCTGCAGGACTAAAGCCAGAGTGTGAGCCAAGAGTCAAAGTTAGAGTATTATACCATAAAACCTGTAAAATGTGAATACGGAAGAGTGAAGCTATCAGTGTTTCTGAGTCATAGACAGAGTTTAAGTCACAGATCCAAAGCATGGGCTTGTATTTTCAGAGGACATTGGTGCCTGAGTTTCTATGGAGCTAAGGCCCTCTGTTGGACATTTTTTCACTTTTCCTCTGTTTCTGCCTCCAGCAGACCTCATTCTAATGGCTGTGCACTTATCAGGCACCTGCAGAGCCTGCTGAAAAACTGATAAGTCGGATTAGGCTCGCTGGGACAGGAACCCAAGCTGAAGCAGGCGAGCGGTGGGTGGTGTGAGGAACAGGATTGGGGAAGGCTAAATTAAAGCTTAAAATCAATTAAAGTCAAGCATCAGATTAACAAACATTATGGGATAAAGGCTTCTTTTAATAAGAAAGAGGAACAACAATGGAGCGAAATCTGTTTGTGAATTTAATCATTGAGGAGGAAATCTGAGATCCTTCCGATTTAAAACAGTTATCAATGCTCTGACCTGCTGAGACTGCAAACTTTTATATTTTTTAACACTTGGCACTGATTTCTTGTATGGTAAATAAAAAAAATAGCTTCACCAAGTTACAAAGCACAGGATCCCATCCAACATCTTCAATTTGGCCAGCCAAAGAAAAACGTCAAACAGCATCATGAAGTGAGATCAGGAGATCAATACATGTATGAAGTAAACTGGAGTCTGAAAAATCAGGAGTCATGTATGAAACTCAAATGACTAAATTTGATAACTGGGAATCTTTGAAAAGTTAATTGTCAATTTAATTCCTAATTAATATTCGATTTTAAGTATAGATATGTGATACAATATAGAATAAAAACTTTTCTAAATCTATTTGAATTATTGTCAAAGAGAAATACAGAAGGGGTTTCCACTTTGGATAATAAAGCTTCTGTTTAAACATTTTAAAGTAATTTGTCACCTTTTGCTTTATCTGTCTTTATCTGATTTTTGCTCTTTCGATCATTTGTATCCCAGATTTTATGCTTGTTTTGTTTTATGGTTCAATTTTCAGTCTTTAGGCTTATTGTTTCTGTATTTTACTTAGCTGTACTTTGAGTCGCTCCACTTCTGCCCTCCTTTCTAAAGAAGATGGATGGGGGCTCCACCCTTTCATGGGGACATTCTCTTCTCTGCCTGGATTTTTCAGTGGATTTCTGAGTTACATCTCCTGCATAAACACAAGAGTCACACGTCTCTCACAGGAGACAACCTATTTAGTTATAAATAAAAAAGAATATTAAAAAAAATGTTCTGGTTTGTTCAGATTTTTGTTCTAACCCTCTTAAAATAAAAATAAATAAATAAAGGTTATATATTATTTTTTTGAAAAGCACATTTCAAAATACCCAGAACTTAATGAAACATTAATGTGCTTTGTAATTCCTTTCATATAACCTATTTAAATAATTAGTTCCAAATTAATTTGATATTTTGCTGATTGATTTCTTAATTATTAGCCAAGTTATTTACCAGACTTACTAGCATCAATTTTTATGTGAGTATTAAATACTGTTTTCAGACGGCTGTGATGCTTTCTCAGACACATTCCTGTCCTTTATCTCTCTGGACCTTCAGCCAAACAAGCTCAAGGGAGGTGTGGTCCTCTCTTTTTAGCAGCTCTCCTTCACCATCACACCACCTTTCCTCCCCAACAGCAGCAGTGTTGGAAAAAAAAAACTGTCCATCACAGTTTCCATAATGGAAAGTGAGCTCTCCCACTCACCTTTCTTCTTTGCTGCTGTCAGCTGCTGTCTCTTCCAACTTTCCTCTGATTCCCACCCTCCTGCAAAGGCTCTTTTTTCTTTCCAAAGTCATAACCAAAGTCAAGGTTGAGGTAAGAAAATGGATGACAGTAAATAACCTACACTGAATCTAGGATTTACATGCTGGTTGTTACAACTCCACACTGACTTAGGAACAACATATTTTAATAGGAGATCTTTAAATACAACCCATTACATTAAATTCTCTGGTCTTTTTGGTGAAAACCAGCTTCTGTAAAGAATGAATTGCTGTGCTGGAAAACAGGAACGTCTCCAAATCCATCATAGAGTTAAACATGCAGCAGTGATAGTCCCGCTACAAAAGTGTCTGTCAGGGACCAATATGAATGTAGAATTTAACAAGCTTTAATGACTAGGAGAATTCTACTCTAATCATCTTTTGATCTATTTTAAAAGCGCCCCCAGAGGAAACCCATGTCGTTTTTTAGGACGTAGTTTCTGCAGACTGGCAGGAGTTCATTAGAAATTCACCTCTGAGTTGTGGGCACGATGCTGGCAGAAACTCTACGGCCACAAATACAACTGCCACTGTGAGATGGGGATTCATTGGCAGAATTTTCCAATTTAGCTGCCGCCGCCCAATTTTTCCTGTCATTGCCGGGGCCACCAGCCCATCTATACAGCCCTCGTCGAGTGCCTGCGCTCCTACCATCTGATTTCTAAAAATCGGTCGGTGGCAGTAGAACGACGACACGTTGGTGGGGGGCGGGGGGTGGCTGGAGTGTGGCAGTCTGAAATCGACTGATCATCAAATGATTTGGAGATCAGAGTTTGAGACCCTCCTATCAGTCAATTATCAAGCTGCTGCCTCAAGAAAATCATCCGGTCACCGTTTTATTTGAACCTTTTCGTAAAACCTCCGTGGCAGCCGTGTGCGGTGTAAAACTGCGAAACTGATCACAAATGCCAACACGTGGCCACCAGCCAATCTTAAAAAACTTCCATGTAGGTCGCTGCACGGTGGTGTTTTGGTCCATGTGACCATAGTCTAAGCTTACGCTCATTTCCCATCATTCTTCTATTAACACACTCTCCAGCTAGCTTACAGCCCCAAGCTATCATTAGAGCTGCAACTAAAGTAGTGAGCACTATTGAAGCTATTCAATAGATCTAAACTAAATACAGTTTAGATCCAGATTCCAGCTCAGATAAGGAAAACAGAAACGTAAAAGGATGTATTTGTCTGACAGTGGATGGAGAATGGAGCAGAGCAGAAAGCCTGTGGCTGTACTTTGTAGCCAACAACCACATGTTTTTTATACGGCATTTTTCTGCAACAACTTGAATAAGAAATACTCAGAGATGCATTTTTCTTTATATATGTCCTCCATCATAAGAAAAATGCTACAAGACCATGTTGAAAACACAAGAAACAAAATTTTTACTAAGGTAGGTCATTAAAGAAAAAAGCTCATTTCATTCATGCCAGGAATGTCACAGTATAAATCTAAAACACTTACCTTCACAAATCGCTTTTTCCTTCATATTTACTTTATTAAAGTGTCTATGAAGCAGGAATCTAGTGTGAGGCTGAACTTCCCCACGTCCCAGTGGAGGCGTGGAACAGATGGCAGCAGATGCAGATTGTTTTGCCGTGTTTGTCTGTGGCATTTTGCCGACTTCTCCCGCATCAGAAAAAAACCTGTGCTCGATGCTTCGTTTCAGCCTAAGCATCAGAGCGGGAAATTTACTGCAAGAATTTGGTTGTTTTGTCGTGTGGATCAGTCTTAACGCCCTAATCCAAGCAGGGAGGAGCATGTGTTTTTCCCAACTTTCCACAGGTGCTACGAGAACAAACCAAATCCTTTTTCTGAGTTACTTCAGTTTGTTGGCTGTGAAGAAATAAATAAGGACTGATTGGAGAGAAAGCATCTACTGCTGTTTGTAGGTCACTCTCAATGAGGTAAACAGGCCCCCCATCCAGAAGCAAATGGAGTCAAATGTGTTTTTGGTGTCTGCAGTCAGCTTTGTGTTTCAGTGGTTTCTTCAGGGTCTTAGGAGCTAAACTTTGCTGAGGAAATTCTGCAGCTCCTGATTTCCGCTGTCAGGCTTCAGTATTGAAAATCAGTTTTTAAATTGATCAAAATCAAATCTAATGTTTTGCATTTTCCACCAATGCTTGCCTCCCAGCGAAGCATGTTTGTGAGCAGCGGTCGACCAATCAGAAGACATTTGATGCTAATAAATGAGAAATGAACCGTACATTCAGAGAAAACCTGAAGTCTTCAGGCTTACCTTTCCCGCTACAGATGCTCCTTGCTCCACCGAGAAGCTGCAAAAATCAAATAAACATGACAAATTAATCACTGAGATACACTCTAGGACTGCCTGAGTAATTGACTTGCTGTTTGCAAACACATTCATCTGTAATGAGAACTAATGAAGCAGATGTGTTTGAATCCTCCTGCAGCAATCTGAACATGCACACTCACATCACCTGGTACCTTTGAGGGGGACAAGAGCTACCGCCAGACAAAACGCATCATCAGAGGAAGTCACAAAATAATTGAATCAGTTAGTTCAAAAGGGGCCCAAGTCCAAGAGGTTTGTTTTTTCAGGAAATGATTTTAATTGCATAGCTTAAAGGGAGGATCACCAAATGATTAATACTTTACCCAGATTTAGCACCAGTTCATAGCTTACAAATGCTATAATGTAAAGCACCTCATTTTTATCATTTCAGAGGACTTGCAAGCTAAAGTCTCTGGACTTGGGCCCTTCTTGAATTAAACAGGGGCGCTGCCATATTGGATAACTAGTGCTGCCATCTATGGGATAAAGCTAAACCCATGCAAGAGAGGCCCAAGTCCAGGAATTCTGCACTTAATGCATTTTAAATGTCAAGCATAGTCAATACTTTACAACGGACTTGGGACTTTTTTGCACATAATCAGATAGTTTTTCCCTTGAAGACCATAGAACAGATAATATCTCTATTTTGAAAAATTGTGGACTTGGTTCCTTTTGAACTAACCGATTCGATTGGTCTAAAGTATTCGTCTGCCACACATCAAACACAAACGTATAAACAAAGCATCGAGGACAAATGCATGAGGCCATCCTGACTGAAGCTTTTCAGCACTTCACTGCTTTGGGTTAGCTTGGAAATCATTTCTGCAAATGGCCATCAAAGCTCATCTGCTTCAAGAGTGTTTTACACACATGGGAAGCAGAAGACTTTGTGCCTTCCAGACATTCTTTAAAGACCCACTCTGATGAAAATGGTGTTTTTAGCACCATATTGTAACAGTTTTCTCATGATGGAGGACATAAATAAATAAAATTAAGAATAAAAATGCATTTTTGAGCATTTCTTTATTCAAATGCTGTTTGAAAACCTTGTAGCGATGAGGTGCTATATTTGGCCACATGCTTCCTGCTCCGCTCCATGCCGATGCATCCATTTATAGACAAATAGATCCATGTACGTCTTCGTTTGCCTGTCTGAGCTGGAATCTGGATCAAAACTGTATGACTGAATAGCTCAGATATTGTTCTCCATTTTTGCTGCACCGGTAATGTCAGGTTGCGGATATGTGGGGCTGTAAGCTAGTGTGAGAGAGTATGAACAGATGAGTGATGGAAAGTAAGACCTGCTTACTCCATGCTGATTATTAGTCCCCCCCCACCAGTCAGAGGCAAATTTCTAATGACCTTCTGCCGCTTTGCAGAAACTATGTCCTACAGCACAGGTGTTTTGATTTTGGCTAAAAACAACATAAACACACTTAAAGGGCCTTTATCAGGCTTTTCTTAAGCCTTTCAGAGTAAATTATATCCATTCTCCGCAGAGAAAGTGGGGGTGTGTATATGATGGCAGCACAGACTTATTCTGGAAGCAGCTGTTTCTCACTTATGTACGTCACAATGTGGGGAACCACTCGTTTTCGTGGATTGAGAGGAGCTGGTGCTCAGAGAGCAGGTTTTTAGAGAAATGCTCAAAAATTCTGGAATGGATCAAAATACCACTTTGGGGTCGTATTTTGTTTGGAGTTGACATTATAATACACTTTAAAGCACAAAATAGTTGATTTAGCATGAAATAGGGCATTCAAAAGACCACTCGGAACGCTTTTGCCACACATCAGAAGATGATAGGAGTGGGACTTTGAATAAAGTTTTCAGCTTCAGCATAGAAATGCATGTTGTGGATCAGGAAAATATCAGTTTTTTGGATTTTCCCCCAGACTGAAATGAGCCACAGGGGCACAAACTAAAACCATCAGTTCTTTCTGAACAAGAACCCAATAACTCACAGGTTAGAAACAAGATCTTTTAGATGACAAGTGACTGAATGAAGCTCTGCAAGTGCATGCAGGACTTTTAAATCACTTCATGTGAAATATGCAAACCGTGGTAATGACACAGTAAATCTCACTTTTATGCAAATCTTATTTCAAGCTGAAGCTCCTAAAGCAAGCCAGCTTTTAACTTAATTACAAACTTCTGATGCATTATTATGACTCCAGAACTAGGAATGTGAAGCACAGGCATGGATTCATGCTCTTTAACAAGTTTATGCCTTCTGAAGATCATCACACTTACAGAAAATGAGAGGAAAATTTGTGTTATCAGAGGAAAACTTGTGTTATCAGCAAACACAAACTATTGCCAAATTAATCAGAAAAAAACAACCTTACAGAGACTCTGCTTCATAAAAATGAGCAAAGATCCAAAAGCTTAAGTGTGTTATCACATGTTGAAATCTGAAGCAAAAGTTAAAATGTTCATA
This sequence comes from Oryzias latipes, assembly GCF_053564925.1. Taxonomy (NCBI): domain Eukaryota; kingdom Metazoa; phylum Chordata; class Actinopteri; order Beloniformes; family Adrianichthyidae; genus Oryzias; species Oryzias latipes. The sequence goes on from NC_136248.1 coordinate 4,735,095, forward strand.
TTATTTTTAGACGGAAAAAGAACACAATCTTATTTTATTGTGTTTTGAATGAGACAGATCCTAAAAGTGTTTCAAAACCCTTGTGATAAAGACGTGCATAAATATTGGAGTGATGTGGATGCGGCGGTTTTAAACAGACTCTCTGAGCAGGAAAAGTTTTTGTTCGCTGGCATTAGCAGAGGAAGAGCAAACCTTTGCTCAGCTGCATGATCTCAGCTGTGTCCCACCACAACAAACATAAACCCACAGAAAATTGAGACGGGGCGAAAAAGAAGACGAGGAAAATACAAAGCAAGAAGAGATTGATGTATGGAAAACTCTAAAGGTCGTGTGACAGCCACTACGTTAATACTGCGCAATTTCCGCGAATGAAATTTCGGTCTTCCATGATGTGTGATATACGTAATTCATAAGCGTTTCTTGCGTTCGTCATTTGCCGACGTGCGCAGATGCCTGTCAAGGGTTTAGACCGACATGACTTTCCGTGAATTGGGTTTTGAGTAGTTCAAAATATTTAGTCGGTTGAGAATTACGCAGTTTACGCATATTTTACGTAGTTTATACACAATTATTAAGTACATTTTATGCCACTATGAGTGATTTTTGCAAGATGCATACTCAAATGTGTGGCTTATTATGTTAGAAACACATGACTTCCTGTCTCAATCTCCGGTTCTGTTTTGTTCTACTTGCTGTCGTGTCTTGTGTGCAGGTTGGCTGGTTCTCCTGAAGGGCTCTGCTTAATTCTCCGTGAGTGGCGCACAGTTGCCTGGACTTTGGGTTACTTTGTTTGAGATCTGTTTAAGTGTCTCAGTTTCTGCTCTCTGTGTCAAAGTGTTGCTTTACTTCAGTCTGTTGTCCTGGTATCGTTGCCGGAGTCATGCTGTTTTCCAGTCCTGTTACATTTGTGGAGTTTTTCCCACCTTGATCCAGAGTTCTTTTAATAACTCTGGATATTCCCTCAACCTTGTCGTCTAGTCCTGCATCGGAGTTACCCTAAAACACTGTGAGACTTTTGACCGTTCAACGTATGTCTAACTGACTTTTCGTGCATGAGAAAAAAAATCCAGACAATCACATAGTCAGATTTTTAAAGAATTTATTTGGACGTTTTTGGTGGAAAATACGTCTTTGGTCACCCTACAAACGAGCAGGATTTCTGGCTCTCACAGACCCGTAACTTCTTCTATAAGAGGATCCTCTGTCCTCCACTCATTACCTGTACTAATGGCACCTGTTTGAACTGGATACCTATAGAAAACACATCTGTCCACAACCTCAAAAAGAATCCTGCAGTACCAGACCTGCCCCCTGCTTAAGCCAGTACATGCTCATGCCTGTCTAAAGTTTGCTAGAAAGCATTTGGATGATCCAGAAGAGGATTGGGAGAATGTCCTATGGTCAGATGAAACCAAAATAGAACGTTTTGGTAAGAACCTACTAATCACATTTGGAAGAGAAAGAACACAGGCCTACTGGAAAGCATGGTGGTGGAAACATCATGCTTTGGGGCTGTTTACTCAGCAAAGGGAACAGGACGACTGATCAGTGTAAAGGAAAGAATGAATGAGGCCATGTATTGTCAGATTTTGAGTGAGAACCTTCCATCAGCAAGGGCAGTGGAGATGAAACATGGCTGGTTCTCTCAGCATAACAAAGATCCCAAACACACGTTGCCCGGGTAACAAAGGAATGGTTTCGTAAGAAGCGTTTCAAGGTCCTGGAGTGGCCTAGCCAGTCTCCAGATCTCAACCTCATAGAAAATCTTTGGAGGGAGTTGAAAGTCTGTGTTTCCCTGCAACAGTCCCAAAACATCACTGCTCTAGAGGAGATCTGCAGGGAGGAATGGGCCAAAATATCAGCAACAGTTTGTGAAAACCTTGTGACTTAAAGACTTAAAGACTTAAAGAAAACGTTTGACTGCTGTCTTTGCAACAAAGCGTATAAAACAAAGAATTGAGTTGACCTTTTGTTATGGACCAAATACTTATTTTCAACCATAATTTACAAAAAGATTCTTTAAAAACCAGATAACATCAATTTCTGGAATTTTTTTTCTCATTTTGCTTCTCATGGTTGAGAGACCTGTGATGGAAATTACAGGCGTCTCTCATATTTTTGAGTGGAAGAACTTGCACAATTGGTGGCTGACTAAATACTTGTTTGCCTCACTGTATAACTTTTATATCATGTATATGGTGCACGTATCATGTTGAAATTACATAATTAATGCACAAATCACTATTAAATAAGTAATAAATAATCATGCACGGTTAATGTATGATTTGGAAAATTGTGTGAAGGGTATTTAAATTGGCCGGTCTTTCACCTCCCCATTAGTCCGAGCCGCCTTTGGATACACATCTCTGTAAACGAGTTTCAGAAGAGATCCTCATGAACCCCCAAAGTGCTGGTGCTCATTCTCCAGCAGCACAATAACCAACTAGTCCAGCTCCAGCAGCTCCTGAATTGGAGGCAGAGGAGGAGGACAGGAAGACAAAGAACAGTAGCTGAGGCCATGGATCGGACGTAGAGTTCTTTACCTTGATTTACGTGTTCTTAACGTGGTTCACTTGTGATACATCTGTGAAAATTTCACGAAAAGACTACACCTTTTCTCACTTTTCACTTTATCTATTTTCACATATGACCAATTTTTATTGAAAATATATGTCTAAGATGCATTTATTGGCTGTGTGAGACAGCCTTAAGATCAGCATAGTGCTGAGGTTTTCCTTTAGATCGCCTCCTTCAGAGATCTTGATTCAGATGGAAGCTTCATGAAGGTTTTTGACCCCATCATGTCTGATACTGTTGGTGTTTTCTCATGGGGTTGGTAATAACTTGGACCAAAACAAATTAAATCTTTTTAGCCCTAAAGAAGAAGATAAAGCAAGTGTGGGTGACCGAAGCAGGAAGGACAGCAGAGCACATGAACACAGGTTTATTAGATGGATTCTGCAGCTAGTAATGAATGAATTAATTCATCTTCTAAGCCATTTTGTTCCCTGTCGGGGTCACGGGAGGCCATTGCGGGCGGGATAGGCAGGGGACAGGTTGCCAGTCTGTCGCAGGGCCACAATCACACACCCCTGCACACTAACATCCACAGCATGTCACCAGTTAACCTGAGAAGAATGTTTTTGGACAGTGGGAGAAATCCCCAGGCATGCACGGGGAGAACATGGAAACTCCACACAGAAAGTGTGGGACTTGAACCAGGGGCCTTCTTGCTGTGAGGCAACTAACCACTGCGCCACCTTTTGCAACTACTGAGAAGAAAACAAGCAGTACAGTCAGTCGGTCAGTCAGGACGGCCCTCCCTGATGAAAACAAACAAACAAAGCGACCCAAACATGCTGGCAGTCAGAAAATGCCCCCACCTCAAACCCCTCCCACTGCAAACTAAAAACGTACTTTTTGTTGGTGTATTAAAGTCAGCCATCCATTTAGTTTTACAGTTTAAGAAAAGGCAGTCTCTCATTAAAGCATCGGTTTATGACAGATTTATTTACACCTCTGCATATATTTATGAACCTCATGAAGTGCCATCATGTTGCATTTGTAAAAATGTTTAAAAAAAACATCTGGGAATGTGGAAACACCAAAAATTATTTTAAAATGGTCACCACTCGACAGCATTTACAGCAAATTGCCTAAAAGTGTTGCCTAGTGTTTATGAAAGTTATTATTACAACCATACATCAATTAAAACAATGTCTGAAACCAACTAAAAGAAAATTTCCGATATTTAATCCTGTTTTTAAGAAACAAAAAAGCCAAATCTATTCCTCAACCCACATCCTCTTCTGGCAAAAATGACACTCTGGGTAATATTTCTATTACTATATTGCGATTTAGAGGTAAACAACTATTGGGAATATGAGTGAATTTGAATGTAATTATACTAACGTGTGTTCATGACAGATGTGATAGTGTCAGAAGATGGAGAGGAGCTGATTAACAACCGGATGTTGTCATTAGAAGAGGAAACTGTTCTCACACAGAAGGGAACTCTTCCATCCATCTGCGCTTCATCTAAAACACAAACAGCTGTGAGCAGACAGTGGGTGGAAGTGGGTGTGGGGGGTGAAACCCCTGCAGATATTCGTATCCAGCATCCTTTACGTCAGAGAACCAGAGAAATCCCGGTTCCGCCCCGCCGCGCTGATGCTCTGTGCGCCGTGGAGCGGATGAGGAGCTGTGACAGGCTTTAATGGGGCTGTTAGCGCATTAGTTCCAGCTGATGAGCAGCAGAGGGGATGTTCAAATGAGGAAGTCTGGCAGACCATGCTTTCATGGACTAGAGTCCTCGGAGTGGACCAACCTCTGACCTCCTGTGATGGTGAACAGCTTTTTTCTTAAATATTTTCTGATGGACTCAGTCAAATATTAACCATGACTTTTTCCATAAGAATAATGATGATCAGAAAGTACATTATTTAAACATTTGGGCTGGTGGTAAAACTGGATTGGATCAGTCTGCCTGATGTGAGTCTCCTCCGAGTTTCTGTCTGGCTGCTTCTTCTTCTTCCTGCATCTCTGCTGTAGATCCAGACAAACTCACTTAGCTCCTTTTCTCCTCTGCTGCTCCTGCTCTCAGTTGCAAATCTTTCATTTTTTTAGTTTCAGCAGAGTGGAAGTAGTTCATTAGAAATTCACCTCTTGTGGGCAGAACTGTTGGGGCAGAGCAACCCCACCCCTATTTCCCATCATCCATTTGTTTACATCCTCTCCCACAAGCTTACAGCCCCTCACAGACCCAATCTAACGTTACCAGTGCAACAAAAATGGTGAGCAACGCTGGAGCTATCCAGCTGTACAGTTTAGAGCCAGATTCCAGCTGAGACGAGGAAAACAAGGACGTTCACGGTCTATTTGTCTGTAAGTGGATACATTAGAATGGAGCAGGGAGACTTTGCCCTGGCCAGCATATTTCTCAAACTGCATTTTTTCATCTGCTCCTGATTCACCACAAGTACATAAAGTACATAAAGTAATACAGAACATAAAGAAATACTCAGAAATGCAATTTTTGACTTTTTTTTTCTTCATATATATATAAAACACCACTTTCATCGGAATGGGTCTTGAAGCTTTTTGATCTCCTTTGCGGTCTCTCCTCTCAACTGTGTTTTGTGCTTTCTTCCTTAACTCTCCTCTTTCATGCAATAAATCAATTGTTCTGTTTCTGTCTTTGTTCCAACCGTGTTAGGAACGGACAAACCTGAGGTTATTTTTGGCAATTCCTGGTGTTTTCCTTCTTTTGTTGTGGATTGTGTTTTGTTTAAAGGATTAGTTGTTTTTAATCATATATATATATAACTGTTGTTTTACTTCAACTTTTCTGCATCAGAGTTCTTTAGCATCCTCCATCTCTACACCTGCAGGTCTTCAGAATGTGGGGGCTCACCTGGCCATGCTGCTGTTGGCAGAACTCTCTGCGATCTGCGAACTGGCGATCCACTTGGTCTCTCCTACAACCGTCCTGGCGTGCGGCAGGCGGCCGACGTCTTTCACCGTCATCATCAGGTGCCGTGACGATTTGAGTACCTTGACGGCGTCCTCGTGCGGGATGCTCAGAAAGCTGTGGCCGTTTACCTCCAAGATCTGGTCTCCGACCTGCGGGGAAGGAGTGGAAAGAGGGGTGGTCTGAAGGGTGGAGAAAGGTGGCGAGGGCGGAGCAGGCAGAGGCTGGCACATGTTCACAGGTCAAAGGTCAGAGAATGGTAACGGATAGAAGTGGGGAAGATGTTTCATGAAATTTCTGTGTGACAACACTCAGACCTTTTAGCTTCCATTTAAAGTTTTTGTACATGTAATTCCACTTTTTGGTAAAGTCTAGGAAGAAAGCGAATGTGTGTTTGGTCCTCATTTGAGTTGTAATGGAAACTGTTTTCATCATCTGAACGAAACAAAGTATTTGTTTTTTAAACTTCAACCTACAAAAAGACTAAACAAAAATGTGAATGAAAAGAAAACTGACCATAAATGTCAGAAATAATGAACATCCAGTCAAATATAAACTCAAAGAGCCAAATTACATAAAGAACAAAAGGGAGAAAACTGTCCTGAAGGCGCTGATCCTAATCGAATCGTAAATATTCGGCAGTTTAGACTACGCTGACTCTGTTAACCTTACCTGTCAGCATGACTGTAATAAATTAACCGCAGAGGACAGACTAACCAATCCCTCTCACAGAAAGCAGCGACTCACTGGAGTTTTAAATTACTTTGTCTGGCATTTAGATGTGTTTCAGTGTTTAGCATTTTCTGAAAGTTCCAGAATGTCACTTTCTGCCTCTTCTGTTTTATTCTCATTTTCCTCTGGTCAGCCAAGCAAGCCTTCCAGCTGTCGCTGTGTTCTCCAGGAGCGGCTGCAACCACAGATTAAAGAGATTTCATCACCTCAGCTTCTTCTCTTCACCAACCAACCGCTGTTTTCTTTCATAAAAGCAGGAAATGCCTGATTTAGTAAATTTGGTTTGTGACTTTCATGAAAGCAATTCAGACTCATTCCAAAGAAAAGCACAGAGGTGTACAGCGATGTTTCCCACGCCTGGTTCTCAATAACCCGCCTTGATTCAGACCAGACAACTAGTCACGAGTTTTGAACCACATGAATTCTTAACTTTGGGTCAAAAGATAACACACAAACGATGGGGGGTAATATTTGATCATCTATGTTTTTATATTTGTGAGGAGGGGCAGCTGACCGAATGTCACTGTTTGAAAGAGTCCCACGGTTCAGTTCTGATAGGATCAAAGTAGTGGGTGGTACGAGCATAAAAACCGTCTTTTGACCTCACCTTCCTGCCAGCAGCGTTGCCCCGTTCATGCACTTTTCTCGCATGAGCCGCTGCTTCTGCAGAAAGACTGACACGGGATGCAGGCCTCTGCTCTGACCTGACTGTCATTTTACATGTAAATGCCCCCACTGAGCCATATACTTTAAGGGGAAGTGCCCAATAAGACAGAAGGTTTATTTAATGTCACAAATCAACTTTGACATCCTTATTCAACATTTTCCTGGTATGTTTTATTGCAGGATTGTCGTAATTTGTTATTTCTGCGAAAATCTTTTTAGCGCAGCTTCTCCAGCTTTTAGACTTTTTTCGAACACTATTCCTTATCTTCTCTGTAAAAGCGATGTTTATCCAGCTGCCTGTGTCAGCGCGTCTCTTCAGGAGAAAGGAGACGCTGCTGGGATCATTAGAGTGTGTACAGGGGGAGCAGGTAATGCCTGCCATCATGAGAGATTCAGGAGCTGAAAGAGCGTAGAAGATGCATTTGTGCTCTCCGAGAGAGCTCCACAACACTCAAAAGGCCTGGAAAAGAGGTTTTCATCTTCTTGATTAATGGCTGCACTTTTGATAACTATTAGAGAAACCATGTGTGTGCGCAAATTAAAACCCCTGCAGCACATGTGAGAAGGTTTATCGGTCTGATCAATAATTCATTAATAATGCATATATTTGTAATTGTGTTGGAAAAAACAATAAATGATCAAAAGCTGTTTAAAACAAGCAGGTTAAATTTTTAACTAAATGATTTAGCCTTTTTTTTACTTTTCATCCATCCATCTATCCCTCTTCCCAGAGAACATCCTGGACTGTCCATCCTTTTTCCTCATTTTAAGCAAACCTGAACTTCAAATGCATCTTAAAAACCGAAGAATGTGATCAAAAGGTTTAGGTTGACTTCTGTAAGGGAGCTGCAGCCTCAGACAAATGCAGATAAGCAAGATTTTGCATGCTCACATTTATCATTTTTTGGGTAGTCAGAAACATCTATTTCAAACAGAAGATTTGCAGCATTTGCATTTGAAATATTTCAAACATGAAATGTTCCAGTTTTGTGTCCAAAACTTGCTTTCCTCTTTGTAACCTTTTCCTTACATATAATCATTAAACCTGTGAAAGTAGACACATCTAAGAAAAGAGAACAAAACTATTTTTTGGTAACCAACACGCACATGAAAGTACATTTTTGATTATTTTGTTGTCAAATGCATCTGAAGTTTGTTTACTTTTAATGTCAGATTTTACAAAACCCTAATGCACTTTATAGTTCTGTGTATTTATTACTGGAGTCCTCACAATTGCAGTGAAAAATAAGCTAATTCAGCTCAGTGTGAAATGGCAGCACTTTTACAAACACAGTTTGAGCTGAAATGTGAGTGTATTAGTGAAGACGGGCTGCTGTGAGGTTCCTGCTGGTCTGATGTTGGACCTCCAATGTTGACATGGAAACGGCAGGCAGGATGGTGCAGTTGTTTCATTGATAGGACTTTTGTTATTACAGCTGAGTTTGTCCTCTGGATCATTTTAAATTTGGTATCTTTTAGGTTCAGGTTGTGTTTTCAGGTTTTCCGTTCTCTCTGGTCACACCGGGTTTTGCTTAATCATCATCCACGGATGTTTCAGTTCATCCAAACCTTTGGTTTCTGGAAGTCCATCAGGTTCTTCCTTCACCCACTTTGGCGATGCCACTTTTGGTTCTCTCACAGTCTTGGTTCTATCCGTTTATTTTCCACCTTACACTCAAGATTATGTCCCAAACTCTTAGAAGTCCCACTCTGATCATCTTTTGATCTATTGTAAAAGTGTTCCCAGTGGTCTTTTAATTACGATTACACCATTTTTAGCCAGAATAAAATAAAATAAAATAAAATTGTTGTCGTTTTCTAGGACATAGTTTCTGCAGAGCTGCAGAAGTTCATTAGAAATTTGTGTCCGAGTTGTGGGTGGAATCCTCTTCCCCCCATTGCTTACAAGTCTTTGTTTATGCACTCCTCGCTAGCTTACAGCCCTTCACAGTCCCAACCAAAAGCTAAAATGGTAAGCTATATCGAAGCTATCCAGCCGAACAGTTTAGATCCAGATTCCAGGCCATACGTGGAAAACAAAGATGTTCATGGATCTATTTGTCTATAAGTGGAGGCATCAGAATGGGGCGGAGTAGGAAGCTTGTGGCCAACCCAGTATATTTTCTACATCACAAATAAGCTATTTTTTAAAATGGCATTTTTCGTTCTCCCCTGATTTAAATAGAAAACAAGCTAAATAAAGAAATAGTTGGAAACTCAATTTTAAGCTTAATTGCTTTATATCGTTCCTCCATCATCAGAAAAATGCCACAAGAACATGTTAAAAACACCCAAAACACAATCTTTAGCAGACCGGGTCTTTATTTTTCTGGTCGTCCGGCCTCGTGGCCATCTAAGATCTTCCACATCCACCTTTGACATGAATCATGGCAGCACCTTTGGCCTACTGAGCAGTTTGAGCAACACCAAATCCTTCATGCTGTTTTTCTTTTAAAGGCCTGTTGGGTCTTTTAAGTTGTTGTGTGACTGAGAAGCTTCGCCCCCCTTCCCTCCAGGGGTAAACACCTGTAATTATATATAACTTGTCAGCAAAGCTGGAAAGCAAATGATGCTTTTTCACATCCAGACTGCTAAAGCTGAGGTCATTGTTCATGATGTGTTTTGTGCACTGGATCTTTGGTGAAAGTTTGTGAGTTGGTGTCAGGCCGCCATGCCCCGCCTCCTCAATGCAGCTCCAGCAGGAAAAGAGGAAGTGTGGAAAAATCCTTCCAGCTGATGATTCAACGCTGGGGCTCAGATATGAGGAAGCTTGTGAAGAGCAGCGCCTCTCAGGTCATGGCTCATCGCCGTGTGACTGTGAACAAGCATTTGTAACTGTGAGGCTGCGACTGCCACAACACTTTGGAAATGTCTGCTACTGACACAAGTAGGACCATAGCTCTGAAAAAAGGGGATTGTTCACATCCTCTCCATCGGAGACTCTGGTTCTGAAAAGATTCTGATTCCTTGAAGAAAAGCAGATAAAAAGGTGTGCGGACATGTGCCGTGTTCTCAGCAGGACTGACTGGTTGTTGGCATCTGCTTCACTTGACAAATGAATACAGCCTTCATTTAGTCTCTAATTACACGCTGATTAAGTTTTATAACTCTGCAAGCTTCATTAAAATCCTCCCCTTAATTACAGAGGAACAAATTAGATAACGACAATAAACAGCATTAATCTTCCAATAAATCTCTTTATTATGATAATGTGTCAGGGCTGCAGACGATGGTGAATGTCACCTCCACCTCCCCTCAGACGGGGACCTAACCTTAATACATGCCTTGACTTCATTTTGATAAAGACACATCCCAACGATGGGAGGGTTTAATGTGTGATTCGGGTCCCACAGCATCAGTAATCTCAGGAGCACAGCCTGGCTCAGAGGCCCAGCCGGGTGTGGTTAAAGGTGAATCACTTGCCTTTGGCGTCATTTAGCTGCTGCTGACGCTCTTCCTCTCCTCTCATTAATCTGCTCCTCCACGCTCCCCTCCTCTGCCTCATTATACTTCTATTTGAGAGTAGATGGGCCCTGTCTTGACTTATGAGCACTTCTTTCTTTTTTGTGATCAATCCCTGCAGAACTCGTGGGGAGCCTTCATGGCGATTAAACAACAACCAGTGACACCCCGTAATAACAAGGCATTCTCAGCACACAGAGGAAAACAGATCAGACAGCAGATTGTTGCCACCAGAAAAAAAACCATAAACTGGAACGTCCAGATTTCAGGAAAAACCTTCTCTCAAAGAGAATCCCTGCTGAGGATCCATCAGAAGCGGGTGGAAGACAAGCGCATGTGAAGAAATGAAAACATGAAAGGGTGGTCTCATCTCAGATGATTTCATATCCTCTGAGCTAAATATAATAGAAATAAGAAGGGGTGGGTGAGGATTTGGCTTTGTTTCGCCCCAGTCCTGGGTAGCCTGAGTTTACAATAAACTCTTTTTTGGCCTTTTTTGTTATAGTCAGAAAGTCTATAGTCTATATTTGATGAAGACTTTGGATGGAGATGATCAGTTTTACACATCTTGTTGTTCTATGGTGGATTAAAAGACAAAGAAAGATCCATGAAAGCTGCATGAAGCTCAGTTAACCACGTGGATGCTGGTAAGCTGCTTGGCACTAAGATCTAATCTGGATTCTTGTTTACATGTTTTTCTTCAAACTTCTACAGTTTTTAACTAAAGTAGACTTGAAAGTTACAATTTAGGGCTGAGTCATGGAAACTTAAGCGGTGCGATCAAAGCTTGGCCCCCCGTACGAGGTTGACCCGTATGGGTGATGCAGGTTTTTGAGTTGTCCAGACCATGGTGGGTCGTAGAGGGGGACGGACGCATCTAAAAGAGGGGGGGAGGGGGGGGGGGTGTGGGCTTGTACGCCCACCTTAAGGGACATCATGGAAATGGAACGTATTGGTCGTGCGAGTGGTAAGTTTATCGTGAAGTGTTTGTGCGGACAATGTAAGTAACTTATTATGTACAAATGATGCAGTTGTATGAAATTCTTTTACACCACATGCTAGTCATTAGTGAGGTGTTATGCATCCCCAAAAAATGTCCATCAACATTTTTGCTCCACTGTAGTCCACCAGGCTGACCTATTTAGGGTTACCCATTTTTTACCTGCAGACAGCCCCCAGTCCCCCCCTAAGGCCAGTCTATATGCTAACTTTTATGCTTAAGCTAAAAGTTAGCATAGAGCCACAAAGCTACCTGAGCTGCTTTTATTTTGAAAATCTCTGAACATTTCTTTTTTAAAATAAATGTTCAGAGCCTTTAAAGTTTTTTTTATTGCTGCTCAACAAAGTAAAAATTCAGGGTAGACGCAGGTCTGACTCTGGCAGCAGAAGCAGAAGATAATAAATGGATGAAATGTCATCTACATCACGTTTGAAGGGATCAAACCCTTGACAGACGTGAAGGAATGAAAACAGGTCGAGGATAAGAAAACTCAACGGTGGAAAAAAACAAGGTAAGAGAAAACAGACGGCACAACACTGACAACTAAAAACCAGAAAACGTAAACAGACAGATTACAGAAACTGACAGTTAAGCTATTGAGAACTGGACTGAGTGACTCCTCCCCCCTGCCGTTCCAAACAGGAAGTACCCACTGGCTCCAAGAAGCCAAAATAAAAACAGCTATTACTCAGTCATTTTGTTTTTTTAAATAACTATTCATGGTCTGCTATGTTAGTTTTTCTAAATCTTAATGTAATCCTCACTTTTATTCGTGATGTTTTTTCTTCAGTACAAGTAATTTAAGTTATAAACTGGCCAGTTTAGATGCCTCATAAAAAGTATGTTCAATATTCAAAGAGTTTGATTGGCAGATTCTCCTGAGCCCACTTTCAAGTGGTTAGGGGTGTGGACTTCCAACAAGTTCACTCCTGATTGGTGAGAGTGCTTGCCGCTCACTGACATCAGGCTCCCACATGGTGGAGAAAAATGCTGCTTGGCTCTGTGTCAGTACAGTACAGTTAAACTTATAGGTTATAAACCCTTTCATAGGTTACATTCTGATGAGTATGAACCCAATAATATTAGTGTGTTTGTGTAAAACCAACATCTTTGCGCTTATAGAACTACTAGAAGATGACAACGTAAAACAGGCTTTTTAGCTCCAGAACATCCTCAGCTCTGATCAAGTCTTCAGGATATAGACTCCAGGAAATGACTTTCAACATGACTGGAAAACAGGCAGTAAATCAGTGAACCCCCCTTCTCAAAAAAGGAAAAGAAAAAACCTCCTTCCCAGCTGTGCTGTCTTGTAAAGATTCCAAAACGAAGAGGAGTTCTCTTCATTTGTTGACGGATTTAAATGCAAATTAAAGTGCAGCACTTGGCAAGTGCTAAGTGATGAATCATTTCCCCCGTCGTCTTCAGCTCACACTAATTGCTGTCAAAGACTCTTTTGGCTCCGTGGCTGCAGCTCCTTTCCTCCTGCTTTTCTGCTGTGGTGCCACAACCCGAGAAACACGGTTTGCAAATGAACCCTCTTTCCGAAATATTCCATTGGCCCCATTGATGGGATTAAAAAGGACTGTAGAACCAGGCAATGAAGAAATTGTGATAAGGAAATGTGGTGTAATGACAGTTTCTGTGACTTTGAAAACCTTGTGGTAATAATAACCCTGAACTGCTGCAGGCATCTGAATCACTTCGGAAAATTCTGCTTAATTGATGCCTTCAAAGCAGGCAAAGGCTAAAAAAAGCCACAGTCTTTATGACTTGCAGTATCCAGGGCTGGAAATTTCATTAAGGAATGGCAGTAAAGGGGCCAAAAAAGCACTGAAAGACCAAGAAATCTTCCTTCAGGGGCTATGAGGAGCCGTGCATAATGCTGCGTTCAGCAGTGACCCATTCCCACTGTCATTCCAGGGGCATCACCCTCCTCATTGTGGCAGCCTGAACCCCACAATCCAATGAACATTTTCTCCACAGACAAATCCAAGAGGATTTTTTGCCAACAAAGACTTTTATATTTTTCTACACTGCAAACTATTTCATATTTGATTTTTAGACATTCAAGACATTTTAGCAGTTTTTAAGTGGTTCATGCTCACCACAGTCAGGTTTTCGTCTAGGATCTAGAAAAAGGAAAATTACTATTAAAAATGAAGTAAAATCTGTTTTGCTCCAAACAACAGATAAACTTGTTTTAACTGAAATTTCACTGTAATTATCGGTTTAATCGTAAGGGTTTTATTTTGTAGTTCAAAAAAGACTGGCATTCATTGTCATTATTTGGACACGGAAATGAAGATTTATGTTCTAAAAATAGTGCTATTTTTAGATTCTACAAGGGTTTATTAATATTGGACCAACTCCACTAAGATGGCATTCTCATTTTGTTCACGTTGTTCTAAAATGACTTTCTATTTCTAATATCTCCACCCCGACGAGTCCGTGCCCACTGGCACACTGCTCCCTGTCTGCTTTATCCCTCCTCCTAACCATCAGTGTATTGATTGACAGATGTCTTCCACTTATCTTAGTGTCAGAATTTAACTTTTGGATGTAATATTTGTCTTTCTAGAAAGACTACTAACTTTAGGCAGTTGCACTAAAACACCAACTTCATGCCAACACAACATGATGTTCTGCAGAGATGCATGCATACATTCTGTCACAGGGTGCAGTTTCCTTGACTTAGCGTTTCTGCCATGTTTGGTTTTGGAGTTTTCTAGAACGTAATTCTCTAAATTGCAAACAGCAGAGGATTAAATATATCTGTGAGGTCTTGTTATCTCCCCCAGCGATGGACTTCCCCAGCATGAGCAGATGTAGGTCAGTGGTGCAGCTGAGCCTCATGTGCTGCGGTGCATTAGCAGCGTAGAAAACAGTTATAGATTATTTTTGGTGCTGATTCGTATCCGTGATCTTCAGCCTGAGGTAATTTCCTGAAAAAGTTCTATTCATTTATCAAAGTGAAAAACACCAGCCATTGAAGACATAATTGCATCCCTGTGTGACCCGACCCACAGCTATCAAAGCTCTGCTTCACTCTCTGAGTTTGAGTTCTTTGGACGGCCTTTTCGGTTCACTGAATGAAACTAACCGAAGTGCTCATGCTCAGGTCGGGTTGAAACTTTTATTTTAGCTCAGAGTCACAGGTCAACAGCTTGTTTCAGCATTTAAGCTCTCTAGTGTCACACAGTAGTTACATTATCTTTATTCTATGTTATCTGTAAGGTTTCCTTTTTCAATTTTTTTTGCCTTTGTTTTTAGTTCAGACTAAAATTCTCTTTATTGAGATTAATTATTTTCACAAGATTAAAGGATGCTTTAACACTTTAGGCATATTACTTTGTATATTCCACTGAGAAAGCAAGTCATTTTATTATCTTAGAGAAATTGTATTTCTCAAGTTGTCTTCATGAGGTGCAGCTACAAAACTGAATTTCCTGCTAAATGTGTGAAAAGTTAACATGTTTAACTGATCTCTGCAGAGGCCGAAATTTGATGAGGAAGTAAAAAGCTGAAATAGTACAGTTATTAAAGTAACTGAATGGCACATCATAAGCTAAAAAAGACAGCAAAAATAGTAAGATAAGTCTACTAATATTGCAAAAATTGTCTGATTAAAGATTAAACTACAAAATTAGAATGGTGGGGGGGATTGACAGATTATTGTCCAGTCATCGCTGGGCCCCCGGCCCCTGTCAAGGGCCATCGTCAAGTGCCTGCGCTGCTATCAGTCAGTTATCGCACTGCTGCCTTCCTGCCATCCGCCTGTCACTGGTCTGCCACCACGTGACCTCCAAATGTGCCCAGGCGGCCACTGCCCGATGTCAGAAAATCATTCGGCAGCCGTTTAATTTAGGATTTTAAAACCTCAGCTGGTACCGCGTGGCGTGTAAAAATGTGACTGCCGCCCAATTAAAAAAAAAGTTTTATACCAGCAAGTTTTGATACATTTGACAGTTAAAATGTACAAATATTTCTGACAAAGTAGAATTTTTCCTGTTTATGTTACATGAAATTAACAGTTTAAAAAAAGAAAATTGCCATGCTGTTTTAAAGTATCAGTCTAGTAAAGTCTAACTTCTCTTTCCTTGGGTATAGTTCCATTTGCCATTTGCCTAATCCTGCCCCCATCGAGGACTCTGGCTCTCTTTGTTTACGGTGTTGATTTGAAACTGCATTTAACTGCAGGTCTGGTGGAAGACTTTGACGCCTGTTGCTATTGGCCTGTGTGCCGCTTTAATCAACTCTGGTAAAAACATGCATCTGAAGAAGAAATTGATATCTTGGAAAAACATGCAGTCACACACGTCAGTCACATAAATTCTGCCATCGAAACTCTTTGAAACTGTCGTCTCAATTTACTCACACATTCTGCAAATTATGGGCCAATAAATTTCCTTCAGATGTTAACAAGGACGGCTTCTTAGCGATATTAACATTGTTTACATTGAGGAGATAAAACTGGTGAAATTCCATGGCTGTTGCTGACTGCAGGTTTGAATTTGCTCACACTCCTGTGTTGACAAATGTCTGTGGAAACCCTGGGCTTGCCTTAAAGCTGACCGTGAAGAGCGTTTTACTGATGCAACTCCAACAGCACTGATTCAGCCAAATATGCCGGACGGATTCTGTGTGTTAAACCCAGACGGCGGGCATGCAGCACATAGACTGAAGAGCCTGTAGCTCAGATTAGAGTCACCTCCAGACTGAGAACTTTCTGTCCTCCCACCATTAAGATCATATTTATTAGCAGATGAAAGTTTAATGTTTCTTTCACAAAAAACAGATGCTGAGCGAGGTTCTTTTATCGTCAAATTCAGACTTTGGATTATTCAGATCAACTGTTATCACCTTCTGCACGTTCCAGCTATGATGAAATGTGCAGAAGGAGCCTTCTAGAGTCTAGAAGACCCCTTCTAGACTCATCTGGAAGGGGCAGGAATGCTGAATATGCCCCGTGTGGTTTGCAGACAGTCTGGGACAACCCTGCAGTTCTACCAGTTTGATCGCTGTATGAAAGTCTGGCCTTTAAAGTTTGAATCGTTGACAAAAATTTCCTATAAACTCTGAAATACTGAGGAGTGAATAACAATCACTTCATTCCTTTACCCTCTGCTGCTCATGAGACCTTTCTACTTTGTTTCTGCTTCATTTTTCAACTTTTAACCTTTAAGTATCAGAAAAAACCCCAAATCAAGGAGTCCACTTTGTGACCAGAACAAATGATTCAGCCTGAAGACACTGGTGTTTGGTCCACTCCCGTTTTTCCAGGTTCTGTGGATTTTTGTTCACAGCGTTTACACGTATTTGCAAACTGATTAAATGCTTTATCAGTGGGTGTTGGGGAAACCTGCAGGGAATATGAATAACAGCTGTTCTGTTTTTCTGCAGATGATTCCCTGCATCATCATCTGTCACACAGAGACAAATGCAGAGGACTGAATGCTTTTTTCTGGCTGAAGCTTCAAGGTCACAGCAGCTAACTCGCAAACTGACTCATTGAAGACCTCACAGGTCACAGTGTTCAGTCCGTGTCTTTGGTTTTAAAAAAAACAATCACCAGGTTGTGCTGAGTTAAAAAAAAAAAAGGATTTCAGCCTTTCAAGACCGCTATTGGTGTTTTATCTGGATCCCCGACCTTCCTCCCTCCTCCACTCCATCATCATTCCGTCATCTTACCTTCTCGGTTCATCTCAACTCACGCCGCTGTCTAGAAATCTCAGTATGGACATTAAGTGGGTTGGTTGCCTTTACTTTTTTTGTGAGTGCACTCAAGGAGTTTATTATTTTCTTCGAAAAGAAAGAGAAAAAATTGGACTCAGGTACCTACTGAAATATAGCTTTTTTTCTGAGATGTCAGTTTTATTTGAACCTCCTTTTCATGTCAGTGGCCACTCGTTTTTTTGTTTTGTTGTAAAGTGTTACATACAAGAAATTCACATTCAATTGAAACTGAAACTCAGTTTCTGCAGACTGTATTTAATTTGATTTTATTGTCTGAAATAATGATTTATTTCTCGTTCAACTGTTATTCGTAGTATGACTTCTTTGGGGTGGAATATTCCAAGCTAAATAGTAGATGATATGACAGTAACCAATCTCCTGATTGAACCTAGAATTAGAGTAACTCCATTTGAAGTTATTCAGAGCTTCCACACACAGCAGCACCACCAAGGGGTTACACAAGCACAGTTGTGTAAGATTTACGTGATAAATGCGCATTAACTACATAAAATACACATAAACTGTATAATTGTTTACCGACCAAAATCTTTGAAGAGCTCAAAACCGAATTCACGTAAAGACCCAGGAATGACAAATGCAAGAACAACTTGTGAGTTATGCAAATCACACATATATTATGAAAGACCGAAATGTCATCCGTAGAAAATGCGCAAAATGTCCGTATTGGCTGTGTGACATGACCTTTAGACTGAGATATGTCGAAATGTAAGAATCAACCAAAGAAACCAGAAATTCCGACGTACAAGTTAATTCAAAATTACTCCATGTGAGCTTAAGTCCAAGTGTTTTTCTCTAACACGTGCCGCAGAGTTATCAGCAAAGGCTGAACCAACCAAACTATGGTTCAAGCAGTTTTAGTCCAATCAGAAGAGGAAGAGGATAAAGACGAGGAGGATAGAATTTAGATCCTTCTCAGTCCAAGCAATTGTGATATGTCATGGTTTAAATGGTGAGACGATGAAGATGGATCTTTCATGAAACAGTGACACTGGGACATGACAGTGTTGCTTACGAGGCTTGTGGTTGGACAAACCGGCCAAGCATGAAGTGATCCAAGTTAACAGACATGTGTAACCCTTGTGCTATCTTGGAGGACCCCACCCTTCCATTGACGTGTTCTCCCTACCATGACAAAGGTGGATAAAGGTGGAAAGATTTCATGTATTCCATGGACACCAGTGAAGATCACAAGTAATTGAAGAAAAAAGGTTCAGAGCACTGTCTAGTGGGTCTAGATGACCCAACTCCCAATGTTAAAGTGCCTAGGATGGCACAAGGGTTAAATACAGCGGGTTACCAGACAGGAATCTGTCATCGGGTTTCTCCAAGAAGTATGAAACTCTGTCGCCATATGGAGTTTTGGAGACATCAAGGTGATAGTCCACTTTGTTCTGCTCACCATAACAATAACATGTTAATCAGTAATAAATATTAAGCCCATCAAACAGTCACAATTCCAGATCCATACATAAAAAATATCCAAACAACTGAATGAACTCTATTCAGTGTATTCTGATGTCAGGTGACAATCCAGGGACAGAAAAGGCATAAACACCTGGAACAAGACATGAATTTGAAGGCTGCAGTTCCAAGATATGTTTTCAGAGGAAACAAACAATTGTTGAAACTATGAAGAAATAAACCAGATCTTCTGTCCAATGTGCTGACACAAAGCAAGAGCAGAGACTGTCCTCATTCTGTGAAAGGAAAACAATGGCGTCCTGTTAAAGGCGTTTTACAGGGACATAAAGGAGATCAGCTCTGCAGGAGGTAAGACTATAAAGGAAATCTGCAGCTTCTGATGCAGGAAGGAGAGCCAGAGGAGCTGCAGAAGATCAGACGGTGATGGCGGCTAATGTTGGTGAAGATGATGCCGAGGTTTGTGGTGAGGATCGAACAAAACAGGTGACGAGAACCAGCAAGGCAGTTTTTTGAGGTATGGGGAGGGGAGGTCACTGTCAGGTCCTTCATCACCTGGTAACACATGAACACCAAATGCTTTAGTCACATACACCCATATGGGGGGTTGACCATACTGTGCCTTGGGAAAGTGTTCGGCCCCCTTAAACTTTTCAACCTTTTGGCACATTGCAGGCTACAAGCATAAAGACATAAAACTGTATTTTTTTTGTGAAGAATCAACAAGTGGCACACTTTCATAATGTGGAACGAAATGTATTGGATATTTCAAACATTAAAAAAACATAAAACTGAAAAATGTCTCATCATTAGTCGTTTAGTTCAACATTGGATCATTCAGAGATCCTCACTGAACATATGTACCTACCTACTGTAATGAAGTTTGGGGTAATAATTAATTATGCTTTTCATTACATCCATTATACATATTTCTCTAAGCAGAGGGAAGATGGTTTCATAAACCGGGCCAGGGCGGCCCATCCCCCTGCTTAGATTAATACTATATTGTATTGATATTGATTTGATAAAAGGGCGGCAGTGGCTCAGGCGGTTGATCGGGTCGTCCAATGATCGAAGGGTTGGCGGTTCGATCCTCACTCCCCTCAGCCAACAATCGTTGTGTCCTTGGGCAAGACACTTCACCCTCCTTGCCTCCAGTGTGGCTTCACTGGTGTGTGAATGTGTATGAATGCCCCGGTGACGGTCAGAGGGGCCGAACTGGCAGCCACGCCTCTGTCAGTCTGCCCCAGGGCAGCTGTGGCTACAACCATAGCTTACCATCACCAAGTATGAATGAGGAGAGAATGAATAATGGACACAATGTAAGCGCTTTGAGTGACTTGAAAAGCACAGATAAATCCAATCCATTAAAAATGTAGATTTTCTATTATTATTAATACCATCTGCTATATGTACTATAGTCCATGCAACTGACTATTAACATGTTTGAATTAATTGTCAAATTACAATTAGGTGCTAGAAAACTGCTAGAAGTTAAAAGCTGGGGAAAGTATAATGTACTAGGGTTCTGTCCTCTACGCTCATCCACTTCTCCTCTCCTTTGTTCTTGATCGTTTATTTTTCATTGAGTTCTTCATGCCTCTGTTTGGTACACTGCGATTCATGTGTTGTCCCTCTTCCAGATTCCAGATTTCAGTTGGCTCGTCTATGCTCCTGCTTCTGCTCCTGTCCGTGGACCTTGCATCTGGCTCGTGTTGTGCCCCCAGCTGTCCTCTAGTTCCATCTGAATAATGAAGCCCATATGCTACCCTATTCAAACATGTAGTTGTAGAGTTAGATAAGCTAATTCTTCTTTAACTTGAATTCTTCTTGGGGTGGCTGTGGTGCAGTGGTAGGGCGGTCGATTTCTGATCGGAAGGTTGCAGGTTTGATTCCTGCCTTGCCCGAACATGGGTCAAAGTGTCCTTGGGCAAGACACCTAAACACTGGTGGAAGGCTGGCCTCAATCAGTGTGTAAATGGGTGAATGGGACTGTCACTCTAAAGTGCCTTGGGTCTTCTAGGAAGGTAGAAAAAGCGCTATACAAGTATATGCCGTTTACCATTTAACAGTCCTGGTACATCGTCTGTCTGTCCTGGCACAAGATCCCTAGTTCATGTGGACATCCCTGAGGTTTCTTCTATTTTTTGGTTGGAAAGGTTTTTTTTTTAGGAGTTTTTTCTCACCGAGAAGAAAGGTCTAAAGGCAGGGATACCCAGTTTAGTCTGTATAGTTCAGTTTAGCAATTAGCTGTTGTATTTCATAACTGATTTTATGTTTTGTACTATTGTCGAGTTAACATCACTCAGTGAGGGTCCTTAGGCACGGCCCTTAACGCTACTGCCTCCCGAGCGCAATTCAGTTGCAGCTCACCGCTCCCCCTGGGGATGGGTCAAATGCGGAGAAGAATTTCCCCATTGAGGGATAAATAAAGTATACGAAAAAAAAAAAAAAAAAAAAAAGAACCCGCTGATACAACTGTTTGGTTGTTTCGGGCTATATAAATAATATTTAATTAAATTTAATTGAATTATGTTCTTTATTTCGGGTTTTGCCTAAAGGCTCACATATGATTTTTATCATGTTCAGAGTGTGAAAAACTACCATTCAATCATTTCAAGAAACCCGTCGAAGTCAACGGCCAACCAGTTGTAAAATCTATTAAACCAAATGTCTTGTTTGATGACTCTCCAAAATGCTCCGATCAGTGGAAATCATGGAGCCTTTACTCCTCACTTCTGCATTTCTCTTCTTCACAGGTGTAAAAGCTCAGCTGGCAGAACAGACTCGCTCATAAAAGCTGCTGATGCAGGACCTCTGCTGCGCAGTCTGGAACTATGTGGAGCGGTTTCATAGCGCTTTGGAGCATAACCTCCATGAAGCAATCATTAAATGTGCTTTACTCCAATGATTTACTGTGGCACTCTCTTGTTTTTTTTAAATGCTTGTTGTGAGAGGCCAAGTTTAAATAAAGGTATATTAAATTTGAGTTTATTTTATGCCTGTAACAACTGCCATTTACTATTACTGTGTGATCATAACTCATAATAACTCATAACTCATAATCCTAAATCACATTTAAGACTTTAAGTGAACAGACACCTCTGGTTTTAAACTCATGTATGTTTACAATTGTAAATATTTTTAGGATTAATGTTAATTTCCCAGCTCTGTGTGCACATAAGCAAAATTGCAAGTGTAAGCCACCTTAGTAAGGGGGAAGTAGGTGAGACGCAGGCGTGTTGTACAAATTTTTCAGTTTTTTTAACCTTTTCAAACCCTGAAAACTGCATAAGGGCCCTATTAGTGCTGTTCAAGTAATAACTATGTGTTCTCTGCATGCAGCCTGACTGTTAGAAATTAAAAATAACAACCAAAGTGTATGGTGTGTCTGGCACTTACATATCATGTATGTGTGACATTCACGTGTGGTCAGTAAGAAGCCACCTTGGCCACACCTTGAGTAAAGCTTAAAGAAAACTGTATAGCACATGTGTTAAACTCAAGGCCCGCAGGTCAAATGTGGCCCGCCATGTCATTTTATGTGGCCCGCCAGAGTATAAAAGTTTTTAATTTCTTAGAATAAAAAATAAAAATTGGTGTATTTATTCATATCTAGGAGGAATCTGACTTGAAATATCGGATTGGGCAACTTATACATAGGACTTAAACACTGTCCATATAACCTAACCTGACAAAATCAAATGTAAAAGGATTTATGCTAGAATAACAAGCAAACATATGTTTTCTATGCAACTGTAATTGTCACTTTAAAAGGTTATAGTAAATAAATGAGTTATTTAACATTAAGGAGTAGTTACATTTATTTTTCATTACATTCAGTTACATGTATAAGTTACATCTGGCCCTTTGAGGACAACCACTATGCTGATGTGGCCCTCAGTGAAAATGAGTTTGACACCCCTGCCGTATAACATCATAAGTGCGTGTAACTCACATTTTACTCATACCATGGTTCGGGGTGAATACTCAATTCTGATTGGCTGGTTGCTGGGTGTGGATAATGCAAAGGGTTAATGCACACCTAAAAAAATAAGTTCCGGTCACATAGCTTAAAAGTTCTATATCACTGCTCTGGCTTCTTTAAAACAAACTTTAGCTTCATCATCTGGACAAAAACAAGCGTTAAGAGGTGAACGTTCTCTCTGAACTGATGCTTTATTCAACCTATCGTGACAATCAGCATAAATGAACGCACTTCAGTTGCTTCTGCGTGTAGTGCTGACTTTGTCTGCCATTATCCCTGACATACACTTACCACACGCACAGCAACGCTATGTTCCATTTTCATGACATCCCTTTGGAGGTTCACTGGGACATGCTGGAGAGAAGACAGAGGAGATCTTCAAGTCTGTGCAACTCCCGTCTATAGTTGCAGGATGACATTTAAATTCTGTAACACACTTTTCTAAGCTGGAATTTAGGAGGATTTTAACAGATTTTTCTTGATTTTTATGAAATCTGGTATGAATTTATTATTACAGGTTTTTATCAGGGGTTTGTTTTAATGTTCCAGTTTGATCCGTGTCACCACAACAAACACTGGACCAAGCTTACTATTATTTATCCATCCATCCATCAACAGAACCCCCTAATTTTGGGGTCACAGGGTTGCTGGAGAGAACCCAGCTCCTGTTGAATGAAGGTGGGGTACACCAAAAACGGTCTGCCAGTCTTTTGCAGTACCACACACACTGTCACATGCTCACCTAGGGGCAATTAAGAAATACTAAATACAGTACATACAACCTACGTACTGTGGAAATTATGGAATTTCTCAGGTATCATAAGGATCATCTTTGTTTTGTCTGCAGAGATAGAAGTGTTCACACCAAACATGATTCATGCGGCAGAGGCGTCCAGTTTTAATGTTAACTCATGTACAGACGGGATCTGATGAACCTTTGTTTTGGAACTTTGGCAAAGAAGACGCAATAAGGAACTCAGATTTGTCCGTGACGTCTTCAATAACGCGATGGGATCAAATTGCTAACTTACTAAATTTGCATTTACAATCTGAGAGAACCAGGCCTGAGGAAGTCTGGGAAATATCGGAGTTGAAATGGCATTCTTGTCTAAAAGAAGCTTTATGGTATGAATCTGTGCTATAGATCGCAGCACATGCTGCTAGCAGAGATTTTACTCTTTACCAGGCCAAATGGTCATAATGAATGAGGAAAAGTTGGTCTTTGGTGTGGAGCACGGATACAAAGAGATCTTGGTCAATAATAAAGCTGTTAGAGCAGAGCCGACAGAACAGCCACAGTTTTGCTATTTCAGGCTCTTTTTCATCTCCTCTAATCTTTCCCTGTGAACCTAAGCTAAAGTGAATCCCGCTGAATTTTCCGCCAGCTCTCACAGCGGCAGACATGCTGGCGGTGCTTGAAAATGCTTTTTTGAAAAGGGAAACTAGAAGTGAAGAACTGTCTTTAAGGTAACTGATGGGGATCTCCAGCCTGCAGCAGCATGCAGCAGCGCTGAAGGACACCAAGAAACGACTCAAAAGAAGACGGACCTTTGAAGCAAAGCCTCAAGATCAGAGCACTTTGAGTGGTCTGAAGGAGATCAACATCTGCTTTTGTCGACAACAAAAAAAGCTAAAAAAATGTAGAAAAAATTGGTTTGAAATTATGTTGTAAAATTAAAAAAATAAATGTTTGTTTTTTCAGAGACAAACTACACCTGAAGGAAAAATGCTTTCTTTACATTAACAGTGTTCACAAGCTGACATCTGCAACATTAAAAACTAAGAGGAAAGGATTAGTTATTAGGTTTGGAGTGATGCAAGACTTTTGCTCTAATTTTCTGTTAAATGTCATTTTGCATCATCTCAGCATCCCAGCATGATCTTTGCAGCTTTCGAAGGAACAGAAAATCCTTCTGTGCGATTTTATAATATTATTTCAGAACTACTGCTGGTGTGTGGTTATAACAGTGTGTGGTTATAAAAACACACCAATGTACGTCTGTAGTACTGAAGTTCACCAAATTGGAGCCAGAATAAGTCAGTAAACAATGATTCGTCTGAATCGGTTTGAGACAACGTTTCTATGACACCCACTAGTGCCATTTAGGAGGGAGTTTGTTGGAAGGCCACGCCCTTACCACTTGAAAGCAGGCTCTGGTGAATCTGTCAATCAAAAGCTATGAACCTTTGCCATGCACTTTTATTGAGGCATCTGATTGGTCAGTTTATAACTTGAATAACTTAAGAAAATGAGGATTATCAAGGACATGTTAAAAAAAAGGTATCAGAGCAAGAATGGTTTTTCTGATCAAAAGAATGACTGAGTAACAGCTGTTTACAGAAGTCAATGGAATTTTGGCTTCTTGGAACCAGCAGGTACTTCCTGTTTGGAACGCCAGGGGGGAAAAGTCCCTTTGTCCATTTTTCATATACAGTCAACGATTTTTGCCAAAAAAAACAACAAAAAACCCAATTGAATCTGCTTACGTTTTTTACTTTTGGGGTGCATTTGATTCCACAAAACTAATGAAGAAATTAAAAGGTGGCAAACACTGAGTCTGTGGTCAATGGAGGGGAGGGCCATACTGCTACAATAGGACCAACAGAATGTTTTTCTGTTGACTTCCAGAATAAAGTATTTGTGTTCGGGTTGTAAAGTAAAGGAAGGCTGCGAAGGCCATGTCTGTGGATTGCTGTGACGTAGTTCAGTCATGTAGTGCCCATTACAGGTGGATATGGGCTGTCTGTGGGAGAAAAATGGACAAACCTGTTCTGGTCGCGCAGGTGGCCCAAAAAAAATATCAAGATTGTAGACCGCTCGGGGAACCTGTAGAGTGAGAATGTTCCTGCACATTGTTTTCTATGGGCATGCTACGAAGGTCATGACGAATACTTAAGCAACACATAAGGGTGAGTAAGGGTGAAGTAGGTGAGTCGCACTGACTTTTCCTTTTTTAAACCTTTTGTGCAGTGTGCAAGGAGCCCATTAGTGCTGTTCAACTGCGTGCTCATTGCGTGCAACCTGGCTGTTAGAATTTTGGAAATGACACAACCAGAGTGTCGTTTATGTCAACATCATTCAAGCACTTACAGTGGTGGACAAAATTGTTGGTACCCCTCAGTTAAAGAAAGAAAGTCCACAATGCTCACTGAAATGACTTGAAACATTCAAAAGTAACCATAAATTAAAATGTATTGAAAGTTTAATGATCAAAATCAGCCATTACTTTTGAGTTTTTGATTAACAGAACTATTACAAAAAAAAAGTAATGAAATATGGCTGGACAAAAATGATGGTACCTCCATAAAAGACTCAGAACTAATTGCCCAGGGGGTCATGAAGAACTCAGGTATGTCCTTTAATTGACATCACAGCTGTTTTCAAACCCATAATCAGTCAGTCTGCCTATTTAAAAGGAGACAAATAGTCATGTTGCTGTTTGGTGAAAAGGTGTGAACCACACTGAACATGGACAACAGAAAGCGATGGAGAGAATTGTCCCAGGACATTAGAAACACAATTATAGACAAACATTGCAAAGGTAAAAAGGCTATAAAACCATCTCTAAGCAGCTTGAAGTTCCTGTGACGACAGTGACACATATTATTCAGAAGTTTAAGACCCACGGGACAGTAGCCAACCTCCTTGGACGTGGCTGGAAGAGGAAAATTGATGAAACATTGAGGAGACGGATAGTTTAAACTGTATATAAAGAGCCCAGAACAACCTCCAAAGACATTAAAGGTGAACTCCTAGATCAAGGTACATCAGTGTCAGATCGCACCATTCGTTGTTGTTTGAGCCGGAGTGGACTTCATGGGAGACGACCAAGGAGGACACCACTGTTGAAAGGAAATCATAAAAAAGCCAGACTGGAATTTGCAAAAATGCATGTTGACAAGCCACAAAGCTTCTGGGAAAATGTCCTTTGGACAGATGAGACAAAACTGGAGCTTTGTGGTAAGGCACATCAGTTCTATCGTAGACTCAAAAATGAAGCATTCAACCAAAAGAACACTGTCCCTACTGTGAAACATGGAGGAGGCTCAGTTCTGTTTTGGGGCTGCTTTGCTGCATCTGCCACAGGGTGTCTTGAAGTTGTAGGCAAGGCAAGGCAAGGCAAGTTTATTTGTATAGCACAATTCATACACAAAGTAATTCAAGGTGCTTCACAAAACAGAAAAATGCATTAAAATCCCAATACATCATAGAAATAATCAACGTAAAATTTACTTTAAAAGAAAAGAGAAAAAAAAAAATTGAAAATTGATTTAAAAATAAAAGAAGGAAAGGAAAGAAAAGTGCAGGTAGGACCTTTCAGTCATATACACAGCTAAACAGAAATGTTTTAAGTCTAGATTTGAACATGAACACAGAAGAGGCCTGTCTTACGACTTCAGGGAGGCTGTTCCAGATTTTAGCTGCAGAATATTGAAACGCTGATTCCCCTTGTTTAGTTCTGACTCTGGGAATCAACAGGAGGCCGGTCCCTGAGGTCCTCAGAGTACGAGATGGTTCATATGGCACTAACATGTCAGAGATGTACTTTGGTGCTCGGCCATGGAGAGACTTGTACATAAGCAGAGCTGCTTTGAAGTCTATTCTTTGAGGTACAGGGAGCCAGTGCAGAGACCTGAGGACAGGACTAATGTGATCATACTTCCTGGTTCTGGTCAGGACTCGAGCAGCAGCATTCTGGATGTACTGAAGCTGTTTTACAGCTCATTTGGAGAGGCCGGTGAGATGGCTGTTACAGTAGTCTAACCTACTGGAGACAAATGCATGAATAAGTATCTCCAGGTCTGGCTTTGACACTATGTTTTTGATTTTGGCAATGTTTTTCAGATGATAAAATGCCGCTGATGTTACTGACTTGATATGGCTGTTAAAGTTCAGGTCAGAGTCCATGATTACCCCTAGATTTCTGACTTGATTTGAGGGTTTTAGAGACAGAGAATGAAAGTAGCTGCTGACACTTTCTCTTTGTTTCTGTGGGCCAAAAATAATAACTTCGGTCTTGTTTGAGTTTAGCTGGAGAAAGTTGTTCTGCATCCACGCACTGATCTGTTGGAGGCAGTGGCTGAGTGAATCCACCGGCCCATATTCACCTGTTGTCAGTGACACATAGATCTGAGTATCATCTGCATAGTTGTGATAAGATATGTTATTACTGCGTATTAACTGCCCTAGTGGCAGCATGTAGAGGTTGAACAGAAGGGGTCCCAGGATCGATCCCTGGGGCACACCACAAGTCAAGGCCATGTAGTCTGAGACACAACTCCCAATTTCAACAAAATATTTCCTGTCTTCTAGATAAGACTTGAGCCAACTTAGGGCAGATCCAGAGATGCCAACCCAGTCTTGGAGTCTGTGCAAAAGGATCCCATGATCAACAGTATCAAAGGCAGCGCTCAGGTCTAGCAGGATTAAGACAGTGACTTTGCCATCATCAGTGTTCAGGCGGATGTCGTTGGTTACCTTGATAAGAGCAGTTTCTGTGCTATGATGGGGTCTAAAACCTGACTGAAAAACATCAAATGAATTGTTTAATAAGAGAAAATCAGTGAGCTGTTGGTAGACAACTTTTTCAAGGACTTTTCCTAAAAATGGCAGATTAGAGATGGGTCTGTAATTATTCAGTACAGTGGGATCAAGACCGCTTTTCTTCAGGAGAGGTTTAATGACTGCAGTTTTTAAGGCCACTGGGAATATTCCAGATTGAAGAGACATGTTAACTATTTGAGTAATTGATGGCAACACACTGTTCAGGACAGACTTTAGAAATCTAGTGGGTAACACATCAAGGCAGCATGTAGACGAGCTCAGACGGGTGATGGTCTCTTGGACAGTTTGGTCAGTTACAGGTACAAAGTGAGTCAGCTTAGAGTGAGTAGGTGGCCGTTCGATAGTTATATGTGTTGTGGAGTTGATGGCTTTTTTAATGCCCTGAACCTTGTCATTAAAAAATACAGCAAACTCATTACATTT
This sequence comes from Oryzias latipes, assembly GCF_053564925.1. NCBI lineage: Eukaryota > Metazoa > Chordata > Actinopteri > Beloniformes > Adrianichthyidae > Oryzias > Oryzias latipes. Next base: position 4,763,575 of record NC_136248.1, read on the forward strand.
GGGTGTGCAAACCAGTTCTATTGGTAGCTGGGTTGGAGGGTTAGTCAATCTGTTTACTGTTCTGAACAGGACACGAGAGTTGCTGCTGCAACTTCCAATGATTTCAGAGAAGTACTTTTCCCTTGTTCTGCATAAGATCTGGTTGTAAGCGTACAACTCCCCCTTATACATTTCATAATGAACCTGGAGTTTTGACTTGCGCCACTTTCGCTCAGCTCAGCGGCACTGTTGTTTCTGTGCCCTGACTAGATCATCGTTCCTCCAGGGAGCTTTCTGTCTATGTTTTCTCAATTTAACCTTCATAGGGGCAATGGCATCCAGAACATTCAAGATGCTAGAAGTAACAGAATTCAGCATTTCATCAACATTGGCACCAGAGGCGTTTTCAGGGTTTATCATTTCTACAAACTGTGCCCTGGTGCTCTCATTTATTTGTCTCCTTTGGACAACTGCAGGGCCAGGCGGTGGTTTGGGAGCAACAGACAGGTCAAAGAATACACAGAAATGATCAGAGAGGGCGACATCAACCACACTGACATTGTAAATATTAACCCCCTTTGTGATGAGCAGGTCGAGAGTGTGCCCTCTGCTGTGGGTGGGGCAACTTACATGCTGAATTAGAGTGAGTAGGTGGCCGTTCGATAGTTATATGTGTTGTGGAGTTGATGGCTTTTCAAGGACAGCATTGAGCTCTTTTGCATTTCTGTCATTGACATTATCAACATGAACATTAAAATCACCTGTAATGACTAGACCATCAAAGTCTGTGCACACAACTGAGAGCATTTCAGTGAAATCATCAATGAAACTTTGGCTGTGTTGAGGAGGTTTGTACATAACTATGCAGAGTAAGGGAGGAGTTTGTTTTAACTCAATTTTAAAGGACACATACTCAAATGATGAAAACACACCAAATGATAGTCTGCGGGTTGCAATATTATCTCTAAACAGTGCAGAAACGCCTCCACCCTTTTTATTTTCTCGTATTTCCGATTCATGTTTGTAGTTGGGGGGAGTTGATTCGACTAGAACTATGTTTCCTGTGTTTTTGTCAAGCCATGTTTCAGTTAAAAACATAAAATCAAGATTAAAAGAAGAGATAAGATTATTGATTAAAAATGATTTGTTGCATAAAGATCTGACATTGAGTGCAGCAAGTTTGAGATTAGTTTCCTTGGGACTGGTCAAAACCTTCTTGCAAGGGATATCAACTAGATTTCTTTGATTGGACAGTCTAACTGCCCTTTTTTGAATTCTACGTGGTGCAACTACAGGTATAGCACCAGAAGGAAGCTGTTCATCACAGGGCCCCAGTTTGACATAACCTTTCCTAGGACACTGGGGGCCCGTTTCATCCTAGCTCTGGGGGATAGCACGTCTAGAGGCGCGCAGGGGAGGTCGAGTTGAGGGTAGTTTGGGTGATGGACCAGGAGGAGCAGGAGCTGGACGGGATTTGGGTGAACGACGGAGGGGGCGTGTTGGAGGGGCTTTGGATGAAGGACCTGTTGGAGGAACTTTGGGTGAAGGATAAGGAGGGGGCGCTGGAGGGGTAGGAGAGCTCCTGTGTGGTGTGAGGCTCACAGGTGTTAGGGGAGCCATCTTAATTCCTGACTTAATGAGGCTATCAAAATGGCTAGGTAGGGCCATGGGTAAAAGTGGGGGGGACGAAAAGGAAAGTGAGTCTTCACTGGTAGTAGATGTAGCAGGGGGCGCCCACGGCTGGTCAGATGGTGGTATTTCTGGGGCCAAATCTGGTGGTTGTTGTTGTGGTTCTGCGGTTGGGTCCTTAGCTGGGGGTGGTTGTTGTGGTGCTGGTGCAGCTGAGTCCTTAGATGGAGGTGGTTGTGGTGCTGGTGCTGCCGGATCCAAGTCTTTGACCGGTGGTGGTGGTGGAGGTAGTTGTTGTTGCCGTTGTGCTGTGGTTCCTAGGACACTGGCTCGGTCCGTCCTTGCTGCCTTTTCAGGGCCTTGGCTTCTTTGCCCCAGAGCGTGGAGAAGGTTCTTCACTAACTCTCTTGCTCCACCTCTGTTCAGGTGTGGGCCTCTTCCCATGAATAGGTCCTTTCGTTTCCAGAATGTATTGAAGTTCTTAATGTAATGGAATCCTCTGGAAGCAAACTCTCTGGAGAGCCAATTGTTCAGCTGAAACAGACGGCTGAACTTGAGTGACACCCCATCGATGTTAGGAAGAGGTCCACTGATGAATGCTTCAACCTCTACTTTGTCAATCTCTTCAAATAACTTGATGAAGTCTTTTTTCAAACGTTCAGATTGTTCTTTTTTGATATCGACAGCACCTACATGGATGATTATTCGTTTGACTCCTTGGTACAAGACTTTAGATAAGAGTCCTGTAATTACTGGAACAGTAGAACTTGGGCAACATAAAGTTTGCATTCTTCTGTGGCTGACTCCACTGATAGCGCCATCTCCAAGCAGCAGCGTATCTCTGACCTTGACGTTTGGCACAGATTTTCTTTCTGCCTGTGCTTTGTTGACAACATTATGACTCCTATTCTGTGGTCCAATTTCACTTTGTTCTTTAACATCACATTGTGTTAGGGGTAAAAATCTGTTTGTGAGCTTTATTTCGGATGTTCTGTCATCTTTACACTTGGCTTGACACAGAGTTCCTCCGCACAAAGTTTCGGAAAGGACACAACATCACTCAGGTCTATGTCACTGTTATTCTTCTCATTTGTAGTAAGAGCAGGCTTCTTACCACCCGATGTTACTGGAAGGGTCTTGTGAAGTCCATTTTCAGTTTCCAAAGTAAATATCCGTGTTTGTAGCTCTTTTATTTCTTGTTAGTAGATCCGACAGCGTTCACAGTGGGAGTTTGTTTTTCTTCCTCTTCCGGACATGTCGCTGGCTTGTCAGACGTAAAAATATTGATTTGTATAGGTGGAAGTCACAAAAAAGGATGACCAGTCTGATATTCCAGGAGTTGTGGATGAGGTAAAATAATTAAAAATGATTAATTAAATGATTAAAAAGCAAATAAAGCAGGAAGCGGCATGAGCAGGGGAAAAAGCGTCTGCACTCTTTTGCAGGGGGAGTTGTACAAGGTAAAATGAAATCTCAAGATTATCAAGGCATTCTGGGTAGAAATGTGCTTAGTGTTAGGAAGCTTGGTCTCAGTTGCAGGTCATGGGTCTTCCAACAGGACAACGATCCAAAACACACAGCCAAAAACCCCCAAGAATGGCTCAGAGAAAAGCATTGGACTATTCTGAAGTGGCCTTCTATGAGCCCAGATCTGAATCCCATTGAACATCTATGGAAGGAGCTGAAACATGCCATTTGGAGAAGACACCTGTCAAACCTGAGACAACTGGAGCAGTTTGCTCATGAAGAGTGGGCCAAAATACCTGTGGACAGGTGCAGAAGGCTCATTGACAAATACAGAAACCGTTTCATTGCAGTGATTGCCTCAAAAGGTTGTGCAACAAAATATTAAGTTATGGGTACCATCATTTTTGTCCAGCCCCATTTCTTTTTTTTTTAAATAATTCTGTTAATCAACAACTCAAAAGTAATGGCTGATTTTGATTATTTAATTTTCAATACATTTTAATTTATTGTTACTTTGAACGTTTCAATGTTTGGACTTTCTTTCTTTAACTGAGGGGTACCAACAATTTTGCCAACCACTGTACGTATCATGTACACACCCCAAGTGTGCAGCGTTTGCACGTGGTCAATGGGGAGCCAATACTCGCATCATACTAGGGACTAGAGTGCAGCATAAAATTGCATGACAGCATCACCCATATGCCATATGTGTGTGCAACGAACATAATCCTCAAATACTTCCCAATATACTTATCACTCGTACGACAATGGTACGTTCCACTTTCATGACGTGCAGGTTGTGGCACGAACCTCAAAGGAACTGCATTTGCACTATTTTAAAGATACCGAAGCTCCTCTACGACCCTTCACAGGCCCGGACCACCCAACAAACCCGACCTCCATACGGATGCATGTGACTACGGCATAAGTAGCCCTGTCAGTTCTGGTTCCGTTTGGATGGAATCGGACCTGTCCAGTGAAGTGTGCATTGTAAATCCTTCATGGAACACAAAAAAAAGAAAAACAATCAGCCAAATGAATGTTCACAAACATTGTCTGCTGGCTTCTCCTTTCCTCTCGCTTTGGCATTAAAGTAGGCCTAACCTTTTGCTCTTGGCTGTAATTGAATTGAACAGAAACAAACAGATGTCAGCAAAAGGCCAGACGAGGCTGACCTTTCTCCTCCTTTAGTAAGGAAGAAGCTGCACAAACCAGGAGAATGTGGCAAAGGACAAAGACATTCACAAATTTACAGAAAAAAAAATTAAGTGCTAACACTTTGTGTTATATTTTTATATGTAAAGTGCAAGTGTGTAAAGTTTTGATTGATTGAATTGTTACTGTTTTCATTTTACTGGGGGAGGAAAGGAAATGTTCTGACCAACATGTATAGAAGAACACAGCTGTCCTTGTCAGTGAGTGGATCTGTGAGGTGAGGAGCTCCAGCAGAAGCATTGGGGTTTGCTATGAGGACACATCCCCTCCTGCAGAGCTCCAGCAGTCAGAGAGACGAGACCCTCCAGACATTTACAGAGCCGATCCCTCGGGCTTCAGTTCAGAAACAAGCAAGCTGCTTCTGATACTTGAAGTAACATAAAAGAACGGACGTCTTTAGTACAAGGATTTGTGAATTCAGAGGAACACGTAGACGAAAGCGACAGATCAGCGACAGATCCTCCTTTATGTCCTCGGCATTTTAAGTTTGCAGCACAAACAATGTCCAGCGGCCTTATGCTGAGCTGAAGCCCATAAAGAGGACAGGGTGAAAACTGCAAACATTTTTCAAGCAAGACACCAACAGAAAAGGAAACAGAGAAAATATCCAGCAGCCACGATAACATGACTCAGCTGTTTTTACAGTGTTTCTCCACTGAAGATGCCTTAAACGCATTTTTTTAAGTCAATTTCTTCCAAATCTATAAATTACTGATGATTTTTTGTTCCTTTATATGCATTTTTGGCATATGCAACTTAGGAGCGACCTTTAATCCAAAAAATATTGTAATTGAATATTTTCTGGTGATTGTCTGTCTTTACAAAATCTGTTGAACTTGAATTTGGATTCATGAAATTGACTGTTTCACACAGGAAGTAAATCTGGGACATGTTTTCAGGCAGACTTCAGGCTGGACGTTGACACCAGAACAAAAGCTTTGCGTAGAGAAGGAGCAGTCACCTGAAATGATCCTGCTTCTGATGTCCTTTCAGGAGACAAAGAGAGCCAGCTGAGACCAGTCCGACCTCTGCTGAGACCTAAACTCCTGCCTCCTTTAGTCAGGGTGGGGGTCGTCCTCATTGCAAGTTTAAACACAGAAATGGGGACGGCATCAGGGCTTTAAGTAGCTGCGGTTACATGTGCAAAATGTCTTTGATTGGATCAAAGTTTGGGTTAGAATTGAAGCGTGTAGAAAAAACTTTATCTGAATGTAACAAACGTTTACATACGCCACACTTTCAGTCGGAATAAATCATTTTGAAATGAGCAGAACTATCTAAAATACCGGAAACAGCTGTAGGAGAAGAAATAGCGAGTTCTGTTGTGCTGTGGCATATAGCGAGATGATCTTCTAAATCTGCTTTTAATATTGTTATGATTATTATTAAGTTACTGTTCCCTCAAAAAATTTTTAATTCATCCTCTAGAAAACAGAGCCTTCTCTGGAGCGCCACACAGTGTACGCAGGACGTTTGCACCACGTTTGGATCAATGATCGGCATAATCCACCTATGTCGATCGAAAGGATTTTTTTTCCATCCGAATGAGTCTGATCGGGGCAGAATATTATATAACAGGTTTCAGGATTCTTTATTGTCCTTTCACCACAGGGATGAAACGGAATTTGTGTCTCTGGTCTCGGGTCAGCCATTTACAGTGAGAAAGACAGGAAGTATCAATATGATATATTATGATAATGTCCTGTTTATCTGACACATTTTAATTCTAATCTGGCGTTTATTGTTTTTACTTTTGTCCATGTAACCACAGCTAGTGTCTAACCCTTTTCCACCAGAACAGAGGCTGTAATGTTGCGTACAAAGATCCTGTTTGCTGGATCTGATCGAAGGTTTTCTGCACAGCCATCTCAGTCAGGACTCTAAACGCTGGGGGGACCACATGGCTAACTCAGGATGGAAGCCGGGGAATTTCAAGTAATTAGCTCCTTGGAGACATAAACTGTATTTTGCGCCTGCAAGTCTCGTTGTAATGGCTCTAAACAGCAACCTGACATGACACATTTTTTCTGCCCCCCCCCTCGCACTGCCTGAGCGAGCCTGCCTCACGTCTGCTGAATGTGGAAGTCAGCCTGGGTTTTTTCTGTCTGTTCTTTCTGATCGCACCCTAAATCTGTCAGGGCAGCGGCTGGCATTTGACTCCTGCAGCAGAGCCGCTGTGCACTCAGGCGGCACCAACCAAAACCTGGAAAGCACACTGCATCCACAAAAGAAGGCCTGATTCTTTTTTGTAAAGAGCAGAGTTTCAGACCAAAAAAATAGGGTGATTTTAGTCCGTCTTCTTTAAAAAGGTCAGTGTTTTGATTTTATTTGTCTCTTCATTACAAAAATATTTAGGTTTTTGACATTTGTCTGTCACTTTTAGTTTTATTGGCTCTCAACGTAAAAACATTAAAACAAAGAATACTTACTGAGAAAAATGTTAGAAAAAAAAGCCAAATTCTTTTAGGTTTATCATAATCAATGTTTTATTTTGCAGAAAAAGGAAGTTGAATGGATTCAGAGCCTCGACCTACAGAAAACAAACATCTCTGAGTTATTTTTAAACCTGGACAATTTCAAAGATGTCAGAAATATCAGATGGAGAGTTATTTCAACGTTTTGTGAAGTTACATTCTAAACAAAAACTTTAAGTGTGCCATTTTTTATGAACAACTTCTTCTTCGTTGATATTTTCAAACTAAAAAGCAAAACTGGTATTGTAATGTTGGCTCGACCAGCCTCTGGTTGCTGCACCTGACTCAGCTTTTAGTTTGAAATGATGTACTATAGTTACAGTTACAAACTGCTAAGTAGCAAGTAAAATTGTGTAAAAAAAAAAGACTTTTACATTTTTCTCCATCAGTGTGTGGATCCACGGCAGCACCAAAGTGCAAAATGATGCTGCATGTTTCCTCCAATAAAAGGCTGCATCCTCCAAGTCTGCAGATAATCTTCATTATGGATTGATTCTGATGTCAATGCTCTAGAAAGCTGCAGAATCTCCATTGAAAAAGAAGTTATGCTGCAGTTTCAGGTCGGTGTGCTCTCTTGGAGAGGAAGGAAGATTTCAAGGCTGTTCAGAACAATGCAGTGATGCAGAGACCAGTGTGGACGGAGCTCAGGACGAAGGACAGCCGTCCTCACTCCTGCTGCTGTCATGTCACCGTGACAAAAACAAGCCTGTGTGTAAACTTTTAGATATTTTTACTCCTAACGCTCAGATTGTAACTGTAATCTCTCAGACCCTCCTGTTCCTGCTCTTAAGAACCTGACTGCTAAAACCTTTAGTGATCTTGAGCAATTCTCCACCAAGCTCTCTGAAGTGTTTTTAGTGTTTGGCAGTTTTTTTTTTGTTTTTTTATGTAAGAATTTTTTTTTCTTCTTTGAGAGCTTTTTTTTTAGGTTTGTCACTTCTTTTCTTCTGCAGAGAAAAGCATCCATCCAGACACACATGGAAGGTGGCCCAAACCTCTCCAGAAGCCACCTCGCTCGTGCAAACTTTAGTGGAATTTTTCATAAATGCAGGAAAAGTGCATTTTTTTTTGACCGAGGAGTGGACATGGAGTGCAGAGTTGAACATTTGTGCTCATGCAACCGTTTTGTGTTTTTATGCTAAGTTGATGCCGTTCATATAAAACTTTTGTACCTTTTGGACCATGATTATTGTAAAAATATAACATTTAAAGCAAGATCTAAGACTAAAAACCCTAACAGGTCCTTTCAAAAAAGTCAAGCACAAGAACTAGGCTTAAAAGGAAAAAAATAAATAACTTAATGTCAGTGGCTTTTTGGAAAATGCACAGAACCATAACCCATGAGCATTTTAAGAAGCCCTGAGAAAATGTTCCTGTTTATCTATAGATCTTTCAACCCCACAAGCCTCACATGCCTTTTTACCACCATAATTTACACAGCAATAAAAAGGAGAGCATGCACAAAAGGGGAAGGATAAATCCATTCGCTCACACAATGATCTTTCAGAAGAAAAATATACGTATTTGTTTCCTGCATGACCTCATTTCATCTCACAAAATACTGGCAAAATTCTTGCACAGTTCTAATAACAAGCCTTCAGTTTAGTGAGGTTCTCTTTTTCATGGCTCTCTTTAAGTCCTACTCTGGTCATCTTTTGATCTATTTTCAAAGCGGTCTTTTAATTTTGATTATGCCTTTTTTTTAGCACAAATCAAAAAAACCTGTGTTGTTTTCTAGGACATAGTTTCTGCGGAGCGGCAGGAATTCCTTAGACATTCTCCTCTGAGTTGTGAGAAGGACTGTTGGCGTAGAGCTACCCCCCCCCCCCCTTCCCCTCCTTGTTGCTGAGAGCTCTCTGTATTTTCTACATTTCAAATACGATCTTATTCAAACAGCACTTTTTCATCTGCTTCTGAATAAAAACAATTTAAATAAAGAAATAGTCAGAAATGCAATTTTAGGAGTAATTGTCTTCCAATTCCACAGGAACATGTTAAACACACCAAACTTTTATAGCAGTGGGTCTTTGAGGTTTTATTAGTCCAGCGGCACAAGACTTTTCCAAGATGATTCCAAAACATCCATTCATTCTACTTCAGTTTCTTTTGTGCATTTCCATGCTTCATATCCATCAGAACTTGTTTCCATCACATCCTGATTGTGTATTTCAAAGCTTTTCCAAATTTCAACAAGTTAACGAAGCGTTTATCATTCATCTGGCGGCATTTTGGATAGACTCTTCATGGTCAGGTAGTTTTTACACACAAACACAATAAGTGATGTCCCACTTTGCATTGAAGCAGCCACAGACGTTTCAGATGTTACCGACTCCATCCTTCTGTCTTCCGCTTTCACGACGGAGAAACAAAGACTCAGTCGCTTTTGTTTAAATGCTAAATAATTCCAGCTTATTAACATCTTTGAGAAAATAATTTATGCATGACTTCCGCACTGGCTTCTCAGAAAATGCACCCCCTCCGCCTCCTCAAGCACATATAAGTGGCATTTAGCAACAAGCTGGTGGCACTTTCCTATTGGTCCAGACTTCAGAGAGCTTCATTAGAAAAAAGAACGTCTGCTGAAGAAGCTTCACATCAAACAGCATAGAATAAAACAAAGCTCCACATTTATTACCAAAAATAAAACTGCTTGAAGTTTCATTAAGGAAATGTTATTTAGAGCTGAGGATAGATGGACATTGACCACTGATTTAAGCAGTTTCTTCTCTGCAGAGAGGATCTCTAGAGCAACAGAGTGGAAATTGTCTCAGACGTTTGCGTGAAACGTGTTTCAGAAGTTAAGGAAGGGCATACCTTGAGTCCACCGCACTCTGCTGCCGACCCCTTGTCCACTCCGGTGATGTAAATTCCCAGTGCGTATTCAGCTCCGCCCCTAATCATGAGACCCAGAGACCGGCCGTCATCCAGAACCAAGTTGACCTGTTCAACAAGACAGATAACAGGTCAACAGCTCGGACTTACAGAGTTTCAGAGCTGTTTTTATGAACCGCTATTTGTTTTGCCATATTTTCTGCACACTTAAGAGCCTTAATCTAAAATAAAAAAAGACACTACAGTTTATAATCCGGATTAATTCCGGTTGTGTTTATTGATGTGGAAGGAATATTGGGAGATACACAGCTCTCTGTCAAAATGTCAGTCCATTTTTTTTCTTTTGATTTGCAAAAACGGTTGGAAGTTAGCGTAGTCAGAGCGATGTTTGTTGTAGCGGAATCTGTCGTTGTTTTTACGTGTTACAATCAGGGTTGGAAATGAGAGGGATTGAGAATGTGCTAACGCAGCTAAAGCTGTTAGCGTGGCTAACATGTAGTATGTTCCAAATAAATTCCTGTTACTGTGAACTCAGTCGATAAAGTCTGACTGACTTTTATCTCTGATTCTTTGTTTTTTTCCTAATGCGCCTTCTAGTTCGGTCTGCCTTGTATGACAGAAGTTCAAAAACAGACCATTCATTGACATCGTGCCTTTAAATCCAGTGCGCTCTATAGTGCTAAAAAGAAAACACTTTAAAAAATTTGATTTGATTTTTTGGCAACTTGTAGACCCTGAGGTCTGAATTTGCAAAAACTGTTCCCAGCTCAGTTATTTTTACTTTGACATCTCTGCTTTGGTAAGGCAGTGACAGTCACCTTTGCAAGGACCCGCTGATCAAGACGTGATCCTTTGCAGATAATTTATCCATTGGCTGAAGGACTGAAGCCATTAGAGGCAAAGTCACTGATTAATGAAAGTCCCCCCTCCTTTTGCCTTTGTTTGGTGTATAAATCAGACGTAAATTTAACTAAATTATGATGCATCAAACAGCAAAGCTGACCTGACACATCTCAAAGAATTTGACGAGGACTTGGGAGAGAGCATGACATGCGTAACAAGAAGTGACCTGGACGAAGGCAGTAACCACGACGTCTTAGACGACCTTCATCACCCCCCTTTTCTGTTTCCCGCTCGGGTGCAGCCCGACACTTGTATACGGCTTGGAGCTGTTTTGTTTTGCTGTGTTCTCTTGACTTAAACAGCATAATTTCCTGCGCTAAAGCAACATCAGACGTGATAAATTATGTAAAACCACATAGCTGTGGGTAACGGCGCCCCGCTGCTGTCTCGCGGCTCAGTGTTTACATTCTGGAAAAGGACAGAGGTTCAGGAAGGCTTCATTTGTCTGATCAAACCAGAGTTTTTTTTTTATCACCCACAGGCTTCAATTCCCCACATTTAATACCCTCTTTGTTTATTGCCCCAGGTCATCAGCAGCGTCCTTCATTTCGTTTCCTTCTCCCTTCAGCCTTTCACTCACTTGACGTGATCTGATGTCAGAGTGCAAACAGAAAATCAATTAGCCTTTTTTTTTCTGTGGTGCTTCTTTTCTTTTTCTGTGGATCTTAACAAAACCAACAGCACTGCACCAAACCAGTTCATGTAGAAGAAAACAAAAGTGGATTTTGAAAACAATTCAATTAATGGATGACATTGTTTTAACACAGTATGTGAATGATTAAAATGAAAAAGAAATGCTAAAGTTAAAAATTGGTTCACATTGTAAAAAAATAAAGTCACAATTGAATTTTCAGAATAGAAATCATTTGGGTATACCATTCACCGTGTCAGGGAACTGGACACGGTGTGACATGTTTAGACAAATTTAGAATAACTTAGTTATAACTATTCATTTCTCCATAGAAGTCTGCTGGATTTTGGCTTCTTAGAACCAGCAGGTACTTACTGGTTGGAAACCCAAGGGAGGAGGGATCACTCAGTCCAGTTCTCATATACGGTCAATGGAGAATGAATATAAAAATAAATTTAAAAAAAGGTGAGGTTTATTGCGAGCGTTTGGCAGACATCACCATTTGGAAACCAGAAATCTGCTGTGTTTAAAGATGTCAGGTGAGGCAGGAAAACATCAGGCAGGACTGGAAGGAGAAATGAGGCAGAACCACGGAAAACCCAAAATACAATAAAGCGTGAAAAGCACAAGTGGAGCTGAAACAACACATGAGTGAAGAGACAGATGATCTGACAGAGAACAACAGAATCTATGAACTCAAATAGAGCATGCAGTTTTCACATCAACAGAAGCTGTAATAATTTCAAACCTAAAGAAAAAACTGCATTTCAACAGGAAATACATAACATTTCAGCCTTGCTTCAGGCTGGGAGGGGCAGCACCATCTACCTCCTAACTGCAGTGTGTGTCTGTAACTGTTCCCCCTCCCCAAACAAAGAGAAGTTCCCTGTGTACTACAATAGACTAAAGGCCCGTACACACCGGGACGAATATTCGCCAGGCGTTATTCGCCAGGGTTTTTCGCCACGTTTTTTGTGTTCACACCCAGGCGATTTTCGTTGACGATGAGCCGAGTGAACATGCAATTTCATTCCCTGACATTAGATGGCGCTTAATGTAAAACAGAAATACTCCTGTACACAAGGTGGCGCTGCGCAACTTTACGCTTCTTAAACTCGCATTTCCCTCAAAAGAAGAGAGCAAGTATTTACGCGCTTGTCAGAATCATACAAAGAAAACATGAATATTTCAATATTTCGGGGATATTTTAGAATGTCCGTCATTATTTCTTCGCGGCTGTGTAGATGCAACTCGAGGTTTATCTTCTTCGCTGGTAAGTGTGCTCAGCAAGGCAGTTTTGTGTTTGAGCGCCCCCAAGTTGTGTTTTACTGTAACTTCAGAAGCTCCAGACACGTGTGCAAAAGCGCCATTCTCATTGGTCGAATAGATTTCGACGCGATGCGTCAAAAAAAACAAAAAACGAACCCCAGGCATTTTTTTGACGCTTTGACGCGTGGCATTTTTTCGCATCGGTATGCACACTCTCATTGGTGCCCTTTGTTTAGTCACGAGGTGTTAAACGTCGGCGAAAATCGTCCCGGTGTGTACGAATTCCTTCTCTACTCACTACTTATAGAGAGCTCACCGTTTTATAGTGCTGGCCAAATCTACAATTCTAAAATCCAGTGCACTAGAAAACCCCCAGAGGTTTCTGCGAAAAAACTGGTGTGTATCGATGCTCACTAGATTGGGGAATACAGACCACAAAACATTGTGTTTGAACAATTCTTGCAGAAAAAATGTATTTAAATTTATTTTTCTAATAAACCATCAATATTTTCATCATCAGAGCACAGTAGATCTATAATTAGACTATATTTGTTCATTTTTGTGAACTCAACGACATAATTTTTCCCCTCATAAAAGCATGTTGTCTGAATTTCTTTAAAATTCCAGGGCACTATAGTCCTGCACTAGGATAAGGTGTATGTTTTTAGTAGTTAGGGAGTAGGGAGAGAGAAAAGTGAGGCAGGATACTTGACGTTTACTTGTTATAGAACATCTGTATATTGTAAAATGAGTGTTCCAATTTAGTATGAATAAATATTCAGTTAGTGTACCTCCTACACTACATGTACATGGTCTATAGTAGACTTGCTAAAGACTCAAATATACTTAATATATAAACTTCAAGGGGGCTTGTTGCGGGTGAATAAACTGTACTCAACCATTGTTGTTTCATTGCAATGGAACGGGAAACGCTCAGGAGTTTGTTCCAGCATTCCAAACCCCCCCCCCCCCCCCCCCCCCCCCCCCCCGTTTACCCCAAAGTTAATCAGCTAGCATGGAGAATACAAACAGAGATGGGCCCTGACCATTATTTATTAAATCAACAGTTGAAAACAACAGCTGACAGATACCAGGACAGACTAAAAATCAAAATAAGAGATCAGGAAAGAGAAAGGGAAAAGGTTGGAGGTGGATATTTTTTAGCACAGTGAATGAGACATGAATTAGAAAGAAGCAACCCAGCTTAAACGTTTCATTAAGCAGACAGCAAAAGCCATGCATCCCTGCACACCCCTCCCCGACTGCCCAGTAAATGCTCCGATACGAGGAATAATTACGATTATACTGAGGCAAAGCACAGATAAAAGAAAAGTTTGCAAAGCCACAGAGCTAGCAGGCCCCAGTCTCGTCTGAAAGCTCACATTCCAAACTTTTCTTTATGTTGTGTGTCAACAGGAATAGATCAGCACTTTTCTGGACGCCACTACCAAACGACACAATCATAGGAATTCTCATTAAGACACCTAAACTTCAGTGTATCTTAAAGATTTAAAAAAATGATTTGAATCAGGCCTACTACAAAAAAAAAATAGTAGTAGTAGAAAACTATAGCTCAAGGCGATTTTTTTTGGCCATACCTACATGTACATGTGACTTACATTATCCATACAAACACTTCATGATACCCTTACCACATGCAGGACAATCATACGTTCCATTTTCATGATGTCCCTTAAGGTGGCCACACGAGCCCAAGGGAGCTGCACGACACATCTGTCCTCTCTTCAGGATGCAGCAGCTGCTTTCTACGACCATCAAAAGGCTAACCCAAAATCTTGCAGCACCTGTACAGGTGAACCCCTGTACAGGTGAACGGTTTCATTTGACTTAGCTCCCTCTCAGGTGAAACCACATCGGTGATCGACACATTTCAGGAATACTAAATCATTCAATGGACGAGGTGGGCCACCAAGTCAGAGTTATCGTTTGTGTGCAAAGTGCATGTGATATTTGAACAGAACTTAAACATTATTTTAAAATCCTACACTCTAAAACACTCTAATCCCTGCATCTACTCTAACTCAAACTCAAACTTTATTTATTTATATAGCCCCTTTCATTTCAGTTAAAAACAAAAAGCGCTTAACATAAAAGCAGATAAAACAGTCATAAAAAAGGAAAATTGTTAAAAACAGAAAACAAAGGAAAATCACGCAAAAATGGGACCCCCCCCCCCCTTACCACACCCCACCCCCACCACCCAGTTACCCCAGTAGAACCCTGAACAGAGACAAAGAACTGCAGCTTACAGAAGGTCTGGCTCGGTTCTGCTGTGAGGAAACGATATCATGGGGATCCATTCATTCCAAGGCCCAGCCGGACCACAGGGGTCACTGCCACAGCGCCCACCCAACACAGAGCAGCCCAGGGCCCACTCCATGGCTATTAGAACACAGAGCGGGACCCTAGCCCGCCCAATTAGAATGAGCACCGCAGCAACAGCACCCCCTAGAGGTTAAGCTGGTGGTGCCCCGGAACAATGGATCCCCAAGAGTAAAAAACATCAGAAATGATCATAAAATAACAACAATAAAAATATAAAAAGATAAAAAATAAAATAAGATATAACAATGTTAGTAATTAAAAAGTAAAATACATGAAGTGATTAAAACATAACCTAAGTATCATTGGTAAAATAACAATAAAAAGAATAGTATATTAAAAACAGAGATAATAATAGTCCTTACAAATAATTAAATGAATAAATACGTAAATAAATAAATTAATAAATAGATAAATAATAAAAGACATAAGAAATGATCAAAGTCATATAAAAGCCAGACTAAAAAGGTGGGTCTCTTCTTAAAAACCTCTACAGTCTCTGCGGCCCTGAGGTTCTCTGGCAGACTGTTCCACAGGCGAGGACCGTAATGGTGGAACGAAGCTTCTCCATAGGGGCAAAGAGGCTCCTCCCCATAGCACTGATATGTTTATGTACCCATAAAGCCTTTACAACCAACCTCCACGGACACACTCTCACTTTTCATCCACACCACTCTGATGCCAGCTCTGTGTGTTAAGGTCTATTTTTTTCTTTCATACACCTTTCTTTATCTGGCCCTAACTTTGGACATTCAGTATTGTGAATAGCTGTTAGATGGAGTCTAGGGTCTACTCTCAGTTGCCCGTCTCTTGCTTGAACTAACACACACAGTTTTTATTTTAGCAATGACTGTGTAAAGCAAAACGGTTAAATTAGGGAGGACCCAATCAGAATGAAATATCATAAGCTGATCCAGGCCGGTCCCTACTTTGATTTTATACACCTTTTATCTGTTAACACTTAATATAAAGTAAAAATGGTCCATCTATTAAGATGTTAACTGGACACTAATACAAATATGTGATAATTAGTCTTTTGATAAAGTTTTGAAATGCAGTTTTAGCATCTTTAGAGCTATTGAACATTTTCGATCAGGTGTGATTAAAAAGATAAAAACAATTACGTTCTTCAAAAATAATTGTTGTAGAATGAATATGATGATGAGTTTTCATGACTAGATATATCAGTGTAACCATGTAATAGTTTTGGTTATTTTTGAGAGAATATAGATTTATTTATTGTTTGTATTTTATTTTAAAATCACCTTTTCGCACTTAGTTGCGTCAGCAGCAAAGAAAGATAAATTGATTTGCTTTTATTGTCATTTTCCATTGTACAATGAAATTGAAGCATCACCATTTCAGTTCAAGAATAACAAAAATAATGAAATATAATACTAAAAAAATCAGCATGTTCAAGTGTACAAATATAAACTTTCATATAGAATGTCCTAAATTTGTGTACAAAATTGCATACAGTAATGTTTTTGTAAATATGTGAGACGTACACGAGGTAGCAATGAGGTAGAGTGTTGACGTTGCCTAGTTACTTAAGTGGACAGAAGTGTGGATAATGATTAATACACATATGTATAAGCATGTACATATGGATGTGCTATTTCCGGTTCTATCTCTGCATTTTAGAATTGAGGATGGTAATTGCCTCTGTAGCGCCTCCCAGAGGGCAGCAGGTTGAACAGGTCTGAGCCGGGGTGTGAACTGTCTTTGGTAATGTTCTGGACCTTAGTGAGGCGGAGTAGATGTCAGTCAGGGAGGGGAGAGGGCACCTAATGATCTTCTGAGCCGTCTCTACGACTCTCTGCAGTCTCTCCTTATCCGCTCTGGTTGGATGACTGGTAGAAGGTCAGCAGCAGGATGGTGCTGATGTTGTTCTTCCTGAGGACCCTCAGGAAGTGCAGACGCTCCTGACACTTTTTGATGATGGCTGTGGTGTTGGCTGTCCAAGAGAGGTCTGCAGAGATGATGATGCAGAGGAACCTGAAGGTGTGGACCCTCTCCACATGCTCCCCATTAAAATGGAGGGGGGCTGGGTCGGCGCCATGCTTCCTGAAGTCGACGAGGATCTCCCTGGTTTTGCTGGTGTTCAGGGTGATGTGGTTCTCTGTGGACCAGGTTGTCAGCTTCAGGACCTATAGGCAGGTCTATAGGCAGACTAATCACCTCTGGGGATGAGTCCATACACCACGGTGTCGTCTGCAAACTTGATGATGCTGTTGTTGTGGGCTGGACTGCAGTCATGCGTGTAGAGGCAGTACAGCAGGGGGCTTAGCACAGAGCCCTGTGGGGCGCCAATGCTCAGTGTGCGGGTGGATGAGAGGTGGGGGCCGGGTCTCACAGTCTGTGAGGAAGTTGTATGTTTGTGTGTGTGGGGGGGGCAAGAGTGGGCAGAGTCTGTCTAGGATTATTGTGCAGAGAAGTGTTGAAAAGAAGGAAACAAAAACCTGACTATGTTTTCTGTTGAAATGCCTTTGTGGGTCGTTGTTTGCTTTAAGAAAGTATGCAAGAGACACTTGCTATCAGTTTTAAATTTTTATCAAAAGCTTTTGAGCCTCAAAGTCTAAATCTGTGGCTTTCTGGCTAACTTTCAGAACTGTTTTTCTGCTCAAACTGATGCCATACTCTGCTGTGCTTTACGGTAGTAAAATGTTGTGATTTGTTCATGATATGCAGACTTCTAGGACATTTATTTAAAATAACAGATTTGAAATATAGTGCAAAATAATAAAAAAAAAAAAATCCAATCACTGATTCAGAGACAACAGCCAATACAGATTAAGTCTGAAACTACGTGATTGGATCGGGACATCCCTAGTTTAATTAACCCGAACAAATCAAGCCAACAAAAGTAAAATTAAAAAGAAACCAAAGGTTGTTTTAAAAACACCTTGGTCATGAAACCCCCTTCAAACCTGGATGACACTTTTATATTTTCTATTTCATTTGTATTTTCTATTTCATTTATCTTTTATGTAGTAGCTTAAGAAATACAGTAATATCTGATCTTGCCTTTCTGTCTGGAAGTGTCTTCTGCCCACTCCCTTTAGGGGTCACCACATTGAACCATCCACCTCCATCTAACTCCCTTTTCTTTTTCAGCCTCCAACTCTTGGTTCTTTGCTCTGCTCTGACCCTCTTCACCTTCCTCACCACCATCCTGTGCTGTCTGGCTACACTCTCCCCAGCCATAATTTGCAATCACCAATCTCTTTCACATTACAGTGTCGGCAAAAGATGTAATTATATTGTGAGCTGATCACTCTATGTCTGCCTATGATCCTCTGCTTACTGGGAAAACAGATGATCTGTTTTCTTCACCACTGACATTTCCATCCTTTTAGAAAAATCCACCACCATCTGCATTCCTCTCCTGAACAAACGTCTCCATCATTTCCTCGTCACCTCTGTTTCCATCCCCTACATGTCATGTAGTTTTGTTTTTTTCCACGGATGCCCTTCTTGACAATAGTCTCTGCATTTATCCGGATTTGTGTTATTTTGAATTTCACATTGCACTTCTTTCTTCTGTCATGAATGAACATGTCAAGAAGAACAGACTGAAGCAAATATTTTAATGCGACACCCCCAGTTTCATGTGTGCATGAAACATGCGGCGCTCAAGCATCCTTTGTGCCACCGCCGTTTCTAATAAAAGCTGCTGGAGGAAAGCCAATCACCTTTATTCACCTCTGGGAATGCAACGGCATTTAGGTTCTCTGACATTTATGCAGGACACTGAGAGACGTTTTAATTAGCAAAGCCATCTTTTATTGGCTCCACATCACAGGTCTGAGGGCTGCAGTGTTAGCATCAGTCATTATGATGGAATCAATTCATTGCTTTTTCTCTTTAAAGGAGTTCCATCAAGTCTGTTTTTGTAAGTGATGGACTCTGAGGTGACATTTAAATGGGCTTTTTGCAGGCGATGGGGATCTGGGAATTTCTCTGTCCTTGTTTTGGCTTTAGATTCCAGCTGCACGTTTGAGAAATAATTAAGTCCATTTTCATGGAAAAGCTTTTGACAGTTTATGACCTGTCATTAGTCAGAACTCTGTCTGGTCTCCATCGGGAACCATCTCCAGAGTTCTGGACATGCTTCCTGGATGCTCCACCCCTGACTCTCATTCACTCCATCAACCACAGCACACTTAAGCTCTGGAGTGAGCTCAGCTTATTGTGAAGTATTGTTTGGGCCACTTTGCCTCTATTACCAAGTGTTATAGCTAAACCTGTTCTTCTTTTGACCCCTAACTCTGTTTGCCACTAGCGTCAACCCTCGCCTGGATTTTGACCATCCTGTCTCTTCTCTGATGAACTTATTGCCTGTTATTGACTCCTGCCTGCCTGACACTAATTTAGCTTTGTGAACCTTTAGCTGCATTCTGAATTAGCAGTCTGCCTGTTCTTGTGACAATGACCAATGTTGAGAGTAACGAACTTTAAAGGTGTTAGACACTTCTGATTAGGTTTTTTTTGGGGGGAAGATAATGGACATCCTGTTCTGAGAAGTTTTGAAATTTAGAACTTTCAGATTGGTTTTCATGCTGGTTTTCTTATATATACCGTTTTGAATTAAGGATTTCGTGTTGGGTTTCCTTCAGTGTGGACATCACAGCAGGCTTTAGTCTGCGGTCACATCAGCCGCTTTGAGTTCAGTTCTGAGTTTGCAATTTAATGCCAAATCCTCTACACCACACATGTCCAAAGTCTGGCCCCCAGGCACCTGTCATAAAATCAATAATATGCCACCCTCAGCACTCTAAGAACTTTATTGTGATTGGCCTAAATTACATTATAAGCCATTGTAAACCTGTGGCAACGACCTGTTGCTACTTGACTTTCAGAGCTTCAAAGGCCAAATGAGATGAACAGATTTTTTGTTTCTGTGATCAAAACCAACAGTGTTTTGTGGCTCTGAATAAGATCATTATTTGCTATTTTCCTTTTCACTTCATTTAAACTTAGAAGTTTACAGTGATAATTTAATATTTAATTAAATATGACATTTCATAAAAGCCTAGATTTAATGTTGACAAAAGGTCTTTTCCAGACTCTCTGTATTTTATATCTGGTTTTTAATTATTAAATTGACGGTAATTTTTGTAGAAACAAATTTAAAAGTAATTATGTTTTATGTGAAGAAATGAAAAACACTTTATTGCAAAGAAAGTAAAACTAATAATACAAAAATTAATATTTCTATACATTTGATGTCATTAAAAAGATTCAATGACATCAAAAAGTTTGGACACCCATGCTCCACACTTTATGCTTCCAGCTTTGCTACATTAAAGTTCTGCTTTTTGTTTGGTTGCGTTTTCTTCTTAAGGTGTACTTTCTGCTGATCCGTCACTAGTCTCATTTTTGGAGACTTCTGCGAGAAGTTCTGCATCTGCAGTTGTGTCCATGAAACAAACTGAAAAAACCCAACACAGAACTCAAGGAGCACAATGCAATTAAAACACAGCAGTATTAAAACTGGCGTTTACATTTAAATAAACTTGGTGGCACTGTGACAGTGGATTAAGAGGTTGTAGTGGCGTCGAGCATTCTTAGACTTTTTAAATATTTTAAGCATTTTTTAATGTTTGTGGAGATGGAAAAAAAAGCTGCATGTCTGATTCAAAAAAAAAAAAAAAACACAACTTTGACCCAGCTAATAATGTATCTTCTACACCTGCTTTGTTCCTGTTCGGGGTCATAGGGATGGCAGAACCCACCCAGCCATTGAAGGGTGAAGGTGGGGTGCACCTCGGACACTTTGCAAATCCATCTCAGGGTAAATCCTCTAAACCACTGTTTGGGAATTTCGAGGTTATTCTTGCAAAACAAAGGGAACCCCTTAATCTCCAGAAATTACTTCCTCCCACCTGTTTAGTATATTTTTGGAACCCCTGAAGGTTTATATGCAGACTGGACTCAGAAGATACACAGAAGATTATAGCTTCCTGATGGAGAAATTCAAATGATGCAACTGCAGGAAACTGAACTTTGTTGGTGCTTTTAAAACATCTACCAAACTCCGATTGCAGAAAACAGCTGTGGAGCGTGAGACCAGCCTGCTGCCGGAGACTGACACCTCAGTAATTCATGAATACTCCTCAAATTACAGGTTTCAGGAAGGGGATCAGATTAAGAATTTTCTCTGTGCTTCTGCCGTTCTTCAGTCCATCACATGCAAAGATGTGTTAAATTTAAACAAAAATGGTCTTTGAGGATGTTAAAAAATGTTTATATATGGATAAGTTATGTCAGAGCCAGAGTGTAAAACAGAGCAACAGTGCATGTTTCACACTCCAGTCTGCATTCGAGAGCCGCTCAAAGCTGCAGAGGAAATGTTCTGCTGTAATAAATCGCTTAAACAACTTTGACAGCTCGTCCCTGAAGGTTTTAAGGGGATGGCGGGAATAGCTTTGATTTAAGGCGGTATGACTTTGTGCTTTTTCCTTTACATTATCCATTTAGTTTTTTTTTTAATCAATTAAGCTACACATAGGATTATTTTTTTCATAAAAATACTTAATTATTGTTTGGTTTATTGGTTTTTCCTTTTTTTCCCCGCTTGGTTGGGAACTGGCAATATATGATTGAACCAAATAGAATAATTATAAATAAATAGAAAAGGAAATCAATTCGTTTTAACAATCTTTGTTTACAGTCATCTCTGAGCTAACAGCATCATTGTTACCGCTGTCAGGTGAAACCTAGACGGAGATAATTCAGCACATTTGCTCTGTGCTTATGCAGCAAAACATAGAGTTTAGCCATTAGACACATTTAAAAATACACAAAATATTAATGGATTCCCACACAAGCTGCAGCCTCTCTGCACAAAGTTGTGTACACTTCCGAAATACCCTTTAATATTGAAAATATATTAAAAATCCATATCCATCTTTGTGCCAATGTAAACATAATCTGAGAAACATGTTTTCACATTGATAGCTCGTACTTAACCTTATTATCTTCTAGGTGAAACCGGCTCTTTGAATAAAAGTAACTACAAAAGATTGAAGTAACCTGAACTTACAACAACTGACCACTAAATGAAATTGTGACAGCAGAGAGCAGTCTGTAACAGGATGCAGATTCTAGATTATTTTCTACAAAAAACAGGAGGTTCAACAGATTAAATATTTACAAGTCAACCAGCAGTGCGGATATAGACAGAGGTTTTGATGCGTGGCTATGAACATCATGTTCATAAAAGAGTTGGGCTGTAAAAAGTTGCCACAGACGGGTCATTGACCTTCTTCTCGTCTCCCTCCTGCAGAAGCTGCATGTTGCTGCGCCGCTGGCTGTCAGTCCTCCTCAGGGTGGCGCTCCGATGCTCAGGCAGATCAGGAGGAGGCGACACGCTGCGACCTTGAGGGTCAACCCAGGTATAAACATGGTTGGTGACATATCCGCCTGGAATCCTTCCCACTGAACGCACGGAGAGGGAAAGCTTTTTACTGCCTTTCAGCACCTGAGGAGACCAAAGGAGAAGCGGCACATGAGTTCAAGCTCCGTCCATAAAAAAACACCAATAGGTGTCAGGAAGTCCACACTTTTGAGGAGTCATTTCGCGAAAACACCTCCTGGAATACAATTATTACCTTCATTTTTTTTGTGCGGAAAGTGCTGAAGTTAGAAAGTGGGAAATAATAAAAGATTACTAATGGAAGCATCCAATTTTGCAGAAAGCCTCCACCAAATGTTCAAAAGCTCACACACATACAGAGGAGAGCATTTCTAACACATTGCTCCTAAAGATTGGTCTTGGCTGTGCCTCATTGCTCCCTGATAGGCTCTTTAGTATGTGCGATCCTGCTCCACATCGGTGTATTCCCGTGTGAGCGACGCTACGAACAAATCAAAGCAAAAGTGATGAAACCTTCTGATGATCTGACCCTGTTTGGCACAAACACTGATGACTTTCTGGTGATTTTCATCTGGATTTGAGAGGCACTTTCTGCAGTCCTCTGAGGCTGAGAGAAAGTGTATCACATGACTTAAGAAAAGGCGACGTTATGTGTTCTTCATTGTAAAACTGTTTCCATTTTCACCTTTACTGAACTGCAAAAAAACCACGCTCCTCGACCTTATCCATTCACACCTTAAAGTTCACATAGCAGCTGCATCTGTGCACAAACAGGAACAGCTCCAGCTGATGCTTGTCAGTGTATGAGAGCAGAGAAGGCAATCATTTTTAGCACAACAATCAAGTTTAATCAATTTCACCCACAAACTTTGAGCCAAAGAGACACTTTCAGCTGAAAGATCCCTGATTGCATTTAAAAAATGTCAGCAAACTCCTCTCCAGCTCATTTTCTGTTAACAGAGCAAAAAAAATCTAAATCCGGTATGAAAAAAAGTTCAGCAGCACATGCCGCTCTTCCTCACTCACACTCAAAAGAAAAGGAACGCTTCCAATAGACGCCACAAACTTTCTCTGGGCTTTTAATTGAGCCAACAAGCAAGCATGTCTGCAGGGAGTGTGACACAGCCGCGGGCTCCGAAGAGTTTTCTGTAACATCCAGCAAAACCAGAAACTGGGCTATCTTACTGGAGCCTTTTTCTTCCTAAAATTAATCATAGAAAAACCCCTTACTCCTGCAGACATGGTGTAATTTGAAGAGGCAAAAGCTGAGTAAGAGTCGGGGAACTGGGACGCATCAATAATATGTTTTACATGTGGATATGAGATTTTTCTGTGACATAAAAACCCCTGCAGAGTCTATAGAAACATGAATCACTAAAGCGTACTGCAGCTCAGAGGACCTGCAGCAGTTGAACTGAAATCATTGGTTGTTTGGTCCGTAAGCGTCAGCTCCACTGTTAGCCGATCCGTCAGCGCTGATTCACACTTCAAAATCAGCTCAAAGCAGCTCCTTCATGTCTGCAGGAGTGAGAGACATTCATGTGTTTCACGTGTTCCACAGGGACACGCAGAAATGTCTGTATGCAATGAGGAGCAGGCATGACGCTGCAAGAAAATATGGCAGGCTCATGTAGTTCGTTGAGTGCTCAAATTATTTTTCTCTCAGACACTGGTTTGTTTTTGTTGAACGTACCGACATGTTTCAGTGGAATACCTTCCGTCTTCGTCAGGGTCGTCATCATGGGGTAATGTGTGACCTCTTTAAAATCAGATGATTGTGACTGAGGCGGAGTCACCTGTCAAACTTTGACAAGTGACTCCGCCCCTTGATGTCAGTTTTTTTCCGGAGGATGTTGCTCCAGGTATGAGAGAGCAGGAAGGCCCCCTCATCCCTGTTCATGGAAGTGTTGGCTCGCTTTCTTATCTCCACCGCCTCCATAATCCATCTGTGGTGTCTCTTGTCTTCAGTGTGGAGGACTTTGGCCTTTTCCCAGTCCATGATGTGGTTTTCTTGTTTGCAGTGGTCTGTTATGGCTGATTTCATATTTTCTTGTACTGCCTGTTGTCGTCTTGCTCTTGTTAGTAGCATTCTTTTTGATGTTCTGTTTTTCTTGTGATGAAAGTGCGTCCTGTTTCTGTTTATGTAGTTGGTTGTCCTCAAAACCTAAGCAGCTGTGATCAACAAAGTAGTGAGGCTTGGTGGTCCTAATGCCTCACTCCTGCAGGATGGGGCTGATGGTGACCTGGGGCTGATGAAGCCCACCCCCCTGAAGCTGCAGCAGATCTAACACAGGGGAACGGAAGCAATGTCAATGATGCAGAAAACTCAACGCCCCCTGTGTGAGAAGTAGGGCAATCAATTTCTCAAAAGGGCCTAAAGTTTCGTTATTCTGCAAAAAGGACAAAGTGACGTCATTTCGGGCCGTGTCACACAGCCACTACATACATTTGCCTTGAAGAAAATGTCGGTCTTTTGTGATACATGCGTGATTTACGTAATTCATTAATGTTTCTTGCGCTCGTCGATGTGCGCGGATGTCCGTTGAGGGTTTCAGCCGACGGGTCTTTATGTGAATTTGGTTTTGAGCTGTTCAACATTTTTGGTCAGTTGGGAATTACGCAGTTTATATTTATTTTACGTAGTTTTTACGCAATTGTTACGTAAATCTTTGGTATTTGGGCGTGTTTTTTGAGAGATGCGTTCACAAACTTGTGACTGTCCACGCATGTACCACCAATGGATGACTTCTTTATTGTGTACACGGCACACGTTTCACGTTAAAATTATGCAATTGACGCATTAATCACTGAGGAATTGCATATTAACAGCGTAACAATTACGCACAGTTCGTTCATGTTCTATGTTGATTTACGTGTTCTTTGCAGGGTTTATCTGTACTTCTTCCTTGGTTTTAATGTGGTTCCTTCATGATACATTTGTGAAAATTTCATGTAAAGACGACAACTTTTCTCTTTTTTTCCACATATATTTAAGTATGACTAATTCTCTTCTGTGCAATATGCGCAAAATGTACGTAGTGACTGTGTGACACAGCATTGACACATGGAAACAGTGACAATGATGCAGAAGAGTTGTAGGGCAATCTATTTCCCAAAAGTGGCATAAGTTTCCTGATGCTGCAAACAGAACAAGCTGCTTTGGTTCCTGCTGGCATTGGTTTGAACAGGAACAAGCTCCAGCAGCGCATCATTAAAAGCATTTCTCCTTTCTGTCCCCTGACAGATGCTTTGGCTACAGGATCCAAACTCTTCCAATGTTTGTTCCTGTTTACACACAAATTGTGCAGAAAAGGAAGCAAATCTGAGGCATTCGTCTGTCACACGAACAGAAACACACACACAAACTCACATTTGTGTGCAGAAAGGATTACAGACCAAACTCCAAAAAAGAAGGACACAAGTACTTGCCTTTATCCTTCATTATTTACTGCTGTCAGAAACTATCAGTCAACCGCAGCACCACAAACGCACACTTTAAGGCTGATGTTTGTCACGCATCAACCCATCCAGACATGGACTAGTGGTATCAAGCTAAACCTTCAATTTGAAATAAGCTTCTGGTTATTTTGGAATGAATGGACATTTATTCACACTATAAAATGTGCAGGTATCACAATTAAAAATAAAAAAAGACAAGACTATCTGTTATCAGTGACAAAATGTTGCAAAAAAGGGGAAAAAAAGGATTGTTTGTTTGACCATGATTATGTTACTGGATTTTGGTTTTTCCTTCACTTTTACAAACTCGTTCACTGGTTCTGATGGAGGTTTCTTCCTAATCTTTTGTTTGAAGGGAGTTTTTCTTTTTAACTGCAGATTGGAAAGTTTTTTTTGAGATCCCACCAATTGACACGTCTCCCGCTTTGGGCTTTCCATCAACCAAAATTAGTGATACTCAGGCTAAATGACCTTTACCACTGGGAGCCCCTCCCACCCATCCATCCTGGTACCTCTTTCCAATCAAAAAGCTAACAGAGCAGAAGATGGAGGGTGTCAGTCCCCTTTTTTTAACAGTTTGTTGACCAGTCTGATTATCATAACGTTCTTGTAGACACAGCTAAAGTCTATACAGAGAACCGGTCATTTAACTCAAAAGATGTTCTTGGATGATTGATGTTTGGAGTCATTGATTTTGAACCTTCTCTACATTTTTTTTTGCTTCATTCAAACTGATGAGGGCTCAGAGGTGGATAGATATTGGAAAGGATGTAGTTCACAAATAACTTAATGATCACATGAATACTGCTACTGGATTGGGGCTGCTGATATGTGGTATCTTAAAGAAGTGGGATCATTGTGGTAAACGTAGGGTTGGGCGGAACCTCATCTTGAGACAGTGAAAGATTAGATATCATCCAAAACACACCAGCTGACGAATGACCAGCCATGCAGAACCTTAACCCTTGTGCTATCCTGGGCACTTTAACATTGGGAATTGGGTCATCTAGACCCCACTAGACAGTGCGCTGAACTTTGTGATCTTCACTGGTGTCCATGGATTACATGAAATCCTCTTCACCTTTATCCACCTTTGTCATAGTAGGGAGAACACGTCAATGTAAGGGCGGGGGTCATAGGATAGCACAAGGGTTAAAACTTTACCAGAATTTCCATCTGCTCCAGCTTCTCTTCTGGGATTTACTTCCTTCAGTATCTGTTTCATTTCATCCAGCTGGCGTCCAGCTTCAGCAATAAGTAAGTGTACATGACAAAATATACTGTGGCAAGATTTGAGCATCCGGTACAGCTGATTTGCAACTTGGGTCCAGTACATACAAGTACATTGAAGCACTGGATTGTGTCTCCTTGTATAGTCTTTTGGATTAAGACTATATATTGCAATGATTTAAAGACCCACTCAAATAATCTTTAGATCTTCTTTAAAATCATTCCCAGTGGTCTTTGAATAATGATGATGCTGTTTTTAGCCCAAATCAAATAACCTGTGTCATTTTCTAGGACACAGTTTCTGCAGAGCAGCAGGTGTTCATCAAAAGTTTCACCTTTGAGTTGTGCTGGGACTTTTGGTGCAGGTAAACTTGTGCTCATTTCCCCGATCCCATCCCTTAGTTTATACTCTCCCCCGCTAGCTCACGGCCCCTCACATCCTCAACCTAACATTACCAGTTCAACAAAAATGGTGAACAATATCAGAGCTATCCAGTCGTACAGTTTAGACCCAGATTCCAGCTCAGACCAGGAAAAAAACAAAGACGCTCATGGATCCATTTGTCTGGAAGTGGATGCATCAGAATGGAGAAGAGCAGGGAGCTGGTGGGTTAGCCAGTGTATTTTTTACGTAACAAACACAATCTTTTTCAACTTTTCCGTCTACTCTTGACCTGTGGTCATGAGGCCTGCGTCATGACCACAGGTCATGACTGAAAGCACCGGGTCCCAGATACAATGAGCATCCTCCTTAGGGTGGCTGGGCGCTCCTTTACACCATATTTGCATTAGTCCGTCAGTGGTGCATCTCTGTTGTGTGCGTGGGTAGTCAGTCTCACAACCAGCAGTTAGTTTACATTCACTCTGTTGCGACACCAGTCCGTCCTCCCTCCCCCCTGGCTCCCGGAGGAGTGGTTTGTCCTGCAACCCCTATGTCGAGTAGTTTGTCCCGTTGTCTTTGCTCGTCCAAAACATAAGCAATCAGGCCCTATACCCTCTCCTTCCTCACTGAGTCCTTGTAAAATGCCTGTTTTATGTCATAAATGTTGTGTTTTTGTACTTCCAAAAGTAAACTGTTGTAGTCCATGGGGAAAAAAGACACCAGTGTTATCTGTGTTGCTAACGTGCGTTATCGCATCGGCATGTTACCTTAAACATAAAATAAAGTTTTATTTTAAAAGTACAACTCAAGTGTTTGTTATTTTGTGTCAACGTAATGCAATGGAGACGGACCGCAGACGGACCAGTGGAAATCAGCCTTTAAATAAAAACCTTGGAATCATTTTACCAAATATCTTTTTCAATGGAGTTCAGACCGAGACAGCAGGACCAATTAATACCAAAACATTCAATGGCAACAATACTATTCAGTGAATGTAAGACTTTTGCACATTACAGATCTCATTTCAAATTCTTTGAGCAAAAATTTGAACTCACTTTTTTTAACCAAATTGTTTATCTGACAGTTTGCAGAGAAGAATTGATGAACCTCATTCGGACTCCTCTATTACTCTATTTACTGTTGACCTTTTGCTTATCCCACTCTGGACCCTTTACTGCCAAAAAAATGGCATTTACCTGCTTTTTGAGATCACTGTGCAGATAAAAGTTACACAGTTTTCATTTTTTATGACTCTCATTAGAAAACTTCAGTTACATTTTAATCTTAACTGAAATGTTTCCTCTGAAACGGAGTTTATGTGTCAGAGAGCCACACAGGCTGCACTCAGGTGGAAACAAGCGTGTATGACTCATGTCTTTGTTTATTGCGCCGGTGTGTCTTTGGGGGAAACGCTTGGTGACAGGTTCACATACAGGCTTTCACAGGCGGACACGAGGGGCTCCGTTCTCCAACGGACACAAACGCAGCAGCTGACTGATGGATCGCACTTTGAAAATTGTACACGTGCTCTGTAGCGTCAGTGGTTTTGATCTACTCTGGCTGCTGACAGTTTTGCTTTTCTTCCAGCTGCACGCAGATTCTGTACTAGAAAATCAAACAAACACAGCTGTTCTGCAGCTCCTCAGGCCTACAGGTGAAACCTTGGATGAACCCACAGCGAGACAGCCCCACCTATCTATCTATCTATCTATCTATCTATCTATCTATCTATCTATCTATCTATCTATCTATCTATCTATCTATCTATCTATCTATCTATCTATCTATCTATCTATCTATCTATCTATCTATCTATCTATCTATCTATCTATCTATCTATCTATCTATCTATCTATCTATCTATCTATCTATCTATCTATCTATCTATCTATCTACCTACCTATCTATCTATCTATCTATCTATCTATCTACCTACCTACCTACCTATCTATCTATCTATCTATCTATCTATCTATCTATCTATCTATCTATCTATCTATCTATCTATCTATCTATCTATCTATCTATCTATCTACCTACCTACCTATCTATCTATCTATCTATCTATCTATCTATCTATCTATCTATCTATCTATCTATCTATCTATCTATCTATCTATATCTTACACTAGTAACAATAATTTACAACACAACAAAATAGATATATTCTTAGTGACACTGAGGCATCAATTTCTTATTTTCTAGGGAAAATCAATCAAACAACTTGATCGCAGTGTAACCAATAACGTGATTGGTTTGTTAGGTCTGTCATGCTATTGGCTGGTGATTATAACAGGGTAGTGTCACACAGAAACCGACCGCGAGCAAAAAGGGTGGACATTGTAGGAAGCATCGCCGCAACTGAAAGCACAGAGAAAGATCTTTGCAGGAGAACAACAAGAACTCTGTGGAGGAAGAGTCAATTCAGGAACAGCCACACAGATTTAAACAGCAACAAAGCAGATATGAGCAATTTCAATGTGTAAGACAAGTTTTGAGAACAATCACAACAAGATTTAAAATGTTTGAAATCTCTACTCTTGATTACAGATAGAGATCCAAGATGGAAAGAGAACTTTGAAGAGTGGATGAACCAGGACAATGATAGAAAGAACAGAGGAGAAGAGGAGGCTGTTGTGGAGCAGAAAGTGGAAAAGGATGAAATAAGGAAACATCAATTCACATCCAGCCCCTTCAGTCTGATCTATCACAATGGAAGAGGAAATAATTATGTAATATTTACAATATTCTGTATGTTTTACTTAAAAAATTTTCTTTGTAAAATGAATTTCTGCTGAAGGTGTCAGAAGGTGGAAACGTTTCCTGCTTTTTTACTCTAATCATGGAGAAATATTTGGATTGCGTGTCACTTACTCCGGGCCGCCGCCTTTTGGACTCGCAGAGACGGTTCTGCCGGTACTGCTGTGACTGATTACAAAGATTTCCATTGAGGCTTCCATTTTACACTGCGTGGAGTCCAAACGCTTTAGGGGGAGCCTTATCTTTCAGACATTTTTACCCCACCTATTGTCTTACTTTGGCTTATTTTAACAGAAGCGAAAACATGCATGAAACAGCTGTGTGGGAACTAAAGCTCCTTTTTTTCAGATTATTAAACTGTGCATAATGCATGCTCAATGTTATTTGTCTGTGTCTGATTTCCATTCCTCTTCTCATTCATAAATGGATGGAGATGTTGCTCCACTCAACATTTTAGAAGCAACATTTGCACCACAATAAAACAGCATCACAGCAGACGTGGAGCGTTTCTCACTGCAGGCTGATGAATGAAGCAGAAATTAGGATCCTGAGATACGGATGTTTAGGGAAATATGAACAAAAAATAATTGTGAACAGAATGGTTTCTAATGAAGAAAAAAAAAAAGAAACGACATTTGATTTAGTATTGATAGCAAATTCTTTGGCTTTAGCCTATAAGTTTCTGGGTTGAAAAGAACGAGCATCTTTGAATCCTGTCCTGTTCTGTTGGATTTCCATTTAAGCTACCCGTCCTGCTGCTGACGGTGACGTGGATCCTCCTTTCTTTGCCATCGCAAACAGAGTCCATGTTAAAGTTTCTGTCTGAAGACACTCAGCTTGTTTTCAGAGTAGAAACGGTTTGCTGTCTCCCTTTAAATATAACAAACTAAAGCTTGTAACATTGTGAAGAAATACAACATTAGCAGAATGTTAAAAAATAGTTATTAATAAAAAAAAAAAAAAGAAAACAGATCAAAGAAGTTTGCTAAAGCTGTTTTCACTTTGTTTTAGTGACGTGCTCAGCTGGATAACTTAAAATTAACTAAAAAAAACCTAAAGTGCACTAAAGGACTTAAAAAAAGAAACAGCCTAGAGAACAAAAAAAGAAGAAAACTGAACAAAAATCTTCACAGTTTCTATCTTTGACATCATTTCTAAAGAAGTTTGCATAAAGTTTTTGTTGTTGTTGTCATTTTTGCCCCGTTATTGAATGATTCAAATGCAGGAATAGGGGGACCCACCTGGAGGAAACATGTGGGGCTCCAACCAAGTCATCAAAGTCCCACTCTGATCATCTTCTGATCTATCTTCAAATCCTTCCCAGTGCTCTTTAAATTAGGATTATGGTTTGTTTTTTTGGCAAAACTGTTGTTTTCTAGGACATGGTTTTTGCAAAGCAGCATGGGTTCTTTAGAAATCACCTCTGAGTTGTGGTGAGAAGCAAACACCCCCCCTTTTCTCCTCCCCTGCTGAGAGCTCAGAGTAGGGAGATTGTGGCCCACCCAGCATATTTTCTACGTCACAAATGGTCATATATCTGTTTCTTCTTTTCTTAGTACCTTTCTGTCACACACCTAGGTGTGCGAAATTTATATGTCTATATACAATATTTCTTCTCATCCCCTTGTGCTATACAAGGCACTTTAACATTAGGAGTGGGGTCATCTGGACCCCACTAAACACTGAACCTTTTTTCTTCAATGGTTTGTGATCTTCACTGGTGTCCATGGATTACATGAAATCCTCTTCCCCTTTATCCATCTTTGTCATGAACACGTCAATATAAGGGTGGGGTCATCTGGACCCCATAAATGATAGCACAAGGGTTATAGGTGTTGATTCTCCTGAGCGAGAGCAGCATATTTTCTACGCAACAAAGCTGATTTTTCCTAATGGCCTTTTTAAAATCTGCTGTATCACAATTTCAATAAAGAAATACCCATAAATGCAATTTTAAGTTTCTTCATCTATGTCCGGAAGAGAAGCTTTATCATCATTTTGTGTGTATGTCTTTCATAAACAGGGATAACGGAAATCCTTTCTACTTTTTTAATGTCTACATGATACAACATTCTACCATTCCTAAAATACACACTAAAAGCTTGTTCTAGAAGTTCTAGAAGAGTCATTCTTCTGTACTCTCATCTCAAAAGTCATAAATTTGATCTTAAAAAAAAAACAAAAAAACATTTAGAACCTTGTTACCAAATGTTGGTAATGTCTGTAGCCAGATTTTAAGGTCATAACAATATCATTGACAGAAAAACCTGATCTACTGCAGAGGACAGACACTCGTAGACTTTTATTAAGACTTTACCTGAACTATACATGTACAGTTTTGTGTCTTTAAGTCTAATGATGAAATATTTCCATCCATTTTAGGGTCACAGTGGGGTATACCCTGAACAGGTTGCTGGTCTGTTGTATGACCACAAACTTACACAAACCTTGGAGCAATTTAGCATCACCAATTAACCTATGAAGCATATTTTTGGACTGTGGAAGGAAACCTGAGTGTCCAGAGAAAACCCACACATGCACTAGGAGAACATGCAAATTCCACACACAAGGTCCAGATTCCAACCAGGTCCTTCTCGCTGTGAGGCTAGAGCGCTAACTGCCGCTCCACCATGCAGCCAACTTTTTGCTGTCAGAGAATACAGGAGAACATAATTTCTGTCTGAGGGAAGTTAGACTTAAAATCCACATCTTAAATGTCTAGTTTGAGTACATTTTAGCCTGGAGTTCTGCAGAATCCAATAACTCAAACCAAGTTTCAGTGAGCTGAAAGATATTGTCACAACTCCTTTATCTGGCAGGTAACCTTGCCTTAGCAAAGGTACAGTTACAGTAATTTTGGTTAACTGTGGAATCAAACTTAAAGGTTTGAGTTGAGAAGAAATCCTCTTGATAAAATCCTGATAAGGAAAAAACAACTTCCAGCTGCAGCTTTTAAGATAAGATAAGATAAGATAAGATAAGATAAGATAAGATAAGATAAGATAAGATAAGATAAGATAAGATAAGATAAGATAAGATAAGATAAGATAAGATAAGATAAGATAAGATAAGATAAGATAAGATAAGATAAGATAAGCCTTTAGAAGCAGTCACCATTCCAGTGGAAAAAGAAATCTAACAAAGTATAATATAAAACGTTTAAAACAAAAAGCACCTCTGTCTAAACCTTTGACCTGTGTCATTTCATGCACGTGGATGTGATGGATGCAGTGCATGCTAACCTCCACGTGTCTGTTTGAAGCAGCTCCAGTTTTCACACGACTAACAGCATGTGAAAAAATCTCTCCTGGCCCCAAATGATGTAAACACTTCAAAGGATTAATGAGGAAATGACAAGAGCACAAACACAGAGACTTAACGGAGCCAAGTCATCAATCACAAAGATTAGCTAGAGGAAAACAAGCACAAATCTCTGCACAAGTCACTGCTGCTAATCTTCCTGTTTCCCGATCCATCTCCAAGTCCCAGATTTTCTACTAAATCTGTATAAATGGGCCAAAGCACCGTACCTGCACCAGCTCATGTCTCTGCAGGACAGATGCAAAATGTAAAGAAGTCTGAGAGGAAAGGCACCGCCAAGAAAAGGAGTCCAGCATGGTACTGGTGAACATCAACAACTAGCTGTAGGTTTTTCATCAATGGTTTGACACCAAGACAGATGCATACAAAGAAATCTAAATAAAGGGACGATTATGATTTGAAAAAGGAGAAATGAGCCCTCATTCAAGCTGCTGTTCTACATTTGGAGAAACAGTTCTGAAGTTTAGCTTGGTGGCTGTTAACTCCTTTAGAGTCCATCTGAGTAGACAACACCATGTCGGCCGGTTTCGACATCAAACTGCGGCAGGCCAAATCAGAACAAGAGGAGCCACAGCTGAGACTCCTGCAGCCCTCAGCCAACGCACAGCTGCTAAACCAAAGGGCTCCCAACAGAAAGCAGATGACAAATCCAACCATCAGCACGTCAAGTCTTAGAAACTCTTTAAATCTAAAAGATGACAAGCAAGATTTCCCAAGCCCCTCCTCCTCTTTGTCCTTTACACCTCTTCATCATTCGAACAAGCCTCCTACGGCTCCTCTCCACCCCGTCAAATCTGTCTCATCAAGAGCCGTGTCTCTCAGCAGCTGCTCTTTAAGCAGCAGCCTTCAGCAGCCAGATGTTTGCCATCTCTCTCTGGTACTTTAACTCCCTCAACACTTTGCGTCTGAATATGTGCTTGTAAATGTTGGCTCTGCCGTATTATTAACAGAATGAATTATTGTTACAAGCAGCCAAGAAAGGCAAGGGGTCATTTCATAACAAAACAAATGAAAAGAACCAGACAGGTCAACTGAGCATGTTTCCTTTTTTGAACAATGTCTGGAAATGTACCTTGAAAAGCACCTTAATCATGTGACTTTGCCTTGTGCTGAGTTGCACAGCAGGTTCATTTGCAGAAATCTCCTGTTTGGAAAATAAAAGAATTTACACTCATTACTTAGCCTAATGGCTCTTTCTGAGAGCTTTTCTCAGTTCCTGCTTTACTCTTTTTTTTTTTTTTTTTCTATTGTGAAAACACTCGGAGTGGGGGTGGGGGGGTACTGGCTCTTTTTTTGAGCCGTATCAAAGCTCCAGACCAGAAGCTGCAGAATGGTAATGAAAAAACAGGAAAGACTTCAGAGCAAAGGCTGTATAAAATTGGAAACAGCAGGAATGTTTGTATTAGTGAAGGACCATTCAAGCATCCAGGGACCAATAGTGGGAGGTTTTCCAGGTGGGCGGCCCAAACTGGCAACTGGTCAAGCAGCACCACATATTTTGGTTTTTTGACTATTACTTGTTCTTTTGCTCACATTTGTTTGTGCAAATCAGTCCTCTTCAACAACTGTCAGTTTTCGGTTTAAATAAAGTTTGTGTTTGAAGTCAACAAAAAGACAACAGCATGGATAAAAAAACAAAACTCAAAGAAGTGTAACGGTTAGAGTCACATTTTAGCCTCATAGATTCTCAGAAACTTTCTGGGTTTTCTGGGAGACTGTTGGTGACTTTGATGTGGAATTTGTTTCTTTCTCGGGTTCACATGTAAAACCGGCGCTGTCGTGTCTTTGGCGCATTCACAGCAACGACTTCACCCCACCGAAGCTTCCAGATGGAGCCGAGCAGCAAATGATTCAGAATGAAGCTGACATAAGCTGTTTGGCCACAATGAATGTCCACGATGATCCTGATTCTATCAAGATGAAGAAACGATGAGAAAGGGTTTGTTTAAGGCTAGCTGATATAAATTTACCACTGAGGACCCAACTCAGAGGATCAGGAAGAAGAAAAGACATTTGTAAAAAACAGAAATAAAAGCCACTCAGTGGAAGAAAGGAGGATCAAAATATAAAGTAACAAAAAGTAATTTTTGACAGATTTTTTTTCATTTAAATAAATAAATTAATAAATATTTGTCTGTTCCTTAGACTTCCTATAGTGAAATCCAGAATCACTAAAATTGAAAATCCATAATCACAGTCAGCAAAGCAAATCAAAAGAGAGGAATCTAGAAAAATTGTCACAAAAAAGGTT
This sequence comes from Oryzias latipes, assembly GCF_053564925.1. Lineage (NCBI taxonomy): Eukaryota > Metazoa > Chordata > Actinopteri > Beloniformes > Adrianichthyidae > Oryzias > Oryzias latipes. The sequence goes on from NC_136248.1 coordinate 4,799,101, forward strand.
GTTTTAGTTCAATAAAATATGATCAGGAGAGAGATACAAACGCAAAAGAAATTTGGCAGATGTCGTTTTTTTTTGCATTTAGAAACTCCTGAACATGCTGAATTGTGCTGATGGAAACTCTATCTGATGGAAACTCCTGCAGACACCACCTTTTGCTGATGTCGATCTGTGCAGATGGAAACTCCTGCAAATGGACACTTCTGCAGATTTAGATTTGTGCGAACGAAAATTTCTGCGGACAAAAGCTTCTGCAGATTTAGATTTGTGTAAACGGAAATTTCGGCAGACAAAAACTCCTGCAGATGCAGATTAAAACTCCTGCCGGTGAAGATCCTACAGAAATAATCTACCAAAGACGGACCCTCCTCTAATCTGCACACACCTGCACATCCTGAATGTTTAGTAGAAATTACATAAAAAGAGAATTTTTATATGTCATGAAGTAAAAACACTAATATCAAAGTTGTCTTCCTGTGCACCCTTTGACTTTAGAAGTTACTTTGAACAGGCATGTTAATGCTTTAATTTAGTTTCTTTGTTTTTCTGACTGAAAAAGCTTCATCTCCTCTAATCATCAAGTGTCTAAAGCTCCCATTATTAGACGCATCCTTCAAGTTTGGCCGAAAAATGAGCTTGGCTTTAATTGTTCAGGTAATTGGTTAAAAAAGGTTTGTTTTGTTCGCTATCGATGTGAGGGGAAGGCTTAAACAGAGGTTTTCTGGGTTCAGAGAACTTTTTCCAGTAGACTTAGTATGTTTGCAGGTGCTCAAATGGGACAGAAAAAAAACGATACGATAAATATAAATATCTCTAAACTTAATGCAAAATCGTTTCAAGTGAAAGAGTAAAATTGATGTAATTTAGTCATTTAACTGCTCTGAGCAAAGCGAATGTTAGAAGAGGAGCTGAGCTGCTGAGGGAATGGTTCCGTCTCCACATTTCTTGGTTGAGCATGAATACATATCATTGTGCTAACAGGTGACAGTCAGTGGGCGATGTTTTTAACCAGCGGGCCACCTCACAGCCCACAGATGTACCAACAGCCTGTCAATCTGGAGGCTTTATTCATCTGCCCTCATTTCCTTAAAAGACACTTCTGCAGGAGAGAGTCATGAATAATGGAAAACAGCAATCGCAGCACTTTGGCTGCAGCCGGCGCATGCAGAAATGTATGAGATGGACCTTATTACAGGCCATTACACAGTCAGAGTGTGTGTTTTTCTTTGTTTCCAGGTATGCTTGTTTCTGTTGTTTCTGTGTTGGAGAATCAAATGACAGTAGAGACAATGTTTCTGTAGGTTTCACAGAAAAGATCTTGAAGAGAGGCAGCATCATCACCTGTCTGGGTGTGTGATTGTGATTGTGTTTGTCAACCCTGGAAGTAACCCAGGGACAGAGGGCAACATAGCAAAGGCCAGGAGAAGGTCAAATGAGTTCAGTAACAAAGAATCAGCACACAGCGTGGGACAAAAGCCAAAAACACAAAAGAACTACAGTCCAAACAGGTAACAAAGTATGAAACACCCAGACAAAAAGCACCAACACCAAGGACACTGAAACAGCTCCCTAATTACAGACACTAATGACTAAGAGGAGGGAGCTGTGACAGACTCAAGGTCAAGCACAGGAAGGGGCGGGGCCTGAGAGCAGCCAACCTGCACAGAACCGAATCAGAATCTCATCTGTTTGCTCAGTTGTTGGACAGAACAAGTTAGAAAAACAACAAAAAGCAAAACAGAAACACAGACCCAAAGCTCAAACCCCAAAATTCATTGAATGTAAAATTTCAAGTGAACCAAAAAACAATAAACTATTGCTTAAGGCTAAGTTTAGAAAAGAGAAACGGATGAACTCCACCATCCAGAAGGAGGCGGGGTCAGTGCACACTCCATTCAACATTCCCGGAGGTCAAAGATTACACTCGTCCCGGTCCCAGGCCTGCATGCCAAGGTGAATGTCTTCCAATAAGGGAGTGGTTCAGGTTAGGGTCTGCTAAAGCATAGGGCTTCAATTAGGGGGCAAATGTGATTCTGGAGGAGGGACTGGTCAGGATTAGGGCCAGGTTAGGTACCTGGGTCCGCTATAGTCCTGGTTAGGGTTAGGATTGATGTAGTAGCTAGGGTTAGTGTTTCACATTAAATTTAAATTTAAAGGGGTTTGGGGTTACTCTCAGAGGGTTTCTAACCCTAGAGAAAGTTCAATTCTGAAGATGAGCCCCCCCAAAAGTAAATGACTGGAACTGTCCTTCAGTTCTTCAGCGGAGGTGCTAAAATGAAAGCGATTTTTGCTTTGGTATCATGGGTTTTAATAGATTTTCTCTACATGTATCAGGTTTGCTGATCTGAAAAGCAGAAAAAAGTCCCTTTCAATGTTTCATCTCAAAGGATGTAACTTTGTTTCAAACCCAGAAGTGAAATAGGAGTGACATCTAATATCATTCCATCATTTCTTTTGTACATTTTTATCTTCACAGAAATGTGTGGAAATTCTTTTCTTTCAATTTCCATCTTTTTTGTAGAAACATTAACTTTTTTTCCATATTTAAAGTGAGTGAAGATGTGTTTAATTTATTGGAAATCTCTGTTATGCAGCTAATAGAAAATGTGGTGAATGGTTGCTTGATTTAAACTGAAGAAAACTTTATTTGAAAAGTAATAATTGAATTAAGGAAGGACAGAAAATCGGCTAGAATGCTAAAAATAAAATGATGACCCAGGCATTATTTGAGAAAATTCTAGTATGATGCTTATTGTTTATGTCTTTCTTTAATTTCTCTGGGACTGATTTAAGTGATGAAAAGTGACTCAAGAGTCAAACAGAAACATCAGGTCACATCAGGTCGGGCTGCTTTCATTTTCTTCATTTTATTTTTGCCTCTTGATTTTTCCGTAATCTTGGATGGCGTTAAACCAAAACGTGGTCTTGTGTTGTCCTTGATCTTACTGAAACGTTAAGGAAATTGGAGGCAAACATTCATGATGTTTTCCAGATGATGAAGCTGCAGAGAGAATTGAGCAGATAATTTTCATGTTGTGCAGCAGCAGCGAAGCTAAAACTGTTCAGAAGATATATTTTTAGACCGCGGACTACCGCACGGAATTGTGGGTAAAATTACCTCCTTTCTTTTATGATGGATGAAGCAGTGCAGGCTCTGAAGCTGTTTTTTTTTAGTTGTTCAGAAAATCTGAGATGATGAGAGAAACACTTAAGGGTCATTTCCATTTGTTCAGGACCTTCTTGAAGAAAAGGATGAATGTGATCACGTTTTCCTGACCTGTCAGAGGTTTTGCTCCCTTTCTGTCAATCACGTCTTTCTTTACTCAGAGCAACCTGTAACATCCTGTAACAAATGTTTCCAACCTCAACACACACTAATACAAAAACGCACACTCACATACATAAACCTACTTAAGCTTTGTTTCCACTGAGCACTGCAATCTGGTCCAGTCCAGTATTTTGAGCGTTTCCATTTTATGATGGAAACGCTCAAAATACGCTACCATTTTGGGTCTTCATTGGTTCATTGGTCCGTTCCACTTTTCTGTAGGCCTACAACCAACTTAATGGCTGATGCTCATTACAGAAGAAAGCAGCTGTATTCCTAGAGCTGGGATCTGTTCATCTCTCTCATCGTTGAATGAGATGTTGAGAAAGGCAAATGCTGCTTCTGTTTGCTCCAGGACCACAACACCTCCAGATTAAACATCCAGTCTAGATACATATAAGATGGGATGTAATTCTAAACATCAGCTGTGAAATGTGACCTTTAATGCACTCCGTGATTCCCTAAATTCCTTCATGGAATTATAATCACATTAAGATATGACAACACATTTCTTTAAGTAAATCCTGTTGGGGGAATGTAGTTAACCTGATGTTCTGCTCCTCCATGACCCTTTTGTTCTGCTGCTGTCGGTTCTGCTAAAGATGAAGCCAATTTAATAAACCAAGGAGAACTTTTTTTATTTTGAAAATGATGCGGATCCTCTGTTTTTAGCTTTCTCTCTGCCACAGAGCCTTAGCAAAAAGAAGTTGACTTGAAGTTTATTTTATGACACAAGTGATTATAAGGATAGCAGGTATACTGTATACATGTAGATGCAGTGTACGAAGTATACTAATTGAATACTTTTTCAGACTGAATTGGAGCTTCTAAGTTTAAAATAGGTAGAAACTATGTAAAAAGTAGACTTCAAGTATGGTGCCTCCCTTTTAGTATAGACTAAGTATACTTGTAGTACACTTAAATATATGACCTTCTGCTAAGGGGAGACTTCCTGTTTACTCAACCACATCTAGATATATTCTGCTGATTTAGCATTGGAGGCAAATAGAAACACAATCTTAAAAAAAAAGAACCGCTATCTCCTCCTTTTCATGACCTCCTTGAGTCAAAGGAGAGAATCGTCAAAGATTAAAAAAAAATGTAAAAAAAGAAACAGATATTGAACTTTTTTTTGCAGTCACCTACAACACAAGTTACAGATATTATGCCACCATATGGTTGAACTACAAATGTAGGAGATGGACTAGCACCAGCACACATACAGCTGAGGCATTAAAACATGTAAACAAATGTTCCTGTGTGACAGGAAATGTCTGCTACTGTTAGTCTGTACAACAATCCATCTTCAACAAGGTTCAATTAAATAAAAAATATGAATTTACAGCAGAAAAAGGATAATTAATCTGTCTCTGCTTTTGTCAGAATCCATCAGTAATCATTTTAGTTTCAGTGCTGGAACTGTGGGATTGGATTCTTGTCTGTCCCTTCAGAAATGATGCTTTGGTGTTTCATTTGCCAAGGGAGATAAGGAAGAAAAAACAAGACCTCCTTTCTTTCTATCTTTTGGTGTGTCAAATAATATAACCTTTTTCAAAAGAACTTTAACTTCTGGATCACTTTACTCAGTGAAGAGCCTTCCCCCTTAAAAAAAGGGGACCTGGAAACTGTGAGAACGTTTAGATGGAGGAGCAGAATGAGAGCGAATTAATGAAGGTAAAAGCAGATTTCTGAGATGTTCTTTGATAGGAAAACTTAATGACCAGTTTTATGAAGGGTTTTGTAGTCCGAATGTTGAGCATCTCAGCAATTGTAGTTATGAGCAGTAGATCCATGAAGAGGTTCTCAGTCAACAGGCAATGGTCAGAAACTTGACGGTCAAGCTGGAGGGTGATCAGGATTACAGAGGTGGAGGTCTCTGCATGACACCTTTGGGGGATTGTGGCTTGACATGAGACCGGAGCGAGTGGATGACCAGAAGGGTCTGGCAGTGGAAGGGATCTGATGTACCTGACAGCACAGGTGGATGGCATGATCTCTGGCGAAAAGATGAGCGTGCAGGAAGTTCCAAACATGTTAATCCTCCTGATGATAGGCGAAAGAGCATGGCAGCCTGTGTCTATCTTCTGCAGCAAGTCATGTGGTTAATAATCCTTATCAACCTGAATTAGTCCTGTTCCCAGTGACACCCAGCAACAGCATCCAGTGTGTCTGAGTGTTTAAATAGAGGCTTATATTCCTAACTGAGTGTGTGTGGGAGGTCATAACACTCACTAACAGAATGGTTCCTCCACGCCTCCAAACCTTTTTGAGCATTTATCAGCTGTAGTAACAGTAATAGGCTTTCTGGCTCTTTAGGAGATTAGGAATTGATTATATGGTTGTTGTACTTTTGAACTGTTTAAAAGGAAGCAACCTAGACATTGAAAAAAATTAAGCCTACAGAAAAAAAATCTGCTATTCCAGTCAAATACCAGACAAACTTCAGATTGTTGTAAACTTCTGCTGCATCATCATGTAGGGGGAGGAGCCTGTAGAGTGACATTTGAAGCAACTGCTGTTGAGTGGAAGATGTCAAAGTTCAATCCAGAAACATGTTCCAAAATAAATGTTAATAATTTGTGTTCTGCATTACACATGCCTTCATTATATTCATATATTCCAAGAAAGGTTCATGAAGTAAAAAGAGAATGAATAATCGATGAAAGACCTTCCAGGTGCACAGCAGCTGGTTGAAATGTCAGTTCTGTTATTTCAGGCTGATTCTGTTGAGGGGAGATCATGGACAGCATTTGACTGTTTTTCCATTCCTGCTATAGGGATTGTTACAGTCCTGCCTTTGTGCACACGCTCCAGGAAACACAGATTTTCTTCTCAGCTCTGCTGTTAGACACTGCTCTGTATCAGATCTACACACGAATAACTCGATTAATAACAGCGTTTCAAAGTTTTCCCAAAAAGAAAGTTCTGATGACAACTGTTTCTATGAGGTCAGCATCCTGTTCCTGTCTGTCAGCTTCAGGCACCTGAAGTTCAAACCCTATTTTCCTAAGGTTGACCACATCAGGAGATGTATCTCAGAGTTTTTTTTAGATTTGGAGCTCTTGACAGACATGACTGAAGGCATATCTTGTGTGAGAAATCCAGTGTGAAGGTTCAGTTGCCTGTCTCCCACAGAGCTGATAAGAAGGAGACGCAGCTGCCGCCGTTTGATCAGCATGCATGAGGAGCATTCAAAGCAGGAGCCACCAGGAGCTCCAGGGGGTCGCACGTCGCTGCAAAGAGAGGTGCACGCAAAAGCTGTGCCCTGCAGTCAAATGTCTCAAGCTGACACTGACGCGCACACCTGTACACACATGCCATCCTGCATGTGCGCACCTTTTTCTGCAGGCAAACCCCTCACATGAACATCATTCCTGCATGTGCACACTAATCCTGTGTGTGCACGTCATTCCTCAACGTGCACACTGTTCCTGCACACCTCCCTGTCAACTTGGACATGCGCTACTGTCACTGTGGATCACACAGGTGGATTATTTGAACTAAAATAGATAAGACATCCTGAATGTGTTGCTTAAAACTTAAATCACCGTTTGATCTGATCTGCACTCTAACTGTTTCTCAAAATATAATTGACTTTGGATATTTGTAGACATGTATACATATACTTTCAGTTTGTGATAAAAGCTAAATACCCTAATTTGGGCGTGCTTTTCCATCTGCAGTAAAGCTATTAAATGTTACTTTTGTAAAGATGTGAAGAAGTCAATGAAATCAAGACTTTCAGGACTAAAAGCAGACATGTCGAGTAAAACCGTTCTTCCAATGACTCAAATCCATTGACCTTCTAAAGCTAAAATTAAACTTCTTATAGCCTTTTTAAATACAATTGCTGCTTCTCTGTTAAAGTGCTTTGTCTTGCTTTGTGCTTTGTCTGGTTGACTTTGCATTTTGCTGCAGAAGAGCAAGGAAACACATGAGAGATGAGGATGAGAGTGAAAACTGAACTCTGCATTTTCCGTACAGCGCCTCCCAAGGTGAGCGGGAGAAGCGCAGCCTGCATGCACGGCTGCTGCACACAGCCACTAGCCTGAGTCTATCATTAAAAGATTGAACATTTGCTGTTCAAATGAGCAATGATTTTGTGTCTCCAACTCAACCATCCGTGAGCATCTGGCTTTCCTGCAGCACAAAGCGGAATGTAACGTCATCCTGATCAGTCACGCAACACGCCGCTCAATACCAGTTGGCTGGTCGGTTGTTGTTTTGTTTTCATATTGCTGCGTTTTGTTGGGCCTCCATCAGTCATGCAGGCCGCTGATCCGACCAGGCCTGCTGTCAAAGGTTTAAACAAAGCAAACGTTCTCAAACACAGAAAATGGGTTCATAAATAAAAGTCACCCACATTATTTGAATTCCTCTTAAGCTTCCAAACTCAGCTGGAGTTGATAAACAGTTGGAGCTCAGAGCTTTTTTCAGGAGGATGTTGACTGAAGCATCGCAGCAGCTCTCTCCATGCGGAGTAGACGTATAATAGGAAACAATTTATGGGTGTTAGTGTGAGAGAAAAAAGACTCTACGGCGCCCAAAGGAACGCAGCACTTTACTGAGCGCCGCACCAGCTCTGTTCACGGCGAGCGGACGAGCAGCACTACAGCCAGCACCTATAAATAAGCACAGCTCAGGGCCAATTGCCAGCGGATGCTACTCCAGTCCGAGGAGGACACTTAAGGGTCCAATTAAAATATAGAGCTAAGTGGGACAGCTGGTCATGAATAATGCTGAGCAGTGTCTTAGCAGTGCTCACTGTTTTCCACCTTTGCTCTGCTCCAGTCTTCACGCTGTCGCATCACGGGGGAAAAGTCAGTAACACTATCTTCACTGAAGGTGTCCCTCAGCCAGAGCGCTCACCAGCAAACAGGAACTTCTGTGATGGTGGTGGTGGTGGGGGGGGCATATACCCGATTTCAAATGTCATTGAACATCTGCAGACATGGAAGATCAGCTTTAACCAACATGATGCACAGTTGAACCCTGTCTGTGAGCTAAAATGTGCTGAAGAGACCTCTGACTTTCACTGGGTAGTCTATTTACAAAGAATTAAGGCCAAACACAATCTGATGTTAGCAAAGTTTTTTTTCTTTTATCAATTAAAAAGAAAAACTTTGTCTGAAACCAAAACTGATAAAAAAAAATTCATGTTCAGGTTTTTACACCACTAAAAGAAGAAGGTTCATTCTACCACAATAATTCTCAGGGACAAAACTGTTTGATATGAAAACACATTTTCTTCCAGACATTTATATTTCACCTGTGAGATGAGGGAGAGACACGGTTTAACTCTTCTCACAGCAGCTAGTTAGTTTTTGTCTATTGTCAGATTCAACAAGGAAGTCAAGTTCTTGGTGCAATGGAATTTATATATATATATATATATATATATATATATATATATATATATATATATATATATATATATATATATATACATGTATATGTATATACATATACATATATATATATATATATAAATATATATATATATATATATATATACGTTGGTACTGTTGGTCACATTTTCTCTCCACACTTTGCTTTGTTTGATTAATATTTACAACACTGGAGTGTAATTACATGGATACTGAAAAAAAAGAGATAAAGAACATAAATAATCCAAAAAGGCATGTTTGTTTTAAGACTGAAGTGGATTCAATGCAAGAATAAGAGCATAAGTCAGGGAAAAAATGCACCCATTGAAAATGCCTTGGCAGGGAAGCAGCCTACAGTGTGGCAGCATGGAAGCCAGACAACAAAAAGAGGTCATCTTGAAAAGAGGTCCTCTTTTATAGGTGGTTGGCTCCACCCCTTACCAAACCAACACATTTACCAATCAAAAGCAAACACATTCCCTAAGAAACAAAATAACATTTAAATGCATTTTCCTGGTAACAAATGCAAAATAAATAAACAAAAAATCTTGCAAAATGAAAGGAAATCATTTCGAATTCAAAAGAGGCTTGTCAAAGGAAACCTAAACAATAGGCAGGTCCACTGGACTTCCAGGATACAGGATAAGAAATCAGGAAGTAAAAAAATAAAACATTGAAAACAACCAAAAACAGAAAATAAACAAAGTGAATTGCAAGCACTGTTGGAACTTTACAGCTGTTCAGTGTGTGCACCCACTGATTCTGTCAGAAGCAAATCCACTTTACTCTCCCACCGTAACAGACGTTTGCTCTGTCACACATATTTCACATAACTTGTTTATTTCTGAACGTTGCCCTTAGACGTTATTCACTTCACATTTTTTATTGATGTATTTCAGTGTGGAGAAGAAAGTTCATCAAAAAACAGCTGGAGCAGACTACCATGAAGACAGCACATGTTTAACTGTGCAACTTATGCTTCAGTCACAACTGCTCTTGAGGTGGGATACGGGGAAAAAAATGGGCAAATCTTCATGAGTCACGCAGGTGGCCTGCAAGAAATATCAAAGTCGCAGACCGCTCAGTGAGCCTATAGAGAAAATGTTCCTGCAGGTTGTAGCGAACACCTAAACAACACTAAAGGGAAAGACAGGGTGGTGTAGATGAGATGTCGGCTTGTCGTACTGAATTTTCATTTTTTTCAACCCCTTCAAGTCCCTGCAGACTGTGCATGGGGTCTGCAAGGTCCAAGTGAGAGCGAAATAGCTGACATGCAGGCGTTGTTGTCTCAATGTTTTCAACCCCTCAACTCCTGAGCGGAGAGCCCGTTAGTGCTGTTCACCTGATAAGTGGGACCCCCCCATGCTGACTGTTATAAATGAGGATATTAGACAGTGCAGTTTGTGTGGTCATCTTATCGGGGTCCTACAAGCGTTTCGGAATCACCTGCACACCACGTACATGCAGCATTTGCATTTGTCAGTGAAAAATCAGTCCATGCACCAAAAGTATTTCATAATACACTTAGCACACACACTACAATGGTACAGTCCATTTGCATACGATTCCTTAAGGTGGTTGCAGGGGCCTCTAGTGAACTGCAAGGCACACCTGCGCTCCATTTAAGATGTGCCTGCTTCTCCAAGTTCCCGGACAACCCAAAAACCTGAAGCACCGGTACGGGTCAACCCCTGTAGGGGTGCATGTGACTAAGAGACAAAGTAAAGCAGAGAAAATGCTTGTATTTCAGTGGTTTAACCACACAATTAGAAGGAATCCTGCATGAGGTATGACCCCTAAGGAAAGTACCCAGGAGGAAAAGGAAAATCACACAGAAGAAAGGAATCTTGTTTAAATGAGCTGAGATTCTTCTCTTGACTTCTGACGCTTTTAACGTAAATGATTTGCAATTTTGAAAATAAAAAAAAAACAAAAAAAAAAAAACGGTTCATTTTGGCACCGCAGAACTCCCCAGCAAAGCTTAGAGGATTAAAACCGACTTTCCTGGACTGGTTCCCAATTTTCAACATTCTCACCTCGTGCCCCTGCAGGCGGGGGCTCACTGCTTCTTCCCATTGGCACATGGGGCTACATATCTGGTGACATGTTTAGAGAGAAAGCTGCTTTGTGAGACTCATCTGGGCTTCTGCTAACAGCCTGGATTACAACAGCAGAGAAATCGCTGTGGCTCTGACCTTGCTTGTTGTTTACCCCTGCAGACTTCATGGCACTGTCCAGCGACTGGAAAGATCTCAGCGAGCAGCACTGCAGTAACCTCTTGAGGACATGAGCGTCCTGCAGAGCTGCAGCGCTGCTCTGTCCCTGCCAGAAATACACAACGCTTTTTCATGCCTGCGCTGCTCAACTATGCAGAAAATTAACTCCACTGGCACGCACACAAGCCCGTCGACACAGTCATCATCCTGATCTGCATCTCTCTGTGTGCATGTTTAAGATGACGCACCCGGCACACTTTGCAACATCCATCTGCCCTCCACCCCCCACAGCAGCAGCGCCGCTCACTCCAGCCTTTATGCTCAGTTAAAAACTCCTGTTCTCTGCATCCTTTTCATCATCAACTAAACAGACACATGTTCACTTTAAGGAAGCGTTTATTTTTGCATAATTAATAGAGAAGAGTTTGCCAAGATCAAGTTAAATCAAATCCAACTCAAACAAGCCGATTTTATTGCACTCCTTATTAGCTGGAAGCACATAAACCCCCTTCAACCCTGCAGCGTGGCAAATAAAAGCATATAACATTTCAGGTACAATTAAGGACAGTTAGTGAAGAGAACCAAAAACCCACCAAGGGATGAGAAGGCAGCTGATTTCTATCAGAAACCTGATGTCTGATAAATGCAACGCACATGCAGAAGGAATTTCTGTTTTTGATCTGCTTTCACTCGACCCCCCCCAAAAAGAATCAAATTTTTAGCCTTTATAATAAATTTGCTGGAAAATCTAAATGTGCGTCAAAGAGGAACATGAAAACTGTGCACAGGAGAGGCTGTTCCCTCACATCAACATCTGTGGAAGTGTGATGATCTGCACACGCTCAGTGTTGGAATCACGTTCTTAAGTCATTCTCTGCTCTCTAGTGAAATGAGGCAAAGTGGCCATGAGGACAGTTCTGTGACCACAGACTAAAATCGCCGTTTCCACGATTTTCAGAGATCTTGGTGAAGAAGAAGAGAAGATGGAGGAGTTTGAGTGAAAAGCAGCAGAGCTTTTGTCAATTATGGAGCTGTGAAGAAATCCACAAGTAGGATAAACAACCCTCTGTGTTTTATTGATTCAAAGAGGGAATTTAAAATGGTTGAATGTTCTGTCAGTCAATACGGGCGGCCGTGGAGCAGAGATAGGGCGGTCGACGTCTGATCAGAATATCGCAGGTTCCATTCCCACATTGTCCGCCCATGTGTCAAAGTGTCCTTGGGCAAGACACTGAACCCCACTTTGCCTCTGGTGGAAGGTTGGCACATTCGCATCAGTGTGTGAATGTGTGTGTGCATGTTTGAATAGGACTGTGACTGTAAAGCGCTTCTGGCCTTTGAGAAAGGTAGACAAGCGCTATAAAAGTTTACGCCTTTTACCATTTATGTCTGATCAGTTAAAAACGAGAAAAAAAGAGTTTGTTTCCAGGAGCAAAAGATAAAAGTGTGACCTTTAAAAAGAGTGTGAGGGACAGAATGCAAGTCTGGAGGCTGGAGACAAGCTGGTTTAATATCCCGTGTGCATGCTTTTCCATCTTCCATCTTTTGAATATGTTTGATCCCCAGATCATGGGGCTGCTGGAGCCTATGCCAGCAACCTCATGAATGCGGGTTGCACCCTGAGCCACACAATCACACACGCATGCACACCTAGGGGCAATTCAGAGACACCAATTAACGTATGAAGCATGTTTTGGACTGTGGGACCGAAACCAGAGAGAACCCTCACATGCACGAGAAGAACATGCAAACTTCACACAGGAAGGTCCCAGCCGGGATTTGAACCAGGGGCTTCTTACAGTGAGGCGAGAGCGCTAACCTCTGCAAAGTAAGAACAAAAAGGACGTGGTGGGCTGTCATGGGGAGGGACAGCAGCTTACGGGGTCTGCATAGTTTTTTTTACTTGTGCATTTGTCGCCTGGTCTTTCAAGAGGCTGGACATAAATAAATGCTTGGACTTCACTTCTTCAAGATAAAGCACCACCTTTCAAAGAAAGGAAAAGCTTTTGAAGGAAGGAAGGAAGGAAGGAAGGAAGGAAGGAAGGAAGGAAGGAAGGAAGGAAGGAAGGAAGGAAGGAAGGAAGGAAGGAAGGAAGGAAGGAAGGAAGGAAGGAAGGAAGGAAGGAAGGAAGGAAGGAAGGAAGGAAGGAAGGAAGGAAGGAAGGAAGGAAAGGAGGAAGGAAGGAAGGAAGGAAGGTAACTTGAGGTCTGAGGTGAAGTTTGTGAGGATAAATAAAGTTGAATCAGTTTAAAGTTAGGGTAACGTGTGGGGTTCTTCCAGAGGGTTAGTTGTTACTGTGACAGTACGTTACATTGAACGTATATGTAAATGTACTGTGTACTTCTGCTGCTGACAGCACTTTGGTTTTTCGAGGAAAAGGGGTTTGACAAATGAGAAGCTGTTAAAAGTTCAGTGAATGTTAGACATACAAGAGATTGTTATCAAATGCCAAACTTCTGGTTTTAAATGCTAAGAAGACGTGCTGTAGAATAGCATTTACAAAAAAAGGATATGGTTAATGGAAGAGTGAAATTTCAATTCAGTTTTCTGTGTTTATGTTCTTGAAATGAATAACGTTGTGTTTTCTGTGTGTCATGTTCAGTTTTCAGGCTTTCAGTTTCCATCTTTCCATCATCCTCAGCCGTCTCCGTCTGAATACATTATCTTCAGTCTATTTCTGTGGCTTTATTTGCTCAGTGGCAGATCCTGCTGTTTGTGTCTCTCTGTCTGTTCAGATCCTTGCTTTGTCACATTTGAGTTTGGGTTGTGAAATCATTTTGAATAAATCTGAATGTTTTTGTCATCACGTCTCCAGGATTTGGGTCCTCCTCAACATCATCCACCACATATCTACACGTAACTCCTGATAGAAATCTGAGGGATTTTATCATACATTCATTAACCTAAAACACGCTGAAATATCATAAACGTGAGCCAGCTCTGATTGCTCCACATGTGAGTTGAATTAAACCTCACGTTCTGCGTCTATAACTCATGTTTGTTGCAGAGAATTTCCACCAATAAACAATTATTTAAAGCTTTTCAGATTTAAATAATGCTTTATTTCATTTTAAAGATGACATTCAATCTGTTCCAAAAGCAAAAAAGAATTACCCCCCCAAAAAAACTTTAAGAGGGATACAACCTTTTTTGTATCAATGATAAAAAAAACAGAAAAACTGTCTTTAAAATGCCATGTCTCTGTTAAAAAAAAGGTAGATTTTCTGTCTGTATCGTTGACTCTATTACACTGTTGAATAACAGAATCCATCCGTCAATAAAAGCAAACGACAGCAGGCGGGAGGCCTTCGCTCTTCAGCCTCAGCAGGCTTAAGTTTAGTGACAGACTCATTTGCACTTTTCAGAAAGTTTCCCTCCCCAGACAGTCAGGTTAGGTGGGTCTGCAGTGACAGAGAGACGACACAAACACCCACAAAGACGTACAAAATGGGATTTTCATTCTGCTGTCAGATGTCACTGGGGGGCCACTTACCCCTACACACACACACAAACAGCAGGCAGAGGCTGGGCTGAAGCGCCGTGGGAGGACAGAAAATGTCCAAACAGATGGGGGCTGGCAGATGAAAACCTGGGGAGAGGCAGCACTGGGGCTGTGGAGGAGCGGACAGGCGGTGGCTCCGGCTCTGCAATGGTTCAGGCGGCATCAAGACTATCTCACCAGGTTCAAGTCAAATATTCCAAAGATTGTATCCAACAGGGGCGGAGCAAGAACATTTTATATGGGGCGACAGGAGGGGCAGAAGGCTTTGGAAGGGTGGAAAAAAAAATTATATATTTATTGTTATTATTATTGTTTTTATATCATTACAAAATTGTTATTTTTGTAATACCTAAAGAAGCTTGTATTGATGATTTCTTAATCTTTGTCAATAATCATAATAAAATTGACTCAGAAATGGGGGGCTCCTTGTCTCCCCCTTCTTTCGCCGAATTCTTCCAGCAGTCCCCACGTTTTCCCCATGGCATTGGCCCCTGGAAACTGCATGTTTGTGTTGTTGTTTGTTTTTCCTTGAAGGGTCACAGGAGCAAAGATCATTTAGGCTGCAGCTTCAAAGGCCTTATACCAGGGGTCGGCAACCCAAAATGTTGAAAGAGCCAAATTGGACGAAAAAAATAAAAAACAAATATGTATGGAGCCGCAAAATATTAAAAGCCTTATTTAAGCCTTATAATGAAGGCAACACATGCAATATGTATCTATATTAGCTATATTAGCCTACTATCAAAATGACTAAGTTGTTACAAATACATAATGAGCATTATTAACGATTAAATGTTTATTTGCCCTGCATTGCATTCTGCAGAGAACGACGCGTCACGTGACTGCTCTGTTGTGCAAGTTTAACTTCATTATAATATCAATGAATTATGTTTCATTGCTTTGATAAAATTAAAGAAATTTAATAAAGAAATCCGATTTTTGATGTCATTTTTATTTTGAGGATTCGAACACAAACCAATTAAATGGAACGTGCGTGCCTCATGACAGTCAGCTTGCACTCGAATGACAGAACAGCTTCAAGGCCCTCAGCTCTCATCTGCCTGCCTAGCTGTTGGACAGGACAAGTAAAAAAAAAAAAAGAACAGCTTCAAGGATTTGCGGCGCCTGCAGTCTTTCATTCAGCTCTTTTAGCTGGCTTGTCACAGTCATATCCACCAAAAAGTGCAGCTTTTCGACCCACAGTATCTTCCAGTTGCGGGTAGTTCAGGTCTTTACTTTTCAGGAATGTTTTCACGTGTTCTAAACAGACGACAAAGTGACACAAAACGTCACCCCTGGACAGCCATCGGACTTTGTTGTATAGCAGGAGATCAATACACGGAACTGACAGTGGTTCGATTTCCATCAGCCACCTGCCTAACGGTCCGCTAAAAGTAAAAAAAATACAAATAAAAAAAGCCCTGCTGGTAGAAACGTGTGTCGCAGGCTATGACGCAAATTTTCGTTGACAGAAATCTTGAAATTTTAGTGGCGGTCATGTGCATTTTAGGTCTGTTAGCAGCAGGGGATTGTGGGATGTGGGATGATGATCTTATTAGGGCTCAGCAGGAGCGTTTCTGTTTGCCCACGTTTCTTTTCATATGGCAGTTTTGTTGTTCCACCTTAGTTTATTCTTCCTGTTATGTTGGTTCTTTATGTTGCACCATGAGTGTGGAAGGGAGAGAGGTTGATGAGGCCTGTGTAATGTTCAATGTGGTGTCTGTTCAATATAAATGAGCTTGATGTGTCGGAAGAGGCTGCGCTCTCAGCTTCTCTTGTTGCCTACGCCTCTCTGAGACTGTTCGGTGTCATGCGGTGTGTGGGACACGGACAGTTCTCTAACGCAGCCAGTTGATTGACAGCTCAACATTTTTGACAGCTTGGCTCCCGCTGTAAGTGACGTACGTGCCGGGCGTTACAATATTTATTCTACACACTCTTACAGTATTGGAAAACGTTAAGAATGTTTGTTTCATGTTTTTCCTCCTGCAAAAACCATATTAAAACAAAAAATATATTTCTCTCCCCCATCTTTTTACATTTTCAAAGCCGAAAAGCCGAAAGGGAAACAAACATTTTTGAAAATGCTCCAGGGAGCCACTAAGGCAGCGCTAAAGAGCCGCATGCGGCTCCTGAGCCGCGGGTTGCCGACCCCCGCCCTATACCATTCAAAAGCAACTTTTTTTAGCTTTTATGTGTTTTGTCATGTTAATTCCTAACAAAAACAACCCCAAAGTGATATTTTGACCCATTCATGCTCTCTGAGCACCGAAACGTGCAGTTCTCACATTGAGATGTCTTAACGTGAGGAACAGCCTCTTCCAGGTTGAGTCTGCGCTGCCAGCATCGCCCCCAGGTTAAAACACACATCCACTTTCTCTGTAGAGCTGACAAAAATGTTTACCTTTTATTTGCACAATATTTAAATCCATCTTTGCAAAAGTTTAAATGTTGTTTGTTTTCCTGAGCGAGACGGAGACACGCTGCCGATGCCGGTTGACGTCATGAAACGGGCGGCACCCACACGGAGCAAAAGGCGGGATCTCAGAGATTGAGTCATCCTACTTCCTGGTTGGGAAGTAGGGCTCGCGAAAATAACATCTATTTCATTAAAAATTATCCTTTGGTGTACCAAAGGATAATTTATGATCATATGGATATAGTTAATTCTAAAATGCTTAAGAACAGCATGACAAGGGCCCTTTGAGAGAATTTCACTTCCATGTGCATGTTTCACTCAAAAGAGACAAAGAAGAAGAACTGGCAGATCTGTTTGTGGGTTGGTGGGGGGGTTTCTAAACTACACACTGCAAAAGCACAAATTGAAGTATTTTTGTCTAGTTTCTAGTTTAAATATCTTCCATCCATTCTTTTTAACCTTCCAGATCATTTTTGGGGTCACAGAGGTGACAGAGCCTGTCCTGGCTACTGTTGGGTGAGTATGGGGTACACCCTTATTGCTGTTTATTTCTCTGTAGAAGTCTATGGGATTTTGGATTCTTGGGACCAGCGGTAAATTCCTGTTTGGGGAGAGGGATCGCTCAGTCCAGTTCCCTTACACAGTCAATGGTCCTGTGTTAACATCATATGCTAATTACCCAATCAAGAATGTGTATTTATGGTGTTCTAGAACGTATGTCACATCCCAGTATTACTGTAGCATTAGCACGTACCTACTCTGAAGTTGTAAAACTCTTTTTAACGGTACATGCTTTTATTAGGACATATTTGTAATTACCAGAGCAAAATCTAAATATGAGAGTTTTTATCTAATTTCAAGATTAAGAAATCCTTGCAAACCAATACTAGTTCCACTGGCAGAGAAAAACATTTATGCAGTGGAAAATTTCTCAATATATTTAATAAAATTGTCCACATCCATTTTTCAAGTAAATTAGTATTGAACGTTTTAAAGGAAAAAAACACAGTTTAGATTAATAAAAGCAGGAGAAATTATACAAGTTAGGAAAATTTAACAAATAACAGAAGCAAAGACCAAGACGAACTGCCACACACCCAGATCATGCTTAGAGTGAAAAACCAAGCCGCCAGCATCTGCATCAATGGACAAATGATGGCAATGGCTTTTCTGTTAGTTTGTAAATACAAAATCGAATCAAAAAAGAAATCTCTTTCTAGCAGCTTTCTGTCTTTATTGTGTACAGATAAAAAATCTAAGTAAAGATCCTGCTCTAGACAGGCCTGCTGGAGACTTCACATGCACAGCTATGTACACAAAGCACACACTGCCTTGTGAAAATGGTCAAATGCTCCTCAAGCACAAACATGGCCGTCCTGCACAGCCGAACAAGGTTTCTTACTTTTACATTCAGCAGCCCCGTATTTTGGTTTTCCCTGACAATTTGGCAAAAAGGCTTCATTTCTGGAGGACATTTAACGAAGCAGACAGTAATGACTGTAGAGGACCAGCTGAAGCACATAATAACTCAGATTGCAGAAGGAGAATGAAGACATGAAGGGAGGGCAGCTGACATGACGCCCATAGGAAACTCGACATGGTATTGAGAATTTCCTCATGATTGCTGCTTATCTTTGGCATTAATGTGGTGAACGAGATCACGTGAGGGGCGCTTAGATTATTCCAGCTGGATGAGAACTCTGATTGTGACTCTTTGCAGAGAATTATTCATTTCCTTTCAGATGTGTGAAAGGTATGATGAAGCGAAGCAGCCGGGGAGCTAAAGACATGGATCACGGGTCAGAGACGAGCGCTTGCACTATGGCAGCTCGTTTCATCATATTCCACATTTCATCAGCTGATAAAAATGAAAGAGGACGTGTTTGAAGTATTATGAGTCATTAGTACTTTTTGTAGTGACACTTGTTCAGAATTGGAGAAGATGAAACGATATGGTCTTAGCTCAGTGTGAGCAAATCCAAAACATTTTAGTCGTTGAATTTGTACAGGATTCAGAGAATGACAAAAAAACAACAACAAAAAAACGGACACATACAACGTAGTTTGAGGTCACCAGTTCTGTAATAAAACCCGCCTGGACCGCTGCAAAGCCGTTAATGTCCCG
The DNA here is from genome assembly GCF_053564925.1 of Oryzias latipes. Taxonomy (NCBI): domain Eukaryota; kingdom Metazoa; phylum Chordata; class Actinopteri; order Beloniformes; family Adrianichthyidae; genus Oryzias; species Oryzias latipes. Next base: position 4,818,076 of record NC_136248.1, read on the forward strand.
ACCCTTTCTTTATCATCAGGGTTTTTTTTACGTTGAGGTATCTGCTGGATCAATAAACCGCTTTAACAAAAGCTGTTGGACGAAGTGAAACAGGTGAAGACCTGAAATTCATCAGAAAAGTCCTCCTCCCAGGGACCTCCTAATCCAGGAGGCTTTAGAGGAGCAGCTCATCCACCCTGGGGTCATCACAAACACCAGGCTAAAGGGGAACCATCAGTTTTTAAGTTTAAGAAGAGCGCAAGCTTCACATGGAGTCAAGCTGATTTTCTAGCCTATGAAAGTATTGGAATAAAAACTGTAGTTTTTACTGATCAATTTGGTTGATTTTATGTTTTTGACTAAACTGAAAAAAAGGATTCAAAATGTAAATATCCAAACGAGAAACGTGATAAAGCTGTTTCTAAACGAGGAAAAAGAGTGCAACTGCTTCTATTAGAAAGTACGGCAAGGAAAGTGGAATCTGACCGGGATGAGAAGGTGAAACCACATCTTCATGGGGATAGATCATTGCTCTTTTTGTTTAAAGGCCATGTCACAACTGCCCTTACGGTTGGATACGGGTTGTCTGCAGGTGAAAGATGAGCAAACCTGTATGGGGTACACAGGTGGCCTGCAAAAAACAGCCAGGTTGTAGACCACTCAGTCAGCCCTTAGAGCGGAAAATATCCATGCACATTGTTGTGAGCAACAGGTGTTAGTGATTACATTTGCAACAAAGAAGGGTAAGTAAGGGTAAAGTAGGTGAGAAGGAGGCATGTCATACAGATTTTCATGTTTTAGCTCTTGTCATGTGACAAGTATGCACTCCTTGCATGCAGCCGGACTGTTAAAAATAAGGAAATGTGACTATCAGAGCATAGTATTTGGTCATCCTACAGGCGTCCTACACGCACCTATGCATCATCTGCACACCCTGCGCCTGCAGCATTTGTGCACGGTTAGTAAGTATTCAGTAATTACTAGAGTGCGACGTAAGGGCACAATAACTCAACCTCACCTGTACGTCATGAGTGCATGTTACTTACATTAGCTTTACAAATACTTCATGATGCACTTATCACACGCACAAAAGTGATACGTTCCATTTTTCATTACATCCCCTGAGGTGGTTGGTACAAGCTTCAATGGAAATGAAAGTCACACTTGCTCCCTGTAAAGATGCAGCCGCTCCTCTCTATGACCCTCCACGGACCGGACAACCCAAAAACCTGTAGCACCCATAGGTGTCAACCCCCTTTTTGTGGGTGCATGTGACTGAGGGTTAAGCATTTGTAGCTACATAGTTAGTAGCAGCGTGAAGGGGTCTTGCCCAAAGACTCACACTGGATGAGGCTCATCATGCCCCCTGGGAAATGAACCCTGGTTTCCCATGTCCCAGTCCTGCATGCAACCAAATGAGCATTCCAGCCGCTACTCTTTCTATCATGTTTCCCTCATAAATCCTGAAATTCATTATATGATTTCTTGTATAAGTTTATTTTACAGCCTGTCTGTCACGGTTGAAGTGTATCAATGATAACAGACCTCTCTCATCATCTTAAGTGGGGCAACTTCCAGAATCTGTGACTGACAAATAAATACTTGTTTGCCCTGACGTAAATGTGCTCACTGCTAAATGCATCCTTGTCTGACAGCAGCTGAGCCTTCTTTGCTGTTTGCCAAAACACCTGAGGTCCTGTTCTCTCACCATATCAGGGTTTTGAAGCCTCCAGGGCCTCAGCAGAGCCAGAGATAATGTTTCAGTTTGATCTGGTTTTCCAGAGACTCCAGGCATTTTTGTAGCTTTGGAATGCTTGCATGCTTTGCAGCAGCAGACTCCACTGCACTTAAGGAAATTAGTCATAGATCAGACATATAGATGATTCCAGCAGCTTTGGATGGGAGGAATGAAAACAAGCGCTCATGCTGACAAAGATACAGGTGTCCCAGGTGTCTGGCTGCAGGAGGCTTGTTCTCTAACAAACACACAGTCAAAGTTCTACCTGAAGAAAGCAATAACTCTTGCAGAAATATGATTTGCAAAGAACAAAATGTGGGGAAAAAAAGAAATCCACGACTTTAAGCAGCACGAGTGCAGAATTTCCTTAAAAAAGAACGAGTTTCTTTATCATTAAAAGGGTTCAGTGATCACAGAGGCTTTTGAAACATGAATCCAGAGATGTCAGTCAGCCGGAAGCATGTCTTCCAGAGTGACTTACCCCTGGGGGGTTCAGATGAACAAACTACACCGCCTCAATAACTCTTTCAGGTAATTAAGGCGGTTATAAATAATGCCATCTTGAACAGGCACTTTGACACTAATACATACACCTCTACAAATGCCCTGCAGTAAAAAAAAAACCCAAAGAAGTCAAGTCACATCGAACTCAACCAGAGTCCACGCGAAGACCCAGATATGCCAGAACATCAAGTCAGAGGGAGTGAAGGGAGTTTTGCCTCTGTAGTGTTGCGTTGACACAAAAAATTAGAATGTTCATGAATTAATCTGAATGTTTACATCGCCTCCATTGTGCCTGTGTCTGACATCTGTCTCTCCGGAACACAAGCTTTACGCAAGAGTTGTATTTTTTCAGTCCATTGATGTGTCAAGTCGCGGTAAAAACTTTTAAAATACAAAGTCATAACATTTTATTTTATTTTTAAGATGACGCAATAACAGACATTAACACTGTGAATATCAAATTACATTTTTGAAGTACAAAAAGATTACATTATTTATAACCCAAAAATCATGCTTTTGGAAAGACTTTTGGAAAGGACGGAGAGGGCATGGGGCCTAAAGAGAGCGGGACAAACTAGACACGGGGGTGGCAGGACAAACCACTCCCCTAGGAGCCAGGGAGGAGGAGGGATGGACCAATCACACAACGGAGACACTGTAAATCAATTGACGGTTGTGAAACGGTCTCCACTCGCAACGCAACGGAGATGCACTGCAGACGGACCGTTTCTGAGCGGAAGTGCAGAAACAGGATGAAGTCCCATGTCGCCCACATTTAATGTGCTCTGTCCTTTTATTTAGTTGTTTATGGCAGCCCTCACGAGTTTTGGAAGTCTCACAATATCCAGATTCTATTTTGGTTTATGAACGGCTGACAAAAACACTAGGCGGCGTTAGGGAGTTGTTGACAAATTCCTTGCTGCAGATCACCAATGCACCAATCAAGGCATGAGGTTAACCACAAACCTTAACAGGCCAGATTTTTTTTCCACCTGGGGAGTTTTTCTCCCTTATGTATATTGACGGCGAGCTAAGTGGAGCCTGACCCGACAAAGTGATCACCTCTTCCTACCAATGCGTAAAGAAATTTCACAAAACATTACATCAGCCTGGACTTTCTCCTCCATCCGTCAATGGAAGCATCAAGCATCAGAGCTTATAATTTAGTCAGTCTTTCTATAAATTATACAGACACCCAAAGAGGATGAACTTTATACAACAAGTGCAGATGCTATATGTAAATATTGTTCCTGTTCACTGTAAATACAGTCTTTGAAAAGTTAAGTGAGTTCTGGTGTGATATCAACCTTCCACATTTCTTCCCTGAGCCAAACCTGCCTCACCCATTTTATCTCCACATCATGCCGTACATCTGTAGTGCTGCACACAGGTGATGCCATGTCTGCAGGATTCATCCAGGAGCTGACAGACAGAGGAAGATGTAACAGCTGTCTGTTTCTGAAAGTATCACTCGAAGGAATCAAACCGGAGTGAGGAGAACTCTAAATGTCACAAAGCGCTGCTGGTTACTTTTAGATTTCTGGACGGCCTTCAGTTTCTATCATGACAAAATGTGTCATAAATGATGGGCAGCTTAAATGTGGACAGCCCATTCATAGTAGCTTCCTTTTACCCTCACTAATGAGGTAGCCACATTAAAATGCTATCATACAATAGACACTGGGAATCATCGTCATTAAAAAGTAGCATCATGTGCATTTTGCACGTTTTACTGAAGATGCGGCTCTTTAGTGATGCTACAGTCCCAACAACTGCCACCGCGCGATGTGGAGGCACCGGCAGAATCTTCAGGATTAGCTGCCACCACCCAATTCAAAAAACAAAAAGCGTTAGCGTGGTCATGAATACAGACAGCGTCAGTCAGGTGAGGATGACTTCAGGGCGATGGCAGCCGGCCTGCAGCAGCTCTGATTGGACGATGTGTAAATGTCGGCCGTCCACATCAAGTGCCGGGGGTATAAAAAGCGGCAGACATTATAATTTTTAGACAATATGCTTCCCAAGAAACCTAGCAAGGGCAAAGCCCCAACGCCCAAAACGAAGGTCCAAGCAGTCCAACCTCCACAGTATTAAAATGCAGGACCCACGGTGGCCGGGATCGCCAGATTGACGTCTCATCACCAAGCCCCTGACTCTTGACATCAGCCCTCTGCGAGAGCCCGCGATGCTACCATGCAATTTCTAACAATCGCTTGTTGGCCGGGGAATGGCTGGAAAGTGGCAGTCTAAAGTCAGCTGATTATCAGAGGATTTTGGGGACCCTGAAGACCTTCCCATCAGTCAATTATCACTCTGCTGCCTTCTTGCCATCCGCCTGTCACTGGACTGCCACCACACAACCTCAAAATGTGCCTGAGCGGCCACTGACCGATGTCAAGGAATGGTCCAGTCACCATGTGCATTTGGACCTCCCAGGTACAAATGCAGCCACGCGGCCACCTGCCCAATTTGTGTGGTGTCATCTTAAAATAAATGAAGAACCAAATTGTAAATTTGAAAAGAAAAATCAGTTCCTTTAGGTTCGCATCCCAAATAGATCTATTTCCATCACTTAATGATAGATTCTCATTGTTTGACTGTCCTGTTTAAACTCTTGTGGGCCTAGATGTTGTTTTAAATGGTGTTAAAGGTTATTAATAAATCTTTATTTATACAGGATTATCTCTTTAGACTTGAGGCCTCACTTACAAGAAGAACCTGTTTTACCCAAAATAACAACAGAATTAATAAAAACTTACAATCAATGAAAAAAAGAATTCATGCGAAGTAGATATATTTTATGCTAACATCAACATTGTCTAAGCAGTCATTGGAAACAAACCAGATAGTCTACGTTTTTCAGAACGTAGAAAAACTTTGAAACTCCCTGAGTGTTTGCAGACTGGACACTTTCAGATCCAGATGAAGAAACCCCCAAAGGAAAATGCTTATAAAAACCTAATAAATAAAAATATAAAAGCCAATGTTGCTTTTAGTTGATTTAACATTGGAAAACTGCGGATTGCGGAAAGCGGATTGACCACAAAGGATCAAACACATAAACCTGACGTCAAAATTATTTTTTAATACAATATTGAAAATCTGATTTAAAAAAAAATTTTTTTTTAAAAGATTCTTTTTTTCAAACATCTTTATTATCACCAGACAGACTTCAACAAATCTTTAATTTTATATATAAACAAGCCAGCTAACATTTTAGTTTAAAATCTTAAGGAAGTTCCTGATATCCCACTGAAAATGACTGTCTTCTAATCTTTTTTCTAGACTTTAATCACTGCAGGGAGAAAATCTGCAGCCTGCAGCTCTGAGATATTAAAAACAGCTGAGTGAATATGAATAATTGGTTTTAAGTTGTGGATGTAACAGACCGCGCACTTCTTCTAAACATTTAAAAGGACTGATTTAATGAACTTTAGAGAGAGACCCCTCTCTTTTATGATCAACCAGTTTCCATAGATACTTAGTCTATATTCAGTTTTCCATATGTTTGATTATAAACTAAACTTAGGATTCAGTTCTTTTGATCAGCTGGACCTACATGTTTATCTAAGATGTTTATCTGTTCACCAGAGTATCTTTTTTAGTTCTGACTCCTGATGGAGTTTCTGTTTGAGTTACAGCCTAAAGCCACATGAAGTTAGGGGGCGTGTGAGCCTCCGGGTAGCTACCACGCCTCATGATTACATGTTTAAACGCTTGGTTTCTGCTGGTGGCTTCTGTGAACGGATCCTGGACCCGTGTTAGACTGCACAGAAGACAAATACCACCGTCTATTCAGTCTCTCATCTCACACGAAGGTGGAAAACATTTACAAAACAAAGCTTTACTAACCCACTGAAATGATGGTTTAGCTGGTGATCCGAACTGCTGACAGATAAACAGATCTGGCTTTTAGGAAGTCTTTAGTCGAGTTAATGTGTACTGGACAGAGTTTGTAGCAGGTCTTCTGCCCACTACTGGCCTTTTATCAAGTCCATGTCAAGTTCTCACCATGGGTCTGGTACTAAACAAGCATCTGCCCATGGCCTACTACTTCAATACATCCGGTGTGCAAGGCTTTACCTGGTTAGACAGCCAATCTCGTCTAATTTACTTTAATAACCAATAGCTCTATTACCACCTGTTTGATGAACACGGAGAAGAGAGCAGTGTAATCACTGTTGAAGTGCAAAGTCAAGCTGCAATGAGCTTCTGCAGTTTGACTCCTTCAGTCATGCGTGTTTGAAGGAAACACAGTTGGAACAGAAGTGGCAGCTCTTCCCAGCATCACAGTGGTGAGATTGTCTAAAATGTTTCCAACCCAATTTCTGCAACGTTGATCCAGAATGGGTCTCATGCACTCCAGAGATGCTGGTTTCAGTCATTTCTTTATGTGTGACCTTCACACCACGTTGTATAGTGAGTTTATGGGGGTTTTGCTTCTAGCAATTTAATCAATTCAGTTGCAACAAGTCCACAGAGTCTCAGTTTGTAGTTTTCTTGACCCTCAAAACAAAAGCAGTACCACACTGAGCAGTTCCTGTTACAGAAAGCAAACTGTTGTTCTCATCTCCTGTTCCCTCAGGATGACAGAATCGTTTTTCCAATGTAATCTGTTATCTGCCATTTCAATAGCTTATTATCAAAATACAGTAAGGTCAGGTTGGCCTTGTTGGAATGATCAACATAAGATCATGTTTAGAATGAAGTGGATTATAAATGATTCATTTTGCTTGGTTTGATGTGTCTTGCTTTTTGGCGATGATTACAACTTCTCAACTTGTTTCATTAATAAACAAGACTGGATTGAATCTACGCCCCTGTGAACGTTGTGGATACACTTCTGCCTCACTGTCCCACACATTCTGGGACTGCAACAAAATCATTCCTTATTGGACCAAAATATTTGAAATGTTGTCTCTAATATTTAAGGTTAAGTTAGCATTGGACCCTATAACAGGATTATTTGGAGTGCCAGCTACTGGAATTGGCTTAAACAGTAAACAAAAAATGTCTTGAATTATGTTACCCTATTGGCTAGACCAGTGTTTTTCAACCAGTGTGCCGCGGCACACTAGTGTGCCGTGGGAGATGGTCAAGTGTGCCGTGGAAAATTGCCCTCATTAACTGATCTAAAAACATTAACCATCTCCAGGAAATCAGCTCTTTGTTCATCCAAACAGGTCCTGATAAAACACTGAGTAGTTAGGAATATAAACGATCATAAAATACTTTTTTCGTTGTGTTTATTTGATTCTATTAAAGACATTTTGATAAGAATGACGGTAACGCGAAATAGCTGCAGCTATAACTGTGTAAGGAAAAGTCCCGCAGCTTTTACTGTCTCCACGACTCCACCAATCATTCTTGAAGGCTTAATCACATGTCATCAGTCTGACCAATCAGAAGTGGTTAAAGTCTCCACTTCCTTGTTCCAATTTAGCTCATAACTCAGTCAGTTCCGACAAAAACACCAGCTAAAGCTCGTCTTTAGCGGTGTAACTTTCCACAGAATCCGGTATCAGACCGTGGAACAAGTGAACAAAACCATGAAGCTCAGAGACGCGAGTCTTTCTGCCGTTTTGTCGCAGTTTTCACACTACATCTCCCATGATGCATTGGCTTAAGTGTGCCGTGGCTCAAAAAAGGTTGAAAAACACTGGGCTAGACGTCTAATCCTACTTAATTGGAAAAGAAAATTTCCCCCAACATATCTTCATTTGATAAGAAACATAATGCAATACTTAAATTTAGAAAAGATTAAATTTTCATTGACCTTTTTTATGAAACATGACAACCATTTATTGACTATTTCATCAGTAAATAGACAAGTCAACCCCCCATTTAAACACATGATAGTAAAATAGCAGTTTTTTTTTTCTTTCTTCTTTTTATCTTTTTTTTGTTTGTTTGTTTTGTTTTGATATTGTACTGTCTGTATTGTTTGCTGAAAAAAAGAATAAAAGACTGGATTGAATCTACGCCCCTGAAGCGTCACTGACACACCCCTACACATCGTGACACGCCTCTGACACGCCCCTGACATGTCAATGTCACGTTAATGAAGCACCACTGACACAACCCTGACATGTCACCGATGCGCCTTACAAACAAGGATTTATTATGTGTATAATTAAAAATGTTTTGACTTGTGTCCTAAAGAAATTGTGCCGCTCAGTGATCCTGAGCGGCAGCCTGGGAGAAGATAGAAACCCCACCCTCCCACCCCACCCCCAATGTTTTATCTTGTTTTAAGTCAACCTCACAGATGAAGGTTTAATGATAAACAGAGGGGGACCCAAACGGGCCAATTGTCCTGATGCACGACAAGATTCAGATAAGGTAATAAGACATATGCACCAGAATGAACAGGCACCCCCCACCCCTCCCACCCAAACAACATGCTCTCCGGGAGTTGGAGGGAAAGGGGGGGTGTCCAGAGATATGTTAGTGAGTGCTTGTCTGTGTCTACCGCTGACCCCCCTCACAGAAGATTTTATGGTCCACACAGCCTAATCCATTTCGCACAGCGTCTGTGTATGTGTATGTGTATGTGTGTGTGTGTGTGTGTGGGGGGGGGTCTCATAATGGCTCAACAGAGCAGGCATGTTCTGGCCCGGCACAGATATTGGCTTCACTGACAAATGTGGCCTCAGAGCCTGGCCCACTTCTCCTGGGTGCATTTAGAGTAACTCTTCACAGATGAGGGGGCAAGCTGATATCAAAGCCCTCCCCTCCACAAGAGAGTAAAAGCAACAATGCTAAACAAAGCCAGTAATAATGTAACAGCTGATACCATCAGCTCCCACTGAGGTTATTTACTACGGAGCCCGTGTCCTGACATTAAAAAACTAAAATATATCAGGTTCCCACAGATTAATATCTTGTTTCCACAAATTAATATCTTGTTCCCACGAAATACTATTAAGTTTCCTCGAAATAATTAATTTGTGTGAACGAAATAATTAATTTGTGCGAACGAAATAATTATTCACGTCATAAGTCATTCATAAACACGCATATGGTCTCTCTCCGGCCGCAAAAGCCGCTTTCAGAGGTAACTTCCGTGTCTCTGTGACCCACATTCGTTCAAGAAAGGAAAAAGAAAAACAAGAATGATCAATTTATTTTTGTCTCAATGAATATAAGAAAAATATCCTAAGATTAGGATACCTAGGCTTACTGCTTTGCCATAAGATTCACCGGACATTGCTCGTCCTAGCTCTGCCGCGGAGCTCTTTTACTTGTCATGCCGGCATTCGGGCAGGTGTCTGGCCAGTAGACAGACAGCCAGCTGATATTGTAGTTTGGGGTTGAATAGGAACAATTATATTCAGTACTTGTCTTTTATTAACATATTCGTTAGCAGTCGGCATGACAAGCATAGGTACCCTAATCTTAGGATATTTTTCTTATATTCATTGAGACAAAAATAAATTGATCATTCTTGTTTTTCTTTTTCCTTTCTTGAACGAATGTGGGTCACAGAGACATGGAAGTTACCGCTAAAAGCAGCTTTTGCGGCCGGACGGAGAGCATATACGTGTATTAATTATTTCAAGTGAATGTAATATTATCTTGTGGGAACGAGATACATTTTTGTTTTTTAATGTCAGGACATGGGCTCCGTAATTTACCAAGATGAAGTAAAAAATAATACAAAAGGAAATGACAAATAAGCACCACCTTCCTCTGAGTCCCACTTACTTTCTGCCACTGTACTCCTCCATCCACAGCAGTTTATTCCCAAAAGCAGAGAGCGTATCACTGCAGCAGCACCTTCTGACTGATGAAACTCTGGTTTTAGACAGAATCTGGTATTATTCAGGCAGAGACGGAGGAGTGGTGCAGTTCAGCTACTGCTTCCATCCGCACAGCAAAGAAGGACTCCCATGGAAGTTAAAAAGGAAGATGATTCACAAATGTAACTTTATCACACTCAGGCATTAGTCAGAACTGCTCTTATGGGTGGATACGGGTTATCTGTGGGCGAAAAATGGGGAAGCCTGTATGGGGCATGCAGGTGGCCTGCAGGAAATGTAAGTCGTATCACGCTTGGTGAGTTCTTAGAGCAAAAATGTTCAAACACATTTTTCCATGGGCATGCTGCAGGAGACAGACCACTTCAACAACAAGTCAGAGTAAATAAGGGTGAAGTCGTTGAGACGTAGGTATGTTGTCCATTTTTTTCCCATGTTTTTATCCCCTGAACCCTGCGCACTGCTTAGGGAGCACATTAGGCCTGCTGATGTCATAAATGTGTGCTGTATGTGTGCAGACAGACTGTTACTATTTAGGAAATTAAACAATCAGTATAGCAGCTTCCCCTTGCGTATCACTAGCACATCCCATGCGCGGTCAGTAAGGAGCCAGTACTTGCACCTCACTAACGACTACAGTGAGGAGTAAGGACACCCTGTTCGACGCTGCACCCTAATCACATAAGGTCCCTTGAGGTGACCATATGAACCTCACGGGAACTGAAAAGAACACCCGAGCACGTCTGTACGACCCTTCTCCCTACGACCCAGACAACCCAAACACTAGATGCACCCGTACACAGGTATATTTCCCATAAGGGGTTATGTGACTATGACTCAAGTGTTAACTTCAAAGAAACTATTCTGCCTCTACTTAATCTACCACTAATGATCAGTGGGGAGGGGGTTTCAAGTTTATGCTGTTTCAGAAAGGCACTGCAACAAATGTGTAAAAAAGCTTCCAGCAAATACATTTAAAAGAATGATGTTGGTGCAAAAGCAAAACTACTGAGTAAACAAGAGATATTGTGTTTACGATCATTGTTTGACATTATCTTCTGTATTGACATCATCTGCATACTCTACGTTCAGCTACTAAACAACCCATTCTGCACTATATTACACATTCCCACTGCTTTTAACAACAGTCCTGCATGATGTTTTTCATGTCTGCCACACTATGACAATAGGGAAACATCTTGTTATGTCACCAGAATCATTTTACAATAAATCTGGACAGTGGCAAAACCTTTCAAGAAGAGAAGACATCAAGTCCAGATGTTATGTCTAAACTTCAGGACTTTTCTTAGATTCTCAGATAAATCTCAACTGTAAAAGAGTGGAGCAAGGCAGAATGTGAGGGTGGGAAAGGAGGGTGTAAAGAGGGAAAAGAGACCTCCAACTTTCCCAAAGTCACTTTGGGAATGCAAATAAATGTCTTTTCATCCGTTTTGGTTTCCTTTGAATGACAGAGCTCTCAAGAGAGACCAAAGACTAAAGAGGGCCAAAATACATGGAAAAACGATGCAGTTCCAACAGCTGCTCACTGGGGGCGCTGTCGTCTTAAACAAGCTTTGATTGAGACAGAAAAACCGGAAAGAGAAAACCAGAAAGTCCTGCTAGCTCCTTGACTGTAATATATGACGGGAGTTCCTCTCTACACCATGTTTACCCAGCAGACATTTTTCAACCTTTTTCAGGATTTCTCCATCTGCAAATTCAGGATACAGGCTGCTTTTTTTTCTCCTCCATAAACACAGGGCTTATGTCATTTCATCCCTTTGGTTTTTTTCCTTTCTTTTTTCTGTGGAAAGAACACATACTGTCTCTTATACTGAAGTAAACCACACCAGAGTTCATCTGCAAATGAACAGAGATCCTCAGTCTCAAGAGAACCAGAGTTCCGTACAGACCAGAGTTCAGGACTTTGACCCTTCATGCCAACAAAAACGATCCTCTGATTACAGTATAACCAGACCTTTAGAGTATCTACAGTTCAGGGGAAATAAACAGGCTTCTTAATTAACTGTTGAGATGTTTTTGGTCCAGAATAACATCCATCCATTTTCAGTACTCACCAAGAGCGCTAACCGCTACAACACCATGAGGCCTGTCCAGATTACCGACATAATTTAATTGATGTTTCTTTCTGAAAAACAAATATCTCCTAAATATTCATAAAAAACGTCACAGAGCAATGTTCCAATCTGACATTTGTCCAGTTTTTTTTATATCATTCAGATTAAAAAACAAAAAAAATGAAAATATTTATCATCAACATCCAGTGTTGTCTGATGTGTAGCTGCTTGTCAAGGACGATCTTTATCCAGCCTAAGGCAAATGTCTGACTATTGTGAAGAAAAGCATCAACTGTATTGGAGATATGATAAACATTATGCCATCCGGTAAAAGCCATCAAGCAGAAAGTCCTCTCAATTATTGATTTAAAATACTTCAATGAATGTTTTATAAAGTGGAGCACACACTTAATGAGACGGTTAGGGCTTTTTTGTTTATGGAAGGCAACTCGCCCAATCAAAAGCTGTCACAAATAATTATGCAGATGAAATTCTGCAGGACGAGGTCAGAGATTTGGATTCAGATTTCCAAGAAGAGACTTTTTTCTGGGAGTTCTCCATTTCATCAGGTCGAAGCACGCACTGAATGCATGTGCTTGTTGCATGAGAAAGGGGGGGGGGGGACTTAAAGCCTGTTAATCCCACCTCCCCATATGGCCTACACTGAAATAATGGAAGCCTAATAAATGGAGGAAGTAAAAATTTACTTTTTTCAGCAGATTATCTAATTCTGATTTATGACTCTTGACAGAAGAATTACATCCCATTATGAAAAATGCTCATCTTCAGCTGCTGACAACATTGCACAAAAAAACATTCAAATCTGTCCCAGACAAAGCTGCATGCAGCCACTTTTTCAAGACTTAAGCTGATTTGCTGCTGACTGGCCCAATGTCCTGCACATATGTGTCTCATATGTGTCCATCTCATCCCTACAAGGACACAGTTCAGTGTTTGCCTGAACGTTTACACTGATGCATGCTGGAGGAGGGGGGCATGTCAGGATGTTGGCTGGGAGACAAACTTTGAATTAAAGGTGAAGATTGGAATTAGTGTAGGGGTCCTGCGTTTAGTTAAAAAGGATTAAGAAGAGGGTGACGCACAAGGACTTGAAGCCCCAATCAGCAAGAAAATCCTAAAGCATGCAGGTAAATTTGAGTGCATAAAGTAGAGGCAGACCACAGGAGGGAACATAAACCACTCCCACCAAAGGACAGGCAATTTTTCTTTTTCATTTTTTAACTTGTTCCGTCCAACAACTGAGCAAACAGCTGAGCACTGAAGGCCTTTTGTGTTGGACAGGTTTAACTATTACAAAAAGGGGTTATGAATAGCCGAGGTGTAAATTTGTATAAACCCCTTTCTGTTGTTCTAATTATTTTTTATTTATTTGGTACATTTTGTGTTTTAAGTATATATATATATATAAATATTCTTTCTATCAAAGGGGAGAGAGAAGGGGAAAGTGTTTGTGTGTGTTTGGGGGGGGTGGGGGGGGGTGGGGGGGCAACCCGAGTGGGGGAGGGACCACCCATCCACCCAGCCAGGTGCAGAGGAGGCCCCCCTACAGGGGCCCCCAAAGCACCGAGAGTTATAGGCGAGCCCAGCGTCAGGACCCCCAAGCCACAGGACAGGCACGCTCCGCCGCACCGGGCGGCAGCCATTGGGCCCACCGGGCGCTGGACACCGAGACGCGGGCCAAGGACGAGGCCAGGGCCCAAAAGAACCCAGGAGCCCCCCACCACCCAGCCGGAGCCTCGTCATCGCAGGACAGCCAAGCCCCCCGCCCAAGCAACCAGAGCCCCAACACCGTGAGAACGCCAGGCCCGGCAGACCCCGGCCCCCCAAACCTACCCCAGCCCACCGGATCAGCCAGGACCCAGCTCAACCCATCACCATCCCACCCCTACTAGGTGATGTGACTAATCAGCTGGGACCAGGGAGAGTCTGAAACCAACAGATTATGTTTGGAGGAAGCGGACATTATCTCTAAACTAATATGGTCAAACATGAGGTGTCTGTAGTGATTAATGCTAAGATTATTTTTAAATTTCTAGTTTAGGAGGATAATTTTCTTTGCAATACATATAGCGGTGAGAACCATGTGTGCCTTGTTGGATTCTATGTTAATGTTACTTAGGTCACCTAGTGAACAGAGTTTGGGATATGCAGGGACCTTTTATTGAAACCACATTGATAAATCCTTACAGACCTTAAGCCAGAATGTTTGGACAGGTGAACAGAAGCACAGGGCATGCATATAGTCGTCTACGTTGTTACCTGTGCAGTGCATGCATTTAGCAGACTGAATGAGACCCATTTTAAATAACCTCTGTCCTGTGTAGTGAGTTCTGTGGAGAATCTTGTACTGAAAAGGTTGCAGATTAGGACTTTTGGTCATATTAAAGGCATTCAGACAGATCTGCAGCCAAAATTGATCACTAGAATTCAACGATAGCTCAGATTCCCATTTTGTCATATTGTGTCTTCTGTGTTAGATATCAGTTTGTAAATTTTGGAGGTAAGCTTTCGATTCTCATGGTCAATGAAATGTGACCAAGAGCTGACTTTCAAGGATAGGAGGGGAGGTCAGGGTTCCCAAGAGAGGTAGGGCGGGGGTTTGGGAAACAGACCCTGGTTAGGGTTGGGGGGAGGGCTGGGTTGCCTGACCCTGACCTTGACATCAGGACAGGCAATTTAGGAAAATAAAAGAAAGAAGTTGGTGTATATCTGAAGAAAACGTTGCGTTCTCCAGCAGCAGTCAGTCTCATTTGTTTCTAATCCAGTTTAATTAATGGAAGTCCTTCAACGTTTCATCACAGCAGGCGCTGCAGAGAAACATTCAGCTCCACGCTGAGGCTGTCACTTCCAACAACTCCTGACTTTCCACTGCTACCGTCAGAGACACACTTAACGTGCACTTATCAACCTTATGCACATCCCTGGTGTCCCTTTAAGACACATTTGACCAACAAAAGATGCAGGGGCTCACTAAGATAAAAATCATGTTTTTGCTGTTTTAACCTGTTCTTGTGCCATTTCTCTAATGGAGGAGGAAATATATAGAGAAAATTAAGTTTACAATGACATTTCTAAAGTATTTCTGAAGTCAGTTTCTTTGTGTATCAGGAGGAGACGACAGAAGACTGTTTAAAAAATACACTGCTTATGAAACACATGCAGGTCTGACGGGTTCCCACACCAAACCAGGGACAGCTTCAGACAGACAGGCAGGCGGGCGGGCGGGCGGGCGGGCGGACGGACGGACGGACGGACGGACGGACAGACAGACAGGCAGGCAGGCAGGCAGGCAGGCAGACAGGCAGACAAAGTACTTTATTAATCCAGAGGGAACTTGCATAACCCTCCATAGCTCCAAAACGCAATAAATTAAATATGAGGATTCTAAAAGGATATAAAAAATATTAAAAGTAATTAATAGTCATAAAAACATGAACACGATGTCAATCGAAATCACTAAAAACAGGATAAAAGATTAAAATCATAAAGTGACTCCCCCTTATCCCCCCCCAGCTGCGTTGAATAGCCTCATTGCACTCGGTGTGAAGGACTTCTTGAGCCTTTCAGTAGAGCATGGCAGAGAGCGAAGGCGGTCGCTGAATGCGCTCCTTTGGTCAGAGAAGACTCTGTGTAGGGGGTCATTGGTGTTCTTCCCTATGCTGTCCAGTGTGAACATCATCAGGTTACTGTCTCCAGGTTTAGCCCTCTGGGTACCTATCTTGTACCCAGAGTAAGGACTTGAAAACAGCAGTGATGTGGTCGGTTCATGTAGTTCTTGGCCCAACCTTGTTATAGATTGTTGGACTGTTATAACCCAAAGAAGCCTGAAGGACATGGGTCATCTTAAATCTGGACTTTATACCTCTGAGTTTGTTTGGCTGAGATGCTAAAAAAACTGATTCAGTGTGATGCTGTCTATTATTTTTGAACTGAATAATGTTGGACTGCATCCAGGAGTTCAGCCCCTCTAAACAGCAGCAGAGAGTCTGATAGACCATGACGGTTTTTGGAACACAGCTGCATAAAGCTGAGTGTCGTCTGCATAACCATGGTATGAAACATAATTAGTGTGCATGGTCTGACCCAGTCTGAACAGCCAAGGTCCAAAAAAATGTGGGGATCACTGCATGACATGCTGTAAGATTTATGATCACCATGAAAACAACGATGACCCTGCTTTCCCGTTTCGATCTGGCCCAACAGTGGACTGTAACTGACAACTTTCTCTACTTTTCCATCCTGTCAAGATGGATTTCATGGTCCACTGTATCAAAGTCTCACTCAGGTCAAGCCGAAATGAAACGGTTGTTTTTTTTTGCTTTGTTTTCTTTGGAACTGACATCTCTGAAAAATTGAAGTTCAAAAGGGCAAAAAAGGTTAAACTTCCCACATCTTCAGTGGCGCATAAATCCAAACAGTGTTGTCAGGCCTAGAGTCTCTCTGAGATCTATTTCTGCATGACTGCACGCAAACATGAAACAAGCACAAACAGCGTCAGCCTTCCTTCTGCCAGCGGCCGTGTTCAGTATCACAGTAAATTACATTGTGTCTCTGAGATGTGAGCTAATCAGAGCGCTTCCTTGCCACATATTGAATGAAATGTATTTTGCTGCAGCTTTTGTGTTTTTCTCTGCCTCATCTTTTATCTCAACCCGGCTTCATTTAACAAGCAATTCTCCTAGCTCCTTTCATGGTCTTGTGTTCCGTTTGACAGCTTCTGTTTGACAAAATAAAAGAAAAAGAAAAACTATCTCCTCTGCCAACTACAAAGCAGAGCAGAAAATGTACAAATGAGACAAAAATTCCCATTTGAAGCTTCATTTATCGCCTCTAGTTTGGTCATTGTTCTCTGCAGCTTTTTGAGATTGTGGAAAAGTTGTGAGTGGATCTTCAAAGTATTACAACAATTAAAAGAAACATTTAGACGTTTTGTAAGAAATATACATATATCAGATATTTAGCCAACAATGATAGTACATTCTACACCAGCTGTTAAAGCTTTTTAAAAATCAATAATTATGCTAAGCTGTTTACTGAGGGGTGGGGGTGGGGGGGTATGGGGGTCCTCCCCCAGGACAATCTTGAGAATTAGGGTCTTTATATGCAATTTCCAGGCATCTGGGGCATTATTTCAGCTGATTTGAAAGCAGTAGAAGGGGGATTTAGTCCTTCACTTTACTCTGTTGACAGCTCTGATTTTCCCCAACTTGTTTTTCTGTGACTGCTTATCTACAACAATCTACTACTACTACTATCTACTACACAACTTCCAAACACTTTTAAGGAGGAGCACCTGAAGAACCATTGCTTGTAAAGTAAACTTACTTGGAACACTGTCAATGAAGGGTTTCATTTTTGTGTTTTGTTTTCATCATAGCGTCATAGTGTTATAGCATCACAGCATCATTGCTTTCTCCAAATCTGGACTGTAAGCCCAGCAGGTTTATCGTCCAGCTTTGTCTG
Organism: Oryzias latipes; assembly: GCF_053564925.1. Lineage (NCBI taxonomy): Eukaryota > Metazoa > Chordata > Actinopteri > Beloniformes > Adrianichthyidae > Oryzias > Oryzias latipes. The sequence goes on from NC_136248.1 coordinate 4,835,619, forward strand.
GATTTATTAAAAATCGTCATGTTTTTTGCTGCTTCATCAATGAAACACCACACCACACAGAGGTGAATTAACGGTGGGTTGGGGGTATCATTGTATCACCTGTTCTTCTGTACCTCACATGTGCACAGTAGGGGAGAAGCATTAAATAAAATCACCAAAAGGAGGGCTAATAAACATGACTAATTGCTAATTTAGGAAAAACGTAAGCCTTCTGTCTTTTACTCACCAAACATAAAAAAACGCTCACAATAAGCAGGTGGTGAGTGTTAATTAGAGACCCCATTTCTGAGTATTCCTTTATTGAAATTGTTGTGAATCAGGAGCAGACGAAAATATTGAGTTGGAAAAAGATCTTACTTGCTTGGTAGAAAATATGTTGGGCGACATGTCCATGTACGCCTTTGTTTTCTTCGTCTGAGCTGTCATTTGGCTCAAAACTGTACGACCGGATAGCTCCGATATCGCTCAGTAACCTAAACCTAACCTAAACCTCAACCTAACAGCAATGTTAGGTTGAGGTTTAGGTTAGGTTTACAGTAATGTTAGGTTGAGGGTGTGAGGGGCTGTAAGCTAGCAGGACAGCATGAACAGATGGATGATGGTAAGTAGGAATGAAACCCTAATGAATTCCTGACACTTTGCAGAAACTATATCCTAGAAAACAACAGAGGCTTTGTGAATTTGGCTAAAAAAAAGGCATAATCATAATTAAAAGACAACATCAAAATTACATCAAGAAAGGCTGAATTAGTCACTGGTTTTCTAGTGGACCCTTAAAAGTCACAATGGACAAGACAACCAGGACAAAGATAAAAGTGGTGCTGCGTATTAAAGGCCCACCATCAATCTATTTAGAGCTGCTCTTTTTGATACAAATGATGGTGCATCTGAGTGAGTCAAAAATCTTTTTATTCTTCCAATTAAAAAAAGTCAATTGAAATAAAAACACCATTAAGCGAATAGGTATGTATCATATGTATCAGCGGTCAACCAACGATTGAACTCTTCCCAACCCTTGTGATTGATATTTTATCAACATAAAAAACCCATGTGCACTTATTTTGTATTGGGTTCGAAATATTATTCAAGTTTTAAAGCAAAGGCAAACAGGACAGAGTTTACTTTTTAAGGCTTTGTCAATGTTTTTCCAGTCTGTCTCCAGATTCTCGATGAGTCTGTGGAGCACAGAGATGTGTGAGTGTCTCAAACGCTCAGGTTCAGCTGTGCACAAATACCAGTTTAACCTCTAAACGGAGATTTGAAAGATATTACAGCGCAATGGAGACTAACCAGAAGCCCACCACTGAGCTTTACTGCTGAGAATTACATCTGGGGTTATTAAACAACCCAGCCCGAGCCATGAAATAATCTCCTCAAACAAGCTTGCGTGTTTCCATGTTGTGCAGAAATACAGTAAACACAAAGATGCTTTCTTGCATTTGACACTGATGAGTAGTCTTTTATGTTCAGAGATGCTTTGTTTTGATGCAATTCATTACTTCAGTCTAGAGTATTTAAACTTGCTCATTTCTTAACAGTTTTATCGCAACGTTTTGTGGTGGCTGCCAATCCAAACCTTCAAGCATTTCTAATGTTGAAGCCATAAGAGTCTAAACAAACAAACAACTTTGTAGATGTTTCACGTGGAGATAATGTGCCTGACAGTCAGAAATTAAATCTACTCCCGAACCTTCTAAACAAGTGATTCATGTGAGGCTGGAACTGTGAGACGCAGTGACGCAGACTGACAGCAGAACGTGTTAGAAGATGGTGACAACAGTGCTGAGAGCCCAGAAGCAGCTTTTAGGATAAAATGAACCTGAAGGCTGCAACGCTTTCCCCTCATTTACATCCCTCAGGTTAATGCACTGAAGCACTCCTGCATTTACCTTCTTAGAGACGGTGCACTTCTTTTTTCTTCCACACTCTACAAATGTTGCCATAAATCTACCTTCTTCGTGAATAAACAAAGTCTTTAAATGTTTTTTTCAACTTCTTTCCAACTTTTCTAAAAGTTCCATAATAGGAGAATTTAACAAGTTGTCAGCACATAAAGCACAGTGGAGGGCCAGCACGAGCACCATTTGAACAGCAATTACCTGCCACTGTGCTTGTTAAGATCCTAAATTCAAGCTTGTTACGCTATAGAATCCCCTCACCCCACCCCTGCCAAAACCTGGCTAAAGGCTGAGCCCTTCTGTATTGAAATATCTCCCAGCTAACAGCCAAAATGCTGACATTTAGTTTCACCTTAGCTGTTTGCCATTGTACTCTATAGGATATTCCAGGAGAAAACTCTACCTATTAATGTATTTTGTCTCCTGAGGGATCAGCAAACAGAAAAAAAAACCTGGAAGAAGAATTCCACTTTGGCAGCCTGTTCTCTGGTGTTCCACAAGGCTCTGTTTTCTGCCTCCTCATCTTTTCAGTCTACATCGCATGTTTGAGCACCATTCTTTGCCCGTGGGATTTTAACATTCATCTGTTAATAGCACAGAGCTAATTTTACATATATTTTTTAACTTGTCCTGTCCAACAGCTGGGCAAACAGATGAGAGCTCTTGTGGACTCTTGTGTTGGATATATTTTACTTTAACAACAGGGGTAATAAATATTCAGACAAACCAGAGGTATGTCTGAAAAACCCCTTTTGTAATTGAGGCCAAACTTTATTCATTTAAATCGTATTTGAAAATCTTTTGTGTTGGTACGGACGGAAAAGGAAAGGAGGGAAGAAGAAAGAGGGATATTAGAGGGGGGGGGGGTAGGAGCGTGATTATAAAAGGGGGGGGGGGGGGGGGGTTAAACCATGAAGCAGCATAAAGTAACAAGTTTCTGGATGGTTATAATCATTTCAGTGAGGTTCAGGTGTAATACAAGTCTATAAGGGCGGGGCATGTCCACACACACTCAAATGTTATAAACATGCCTGTTGGCTCCAAAAAATGTTTACATGTCAACATTACAATACAAATAATGTTCACACACGCATACCTATGCATTTAAACCAACTAATGTGAAATATTTAATTCGATCACGCAAAGTGTTAGTGCAAAGGTGAGCTAACACCTGTGCTCAAGTGAGTGTTTCTGTTCTTCTAAAGTGGATGATGGAATGTAAAAAGAAGGAGGGAGAGTGCCCAGCCACCCCCACATCAAGAGCCCCGCCGCAGCAGCAGTAGCAGCTGGAAGCCCCCCAACACCCGCACGCTAGCAAATAGAGAACAACCGCCCCCGGGCGATCACATCCGCCACCCAGGCCAGGGCCAGCAGGACCACCACCGGGGTTAAAGCCAGAAAGCAACCCCCCCCACCGCACCGGGAGGGCCCAACGTGGAGCTCCGCCCCAGAAGAGCGCCCACAGCCCCAGACGAGCACCTCACCGCCACCCACGAGTTCTGGGCTTCCCCCCACCCCAAACCCCAGGACCCCCCAAGGGAGACCCGCCCCACACTCCAGGCGGCCACCGACCCGGCTCACGGTTGGTCCAGGAGAGGGCAAGGCAGGGGCCAGCCATCCCCGCCCAGGAAGACACACAGGGGAAGAGGGGGTTCACAAGAGGTGTTGCAAACCTGCCCCGACCAGGCTCGCACACAGTTGGAAATTTGGTGAGACCCAGCACTCAGGGGCAAGGACCAGAACCCACACCACAGGGACATGGACACCCCCCCGCTCAGATGTGATGTGATCCCCGGCTCTCTGGCTCTTGCCAGAGAACTCAGGGATCCCTCTCCCTGCGTGGAGAGAGGACTGCCGGGCCCAGGAAGTCAGCACCCAAGGAACATGTCACCGACCCTCCAGGCCCCACACCACCCACCCCACACAGAGAGAAAGGAGCCAGAAAGCGAGGCAGCCAATCAGCCAGGGGGGCCGGGACCCCAACCCCTCAAACCTCAGATAATGGACCCTCCCCCTCTCCCAGGCAGCCCCCCCCCAGAACAGGGGCAAACCCCCCCCCCCACCCCCCAACCCCGCAGCCATGATAGATGTCACCCAAAGCGACCGCAGCCCCAATACCTCCTTTTGTATCTTATGCAGGCACCATTAGGGTTGTGCCGATGGACAATACCATCATCCATCGTGATGGGTGACTGACATCACGATAGAGAGACACCATCGTGATGCCACGCCCCCGCAACGCTGCGAGTCGACAACATAAACTGCGGTTACATGTGCAAAATATCTTGATAAGGATTATTGGTCGGATTAGAATCCAACCGTGTAGATGGGCCCAGAAAGACTTTTTCAAATTATAAAAAAACATTCACATGGGTCACACTTTCGGTCGGAATAAATCATTCGCACATGCGCAGAAGTGTTTTTAAAAACCGAAAGAGAAACTTAGTTCCGCCGAGCGGCTACATACATAGATACGCCAGCTCGGTATTATACAAGATGATCTCCTAAACATGCTTTTATTAATGTTACGGTTATTATGAAGCGCCTGTTCGCTCATCATTTTAATTTGTGTGGTCAGTGCTTTTTCTGTTGAAAAACGGAGCCGGAAGCCAGGATTAGCAGTATGCTAACACGGGCTAACAACATTAGCATGAAAATAAAATCCATGCGTGAAACGCTTCAATCTGCGTCTTGACTGCACGTAAATATGTGGGAATAACATCAGCCTTTATTTTGTCGGTACACTACTGGAAACACAAATCCACGTGATTGTTTGAACGGTTTCTAAGGACTGAGCGGCCTATCTGCTTCGAAGCTTACACACTGAGTTAGCTAGCGCTCCGAGCTCTGCCCGGACACACACTTTTACCGGGAGACCCGGTTCTCCTAAATCCCGGTTGCTCGTTCACGCAGAGCTGCGGGTCGGATCCCAGTCCTAAGTTTCCCACACGTAACAAAGCATCCTTACTTCCCCTAAAACACAAAACTGTAAGTCCGTCTCCTCTGCTACAGACACGGTCGCTCGCTCCACCGGTCCACTTGACTAATCAAGTGCAGGACCGGACCACTTCTTTTCTATTTTGTTTATTTTATTTTTTTGAAAGTCACTTCCCTTAGTTTAGACTGGATCATCGCAGATGAGTCATTATTTGGGAAATAAAATTAATAAAGTAATAAAGTAAAATAATGAATAATATTTATATAATAACAAAAAATAACCACCCCCGACGATATCATCGTTCATCCCGATGGTTGACTGCAAACATCGTCAACTGCCAATTTAGGGGACATCGCCCAACCCTAGGCACCATAACACAGTGCTCATCATCAAATTTTTTCAAGTTCAAGCTGCTACAAAATAAAGCCTTTTTAGAAGATGCTTAATCCTCTAATACTAAAGATGTTGTAGGCAACATGAAATAAAACTGGCTCTTCAAGCTACCATAACTCTTCAACAGTTTAAAAATGTCCAAACTTGGATGAATTCTGAAGAAGAGATGGTTTGTATCGATATGCAATACTTTACTTTGTTGCTTACTGACGCAAAGATGCTTTTCTTTGCGTCAGGAATGAATTGTGTGAGTGTTACTACTATTAAGTGTTGCATATCAGAGCAAAGCTGAACACTGGAGCTAAGGCTCATGAGTTAAAGGGGCTATGTCATGCTATTTTAAGCCTTTTAGTGTAAACTGTGTCCATTTATATAATAATAAATTACCTTGGCACCCTAAACAACAATTTTTTATGAAATATTAGTTTTTTTCACAGCTCAGTTTTCTACCTGGAAGTAAGACGACTCGATCTCTGAGGGACTGGCTTTCGCTCCTTGCGGGTGCCGCCCATTTCATGACGTTCACCTAGAGTCGGCGTTGTTAGTGTTTCTGTCTTTCGCCCATGAAAAACAAACCACCTGTTAACTTTTACAAAGATGGATGTGCATTTTGTGCATTTAAAATAAAAGTGTTTAGCCGATCATCGCTAGCTCCACGGAGAAAGTGGGTGTGTGTTTTCCTGGGGGCGGTGCTTCATATTTGTACAGCCCAAAATCCCAACAACAGTCGTTCGTCTGTGGGTTCATTTTTCTACCTGGAAGTAAGACGACTCGATCTCTGAGGGACTGGCTTTAGCTCCTTTCAGCACTAACTCTTCCTAGAAGGGTCTGTTCCTCATTTAGTGACGTCAAAATTTAGGAACCCACTCGTTTTCGTGGATTGGGAAGGGCTGGTGCTCAGAGAGCAGGTTTTTAGAGGAATACTAAGAAATGCGTGAACGATTCAAAATACTGCTTTGCGGTAGTTTTTCTTTTTGTAAGGAATTAACATTAAAATGCACTTAAAAGCTCAAAAAGTGAATTTTCCACAATACAGGGCCTTTAAAGGGTTAACTAGTGTCTGTGTACCATGATGCTGAGATGTAAACACCAAAGCGCTTTAGCCGTTCAGTCTGTTGTCCAGCTGCCAGCTGCACAGAAATCAATTGCTGGGCCTTTTAATAAAGTAGTGAGATGTCCATTCTTTCTCTTCAGTGCAAAGGTTCAAAGCTCCAGTTTTGATCCATCAATCTGATCCTAATTCACTGCCTCCTGCCTGAGATAACAAGCTGGAAACTACAGCCAAACATCTCCAGCAGGGATGTGGGATCGTCCTGCAGCACATGGTGGGAGGCTGCAGTGCTCTTTTCTAAAAAGAAGAACCAGGAGACAAAGAGTCGCTTCTTCAAAATCACAAAGGAACAGAGACATGTTTGACTAAATTTATAGATGCTATAGATCCTGACATGTCTGGTTAGTTTTAACATCACTGATCAAATGGAATGTAATTACACTGTCTAATGTAAGGAGTTTAAAAACCTTCATTTAGCTCCTTGACTGTTGTCAGATTACTGTCAGCAGGTCTGTTCAAAGTGAAGAACATGACTGTCTGTGTTCAAAGCTGCCTTTTGTTTGTTTTTTTATTCTCTTTCACGCTTCTGTCCTTCCATGAATGTGAGGAGGAGAATACTGAAGAACAGGAACATGTGACTCTTGGGAAGAAAGAAGTAGATGTTCTTTGATGTCACATCATTGTCAGAGGAGTTTTTCACATGTTTTCGGTTGAAAAAGCAAATACAGGTTTGTAGTTTTTCACAATGAATCAAACCATCAGTTTATGACACAGCAGCAACATTATCTAGAAGTTCTTAATGGTAAGGCCTGGCTTATAACTCACAGAATTTTGTAATTGCTCTGGTCGCATTTGAGCCATCAGAGGTTATTCGCCCCAACCGCCGTGAAGCTGATGACATCATATGCAATTTGAATGTTATGCACCTTGGACCATATTGCATAATTGAACCTATATAAATCATATAAATATAGACATGTATTCCCATGTTCAAGACTTTCACCTCATGGTTGTGAAAGTACTGTATATAGAAAATATGATAAAAGGCAGAGACCTGCATGCAGCTCAAGGGCCGCCTGTTAGATTTCTGCCAATCAGATCAACCAGAAAGGTTACTGCCCCCAAGTGACAAACACACCCCTGAATACCGCCCCCCAAGTGACAAAAGCGCCCTCTCAACACTGCGCGCAAATCCTGGTGAGGGCGCAAAGAGGAACTGACCGCGTGGGATCACGCCTCAGTTAGGATTGCAGACCTGCTGTTTTTTTATGGGGTTGCTCGGCTAGAATTGCGCCTGCGCTGTTGCAAGGTGCACTCACTCACTTCCTGAATACACCAGATCAGTTGTCTTTACGCCCTTTCACTTTATGGCGGAGATGAAATGCCATAGAGCAGGAGGCAAATCATCTTAAATTTATTATTATTTTTTTTTAAGTATAGGTATTTGGAGCCTGTCCAGTGTGGAGCCCGTAGGTGGCAACCCTGTTACCCCAAAAGGAATACAGTTGTTATAAGAAGATAGATAGATGGATGGATGGATGGATGGATGGATGGATGGATGGATGGATGGATGGATGGATGGATGGATGGATGGATGGATGGATGGATGGATGATGTTCCATCAGTTTGTCTTTTCTGCTTCATGCATAATCTACTGCCATGCTTACAAGTTGTGATATTTTAGCTCTTTTTGTCTCCAAACAAACTAACAAAGTCCCATCATCTCTGCATTTCTACTTGTTTTCTGTTTTTACATCAGACTTATGAAATTGTTTATTTACTTTGGTCACTTAAACTGAAGCTGCACAGAGACTTAATGCATCTTACTAAAGATCTTTGGTGGGACGGCAGGAGCTTCAGTCTTCTTTTTCAGGAATCCTATAATCTCTTCTATGTTTCACCACAGCTGCAGCAATATTTGCTTGATAGTTTTTCGTGATGGCAACACATTAAAAATTCATAAAAGACACATGGTGAGTGTTTCCCTTTTCCTGCAGGGTTGTTAGCATTTCTGAAGTTATTTACCTCCATCATTTCGAAGATTCATAACGGAGGACACAAAGGCTGAGCTCCTGGGTCTGGCTCCTTCTCTCCTGATGCATTACATTTTGGTATTTCACATATAAAAAAGCAAACTACTCCCTTGCTAATCTTCTTGTAGGCGTTTAAACGTTTCATGTTGTTCTTTGGCTGCAGGAGGACTCTACTTCAGCTGCTCCTCGGTGTGGCGGACCACAGCTTCCAGCAGGGCAGAGCAGGCTTAATTGGTGGCCTAATAGCTCCACTGGGGTGGTTTGTGTGTGGGGGGCAATGAGCCGAGGTACAGCAAGCAACGGTCAAAGCCTGGGAGGGCAGTTGCCACATGTACTTCCTCAGCTGCTCATACTCCAACGAGAGCTGACAGAAGGTTTAGCCTCTCTCTGAGTCACAAAAAACAAGCTCTAATGGAAGGAGGCGGGGTCAAAGCTAAATTATAAATTGGTGGGGTTGTAAAACCACGGCCAAGGCTGCTGTTCTGCTGATTTTCATGACTGGATGTGTCAGGCTCAAACGACAAACGTCTCACAAAGAAACCAGCAGCGAAGAGGATGGAGGCTTCACAAACCGCCCGCGGGGAACCTCAGCTACACAACAGTGCCTTCTGCCGCGCACGAGCGTGTGCACGAGAGTGTGCACGAGAGTGGAAGGCGGTAAAGATGGAGTCCACATCCAGTTCTGACAGAAGTAGCACACGCTGTCACGTCTCTGCAATGCTTAACACGTCCTGAAGTCTGCTTCCTCCTACCGTACCGTCACCTCACAACCACACACACTCACATAGACAAATGACAACATACACACACATACACCCAAACTTTACCTCACAACCACACACACTCACATAGACAAATGACAACATACACACACATACACCCAAACTTTACCTCACAACCACACACACTCACATAGACAAATGACAACATACACACATGCTAACACACGTATACCTCACAACTACACAAACTCACATACACAAATGACGACATACACACACACACACAAACTTCACCTCACAACCACACACACTCACATAGACAAATGACAACATACACACACAAACTTCACCTCACAACCACACACACTCACATAGACAAATGACAACATACACACATGCTAACACACGTATACCTCACAACTACACACACTCACATACACAAATGACGACATACACACACATACACACAAACTTCACCTCACAACCACACACACTCACATAGACAAATAGCAACATACACACACATACACACAAACACGTCACCTCACAACCACACACACTCACATACACAAATAGCAGCAGACACACACGAACACACAAACGTCACCTCACAACCACACACACTCGCATACACAAATAACAACATACACACACGTACACACAAACGTCAACTCACAATCACACACACTCATATAGACAAATAGCAACATACACACGTACACCCAAACGTCACCTCACAACCACACACACTCGCATACACAAATAGCAACATACACACACTTGCTAACACACGTATACCTCACAACCACACACACTCACATACACAAATAGTCACATACACAAATAACGTACACACAAACGTCACCTCACAACCGCACACACTCACACAAATAGCAACATACACACACGTACACACAAACACGTCACCTCACAACCACACACACTCACATACACAAATAGCAACATACACACACACACAAACACATCACCTCAAAACCACACACACTCACATACACAAATAACATACACACACGTGCACACAAACGTCACCTCACAACCACACACACTCACATACACAAATAGAAACATACACATACATACACAAACACGTCACCTCACAACCACACACACTCACATACACAAATAGCAACATACACACATGCTAACACACGTATACCTCACAACTACACACACTCACATACACAAATAACAACATACACACATGTACACACAAACATCTCCTCACAACAGCACAGTCACATAACAACATACACACATGTACTCACACATACTTGCACTCGGACACAGAGCCAGCCACATAAACACACAGACATACACACACACGCATGAAGACAAAGAAAACTGCGTACACATGCACTTACACACCTACAAAAATACTCACACACAAGAATGCACTTCCTAATATGCACATACACACAAACGCACACCTGACATACACAGACACACACACAGGTTCACACCTCCACACAGACTCAGCCGAGGTTAATGGGGTGGAAAGTGGAGGCCAAGGCCTGCTTCACAGCTCCGGATCACTGTGGCTGTGGCACATCCAGGATTTTGTTCCACATGTTCAGTGACAGCACAGACTTCCGTCAGAGTTTTCATCCATCTGCGTGTGTGATGAGGGACGCACACAGTTCACGAATCACATTTAATGCATCGTTTGAGTCAACACAACGTTCCACCTGCCGGATCCCAACGTGGAACCAATGCATCGGTTGCATGCAAAACTACATTTGATGAAACATCAGCAGAGCTCCCTTTGGCTGAAAATGCAAACAGCAATTAATGACAATTAGGTGAAACTAAATTAAGAGGATCAAGCCTCTGGTTTTTCCATTCAGGCAGTGGATGTTCCAAAAGACTCACTAGATTAGGAGATTACTCCCAAACCACAGCAGCGCTGCTTAATTGGAAAAGCAGAAAGATAAGAACACATCTTGTACAACACTTTTTTATTTTTAATCAGGCAGTTTTTGTGTGTGTCCTTCATCCCACGCTTGGGAGGAAGCTTAAGAAAATCAGAAAAATAAAGAAAAGAAAGCAAAAACAGGCAGAATGCTGCATTGACCTGTTTTTGTTGCCCGCTCAATAACTCTCTCTCCCTTTCTCTCTTTCACTTAATTATCTCCTCTTTAGGGATCACATGGATCAGCAGAGGTCACACAGAGGACTGAACAGGACACTGGTGATAATTGTGTATTGGCTACTGACAAAACACACCATCTGTGGACAGATGAAAAGGTCCAGCTCAATCTCCTCATGCCTCATCCCTCTGCCCCCTTTTCTCTTATTCTCATCTGTTTCACTTCTCCGTCCATCATCATTCAAAGTCAGAAATAATCCAAGGATGAAGTAATCATCCCTCAACAATACGGGCTTGTTAAGTCTTTAAACCTGTCACCTTGTCCTTCATCATAATCTCAGTGAAATCTGCATTTATCATGACTGTACCTGCTTCATTTGAATGGAATCATGAGCTATTGCCCGTGTTGCCCTCCATTTTTTGATCTTCTGAAGGGCCACCGGCCGTCGCTTTGGCCTTGAAGACCCACTCTGATGACAATTGTGTTTTTGGTCTTTTATATACAGTTATGTTATACAGTATGTTCTTTTGGCAGTTTTCTTATGATAGAGAACATATAAGAAACAAATAAACTTAAATCTGCATTTCTGAGCATTTCCTTATTCAAATTGTAGTGAATCAGGATGAGATTTTAAAAATCTTCCAAAGTCAGAAGAAGTGCAGATTTCAGATGAAACCTGAAATGTGTTGCTGCCTATTTTCTACTTCACATCAGTTTATATGATTAGGAGTATGGAGTGGGCCCCCCCTCTTTCGGTTTTATTTGCACCTTAGACATGTAGGGCCCTTGGTGGGGGGGGTGCTTGGACATCACTGCCAGCGAGCAGCGGATGTCCTCCTAGCACCCTACCTGCCAATTTTAACTGCACCTTAGACATTTAGGGCCCCTTGGTGGGGAGGGTGAGGGGACACAGGAGATGTCCCCTCAGTGCCCTACCCGCCAATTTTAACTGCACCCCCCTTAGTACACACACCCCTTCCCCCTCAAAATATACACTCCAACATATAACACACACACATGCACACATACACCCTCACAAACACACATACATGAACACACATTTTGCAAGGAAGGTGGGACCCAGGACCATCTGTCCCCTACCCCTTCCCTGGTGGGGGGTACGGGTCCCATGGCGGCGGCTGCCGTGTCCCCTGGGTGCCGGTCTCCTGGGCCCGGTGGTGCTCTCTCCGCTCGGGGGGGGGTTCACATTACACCTGAGCCGGGGGTGTCCGTGTCCCTGGGGGTGGGTTCTGGCCCTTGCCCCTGGGCGCTGGGCCTCGCCAAACTTCCACAGTGGCCGGGCCTGGTCGGGCCATGTTTACAACACCCCTTGTGGGCCCCCCTTTTTCCCCAGGGTACTCCCCTCCGGGGTGGGGGTGGCTGGCCCCTGCCTTGCTCCTCCCTGGACCAACCGTGGGCCGGGTGGTTGGCTGCCTGGAGCGCGGAGCGGGTCTCCCTTGGGGGGTCCTGGCTCGTACCTGGGGTTGGGGCGGGGTGATGCCTGGAACTCCTGGGTGGTGATGGGGTGCTCGTCTGGGGCTGTGGGTGCCCTTCTCGGGTGGGGCCCTGCGTTGGGCTCTTCCGGCGTGGCGGGGGGGCTGCTCTCCTGGTTGGGCCGGGGCGCCGCTCTCTTTCCCCCGTGCTTCCCTGCTCTCTGGCTCTGGGGGCCTCGCGGCGGTCCTGCTGGTCCTGGCCTGGGTGGCGGATTTGGTCGCCTGGGGGGCGGTTGTCCCCTGCCTGCTGCCGTGTGGCGTTGGGGGGTTCCGGCTGCCGCTGCTGCTGCGGTGGGGGTCTTGGGGTGGGGGTGGCTGGGCGCTCCTCCTCCTTCTTTTCACATTCCACCATCCATTTTAGAAGAACATAAACACTCACCTGAGCACAGGTGTTAGCTCACCTTTGCACTAATAGTTTGCATAATTGAATGAATGAAAGATCTCACACTAGTTGGTTTAAAGGCATAAGTATGCGTGTGTGAAAACTATCTGTTTTGTGTGCATGTTGACATGTGGACATTTTTGCAGCTAGCAGGTGTGTTAACATTTCAGTGTGTGTGTGGACAGGCCCTGCCCTATTTGTACTACATTTGAACCGTACCGTAATGATAAACAACCAAGTAAACTTGTCTGCTCTATGCTGCTTCATGGTCTTATCCCCCCCCCCCTCCCACTATCACCCCCTCCCCTCTCTAACATCCCTCTCTCTTCTTCCCTCCTTTCTTTTTCCGTCCGGTCCAACATCAAAGATTTTCAAACATGATTGAAATTAATAAAGTTTGGCCTCAATTACAAAAGGGGTTTATTCAGTCATACCTTTGGTTTGTCTGAAGATTAATAACCCCTCTTGTTAAAATAAAATATGTCCGACACAAGAGGCCCTCAGCTCTCATCTGTCTGCCCAGCTGTTGGACAGGACAAATAAAAAAAAAAGTTTATATGATTAGGATTACATACGGAGGACATTGACGCTATGGCTCCCACTGGGTTTAAAACGGCATATCATATTAGGAAAATTACTTTTTATTTAAAATGTGAAACGAAATGATAAGTGGAGCCAAACTCTGATGAGTGCAGTGAAGACAGAGCCAAGTCCCACATTAAGAGCCCACACGTCCTGATCTGGCTCATAAAAAGACGTCAGACCCATCAGCAGATGATGGCTCCACCAGATTGGCTCTAATGTGCAGAAAGCACATTTTGAATGACAGAAAGGAGACACTGGTGAAAGTTTGAATCACTGAGTGCTTTAGAAAGTCCTCTGTACGAGGCGGGACTGAGCTTATATAATACAACAATCTTCTAAATATCTTAGTTCCAATGACATCCTTTTTGGCAACCGGCGGTAACTGTGGAAAACAACACTTTCTATAAAACATCAGAGGAGGAGACTCAGCTCATAACCCATGAAGGAACAGAGAAAAATCCATGTCACTTTTGCATTGACAACAAAAACACACAAAGCTGTTCTTCCCACCAGATTCACAGAGCGGTGTCTGAGTTTGTTTCTTCTTACTAAACCTCCTTTCACCTGAGATTATTGATCCTAAAACTCAGAGAAAAGCTGCATTTCCACACTCCCCTCCTCTGGTGGGCTTTAAAAGAAATATGGCGATGAAAGTGGCAAAGAAGATGATGCACAGTTTCATAAATGGAGGTAGGAAACGCTGAAGCAACACCTGAACAGCTGCTCATCCTCAGCTTGAAGCTCCTCCGTCTTGATCATGACCATCATTTATGCCCTTGATCTCAGTTATTTACAACATCCACCATTAAAAACGACATCCATTAAAATGAACTTAAGATCCCGATTGATCTGTTTCGAGATCAAATCTGGATATATTTTTATTTCTTTTTCCACTTCAAGTAAGTCCTCCATGAGGTCATTTTCAACTGCCCGCCTCACTTTCCCGAAAGGTGTTTGCATGCTCTCTGTTTTCTGTGCAGCTTCACTGCACACTCTGAAAGTGCACGTCTACATGCTGAAAGGAACAGGAGTGACAGTCAGACAGAGGGGAGACGTGTGCGAACAGAAGCAGAGAGCCAGAAATGAAAAGCCAGAGCAATTTGCTGCAATGACCAAAAGGAGATATAAGGAGAAAATACACCTGGCTTTACCCAGACTCTATTTTCTTGGATAGATTCTGTTTCCTAGAGGGATTTATTCCTGTGTTTAAAGGAGAGCAAGCTTAGTGTAACAAAACCTAAAGGCAAAAGAAACAAAACCTCTTCCTTTGGGAGTTTTGTTTCTTTGTTTGATTCTTAGTCAGACTTTTTTGAATGGTTGATTTGCTGATATTTGTGTATTCCTTTGCTTCTTAATAACACAAATGAACAAAAAAAAAACAATATTTATTTATTGAACCACATGAGAGCAGGTAGATCCATCATCTTCCTGCTGATTCCTTAGTGTTGCAGACTTGCCGACTCTTATTATATAATAAAGTCAGCATCCTAAAATTTGTATGGATGTAAATGTTATCTGGACACAGAGGTGAAGATCTGTGTGAAGATTGCTCCTCCTTTAAAGTCCCTCTCCATCATCTTTTGATCTATTGTAAAAGCATTCCCAGTCCTCTTTTAATTATGATAAATCTAATCAAACATCATGATTATCCTATTTTTAGCAGGTAGGTGAAGATAAACTACATTCAATACAGATAAAGCAAACAAAAATCTTGGGAAACACTCAAAGAAACAGGACGTTAGTGCTGACATGGAAACATACAAGAAAGTAACTGGAAAACCAGAAAATGAAATGCGAAAAAGACTGAAAAAAATGATACAGCATTTTTCTAAGACCAGGTGAGGACAGACGAAAAGCGAGGAGCAAGGTAGCACAGAACAGGAACTGCTATACATTTTCAATATAAGAGCTTTACCGTCATTGACTGTATATGAGAACTGGACTGAGTGACCCTTCCTTTCTTGTGTTCCAAACAGTAGGTCCCTGCTGGTTTCTCTCTAGAGAAATGCACAGCTGTCTGACGCTGTCTGACGCTCACGTCAAATGTTTGAAACGTTTGACAGATTTTGTCTACCTGCTTTCAAGTGGTAGGGTGTGTGGCCTTCCATTAAGCTCTTTCCTGATTGACGAAAGTAGTTGCCATAGAGATGGTGACTCAGACCGACTCCGGACCAATCATTGCTTATGAACGTTGTCTGGTTCCAACATGGCGGCATCCATTTAGCAAAAAAAGGGGACTAAACTGACTTCATTTGGTTGGAGCTGGAAGTAAAGAATTTTCTATGGGTGACGTTATACTTACTCTGTCCAGTTCTTATATTCAGTCAATGTTTACTGTGGACTTTCAGTAAACAGACATACACACACAGACATCACATGTTGCTGCTGTTTGTGCATGTGAGATGTATTTGTGTGTCTGCCTATAAACATCAGCTCATGTGACTCCTTTGTGGATTTGCCGGCATTTTGCTTGTCTCATCTAAAGGTGATAAAAGTTCATTTTACATCAACAAACTAGAGCTTTTCTTTTCTATGTGGAGGTGTTCCCCGCAGTTCTAGATAAAAAATGTGGGGGGAAGGGGGACAAACTACGGCAATAAAACTGGCATCAATCAATTAGACACCAAATAAGACAATACCACCTTCAATTATTTACTCTCAGGGACCCTCGTTAGGCTCGGCTGCTGATCACGTGCCGGCTGCAGATAATAACACCAGCTGAAGCACCGTTCTGTGGGTCACCTGCTTGGACTCACTACCTTATCATATAATTGCTGGAGTCTCATAAAAGTGCGGCGTGCTGCAAAAAACCCAGAGCTCCTGTTCATTATTTCCTTCACACCTCCTTGTTTTTCCGTCTAATTCTCTGGGTTTATGTGTCTGTTGCTTTCAGGAGCTGAAGAAGTGGCAGACGGCATGTAGACTTCTTTGTGTGTGTGTGTGTGTGTGTATAAAACCGAGCTCCATGGTATCAAATGACCTGCAGAGCTCCTCTCCGGCTGTCCCAAACATAAAAGAGGCATCTGGCCCACCTAACGGATCACTGCTGGCCAGCACAGTTCAGTGCTGGGAAGGAAATAATGTAATCTGACAGGCACACAAAGGAGGATTTAGGTTTTTGTCGGTGGTCTCCATCTCAACATGCTGTTGAGAATAACATTGGGTTTTAAAAGTAAAGATACTCACAGCTTCTGAGGAATTCCTACAATTCAGTCAGTCTTTGCTGGCGACTCTCCGGATTTAATTCCACTCCGTCTTGATAACTCACACATCTGAGAGCTTTACATCCAACCAGGAACTCCCTCACTAAGGAGAAGATTATTTAAATTGACCTCTCTTATGCATCCAAAAGTCAATTAAATTCCTTTGCAGTGGAGCAATCACTGAAAAAGCCGTCTGCGCGAGTGTGTGCGACCCACAGTGAAGAAGACAAAGACCCACAAACATCTGAAGAAGCTTCAGCATTATGGACAAAGCCTTGAAGAGCTGAATCCTCCATTAAATGGAAGTGACAGACACATACAGGCATCTACAAAGTAATAGTCCACAAATTAACTTAAACCTGACAGAAAAAGTACTAAATGATTTTAAAAAAGCCCCCTCATTTAATGTGTTTAGTTTCTCTTAAACAACAATCCATTCAGTAAAAAGTGGTTTTCAATATCTATCTTTCAGTAACTTTAAATTTGTTTGTTTTTTTGTTTTTTGTCAATGTCGGTCGTGCCTGCAGATTTTGTAAATTATTTTATTGACAGACCTAGGATAGATAGAAAGAAGATTAATCTCCTTAGCAGATAAACAGTAATCTACAGAAATAGATTAAAATACATTGCATTGCAAATATATCCACACTGCAGTTTTCTATGTTTGCAGCTCCTGGGCTTTTTTTTGCAGTAGGGAGAGAAAGTTCTGATGAACTGACTGTTCGTGCACATCCATCTGGAAAAAGATCTTCACCAAGTGTGTTGGAGGCTCTCACATAAATATTTTTCTCACCTCCTCTCTTCAGTGGAAAACTCCCTGGCAGGTGCAACAATGCAGAACTTTAAATATGTGTTCAAACAAACTTTAGAAAAAAAACAAAAAACATTTCTTTGGAAGAACTGCTGAGCTCGAACACTAACATAAGAGCTTGAAAGTTATTTCTGATCAAACCGCGATTTCTGCAACAGCATCCTCTGTAATAACATAGTGGCTTTCAAGCAAAAGCACAGAGGTGGAAGTGTCATGACTTGGTAAGGAGACTGGTTTCCAGTCAACCATCACTTTTTCTAAATTGTAATAAAAACATTTAACAATCAATTAGGATATTCAACGTGTCTTTTAAGAGATGTGAACAAATATCTGGAAATGTTTGGGGTAACTATGGGCGATTTAAGAATTTCTGCTAATAAGCTTCTAGAATTCTGCTTACACAACATTGTGCTTAAAAACACAATGTGATTGGATTGTTTTTGCCCACCTACTACTACCTCACATAGGAATTTAACACGCCTAAGCTACGAATCCTCACAAGTTGAATGAAGGTAAAACAAAAGCAGAAATTAACCAGGTTAATACGCAATCATCAGACGACAAAAGATGTTTTTCTGTCTGCCCTTGCTGCCCAGGGTAATTCAGCCTCCTTTTTAGATTAACTTTCAATGGGCCCATCATTTTTAAAGGTGAGTGTCTGTTACACTAAATACACCGTCAAGTACAAATGATAAATCCGAAGTTCCAGAAGGAAATGGATTTAGTTCACTGAGCACAAATGAATGTGGGTTTGTGGTGATTTAGTGCAGCAGAGTCCAGGAAAAGGATTCAGGACACCTTCCCTGTTAACCGAAGCATTCTTTGGCCCTTTACTCAAAAAGAAGAATAAAGTAATTAAACACTTAGAACAGTGTCGCTTTGTCAGGTGTAAGGGAGCCCAGATGAGTCATCCAGAAGACAATGAGTATTGACAAAAATATTAGACCATTTACCCTAAAAGAGAGCAGAGATGTGAAATGCATTATGCATTACTTTAGCCAGAGAGCGTGTTCAGTTATTACATCTTCTTTCAGTGAAGGTCTTTTCTGTTTGCTTTTTAGTCCTGTACATTACTCCATTAAGTTGTGTTGTGAGCCAAAATGAAGACCCAACGATGAAGTAAAATTCTTATGAAAAAAAACTACAAATCAAGTACTGATGAGCACAAATCCGGGAAAAAAAGTTAAAACCAAAGATTACCCATCATCTCCCTGACTTCACATTGAGGTTTTAAAGCTCCTAAATATTTCAGGATCAGTCACCTGACCTAGAGTATTATTGATTACATTTACTCTGTTGCATTTACTTGAATAACCAACTGAGTGGCCTTGTGGTAGAGTGTCCACCCTGAGACTGGAAAGTTGTGGGTTCAAATCCCCAAATGAGTCATACCAAAGACTCAAAAAATGGTACCAAAAGTCTCCCTGCTTGACACTCAGCATTAAGGGGTTGGATGGGGGGGGGGTTAAAACCACCAAATGGTTCCTGAGTGTGGCTGTGTCTGTAGCTCACCTCTCCCTGAGGGGATGGGTCCAATGTGGAGAACAATTTTCACACACCTACGTTTGTGAAAACTAAAGGGCCTTCATTTTGGCTTAAACGTTTTAAATAGAATTTATTCCGAAGATTAACTCTGCTGCATTACATTTTTACTTTTACTGAAATGAACGACCTTGGGAGAATTTCAGGCATACAGCTCAGCAGTGCGTTTACCTGTTTACCACTCCCCGCGGGCGGTTTAGCCGAATTAACTCACCTGTTCCGCGTCCCACTTAAGAACCAGGTGTGCGCTCCACGCCCTCTTCATCCATTTCCGCAAGCGTTGCGTTTAACGCCCCACTCTCCTCCCCAGCTTCCACCTGTGAGCTCCGCTGGGGGTAGTTTAATACCCAAAGTTTTCTATGGAGATCTTGTTTTATTGTATCTGAACGGAGCCTTATGCCAAACTAAAAGAAATATGGAAAATAAATAATTCTCTACTGCATGAGTTGTCTGACTGAAAAAGAATTTCTGATAGATCTAAAAATACTACACTACGACTCTTACTTGACTACAAGGCTGCATTGATCTAGTTAAGGGGGGGGGGGGGGGGGGCAAACTATGGCTTGGGGTTCATATGCCACCTGCCAAACTGAAATAAATTAGATTGATAACCCATATTGCTGTTTTTTTCTGCTGTCTCTCCATAGTTGCACTACCAATAAATGGACCTTTGTTTAGGTGTAGAAAGAGTTTCTGTGTACATGTGATGTTGTGAGATTTGTTGTTTTTTAACATTGGTGTGTGTTTTGGGAGTCGGATTGTCATTTTCCCGATCATTCCAACACCAGATAAACGCAGCCTTTCTCTCCTTTTTTGTTTTTCCCTGAGGGAGATCAACCCATCACCAACATGAGAACAAAAGCCACAGTTTTGAAATTAAAACTCCATAATGATCTGTTTTAAAATATTTACGTTTATTCTCAATCAGAATTAAAGCATGTTTTGTCCAGATTCCATGGTGCTTCTTCTCTTATGACATGGATAACCAAAAAACACATCACTGATATGCTCTTGGTCCGACCTTTCTCTCAAATTCTAGAACTCTTTGTGGCTCCTGAGTCAAAAGGTTTGCTGTCAAGGTAACTGTCAGGGCTGGAGAACTAACATTTCCATTTTCCAAATCTTTTCCAACAGAGTTTAGCTCTGACTATAAAACCACAGTGATCCCACCAGAGCCTCCAACTCAAGCATAATATAACACAAAAACATGATCATAAGGACTGAATGTATATTCAATGAAAGAAAAGAAAAGTAAATGTTGGATACCGATTAACAGTTTTTCTGAAACGATCTGCATCCTATTTTATACATAAATGTTATATCGAGCTTCTATCATTTAGTTCATACATCAGTGGAAATACAGTATAAATAGGGAGATGCTTCTGTTTTTGCCCAAACAATTTAAATTCAACTCTCTGTTTTAAAAGTTCCAGGAATCGTACATTGATAAATATGTTTTCTTAAATGGATTCCGTAGTTTTCAGATAAGAATTCGACCATATTCAAACTATAATTCTGTTCTCTAAAACTTTTCTTTTACCAGTTACTTTTTTACAGTATTTTTTACTCTTGCATGCTGTCTTCTTCGATTTTAGTTGGCCAATATCATTTTTGAAATAAAGCTATTTTAACTTGTGTTCAGTTTTAGGATACTTGACCTGCCTCTGTCATCACTGCAGCTCAGAGCAACACAAAGCCAGACAGACTCGCCCCACCCACCTACTTAAAACAATTCATCAATATTTCACTTGAATAATTACAGAGACAAACAGATCTGAGAGACTGAACATGACTTTGACCCCGTGCCGTTCTTTGAAGTTTCACTTTAAAGGACTTCCAGACAGAGAACGTGAACATCATCTCATTAAAAAGGACGGATCAGTCTGTGTATGTCTCATATCATCAGGGCTCTCTGCTCCGTCACTTTCTGTCCTGTCACCTTCTGGTTGGTTCCGCTTCATATTCTGCAGTGCAGCCCTCTGCCATGATCTCAGTCTGATAGCGGGCAGGACGTGCCGCCACGTATCCGCCGGTTTGAGGGGGTCTCTGACACACTGCTTCCTTTGTTTGCTTGTTCCAAATGAGGTTGCTGGTTCCTCCCTGATGTGTAACCTCTTTCTTGTCGCACTTTTGTGTTTGAGGTCGGTCCTGCTTCGTGTTTTTGTCATGTTGGATCTCTCTTGGTGTGATTTGGTGTATTATTCAGGCCCCCCTCCATGCGAGTCTTCTGCACCCCATTTACGACCACTACAGGTGAAATTAAACTATGAAAAAAACTTTATATCTGTAGTAGGAAATTCCCTTCCACTAAAATTGAAAAAAAACTTTGTACTTGTGTCATGACAGACTAAAGTACAATCAGTTGTTTTCACATTAAGCAGCTTTCACTACTATATCCCAATTTAACTAAATCTTAGCAGGAAATTTTAGCTGTAACGTCTCTTTTAAAAGTTTAACAAGAGGAATCATGTGATAATTAAAGTAAAATCACAATAATGGAGCCTCTGGTGAAATAGGCTGCGATCTGAAACCAGGACGTCGTGTCATTCTGCAAACCACTGGGCCTTTGGACACAATGACAAATACAAACTCCGCAGAAAAAGGCCACAACCTGCCTCTTAGGTTCACTCACTAACATAATCTGTGTCCTCAGAGGAATTTTCATGCTTTTTAAACATCATTTCTATTCTGCACGTCACTGCAACCCATCTTTTACCATAAGTGTTCAGTCAGCCGAAGGTTAGTTATCTTTTTTGTAGGAATTTTGGTGCATCAAAGCTCTTTCATTTTTCTGTGGTTTTAATATAGAAACTCAAACTAGAAGGATGTCTGCTGGTCATCATAGCTTTAGGCAAACAGATGAACTCTGAATGCTTACAAATATGTGCAGTTTGTGTTTCTGAAGATGATTAAAGTTTCTACAACGCAGGTAAAACTCACCTCTTCATGTTTTTTGGCCTGTTATCGAAAGATAAGTGACAAAGAAAATTTGTTTTCAGAGTCTGCAAAGACCATATTTATTGAATTTAATCAAACAAAGAGTTTCAGCAGATTCCTGAAACCATTTACTAAAACGACTT
This sequence comes from Oryzias latipes, assembly GCF_053564925.1. Classification (NCBI taxonomy): domain Eukaryota; kingdom Metazoa; phylum Chordata; class Actinopteri; order Beloniformes; family Adrianichthyidae; genus Oryzias; species Oryzias latipes. The sequence goes on from NC_136248.1 coordinate 4,857,858, forward strand.
TTATTCCTTCTGGTCAAAAACTACATTCCAAACATTTACAGTGGGACTTTTCCCGTCAACGTCAGTCATGATGTTGACAATGAATTTCATGCCTTCAGCTGCTGTAAATTGAGTTAAAGATGCCCTGACCAATGAGCAATGTACCACAACCACTAAACTCATCTATGTCACCGGCCCTGACCAGAGACAGACCATGAAGCATATGAGCATATCAGTGGCGTACGCTGAGACTGACTCTCTCAGAGTCCGACTTCCAAACATACAAACCCAATACATTAAACTACTACTGATAGTGTTTCATATCTCAATCAGCTCTCTTTCAATACAAATTCCAGATGCATATTATACCAAGAAAGAATGTAAAATGTACGGTTGCCAGAAACCATGGCGGATGTTTTCTCCCACTTACACCCTTTGGGTGTCTGAGATGGGTAATGCACTGTAGGCAGGGGGGGGAGCCTTCTGTCCTGCATTAAAGATAATGTTCTGTGGCTGACCATCCAAAAAGGAATACTTATGTAAACTCTTATGTACTCTTATATAAGGTTCTATGTTGCTAATAACCAAAAAAGGAGAATGTCTTGATATGTTTATGATGTTTCTATGACTGACCCCCAAAAGGAATGTTTAATATAAAGTTTTATCCTGTTAAGGGAGGACTCTGTAGAGCATATCCTGACAATGTTTAGAATTTTATCCTGTTACTGACCCGTAAAAGGAGTGCTCTGTAGAAGATATTCTGACATGTTTATGATGGTATAGGATGAGTCTACGTGCAGGGTGAGCCTGCGGGAAGGGACCGGCCCTCCTTTTCCTCACGCTCATCAAAGAATATAAAAGATAAGGAAGCCCAAATTAATTCAGAGTCTGCTGTGGGTTACGTACGAACGCCCAGCCGGAGTTTTGTTTCAAGCCACTCTATCGGGACTGTTGGCTCTCCAGTCCGTGTGTCACGGTAGGGGCAGATGAAATGTTTTCTGTTGAAACTGCATGGCTTAAACTCCTGTGTTATGTTGTGTGACTGTTTTGAAGCGGGGAATAAAAAGACACATTTTATTCTAGCTTGCAGTCTTTGAGTCATTTGTTTCTGCTCAGTGCCTACCTCCCTCGAACCTGCAAAAAATTATTTCATAAAACAGTGTCCAAACATAGAATTGGCACACTAGATTAACCTTTACTTGTAAACGAAGTCCATAGACCTTTATCTGGATAAAAAGCTCCATTACTTTACTTTGAACTTTATTAGCAACCACCAAAGAACAAACATGAGCCCACAAGGGTCCTCTTCATTGAAGCAGAACTACTGGTTGCCTTACTTTGTGTCTTTTCAGCGGCTTTATGTCAGATGTAAAAAAAAAAAAAGATGTAATAAAAATGTCAAGAATGTATCTTTTTCTTATATAAACCATTAAGCCTACATTATTAGCATATGCTGACTCAGCTAAAGGCGCACAATCAACCCAGTTTCATGTGATTGTGCAATCTAACGTGAGGCAGAGCTCAGTGCTGCCTTACCTCACCGCCCAAGCTGTAATCAAAGAGGAAATGTTAAAAATACAGAGATTTTAAGGGCAAAAATTATTATATTGATGTATATAAATGGCATTTATCCATCAGATTAGTGTGCACATATTTTATTATTTTACGTTTATGATGGTAGGTGAGGATGATGACACTAGCTCACCTGTCCACACATCCCTGCCACATATTCTCCATTTAAAAAGACTTGGTTCAAATCTGAAGGATCCAGTTTGGAGCCAGATACCATCTCAGACGAGGAAAATTAAGACTTTAATGGATACTTCTGTCAGCAAGTGGAGAAGGGAGACATTGGCCCGCCTTTGGCGGTTGCTGTGTCACAAAGCCAAGTTTTTTCACATGACGGTTTTCATCGACTCCTGATCCAACAAGATTTGAATAAAGAATTAAGCTGGAACACAATTTAAATCCTAAATTATTTAATATATGTCCTCTATTTTGAGAAAAAAGGCTTTTGTCCCCCCCACTTGGAACACTCAACGAAAAAGCTGGAAGTTAAAAGAGCTCATTCCTCTGAGTATTTTTAAATCCAGGCTGAGAATAGAGGAGAAAGTCACCTTTAACTCTACCTGTTTTACATAAAATAAAATTTGTATTTGATTTATTTTATTTTTTAAATGTTTTTCTTAATCTCAATGAGAAATTTCCTGGGTAAGTATAGGTTAAATTAAAAAATGAGAAAAGGCTACAGGAACATCTTAAAAACGCCAAAAATACGATATTCATTGAAGTGGGTCTTTAAAACGAACACCCACCAACCATCCATCCATCCATCCATCCATCCATCCATCCATCTTCTTCCGCTCATCCGGGGCCGGGACGCGGGGGCAGCAGTCTGAGCAAAGGTGCTCAGATTTCCCTCTCCGCGGCTACTTCCTCTAGCTCCTCTGGGGGGACCCCGAGACGTTCCAAGTTAGCCAGGAGACATAGTCTCTCCAGCGTGTCTTTCCCGGGGCCTCCGCCCAGAGGGACATGCCGAGAACACCTCCCCAGGGAAGCGTCCAGCAGACATCCAGACTAGATGCCGGAGCCACCTCAACTGGCTCCTCCCAATGTGGAGGAGAAGCGGTTCTACTACTCTGAGTTCTCCGCGGGGGACCGAGCTTCTGCCCCTCTCTCTATTTCCCCCGTGAACCGCCACCTTAATGTGGTGGGGGGTTTGACAGCTCCAGTGATCCCAGGAGCTAAGCTGTCTGGGGCTTAAACCCCTGGCAAGGTCTCCTATGGCAGACAGGTCCAGGGTGACAAACCAGACAAAAAAACGGCTCAGAAGACCCCTTATTCTATGTATTCATGATCCTTTTGATTTTATGTTTAACTTTTTCAATTACCGATACGAAGCCCATTGAGACGACTGTTGTTGTGAATTTAGGCTATACAAATAAAATTGAATTGAATATTAGAAGAAAAACAAGGACCCAGTTACGTCGCCAGGCTTGGCGTCACCGGGACCCCACTCTGGAGCCAGCCCTGGGGATGGGGTTTGCAGGTGAGCTCCTGGTGACCGGGGCTGTCCCCACGGGCCCCAGTGACCGACATGGGACCTCTTCCATGGGCCCACCACCCGTAGTAGACCTCAAAACGGGCCGGTGCAATGTGGTTTAGGTGGCCGCCTCGGCGGCCCAAATTCGGACACGGAACTTGGCTTTTCAAAACAAACAGTTGTTCCTAATTATACCATAGTACGGGTGAATACCGCTACTTGGTGTGAATTAAAAAGAGATGCACCACACCTAAAAAAGAAGTTCCGGTCACATAGCTTAAATGTTCTATATCACTGCGCTGGCTTCTTTGAAACAAACTTTTGCGTTATCATCTGGATAAAACAAACGGTAAGACTTCCCTTCTGAACTGATGGCTTAGTTATCCCATCATGAGGATATGCATCAATAGCGCTTTCCTTTGCCGCTGCAGTCAAGGTCGGTGCCGACTCGTATGCGCCGCACCATGTATCAAATAGTTATCTTTTTGTGAAAAGGGGACTTAAACTGAAAAAATAACAAAAATAAAACACAAAACACTGATTCAATATTTATTTCTTTTGACCATGGCATAAGTGGGATAACTGTCCTCCGGCTTCTGCGTTGTCTGTTAATTTCTAATAATGGACACTTTGACGGGCATCACATATATCCACATAGAAGCTTGAACATGAACAAAAAGTTGACGTTTGGTGACAAAAATCCAAATCTCGTACTAAATGACAATTATGACAATATAACAAGTCTGCAGTGGAATAGGACTGCTGACAGATGGGTGGAAAGAAGGAACATTTTCTTCTACAGGAGTGAAGGAAAAGCTCTTAAAGGTGAGAGAAAAACTTTCCACACAAGGTTGGATTTCTGGAAAGGAACTCAGGGAAACATTGACACAAAAATTAAACTTCACAATTTTCTTTTTGTTCTAGGAAGTATAATTGAGCCTGGACAGGTGGATAGTCACTTAGCCCCATTAATTCTCTCAGTAACATTGGCTTCAAACAGCTTTTAGCGCGCCGTCACTCTGTCAGCGATGACAGGTCGTCTGAGCTGTAAACACAGAGACTAGTCCTGCTGGGAAAGTTTCCCTCAAAAGCGTAGCTTGTCTATCACTCCCACATTCTCCTGTCAGGCTCTTGAAGCGGTCAGAAATATTTTCTCTCTCATCATTTTTCAGCCCCCTCCCCTCATCAGGATGTTCTGTGAGAGCAGTTCCTCTCAGCAGCCTGACAGGTGATTCAGTCCCGACCCGTTTCAGCAAAGACGGATGCACTTCCATCAACAGTGGCTGCTTTAAAGAAGTCGCACAAATATGCAGACGCAACTTACACAAAAACCGGAGAGCAACATGAAATGCATCTGTACAGATGCTGCAAAACCTTCACTCCGAAGAGATTCTTCTGCTTTTGAAACTTAAGTTGAATATTTTTCAGCTACATGTCAGCATCTTCAGTAAAGGAAGAAAGGTTAAATCCCTGCCAACATGAGGAGCAGCAGTCTAAATCAGGTGAAAGAAAATTAGAAGCAAAGAAGACCGCGAGCATGGCTGCAAAATACTGAGTAGTAAGTAGCATATCTACGGACCCAGACAGTCATTTGCTAAACCGTTCAGGTGTGTTTATTTTCTGATGCAGCTTTAAAATTCATCGTTTGCAAAAAGAAACAAAGTCCTCAGGTTTATTTCTGCCGTTACACATTTGCACTCCAAATTCAACAACACAAGCAGCAACATTGCTTTTCACGAGCTCATGCATCTCTGCTTGTCCTCAGAAAATGACTCTTCTGCCCCCCTCCCTGTACAGAAGTTGTATTTTCTGATGAGATTGTTGTTTCTTCTAGATGAAGTGTCAAGGGTTTACAGCTGAATCTGCCTCTGACTATCTGAGCCAACCCTGGTTCTTTTTCCAGGAGCCGGTAACAGGGGTAGCTGCCTCATCAGCGTTTAGCCGGGCTTTCCATTATCTCCTTCCCCTTTTCTGTGAGCCACACAGAAGAGATGTGACAGGATAGGCATCTGAACATAAACCATTCTATTCTGGCCAGAAGCAACGCAACAAGAAGCCTGGCAGCTTCCTCTCAGCATCCTCTGCCGGCTGCCTGTCTCTGACTTCCTTCTTAATTTGATTTGCATCAAGGCTGAGGAGACTGGGAGTTGGGGGACAGACATTCTAAAAGAAGATCCGAGATGGAGGGGATAACCTTTCTTCCCTGAACTCATTGCTGGGCCAATGACCAAATATCTTGTTCGTTTAAAAAAAAAAATGGCTTCATCACAAACCAGAGCCCACTGAAGACGCAGCCCACAGTGGGACCCCGTCAGGCAAAAAGGCTTGGCCACATGTCAGAGGGGTGGGAAGTGAGAGGGCCTGCAGCAGCTCTGCAGACTGCTCATGGTCAGTGTGTTGATCAGATGGCAGCAGGCGGTAAGAAGGAATCTTGTTAGGCTGTAAACGGAATCACAGCTTGGAGCTGATTCCACGCTTGTGACAGGCCCATTTGGCTAGATGTTAACATGCAGAGCAGCTGAGAACTCGCAGGGCAGAATTTTCTGATGTGTAACCTACTTGCCATGTTATCATGCAGCAGCCACAATCTTAAGACCTAGCTCAGAGGGAACCTTCCTTTAAAGTGCTTCCATGTTGCTTCTCAGTATGATGCGGGTTTACTAAAAGTCTGTTTTTACCTATATTCATTTAGGATAAAGCTCAGCTCAATATTTTCAAAAGTTAAAATGTTGTTTTTTCAGGATATTTGTGACCTGTTTGGGGTTTAAAAAACAATACATCTACTGTCCTACAGTCTCATGTCCTGTTTTTTTTTCTTGTCTTTTTTTCAATGGCATAATTATCTGAGAGCATTTTCCAGGAATTGAATAACATTCATTCACTGATGTAAATTTCACATCTATGCTGAAACTTCAGCTCAGAATCAGCGTCCTGACCATGAGGATCAGACTCACGACGTGCTGCCAATCAAACCTGCTGACATTTACCTTACAAGCCAACTCAAATATCTTTATATTGTTATGCAACTCTCCCTCACTGGATCTATTGTGTGAGGATCTTGATTCTGTATGCCGCTTGGCCAACCTATCACTTTGGCTCTTCGTAAAAACACTTTTTTTATGTCGAGGGGTCCCCCCAACCCTTCCTGCCGTCACATTCAAAGTGTTTGTTTGTGTGAGAACTCAGACTGACGTAACAGACAGCTACTACCCCCCCCCCCACACACACACACACACTCACACACATACAGCCGCCAACGTCTCTGTTTTCACACAATAAGAAAGTCTTCAAAACATGTCTCAGACCAGAATAAAAGTGGAAAACTTAGAAATGTTTTCATTTTCAGTAGTTTGGCCTTTTTAAAAGAAAAGTCATAAAACGTCAAGCTAAAAGTGTGAGGATTTGGTTTTGTCAGATTTATTTTCTTGGTTCTTGTTCACGTTGCGCTCTGCAACGCGTTTATGGAAACACAGGCTTCTACATTGAAAGCTCTTGCATTCACGCTCAAATGTAGCTACGTCAGTTTCTGAGACCGTTTCGGGCTCTACGTTTAAAATGGACAGCCAATGAACGCATGGTGCCAGTTAAACCAAGTCAGACTTAGACCAATCGGATGGATGCGGTAGTGACGTATGGATTTGGCTTAATTGGTGAACCCAAACATGGCGACAAGCTCGATGTCGTAAAGATATTTGAAAATATGGTGGTAATCCATGTCCACCATTGCAAGTACAATAGCAATGAACAAAACCTTTTCTGTTTTGTGCCCAAATCATCCGATTTGCACTGCTTCCACATTTGGCACCAAGCCTATTCCAACTTTAGGTGGCGAACGTGCGCTAGGAAACAGTAGAAAAAGGCGAAGGCGAAAAAGCCCCTCCCTGCTTGTCCAGTGTGAACACAATGGGCTAAAAGCACGTACAGCAACGAGCGTCAAATTCCGGGTGTGTTCTGTTCATGCTCTGTTTTGAAGTTGGCCCCCCCATTCAGTCACACCAGGTTTAGGTTGATGATGTTCTACAGCTGTCTTCATTTCAGTTTATTGCCTTCAGTGAATTCCAGTATCTGGTTTTTAAATCTCCAAGGTCAGGTCATCTGCTTTGTCACCTTTATGGGTTTTCTTGTGTTTAAGTTTATGAAGTGTTTACCTTTTCACCACCAAACCCAGTCTCCTGCATTTTGGGTCCTATACCCCCAGTTCCTGACAAAACGAGTAGTTTTAAACATGACCCAAGTGATTTGTAGGAGTTAAGACCTTTGTTCTGCGTTTCCACCATGACTTTGATTTATGACTAAACAAAAGCTGCTGCTTCTGTCTGCCTGTGATTCCTTTTTGACTCAATTCTTTGACCATGCTATTGCAGAGTTTTGCTCTGGTGACTTTTTAGAGACGGTCTTTATGTTTTCATTTGAGGAGCCAGATGTTCCATCACAGCAGCCGGCTGCCGCTCTCAGAGCTGCAAAAACAACATATGCTTCCAAGAATGAACAAACACCAGAGAAATGAGAGGAAATGACCCCGCTCCCGTCTGTTACAGGAATCTGATCATATCTGGAGATTTTCCTCCATTCATTCAGATCTATGCTGAACTATTTATGGACTTTGTATGACAAAGACCAGGATGAGGGCATCCAGTAGTATTTGTAAAGATAGAAAGCCTTAATTTTTCTACTTTTGTGTGTTTAGGTACCGTTTTGTTTCTGTGTTCAAATGTTCTCGTTAAGTTCCAGTCTCCTTCCGTTGGATCCTCCACTACCACCTTTTATCTCAAACAAGTATTGAATAATGCTCAGATTGCTGTCCTTCTTATAAAATTGCTGCTGAAACTCAGAGTTTCAGTAAGTCAGCTCAGTAATCTAGACTACAATCTTCTCAGAAAAACATTGTGTTAACAAGAAGGAGAGCTCTTTACCGTGTCTCGCTCTTCTGCTGCCGTTCACCCAGCTCCTGGTTGCTCTAATAGACAACCACAGTCTAAAAGGTTAAAATGATTCAGGCTCTAAAAGCCTGGAATAACATTTAAGTTGAACAAAAAATGCATTAAAAAAGTGAACGACAGCATTAATGACCTCCAGAGGGATTTGATCTGGTTTGATCGTCTTTCGTTCTGGCTGCATGCCGGACCTGTCGGGCTTCTAACAATAAGGGGCCAAGCAGGAGTGGCAGCATAAAAACAATCAATAAGAGCAAATCATATGGAAGGCCGGAGGTGGAGAGTCTTCAGAAAATGAGATATGCTGATGTTGTGGCATGTAGAAAATAAACGCAGAAGTAAGAAAAGCGAGGAGTGAGAGTGCAGGAATTCATGGAACTCTTCAGTGTTTTATTGAGAAAACTCCGACAAGAGGCAGAAAAGTAGAACCACCAAAGTCCCACTATGATAATCTTTTTATCTACTGGAAAAGTGTTCCCAGTGGTCTTTTAATTATGATTATGCCATTTTTCCTTTAAAATAAAATAAAAATGTCGTTTTCTTGAACATGGTTTCTGCAGAGCGGCAGGAGTTTTTTTTTTTTTTAGAAATTTAACAGTCCGTCTGCTTCTTGACCCAATGCTACACTGTCAGGCCAAGCTTTATGCTAAGTACCGGTACTATGTTACCATCTACATGCTGGCCCACTCTGTGTTTTGCCTCACCAAGAAATCCTACCAACCTTGTAGCCACCATCTTCGACCACCCGCTATTCCACAGGAAACCAATCCAGGCTCCAAATCATCTTTAATCACCGGCTGCACCAGACCAGCTACCCTCTTCATCGCAAGCCACATGAATTCCAGTCCAGGTCCCTCCACCACCACAGGGACTCAATACACCCGAGGCGATGGTCAGTTCTATGTTTCCATCAACAAAAAGGTTCCTCTGTAACACAACTCCTGTCCTTTCTACAAGAAATCAAAGATTGGATTGCCCTAAGCTTTTTGAGTTTTAAGACCAAAAAACAGAAGTGATGGTGTTTGGTCCAAGCGGGTCCTGTGACCCTTCCAAGGTGGATTTGGGTCCCCTGGCTCCACATGTTAAACAGTCTGTTATAAATTTGGGGTTTAAAATGGATAGTGATTTTAAGCTGGACCCTCTCACGTCTGCAGCCCTTTCAAAATGCTGCTGCTCATGTCCTGGTCGGAGTGCAAAAGAGGGACCACATCACACCAATCCTGGCTTCCCTCGCCAGCTTGTCTGCTGGACTTTAAATATGTTGTTGTAGGGTTAGATAAGTTAATTCTTCTCTAAGAGTTCTGGTAAATCGCCTGTCTGTCCTGGGGGAGGATCCCTCCTTCATGTGGGCACCCCTGAGGTTTCTTCATTTTTTCCGTAATCTGTTTTTCCTTACCGCAAAGGAGGGTTTAAGGGCAGGGATGTCCAGTTTGGTTTAGTCAGTTTGTTAGTTCAATTAAGTATTTTCCTATTGAATTCTATGTATTCATGATCCTTTTGATTTTATGTTTTACTTTTTCAATTACCGATACGAAGCCCATCGAGACGACTGTTGTTGTGAATTTGGGCTTCTTTAAATAAATAAAATTGAATTGAATTGAATTCCCTTCACTGGCTGCCTGTTCATTTTAGAGTTTACTTTAAGATTCTCTTAGCTTCCTTCTCCCTAAACTGCAGCCCAGTGTCTCAGGTCCACTGATCAGCTTCTGCTTGAGGTGCCGAGGTCTAGAGGGAAGTGTTGTGGGGAATAAGCCTCTTCTATCTGTGCTCCGAAGCTTTAGAACGCTTTGCCGCTAGATATTAGACGAGCGTCTTTCTTCACTGTCCATTTTTAAAACTCGACTTAAGACTCTTTTTTATAGCCAAGCTTTAAGTCATCTATGATATTTTACAACCAAGTATTATTGTGTTATGTTTTTAGCCTAAGGGTTTTTTTTATGTTATGTGCTTTCGTTTTATTTTGCCTTTATGTTTCTTTTTGCTTATTTATTAAATCCGTTTTTTATAATGTTTAGCCAGTCCGTGGAGAAAGTGGGTGTGTCTGTTAGCCAGGGGGTGGTGTTAGCAGCGCAGACTCTTCCGGGGAGGGGCTGGTTCTCACTTTGTGATGTCACAATGTGAGAACCCACTTGTTAGTTGGGAGGGGCTAGGGCTCAGAGACAGGTTTTTAAAGGAATACTCAGAAATGCGTGAATAAATCAAACCACTGCTTTGGGGTTGTTTGTGAGAAATTAATGCTGTAGTACCCTTAAATGCTCAGAAAAGGTTAATTTTGCATGGTAAAACCCCTCTAAAAACAGCAAAAAGACCATTTTTATCACGGTGGATCTTTAAACACTGTTCTATTTGATCATCCTAAGCTTTGATTTCTGCATACATTCACCTCAGCATCACTCAGGTCACCAACAATGCTAACATCCAGAGCTGCATTTATCTTTCAGCAAAACCCCGGATTTTTGTGTGACAACAGCAGAATGTGACTGCTGGCAGGTCACGTCCTAAATGTTTTAAGTCTGGGCTCTCTGGACACACCCACGTGTGAAAGAAATGACGCCTCATGGTCCCTGAACCACTGCTTCACAATCTGAGTCTAATGAATCCTGGCGCTGTCATCCTGGAATGTGCCCGAGCCATTAAGAACAGGGGAAAAAAGATACCCATTGATTGAAGGGCTCAGTACCTCATGATAATTTATTCATCTGACCTGTCAGTTTAAACACCGTATGAGGAAAGGCTGGGTGGTACACTCCAAAAAATGACATGTTGGTTAAACTTGATAAAAGTATGAGAGCATATCCACTCAATTCAAATATGTTAACAAAGCACGAAACACTTTTGACCGGAAATCTGAATGTAAATATTGGAGTGCAACATGATTTACTGGCCTGAAACCCGATGACCAAAAACCAGTCCTACTAGATTTGTTAAGGTTAATGTAACCAACCAAAGTACGACCTGACTTGATCTTCGGTTCATCTTAACTGAAATTCTAAAGGCAGGAGCCAATTAATGTAATATGGTACTTCTACAAATAGACCCAGGCCTTGTGGTCGAGTGTCCACCATGGGACTGGAAGGTCTTGAGTTCAAATCCTTGACTGAGTCATACCAATGACTCCAAAAGTGGGAACCAATGCCTGCCTGCTTGTCACTCAGCATTGAAGGGTTGAATTGGGGGGGGGGGTAAACCACCAAATGGTCCCTGATCACAGCTGTGTCTGCAGCTCACAGCTCCACCAGCGGTTGGGTCAAAGGTGAAGAACTAATTTTACACATCTAGCTGCGTGATAACGTGGACTGAAGTTAAAGTTGTTCTTTTTTGTTGTTTTTTTTTAAACTAAAAAGCATTATAGTGACTATGGAGGACCTTTGGTTAAATATTATTTATAAAATATTATAGAACATGAGAACAGGCAGGCCATTCTGAGATCAGCTAAAGATAGAAAATGACTCAGTGCCAGCAAGCACAGAGTCCATGTCAGCCACACAGACACAACGTTCACCTGTCAATCAGAGCAGAACTGGAGGCAAACCCACAGGATTTACAGGACCATGGACAGTTCCGAGGCACCCAAATCACACATGCGCTCTGTCCCCTCAGTCAAGCAGCTGACTCCCCAGCCCACCCCCAGACCCAACCCGCGCGCGCTCAGCAGTATCTCTGGAAAATCAATGACAGCTCGGATGCCAGGCGCATCACTAACACCCCGCAGTTGAAGGTCAAGGCCGCGTGTTTCCCTGACTCTCACGACTCCACGCAACAACTCAACCATTTGCCTTGCGGGTTTGGGGGTGCGGGGCTGGACGGGGAACAGGTAGACTCACCTTCACCGCTTCTGCGTGCGTCACTTTGTCGAAGACTTTGTCGTTGACTTTCATGATCTGGTCACCGATCCGCAGCCCCTGCTTCTCCGCCAGGCTCCCCGGCTCCACCAGAGACACGTAGATGCCCACGCCGTGCTCCGAGCCGCCGCGGATGCTGAAGCCCAGCCCCTCCTGGCTCTTGTGCCTCTTCATGGTGACCTGGCGCAGCTCGCCCGGGGGCTCGTGGATGAAGTTCCTCCCGAGGAGCGGCACCAGCGGAGCTGTCCCATCGCTGCTGGTGCTGAAGCTGTCCGGAGAGCCGCGCAGCGCCACCTGACCGTCGGCCGGCTGGATGGGCGACAAATGACCCGGTGTCGTGGGGTTGCCACCGGGGAAGTCCCCCGGGGGCGGTTCTGGGGTGCCATTGCTCGCAACTAAATCCGACTTCAGGTACAGGCCCTCTGAGGTGTACTGCTCGAAGAGCAGCTGGTCTGAGCGCGGGATGACCAGCCGCAGCATGGGCAGAAGTTGCCGCTTGCTGGGCGCGTTAAGGATGACGTTGAGCGTCTGCACCAGGTCGTACACGTTCCTCTTGGAGTGGTAGACGTTCAGGCAGTGGATGAACTGCTCCCTCTCGAAGTCGTTGAGCAGGAGGTTGAGCGCGTTGTGGAGCTTCCTGACGTTGGCCGACAGCGTCCGCGCGCTGGAGGCCACCGAGTTCGCGGAAGAGCTGAGCGACATGCGCTCCAGGTCGGTGCTGCTCATCCTTGCAGAGGGGCTCGGACACGGCGCCACACCGCTGCGGGTTAGGACACGCGCATGAGCGGGTGGTGGCGCGGGATCAGAGCGGCGTGCCCTCCTGCGCTCCTGTTCCACGCATGTTGGGGCTCATGCGGCGTCACCCAAACGCACCGGATGAAGGTTAGAGTCCAAATAATTTAATTCCAGCAAATGACTTGGGAGTTACCTGAAGTTATATAAGTAAACGCCTCGTTTCCACAGAGAGCTTAATGCGCCACGTAAGGCTCTGAGCCGGAGTGTCATCAGCTGCCGTCTTATTTTCCAGGAGGTCAGGTGGCTGCCGAGCCGCCGCTTCTCTGGTGTCCGCCGCTCCGTGATCAGCCCCCTCCAGGAAAGAAAACAAACCCCCACACCTGGAGTTCAGCTGATTTCATTCACTGTATGAAAAAAAAAAAAGCTGCCAGCGAAGGTGAAGCAAGTCCAAGACGCTGACAAACAGCAGAAAAAGTTCAAACGCGCGTCTCCGCTCCGCGTCCGGACCTCAGTCCTCCGCTGCGTCTCAGGTTTCACCAAACCGGAACAGGAAAAACGCCAAGAAAACAGCCGTGGAACTCCAAACGCGCAGCGCCGAGCCTCCCGATCCACGCACGGACGTTACTACAGCGACTGAGAAGCTGCGGCTCCGACGTGTCTCGCCGTCCTCTGTCCGGAAATGACGCAACCCGCAACAACCAAAACCCGCCTCCACTCCGGTTCAGCCGACGACACCGACTCCAGCAAACAGCCTGCAGGGGGGCACCAATGAGGTCATGACGGTCACAGTTTTTCCGCTCAGTTTGGTCATGAAACCAATTAAACGACTGTGAAAAGCGCCCCGGTTGCTCTAAGAAGGGTCGCTTCAGCAGGTGGCTGAACTGCAGGGCAAAAAAAAAAGACTCAAAGGTCACGCGCATTCCTGCTCATTCTTCTTTTTGCCATGGTCTTAGCAGGCCTCCATCCTCAGGAGTTCCCAGCCCCTCAGGTGATGAGAAGTCATGGGGCTGTCCAGCACACATTTATGAAGTATCTTCTCTATGAAGGAGCTTTTCTCATAGGTCTGAAATTCAAGATTTTATGACGAGCCAAAGGCTCTTAGTTTTTAAGAATGTTGCTAAATCTGGGTCACATGGTTCTTGTATTATCAATACATTTTATTTATATTATACTAAGAGAAACTTGGACATTTGCATTGCCAATGATAATCCAAGTGTGAATGCTGAATCTGTAAATGCTGAAGCAATTTGATGAATTCTAGAATGAAGAAGATAAAGTTTCCATGAAATGGAATTAGAAAGAATATAAAAGCTGCCAAATTCAACAAGTTAATAATGCAAAAAGCAAAAAACTTGTAAAATATTTAAGAAAACGCAAACACTAATTCAAAGGTCTGAAATAAATACCAGCTAAGCTTAAAGACCCACTCTGATGAGTATAGAAAGAAAATGAACCTCTTAAGACTGGAGGGAATATTTGAGCTAACCGTCTAAACATGTCGTCACAGAGCTCCTTAAGCAGAAGGAACTACTGGTGGACGCCACGTCCTAAGAGTTTAGGATAAAAATTGCATTTCTGAGTATTTCTTTTTTAAATTGTTGTGAATTAAAGGTAGACAAAAACAGAGCCATTTGAAAAATATATTTGTGACGTATAAAAATACGCTTCCTGCTCCGCTCCATTCTGATACATCTTGCTCAAAACTGTACGACTGGATACCTCCAGTATTGCTCGCCATTTTTGTTACAAATTTAGGTTGGGTGTGTGAGGGGCTGTAAGCTAGTGGGAGAGCATGTAAACAAAAAGCTCTCAGCAACAGGGAAGTGAAACGGTGGGCTTATTCCACGCCAACACTCCCGTCCACAACTTTGAGGTAAATTTCTAATGAATTCCTGCCGCCCTGCAGAAACTATGGCCTAGAAAATGACCGTTTTTTTTTTTTTTAGTTTGGCTAAAAACGGTACGATCATAATTAAAAGATCAGAGAGAATTCTTTTACAGCAGATCAAAAGATGATCGGAGCAGGATTTCAACAAGGTAAGACATTTCTATCTTTACTGAACCAAAGCTTTGATTTCAGCGTAAAAGTTAACCCTATAATGTTTACAGACTTGTGGTATTTCCCTATTTAAACAGCACAATCATGAAGATCTGATCCTGGCATTTGGCGTCACGTTTCTGATTCAAAGGAAAAATCTTTGTGGCTCCACACGTCTGAGCAGCAGAGCTGATGCTTCAGGAGAGGAGTTCACAAAGAACAGGTGAAGTTTTAGTTAAACCGTTAGGATCAAAGCGGATGTTAGGTTTAGTTGAGGACCCTTAGAGAAGAATGATAGAGTCTGTTTTGGTTCATTGATTGTGATGGATTTACAACTACCGCATTCGACTGCAAACGGTGATATTCCTTACATTTGAGGGAGGTCATTCTGCTTGCTTGGTGCTGGTGACCCCGCTGTCTGCCCCCCTGTTTCCCTTCACTGTGTTTGTTTGGTGCTGTTTGTGGTTAACGAGTCCCTGACAGCATGCACTCTATTTTGTAAAGCACTTCGAGTTCCACTTGTGTTTGAAAGGAGTTACATAAATAACGTTGACGGCGTATTCACTCTCATGTTTCCCTCCTGGTGCTGGTTTCCTTTTCTGTACAGAAGAAATATCATTCACTTCACCTTGGCATTGATCGCAGGGACTCAGTCGGACTACTGGGAGAAAAAAAAATCTCCTCAGACTCGTAACAACTCTCCATGAAGTTGCGGTTCTAATTTGAGAAATTCACAGCGGCCAACTCACGGTGGAGGGTGACAAATGCAAAAGGGCTTTAAAAAACACCTCTGGGCCATTCCAGTGATAAGTGAGGCCATTTGGATTAACCTCTACAGTTTTGAACCCTCAGTGAAGGATGCTGTCAAGGATTTCCTGGATTACTTTAGCCATAAAAAACCTCAAACGGGGGGGTCCAAAGCAGATGACTTCATGCCTAAGTTTGTGAGTCTTCTGAGACGCAGCATGAGCAGCGGTGGGGGGAAAGAGCTTCCTCCTTTCATTGACTTATTTCATCTTTAAAAACCTCACTTACTGCTGTGGCTGAATGACTGTTCTGTCTCACCCACCTCCCTGATGCTGTGTACACCAGGGAGATGGAGTCCAGACTTAAAGACCCAGGAATTCGTCTCAGGTTCCTCTGACTGCACGTAGAAACTTCTGAAACAAGGTTTTACAAACTCTGCTGTCCGAGATGAATGTCCGAGTTGCAGCAAGCCAAATAACGGACGTTTCCCAACAGGCAGTTCTTCAAATTTATGTCCGAGCAGACGGCTAACGACGTTGTTGGC
Source organism: Oryzias latipes (assembly GCF_053564925.1). NCBI lineage: Eukaryota > Metazoa > Chordata > Actinopteri > Beloniformes > Adrianichthyidae > Oryzias > Oryzias latipes. The sequence goes on from NC_136248.1 coordinate 4,873,720, forward strand.
AGCTGCCCTCTTTCTTTATTCCTTGTCAGATGTGTGGACTGCACGAACTAACAGGAGCTGCCATGAGTTGTGACAGTTTGTCCTCTGTGGGTAAACATGAGGACAAACCAAAGGCTCTGCTCTTCTTCCTGCTGTCAGCTCATCTTCTCCGAGTCCACCTCTGGTGAGGGTGAACACGCACCTGAACATTTTTTAGCTCTGAGGAGATTTCTATTTCTCTAACAGACAAAAAAATAAATAAATTGTTGCTCCATTTTTTCCCAATTTTTTTGTGTAATCTGGAGAATGAAGCTGCACTTCCTCTGTTTTCCACCTGTTATCTTCCTCTTATAATGTCCTTTATGTGTTGGCTGTGGTTCATTAAGAGCAAAGAAAAGCCTCACCTGTTTCCACTTTAACTAATCCCTGGATTTAGCATCATCTCTGAAATTGGTGTGTTATGAAGGATTGTGAATTTGACATAATTTTTAGACACTAAATAATTTTTACCAAGAATGTATTTGTCAAAATATATCAATACTTCATGCAAAAGTCTCAAATGATAATGTATATTTTTTAACATGTCCAGAATGCTAAATAGTGACACCTGGCGTTTGCAATTGGTACTACAACCCAAAGTCAATGTTATTCCTTCAATGTGTCGCAAGTGAATTGGATTTTAGCATTGGACTAATATGGACTGTAAACTTAATCTTATTAGTTAACTTTCTGACATAGTGCAGAAAAAATAGAAGGATTGAGGAGGATTATGTAAAACTGACACATCCGCTCCATGGAACAAATTCAGGTCTTTAGTTCAGTTTTTTTATTCATGTAACTGTTTGCTGTCATTATTCATTGATTGATCGATAACCTTCCAGTTTGTTGACAAGGTTCACTGATAAACGATCATGAAGATTCCCCTGCACCTCGGTCTACTCATGTTCCAACACTCCGCGATGGGAGGACTCTTGAATCATTATGGTGTGATCTTTGCCTGACAAGGAAAGATAAATGAGGAAAAAGATCAGCTGCTCCTTTTCTCCCTGGAAAAAATCTCTGCCTCTCGTGGTCGTACAGAGTGAAGACTCTGTTGTTGTACCCCTCACATGCTGGTCGGGGTCTGCTCAAAGTTCTACCGTTAACATAGCGTCTAGTGGTAAAGGTGTCAAAAAAACCTACACAAAAACAACTTTTCTCTCTGTGGATGAAAATAGGTTTGAATTCACAAAGAATCACACAGGCATCATACAAGATGCGTGCGTTTGTTATTTTCTGTCCTTACATTTTGTACTTCTCTTTTATATTTTGTTCCTAAGAGGATTGTAAAGAAAAAGCTACAACTTCATTGATTTGTTTTAATTCAGACAAAACAGGCCCAAATACACCTCTTTATTCTCTCTGTTCTGATTTTCTCATGGCTCTGTGTCTGCAGGCCTCTTCATGGTAAAGTAGAATGTGCTTCTTTTATTCTTCAGCTGCAGCCAAAAAGAGCAAAGTGGAATTAAAAGCACCTAGCGGAGGGATCGATACTGAACAGGAAGCAGTGCCAATGTCATCTGCAGAGGATGGTCCCAGCCGCTCCGCTGTGCCGTTCTGGCAGCAGAGCTGAGGATGCAGCAGATTTCCCACCTTCCCATCAAACAGGATGTTCGTGCAGTTTATCGAGGAGAAGTGAACAAAGGTTTGAATTATGATTCACATTTTTTGGATGCAAAACTCAGTCACACACAAATGTGTTGAAGTGGACTAAATCAGGACATATTTTTTAAAAATAAAGTGCTAAGTAATCAAATCAAATAGCAGAAAATCCACTAAAAAATGGATGTTTATTAAAGCTACAGATGGAGTTGCGTTGCTTCTTCAGCTAAAAACGGACGTTTCTAATTCTGAGAAGAACTTTTGAGAGAAAAGTTTAAACATAAAAGATTTTCTTTACTAATCGTGTTTTTTTCCTAAGGATTCAAAACTTCACATTTATCTGCAAACTGTATAAATTCAAATGATAAATTTCTTTTCAAAGTTGAGTGTTTTCTGTGTACAGAGTCAGGAAGATGTTGTCCATCCTGATGAGGAGCTGCACAAATCCTGCTCTGACGCATGGTAGGCTGCTAAAAAATATTTTTGTTCCAATTTCTGTTTTATTTTTTTGGTGTGCTAGCATGAACACACAGATGCAAGTTGGGTCATACTACCCAACAGCAGCCAAAACCCACATCTCTGCAGCCAGACACACCTGCACAGCATTCAGTCTGTGCTGCTGCCTCTTTTGACTGACACTTTCAGGAACCACAGAGCACGAAGACTTTAGAAAGCACAAAGCTGCTCCTTTCAGGGTAAAACTGCAAGTTTTTACAAGCGGAAGAAATAAGAAACCTCAAACTAAACAGGGTTTACTGGATAGGATATTTTCTGGAAACAGGAGCAGAGACAAAAAAGGGACTTTTGAACCCGAGACAGGTGAGGATTTTCTTAATCCTCAACAGCCACAGGAAAATGGAAAAGCTACCAAACAGAGGTAAAATATAATGGACAGAAACAAACACTTCAACCATAACAGCAGCAACAAAAAACTGTACAACTATGAGGAAAATATGAAAGACGTCAAACTCAAGGGTTAGGGAAAAAAATAACAATCCCAGAAAGGAAGTCCAGCCTGTACAAGAACATGTTCAGTTAAATTCAGCAAAAATATCTAGATGTAGATTGGGGCAGTCACCAAAAGTGGAGGCTGCAGTCCGGGTGAGGACTCATGTGTTCAGCCTGAAACAGTAACAAGCAAATAACTGCTTCTCTCAGAAGACGTAGATCTTTACTTGCTGTATGGGAAAATAAGACACGGAGGATTCACCAGATGAACTTGGAATCTGTTGATTGCTGACGATGAGGTCCAAACCATGTTTGGCTGGTCTGGGTTTAAAGATGACTGATGACATCTCTGTGTCACAAACGCCTGCAGAGCTCATTAGTTTGACCCCAGAGTTTTTCTTTCCTCTCCGCTTCAGGAAAAGAGACAAAGACGCTTTCTGCCAGCAGAGCGACTATCCAAAGAGAGAAAGATGGAAAAGATGAGTGAGGCTCATGGCCGCTCAGTCAGACACTGGAACTCAGTCACCAAATATAAAATCTGCTTCTTCATGTGAAATCTGAATCAAAGTCCTTCTTCTCCTGAGGTGGTAGCAATAAGTTACCTTTACTCAGTTACTTGAGTAAATTTGATTAAAAATTGTACAACTCACTGTATTTTTTGTACAATACATCTTACTTTACGCAAGTAGATTTATGATGATAAGGCAGTACTTTTGCTTAGTTACAGTGGGCTGTAACTAACTTTCTAAAGCTTTGGAACCGTTTATTCTTGGAATATAAAATGAAATTAATGCAACAATCCTCAATCCTGTTTGGATGTGGATCCACAGTCCTCTTTGTTGTGTTTGTAAAGCAGCAGTGATGTGTAACAGGATTTTTCCCCTATAAAGGAAAACAAAAGTTTCATTATTGAACATCTGTTCTCTCACGTGTTTTACTACCTTCTAAGAAGGTTTGGGATCCTTGTCATGCTGAAAGACACAGCTACGTTTCATCTTCAATGCCCTTGCTGATGGAAGGAGCTTTTCCCTTTAAATCTCCCGATACACGGCCCCATTCATTCTTTCCTTCACACGCATCAGTCATCCTGGTCAAATCATCCCCAAAGCATGATGTTTCCACCCCCATGCTTTACAGTAGGTATGTTGTTTGAAAGCAACACAGCATTCTTTCTCCTACAAACACGACTAGTAGATTCTTACTTATAGGTTTAATCTGACCATAGGACATTCTCCTAATCCACTTCTGGATCATTCAAATGCTCTCTAGCAAACGTTAGACGGGCCTGCACATTTACTGGCTTTAGCAGGGAGACACGTCTGGCACTGCAAGGTTTGAGTCCCTGGTGGCGTCGTGTGTTCCTGATGGTAGCCTTAGTTACTTTGGTCCCGCAGGTTTGGTTTTGTTTGGTTCTGCAGGTCATTCACTAGGTCCCCCGTGGGGTTCTGGGATTTTTGCTCACCGTTCTTGTGATCATTGCATCTCTCATCTTTTTAAGTGGGAGAATTTTCACAATTGGTAATGGACTATATAATTTTTTGCCCCACTGTACTATATACTAAAACACCCTTCTTGTGCTGTCAGAGCGTCGTGTTTCTCTCAAAATGGCTTCGACATCAGTAGGTTTAACCAGAACTAATTCAAATGTTAGGGGCTCCTTATAATAATTCGCCCATTGTTTTTTGAAGAAAAAAAAGAAGCCTTTTAAGTGCACCTTAAGTGCTGAAAATTTAGTAAGTAAACACCATTTATCAAATTTTTCAGCATCTGCAAACACATTTTAGACCATGAACCACAAAAATTCAAAGTGTTCCTCAATAATTACAGTACTTTTCTTTACTCTTACGTGAATAATTAATTAATTCTCTTTTATTTTTACCTTTTAAATGTGTGATGGTGTGGCACCCACTCACCTTGGTGCCTCTGCATTAATCCCAGCGGGACCCCACGAAAACTTGGTGTCAGAAGTGGGATCGCAGAGGACAGCCACAAAAAGGTGAGAACGCAGAGGTTTGGGGAGAAAGATCCCACAACAACCACAGCTCCTCCGTCGAGGACTCCATCCACTGAGAAAGAGGGGGTGGATCCGGGTGGCCTCACCAAGGTGAGTGGGTTCTTTTCCTTATTTCAAGAACAATTGAGCTCTGCAATAGCTCCACGCAGGGCCAAATCCACACACAACACCTCCGTCACCTCTTTTCTCTACCTGTGATGCTCCCTTTTGAATGTTAAGCCCCTCCCATTGGGCGTGGCTCTTCATTATCCTCCAGGTGGCATCACAGGAATTAGTTTTATACATAAAATGAATAAATACACATAAAATAATTACACGGTGTGGGTCCCCTTTGCCATCTGACGGTGCCACACCGTCACAAATTGTATTTGAGGGACCTAACTGCATCTGTTCAAGGCTAAACAGAGACCTTCGATTCCAGCTCAAACTGCGTGAAAGCTGTCCGGCGAACCAAAAAAAAAAGTGCATCAATATGAGTGAGAGTGCTTACACAGAAGAACAAACTCAGGTTCTGATGGACAAGAGATGCTTCGCTTTGCTTCATTTTTCAGTCACTAGCCTGCTAACCTCTCACTTACACAGGTACTCATGTGGGGCATGAGACTAACCCCTGCCTTATTGCTTTTCACCCTCACTGTGTCATGTTTTTCCACCCAACTGTTCAAATGTCATGCTTCTTCAGATTTGCCCTGTGAGGACACGAGGCGGAGCTCCTCCACCTCATTCACAGCCTTCAGAGTCCCTGCAATGATTAGGAGAATCATCACATTCCCATAACTTGTAGGAAAACAAGCATAGGACGGAAGGCCTCTGATGATGTGTGTCAAACTTCCGCACTCAGCATCTTCACAGGAAAATCCTGCCATGTGACAAACTCATGAACAAAAATCATCTACATTCTTTAGGCAGGACTCATGTCCTGCGCTTCCAAAGGAAACTCCAACCCCACAGGAGATGTTCTCTGGAGAAAAAAACACCAACTTCAGCATCAGCTGAGCAGACAGAAACTCCAGAAAGAGCTGAAACAAACACTTTTGTCAGGATTTGGATGAAACTGAAGCAGAGCTGTGGGGAGAGCAGAGATCAATGGCAGGAAATGTTCTGCAAGTCTCTTTTTTTAATGAATTCTTGGTTTTCGTGGTCATGTACCTCTCATCTGTCGGCCAACCTTCTTTAAAAATGGCCATCGTCTTCATCACAAATTTCTGCAAAAGAAAAAAATTGGAATCGGCTTTTTTGGCCAAGTTCAGTGCATGCACAAGGAATTTATCTTCAAATTCGAAAACTTCAAAACAAAAATTATTACCAAAACAACATTACACATTCAGGTCTGCATCTTTGATTTTCCCCTAAATGTTATGCATAATCTAAAAAAATTTTTTTAGCAACAAGCCCATGTATCTTTCAGTGCCTCTTTAATTGGACAGAAAGACAGAAAATTTTGGATTAACAGTACTGGAAAGTAACTGAATTATGGGGAAATTTCCCATGATATATTTCAGTCAGACAACTCATGCAGTAAAAAAAAAAATATTCCATGAGGAAAGATTTCCAGAAAACTTTTGCGTAATAACTACCCCTAACGGATCTCACAGGTGGAAGCCGGGGAGGAGGGTGGGGCGACGAACGCAGCGCTTGCGGTAAAGAGAGTGAACAACTGCACACCTGGACTTAAATAGGACACTGAACAGGTGAGTTGATTAACTGAACCCCCCCTAGGGGAGTAACCAAGTAAAACACTGCTGAGTAATCTGCCTGAAAGGCGACCAAGGTCGCTCATTGCAGTTTATTTGTGTTTGAGTGACTTTTTGCTTCTTACTACCCTCATTTCAGAAATAATGGCATACCCTGTTACACCAATGTGCTGCGTTTAAGGTGTTTAAGGTGTCACATAAACATATTTTTTGCACAATGTTGTGCTGGTCAGAACCAACATCTCAGTGAGAGATGGTTCCTGGTTTGAATCCCAATCATTGACTGTATCTGAGAACTGGGCCGAGTGATTGTAACGTCACCCATTGAAAATGTCTTACTTCTGACTCAACCATGTCAAGTCAATTCAGTTGCCATTTTTTCGCAATACAGATGCCGCCATGGTGGAGTCAGATGATGGCAGGGATTGGTCCGAGTCGGCTTGAGTCAGCACCTCCATGGCAATCACCCTCACCAATCAGGAGTGAGCTTGTTGGAAGGCCACACCCCTACCACTTGGAAGCTGGTTCAGGAGAATCTGTCAATCGTTGAACGTTTTGAACATTTAACGTGAGACCACATTCTTTTATTGAGGCATCTGATTGGTCAGCTTATAACTTGAATAACTTACACTACAGAAAAGTTGTCATAACAAAATTTAGGGTTATTATAAAGGTTAAAAAAAAACACGTGTCAGAGCAAGAATAGTTCTTCTGGCCAATAGAATGACTGACTAACAGCTGTTTATTTCTCCAAATAAGTCTTCTTGGAGTCAGCAGTGACTTTCTTTTTGGTAGGTTAGGTGAGGATATAAGCAACATTATGATCTTTAGTTGGTTATTTTTTCTACAAATAGGACATTAAAATCAGGATTTTTAATTTTTGACCTCCTGGAGCAATAATAATTTAAAAATCTTGAATTTAGAAAAATGTTCTTTTTATACCTATGAGAAGTATCCCACTATATAGAAGCCTTTGGAGTCGTACTCCGCCATCACATGAAACAGGAAAGGATCAGTGTCATAGTTTAATGTCTTGTGGTCTAGGAAACACATTTCAAGTAAGCCCAGGTTAGGGGGGGGGGGGGGGGGTGTCACTCAATCCAGATCCCATGTACAGTCAATGATGCCACTGGCTCCTCTGCATTTGCATGTGCTTTCACGGCATGTTTGCGTTTTTCTCCTGATGCTGAAACTGGCTTTTGTGTTCCAAAAGCAGATTTCAGTGGTCGAGGCGTGTTTTCCCCTCAGGCGTGTGGTGTTCTGTTCCACCATGTAGCTGAACACGGACTGGAACCTCCTGTTTTTTCTTAAAGATGGCTGTGATGAACTCCAGCCAGCGGGATGCACGGTGCATGGATGAATATAAAATTTTCTGATTAGATTCACCTTTGGTGTACTTCTGATGAGTTTCTTGGATGTTCTAGAATGACTTCTGTCTATGCCTCTTCTTGGAAATGCTTTGATACGTTGGCACAAACACTGAGTGGAAACTTGCATGCAGAGGTGCTCCTCTGGTGTGAGGGAGGGAGGGAGGCCTCGGACGGAACAGAAAGCACAAACACCGCTTAATTGATCTTGCAGCATCGAGCGTCTGAGACGATGCGCTCTGAAGCACAACTCTGGCTGTTTGGGAAGAATATCAATAACCTGGCCGGCCTGTCAAAGAGCTATGTGAGACATGGCTGACAGTCCAAACACAGGCTGAACTGTGGCGTCGTTCTGATCGGAGCGTGACGCACAGCAGCAGAGAGCGTGCAGGTGCCAATGTCATTATGGCCACCCAATTTAACTGTGACATCGCACAAAGATCTCCATTGATGCACTAGCCCAGCTATTATGTTTCCCACAGATCTATTGGGAAGCGTGGATGTGCTGCGCTCGTAAATCGAACCCATTCTCAGCTAAAGTATGATCATGAGGACGTCAATAATAAACAAGACCTCATTTCATGCGCAGACTTTTCTCTGACCTGCAGCACGGTGGCAGTCTGGGTGGTTCTGTGAGTCAGACGGTTGAAGTGCAACAATAGGCAGAGATGGGCTTATGGAAACCTCTGCAGTCTGTTGTAGAGAGTGTTAGAGGTGAATGAGAGGAGTACAGATGAGTGAAGACAGAGAAGTGATGTAAAGAAAAATGGAAACAGCCAAACTATTTTAAAGAATCAATACTGAGTTATCAAAACACATGAGAGAAACGCAAGCGCTTTGGTGTTGTGCAGCGTATTGCAGCACCAAAGGGACAGGAAATTGTCACCACAGATTCTTTCAAGGGACAGAAGAATATAAAGCTTTTGCAGAAAAAGAAGTTTAACCTCAAAAAAGTTCCTTTTACGCTAGAATTCAGCATGCAGTCGCTTCATGCCTCTGTGAGGCTCATGCTACGTTCACACCAGACACGTGACACACATTCAGGAACATGCGTTTACCCCACAGTGGGTGGGGCTTATTCTTCTTCTGCTTTTTTTTCTACTGTTTACTAGCCCGTGTCTGCCACCTACAGTTGGAAAAGGCTTGGTGTTAAAGTGATACAAATCTTGTAAATCTCACTCCAGGCTTTTTCTTTCACGGCTCTGTTTCGACATAGGAACGACTTGGTGTCTTATAATTCCAGACGGATTCAAATCGCAATTATCCGTTTCTCCTCCGTGATCAATTTTCTCTCTCTGGACTACTTGATGGGACTACCTAAACAGGTGTGTTCAGTCAATCAGGATGTGGAATCACTTCAGTCAGGCAATCAGCAGAAAGATGGTCAAGGAGAGCTGGAAACCAAGCAGGATTGTTGCTCTTGAGAACCAGGGTTGGTCAGCCCTGCATACGACGATACCAAATCCAAGTTTCTGATTGGTCAAAATTCAACCTGGTTAAACTTTTAAAATGAATTTAATGGATGGACATACGTGCAGCCTGAAAACCGTCATGGAAACTTGCGATGAGTTTTGAACACATAAATCTGAAACGTATATTTCTGTGCATTTCCATAAACTTTTCATTGAAAGTAGTGGATTGACAGCACATTGCAGAGGGCGGTGTGAACGTAGCTCCAGTAATCAGCAGAGTCGGTCTTCAGCAAAGGTGTGCTGCACCCATGTATCACCCCACCTGAGAGGGAATTCCTGTAGGAGGGAAGAGGCAAAGAAGCTAATGAATGTTTTCTGCAGAACAAAGAAACCAAACTGTCTTAGCAAAAAAAAAAAAAAAATGAACATCTGAATCCTTTAGCTTTTTGTGCTAAATGAGCCATCAGGAGGAAAGGACAAGCTCTGGATGAGCAGCAAATAAACTCTAAGTGTAGTGCTCCTGTAAACCAGCGACAGGATCCCTCTGAACGATTTTATTAGAAACCTTTATGGACATCATCGAGGCCTAACAAATGTGAAGGATGCATGCACTTTCTCCTGGAGAAGGTGGTTCATTCATCTGTTCATTTTTATGTCCTGGTTTTCCAACCCTTCACTGCTTCTTGACAGCAGTGTGGCACATCTCAGCCCGCCCCGCTGCTAAATGCTGCCCAGGTGGATGACATGTCAGCCTCACTAAACACACAGAGGAAGCTGCATTTCTGACGTTTCGGAAAGTGGCTCCTTTTGATCATCAATCTTTTCCACCTTCTTCATCCTCACAGATGTTCAGTACCTGGAGAAAAGTTTCCATGGTGACTGTTTTGCTGACTCAACTCCTTTAAGCTTCAAAAACCAACAAGTGCAGCAGAATGAAAAATAAAGAAAAAACATTTGTTGCATCTACTGTAGACTCCATTTCCTTTGAACTGTGTTGTTTGTTGTGCTTTGGGGCTGATGCAGGAGACTCATTCCAGACTGCTTTCACCCGGGACTGCCTCTGTTTGCTCCCTGTTAAGTAAAGATGGAGCGTGGAGGTAGGTGTTTTTTTTGCAGCATTTAAACTCAGACTTTTGCCCTGTTGAAGAAAGGAATTCCTACACTGGGCCATGCTCCTCTTCCTCGTGAGCATGGACTGTTAACTTTGAAGCAAGCCAAGAGGCAGAGCGACTTTGTTCACTGATTCATTATGAGTGATGAACGAGGGAACAAAAACAGTGGGGATCAAATTTGTTGGTGTAAATTTGAAAAAATCTAAGACAAGCATGTTGCAAATGATTCTTCTGTTGTTTTTCTTGGATTTTATTCGTAGTGCGAAAGATTAACCAACCAGACATGTGCACCGCTTCTTTATTTTGTCCTTAGATACCTTAAAGAGTCCTGAAACACGGTCAGCTCAGATTTTGTTCAGGACTGGAAAATGAGAGGTTGTGTTTAAACTCCTGCAGGAAATCCTGTATCTGCCAAACACAGACAAAGGATCAAGTTGTTTTGTGTGTTGACACTCAGATGGATCAGTGCTCTCAGAATCTGTTTTTCTGCAGACGTTTCTAACAGTTGTAACATCCCAGCTCGATGCCAAAGGCCAGAACCTCTAAACTTACTGAGCAGGGGCTTATTTTCACCGTAAAATCCTGCAATCCATTTTTTATTTTACCCACAATGCACTCCAGCAGGGTTTTATGGGGGATTTGGGTGTGAAGACTGATTACAAAGGAGTGTTATACTATAATACATTTTATTTCTAAAACAGCAGTAAAAATGTGTTGTAAACGTTCAAACGGGGTGCATGTCATCTGTTAAAAAACAGCTGCCGGCCCAGGAGCATAAAGCCTGTAAACATCCGTGTTTCACTGCTGTGTTCAGTGAGGCGGCTGTTTTAAAGATGACATAAATTCCTAACTGTGAAGCATCTCTATTTCAAATTTGCAGCAGTCAGGAAGTCTCTGAATGTTTTCATGGCAGCTACACACTCTTCACGCTTTGTCAGAATGTGTGGCCGAGCTCTGCTTCGTCTTCCAAAAGAACAAAATCGTGTAGATAAAATAGTTGATGAAGTTTTCAGATTGGGGGATGTGGCTGTAAATGTGGACCAACTTTTCTTTGCAAGTGATCCCTTCACATTCTCAGAGCTGTCATGTGTTCACGACTCCTGTTTTACTTCAGTTACCCCTGCAGAGAGAAGGAAGGTTTGTATTTGCATGGGTGAAGGTCAGGTGAGAGGAAGATGAAGGAGTCAGTGATGATGAGGTTCTTAATACCTGTGAAAGCGCTTCACGCTTCACATCCTCCAGGACTTTGTGCTCTTTGAGAAAAGCAACAACGATCTTTTAACAATTCAGCAGACATCAGGGTTTACACTTTTACTCATACATTTTCAATTATTTATATTTGAGTTACATTATTCAGAATTAAATTTTAACCAAGGCAGCTTCATCATTTATACATCTATTTTTATCATTAGTCGGTGTTTCATGAAAACATTTTATGCCTTTATTCTAAAAAATTCTGATCATTTTTCTGATTCATCCATGGAACCAATTTATCTTTATTGCTGCATTTATACTTTTTAGAATATATTCAGCCCATTTAGCACTTCTTTTTTAGTGTAATAGGTAATTACTGCAGGACTTAGACAGATCCCTTCCTTTTTTTCCCCACCCTTTATGGTTGAGAGAGTTCTTCACTCATAAATCTGTTCTGATCTAAATCATAACTTAATGAGAGCATAACCAGTGAGGTCTGTCCCATCTCTCCTGTGGTTCTGACTGCGTGGGCTGGAGGGGGTTAGAGAGGGGGGTGTTGCTGCATTAACAGCAGACCAGGTGTGGTTGGAAGGCCGGAGGTGAGCTCTGCTGCCCCATCAGGGGATTCTGGGAAGCAAATACTCTCACTCCTCTGGATAGAGTTCAAATGCAGAGCCCTTCCACAGCATCATCATCATCACGCAATAATCAAGCGTTTCTCACGGATGGCGTCAGCTATTACAGAGAGGTTTTAACGTCTGAAGCTCTGCAGAGGTTTGTCCCGATTAGGGGAAAAACCTGACCGGAGACGCCACATGCAGCTGCCCCCCCCCCCCCCCCCCCCCCCCACACCAGTCTGTTGTTGTTAAGGGTGAAGAGCATTTCGGAGAAGAGCTCTGGGAAAGCGAGGTCCTTGAAAAGCATTATGATGATTAGATGGAGCTCCCAGTGGGCTGACAGCAGTGATGGATGTGCTCTTCTGCCTCCTGGTGGAGCTCTGCCGGAACAGACCCGTTCAGATGCATGTTTACAGACAGAAGGGGTTCGTTTGCAGACCGAACACACAAACGCACCAATCGAAGTTTTGTGGGGAGGAAACGGCATCTGTGTCGTGATTTATTCTGAGGGCAGGTCATCAGAAAGTGTGACCGCCAGCAGATAAAGATGGAGGAGAATGTACAGACAAAGCTGGGCTTGGAAAGCTTAAGGAAAATCCTTCAGTGAAGCTTCATTTTAAATCTGTTGGGTCCTGAAAAGGTTAGACTTCAGTGAAGAACAGAGCGAGCCACGGGTGCAGGTACGAAGAGCAGACGCAGCCATCTGAGCGTCTGTGAAGGAGGAACGAGGAGCTCTGCAAGAGACGGCTGCACCAGAGCTGCTGCTCCTGCATGACTCGGATGATTGACTGCAGCAGTCATGACTCTGCAGTCTGACAGGATGACGCTGCAGACAGAAAGCAGGAAATCTGACATCTGATGGTCAGTTTAATAATATAGAAATCAAATAAAATCCATATCATACATTTTTACATAAATTAAAAATCGTTTTTAAATATTTACAGAGAATTCCAAGATTTCACATTAGAGGGGAATAAGTAACTTATCAACTGGACAAAAGTGAATCTGCAGTCAGTGAAGGTCTTAACCAGCTGGTTCAGACCAAGTTCTGGTTGAAGACCCGAGAGTTACAGTTCAGACTCCACAAGCCTCAGGGAGACGGGAAGCCATGAAGATCTTGAAGAGAAACACAGCAGCGAGAGCTGTTTGGAAAAGACATTTTCCCCAAAACGAGCTCCGATTTGTTCTGAACAAACTTTTTTGTTGGACGTCTGTGGCTCTTGATGAAGGTGCAGAAAACGCAGACTGCCTGTCAGATGATTTACTGTGAAATCTTTGTTCAAGGCCCTGCGACAGACTGGAGACCCGTCCAGGATGTCCCCTGCCTTCGCCCACGAGTGGTCGGGATAGGCTCCAGCAGCCCCATGACCCCAAAAGGGAAAGAAAATTGGTTTAAAAGCTAAATGAATAAATCTTTGTTGACTAGTTTTTTTCATCTTGACTGTAATTGAGAACTGGACTGAGCGAGTGTGCCGTCAGCTCCAACCAAATTAAGTCAATTCAGTCGCTTTTTATTTTTTTGCAATACATCCACCGCAGCGTTGGAGTCAGACGAGGTATGGCAACTACTGTCACCAATCAGGAGTGAGCTTGTTGAAAGTCCACGCCCCTTCCACTGAAAGCCAGCTCAGAAGAATCTGTCAATCAAAGGTTGAGGTCAGAAGACACCACATGCATTTACTCAGGCATCTGATTGGTCAGCTTGTAATTTGAATAAATTGCAATAAAGAAAAATATATCCTGGAAAAAAACAAGGATTATCATGAACGTTTTAAAAAAAAGGTAGGAGAGCAAGAATGGTGATTTTGACAGTCACATCGTCCAGTTCTCCTATACAGGCAATGCACATCACACATTCATCCACACACCAAATGAGGGGGACATTTGTTTGGCTTTAAGAAAAAACAAACTAAATGTAAAATGAAAAAGGTTTTACACTTTTGAGGAATGTAATTTTATAAAAAAGAAAAGAGAATTTCAGCAAAAATCCAACGTAGTGCTGTGTAATCCAGGAAAAGTGTTGCAAACAGACAGGATACACATGACAGCAGCATTTCTGAGTGTTTAAGAAATTCAGTGTAAGTGTAATATTAAGTTAAGTTATCTTATGCTAGCAGAAGGCTGGTTTAGACGAGTCTCTGTGTTAATGGTTGACAGGAAACTATTTGATTTTTGTGATCATGGCCACAAAAAAAAGGGAGGGGGCGTTTTTAAAGCAGAAGAAAAGTTTATGGCACAGGACTGAAACCCAATGATTAATATTAAGTTACATTATAAATAAATTCATCATATTAAGCACAAACCTTAATTGTCAACCCCCCCCGGATCAGCACTCAGAGCTGATGCTAAAACATCTGCATGACCTCTTGGTGTCAGAATAAAGCAGAAAAGATCCAAATGTAAACACCTTTATAAAAAAAAATATTATGTGATAATATAATATGAGTGAAGGATAGAAGAGCTTCTTCAAGAAGACCTTATTAGGGTGTGAAGGTCTTATTTGCCGGAGCTAAATCTTCATTTTCTGCACCATTATTCAAATAAATTCATGATAATTAAACAATGTGATTTCCTGGATGAAGATCAGAGTTCTCTGAGCTTTTTTAAGCTAAATCTGTGTCAAAGCAACCTAAAAATGACTTTTTCCAGTTGAAAAAGCATCACATTTAAATCAGTTTCTCTAGTGATGTAAAACAAAATTAGTTTCAGTAACTAGTTGGTCTCAACGCATATTTTACCGCCTGTTTTTACATGAGGCTCCAGTCCAGCCGACTTCAGTCCCTCTGCATGTTGTATGGTGACATTTTAGTTCAAGTCAAAAACCCATCACTGCTGCATTTCTGGACTTCCCATGGATAAATGGAATAACATGTTTTACGATGCCTCTCTTTGTAACTCTGTCATTTTTTTTTAAATTCTTGTGAAAAAGTGACGCTCTGTGAATCAAAAGTTATGAAAGCCGTTTTAACTGTTCCTCTTTACTGACATTAACCATGGTGAAGAGCGAACACTGACACCAGCACACAGGTTCGAGCCCCCAACGGGAGAAAAAGAGCATCCGCCCAGAATGACTATGGCTCCATTCAAAGTGGTGAGCTGACTGATGACTCTGGACCTTCAGGAACCCTGAGCAGACAAAGCTGCAGCAGCAGGCCACAGGAACTCCAACCACGGAAACCAGGACGGCTTTGGGTCAGCGGCCCGCTGGAACCGCCCGCTGGAACCGCCCACAAACTTCACTTTCAGGAGTCCGTTTAGAAAAAGCATGCATGTTTTGTCTTAAGAAGTGAGGGCCTCCATGAAGGAGGCTGAAGGCTCCGACTGCTGTTCTCCTTCAAACAGGAACTTGGTCCTTGACTCGTTTCAGTCACAGCCGAGGTGAAGATGTTCACGGTGCTCCATGATGAGGGCTCCGCCTCCTATATTCAGTGAACCTCTCCTGTCACAAACCAGCTCCATGTTTTTTTCCACAAACTTCTTTACATCAGAGGCCAGCTCCGTCACAGACTTTTCCTTAGGAAAAATAAAGCAAACCTAGGGGGCAGCGCAGATCCGCTGAGCGGTGCAGCCCAGACGGATGCCCGGAGGAGCATTTTCACACGCCTCGTCACTTGGGAGGAGACGGCCATATGGGGAGAGGGTGGGCCTCCGTGTTGAAGACGTACTTGTCTGGACTGAGCAGCTCCATGTCATCAGAGAAGAGCAGATACAAGTACTTCAGCGTCTCACCCAGAAAAAAACTCTCCATTTTGTCGCGGGGTCCAGGGTTGGCAGGGTCCCGGACATTGCTGATAGATGTGTAGCCTCCGTTCGGCACCTGCAGATAGACAGTTTTCAGTCAGAAGCCGTATGTCTCACTGAGAGGTCAACAAAGGTCAAGTCAATCTCCTCCCCCACAGTCCAGCAGTTACACATAAAACCACAACATTTCGTGTGTCCCCGATAAGAAAAATTGAAGACATGGAGACCGCTAGTCCCTTCTCTCTCTTTGGTGAAGTTCCACTAGGATCATCTATTTTTAAAGCGTTCCCAGTGGTCTTTTAAATGATGACGATGCTGTTTTTAGGCCAAATTTGAAAAACCTGTGTCGTTTTCTAGGACATACGGTGGGGAAAAAACCATTTAGTCAGCCACCAATTTGGCAAGTTCTCCCACTTAAAAAGATGACAGAGGCCTGTAATTTTCATCATAGGTAAACCTCAACAATATGAATTTACAAAAAAAAAACAGAAAATCACATTGTCTAATTTTAAAGAATTTATTTGTACATTTCGGTGGAAAATAAGTGTTTAGTAACAAAAGTTCAACTCAATACTTTGTTCTATACCCTTTGTTAGCAATGACAGCAGTCAACCTTTTTCTTTAAGTCTTCACAAGGTTTTCACAAACTGTCGCTGGTATTTTGGCCCATTCCTCCATGCAGGTCTCCTCTAGAGCAGCAATGTTTTGGGCCTGTCGCTGGGCAATGCAGACTTTCAACTCCCTGCAAAGATTTTCTATGGGGTTGACTGTACAGTATACTGTGATGAGAATTACAGGCCTCTCTCATCTTTTTAGGTGGGAGAACTTGCACAATTGGTGGCTTACGACCGTACATACGGTTTTGCTCCATTGTAGTTTTTGCAGAGCAGCAGAAGTTTACATCAGAGTTGTGGGCGAGGAGCAACCCCATCCCCCCCTTTTCCTCAATTTTTGCTGAGGGCTCTTTATGCGCTCTCCCACTAGCTTACAGCCCAAACCTAACATTAATGGTGTAACAAAAACGGTGAGCAATATTACAGCTATCCAGCCGTACAGTTCGGATCCAGATTCAATCTCAGAAAACAAAGACGTTCATGGATCTGTTTGTCTGCAAGTGGATGCATCAGAATGGAGTGGAGCAGCAGCCCGCCTAGTGGTTTTTCTACACAACAAATACAATGTTTTTCAAACTGCATTTTTTCATCTGCTCCTAATTCACAATGATCTGAATATAGAAATGTTCAGAAATGCAATTTTGAGCTTCATTTTCTTAATATTTGTCCTCCATCGTCAGAAAAATTCCACAAGAAAATGATAAAAACACCAATAATAATCCTTTTTTGCTGTTTTAAAACTCACTACCAAACACATGGCGTGGGCCTGTGAGGTGTGTTTGTACCTTTGTGTACTTGTTGAAGCTCTGCAGGATGTCCCACCCCCAGTCTCTGTACTTGGCGTTCTTGGTGAATCTGTACATGTAGAACAGGCTCTCCACGGTTTCTGGTCTCAGTAAATTGTGTCCATCTGCAGGCTAAAGGAAGATCTGCATTTTAGCTTCATGTTTCGTCTAATGCGACGGGTACCAGACGTTCTTCAGGAGACAGACGCTTTGTGAGATATGATGAAAATCTCATGAAGGAAAAGCACAAAGAACCAAAAAGCAAAGCCAGAACAGTGTGGACTTTTTTTAACCACATACGGCTATCAGGCACGGCTTTAGAGGAACAAAAGATAAAATAAAAAAAGAGTGAAAAACAACTGAATCAGAAATGGAAAAATGATGACAAGGACTTACTATATACAGACCCTTCCAAAAAACAAGACTATCATTAAAACGGTACATTCTTCTCCCTAATTCCAATTAAAAACTTCAGCTTTTATAGAATATAGATTCCAGCCCCATTGATTAATTGAATTCAAGTATTTGTTATTTACTTTCTTACATAAATTGGGGTTTTATCTCATAAAACCAACAAAAACAAGATGTCAAGAAATTAGAATAATGTAGAGAAATCCCCATTTACTTGTCTTTGAACCAAACGTAGTGAATTGAATGACCTGCGCAGGTGCTTTGAGTTAAGTGGAAGATTAGCTCGTTCAAAACATTCATGACCTCAGAAATTTCTCCACAGTATTGTAATTCTTTTGAAATCCTGTTTTTGCGGGCTTCATGAGCCAGAACCCTGATTTATGTAAAAGAAATAAATAAATACTTGAAATAAATGAGACAGTGTGTTTAAATGATAGACTGGAATTATGAAAATGAATAACCCCTTTTCTTGATATTCTAATTTTTGGGAAAGGGTCTGTATTTATTACTCAACACGTGACATATAACAACGTCTTCCTAGAAAAATATTTTCAGATTATAATCAATAAGAACTTCTTTTTTGAAAACGTAATCATAACTCTAAATAGAAGTGAAGCAGATAATTGCAGTAATTATGTTCTAAGAAAGGTTACGTAAAACATAATTGGGGTCAAAGTGTATAAGACTATTTCTTTCGTCTTACTTATTCATAAATCGTTACATGTAATGGATTCAATGTGTCGTGTGTACTGTATGTACAAGAGCAAATATGTCTATGATTAGGAGCTATTATAATGTCAGGAATATCCCTTTCTATGATTACACGGTAGATCAAGACCGATATTATGAATCCAACTCATCCAGCTATGGAGCTTCAACGAGTGAAACAAGTTTAGGAGGTTTCTGCGCTCGGCTGTTTTTTTTTTTTTAAGAACCATACATTGATTCAAACAACTGTTATCTGGCTACATTTCAATCCAAGCTGCTCGTGGCCAAACAGCATTAAACAGAGATAATCTCCTGAGCGTTCAAAAGCGGCTCGTTGGCTCAGGGTTCCTCATTAGAGACCAACTAAAGCTTTCATTAACCAGCGTTTGTTTTGTTCATTCATGGAATAGAAATGAGCTCTTTAAAAGGGTTTGATAATTATATCTGAGGAGGATAAAAGCAGCAGCGGACCAGAGAGAAAAATACACACCGATATGAAGAACATGACTCTTTGTAAAAACAAAAGAAACCCTCAGTATTGTTTTTAACCTGTAAGGTGTTCTCTTGGATTTTGTTTACTTTATATTGTTTTACGTAACAATATATGCAACAACTTTTAAATTGTTTAGTTGATGATAGTATGACTGTAGAAAATCTTTTAATGCGCTTCATTTAAAGAGAAGTTAAAGTGAAATATACATTTTGGCTCTTATTTTGAAATGATTTCCTCTATACCGAAGCATGCAAGTCACCTTGACAACCACATCCTGGCCAGCGCCGCCCTGCAGGCTGAAGTGTGCGATCTCTGGACTCAGCCCGGTCTCCATCTGTTTGTACATTTGGTAACAGGTCTCCATGAGCTGCACAGCTAGATCCATGTGGTCTCCTGGGAGACCGTTGTGGACCCCCAGAGCCAGGGTCCCTGGCAGGAAACACACCAGGTGATCCTGTGGAGCAGCCATAGACAGACAGCTGATGAAAGATGACAGAAGATGAGGGGAAGGAATTCAGTGGACTTATTCATGAAAGAAGGAAGCTGACTATGTATAATTGGATGGATGGAGTCTGATTTAATAAGGCAGTCATTGGCTGCGTTCAGGAATTAGTGGGTGCTGCGGCTTTTAACGGTGGCTTACAGGCTGGAAACGCCAAGGTCACTCATTGGTTTTCCCGCAAAGAAGCCAGGAGTGAATTATCAGAATTTTCTGGCTGCGTTATCAGTCACCGTTAACGTGTCCTTGACAAAGACACCGGAGGCTCCGGCTCTACCGGTGCAGGATGTGCACCTGCACAACTTTACTCGTCGGTGTGAAAAAGGCGGATGACACATTTCTGTTTGCATTCAAATATGCCGCCAACGGACAGATTCTTTTTTTTCCCCTCATCTCAAGAAGCGCTTGTGCTTTGAGCTGAGATTTGCCCTAATAAGCAACTTCTACGTCCCTGAAATTGGAACCAGAAGTGGGGGAAAGATGAAGGAAAAACGTTCCAACCATCTTGGCGCTGAAGCGGTAGTGAGACAGCTCTCCAACGATGGTCAGCCTGCTGGGTCCCGTCTGTCTCACAAGGTGCTTTTTCACTCCCTCTATGGCCTGCAGGTAGTCCTCCAACAAGCTGCACAAACACAGAGGACAGGGGTGAGGGTACTACACAACAACACAACAAAAAAATCCAGGAGAAGTCAAAAACCTGGGCTTAAACCATCCAGACTCGATGGATTGTTCTTTTTGTGCTAAACCCTTCGGGTGATACATTTATAAAATGATCAATAAGGTACACACTTTTATAACTATTCCTTTTTTTAATTTTTGAAAGGCTGAAACAGTAAGTCACAAAAAACATCTTCAGATATAAAAAAGGGGCTGAAGGGGCTAAAGCTCTAAAACAACTATAATCTTTTCTGTTTAAAGGAGCTTAACCAACTTTCTGACAGAAAATCCTTGACAAGTTCAATTAAAACTATGCACTTTGACAATAAGAACCCCCACAAACACATAATCCGTTTTACATTTTGTCTTCTCTGATTTTAAAACTTGTTATTTCTATGTTGGACAGACACCCAAAGTGAATGAGTGAATTACTGGTCCTCCGTCTTTCCGCCCTGGATCCACTGTTTGAGCAGGTATTCATAGTAGCTGTCTGCTCGGGCGCCCAGAGTGAAGACTCCTTTGTGGCTGAACTGGCCACTGTTGGTGTTGATGAACATGGGCACCAGGCCGTCATGTTTGCCCGGCAGTTGGTGGACCAGCTTTGATACTTCATTCACGACCTCCTGGAAAATGAAGACAGGATCACATCCGTAAGGAGAAAAATCAGAGCTGGTGATGCTGAGGATGCCTGAAAGTAACATCATGGATGACAGAGCTGAGACACATTTTGGCCCATAACTGACACCTCAGAGTGTTGGTGAGCTGATCTTAATGTTAAAGTTTCAATGAACTCAAACCTCCATCTGGACATAAGCATGGTAGTTTTTTTTCTAAAAGTCAATCTGATTCAAATAAGTTAAAACTCAATTTCCTGCATCAGGGCTCCAGACTGCGAGCAATTGGTTGCATTTTGCGACCAAAATTTGAGAGTGTGCGACTGAATTTTACATCCATTCGCACATGTGCGACCAGTAAATTTGCCTCCCCCACCCTTCATATTTTTTTATACATTAAACGTGGAAGGGGCACGTCAATGATCAATGAAATAATCAATGAGACGCGAGCGCACACGCACGCAGGCAGACACACACACTCGCGCACATACTCATGAAACGCGAGCACACACTCGCGTGATGCCTGTGTGTGAGGCGGCCACTGCGTGTGAGAAGAATAGGGAAAGCCACTGTGAGTGGCTAAAATGCGTGTAGGGGGAGGGGCCTAGAGCTGACCAACCAATCACAGTGGGGTATATGACTCTTGGGGGCGTGACAATGACAGGGTTTGAAAGCAGGACACCTGACAGCCCCCTCCCTCCCCGGACCACATTAAGAAGTTCCTTACTTTCCTTTAGAACGTATCTTTTCGCTCGTAATTTTCTAAATACATGCAGTCCGTGCTGAACTTTTCTCTGGGTCGCACAGACCCGGAGGAAGGTTTAGGTTTTGGTTACGGCGGCGCATCAAACGGTTATGCACGGCCGTTACGGCAGCACACCGCTCCCGCGGGAGTCGGGGCAGCTGAGGAGAATAAATGTCCCACACCTACATGCGTGACAGCTAACGGGGCTTGAACTTTAAACACGCTCGAGCAAAAACAACATTAGTTTTAGACACACTGAAAATACGTGGGGAAAATGCAACGATAGACGTGTTTGAGATGAACCGGCACCTCGCCTGGATCGTTTGGGGGGGGGGGGGGGGGGGGGGGGGGGGGGGCTGTAAGATGATAGCGAATCTGCAGCAAGACTGAAGGAGAACAGGAAATCGGAGTTGTCCTTAACATTCAGTTTAGTTTTAATAT
Organism: Oryzias latipes; assembly: GCF_053564925.1. NCBI lineage: Eukaryota > Metazoa > Chordata > Actinopteri > Beloniformes > Adrianichthyidae > Oryzias > Oryzias latipes. The sequence goes on from NC_136248.1 coordinate 4,895,406, forward strand.
TCTTCTCCCCTTCAGTATGATCTGTGTTATTATATATTTTATGATTATTTAAGGTTTTGTGATGTATGTAGCCTTTTTTAATGAATTGGTATTTTAAATTATTTTAATTAATCACTCCACTACAAAAACCATCAGGACACATGTCCCATAATGCATTGTTTTGTAGTCTGTAGGGCAGCTTTCAGTCAGTTCAGTTTCCAGCTGTGTCCGGGTAGGTTTGCCCCTTGCTCCCACCCCTTTCTCCTGAAATTTTTGTGATGATTGACAGTTAATGTTGGAGCAAAAACAAAAATATATGTCTCACACCAGGTGATCTGCGCAGCGTTGAGTTCACCTGGGTGATCTCAAACACGCTTATTGTGCATCTTGGCTACACCTATTTGGTGTCACCAAGATAAATTTCCATCAGTTTTCTTAACTATTTGTATTGTCATGACAGCGATGCTTTTGTCAGTTTACCTTCTTTGTGCATCTTCAAAAGTGCAGAATAAAATGTGACACTGAATTTGAAACAGCACATTGTAATTTCTGCATCTATTTTTAAAGTATTTATTAGTAATACAGTGTAAATTAGTAGATTTGGTTAGAATTTTGATTTACGGTATGCACCCCTAAATTTTCTAGTTGTGCCCCTAAAATTTTCAGTTAGGGGCCACTGTGCTCCTAGTGAAAAAAGTTAGTCTGGAGCCCTGTGCATGTGAACCCCAGAGAGCGGAGGATTAAAGAGATGAAATAAGCTTTAAAAAGGTATCTGAGAGTCAGAAAGAAATCCAAAAACTTTGAAGTCACTTGAAATGTATAAACTCACTGAAGAATTTAAACAGAACCATAAAGACAGATGTACAAACACCATACTAAATAGCAAAAGGGAGTAGAAGTTGAATCACCTAAAAAAAAAGTAGTGCCTTGTTTGTCGTGGGAGTTACGTTCAGGGCTGAACGTAAGCCGGTACAGTCCGGTACCGTGTACCGGTATAAGATCTGGTGGAGGAACGCCGTACCGGCAGGAAGATCAGCTGTGCGGCGGCTCTTTGCTGCTTTAACATTTGCTCAAAAGCAGCTGCAGGCTAAAACTGTGAACCGGGCAGAACTTTATCACATCAGTTTAGTGTCTCTGTGGTTTTTAGTGTCTCATCATCGCTATGTGTTGTGATTTACGACCCTCTCTCCTTTCACACTTTCCGTTAATTCTCTCACTTACCGAAACAAACACATTAAACTGCGCGACTTGCAGGGTACCTTCAGGCTACGTTCACACCGCAGGCTGAAACAACCCAATTCCGATATTTTTGCCCCAATGTGACCTGTATCTGATCTTTACATGACAGTCTGAATGACACAGATCCGATCTTTTCAAATGCGACCCAGGCCACTTGGTGTGGTCCTGAATCCGATACGTATCCGATCTTTTGAAATGCGACCTCCGTCTGAACGGCCAGGCCACATGAATCTGACCCGTACGTCATCGATACGCTACAAACGTCTTAATTCTGCATTGAAGTAGGCGGGAACTAGAACATAAACATCAACTATGGCGGACGATGCTGCTGAGACCAGTCAGTGGAAGGGAAGCGAGGTCACCGATTGGATTCATATTTGGGCTGACAGCTCCATTCAGGCCAAACTCCACGGCTGTTATCGCAACCAGGCGGTTTTTGAAAATATTTCCAGAGAAATGGCAGAGCGTGGTGTTGAACCTTTCCCGGATTACTTTTTTTTCCTTTCCGACCCTGGTCAGAAGCGCGGGGGAGATTTTTCTCCAGGCTGAAGGCGGATCCTCCTTCGGGGTTCACTTCCCCGTTCGGACCCTCAGATTCTGCAGAGCGGGTTAATAAAGATTCAATAGCATTTATTCTGGGGGGAGCCTTCTGTTATTATCGTTCTTGTTCCTCCATAACACACAACATGAATGTGCGCCTCCACTGCCCCCCTCATTCCCTACTGCGCTGCACGCGCGCTCTCCTCTCTCTTACACACACGCGCGCGGTCCCAGCACATAAACATCCCCATTCCACAACAGTAGGTACAGACGATCCGGCTCCAATGCCTTCTTAAAATGAGAAGATTGTAATTGTGCTGGCTCCTTTGTGAAAATAAATGTATTAATGCAAAAAGAGCTCCGCTGTTGACAACACTGTTGTTGACATCCATTGTTAACGTTAGCTACTTAAGCAAACAACAGTGACGTTGTTCACCGTTGAGTCCTCTTCTGCGCATGCGGGTCATTTCACGGTCACACAGGAGATCACAAAAGTTTGCATTTAATTGGAAATGTGAACGACCCTGCAAAAAAAAAAAAAAAAAAAAAAAAAAAAATCGGATTTTTTCAAAAAACAATCGGAATTGAGCATTAAGCCCTTCAGTGTGAATGTAATTTGATGTGTGCGACCTCTCAATTCACTCACAGTCAAGAAGACAGATTTATATGCAAGCTAGTTTGCAACGTGACAAGAAAAACAATAAATGATTCCTACAGCCTTTACAATACTACTGTGATCAATAGTTCAAGATAAAACCTAAGAACAAATTAATTTATATTTAAAAAAAGAACAATGCAGAGGAAGATTGTTCAAGAAGCAGATTGCAGTGAGGATGCAGATGTACAAGCTAAAATAAGTAGAGAAGAAAATGAGAAAGAAAGAAAGAGGGCATTTCCTCATTTTCAAGTTCTTTAGTACAATAATCATTATCAAAGTATTTTTTTACACGAAGCCCCGTCAACATTTATACGTACAGTTAAGATTTATTCTTGACACGTCTTCAAACCAAAGACGTCTTCGTGGCAAAACAGGCACAAAATAAGCCCCGCCCCTTATCTTTCAGGGACTGTTTTAAAAACTGCTAGAGGTGGAAGAACTGGAGGAACAACTGTATACTAACTGGAAGATGCTTCATTAAACTTAAAAAAAAATATATATATATATATGCCCCAGCAGCAAATCAGATTACTGAATTACAATCTGACCAAGCTGTGTGATAACATCAACTTTATAGACTCTTGAATTTTCCACATTCATTTTATCAGAAGATTTAGAAAAGGCTGTAAAAAGTGTGACGCCTCATCACAGCGCCTCCTGTTGTCCTGACCTGGTACTGGGGGTCCTGGGTGAGATGGCTCAGCTCTCGAAACTCCAGCTGGATACTTGTGACTTCAGCCACTGTGCTGTCCGACGTCCACCTGGGGGGGTGTGCCGTCCCCTTCCCGATGTTGACATCAGAGTACGGGATCTTTGAGGGGGTTTTGAACGCTGGCATCAATCTGGAACCTAGGTCTTTCTTTTATGGGGAGAAAAACTTTCATTAAGACTAATGGTAATAATCTGCATAAAAGGACATCCGAGTTTTGGTCAGAGGAAGTCTTTTGTCACTTTCCTTTAAAATCTGAAAACACAATTTCTTATCATCTATAAAAATATTTTACATCCAAATATGCTGGTATGTATTAAGGGCTTTTTATAGTTAAACTGTGTAAGTCATGATGTTTCTGTGAATGAATTACTATTTATATTTAAAAGTAAAAAAAGTACATAAAATGTATAATGTGACATGTATTATAATTATATAATGGGTTTCTAAATGTCATAGTCTTTTTTTTTTACTTTTCCTAGTTTTTTATTCTATTATTATAATGTTTCCTTATTTTATTCTATTTATTTCCCATTCAATATTATTTTTCTTTGACATATTGACTTGTGATTGAGCTAAAAAGCTGCCAACAAACTCACAGCTTTCTCCAGAAAGACCTGCTCTCCTGATAGGTGGTAGGTGCTGAGCAGCCCCCCCAGGACTCGGATGGTGGTTTCAAAAAGATTCACGTCCACGTTCTTGTCGAAGGACAGCTCGTTTTCCACCCAGCTCTTTGCTTCAGCAAATTCTGCATCAGGGGGGATGAATCACAACAGGAGGAGACGGAAAAACCTTGAGAACGCAGAATAATGCATCTGCAAAAGCCCGCTTGACGGGAGATGATGGAGTGGTGGAGCGAGGCCTGCAGAGTGGGACTGCGGTTTGTTAGAAACACCAGTTTTCACAATGACATTACTGCTGAAAAGAAAAATAAAGCTGGGGTGTTTTTAGCTGAACATTTATCTCCTGTCCGCATCATTCAGCAGAACGAAGTGAAACTGCTGTGAAGCCAGCAGCTCAAATGAAGCCGTTACCTCGTTCAACATTTCATCATCCCTTTCATCCGAGCACTTTAGTGTAATCCATTTTTAAAAACAGAGTCTTCCTCCTGGCTTTGCGCTCCTCCCTCTGAATCAACCACATGCACGAGTCTGAGGCGTTTTGTGCCGTTTTACCTTCTTTCAGGCCCAGAATCCACATGGTGTCCAGCGAGTCGACGAGCGTCAGCCCCAGCCCAAACCACTCGCTGAAAGACTTTGAGATGGGCTTGAGCTCGTCGTGACCCCACGCATAGTCCTTATAGCCTTTCCACGCGTGCCTGAAGGCGTCACGCACCGCCTCCAGTCTGCTGACATTCCCAGAGGAAACTGAGGAAAATGCAGAATGGACATCAGTGGAGATATCCATGAGTCCATTCACTGCAAACTCTAAGGTTCTTTCATTTCGTTTCAAATGTGATCAATCTAATTAAAATTCAATTTTCTGTAGTTTCAAAATCTACTTTCTTTGGTTCAGTTTCACATGAACAAAACCTAATGGAAATAAACCCACAGAGTAAAATGAAATAAAATCAAACCCGCCAAAGAATTATGAATCAGACTCAAATTGACACAACCTTTGATTTGTTGTTATAAAGAATCCTCTTCTTGCAAAGAAAAATAAATGATTTCAGTGTCTGCAACAGACTGGCAACCTGTTCAATGTGAGCTCTGCCTTCACCCAACGGTATCCGCGTTTTCTCCAGCGACCCCAAAGCAGGTTCAGTAGATGGATGGATGCTATTTCGATTATATGACACTTTTAACCTCGTGAGACCATACAACACTCAGAACGAAGACATCAAACTGTGGGCTGCATTTTCACTGTAGTTCATTCTGATTACCTGGGGCCCTGTGACTACAAAGTAAAAAAAAGCAATTCAAACACAGATCTCGGGTCTCGAGAGGTTGAGAGTTGATGAAGTTACAGACCCTCCAGTGTGGCGGCGGCGGCGGTGGGGTCGATGGGTGGCGGGGGCGCCGCGGCTTCTTTTGGAGCGGCTGACGGGGAGGGCTCTGTGGCGCGGTCCGCTTCGATCATCGCCCCTCTCCAGCTGCGAGGAAAAAAAAGCAAAGTTTTGGATTCGGATCACTTCCGTCTACAGATGTTCAGTGAATGGTTTCTCAGTCTTCTGCGCCATTTTAACATGAGAGAGAAAAGGCAGAAGAACCACCTGACGATGGTCTTGTCTTTGTCCTCCTCCTCTTCTTCACCTGCTTCCTGTGGAGCCACGTCTGGTTTTCCCCCTCCGTTAAGGCGCGACACATTGGCATCTTTTTGAAGGCTGGGGGGACCTCTTTTGTTCAAAGATGTTTTTCTCTGTCGTTAGGAGGAAGTTAAACAGGATAAACAGTTAAGAGTCGGATGGTGTTGACTTTCCAACCTGTGTTAGACAACAGAGATGACTTTTAAAGCTTTTTCTTTTTTCATGGAAGACATCAAGTCTAATTTTTTAAGTTATGCTCTTCAGGAACTGTTAAAAGACAACCTAGCCTAAATAGGCTGATACGAACCTCTTCAAGCAATCATCTATCAAAAAAGATTATAAATAAAAACTCTGGAAGCTCAGGAGCATCTTTGAATTCTTAAACTCTGTGGAATCCTCACTGGAGTCCAGAATAAGAGCAGGCAGATCTTCCAACATTCGTCCCTCTTCAGTGTTAGTGGTTTTTGGCTGGAGAGGGATGGCTGCTGCTGAATTGTTGCGAGAACATTCACACGTGGTCGTTGAGGTGCCTAATATGGGCAGCAGCCAATGCAGCCCTGAAATGTGTACTTCCTTCCATGAGTGCACTTAACTTCTGGCAGAGATTTAGTGATGTATGGCACAGCTCCAGCTCAGAGCTGGTTTTTGAAGATTTTGAATCAAACAAAATCCATTTCTGATCAAGCTGAGACCCAGACAGCTCTGGATGGCTGGAAAACCCTTCCGATTCAGCGAGATAACTGTTTGTTTAGGACGATTCACAGGGACGACCTGTTAAGGTCACCCTCTGTTAACATGCAACACACTTTATTGATCCAAACAGTCTCTTCAATCTGAAATGACATAAAAGTCCTACAGGCTTAAGAAAAAAAAAACGAAAGAACACAGCATCTCCGGATCATTGCAGGCCCTTCAGGTGGTGCTTTGTCACTTTGACAACTTTAATAATGGAGATTTCTTTATCATCAAACAGGTCCTGTTGGTTTTATGCCGTGCTCCAGCTGCTGTCTCTCTACCAAAGCCTCATGTTATTATCAAACCAGTGTTCAAAACCTCAGTGTGTGGTACGCTTGGGGCTACATGTGGGGTAGGTGAACCCTGGAAGTAGCATTTCAGAGAATACATTTTAAAAAATACCATAACAATTCCGGAAATTCTTCATTTCAAATGTGTGCATCTAAAAAAAAGCTCAATCAGAACATGAACTTCATCAACAGTTATGATTCCTCTGGTTATTATCTCATCTGCAGTGCTGTAATCTATGTACAGAAAAGGATCCACAATTCTTTGGTAAGTCTTCAGTTATTTTTAACTTCCATGTGTTTTAAGATAAAGTCCTAAGCAAGTGACATTTTTTCAACAGTTTTAAAAGTTAATATATTGTGGATTGATATGATTCTTTAGTACAAACACAGGAGACAAAAGGGACAGACTTACCATTAGGGCAGAATATGAAATAAAAACATCCAAAATAATCTCTCACTATTATTTTACAGTCATTAAAAGACTGCCATTTTGTACTTTGTCCTCCCCGTCCATCTGCAGCAATAGACTATTCCATCAAACAGCAAGTTTACTAGCAGAGAAAGATGCTTTGAAGGAGATTAAAAAAATAAAATATATAAAAAATGATTAAGAAGGCGGTAAAATGAAGTGTAGTTGTCCAAGCGGATGAGGAAAAAGATGAGGCAAAGAAAAAGAAAGAAATTTGCTGCCACACTTTCAAAAGTTCAAAAAGACAAAACAGGAAAAAGAAGAACAGAATTTAAGCAACTAAAAAGAGGAAGAGAAAAGCGACTGAAAAAGAGAGGAAAGGCAACGGGAGGGGCAGAAAATGGTCATTTTGAGAATATTTTTCTTTTTATTCGACACCACTCCATAGCGTCCCGTTCTGATCCATCATTGAAGTATTTTTGTTTCTTTTTCCTTGTTTAGTACAACTTGACAAATAAAAGAAAAGCCCTCATTTGTTCATACCAGATATTGAGTGGGAAACTAAGAAGTGCATTCAAGACAGTTCACTGTTTTTAAATGCTTATGAAAAACATTTGGATTCTTGATATTCATTCCGTTTACAAGCTGACCAGTGAAGAACTTGTTCAATGTTTGACCCTTTGTAAGGAATAAAAAAAAATGTTAAAATACAACTGCTGCAGAGGGCCCCATGTTTTTGCTGGCCTGGTGTCCCCAAACTGTCTGACATTCACACATCTGACCTTTGCGGGAAGCTTGGCCAAAACGGGGACATGAGGCTCTTTGGGTTTTGCCAAAGCGACTGGATCCGCAGCAGCATCTCCCAAATGCGGCTGTACCACCGGAGCCGGAGCTCTTCCTGGTGCAGGACTCAGCTCCGCCTTAAAGCCTCTGTCGTTCAGCTCCAGCCACTCCTCCTTATCGGACCAACCTACACGCACAGACACATTCTGCAGTTTGAGCCAAAGATCCCACGGATCCTTCACGGCACATGCACAGTGCAACACGTCGACGACAAAAGCTCTGACTTCTGTCAATGAGGACATGTTTTCCCCGGGAAAATAAAAAAGTCCTTTGCTTATGTGAATGATGAAACTAAAGTTTCCCGATTCTGTGGTTTAATTTGAATGTAATTTGGTGCAGTGACAGAAACAGATAATCTGCATGTTGGACAGCAGTGTCGCTGGAATGAACGGCAGCCTGGTGTCTGCATGTGCACGCATGGGATTAGCCCTGAGCGGGGATGGTTTACCTCTCCACTGCTCTGACACGCTGGGGTAGAACAGCAGTCCTACCACGAGCAGCAGAATCAGCAGGAACAGGATGAGGCTCCGCTGCAGCCGAGACAGCTGCTTCCATTTCTGTGGGCAGATAAAACAAACATGTTTACAGCTTGGAACTACAACCGCACATTATCCAGGTACCTCCCTCCTTCCTCCAAAACAACCCAAGAACATTTTGTCACTTTTCCCAGGAAAGAAAAGAGTAAAGGCGGGATCCAGAGATGTCTTTAGAAAGAGCAACCTGACATCATTTCCCAGCAGAGAGCTGGACAACAGTGTAACCTGCTGTAATTATGCAACACCAAGAAACTGTTGAACCATACTAAGTGAGCCGTGGGATCAACACTTCCATTTCCACTGCGTCTCTAATGTTCAGACCTAACAAAGGTTTCAAACAGGTTGTTATGGCGCAAAAAGCAATCAGACCCGTTAAAGGGTGATCCACAACACCAGAACAACAGAATCAGGAGATAACTGCAGAAAAGAAACAACAGCAAAGCAGTAAATATAAGTGTGTGAGAACTGTTTCCCCTGAAATAGGAGACGCTTGTTGTTAAATCTATTATAAAGGAAAGCAAAAGCTTTCAGTTCTAAGCCATTTTACAAAAATCTTGTATTTCATTTTGTAGTTGCCATTTTTAAATTAGGAGAGTAAACTTCATGGCTTAGGGTGAGAAAGACCTCAGCAAAAAACACAGTTAGTTGTACTCGTTTAAAATCACTGTTACACACATTTTCTAGTTATTTATTTGCAAGAACATTTTAAAAAAGCAACAAACAAGTGAAGTTGAGGCAAAAGAAGAACATTCAGCCGTTTCAGCTCCTCTGTCCTTTCAAATGAATCCACAGAGACCAATGTCTGCAGCTTAAGACCCTTCTGCAAAATCTTCTTCAGACCTTTTTTTAAATAATATGCAGGTGGCGGTTAAGGAGGAAGCTGATCTTGCTTAAATAGTGTGCTCAGACAACCGTTTAGCTGTCAGAGAATCCTCTAAAGAAAGTAAAAGTCAAGTTAGTCGTTTATCCTACATGGCCCTGAAGGAGGCTTCCTCCAGAGCGATCCCATGTTATTCCTCTGACTTTGAAGATTTAAAACGGTTGGCACGAGCTCATGTCACCCATGTTGAGAACATTAAACACAAACAAGAAGCTACGTTCCATCTGTCCCGCTGGAAAGGTTTTGGAGACAGACGTCTGCTCCTCAGCCTCATTCCTTTTTTGTTGTAGAGAATCAGATTTTCCACATTTTCCCATAAGTGTAAAATATAAAGAAATGGATTCTATATTTTATTCCTAAACTTTTTCTTTGAAACACAGTTTTAATTTTACATTTCAATTTCTTGCTATTTAAAAGTTTGAGTTACATGCAAGACAAAAGATAAGATAAAGAAATGGATAAAAATGTCAAATATGACAGATTTTTATGAGAGCTGGATGCTTAAATGTTAGTGGTGCTCCCTAAAAACATCCAGGGTTCCAACACGTTTCCTCAAGTTTAAACTAAGACTATTTAAGACCTTTTTTGTGACATGGGCGGAGCCACCAATTAGTGCCAGAGGCGGAGCCAGCAATTTGTGACAGGGGCGGAGCCAGCTAGCATTCAGTGCCAGGGGCGGAGCCAGAAATTTGTGACAGGGGTGGAGCCAGCTAGCATTCTGTGGAGCCAGCATTTTTTTGTGATGGAGGCGGAGCCATCTTTGTGTGAAGTAGAATCGATTCTACGATTTACCTTTGAGTTCTCACTTCATTTACTTTCTTTACTTTCAGGTAAACAGTAGATCTCTGCAGAAAAGCATGTCAACCAGAACCCAGAAAAGGATCATCAACAGCTTCATGTGGTTCACAGAGCTTCATGCTTTCATTGACGAGATAAAAGCGATTGGAAGTGTCTGCAGGTCGTCTGGATCCACATCTGCACTGAAAAAAATGTTTTAACTTGTTTCTTTTAGAGAGCCCCCCCCCCCAGCCTGACCCGCAGCAGCACTCACCCTCCAGCAGGACCGTCTCCGGTGTTTTCCGTTGTTGTAGGCGTCGCGACTGTGTGGGTCACTTAGTGTCAGAGCGATGAAGTCCTTCCTGGGGGGCGGATACATCCTCTGATCAGATGGGATGATCGATCGTCATGGAGCCTGCAAGGAAAATAAACAAACCAACAAGAAAATAAGTTATCTTTTCCAATGTTGTTTCAAAAGCAAAGCTACAAAAGGCAAAAAGAAAAGAAAAAAAGGTTTAAATTCTGGTGATCTTAAAGAAAAACCTGCATTGCATGTTTGGAACTGTCTGGATTTAAGGTTTCATTGTCATATGCACAGCAAAGAAACAGGTTTCCCTGTACAATGAGATGCTTTCTTTGCTATGTTCACTCTGAATGCCATAAGGCGTTTAAGGTTAAATAAAAACATGGAGAAGGATATTCACAGGATATCTAAATATTAACAAAAATATAACTAGGCTTCAGTAAATGACTAAAGCTCCTCTCCTTCCTCATGTCCACTATCATGTCCTGGGTCTTGTCTGTGTTAAGGGTGAGGTTGTTGTCCTCACATCATGTCACCACAGCGGCCACCTCCCTCCTGTAGGCTGCCTCGTCCCCACCAGTGAGGTGTCCTATCACTGCGTTGTCGTCAGCAAACGTCAGGATGATGTTCTTGTGAGAGGCCACACAGCCGTGGGTGAACAGGATGTAGAGGATGGGACTGAGGACACAGCCCTGTGGTGTGCCAGTGTTTGGGACGTTTCAGTCGTGTTCCCTATTCTGACAGACTAAGACCTGCCACTCAAAAAGTCCAGGAGCCAGTCACAGATGATGGGGTGCAGTCCAAGGGAGAACAGTTTGTGGGTGAGCTTGTGGGGAACAACTGTGTTAAACACAGAACTGCAGTCAATAAAGAGCAGCCTGATGTAGAAGTCTTTATTCTCCAGGTGTGAGAGCATCTGAGGTGGACCGGTTGGACCGATAGGGGGGTCTAGTGTGTCTGGGATGCTGCCCTGAATATGGGTCGGCACCACTGTATTGAAGCACCTTATAGTGATTGGAGTACTGGTGTCTAGTCATTCAGGCAGGTGGGAGGGTTCTTCTTGGGGAGGGAAACAATGGTAGTGGTCTTGAAACAGTAGGGGACAGTGAGGTCTATGTCATGGAACTGGTTTCTTTTGTTTTGTTTTTTTTAAACTTTTCTGGCTCCTTAACTCCAGTTTAACATATTATAACCCAGGTTACAGAAAGAGATTAGCCTTGATTATATGAACCTCCACTCTGACAGACCAGGGGCCTCATTTATAAACGTTGCGTACGCACAAAAGAAGGCGTACGCCACTCTCTACGCAATAGTTGAGATTTATAAAAAGCAAACTTGACGGGAAAATGTGCGGTCATTCACGCAAGCTCTGACACAGGCGTACGCACAAAAACGGGTGAAATGAGAAACGGCGACACCGTCGGCAGATGGAAGAAACACGTGGAAGTGAAAATGACAATACAGCCTCTCATAAATAACATGAAGACTTCACAAAGCAAGTCTTACAATCAACAGCCTACACGAACACCCGTTTGACCGATCAGCAGTGAAACAAATAAAAAAATCAAACGAAAATTACAACAGAAATTCAAATGAACACTTATTTGCAGAAAGAAAAGTGAAATATGTTCTGCAATATTGGAATGTTGTGCAATTCATCCTCATAAATAATATAGTTTTACAGAACGAAATAATGTACAAAACTGATATTCTCGTCAGTGTGTCCGTCTGGCGGAGCAGATATAGGTGCGGGCGTGCGGACGGACGGACAGACGCGTTAATTGTCCACTGGGGAAAGTTGTTTTCATATTAAAACATTTCTTCATAAGCTATGGAATTATGGTATTCATACATATGCCTTTAGTTTGTTTTATTTTTGATAAAACAATGTATGGCGTATGTCTCACCATTCACAAAGCAACAAGAAATTACATTTGCGCTGATCAATTTCCCATTTCCACGTCGATTTTTACCGACATCTGTAGCTTGTCAGATGTAATTAAATGGAGGGAAATAAAATGCTCCATCACAATGCGTAATGACGCACAATGGCTGATCTTGCGCTCTTAGAAGATGTGGCAAATGGAAGAATTCGGAGTGAACGCATCTTTAGACAGCAAGAAGAGGACGAGTGGCTTATGAGCCGGTTCCGACTTCCACGAGCCGTCCTGTTGGAGCTTTTGGGGGGGTGTCAACCGGTGCATCTGGCGCGTCGGTGTTCCCCCCGCGCCTCAGTCACCACTCCACTTAAGGGATTCCCCAATTATTGCCGCCAGTCTGTCATCAAGAGGGGTCAGCTCCGGTGTCCCCCCCCCCCCCGTGGCAGACACACTCTGCAGATGCAGCGCCAGACGTTTTTTCGCCTCGACTTTGATGTCCGACCATTTCTTTTTTATTTCGGCCACGGTCCGAGGTTGTGAGGCTACAGCATTTACGGCGTCTGCCACCGTTTGCCGCTCACCTGCCTTTTTTGCATTAGTAATGCCCACCCTGTGCCCTCCAAACAACATTTTTCTCCTCTTTGCCACCTCGGCAACGATAACTTCTACTTCACACTGAGTGAAGATACGTTTTTTTGATTTCCTCTCTGTGTTTGCCATGATTTCGCAATCAATGAATATTCATTTGTGGGCGTTTCACGGACTATTTATGGGCAACTATGGGCGTGTCATGAAGCCGCAAAAGCTGCGCTGCATTTAGAATTGGATGTGATTTATTAAGGGAAAGATGCGTAGGATGTGGGTGCGCAGGGTTTTATAAATCCGAATACTTCTGTGCGTACGCACGTCCTATGTTTCATCCGTACGCCACTTCTGACGCAAATCCTACGCAAAGTTTTATAAATGAGGCCCACAAAAAAGTAAGAGTTTCCACGTGTAAAGGGGCTGCAGTAGTGCTGCACGCACCGCCTTTTCTCTTTATATAACAGGTGCATGACCTTAGGTGCTTCAACTTAAACTGTTCACAGGCAATTCAGTAAGTATGAGACATTACAGGAACATTTGGACTCATCCTGGCCGAGTCTATAAGATGAGATAAAGAAGAGTAAGAATCTAAATAGAGGCAGATTGATCGACACAAGATTGAGAATTATGGAAAAATATAGGCATCATAGATAAATGCTGCAAAATGATAGTTAATTATAAGTTAATATGAATTTTGATAAGTTCCATACATTATTTATAGTAACCGTCATAAAAGGCCAGCTGAACAATATTGCAGCTTGATGATTTAGTTTCATATTTAAGAAATTAGATTATTTCTTTCTGCTGCTCACATGTGACCCACTCATGTAAAAGCTCTGAAACATTCACTTTCTTCAGTTTCTATTTTTGATTTCTTTCAGAGGTTTTGTCACATTTCAATTTAACAGTTTCAAACTTCCTGATATCAAATCATTCAGCTCCTTCAGGAGACTCATCCATCATGTTTTGCTTTTTCTCACATTATTAAATAACTTCTATGTTAAAAAGTAACTAAAAAAAAAGTTTACAACTTTTCAGCAGTGTCCCAAGCTGACATTGTTTTAACCAACTTCCGAACAATACACATTTTTGATTATTCTTTTGCAATATGTTTTACATTTGTCAATATCTGGTTTGTAAAAATAACTGTAACCTCTTTACACCTTTTGATGCCAATATGCAAGGTAATAAAAAGTTTTTTGTAAAATGTTCTGTGTCAAACTTCTTTAAGAAAATCCACATCACTGTTTTCGCAATAAATAAAAAAGCTTTTTCCTATTTAGGGTGTCTGTTTCAGCACCAAGGACAGCGCAAATTATGATCCTAATCCATTTACATGAACACGAGCGTTTGATTTATCAGATTACTTTTTTTTTAATTAAATGTATAAAGAGCACACTGTCCTCTTTGAATATGTTTTAGTTCAAACGCAAGTTTAATGTTAAAGGGCGTCTCCGTCACGTGGAGTTGTTGACTGTTCACTTCTTTATGAATAAACAAACGGAACCGGAAACGAGATTAGGCAGAAAAACCAGCTTTTCTGGTTCTTTTTGTCTTTTATCAGTAAAAGATTCAAAATCGAACCTCATCCATGAACCTGAAAACGTCTCACCTGTTAGCAATCAGGTTGTTAGCCGAACGGCTAGCTGCCTCCAACTGCCCCTGGTTCCAGCGATGACCCGTTTTAAACGCCACACCTGCAGGGCGCTCAGGTGTTGCACCTCCACCTGCAGCCTGTCACCTTGGAGCTGCTCGGCTGCTTCACGCCTCCACGGCTCCGAACAGCTGTGTTAGCCCGACCGGGAAGCAGCGCCTCCGCGGCCCGGAGCTGACCGGAAGCTCGCAGCTTCGCTGTCAGGAGCTCAGACGGAGGCGTGTCTGCTGCTACACGAGCGGACAGCCGCTGCGCGGAGGTGAGCACACCTGAAAGGTCGAGAAAGACCGACTCCACCTGACGTGTTATTGCAGCATAACGGGGATGCGGAAGTGGACTGTGCGCGGGGGGTCACGTGACGCGTTCACGTGGTCTTCAGAGGGAGATTTAACTCTTTCAGCTGGGAATATTTAGAGAAGTTGTTCAAAAGTTGTATGCAACAATTAGATCATATTAGACCATCATGTGATCTTTTTTATTTATTTTTCTGTTTTGTTAACTGCTTTAAAGCTAGAATACATCAACCTTATTTTATTCAATAAAAAAAAAAAATCTAAAATTGTTGCCAATGTGTCTCCAGGCAAAGCCACAGTAATGAACTGCGGTGAAGTTAGTTTTACGTTGGATATTCGACATACATTCAGCGCGGATCTCCAGTGAGGACTCTTAGGGACAGTCAACAAATTCACGAGTGCATAAGATGGAGAAGATTTTAACTTGGCAAAAATTAATAAATTACTATTGAAAAAATTCTCCTTTTGTGTCTTAATAAAAAAAAATCTCATTTTGTGTCTTAATAATCTATCTCTTTTGAAAATCTTACATTACTTTTTGTTTTAAAATTACAGATGTTCACATATAAAATCTAATTCTTTCTTCAATAGCTCCCAAACCACCTGACCCAAAGATCTGAAACCTATGCCGAATTGTTGTACTGACATCCCAACATCAGACACACCTCTTTATTTTGTAATCAAAGATGTGAAATATTTTTTATGAATTATTATATGGAAATTCCTTAGATTTGTTTATGAAAGTTGGTCAATTTTTTTTAATAGCTCCCAAACCGTACAATCCAAATATATGAAACCTATGCCGAATTTTTGTACGGACATTCCAACATCAGTCATCATAGTTTAGTTTTTTTAGTTAGTTCAATTTGTTTTTTTCCTATTGAATTCTATGTATTCATGATCCTTTCGATTTTATGTTTACTTCAATTACCGATACGAAGCCCATTGAGACGACAGTTGTGAATTTGGGCTATACAAATAAAATGAAATTGAATTGAATTGAATTAAATTGAATTGACATGGTCACATGAGTCACTGCCATCCTAGTGGGCCCTGGCACTGTCTTTATTATGTTTTCTGCAGATATGTTTGTCTGACGCATATTTGGGCACGAAGACAAATGTATTTCACCATTCTTTGATATGAATGTCTTGCTTGGAGGAACAGGAATAGCAATTCCCTCATCTGGTTCAAAATCAGAATCAGAATCAGAATTTAGCTCAAGATAGTCTTCTTCTGATCATGATCAGTGATGACTTCCAGAGCCTCCTGGACTGTCACATTTCTGCTTCTGCTGCTCATTTTCTAAAGGTCTGCCTGTGTAATGCTGGAAGGACTCCCATGCAGAGAATCTTTTAAATGTTTTGCCCCTCCCCTGTTGAGTGTCCACTGAATGTGGGTTGAGTTTTCCCACTAGAACATAAAAGGTTCCTGTCAAAAGTCATAACAACTATGCACCTGTGTGTGTGGATGTGTGTTTGTGTGTGTGTCTGTGTGTGTGATTGGGTTAAAATATGTCTCACAGCTGCAAATAAAGGAAAACTAATAAGACATCCTTGTACCTCCAGTTTGACTGCCGGGTCAAATTGACCCGAACAGTATCTATGTAATATAAACATGGGGAAGGGGGGGTTGCATATATGTGAGATGAACCATTTTCATAATATATGTTGATTACGCTAATTAAGGCAAGCAGAAGAAGTTTGATGCTGAAAAAATACTTTTAACTATTTTTCCTAGATGTTCAAACTTTGAAACGGGTCAATTTGACCCGCAACATAACAGAAGGGTTAAACAAAAAAGCTGATCTTTCCTGAGGCCAGTGGCTTCAGGAACATGATCCACCTGATTCAAATCGTGTCTCCTGATCTTTTGGATGAAGTGCAACTCTTTTCATAGTCTGTATCAAAAAGCCTCCATTTAGGCTAAATTTGTAACTTGTGTCTCTTTGACTCCAAGTACACAATGTTTAAATTCACACGATTATAGAGCTAACAAAAAAAGCACACCAAACCATTTTCATGGGTACACATTTTTAATACGCCGATCACCGTCCTTTGAACAAGAGAGATGTCCAGCATTTAGTTGAATATTTTTTAAAGATCATTTTCACAGAGCCAGCAATGTAACAATGATCAGTCTCAGTCAGCTAAGGCAGTCTTTACAATGTTTCCACAAAAGTAAGTACAAAAAAAAAGATGAATCCAGAACACCGGGACAGAATGGACGACCTGTGACTCCCCTCTGAAGTTGAGTCTCTTCAAAACCAGATCAGGATAACTCAAAATACTTGTTTTGTTTCCCCCTGAGATCTCCCTCCAAGGCAACCAGCAGCGTGAAAACAGCAATGCTCTGTGCTAAAGAACACAAACAGCAACAGAGCTGAGTAGCTACAGGGTTTGCTCCTTTTCTCTTGTGGGATGGATGACGCAGAACGCAGGTTGAGCGAGTCCGTTCAGGGCTAAATGAGCACCAACATGCACCGATTTACAGTAAAACACAAACAGGTTAAAGAAGAAACTAGAAAGCTTCCATGCTACCAAGCTTTTCATGGGAAGATCACAACAATTAAATTCAGAATTACATTCAAAATTCAATAAAAAAAAAGAACAAAAAACAAAAATTTCAGTCTTGCTAATTTAAAAATTTCTGGTAAAAGTCTGATTAGGGCTCGTTTTTTTGTAAGAGGAAAGGGGAACAGCTGGATGCAGAAATCACAAAATTTAATATATGTTATTCAGTATATACCAATACAGCAAATCTGTGATGATTCATAATGAGAGATTTAACAGTGACGTCAAAAAGCCTAAACTTCAATCTAAAAGGTAGCCTGTGTTGACTTTTTTCCCTCACATACTGCCAACGTTTTCTTGACCTCTTAACATGTCTTGGTATTTTTCTTAAAGTATATCTATAACTAAGGTTGTGTCTGAACTCCCTCCCTACTCATTGAGTACAAAAAACAATAAAGCATAGACTCTTCAGTGCCCTGGATTTTAACAGCAATTCAGAAACCAAGTTGCTCGCTACTTTTTGTTTTTGAACGGAAAATACACCGTCACTGATTTCCCAAAGTAAATGGATCCACTGGGCTGTGATGATGGAAACTTAGATGGCTTATAAAAAGGTCAATTCTGAGGAAAATCTTTCAAACGCAAAGCATTGTGGTTAAATTCACCAATCTAGCTCACTGGATTTTTGCAGAGACTTCTTGGAAATTTCCAGGGCAATGAATTTTGGAATTGTAGATCCAGACAAATGGTGAGCCCCCTTATCGTGAACTAAGCAGTGAGAAGTGATGGAATTCTGA
Organism: Oryzias latipes; assembly: GCF_053564925.1. Lineage (NCBI taxonomy): Eukaryota > Metazoa > Chordata > Actinopteri > Beloniformes > Adrianichthyidae > Oryzias > Oryzias latipes. The sequence goes on from NC_136248.1 coordinate 4,913,272, forward strand.
CACAATTTTACATTTTCTAAAAGCAAGGCCCAAAATTCTGGTCCCAAAAGGGAGGAGGAAGTGTTAAACAATGGCACTGCATCACAAGTGATGAAGAGTAGAAGGAGCAGTATTTCACACCTCCACGTGTTTCAAACTAAGTCACATCTGAAGTTGACCCATAAATTTAAAATTTAGATTTCCTGAGGTAAAAATCATTGTCGTCTGTTGCAACCAATAAGATGTTGGGAGTTTTTATATTTGAGTTCTGCGTTAAAACATGCAAAGATTTTTGTTTGTCCTTTCTGCATTTGTCACCTGTAATCAATAGACCGGCGTGCAGCTCTTTTCTGGTCGATGGCACTAAAAAAAGTGCAAAAAAAATAGTTTCCAGCAAATGATTTAACTCCTTATTCTTTCAGCTATTGTAGTTGATTTATCCAATTACTTTTCCATCTAGCCCATATCGATTTATGAAACCAGAGCAGCTGACAGCGGCAGATAAGGTGCCATGGTGTGATATTGATTTATCATACCTGAGATTGAGAGAAAACACTTTTATTACATAAAGCTGTAAAAACTATAGCAGTTTTTTAAAGCTGAGGAATGTCGGTTAATGGACAGCACCAAGTGTGAGTTAGATAAACAAGTGTCCCTTTGTGCTGGGAATAAAAATATAGGTAATTTAAATAAAGCTCAATCAGCACCATCAGTTAAATGTGAGACGTTTGGATCCATTGCTGGCCTGGAGAAGTACCACCAACACAACAGAAGATGCTGCTGCTTCAGGAGCACACTGTGGAGGTCAGTGTGGTCTCACTCTAACACCAACAGTAATCGGAAGATCAACGAACCTCGAAGAACACATCACAACCGTACGAAACACGTTTTTCTAATCTGATACACATATTTAAATTAGTTCATAGAAGAGAAATGTCTCTGTAAACAAAATTGACGTCTCCGTGAAGAAAGCACTTGTGCTCTGTCAAATTCATTCAGACGGAGTCACTTGAGAGATTTCATCCCCCAAAATGCAGGGAAATCTTCAAAAGCTCCACACGTTCTCCTGGGGTCCTTAATAAAGTCTCATCTCCATGTTTTCTGAGGCCCCCCAGACGTCACAGTTTTGCCCCACCTTTAGCTGAAACACACGGGTCCAACTGTGAAGGCAAACTGGTGCGAGACCTTTGCTCCTCCCATCAGCGCCACGTCTCGTAGAGGAAGAAAGTGGAGGTCCTCGAACTCAAAGACAGTCTCCCGAGAGCCAAACTCCATCTCCTGTCCGGGCTGAAACGCAGAAAACAAACAAGAAACAGGCCTGAGACTTTAGTTCAGTGATCCCGTTGGGATGACTCAGTTACGGTGGCCCTGAAGTGCAAATCACTTCAATATTTTAAAGATCATAACAACAACTAAAAAAGGTGCAACAACTCCAGATTTTGGGCCGTGCATGCTGGAAACGTGCAACACTGGAGCATAAAGTAGATTTGCCCTGTTGGTGCCTGTCTGCTGCCTCATACAAACAGCAGGCCTTCTTCAGCTTGGTGGAGTGTCCCACCAGTGGTTTTCACAAGAGTTTGCAGACACAGACAAGTTCAGCTCGGCCAAATGCCTCAAGATGGGAGGTGGTATAATCAGCAATCTCAGTAAACCAGATCAGAATGCGGCTGAAGTTCTATCATCATTTTTCTTTAGTTTGACCCAGACTTTCAGACAAACATAAAAAAAACACCACATCTCCCTCTTCCAGCCAACTTTTTCAAACAGCTGTTTACATATTTTAAAAAAAGAAAAGAAACATCTTTTCTCTGCCTCTGATGAATACGTACCATACAGTCTCTCAGAGCTCCGAGGTAGCTTTGCCTTCTTGTGTCTGTAAGAAATTTCACGCTTCGTTCTGTTGGGCCTTGTCTAGATCCTGGATGACATGAATAGGTCACCCTCTGTACAGCGGTGACGCTGTGCAACCTCAGGAAACGCATCTGGACCACGCTGGCATCTGGATAGGAGAACTGATGAGACATGACCGAAAAAAGTCTTTCAGAGATGAAAGCTGCAGCAGGAGTTGGACAACCTGACCAATGAAAAGTGAGTGGCAAAGTAAACGGCCTCCTTAACCTCTATATTTACAAATGATGACGTTCAAGTAACCATGAAAAATGTTGTCATAAGATGAAGAAGTACGTGTTCTTTGTTCTTTCTGCTAGAATTGATGAGGTAAATTGTAAAAAAGTTTACAGTTTACTGTGTCTGTTGTGTTGGATTGTCAGGACGCCAGGAGGAAACGGGTTCGGCTGGTGAAACAGTTAATTCTGAATGAAATCTGATGTTCAGACTTCCTGAAGAGGATTCTCTTTTATGACCTTCTGCATTTTGGTGGTTTGATTCTCCTTTGTGCAGTTTTCTCCATCCCTGGAGCTGCAGAAAAGTCTTTAGGTCCCTTTCAGGCTGACACGGGTCACAGACCTACTGGCTCTTTCTGTAGACCCAGAGTTTCTGTTTCTCTGTGGGCTAAATGGGCTAAAATTCCATTTATTTAAAAGTGACAAATGTATGAAAACCTTCTGAAGGAAACAAAGACCCTTTAACAGCACTTCACCTTTCAATCTGTTCGTCAACTGAACTTTGACCATGAAGTCCCTTTTTTAATTGTATAGGATTTTAGTCCTCCAATGATCGACAGCATAAGTTGTCATAAAAAAAACAATATATTTTTTTAAGCTTAGCTGCTTACCTGATAGCCCTGATCCATTTTGCTGAGCCACTGAAAGGACTCTTCTTCAGGAAATCCCTCCATCCAGGCCTTCATGGGAAGCTGAGGTAAAGATAAAAGACAAAGTTAAACTGATTAAAATTCAATGAATAAAGGCTGATTCTGCCAAGGCTGACCCAAGCAACAGTGTGAATGTCCTGACAGTTTCAGTGTCATTTCAAAAAGGGAATTTAATTGTTTTATTTGTTACAGTTATTTTGTGTTTTTTCTGTCTTATATATGTTGGCTTGTTTTCTTTGTTTCTTTATATTTTCCAACACTTTTGCTGTGTCTGGTTTCCCTCAGCACTCCCTAAAAGAAAATGTAATGTGGGACTCTCGAGACTCAAGCTTCTGTATCCCCTTCTGCCTACCAGAGGGAGCCATCTCTTGAGTGTTGACTTCACTACATCTCCCATCAGCCACCGGTCACTGTTCCCGGACTTTCCACCGGCTGTTCTGCATAATCACCACCAGTGTATTTGATCAGGCTTTGCTCTTTGTAAAGTCTTGTTTTGCATTTGCTGACAGGCTGAGCGTTACTTCTCTGTTTATTCCTTCGTCTATTTTGACCTTTGCATGTTTTGACTTCGCTTGCCATCACCCATGTCTGTTTACCCATTCTCTTCTCGGCTCCTTGATTAACCTCTTGAGCCCTGTTTGTGTTAATCAATAAACACAGTTGCACATGGATCCAAACGCCTCTGCCTCTTCATCACAGGGATGATCTTGAACTCTTGATTTTAATGTAATTCAGATACGTGCTCACTACTTAAAAATAAATGTAACTGCAAATACGATAGCATCCATTTGTCAAAGGAAACCTTAAAAATATGAAGACCATTCATGATTTGATGATGTAAACTTGGATGATTTATATGAAACAAGATCAAATACATTTTTTCAGAGGAAAAATCATTTAAACAAAATGCATTGTGGTCTATATTCGCCAAATAAGTGAGTATCAATGCACACAGTTTTTTTTTTTCTGCAAAGAGTTCTGGGAAATTTCCAGAGCACTGGATTTTGGAATGTAGAGCACTGAGTAGTGTGTGGTGGGGGAATTTGGACACAACGCTTAGTTATTTTATTGTGTGAAAAATACAGCAAAAAACAAAGTGTATTAATTCACATAAAAGACAAATAACATCCTTGAGGACAAAGGTTGTAGATGTTTCATAAAATGTTTTTTTTAATCATAAAAAAATTGCAGTTAAATATATAGAGCTCAGTCAGCTCTGGTTTTAGCATCCTATACATCCATCAGGGGGTCATGGATGTTGTTGGAGTCTGTCCCAGGCGGGGTACACCCTGGACACTTCCCCGGTCCCAATTTAAGCATTTTATCTAAAATGATAAGTATTTATTTTACCTGTAGATGTGCCAGCAGTAAATGCATTTTTATAGCTGCCTCACCACCAACTGCATTCTAAAAATGTAGAATTAGTTAAAAAAACACAAAAACTGGATACTGGATCGTGGCTGATCCAGAGTCCTTACAGTGAGACGGAGCTATTACAATGCGGCTGCATTTGTTCAGCAGGACATCATCGATCGATCTGATGCGGTCATACCTGAGGGTTTTCAGGATGAAGGCAGGTCTCTTTTGATGAAGAGGAGAAGCTGCAGTAGGCCAGCAAAGCGTCGGCTGGGCTACCCTGGTTGGGGTCGATGTAATACATTCCTGCAGGGCCAAAGGTCAGCAGGATATAATCAAACCTGCTGTGATCCAAGGGTCACACCGAGCATTACTGGACGACCCGACAAGCTCGCTCTTTTCAGCACACACGACGGCAGTCTCCTGTTCAACATAGCTCTTTTTTAACTACATTTTACACAATAACAATCACAACTGAAAACAAAAAAATACAAATTTATATTGTTGATTTTTTTTTCTTTTTTTGTTTCTTTTGTACAGGGTAAAATCAACTCAACAAAAATTTTTGGTGACGTGGCACCCCCTTATTGAATATGTGAAAACATTTACTTTTGACATTTGAGGATTGCAGGTGGGAAATTGAGACTGTTATCAACCATATCTCTTTTGTTTCTCTTTGTGTTCCTTCATCTGTTTTTAGAGCCTAGGGTGGGTTGGGTGGGAGGGTTTTTTATTTTTTGATTTTTTTGTTTGTTTTGGTTTTCTTTTTGTCTGTTCTTGCTTATTTCTTAGTTATATTCTACTTTCTACCTGTTACCTGTTTATGTATAACAAAATTTTTTGTTTTTGTTTCTGTTTCCGGTCTATATCTAAAAATATGAGCCCAACAATACTGTAACAGGATACTGTGAATGAAAAAGCTGAAAAATAAAGTTTGAAAAATAAAAGGAAACATTTGTGAGGATCAGTACCTTAACATTTGTTTTGCATTTTTATTTTAATCAGTTACATCATGTTTAGTTCATCTCACCTCTAGTTTGTTTGGTTTTGTTTGGTTATGGTAACTAGTTTGGCTTTCTGCTCCTGTCCCAGAGCTCACACTATTATTACTAATACTCAAGTCCTGAGTTATTACAAATAAAAATAAGCACTTTGCTTTCTGCATTGAAGCAATTTTTTTAAAGACCCACTCCAACAAAAACTGTGTTTTTCGTGTTTTTTTTTAACAAGTTCTTGTAGTATTTTTCTGATGTTGGAGGACAATGGTGTTTCTAAGGAGCAATGCTATTTAAAAAGCTTGTAGTTGTTAAGTACAAACTACAGTCAGCAGGCCTCAGCATTCCTGCTCCGCTCCATTCTGATGCATGAACTTGCAGACAAATAGATCCATGAACGTCTTTGTTTTCCTCGTCGGAGATGGAATCTAGATCAGAACTGGACGGCTGGATAGCTCTGATATTGCCCACCATTTTGTTGCACCTGTAATGTTGGGTTGGGGGTGTGAGGGGTTATAAGCTAGTGGAAGAGAGTGAACGTAGCACTATCACTATCACATTGTCGATTCATGACAATGAACTTAGACTGTAGAACAGTTTTGTAGAGGCGGGCCGTGTGAGAGGCACGGCTGAAGTCCACAGCTAAGCCTGTGATGCTGCTTTAGGATCCTCAGTTAACTGCTTTTAACCCTTTGCTATCTAAGATGACCCCACCCTTGCATTGACGTGTTCTCCCTACCATGACAAAGGTGGATAAAGGTGGAAAGATTTCATGTAATCCATGGACACCAGTGAAGATCACAAATCATTGAAGAAAAAAGGTTCAGTGCACTGTCTAGTGGGTCTAGATGACCCAACTCCCAATGTTAAAGTGCCTAGGACAGCACAAGGGTTAAACAGATGTCCACAAACCCCAAAGTAAGAAAATAACCTATAAACTGCAGATCAAAGCACAATTTGGCTAATAAGACTAAATGCATGTTCCTCTATGGCTTTAAAATAAAAGGTCACAACAAAGTCATGAATAGATTATGATTTTTATCGTGAATGTTTTATCCTCTGGCTATAATGCTGCTGTCATAGCAATAAAAGTATACACACTTTAATGCACCCTGCTGGTATTAGACCTGAATGAACTCAAGCTACAACATTTAATTTCAGTAGAGTGTTTTGGAAGTCTAACATTTCTGCAACACAGATGAAACGAAGGGAAGTGGTCCAGCTAACTCTGTGAAATATGGCATCTTACCGCTGCTGTACTCTGGGTGACAGAGCCACAACTCCAGACAGGTAGTGGCGGGATGCTTCCGGCTGCCATCCGGAGGGTCCAGCAGCAGTCGCAACTCCAGCTGCAGAGAGTCCAGCAGCGTCTGGATCAGTGAGTATTTGGGCATGTCGGACATGTATATCAGATCCTGAACATGGGAGAGAGAGGAATATGAAAAACATTAAAAAAGCCAGAAACAAAACACAACCGACAACATACGAACACAAAGAGTTTTGCCTTGAGTTGAGTCAGGGTCATGTTCAGGGACTTTCCTGGAGGGCCTGGAACACCAGGTGGACCCTACAGATGAGACAGAAAACATACAAGAATGTGTCATTGAGTGGCAATTATGAAGCTTAGGAATATTCTTAAATCAGAAAAAACTGAGCAGTTCCACCAAAGATGAATGTAAATGCAGACAGCTGAAAATGTCGAATTAAGAATTAAAGGAAAAGTAGAAGTTAACCCTTTTTTTGGCAGAAAAAGATGTTTCTTAAGGGTTTGAAGCTTTTCTCAACAGTTTTTATTAGCCCTGTTACGCATTAAACCACTTAACGTGATTGATTTTTATTTTTCAGAGCTGGAAATAAATTCAGAGGTCAAGGGGTTAAAACCAGGATCTTCAACCTTCAACACTTAAAGAGGCATTTCGGTCAATTTCCCACTAACTACAACCCATTAGGTGCCACAGAGACTTATTTCACCGTTTGGAAAAATAAGACACCAGTTTGCATTTATGCTATTGTTAAAATGAAAATTTTTTTTTTTGGCATAAATAAAACAAAGAAAGTAGCCTTTTTTTTAAGTTTACATCTTTAGACAGGTATATTTGATAAGTTCAATAAAAAAAAAGACAGAATTACTTTTTTCAAAATAAAAGACCCTGTGGTGCTCATCTCAGTGCAGCAAAAGTAGTACTGTGATGTCAGCAGTAATGCTTAAAAAAACTGTTTATTTTTCTCTCTGTGGTGCATCTCAGCCAGATGAAATCAGAGTTAAATATGTAATCCCTACCGGAGGCCCACTTAAAATCCTTGAATTTGGTAAAAATAAAAAGAAAATCTGCCTTATATTCTTGTGCGCCTTAGGTATGAGTTCTAGTTTTGCTTACTGGCTTAAAATTTATTTTCTGCTCAAAAATCAGTTAAAGTGTTTTGGTACAACGTTGGAAAACTACAAAGGATTGATTGGAGAATTACAGCTACCATAGTGAGGAACCTTTTGGAGTGATGAATACTCCAAACTGTTGTCCTTCAACAGTTTGTGAATGAATTGAATAAAGTTTGACTTTGCATTTTTACTTTACTAACTTGCTTTAAAACTTTTGACTTTTCTTCAATCGGAGTTCCAGATTTATGACTGGAAGTGTATGAAAAAAGGATCCCTCTTTAAGCATTTACAAAATAAAGAATTTTTATAATAATGTTGTGTCTGTACATAAAACTATTCTATCAATAAATGTATTAAAAACAGTTTTTAATAAATGCAAACATGAGAACACAGCCCTTTTATTGTATTGGAATAACCTGTAAGTTAAGTTTAACTTTTGCAGTCTCCTTCCTTGGTAACTCACCGGCAGCCCCTTTCTGCCAGGCTGTCCGGGTGGACCTTGGTAGCCTTTCAAGCCCTGAAAACCAAAATTGAATTTATTAATTCCGTAGCAAACCATCAAAACAGGTTGAACACAGAGATGGTTCCATACCTTCAATCCGAACAATCCCTGCAACAGAGAACACAGGAGAGTTTAAACACTGAGTGAGGGCAACCGCCTGAGAAAGAGCTCACAGGTAGCTTTACCTGCTGCTCTCAGACCCTGACAGACAGTGCCTCCTGTAGGCCTCGCTAAACTAAAAAGGAATCGTCTGATAAAAAACTAGTATCAGGTCGAAGTTAACAATGTGACATGATTTTTTATTTATTTATGAATGTTTTTTGTGTTAAACTATTTTGTTTTAATGAACAAGTGCAAGAATATTTTTGTGTGTATTTAGTGGAAAAAGAGGCAGAATTATTGTTTTTCCTAAATGACTGAATAAGGAAGAAGCAGAAAACAAAAAGAGAGACATGAAAACTTGAGGAAAAGACAGCAAAACAATGTGAAGTAAAGCATTAGTATAGTTTATCATACATTTGTTTGGAGTGAAAGACACTGAGTGCAGGAGGACATATGCGGTTGTGAACGCAGGTAAGCACTTTGAGGACATGAGCATGCTCAATGTCAAGTCTGGCTTAGCCATAAATTGATGGTGGAGGGGGGGGCGGGCACCTACGGGTAATCCTGGCATCCCCAGCGATCCTCTTGGTCCTGGAGGACCAATGTTTCCCTGCAACAACAGAAACCAGAGAGGTCCAGTGTTTAATCTAGCAGAAACAATAATGAAGTGAGGACATGACAGCAGCGTTTTCAAAGGGACAGTTCACGGGTGAAAACAGCTTCTGTTGGTTTTTTTACCTGTTCCCCCTTTTTACCCACTGGGCCAGGTGCTCCAACTGGACCTCGAATCCCCTAAAAAAACATTTAAGATAGCAATCACATAAGAGTTCTAATGTTTAATTACTGATTATTTATTTTATAGGATCCCACATCCAGGCTACTGTCTGAAGATTAAACAGTTTGTTTTGCAGAATTACCTTTAGACCATCTTGACCAGGGGGACCTGTCAGTCCTGCGTCTCCCTTCTGACCCTGATGGGACAAGTGGTAGAATTAAACCTCATCATGTGAAAGTAAATCTTTACAACTGAAGATAAACCTTTACAATGTAGGTATAGAAACAAAAGCGGGAAAGGTTTCTCTGCTGCCCAGGTTCATCTGGTGGACTCCGCTGGTGATGTTTCAGGGACTGGTGTTGGAGAGTAAACACCTGTGAGGAACTGTGGCTTCAGTTCTTAGCTTCATCCTGTTAATTTGATCCTTTTCTCGCAGTTTCTGATCATCAAATCAAATTGTTTTCGGATTTTCATATTTGATCAAAACTGCGTTTCTTGAAATAATCCATTCTTATCTCTGGCGAAAAACATGAAGATGGGCGGGAATCACTTGCTGTAGACCTTCAGTAGTGGTTCTGGAAGGTCCACATTGGGACTTCCATCAGTAATCACTGCTGTCCACACCTTTGGAAGAACACTACATCCTCTAGGGACGTGAGCTCTCTATCAAAATACAACTTGCTCAGTCAGACCATGGTGGCAGTCACTTCTTCCACAATGGTCTGGGGTTCTGTAAGGACCCAGAATTCTTGTTCAGATACGTTTTTCTTAAGCTAAGCAATTTTTCTTTAAAGTCCCACTTTGATCATCTTTTGATCCTATTTATAAGTATTCCAGCGGGTTTTTTTTTTTTTTTAAATTCATGATTAGGGTGTTTTTTAGGGCAAAATAAAAAAAAAAAACCTGTGTCATTTTCTATGACAGTTTCTGCAGGGCAGCAGTAAAACATAAGAAATTTGTAGCCGAGTTGAATGTGGGACGGTTGCCACGGAGCAACCCCGCCTCCCCTTCCCATTGCTGACAGCTCGGAGCAGGTTCCTTCTGGCTATCCCAGTGTTATCTCTGTTACGAATAAGATCTTTTTCAAACAGCAGGTTTTTTTTGTTTCCTTTTTTTTTCTTTTTTTTAATTTAACCATGTTTGAAAATCTTGGGTGTTGGACCGGACGGAAAAGGAAAAAAGGGAAGAAGAGAGAGGGACGTTAGAGAGGGGGGGGGGGTGTAGGAGGGTGATAATAGGAGGGGAGGGGGGATAAGACCATGAAGCAGCATAAAGCAACAAGTTTACTGGTTGTTTATCATTACGGTAAGGTTCAAATGTAGTACAAAAAGGGCAGGGCCTATCCACACACACACTCAGATGTTATCAACACACCTGCTAGCTGCAAAAATGTCCACATGTCAACATGTACACAAAACAGATAGTGTTCACACGCATACTTATGCCTTAAAACCAACTAGTGTGAAATCTTTCATTCATTCAATCATGCAAACTGTTAGTGCAAAGGTGAGCTAACACCTGTGCTCAGGTGAGTGTTTATGTTCTTCTAAAATGGATGGTGGAATGTGAAAAGAAGGAGGGAGAGTGCCCAGCCATCCCCACCCCCAGACCCCCGCCTCAGCGGCAGCCGGAATCTCCCCAATGCCACACGGGAGCCGGCAGGGAACAACCGCCCCCCGGGCGACCAAGCCCGCCACCCAAGCCAGGGCCAGCAGGACCGCCGCGAGGCCCCCAGAGCAAGAGAGCAGGGAGGCATGGAGGGAAAGAGAGCGCCGTCCCAGCCCAACCAGGAGAGCGGCCCCCCCAGCCGCGCCGGGAGAGCCCAACGCAGGGCCCCACCGGAGAAGGACGCCCACAGCCCCAGAGGAGCACCCCATCACCACCCAGGAGTTCCGGGCATCCCCCCGCCCCAACCCCAGGTACGAGCCAGGACCCCCCAAGGGAGACCCGCTCCGCACTCCAGGCAGCCACCCACCCGCCCCACAGTTGGTCCAGGGAGGAGCAAGGCAGGGGCCCGCCGCCCCCGCCCAGGAGGGGGGAACCCCGGGGAAAAAAGGGTGCCCACAAGGGGTGTTGTAAATATGGCCCGACCAGGCTCGGCCACAGTTGGAAATTTGGCAGGGCCCAGCGCTCAGGGGCAAGGACCAGAACCCAGCCCCCAGGGACACGAACACCCCCGGCTCAGGTGTAATGTGAACCCCCCCGCGCGCGCGGAGAGAGCACCGCCGGGCCCAGGTGACGTCCAAGCAGCCCCCCTACCAAGGGCCCTACATGTCGAAGGTCAAACAGCAGTTTTTAAATCTGCTACTGATTCACAATGACAAAGAAATACTCAAAGACAATGTCATTTTAATCTTAATTTTGTTTATGTATGTCCTCCATCAATTTTTCATTATTTCACGGATCTTCAAGAGAATAAGATTTTAAATATCATGAACTCCTCTCTACAGACGGGTATTTTTCCTGCTGCCTTTAAAACTGCAGTGATGAAACTGTTACTTAAGAAAACCAATTTAGACCCTTCAGTTTTTAATAACTTCAGGCCTGTGTCCAACTTGCCATTTTTAAGTAAGGTTTAGGAAAACTTGTTTTTATTCAGCTGAATGAGTTTCTCTTACAAAACATTTTTTTTTTAGATAAACCACTCTGGCTTTAGAACAAACCACAGTACTGAGACAGCCTTGTTAAAAATCATTCATGATGTCAGGTGTGCCTTGGATTCAGGTCAGATCTCAGTACTAGTTCTGTTAGCTCTAAGTGCAGCTTTTGATACTGTTGATCACCTGATCCTTGTAAACAGACTTAAAAGTCTTGGCCTTTCAGGGACTGTTCTCAAGTGGTTCGAATCGCATCTCATGGAGAGAAACTTTATGGTACGCATGGACAGACACCTTTCTGGGGTCCATGAAATTAATTGTGGTGTGCCTCAAGGTTCCATCCTTGACCCCTTGCTTTTTAACATTTACATGCTTCCTCTGGGGAATGTAATCAGAAGCCACAACATCAGTTTTCATAGCTATGCTGATGATACCCAGCTGTACATAGCTATTTCTCCTGATGACACAAGACCAATAGAAGCACGTTTTAACTGTATTTTAGATGTGAAATTATGGATGGCACATAATTTTCTGCAGCTTAACCAGGAAAAAGCTGAAATTTTAGTTATCGGTCTCGAAGCTAAGAGAGAGAAATAGTTTCTGAAGTTAAAAGAACTTTCATTAAGCCATTCAGAAACAGTCAGAAACCTGGGCGTTTTTTCCGACTCTAAAGGCCCGTACACACCGGGACGAATATTCGCCAGGCGTTATTCGCCAGCGTTTTTCGCCACGTCTTTTGTGTTCACACCCAGGCGATTTTCGCTGACGATGAGCCGAGCGAACATGCAATTTCATTCCCTGACATTAGATGGCGCTTAATGTAAACAGAAATACTCCTGTACACAAGGTGGCGCTGCGCAACTTTACGATTCTTAAAGTCGCTTTTCACTCAGAAGAAGAGAGCAAGTATTTACGCGCTTGTCAGAATCATACAAAGAAAACATGAATATTTCAAGCATCAGTAGCTCCAACTGGTACTTGGTAAGGGGATATTTAAGAATGTCCGTCATTATTTCTTCGCGGCAGTGTAGACGCTACTTGGCGTCTATCTTCTTCGCTGGTATATGTGCTCAGAAAGGCAGTTTTGTGTTTGAGCGCCCCCAAGTTGTGTTTTACTGTAACTTCAGAAGCTCCAGACACGTGTGCAAAAGCGCAATTCTCATTGGTCGAATAGATTTCGACGCAACGCGTCGAAAAAAAAAAACGAACCCGAGGCGTTTTTTTTTTTTTTGACGCTTTGGCGCGTGGCGTTTTTTCGCGTCGGTGTGCACACTCACATTGGTGCCCTTTGTTTAGTCACGAGGCGTTAAACGTCGGCGAAAATCGCCGGCGAAATTCGTCCCGGTGTGAACAGGCCTTAAGCTAACTTTTATCCCACATATAAAACAGGTGGTTAAAACTGTTTTTTATCATCTCAGTAATCTAGCTGGGGTCCACCCAATACTCTCTCTTGCTAATATGGAGATGGCAATGCATGCTTTCATCATGAGTAAAATTGATTAATGCCCTGCTTGCTGGTCTTCCAAAAACCAACATTAAGAACCTTCAGCTTCTCCAAAATTCTGCTGCTCGAGTTCTCACCAGGACCAGGAGGCGGGCTCACATCACCCCAATTTTAAAATCCCTGCATTGGCTCCACATATGCTTCCGGATTGATTTTGAGATACTTTTATCAGTTTCTAAATGTTTTAACGGTCTTGGACCTTCTTATTTATCAGACCTTTTAGTAAAGTATGAACCCTCGCGGACCCTGAGGTCCTCTGGCACTGGTCTGTTAACCATTCCGACTTTAAAAACCTAAACCTACGGAGAGGCATCTTTTTAACACTATGGACCCCGTTTATGGAACAGTCTGCCAGAGGACCTGAGAGCCGCAGAGAGCATTGAAGTTTTTAAGAAAAGGCTAAAGACCCATCTTTTTAACCTGGGTTTTAGCTAATTTTTAACTACGTACTTTTATTTATTGTTTTTGTTATTTATTTATTTTCCTTTATTTACTTTTTATTTTTTCAGTTATTCATTAGATGACAATTTCCAACAACAAACATCTTGTTTTCGTGCCTAGCCTATTTCTTATTGTCTTTCCCCATCAGTTAGGGGGTGGGAGGTGTGAAAGGAGTGGGGGGTTGTCTGTAGGTACGGGGAGGAGGCCCTATTTTTTTATTTTTGTGCTTGTTTATTTTAATTTTCATGCTTGTTTTATATTATTTATTTTGTTATGTTTTACTGTAAAGCACTTAGTTTTATTCTTTTATATGAAAAGAAATAAAGTTGATTGATTGATTGATTGATCAGCAGAAAAACGCAGCAAGAACATGATAAAACGCCAAACATGGGATCACATCTGCTTTATGGTTTTCTACCGGCAGATTTGCACATCTACTGTTTCTTGTTCTTCTTTTTTTATCTTATACCTTTTTATCCTTTCAGTTCAGTTTTTATGTCATACTTTGTACAAAAATATTTGTCACGAACTGGTGGTGGAGGATCCAAAATGCAGGAGACCAGGATTGGTGACAGGAAATAAAACATTAACAAACTCAAAAGCATGACAAAACAGGAAACCTTTCAAAATAAAACAGGAAACAGAACTCAAACATGACAGAACAAGATATAAAGCAAAACCCAATACTAAGATACCCAAACCATGACAGTACCCCCCCCTCAAGGAACCGCACTGAGGTTCCAAAAGTAAACCAAGGAGGAGGGGGCCTGTGAGACGAACTTTGAATGGTGACAGAGTACAGGGAGGCCGGGCTGGGCACACCAGTGAGGCCAAGAAAATGAGTCTAGAGGACAGCCGGGAGGCCGTGCTGTCCGCCGTGGCAGGTCCGGAGGACGGCAGGGAGGCCGCGCTGTCCAGCTTGGCAGGACCGGAGGACAGCCGGGAGGCCACACTTTCCGGCGAGGCAGCTCAGGAGGACGGCCGGGAGGCCGCGCTGTACTCTGTCACCATTCAAAGTTCGTCTCACAGGCCCCCTCCTCCTTGGTTTACTTTTGGAACTTCAGTGCGGTTCCTTGAGGGGGGGGGGGGGGGGGGGGTTACTGTCATGGTTTGGGTTTTTTTTTGTATTGGGTTTTACTTTATATCTTGTTCTGTCTTGTTTGAGTTCTGTTCCCTGTTTTATTTTGAAAGGTTTCCTGTTTTGTCATGCTTTTGAGTTTTACTTCCTCCCAATTTTCCTGATCATGTTCACCTGTGTCTTGTCTGTATTTAAGTCTTGTCTCTGCTTTCCTCTTGTGCTGGTCCATTATCGTCTCGTCTCTTCTGCCATGTTCATGTTTTGCCCACAGTGAGTTTAGTTTTGTTTTCCTGCTCTGCAGTGCTTTTTGTTACGTTAATAAACCCCTTGCCCTGGAACCGCGTGCTTCCGTCTCTGCATTTTGGGTCCTTCCTGCTCACCAGCCCCTCCCAACCTGACAATATTTAATTTCTGTGCCTTCCACAAACACTGTCTGTTTCATCAGTTTTCTTTTTCATTCAATTTTCATTTTTTTGTTGTTGACTTTTGACCATTCTATTAAATTTTCAAATAAAAATATATTTTTGAGGCACTTTAATCCTTTTTAGGAATCAGCATAAATGCTAGAAGAAAAAACAATTTTATTATAAATAAAGAAGTTTTCTCATTTCCCACTGATTCACAAAGAAGACATGTGGTCTGCAGCATCGTAATTCAGCTCCTGCCCTCTGGACCTGCATACAGAAGTATCTGAGTTTGTGTCCTCCCTGTTACCTCTTGGCCAGGTTCCCCTTTATCCCCCGGCTCTCCTTGTAAGCCAGGGAGTCCCTTGATAAAAGAAATAAAAAAATAAAAAATCATAAATACTTTAAAAAAACAGACAAATCAGGTTTTGGGTACTCAAACAGGGAAATGTCATATTTGTAATGTGCATAAAAGCGAGTGCATAAAGTAACTCACCAAGACTCCCGGCCAGCCTGGGAGGCCCGCTGGCCCCACGTCACCTTTTTCACCCTTAATAACACAATCTTCAGTTAGGTGACTCTTTATTAAGGTGTGGTGCTGCTTTGCAGCTGTCCCACCTTTGGTCCAGTATCTCCTCTGATCCCCCTGATGCCGGCTTTCCCTCGTTTTCCCTGTTGATGAATTTCCCAACAGAAATGTTATTTTAAGTTTTGATTACTTCCTTTTATCAACTAAAGCCTTTAAACCGTGAGGCCTTACTCTCCGCCCAATGTGACCTTTCTTCCCTGATGGTCCAACCTGTCCATCATCTCCCTGATGACAGAAAACAACTTTAAGGACTGAGGAATTCACTAAAAAGCACTGAAAGGATTATGATTCAGACATATTGTAGCTAAAATACTCTGAGGAGGATTAAATTAAGCAAAATTAAGCAAAGACAATTGAAAGACAAAAATGTCAGAGTGAATAAGACCAGCACGTGTTTAAGTTTCTGTTCCAGTTCCATAATGAAAGGATCACAGGTAATACCAATAAGAAATATTGGAAGTTTCAGTTATCATTTTAAATTTTATTTTTCCTACTATTCAACCATAAAGTTGAACTAAAATTGAATTGCCCCCCTCCCCCCCCAATGAAAGTCACTTTTTAACTAAGCAATTTACCTTTTCTCCTTTCATTCCCTGTTTTCCTTCAGATCCTGGTCCTCCTTGCTTTCCCTGCAAAATCAGAATTTCCTAAATGTTAAGCCACAAAGCAAAAGACAATCTCAGCATGACAAAATCCACATTTCATCTTAAGACTCTTACAGGAGTTCCTTCAGGACCTGGGGGGCCAATGAACCCCATTTCTCCAGACAGTCCCTGGAAGAAAGATGCCAGCGTCAGAAGTATTACAGCAATAAGCAGTCTGCAGTTCTTTGCTGTTTTCTGTTCAAAGCAGTTTTCACCTCAGATCCTGGAAGACCTGCAGGACCTTGGATTCCTGGAGGTCCATCGTCACCCTGCAAACAGAAATGTTTACTGAGGTTTGAACAATAGCACACAGACTTAAAAACAAAACAAGAAGAAGAGCCTAATGTATCTGAGACACAAACAAGAGTACTACACAGACACTTACCTGATCTCCAGGAAGACCTACAGCTCCCATTTCTCCCTTTGGTCCTTGTGTACCAGGTTCTCCTTTGGCTCCTTGGTCACCTTGAGGTCCAGCCAGTCCGACTGATCCCTGATAAGCAGGTGCCACAAAAGCATGAGAAATTCGTCCTGGTAAATGGGTCAGGTTCAAAGAAACTTGCTCCTGTCCTTACAGGTGGGCCCAGTTTCCCAGGGTCACCTCGAACACCCGGCAATCCACTTGCTCCCTGAGAAAGAAACAATGAAATAGGAATGATTGGTTCTCAGAACAGCTGCGGTAGTGAAACAGTGAAGTCTAATTGAAATTTACCTGAGGACCTGGTGGTCCCGGAGGTCCGGTAACTCCTAGAGATCCAAACTCCCCCTGCAGAGAAGAGTTTTGTATTTTTTGTTGAAGTTTAGCTCATATTTGATTCTGCAAAAGTGCATCCTGAACATTTTAACCATAATAAAACAAAACAAAAACAAAAAACCCTGAAATGTCATAAAACATATATTGTTCAACAAATCTGCATTTTTACTTCTTCAAAGTAAGACTTCCTGTTTCAGAGGAAATAACTTGTCTTCAAATTCATCAAACTCCAATTCCATTATTAAACCTGCTTATCTTTGAGAAATGGTGCATATTTACAAAGACCTAAAATATGCCGCTAACCTCTTTCTGTTCCACCGTGACGATTACTTTGTCTAATTATAAACTATTTCAGTTACCTTCTCTCCTGGAGGTCCATCAGGTCCTGGATGTCCTGGAGGACCAGAGGTTCCCTGAAACGAGCATGAATAACAACAAATACGTTTGTGGATTCAGTGTTGGCTGTAAATCTTTCAGTAAAATCAGTAAATGAGAATTTAGAGCAGATTCTGCACAGCATTTATCTCTACATCCTTACCTGAAAACCAACCAGTCCTGCAGGACCCAAGTCACCAACAGGTCCTGGTTCACCCTGAGAGAGACTGCCGTTAAGGAGTTTCCATTCAGCCAATACGTTCAACACTCATAACATTCATGCTGCCAAATGTTATGCACCAGTGGCTACTGACAGATGTCTCTTCCTGCTTTAGATCTTTTCTTAAAGGGCTTGTCTGTGCTCACCATGAACCCAATGAAGCCTTTTTCCCCCTTTGGACCCCTGTTTCCATTTTCCCCAACAGCTCCCCAGGGGCCCTCTCGCCCGGACAAACCGACAGGACCAACTTCTCCCTGCACACAATTTGGTCTGAATCACTGAGGATGTACACAAAAAAACATGCAGCATCTTCACCAGAAAACAGTGTTGGATAAGTTCACCTTGTCCCCTCTGGGTCCAGGATCCCCACTCCCACCGGGACGCCCAACATCCCCCTGTACAGCACAGGTAGAGTGGAGATAAACGGATGTCTGATTTACCAAATAGAAGAATAGGTTTAACACATTTGCAGATTAATGCATGTAGAATCGAAATTAAAATAAAGCCAGACATGCTGCTATATTTTCAAATAAAATCTGATTATAATGAATAGGTTGAATATTTTTGAGTAAAAATATGGTTGAAGAAAATAATTTGATATCATGTAAAGACTACACAAGTTTATGGACACATCTCCAGGAGAAGCACTCCTGCAAAGGTGAAGCTGAGACTTCAGGGAGGAACACAGAGTGGAGCTTCTACCTCTCCACAGCCAGATGAGGAATTTTAGGGGTTTAGGCAGGTGAAAGAACCACCTGAACACCTAGAGAGGTATCAAGGCCATGTCCAACCCAGCAGACTAGTTCAAATCCCGTTGCTCGCCTGGGAACGCCTCGGCATCCTGCTGGAAGAGGTGGAGGAGCAAGGGCATCCCTGCTAATACTTCTGTCCCCAGGAGCCAAACTCCTGGAGAGGCAGCTGATGATGCCACTGATGCTGATCCTTATTTCATGATGCTAGATTCTAACATCATGAGCAGCAAGAACATGGTTTATGTTTTCATGTTGAAGCATCCAGGTTTTTACATATTTTTAGTGTATGCATGTAGCCGGGGCTAAACGGTGGTATTGTAGTTGGCACTCTAGCCTTGCAGCAAGGAGGTTCTGGTTCAAATCCCAGCTGTGGAGTTTGCATGTTCTCCTCGTGCCTACATGGATGTTCTCTGGTTTCCTCCCAAAGACCTAAAGTTTCCCTTGGATGTGAGTGAGTAAGTGTGTGTGGTTCTGAACCCCACCTTCACCCAAAAATAGCTGGAATTGGCACCCCCAAAAGGGATTAAGTGGGATCCAAAAATGGAGGGAGGAATGACTGTATGTATGTATGTGAAAAAAGTTTTTCTTGTTCAGTTTATTTCAATATTACCCGTGGAAAAGACTCGACTTTTAGCATCACTTCTATCATACATGCAGTGACTGACATTTAACCTGAGACCTGATGAGTAATAGTTTCATTCACTCATTTTTGTTCCTTTCATAACAAGTGTTGAATGCCAAATATGTTTACATGATTTTTGCACAATTGAACATTTTCACAATTGGAAAGGGGCAGAAGTGAAGAATACAATTCTTGTAGTTGTCTGCCCCCTTTTAAACGTTGCATAATTTCTACATTTCTCACACCATCACCTGCGCTCAGATTTCTCCATACACAGTTCAAATGAACACATATTTTAGTAAACGCACAGTCATGAACAATCCCAACCTGTTCTGGTGAGTTTTGGACTTCAGTGCTTTGCTGACGGGAGTCTGTCAGACAGTGTTCTTTAGGTAAATAGCAGCACACTGCCGCCCCCCGTTGGTTGCTCTCATTTCTGCAACCATGTACTGCTTCTGTCCAACTATCAGACTCATTTTTAGTTTATGAAGATCTCTGTTACCACCAGAAGCTCCTCTGTGAGGCTAAGAAGTCAGTGAATCAGAATATGGGATGAAGTCCCAAAATTCTGAATTTTCAGCCTAATAAAAGACAAAACTATCAAAGGGAGACCGGCTAAACAGGTCTCTCTAACAATTTTTAAGTAGTTTGAATGAAAGCCTACCTGTTTACCAGGTGGTCCAGGTGGTCCCTGTAGTCCTTTTATCCCCTCAAGGCCCCGTGGTCCCATGATCCCCCGAGGCCCCTGTTTCCCAAAGGGACCTTGGTCTCCCTGTTAAAGACGGAAAAAAAACCATAAAGTTAATGTTCTCTGTTCACTAATTCTAAACACATTTAGAGTGACAGGGCTGGTAAAATGCAGCAAATCCTGATAAAATGATTACTTGTTAGACAATAAATCCTTATCTTATCTTATCTACCTGATTTTTTTTAATATTGAGTGAAATTAGTTGGTTAGGAATGTTCATAAATATGACATTTTACAAGATATTAAGATTTCTCATTGGTTCTCTTGTTGTTATTGCCTAAAACAGACTTACTGTACTCAAATTACAATTAAACAGAATTTGTCAGTTCAATTAAGTTTTGTACTTATATTCCTGCTAATGTTTGATGAACAATCTCAGCTTTGAGAGGCTTTTTTTTTCTCAGTAGCTTTTTGTGTTTTGTACAACACTCAACATGCAAAAATGCAAAGAGTAATACATGATGTTTCGTCTGACCTGATCTCCTTTCTTTCCAGGTGGTCCTTCAGTTCCTGTCAGTCCGGGCAGACCCTTAAGAGACAACAGTGGAGATTCAGGTGATTTTACTCTAAATTCTTAAGAATGCTTTTTTTTTTTTACCGCAATAAACTTTCTCACACCAACATTTTTTGGGTCACATGTGCTTAAGCTCACTGTAAGTCCAAGAATGGAGTTAAAACACAAACAAAAAAAACAAATTTGGTTGGCAATATAAAGGTTCTCAGGTTTCCTGTAGGTTGAGTCATGGCATCTGGACTTTTTTCTTTCAATGTTTCACCACTCATCCCGGTGTAATTAGAAGCTGCTTTCACTAGGAACTTTCTGTTTTCGTCTGAGACACAAAGGCTTTAGGTTTTGAACTTTTTCCTCTCTATGCCACTGAAGCAGAGAGCTGCAGTAACAACTGCGCTCTTCCATTAAACTACAGTGTCATCAACTAAAGCCTCAGTCACATGCGCCTGCAGGGTTGATCCGTATGGGTGCGGTGGGTTTTTGGGTTGTTCGGGCCTGTGGAGAGTCATAAACACGAGCGGCTGCCTCTTAAGGGGAGTGCAGGTGTCTTACAATTCCTTGGAGGCTCATAGAGCCACCGTGATTTCCTCATTTTTTCCATCATCCTTCACTTAAACAGCACCAACAGGCTCCCTGCGCAGTGCAGGAGGTAAATAAATCCAAATTATGACGTATCTCACCTACTTCACCCTTACCTACCCTTACGTGTTGCTTAAGTGTTCACTGGAAGCTGATGCACACAGCAAGAAAAGTGAATTTTTGCCTTACGGATTTATCAGGTTTTCTAGTATCTTCCAATTTTGTTTGGTTTACCTGCGGCGCACAAGTTTGCCCATTTTTCCGTGCAGACAGCCCGTATCCACTCGTACGGATAGTTCTGACTAAGGCAGAACATCCATAATGTGATGCAGGAAGAAGATGAACCATGATACTTGTGTGGGGAACAACGTATGCTTTTTATAACATTGAAAAGCCAACCTGGGGTCCGCTTTGTCCTGGGGGGCCATCACTCCCTGGTGGCCCTGGTAGACCCTGATTGTACAATTAACAGTTTAGTGATTAAAATGACATAGAAGCAGATTTTATGCATAGTATGTAAACAATACAGTTCCATTGCATGCATGTTTTTGCACCCTCTGTCCTTTGTCCCCTGTGGTTCCAGGTAACCCAGAGTCCCCCTGGAGGCCCTGAAGAGATCAACACGAAAGTCTGTTTTTATGCTTTTCTTGCTGCAATCCTGCACAACTTAAATAATAAACTGAGCAGAGTTTTTGTGAAGAAAGACAGTGGTCAACTGTAGGTACCCACTCACTGGGATTCCTGCTGGTCCCTGTGGGCCCTGAGGCCCTGGGGTTCCAATGCTTCCAATGGGACCATGTTTGCCAGTTGCACCATTGGGACCCGGAAGACCAGGAAGGCCCTGAAAAGCAGGGAGGAGTCAAGTTATGACCGTATTGTTCTGTCTTTCCATATTGAGATGAAAGGTTCTGTGGGAAGAACAAAGGGCTTGTAGAAGCCCAAAGTAAAATAGAAAAAAAAAACTTGAAAAGTGTTTAAGTCTCTAGAGTCAGCTCTCTTGGACAAGTCAAAGTTGTTACACTTTTAAATGTTTTACGATTTTGTACATTTCATTCTGTTCCCCACATTCCATGACAGGGACCTATTATTCAGAAGAACACATAGTATTCCCTGCATTTTGAAAACTTACCGTTGGGCCGTTAATCCCTTTCAACCCATCATCACCAGGCCGTCCCTGAAGGAAACAAAGCAATTAAGTACAAATCGAAAGTAAACCTGGACCCTAAAAATGCTCAGGCTTTTTCCACATATATGCAAAAAAAAAAAAAAAAAATCATTAGAATTTTTCTCACCTGAGGACCCCGGGGCCCGTTCTCTCCTGGAGGGCCTGGGGGGCCCTGAAAACCCAAAAAAGATAAAATCTGATCCAGAATTGTTTTGCTTCTTGGTAAACAAACAAAAATCAAAACTAGCATTGGAGAAAAAAGCCTTTAATCTTATTTGTATCTCAGACTAAAACAATCAAAACTTCTTCCAGCGTTTTTCAGTTTCAATGTAGATCTCTGTACAAGTGTCAAAACCGCCCATGGTAAAGAAGACAAAGTCCATTAACCAACTAACCTACCTGTCAGACTGTTTACAAATCAAATTTTGGACGGCAAAACCTGTCATTATTAAAGACCCCCTCTGATTATTTTTCCAGTGGTATTTTAATTATGATTATTTCATTTTTGGCCAAAATCAAAAAACTTTGTAATGTTTTCTAGGAAATATAAAAGGACATCAGTTGTGGGTGAGACTGTTGGCATT
This sequence comes from Oryzias latipes, assembly GCF_053564925.1. Taxonomy (NCBI): domain Eukaryota; kingdom Metazoa; phylum Chordata; class Actinopteri; order Beloniformes; family Adrianichthyidae; genus Oryzias; species Oryzias latipes. Next base: position 4,935,698 of record NC_136248.1, read on the forward strand.
GAGTAAGTCTTCCCCCATTTCCCATCATCTATTTGTTTACACTTTCTTCCACTAACTTACAGGCCCTCACAACCCCAACCCAACATTAGTGGTGCAAAAAAAAAAAAAAAAAAAAAAAAAAAAATGGTGCGCAATATTGGAGCTATGCAGCCCTTTTGATCCAAATTCCAGCTCGGATTAGGAAAACAAAGACTCACATGGATCTACTCGAATGTTAGTGGATGCATCAGAATGGAGCGGCGCAGGGAGCTCCACCCATTGTATTGTCAACATCACAAATAAGCTCTTTTAAAGGAAATGCTTTTTATCTTCTCCTGATATACAACTTAGCTTAAAATTGCATTTCTGAGTATTTCTTTCTGAAATACTCAGAAATGCAATTTTAAACCTAATTTTCTTTATACGTGTCCTGCTTCATGACAAAAATGCCACAAGAGCATGTTTAAAAAAACAACAAAATACATGTTTCATTTGAATGGATCTCTAAGCAACATTCACTTAGAGATGAAGAAATAAAGTTGAAGTCAAACGAGTCGTTTTGGACTGATGACACACTTACAGCAGGCCCTGGTTTTCCAGGAGAACCAGGGAAGCCCTTCAAACCCGGCCCACCCTAGTAAGAAGATCAGAGACAGTCTTTGATGTGTTTTTTAATTTAAATTCATGATCTTTTAGTTTAATAATAATCCATTTTATTTAGCAGTACCATTCAATAAACAATAAGACACTGTATGACATAAACTGAAACTCTTAAAATGATGTCAGGGGTGTTAAACTCCAAGCCGCGATGGCCTGTGTCCTACATGCTTTTCAACTAATCTGCCACTGAAGCTTCTTATTGGCAGAACACACCTGATCCAAGAAACCAGTAGCAGGTGGGACTGTGTTATCACAATAACCAGCAGGCCTGGTGTCTGACACCTCTGCTTTGGTGCTTTTTTAGGATTTTACAAAATACTCAACAACATTTTAGAAGTCTCTTTCTCTCAAAAAACAAGATCTGCTTCTGTTGGCATGCAAGAGAGGTGAAAGCAGAAAGACCGTACCCTGTTTCCTGTGAAGCCCGGGAGCCCACGCATGCCCACATTACCCTGAATGCCCTGGTGGCCAAGAAAAGCAGAAATACATATTCACAGAAACTGACTTGTTCAAATGCCCAACATCTATCAGAAAAACAGAGAAAGTGCCCTTTGGCAACTCTTCCGATACTGTGAAAACGCAAGATTAAACACAACAGTTTCTTAGTTTAAGTTCAGAATTTACAAAAACATGAAATGAGAAAATGAGAAATATCTTTAAAAATCCTCTTTTTCCTGAAATACACAAACATTACAAGTGCAAAAATGTTTTGCTCGTTTATCCATTTTCACACGAGAAGGGCACACACAGTGCAAAAGCATGAATCACTTACATACATGCCAACTGGGCCCTGTGGTCCTTCCAAGCCAGGCTTCCCTGGAAAACCCTGGAAACAAAACACTTCCATAAAAAAAAACATGGCAAACATGCAGGATACTGTCCCATACGTGTTACTTGGGATATGAATTCTCCATGGGGCTCTAACCTTCAGTCCCGGGGAGCCTGGTTGACCTGGGGCTCCTGTCCCTCCTTGAGGGCCCTGTTGAATATTTATCTGACAGTGACTACAAAAGCCAAAGGTTTAACCATAGTCACGTTGGCTAATTTCAATGATTAATCAGCTTCACAAACTTTACGTCGCCCAGTGAGAAACACTGAAACCTTTGATTTCTGCCTGTGTGATGAGCAGCAGTTCTGTGCGTGCTAAAACTCATCAGATCTGATGAAAACCAAAACTTCAGTACTTTCAATATCTGCATTCAATATCAAATCTACTAGGCTTAAAGATAATCCCTGTATTAGTGACTTTTACATTGCAATGTCCCTCTATTTCTCAGACACTGCGAGTGTAAAATGAACAGACAACACACCTGTGAACCTGGTGGACCATCAATTCCTCTTTCTCCTGCAATGCCTTCAAATCCCTAAAAAAAGACCCAAACAAACAACAAAAGAAGTTCACAGAAGTTTAAAAAAAAATCTCTGCTACTCTGCTGATAAAAAACTATGTTCCCATGTAAAGAAAGTTTGAAGGTATTTTGGGAAAGCTAAAATAAAATAGCTTTATAGTCCCTTGAGTTTTTGAGAAGAATGGGAGCAAGGAAGCACAATTTTCACACCTTTTTTAATTTGTATTCACGTGTTTGAAAGGTTTAAGAATGTCAATGTAGTAAAGGAACTTAAAAAAACGTAATTATAGAGTTTGACGTGGCCCAATGATGTCTCCATACACAGGGACAAGTACATCAGCCACATCTCCCACTATAAGGACTCCATCTCTAAAGCCAAGTCAGCATATTACTCCTCTTTAATAAACACCTGTGAAGGGAATTCTAAGGCCCTGTTTTCCCTCTTTTCCAAAATGACACAGCCTACTAACCAACTGCCTCCCCATCTGTACACCTCTGACTTCTGTGACACCTTGGCTTCCTTCTTCAGCTCAAAAATAGAAAACATCCATCAGGAACTATTAGTAAATCCTGACTCAGATCTAGCTCCCCTATTCCTGTTGGTCCCACTTCACTCATTTTTATCATTTTCTCTACCATCAGTCACCGAAATTGCTGAGCTAATTAAACATTCTAAATCATTGACCAGTCAACTTGATCCATTTCCTACAGCTTTGGTTAAAGCTACTCTTTCCTCTCTGTCCCCCCTCATCACCAACGTGATTCAGTCCTGTCTCACCACTAGAATTGTTCCCTCTAGTCTCAAAAAGGCTGCTGTAATCTTCCGTTCATCTCTAAAATCCTTGAAAAAACTGTTGCAGAACAACTTCGCATGCATCTCTCTCAGAATAACCTTTATGAACAATTCCAGTCTGGCTTCCGTCCCCTTCACAGCACAGAAACGGCTCTCCTAAAAATCTCCAATGACCTCCTCCTTGCTGCCGACTGCCTACTCTCCATCCTCCTCCTACTTGATTTAAGCTCAGCCTTCGATACCATCTCCCACACCATCCTCCTAGACAGACTATCCGCCATAGGTGTCACAAACATACCTCTCAACTGTTTCCACTCTTACCTCTCTAGTCGCACCCAATTTATTCAATTAAAACAATTCCCTTCTCACACAGTTCCTGTCACTACAGGTGTGCCCCAGGGCTCCGTCCTGGGACCCCTGCTATTTGTCATTTACCTTCTCCCTCTTGGTCAAATCCTCCGTAAATACAAAACTCACTTCCATTGTTATGCAAGACGATACTCAGCTTTACGTCTCCACAAAGCCTAATTCCTCTTTACCTCCCACTTCCCTCACTGACTGCCTTCTTGAAATAAAATCCTGGTTAATACTAATTTCTTAAAACTAAACAACGATAAAACTGAACTTCTCCTGATCGGTACCAAATCCGTTATAAACAGCATCCAGAACTTCTCCATTCCCTTTGAAACCTCCTCCATTTCCCCCTCCCCTCATGTTAAGAGTCTGGGTGTCATCCTCAACAGCACCCTTTCCTTCACTTCACACATGAATAGCATCACCCGGTCTGCCTATTTCCACCTTCGCAGCATCCGTCGTCTTCGCCCTTCCCTCAGTCCGCATTCCACAGCCGTTCTGGTGCACAGTCTTGTCACTTCCCACCTGGATTATTGCAACTCCCTTCTTTTTGGCCTACCACAAAAAACTCTACGAAAACTACAGTATTTTCAGAAATCAGCTGCCAGAATTATCTCTCAAACACCTTCCACCCAACACATCACACCTGTTCTGCAGCAGCTCCACTGGCTACCAATCACACACCGGATTACATACAAAATACTTCTCCTGACCTTTAAATCCATCCACAACCTTGCTCCTTTATATCTTTCAGATCTTGTTCATGTTGCCACACCCACCCGTACCCTCAGATCCTCCTCCTCCCTTCATCTGAATGTCCCCACTGCTCGCCTTGTCACTATGGGGCGCATAGAATTGCGCCTTCAGCTGCTCTGCCCTTCCGGCTCTGGAATTCTCTACCCACTGACCTCAGAAACACTGGCTCTCTCTCACAATTCGCCAAGAAACTGAAAACTCATCTTTACCAACTTGCCTATTTCCCTCATAACTTCTTATTTCTGGCCTATCTAAATCTATATTTTATTGTGCATTTTATTGCTTTTATTTTCACTTTTATGTACGGCGACCTTGGGTTCCTTGAAAGGGGCCTAACAGATAAAATGTATTATTATTATTGTTAATGATGCATTGGCCGCCTGTCCCCAGTGTTCCCCTCCATCAGCCTAGCTGGGATAGGCTCCAATGACCCCTGTGACCTCCGTGCACAGCACTAAGAGGGAATGGAAAATGAACGGATGGGATTTGATTCAAAAATATGACAAACTTGCTTCTAAAGATGACTGTAATTTGCATTCTTCTGGTTTTGCTTATTTCCACAACTTTTCACAATAGTAGGAACTCAGTGGCTTGTTTTCAGAGGGGGATTCCTGGACAGTTTGACAGCTGGTAAAGCTGCAGGGAATTTTGGCTCTCATTGTCACATCTGTTTTGTGGTCATGCAAATGATTAATGGGAGGAATGTCCATGATCATGCAGAACTGAAGACTAGAATGGAATTTGGTAATTCGGCAAAAGCATATAATCAGTCTGTGATTTATGAAAGAGACTTAGACACACCCAAGAAAGAAAAATATGTTCTTCTTTTTGTCTATGTGAACGTTTTACAAATGACACTGTTATTGTTTATGTAGGTGTTGGACTCCTTTACAATATATACAGAACATCTGGGATATAATTTTTAAATAGTATTAGCATATTAGTTGGAGTAGAGTTTGTTTATTAAATTGTTTTGGTATTCATCATGGGGTTGAGATTCCAGCTGCACAGATAAAAGATGAGATAAAGAAAATGAAACAAGAAGAGGGATGAAAAATACACAGACTCCAGGTTGGAGAGGATGTTGCATTAAACTGTCAAATTAAATTTGAGACGTATTCAAAAAATACTCAAAAAAATGCAACAGTCTTATACGCTCTCCCTTTAGCTTACAGCCCCTCACAACCCCAACCTAACATTAGCGGTACAACAAAAATGGCGAGCAATATTGGAGCTAAAGTTCTGATCCAGATTCCGGCTCAGACGAGGAAAACAAAGACGTCCGTGGATCTAGTCGTCTGTCAGTGGATGCATCAGGATGGAGCAGAGCAGGGACCTTGCGGCTCATCGACTGTAGTTTTTATGCAACATTTTTTTTGTCTGTTCCTGTTTCACCGCGATTTGAATAAATAAATACTCAGAAATGCAATTATAAGCCTAATTTATTTTTATAAGTCCTCTGTTATGAGAATGTTTTGAGAACTTGTCGAAATCACACACACACAAACATGATTTTAATCAGTGTGGTTTCACGATGTCCCTCCATCACATAATTACCGTAGGTGAATACCACGGCCGTCTAAGAGGCTCTAAGAAAAGTTGACCATTGTAGCATCAGCATTGTGTCTGCATGCTGAAAAGTACACACAACTCTGTTCCAAGATAGGTTCAGAGAAGAAAAATGTCTCTGCATGTCTGGAATGTTTTTAGAAAAGCCCTTTTAATGTTTAATGTTCAAAAAGATTTTAATAATTTGGATAGATAGTACTTTTTGTCAACACACTCATTCAGTCCCTGTGACCTGCAGGCACTGGAATCCTGTTTTTATATTTAATTAAATCTGAAGATTATAACATAGAGTACAAAGCTGAGCTATTAGAGTGGTATCATGTCCTTAAGGACCCCCAGGGGACAACAGTCTTACCATTGGTCCTTTACTGCCAGGACCCCCATCTGCACCAGGTGGGCCCTGAAATGCAGAAAAGAGCAAAGAGCATATGAATGTTTAGATCTTTCCTTCACATACTCATTATTTTTCTAAAAAGCATAATTTTTACTCTTTTACCAGCAGTAAAATATGATTTTTTTATAAAAATCTACTAGAATGCTAACAACGAAAGCTAGGTACAATCATGCGGAAGATGCTTTAGCACAAAAGGACATAGATGAGCTGAAACCAGATGTAGCTTAAAAGGTCAACAATGCTTTAAAAAGCTGTTAAAAGATGCAGGAATCAAATATAAATCACAAATGCTTTTAAGTCATGGAGTCCTGCAAATGCAACAATAACTGCACGCATTGCTAAAATGCTGAATTAACTGGAAACATTTTGTTTTTTTTAATTTTTGAATAAATCCAATTCTGAGGACTGAAAGAGTCCCAAATATTGAATATAAGTGATGCAAACCTAATTGAATATCTTGATTAAAAGCTTGCAGTTGTAAAAGCAACATGATTTATAAACACAATGTACAAAAAAATTTCCTTACAGGCAAAACTCCCACAAAGAGTTTATTGCCAACTGACTGTCAGGAAATTCTCGGGAAATCTGACACTTCTATGAAAAATAAACCTCAATAAATGTAAAAAACCCAACAGAGTTTATACAAACCAAAAAAAAAGTCAAGAAGCCCAATGTTTTTGTTCCAAACTTAACCTTTTCAACTAAAATGATGATGACGTTGTCAGCACTTAAGAAGCATAAATAACTTTTTAGGACAGCCCAGTATTTCTAAACATGGAGAGTGAACCAAAGCATCAAGCGGGAATCTCCAGAAGAGGCGGAGAAAAATGTAAAAAACAAGAAAAATAGATTTTGAACAAAAAAAACTGAACAGAGAAATCACATTTGATCTATTTTAACCCAGAAAGTGAGTGTGTGAAACATTTCCTTCCCTTGCCCCTGGATGGGGTCAGATGGGGAGAACAAATTTTACACTCACATGACTTCAGATTGTGTATAAAATTGTGAGCGCCAAATGCAAAAAGCTTTGTGTTTAACAAACTGCACCTAAATCTCCTCACTGTCAGACTGAAAGCAGATTTTGCGGAGATTATTAATAAAAGGAACAATGTGAGGGATAAGTAAACGGAAATGTACACTTTAGTGAGCACACACACACACAGGAATAAATATGCCCAAAAAGATTAACATACATATAAGCACATACAACACATAAGCAAAAACCAAAACACACACAGTTCTTTCATTTGATGGGATTGAAATATGATAGAATGGGAACCTGTGTACCAGGCTTTCCTTCTGGTCCCTGTGGTCCAGGCAGTCCTTGTAAGCCCTGAAACAAATACACACATGTAAAACAATAAAGAGTTTAATAGCTTGTAGGCGTGTTACACTGCTCTCTTGGTTTTCCAGCTTTTGTTTGTGAACTGACTAAAGATACGAGAAACCACATCCTATGACGGGCCGTACAACACAAATTTCATTCTGAACCTCTCACATACGTACATTCATACATGTCCCTCTCACATATATTCACGTTTCTAAGTGCTTCATGTTCAACAATTATCTTGATGCAGCAGATTAAGAAACCTGTTCAATTCATATGAAGAGACAGTTGTGAACACCAACTCAATGGCCAAGTGGTGGAGTGTCCCCAACTAAGACTGTAAAATTGTGGGTTTGAATCCAGTCAGGTCACATCAAAGTTAGGACCTTCCCTTCTTGGCACGTAGCATTAAGACTTGGACTGATGGGGTAAACCACCACAACAAGTTTCATTCACCCAGATTCTTACTGTAAGCAATATAAATTCACTGGCCACCTTGATAGTACCAGGTTGGACCCCCTTTTACCTTCAGAGCTGCCTTAATCCTTGGTGGTATAGATTTAACAAGCTTCTGGAAACATTTCTCAGAGATTTTGGTCCATGTTGACATGAAAGCATCACGCAGTCGCTGCCGATTTGTCGGCTGCACATCCATGATGCCGATCTCCCATTCCAGCGCATTCCATAGGTGCTCTATTGGGTAGAGATCTGGTTACTATAGAGGGCATTTAAGTCCAGTGAACTCATTGTCACTTTCAAGAAACCGGCCTGAGATGATTCCAGCTTTATGGCGTCTTACCCTGCTGGAAGTAGCCATTAGAAGATGGTCCACTGTGGTCATAAAGGTATGGACATGTTCAGCAACGATACTCAGGTAGGCTGTGGCGTTGGAACCATGCTCAAAGGTGTGAAAAAAAAAACATCCCCATACCATGACACTACCACCGCCAGCCTGAACTGTTGATAGAAGGCAGGATGGAATCATGCTTTTATGGTGTTGACGCCAAATTCTGACCCGACCATCTGAATGTGGCGGCAGAAATGGAGACTCATCAGACCAGACAACATTTTTCCATCTTCCATTGTCCAGTTTTGGTGAGTCTGTGTGAATTGTAGCCTCAGATTCCTGTTCTTAGCTGACAGGAGTTGCACCCAGTGTGGTCTTCTGCTGCTGTAGCCCATCTGCCACAAGGTTGGACGTGTTTTGCATTTAGAGATGCTCTTTTGCAGACCTCGGTTATGACCAGTGGTTCTTGAATTTCTGTTGCCTTTCTGTCAGCTTGAACCAGACTGGACATTCTCCTCTGACCTCTGGCATCAACAAAGCATTTATGCCCACAGAACAGTGCTGTTCACTGGATATTTTCTCTTTTTCGGACCATTCTCTATAAACTCTAGAGATGGTTGTGGGTGAAATTCCCAGTAGATCAGCAGTTTCTGAAATCCTCATACCAGCCCGTCTAGCACCAACAACCATGTCACAAACAAAGTCACATTAATCACCTTTCTTCCCCATTCTGATGCTCTGAACTGCAGCAGATCATCTTGAACATATCTATATTCCTAATTGCATTGAGTTGCTGCCGTGTGATTGGCTGATTAGAAATGTGCATCAGTGAGCAGTTGGACAGGTGTGCCTAATAAAGTAGCCAGAAAGTGTATTTTTAAAATGCTAGCCTGTTGGTGTGAGGACTGAGTGGCACCAGCCAAAGATCAAACCTGGATTTTTCTGGTTGTGCAGCCTCCGTACTGAACCCCTATACCAGTCCTGCCCCTCTCAGATTTGGTAGATTTGACAATATAAGAAATATTTTTTCAGACATTTGCCAGGAGCCTCAGGATTAAAGCTCACCGATGGACCAGGCTGACCGGAATGTCCCCTGTTTCCAGTCACACCCTGTAAAAAAAAAAAAAATGCGACAGACTAAACACGATAAAATCACACATGTACTCCAAATTACAGGTGGATTTTAGGATGTGTGCAGCTTTGCACATGGTCTACCTTGTTCCCTCTGGGTCCTGGTTTCCCGGTGCGTCCATCGAGTCCTCTGTTCCCCTTGAGGAAGGATAAACATGTTTAATTCTGAGCTCCAACAGCACACAATCTAAAGTGGTTTTAATCACAGTTTCACAGCAAAGTTAGAGTTTTATATTAACATATCTTTTTAGTTTTTTTTTACATTAAAATCTTGAAGACGTTTGCTCCAGATTTAGCTACATGTGATTTCACATCTTCCCATAGCATCTTAGGAAAACAAATACAAAACATTCAACAACACAAACATCTGCTTACAATTGTCACAATTATCATTATCATAATAATTTTCAGAATGTGGAAAAAAAAACAGAAACCGCATTAATTGTTTTCTCATACAGTCCTTAACAGATAAATTAAAGAGTAAATTGGTAATGATGGTGATGATGTTAATGATTTTGTCAAAGAAAAAAAAAAGATAAATGAAGCTGTCATGTGAGAAACAAACAGCTGTTTGAAGGTTTGATTCCTCCTGGGGGAATTCTACATTCAACATTGACCATGTTAGTATGAAGGCAACATCCATTTCTTTCATGGAGACCACAGTCATTTCACGGATTTCACAGTCATCATAGATCTTCTTAAGTCCTCTGGATATTAGAGGTCATAAATTACTGAATAGCTGTACGGTCAAACAAAACCCTGTTTTGAAGACCATTCAAAAGTAAACATCCTTCAGCACATGAAGTTCATCATGAAGTACAGCAGTTTGTGACATTTCGATTTCAGCAGATGAGATCTGACATGTGTTGGTTGGAATATTCTCTGACCTTCAACCCGATGCTTCCTTTCTTCCCCAGAAGACCACTTTCACCATCGAGTCCCTGAGTGAAGATCATTACAGTTTGTGTCATTATTTACCTTCACCAGGCTGGTTTCAGATTTTATATGAACAGCAAAAGTAGATAAAAAGTTCTTTAAATTCAAATTTCAAAATTGTATTTGACGAGCAAAACTGCCTTTTTTATTCTACTGATCTCAGTTCATTTACAAGGTGCTCTAAAATCAATTATTCTTAAATGTTTTAAATGCCATTAAAAATTCATAAAATTACCAGAGTTTTGGCACATGATCGAAAATTTTATATTTTGTTTTTTTCTCTAAACGCAAATTCTACATAAAAATTACAATAAGTTTGAAGTTTTTTTCCAACGTCAAACTGTGAGGAAGCATATTCTCATTTTCTTCTTTGTAGAATAATATCTTTTTGTCTTTACTTTATACTTGTACTTGTACTTCACTGTGTACCTCGCTGCCTCGAGGGCCAGGAGGGCCAGCGACTCCTGAAAAACCTGGCAGACCGATGAGACCCCTTTCTCCTTGAGGACCCCGAATACCTGTGGCTCCCTGAAAACCCTGAACCAGGAAGACAGACATTTGAATGCATCTGAAGCGATTTTGAAAAAGCTCAAACACATTTTGGGTTATCAAATTTGTTTTATACGTTTAAAAAATAAAATTAAACTAAAGAAATACCTTTCCTGGTGCATAATTTAAATATAATGTAAAAACACTGACGTTTTCAAATTTCAAAATACTTGATTATTTATTGCAATAAATATAGTTTACATAAATTGTTTCTTTAAGGATTCAGTGAAGGCTTATAAATTCTTGAATATTCCAGTCAGCGAAGAACAACTCAGCTTCACATCATTATGGTGTGAAGAGCAGCTTTTCCGAGAACCCTGAAGAAAAAAGTACTTCTCAATTTTCTTTAGAGTTATTTATTAAGTTCCTACTTTGTCCCCTTTGGATCCTGGATCTCCCTTGTCCCCATCTGCGCCTCTTTTGCCCTGATAGCAAGAAAACCAGGTAAAGACTGAGAGGACCAAAGAATGCAAAAACATTTGTAAAGCTTGGAAAGGTTACACACCATCGCTCCTGGGAAACCTGCATGACCACGGATCCCTCTTTCACCCTACAAGAGTGGGAGAGCAACGGTCATCAAGCAGCGATCAGCAGTGATCATCAAAACATCACAACCATCAATAAAAGATATGAAAACTAAGAAAAGTACAATAATGGAGGCATTTAGGAATTCCAAAATTGGAAAGTTAACCTATTAAGTCTTCTGTGAAATGACATTTATTGCAAAATAAAGGTATAAAATACTTGAGGTTGAGAGTTTCTGCAGTTGTGAATAAAAACGGTCATTATTGACTCATCACCAGCAGAGGGCGCTGTAGTGCCTTAAGGACATACAGTCCATTGCAGTCTGAACTCTAGAAACAGCTGACACTAGAGCAACTCCCCCTTAAGTCTCCCTGACTGTCTGGAACTCCATCCTCAGAGGAAGGAGCTCAAAGAGGGACGTAGGTCTGAAATGGAACCTACCATGGGTCCTTCAAAGCCAGGTTCCCCCCGGGCACCCATCGGGCCCACAGGTCCCTGATTCAAAAAAGAAGCAATCATTTCAGTAAAACATTTGGTAAAACAGGAAGACCATTTTTAAACACTACGGAAGAAAGCTACAAGAGCAATTTAAAAATCAGACGTGATGCTTTAAGTTAATTATTCTACAGCAGTAAAGTTGATTTAAAATATTGTCTTGCACACAGACAGTACTTTCCAATAACATAAAATGTAATTAGGATTAGGGATGTGAGGTTTTTTGGCTCCAATCCGATTCTGAGTCATTTGCTTTTGAGTATCTGCCGTTGTCAAGTCCAGATCCGATACTTTTGTAACACATTTACAAAATGAACAAATTTAATAAAGAGATTCAGGTTGTCTCTGATTTTTAACCGTATTTTAACACTTACACATGGCACCTCTCTGAAGTAACTTGAACAATCAAGTAAAAACAGTACAGCTGTTACCTAGGAAAATGGGAAACGGCCATGGGATTCTTTTTTAACCTTGTAAGACTTTTAACCTCTTCACATATCACATTTTGGGTTTCATCACGACAGTTCATTTTCTTAACTCTCTGCCAGAGAAACAAATAAGGAATGTCATAGAAGAGCTTAGGCGTTGTTTAAGGGGTTGAATCGTGGAGCTGGCAGTTAGCAGCTGCTGTGCAGCCGTCTCTCCGTCTGCAGGACGGAGACGTTAACATTAATGAGAAAAATGCATTTGTAGGTCGTTGTTTGCGTTAAGGCAGGCCAATATAGATAATTTTTATTAGTTTAAAATGTTTTTAAGAGAGTTGTTAATCCGGAAAGTCCAAATTTGTGAACATCCGGCTCATTTGACTGAAGTGTTTCTGCTAGCTTCCTGATTGAACTGCCGCCGTGTTCTGGTGCGTGCAAACTTCTAGTGGAGCATTTATACAGAATAGTAAGCTTTAAGTATAAAACCTTGTGTGATGATAGAGCTCATATTTATCCCTGGTGTAAAGATGTGTTTAACATTTTGTCCTCTGTGAACCTACAATCAATATTTTTAACTGTTTGAAATGTAAGATAGTTAATGTTAAAGAAACTCTAGTTGATTATTATGAAAAACACTGGAAAATGAAACTGCTTCAAAAATCAAAATTACGAACTTATTTGCAAATTAAAGACAATTTTCGACTGAGCCATATGTTATGAACAAATTAAAAAGAGGACAAAGATCCTTATGTGCTCAACTTAGAGCAGGAGTGCTCCCCCTGCAGGTGGAAGTAGGGCGCTTTAAAGGCATTCCTGAGGAGGAAAGACTCTGTGAGGTCTGTGAACTGCAAGTGGTGGAGGATGAATTTCATTTTTTGTTTTATTGTTTTTTGTATGGACAACACAGACTTTGGATGTATGAGGTAATAGAAAAGAAATGTCCTGATTTATTACCTGAAGATGAAATTTTACGTTGGCTTTTTAAAAATTACATTTTTTGTTTGGCAATTTTTGTGGCAAAGGCTTGGACAATAAGAATGGACACTTAGTACTCTGTTAGACTCTGATTGGGTGGGTCATTGTATTTTTGTGATGGACATTTTCCTGTATTTTGTCTTCCAGTCTCGTATAAGCCCATGAAGGCTGGGCACATTAGTGCATGACAATTAAATAAAATCAAACTCAAACTCTAAAGTGCTGTTCATAATACAAACATATTAAATGATTGGGAGACGACATCCAATATGGATGGGCCAGTTTTCCGATCATGTGATCGGATCGGCACATACCTAGATGTAAATCCCGAAACAATGGAGGTAAACTTTCAAACACAGCATTTTCTGACATGATTTTGTCAGTGACCCCGAAAGAGACAAAAATGGGTTTAGAAGATGAATGAATGAATGAAATTGTAAACTTACAGGATCTCCTTTAGTTCCTGGGCCCCCCATCCTTCCAGGATGTCCCTGTTAACACATGTAGACTGGAATCACCCTTAAGCAATTTTCAGGCAGTAAAGTCATCGGCCCAGCGGCTCAGATCATTCTTTCCGCCCTCATGTACCGGTACTCACTTGTGGCCCTCTGCACCCTGGAGGTCCAATCTGTCCCTCTAAACCTGGAGGCCCCTGGTAAATAAAAGAAGGGACAGGTAAGGCAGTGACGTCAAACATTTTCAGAACCTGTCCAGTGTGTACATACTGTAAGCCTGTGCATACCTGAGGTCCCTGGGGGCCAATGCTGCCAGCCGGCCCCATGTCCCCCTGAAGGAAAGATTGAATGCTTTGTAAACAAACCTGTCAAATTAGTCTGAACATTCAGTTTCATGTTTATGAAAGCATAAAACAGGTTTTTTGGCATCTCTTTGATGAGAGTGGAGGTGAAAAGCATAATTGAAAGGAGCTGGAGTTCATTAGAACAGATCCTTGGGGATGGAGGAATGTAAACATTCCTCTTCCACAAATGGAAATAGTTCATATTTTGGATTCATGCCTACCCTCGAGCCATTAACCCCCTGAGCGCCGACTCGTCCGGTCATTCCCGGAGCCCCCTGAAACACATCAAACCCCCAAACGTTTGTGCAAAACACCATAAAGGGGAACAAGAAAATGCTTGTTTTCACGTGCTGGTGTCCTTACCGGAAGCCCAGGCAGACCTGGGGGGCCGTCCAGTCCACTCTCCCCCTGAAGATGAGCGTGAAAAAGTGACAACCTCTCACGGAGAACAAAGCAGCTTGATTAAATAAAGCTAATAAATAGTGTCTATTTTTGAGTTGTTTTACTGCAAATGAAAAAAACGTTCTACTAATTATGACAGAGTGAGGAAAATATTTCCCCCCTACTTGGCCTCTGGCGGCATCTGGGACACTTTGATCCCCAAAGAAAACCTTTTTTATGCGGCTACATCTCTGTTAGAGGGAAGTCAAACAAATAAAAGGACGAGTTCTTGTTTAACAAGTTACCAAATGTTTTCCATCTACACTGACCAAAAATATAAACGCAACACTTTTGTTATTGCTCCCATTTTTTATGGTATGAACTCAAAGATGTGAAACATTTTCCACATACATAAAATAACCAGTTCTCTGAAATATTGTTCACAAATCTGTCTAAATCTGTGATAGTGAGCACTTCTTTGCAAGACAATCCATCCCACCTAGCAGGTGTGCCATATCAAGATGCTGATTAGACAGCATGATTATTGCACAGGGGGGCCCTTTGACTGGCCACAAGAAAAGGCCACTCTGAAATCTTCAGTTGTATCACACAGCACAATGCCACAGGTGTTGCATGTTTTGAGGGAGCGTGCAATTGGCATGCTGATAGCAGGAATGTCCACCAGAGCTGTTGCTAGGGGAATTGAATGTCCATTTCTCCACCATAAGCCGTCTCCAAAGGCGTTTCCGAGAATTTGGCAGCACATCCAACCGGCCTTACAACCGCAGACCACGTGTAACCACACCAGCTCAAGACCTCCACATCCAGCAAGTCCACCTCCAAGATCGTCTGAGACCAGCCACTCGGACAGCTGCTGAAACAATCGGTTTGCATAACCACAGAATTTCTGCACAAACTGTCAGAAACCGTCTCAGGGAAGCTCTTCTGCATGCTTGTCGTCCTCATCGAGGTCTCGACCTCACTCCAGTTCGTCGTCGTAACCGACTTGAGTGGGCAAATGCTCACATGCGATGGCGTCTGGCACGTTGGAGAGGTGTTCTCTTCACGGATGAATCCCGGTTTACACTGTTCAGGGCAGATGGCAGACACCGTGTGGGTGAGCGGTTTTCTGATGTCAATGTTGTGGATCGAGTAGCCCATGGTGGTGGTGGGGTTATGGTATGGGCAGGCATACAGTATGTTACGGGCGAAGAACACAGGTGCATTTCATTGATGGCATTTTGAATGCACAGAGATACCGTGACGACCTGGGGCCCATTGTTGTGCTGTACATCCAACAACATCACCTCATGTTGCAGCATGATAATGCACAGCCCCATGTTGCAAGGATCTGTACACAATTCTTGGAAGCTAAAAACATCCCAGTTCTTGCATGGCCAGCATACTCACCGGACATGTCACCCATTGAGCATGTTTGGGATGCTCTGGATCGGCGTATACGACAGCGTGTTCTAGTTCCTGCCAATATCCAGCAACTTCACACAGCCATTGAAGAAGAGTGGACCAACATTCCACAGGCCACAATAGACCAGTGTTTTTCAACCAGTGTGCCGCGGCACACTAGTGTGCCGTGGGAGATGGCCAAGTGTGCCGTGGGAAATTGCCCTCATTAACTGATCTAAAAACATTTCCCATCTCCAGGATTTTAGCTCTCTGTTCATCCAAACAGGCCCTGATAAAACACTGAGGAGTTAGGAATATAAAAGATCGTAAAATACCTTTTCTTTGCGTTTATTTTATTTTATTAAAGACATTTTGATAAGAATGACGTACCGCGATTCAGCTGCACCTTCGGCTGTAGTTTGGAAAAGTCCCGTTTTGGGGGGGTTAATCACATGTCATCGGTCTGACCAAATAGAAGTGCTTAAAGTCTTCACTTCCTTGTCCCGATTTAGCTCGTAAAGTCGCTCAGTTCCGACAGAAATACCAGCTAAAGCTCGTCTTTAGCGGTGTAGCTTTCCACAGAATCCGGTATCAGACCGTGGAACAAGTGAACAAAACAATGAAGCTCCGAAAACCGATCTTCGGCCGTTTAATGCACTACATTTCCCATGATGCATTGGGTTGTGAGAGTGACAGCGCAAAAGGAGATCTGTTGTTAAACATCTTGAAACTAACAAACACACAAACTGTTTTTAAATCTTCTAACTTAACTTTTATTGCATCTTTTAGAAAAGAACAGCTGCAGTTTCCAGCTTTTTCTGTAACAATTATCTCAAAAATGCATGTGAGATTGTGCAGGGGCTGTAGATCAATACAGACTATGAGTTTCTCCTTTTTTTTAAATTTTTGGATGCAAGTGTGCCGTGGCTCAGAAAAGGTTGAAAAACACTGCAATAGACAACCTGATCAACTCTATGCGAAGGAGATGTGTCGCACTTCATGAGGCAAATGGTGGTCACACCAGATACTGACTGGTTGTCTGAGTCCCCTGACCCCCTCAATAAAACAAAACTGAAGATTTCAGAGTTGCCTTTTCTTGTGGCCAGTCTAAGGGCCCCCCTGTGCAATAATCATGCTGTCTAATCAGCATCTTGATATGGCACACCTGCGAGGTGGGATGGATTGTCTTGGCAAATCACAGATTTAAACAGATTTGTGAACAATATTTCAGAGAACTGGTCATTTTGTGTATGTGGAAATTGTTTCACATCTTTGAGTTCATACCATAAAAAATGGGAGCAATAACAAAAGTGTTGCGTTTATATTTTTGGTCAGTGTAAAACTAGTGATGAGGACTTGAATCCGACTTAAGATAAGTCTCACATGCAGAAACTTGAGATTTGAAATGGAAATGATGTATTTAAATGTTTTGCTATTTGTTCATGTATCGCAAGTTTTATCATCATCACAATGTTGATCATTAATATAGCAAATCGCAAGTTTTCCTTATATCGTGCAGCCCTAATCTTGATATGCCATGTTGACACCCTGCACAGAGATTTGACTATTTTTCGCCCTTGGACAGCCCATATCCACCTGTAAGGACAGTTGCAACGCCAAGACCTGACACTTGACTTGGACTGCGAAAGGTGACTTGTGAGCATCTCTGTCTGATACTCACATCAGGACCCAGGGGCCCCTCTGGCCCGGTCCCACCACGAAACCCAGGTGATCCCTGCAAAAAATTAAACTAATGTCAAATAATAATGTTAGAATTGAATACAGTGCTTTTTAAAGAATAGTTAATTAATCATAAAAAGGCCTGCAGTTTAATGGAACGCATTCTGTCTGGCAAATTGTAAAGGTCATTTCTGTCAAGTTTAGAGAAATTCCCTTTTCAGTTTAAAGTCTTAGATTCCTTTACCAGGGAATACGAAACTTGTAAGTTTTTAACTCATACTTCAGTTCTTTCATGTAAAGCCAAAAGTAAGTGTCACATAAAAAAGATCCAGATTATTTTTTAGAAAATAAGAGGATTTTCTGAAACTCACTGAAAGGCCGACAGCTCCAGGGGGGCCAGGCAAACCTTTTGATCCCTGTAAGATTTAAAAAAAACCTCAACAACGTTATTATCTTACAGATAAAATAGTTAAACGTTTGTTTCTTTCAAACCACGTTAGATATATTAATTACATTTCAATCCTTAGCTAAGGTTGTACTAAAAATGGGGGGGGGGGGGGGGGGGGGTAACCTTTTCACCTCCATACAGCCTGATCAAAAACTAGTTCTAGTCAAAGTTTTACAGTTAAAAAAAATTATTTTCCCAATAACATTTCCTTGATATCTTTACGGTAATCAAAATCTTTATTTTATATTGTTTTTCTTTATTCTAGCATAATTTCTGTTATTTATGCAGAATATCATTAATAGAGAGAATATCCCTGAATTATTATTGTTATTCTTTTTTAACATTATTCTTTATTATTTCAAAGTATTAAACTGAAATGTACAACATTGCAGACCGGGTTCACACTCTGCAGGTAAAAAAAAGTAAACTTACTTTCTGATTAAGGAACAAAACTACGATTATGGGATGTTTTCAACCCATTAAAACCACCTGCTGTGAATTTGAGTGCAGAGCTCACTTTAATAAGACTCTTTAACCATGTGAGCTCAGAAACAGGCAGATGGCCCAAACATAAGAGACGGAGGAGGAATAAATGTATGAAGGACTACCTTCTCACCGGGTTCTCCGGTTTCTCCTTTTGGACCCTGCAGACCCAAGAAACCCTGCAAAAAAACACATGGGTTGACTTTTTATTTTTCACCAACTTCTGTTTTCCTCTATAGGTGAACTAGACGAATGTCTATCGCCCCCAAGCCACCAGGGGTCCCCAAAGCTGCATGTTCAGCCTCTTCTGAGAATTAAAATGTATGTTTTTACCTCTAGCTACCTCCTGTTTATTTTTCCCCCCATATATGCATAAAAATAAACGTTGGCTATGAATGAATAAAAAAACTGCAATAATAAGCTGTGGCTAATGTTTTTAGGCATTATTAGGTCTTTGGACAATACTGTCACACAGTTGATTAGAGAGACGGCGACACCCACAGATATGGTGGGAATGATTGACAGCTACTATTCAGTTTTAATAGAGAGGGTTTATTAAAAAAAAAAAAAAATCAAAGACTGTTGAGACACGCCATCAATCATGAGCTCTCCTAGCGGTGTGAGAAAAACTCAAGACAGGGAAACCTGATGAAAAAAAACAGGCAAAGGTCAGTCATTTGTTGATGATGTGGGCTGTAGAGGTAGAACATAGCTTTATCCCCCAAGTTTGCTGCCCTGCTAGCTAATTAGCAAACATTAAATACTGGTCCCGCCAAAATCCAAAAGGTATCCTGACCATTGCCTGTATATGAGAACTGTAGTAGGTGAAATGGTTTAATTCTGGATCCAATCAAATCGAGTCAATTCAGTCGCCATTTTTCTTGCAGTATGGACACCACCATGTTGGAGCCAGACAATGTCAGTAAGCAGTGATTGGTCAGAGTTAGTCAATAAATGTTTCTATGACAACCACTGTCATCAATCAGGAGTGAGCTTGTTGGAAGTCAACAGCCCTGCCAGCAGTTACTGTAACACTAACACAGCATCTTTCCCCCATGGAGCTAGAACCGGTCCTGGTTTCTCTATATATGTTTATTTGTTGATAGTACATTTTTCTAAATTTTTGTGTGAAGTGAATATGAAAGCTTCGAATCATATGTAAAATGTTAGAAGGTGTTGTACTGAACCTAGCTTTTTATAGTGATGCAAAAGGTTCATCAAATGAGACATCACTGTGAAAATTTGCTGTCCTCCTTCTCCCCAGTAAGGGACACGACATTCATTATTAACCAGACTGTGTGTTTCAATTTGACTATTTTTCTTTTTTGCACAATTTTATGTCAGATTATATCAGTGTAGTAATAATTGGGCCAAAAATCTGGTAAGACTCAGTTAAAACAGTCGACTCCAGCATCATCAAACAACAACCCCCGTTTTTTTGGGGATAATTCTCACCTCATCCCCTTTTTCCCCTTTGGATCCTCGTTCTCCCCTGTATCCCCACAGACCCTGATGTTGCACAACCAATGAGTTGATTAGCATTCACAGAACAATTGGACTTTTTGGATCTGTCAAAATTTCAGCACACACTTGTGATCCAGGAGCACCAGGTGATCCCGGCTGACCATCTTCCCCATTTTCCCCATCTTTTCCCGGCATTCCAGCTCGTCCTGGAGGGCCCCTGGGGCCTCGTTCGCCCTGTCAGACAACAGTGGGACAGTCCAGTTTGTAATGAAATTCAAACCTGCTGTTTTGTCCCTTAAAGTGACTTTTAGGATCGGAAATGGATTAACACAACTTTGCAGCATCCTTTAAGATTGACTTGCACAAAATTACAAAATAAAAAATTGTGTTTTTGATAAAATTATTATTTCGTGATTAAATTTAAAGTTTCAAGCCTTTGTATTTAATCAGGTTTTATTAAGTTTCTTACAAAAAGTAAACAAGAACTTCCTGAAAGCCACAAAGAGATAAAAGAAAAAAAAATCAGAAAAAAAGCTGACAATATATTTCCAAAATATTTAAGTTACGATAGAAACAAAATATGGACATCAGAAATCTGCCAAAAACAAACTTATCACAGCTTTTCAGTTCAGGGGAACAACACGTTCTCTTTTTTATGTGGCGTTTTATCTCCGTTCTTGTCTCAGGCCTTTATAGTTCACTACCACTACAGATTTTTGGAACATTAAAAGTCATTCTTGATGGCCAATTCAAATTTTAATTCCCTCTTTATCGCACAATAACATCATGAATACATATGAATGTTGTTGTTGTTCACCTTTCAGCATATCCCTTCAGGGGTCGCCACAGTGAATCAGCTTTTACTGATTTACTGATGGATTGCCATCAGAGAGTTTTATACTGGATGCCCTTTCTGACAGAACCCTGTATTTTATCTGGGCAGGGGACCAGCACAGGGAGACCCACACTTGGGCCCCGTTGTGGCTACATAGTTAGGCAGTAGCACAAATGGTCTTGCATAAGGATCCACACTGGATGGAGCTCATTGCATCTCCTGGGACTCAAACCCTAGTTTTACATGTGGCAGTCCTGCATGCAGCCAACTGAGCCATCCAGATGCTACATATACATATCAAAGTAGTTTTTAACAACAAAATGCAATTAACTGGATTTGAATGAACTTTATTAAGACAATAAAATATTAAAAGAGTTTCTTCTTGCCACTTTGATTTGTTGGATGTCAGGCTAAATTTGAGGCCAAAACCTGTTAAAAAGTTGTTTTGTGGTGAAAGTTATGCAATGATTTTAGGTTTTTCACATCTCGGCTTTTCATATTTAAAATTTGGTATATAGCTGTATAATGGTCGTCATTTGGCCCACTGCTGCTCCAAATTCTGGTGCTGTTCATGACAGTATCAAACATTTCATTTAATTCATTTAATTGAATTTATCATTTCAACACCTCACACAAATGATCATACCGTCTCTCCTGGACTCCCTGGTTGTCCTCGCTGTCCAGGTTCTCCTGGTGGCCCCTAAACAAACAACGTCTGATAAACCAATAAACTCCACAAACATACTCAAAACAAGTCTTTGGCCCATGTCTGACCTCCATGCCAGGTTTGCCCATTTCTCCAGGGGGCCCTTGTGTGCCTTCCTGAGTCTACAAGCTCACAAAAAAGAAACCAGCCTCTGAATAAATACTTCTAACAAACTAGGTTGATTCATCTCAATAAGGAACAGCTGTTGTTCCACAGCATCAAAAATAGCAGTTTATGGTAACAGCTTGAATCTCATAAAAATGATGCATTATTTGAATTCCATGAACAGTGAATCCATAACATGCTAAAACATCTCAGTCTGGGCAAGAAAAGCTAGAGGACATACTTACAGGCCAACTGGAAGAAAGAAGTTGATAGAAGTTGGTTTGCTGCAGAAAAAAACAAGCACAAAAAAAAAAAGATTTGCAAATTCCATAATGAATGAGACAAAAACAGTTGTTGAAAAAACATAAAAATGTATAGTGTCCCTGTTTTATCAGCATTCAGTTTTTACAGGTTGAAAATGCTTTTTTTTTCATGACTCTCCCTTTTCAGGTTTCAATGTAAACCATTGGTTGTCCTCCTTAACACCTTATGTAATCTTCATAAAGCACAAACAGACTTCCACCTGTCCAGTCTTTTTTAACAATAAATCAAAAGTTCCCCATTATCAGAATCCATTGTTACAAAGTCATACAGCTGTGATCAGAGCTGAGAAGCAGCAAAAATAGACAGCAGGCCCAACGTGCAAAGACACTAACTGTTACGCTTAAAAACCCACTCTGATGAATAAGAGGTTTTTGGGTTTTTAACATGTTCTCGTGGCATTTTTCTCATGATGGATGGTATATCAAAAGAAGATTACGTTTTAAACTGCATTTCTGAGTACTTCTTTCTTCAAATTGTTGTGAATCAGGATCAGACGAAAAGATGCATTTTATCGTAGTTGTTTATTACGTAGAAGCTACAATCGGCAGGCCACAAGCTCCCTGCTCTGCCCCATTTTGATGGATTCACAAATAAATCAATGAATGTCTTTGTTTTCCTCGTCAGAGCTGGAATCTGTATCAAAACTGTGCGGCTGGAGAGTTGCAATATTGGTTGCCATTTTTGTTGAGAGAGTAAACAGATGGATGATGGGAAGTAGGAGGAAGGCTCACTCCGGGCCAATGGTCCCACCCACAACTCAAAGATGAATTTCTAATAAACTCCTGCCGCTCTGGAGAAACTATGTCCTTGAAGACAACACAGTTGTTTTTTTAAATAAATTGCAAAATAGTAAGTAAAAGACTACCGAAAACACTTTAAAACATTTTTGGGGAATGGGTCTTTAAATCAGAATTAGGTCTTAGTGGGTTAAACCATTTTCATCTTTTCTTTTGCTAAATGACAGTGACAAAAGAAAAAGTAAATCCGGCCCGCCAGATGGTTCAATCCGGCCCAGTCATGAAGAGTAAAAATTATAAGAATGTTTAAAAAAACAAGCACGTTTCTAGTCCATTCCTGTGAAGAGTTGTGATTTTTTAAAGAAATAACCGAAATGCGCAATTCCGCCACTAGGGGGAGCAAAGGCTGAGCAAAACAGGTGAAAATGCATATCTTTGCACCTGCCAAAAGTGAAACCTAATGGCTCTGTGTCTGAATAAGATGTAGTTTGGTTCCCCGCAAGCCCCACTGCTGTTACATTGTTATAAGAAGGATCAGTAGTGACACAATAATGACCGAAATGTGAAAAAAGAAAAAAAGGGTTGAAGTGAAGTGCTGAGCTTTCCAGGAAAAATGGACAGTTTTATTTGTTTACGGAATTGAATGCAAAACCGGCGTGCTTGTTATGTCATCAACAGGTGGCAGTGCTCAAAGAATATAAAATTCAGCACCACTTTGAGACAATGAGGAAAGTTTCACCATTTGCAGTTAAGAAAAGAGAGGATTTACCAACTAAAAGCTGGCCTGAAAAAAAACCCGTCTGCATTTACTGCAGCGTGACGTCAGTGATGGAGCAGTGACAGACACCTGATTGCAGACAAGTTGGAGCAAACATCCAAACCATTTTCAGATGGTGATCCTATAGAAAAATGCTGAAGGCTGCAGAAGTCTTGTTCCCAAAAAGCAGTCTGTCAAAGATTATGATTACAGACACAACATCTCTGAGGAGACTTGGGCGCCATATTAAGGAATTCAGTCATTTATTGTATTTGCGGTCACTATTAATGAAAGCACAGATTCAGATATTGCACAACTGTTCATATTTCTTAGAGGTGCTGAAGAGAACGTCATAGCGGAGTTTCTTGAGTTGATGGACACAACAACAGCTGATGACATAGTCAGCTCTCTAGTTACTGTGCTGGACTATTTTGGAGTAAACTGGTCACCTGACGTGAGTTTGGTCATTGATGGTGCCCATCAAAGGTCTGGAAAAAGGCAGGTGTTGCCACAAAATTGAGGCAGAAACCAGGAAAAGATTCTTGGACGTTTCATTGTGTTTTGCACACTTGAATGACAGTAAATAAGTTTCTGTACAGGATCTTAATCCTGATATTGATGGCTGGCTGAAGTTTGAGGGGAGAAAGGAGGTTAACTCCAAATTCTCGTTATGTTCACAAATGTTTGCAAGTTTAATTTAGTTTAATTATTCATTGATTTGAGGCAGGTGTTTCATTTTTTTTTCCGTAGTCCCTCTTGAGTTTATTATAAGGATTGATTCAGTGTCAGATGTAAAATATTTAGTCTGAATAAAATTAAATAAACCAATTTTTTAAGTGAAATACATTTTATTTTACATCCATTGGCCTCTGTGAATGAATGTGTAATAATAAGTGATTAGGCTACAATGTTGGTTGAGGCATTTTTTCCAACTGAGTAAAAAAACATATGTTTTTTGCTTCTATGTTACTGCTCCGGCCCACTTGGGATCAGACACCTTGAATGTGGCCCCCGAACCAAAATGAGTTTGACACCCCAGAGTTAAACGGTGTTGATGTAAACTCATATGGTTCAGTAATAGTTCCACCAACTTTGAGCAGCTTTTCCAAAGAAAGATTCTGATTGTTGCGAAAAAATGGATCCAAAACATTCCGAGAAATGAAAGGAAGAAGCATCATGAAAAGCTGAGTTTGGAATTTTCTTCACATTTACTTCTTGTTTTGAGTTTTCTTTATATTTTTTCTATGATGTGGTAAACTTTATTGATACGATCTTTTTTTTAGAATAAAGCAGACACATTTCTTATCATCAATAGTAGGTGTTTTAACGTGTGGTTTATTGAGAGTATACCTGGAAAGCAGTCCAATCCTCAGCAGTGTTTCTCCATAGGTAGAAGGTCGGTAAACCCGGTGGACCAGGAGGCCCCGGCACTCCTGGTTTTCCTCGTCTTCCTTCATCTCCTGTCTTACCCTGAGTGAAAAGAACGGCAACATTTAAGCAGGAGCAGGAAAAATCATTTCAGAATAAACATTAAACAATCAACTTCCATCCATCCATCTTCTTAACCCACTGTATCCCTTTCAGGGTTGCGGGTTGCTGGAGCCTATCCCAGCTACTATTGGGCAAAGGCGGGGTACACAGGTCACCAGTCTGTCTCGAACTGCCCAATCTCACACATGCACACCTAGGGACATTTTAAAGCAGTGTTTCTCAATTATTTTTTGCTAGCCCCCCCCCCCCCCCCAGGAGAAATAAAATGTTTGGCATCCCCCCCCCTACCCCCCCCCCACACACACACACAAATACACTTGCCGTGGTGACATTATATAGGTTAGTATCTATAAATATTGTGTAAGTATACCTAAAATTGTATCTTTCAACATAAACAAAAGAAAAAGCAATATAAATCCACTTTTAACAAATATTAACTTTATTTTGCCACACAGAAACCCTGTTATAGTCTAAAACAGAAAAAAAAAACTTAAAGTGCCTGAAATAAAAAAAATCTGTCAGTCCTTATTTAAACTAGAAACATTTTGACCAACTGAACCATTTGATGCTGAGAAAAATAATTCAATCAATAAATAATATTAAATGTAAATTGATCTGAAACATTAACACAGTTTTCCTGCATTACCTGCTGTCTTTCTGTCAAATACTGACACCAACTAAACGACAGACAGACAAAGAAAAACATTGATGGAAAATAAACACACATCATAAAGATGTCTACAATAGTTAATAAAGAATGACATTATTAGCATGAGCTGAGTCATCTAAAGGCACGTGATGATCCAGGTGTTGCACAACAGCCTGAGCCCACTATCCCTCCCCTCTCCTTCTCACACACGACTGCGTGTGTGAGAAGGAGACAGAAGCAGCTGCAGGGACGGCAGTTCACAGTTCCAGGCTGTTATAAACTCTGTGATACAACAGATAATAGTAAATCAATTGTAGCGCAGATTTTTTTCTAAGCACTGACCCGCTGTCACCGCCGCCCCCCTTTTGCACCCCAAGCAATTACCTATATAACCTGTGCCTAAAACCGCTACTACTAACCAATATTTAGAGGAAAGAAAAGAATACAGTGTTTTCTACAAGCTGCATATCATATGGTATCCATGACAACCCGTTTAGACTCTAGCAGCTCAATGATGGTTAGGAGGATCTGTTACCTTGTCACCTTTAAACCCCGGAGGTCCTGGCTCCCCGGGACAACCCTGTGGAAACAGAAAGTTTTGATAAAGCAGCAAAGAAAAAGAAAAAGGAGAACTATCAGGACAAGATGCACGTCTGAATATAAAATGTTTTTCCTTCTTTTTTAACTGTTACCTTTCAGATGATTCGCATCGAAAGCCATTTCTTTTGGTTCAACAGTTCTGCTTTCACACACACAAAATATGACTGGTTGGAGAAATTATCACCAGAACTAGGAAAGGTGCGAGCTCGAGTCAGAGGAGACTTTTTCTTTACATGAAAATTTTACAGTAGTTGATTTGATTTTCGTGAATTATTTTTTTGTGCTTCTAGCAGAAGAAATGGAGACTCAAGCCTGGCTTCATGGTCCATGCCTGAACAAAGGAGAAGCCACAAAGGCTGCCCCCCTCTCCCCCGCCCATTCACCAAAACATTCTCTTCATTTTAGCTCATGTGTCAGAGTGTCCCCTGTGTGCATTTTGATGTAAAAAAGCAAAATAACCTATCAGCACTTTTAGCTAAAGTAACTTTGATAAATGACTGCCAACGGTGGGTATAATTTTAGAGGCAGAAGGGCGAAACGGAGACATAACAGGTCGGGGTGGGATGATAACCGCATCACCGCATCATACGGTGAAGAGGTCATCACCCCATGTTTTTCTTTTTTAAAGTTCTGCATGTGGTGCGTGATTAGAACTATAATAAACACATTAAACACATTCATCTTTACTGATAATTTACTTTTTCTGCTAGTCCTGTGGTCAGACTAAGTGCTTCTGGGGGAAACCTTTTAATACTGTTCTCCTTCACTCCCTGCGCCTCTCACCTCTTGGGCTAGATGTGCTCCCTCTTCTTACACACACGCGAGCGGTTTCAGCAGCACACACACACCCTCAATTTACAACAGAAGTTTCCGTCTCGCGAGGAAATACTACAGATTTTCTGCGTTCTAATTATTAATTTCCATTGTATTCATTTTCATTACAAGCCGCGTGCGGCCACCCGCCGGAGGATTCTGCGTTGGGGGCGGGGGTCGCAATGCTGCTTTATCACAGCGGTGATCAAAAATCCCACACTGTCACAGCTGTACTAAAGAGCGGTTTAATAAAGATTCAGTCACTGTTTTTCGAAACTTTCATTACTGTTCTCCTTCACTCTGCAACACCAAACATGAAGGCATACTGTTAGATTTCGATGAATATAACTACATGTTTTGTTTGGGAACTATTTTGTGCAGCGCAAAGTTACGTGTCTGCATAAACAAAGGCAGAGCTTCGTGCCCCGTGTTCTTCATGGGTGTCAGGTTTCATGGCTACCAGAAAGGTGACAAAGTGTCGCAATCTCGTTTATTACTGGGCAATATATAATATTCTGGGAAGATGTCTGTACCAGAGGGCACAGGTGCAGCTAGAGAGTGGTCCGCTGCAGAAGAATCAACACGCACCCCCAACACACTTGTGTGCGCTCCTTCCTCTTAGACACGCAGCGCTTTGACACACATACACATATTCTTTCTACAACACCTATATAGTTAGTTTACTAGTTAGTTAGTTAGTTGTCACTGCTATTTGTTAATAAAGAATACTGCGCTGTAATTGTATTCTTTTCCGACGTGGCCGCCGGGGGATTTTGTGTTTGGCGGGGTGCGATTAACCACGACACTGCGCCCCCTCTACTGGTTCATCACCGCGTTGATCAAAAATCTCACACCGTCACAGCTCTAATAACAGGATTGGGTTCAGAATGGCAGGCGCCTAGAAAACAGATGTATTCCTCTTCGCCGCCTGCAATCTTCTTTCAAACAACATTAAATGCTGTAGAGACAGAAAAAATGAACTGCTGGATGTCCTCCATTGCTTTTGTTGTTAGCTTCACCCCCCCTATTCGCGGGAAGGTCCAACTTGGAGTAGAGAGCAGGCCATAGAGTCAAATGAGCTTTAGAGCATTTTTGGTGTGCAAATCAGGTCTAACTTTTTAAAGTGCGTTTATGGTTGTTATTCAGCCTACACTGCCCAATGTGTTAAACAGTGTTTCCCAACCCTGGTTCCTGGGGCACTATGTCCTTCATGTTTGCCATGATGCCCTGCTTATAAACACTTGCTGTGCACAGGCACAAGACTAATAACTAGACCAGGGCTGGCCAACCCTGGTCCTCAACAGCCACAATCCTGCCTGGTTTCCAGCTCTCCTTTACTATCTTTCTGCTGATTGGCTGACTCAAGTGATTCCACATCCTGGTTGACTGAACATACCTGGTTTAGGTTTTTAGCATCAAGCAGTCCAGGGAAAGCTGGAAACCAGGCAGGGCTGAGGCTCTGGAGGACCAGGTGTGGCCACCCCTTAACTAGACTATTAACTCCTTTCTGCGACCCACTTTTTTTATTTGAGGCAACTTTACTCACACTGAGTATTTTGCAAAAGCACTGTCCATTGACAAAAACTAGTCAGATCATGTGTACACATGTGGCTTATCACATAGAAAATTGTAAAGCCTGACTCTTTGATCCAGTCAAGGTGAAACAGCCAGGGTGGTGCGACAGGATGGACTTGTTTAGCATAAGCGAGCAGAAGCTTGGATGAGTCTACTGACAGTGGCAAATGAGAGTCTGGGCCCTAATAAAACAGGGCGTGTCTTGTGTTAGTGATGGATACTCTAAAGCACAGGTCTCAAACTCCAGACCTCGAGGGCCGGTACCCTACATGTTTTCTGCCATTGATGCTCCTTTTTGGTTAAACACACCTGATCCATCAACAGCTTGATACAAGGGAAGACTTGAAGCTGCAAAAACTATGACAGCATCACTTTTGTCTTGACTGACCTATATTTCAGTTGTGTATGTTGCATGAGACAGGTGAAACACTTGCAACAACCATGGGCTATAATGGGTGTAGATATCAAATGGCACTTTTTCCTCATGATCTCTGCAGCCGGCTCCAATCAGGCCCTCCTGGGGTGTTAAACCGTAAATCCAGATGGAAGCACATGTGCTTTGCATGGCCCAACAGTCACCAAAGTAACCTCCACAAGGTTGTGAACTGGATAAGATCACTTTATTCTTCCAAACGCACTTCCAGTCTGAGGTTAGGTCTGCCACACTAAATAAACATTTAACAAAGAGTTCCTCATGCATGCAGCTAATATGTGACAGAAATGATCAAAGAATTGTAGATGAGCAAGTGTCTGAAGCAGCATGACACCGCCCAATTAGATCCAGATGACAGCTGCTGCAGAGCAGAGCTTGTAATTTGTAAAAAAAATTCACAATCATCATGGTTGTTGAGATTCTTCTTCATCCAAGTTGCAGTATTCTGTTCTTCAGAGTAGCTAGACTGAAAAAAACACTTTCTTTGATCATCAGGGTATCTTCTTCAGTTCTAACAAATGTCAACAAACCAGTAATAATTAGAGTGGTCAGCTAACATGAGATCACAGGTTTGGTTCCTACCTTGCCTGCCCATGTGTCAAAGTGTCCTTGGCGAAGACACTGAACTCCACATTATAGGTTGGTGTCTTCAGTGACTGTATGTGTGTGAATGGGGTGAATAGGAGTGTGACTGTGAAGCACTTTGGGCCTTTAAAGAAGGTATTAAAAGGCAATCAAAAGATACGCCAGTGCTTTAAGTGGGCTGGTACTCCCCGGTACTCTTTAAAGTACCACCACTTTTTTTTGTCCACTTAAAGCGCTGGTATTCACAATTTACCATTCTGCTATTTGGTGGGGGTCTTACTGTAGTTTATTGAATGTGTGATGGATGTGAGTGGGGGCCTAGTCTGCTGTGTAAATATGTCAAACAAGATTGAACACAAGAGAAAATGTGCCCCCATACCCCCTCAGCAAGAAAAGGTTTCTTCCATCGCACAAAGATGTCTTCCTCAAGTCCTCTCTTAAGCCATCTGTCCTCTCTGTCCAGAATGTGGCTGTATTGTCTTAAATGAGTGTCTACTGTCCTTCAGTACTGGCCTGATGTTGTGATTCTTCTGTGATGTCATCCAGGGGGGTGGTCGTTGACTATTCAGGTGGGGTTTCTACTCCGAGTTGGACCTTCCCGCGTATAGGGGGGGTGAAGCTAACAACAAAAGCAATGGAGGACATCCAGCAGTTCATGTTTTCTGTATTTACAGCATTTAATGTTGTTTGAAAGAAGATTGCAGGCGGCGAAGAGGAAAACATCTGTTTTCTAGGCGCTTTCTTTTGACCTTCAGCCAATCAACAGGTTTTAACAGTAGCTCGGCCCTAACCACACCATTCCATTTTCTATCGATCTACAACCAATTGGGACCCAAAAATGGTACGATTCGGTCTGGCTTTATGAGTCCATTTTATAATGGAAACGCTAAAAATACTAGACTGGATCAGATTGTACAGCTCAATGGAAACGAGGGAAAAGAAGAGAAACCGAACTATACACCTCTCCTCTTTTATTCAATCTAGCCTCCTCACAGGGTCATTGGAAATGGTTGCGCTTGAGTTTTTGGTCTTCTTTGGATTTAAATGAAAGGGCAGCATGGTTAAAAAGCAGACACATTTTGTCTGAAGCCTCCCCTTCTGCTGAGGGGAGGGTTTTTACTTGTACATGTAGTACCTCTCTGACCCTTCTATCGAAACATCTGTCTTCTCTGACAAGAATCTGTGCATTTTGATTTTCAAATGAATGTCCCTCGTCTTTTATGTGGGATTAGACACCTGAAATTGGTACGAAAGTGTTGTTTATTCTGTGCTGGTTCATCCTCTTGTGCATTGGCTGTTTTGTTTCTCTAATTTACAGCTTTGAACAGTCTTCACTGAACTGGACTGAATTTCATTACTTTGTTTTTCTTGGTGTTATTTGGGGTGAACTCGCTTCTACTTTTGTGCATTGGTCGGTTGGAAATGGGCTTGTATTTGATAAGTTGGCCAAAATGTTCTCAGGTTTTCAGAAAAACTGGTGATGTATGAAATAACAATGTTCTTGTTTTGGTCTTTGGAGCCTTTCTCTGTATCCTTCCAATATGAGATGATGTCTTGCTAAAGATCTATTTAGAATAATCACAGGTTTTCAGAGTTTACATTAAATGGACCTCTTCCTTTTTTCTGCTTCCAGTGAGGCTTCCTACGTGTCAAAGTTATTTAAAGGTTGAAACCTGTGTTTGAATCTGGATGTGTTTAAGATCACCAAGCACGCTCGTAGAAAAGTGATATGATTGCTTTTTTCTTGTATAGATATGGTGTTGAATCACCAACAAAAGCCCCCACCTCTGGGCCACTCTAAGACTCCCACCAAGTAACAGGACATTAGCTGCTCATTCTAATAATCACTGGGTTGTTGAAATTTGCATCTTCTCACATGAGTTATTTCATTTTTTGACATATATATATATATATATATATATATATATATATATATATATATATATATATATATATATATATATATATATATATATATATATATATATATATATATAGTAAGTCAGCACAAAAATAACCAGAATTCTTTTATCAACAGTTAGAATGCTCATGTTGTCTTCATTCACAATGATCACTTGTAATCCCACATTCATCTGCAGATTAATGTGATGCCAAAACTGAGTTTGAGGCTTTAGCTTGTCTGTCAAAGAATCCCAAACACCTTGGTTATCTATGAGGGAGAAAAATGATCCCAGCTCTGGTTACTAAAAAAAATACACCCAGTCACCCCTGGATGGCAGCAGCATCTGCACAATGACAAAGGAAAAACAAGAGGAAAAACAAAGCCACTCACCTCTAAACCCGGGGGACCCATTCTGCCAGGTGGCCCTCTTTGAAGCCTGTACTTTTTCCCATCTGAGCCGATGGCCAGATCACCTTCTTTGGACACTATAGTTATAGTCCCAGAATGCCCCTGGTCTGGTTGTTTTCCTTTTCCTATATGCTTGATTCTTTGGTCAAAAGGCATGGTGGTCTGCACAGGTATAATGATCTTGGTAGGTGCTGAGGTAAAAGTTTTTGTCTCCTCTGTTTCTTCTAAGTTGTTGGAATCTTTGGATGTTCTGGGACTTGTTGGGGTGTTGGGAAGTGGAGAAACCCCAGCTGAAGGTTTTTTAGGGGTATTTCCAATGTCCAAGTCGATTATTTCATCTGAAGGTTTTTTGGGGAACTGCAGGGAAGTTCTCCCACTAGAATCTGTCTTTTTCTCTGTTGTGACATTGTCCTCAAACTTTTTCGGTATTTTGTCAATTTTTCCTTTCTGTCGTCCCTCAAGTCCATTTTTAAAAGGTTTCCATTGAGGGTTCACATATCCACCATTTTGGAAGACAGGATCCAACAAGTCGATGTCCTCGTCCACCACAAAGACATCTCCACGTCCAGCTGAGCCTTTTCGGTCGGGTCTGGAGGGTATGGTGCCATCGCCCCGGAGTCGTAGGAATGCAGCCTGTAGAGAGAGATAACAAAGTCAGACTTCTGAAAGGTTTATTCCCTGGTTTTTGTTTTCTTCTAAGAGGAATGGTGAACTAGATTGTTGCCACTCGGATAAACAAAGCTTTGTCTCCAGCTCATCTCACTGATAAGTGCATACACCTACACCTTCTTGCCATAAAACAGCAGAGAAGCACTCCAGTGCAAACAAACTCAAAACCCCATTGGTATGAGCTCTGAATACTGAAGTCTATATTAAATAGCTGCTCATTTGATTTATCTTGTGTTTAACTTAACCTCAGTGAAAATTGTGTTTTTGGTGTTTTAACGTGCTCTTGTAGCATCTCCACCTTCCACCAGTCACACCAAGGAGGAAATGATGACAAATTAACAGAGAAGAGGAAATATAATTCCCGGAGTCCTGCGAATGCCCAGATGTGAAAGCTTCTGTCAGGGAGAAAAAACACGTTTTTAGTGTTTTTAACATGTTCTTTAGCATTTTTTTGTCTCATGATGGAGGACATACAGTGGGGCAAAATAGTATTTGGTGAGCCACCAGTTGTTCAAGTTCTACCACCTAAAAAGATGAGAGAGGCCTGTAATTGTCATCATAGGTATACCTCAACTATGAGAGACAACACAAGAAAAATTGATCCCAAAAAATCTAATTGTCTGATTTTTAAAGAATTTGGTGGAAATGGGCACTCAATTTTGAAATTATACTATAGATTCATACAGTATGTCAGTGCAACCAACTCTCATGGATTAGTTGTGAAACTCAAGCATTTGATTGATCTCTTACGTTTTCACGCCACACCTCTATTTCTCACTTACCCACCAAAATACACTTTTTTTAAATGAATGAATCTGCTGAAGCTGAAGAAACACTCGTAGGATCCCGTGCTTTAATTACATGTTCCCAAAACTACACTTGACCCGTATAAAGTGACTTCTTTTGTCTGAGTCTCACTCCAACCTTTTATGAAAAGTTGGCAGCCCTCAGCATGTAGTAAATAGTGAACAGATTTGAATATGACCCAAGTTCATCCCCCAGGGGGCAAGGCTCAGGGTCACCAAGGTTAACAATCAGCAGGAAGGTTTGAAGTCCTACGAACGGTGACCGTGTCTATCTCTTGAACTAAAGCAGGAAGTTGGCTCCAAAGAAGAGGAGCCAGATAGCTAAAGGCTCCGCCTCCATTATAGTTTAGGGAGTTCTGAAACCACCAGGAATCCTATAGACTGAGAATAAAGTGATCTGTTCAGAAAATAATAATTATGAACCCTGACATAAAGTTAAAACCCTATTGTGCAAATTTTACCAGTTGGTAAATACATTTTTAAATCAGAAGACATTTTTATATTCATAATTTTCATTCATAATTTTTCAAATGGTCAACAAACATTTTAGTTTTTTTTTGTTTTGTATCTCAATCTGGTGCTTTTAATAAAAGAATGGTTGGTCTTTTTAGCAAACCTTGCCTCCCAAATGAGCATATGATTCTGTCATCCTCTACTGCATGACAATAAAGCTACACGCCTCCCATCCTTCACCCAAGGTTACTTCCTTCAGAAATGCACGTTGTCCTATGCTTGTCGGTTCTTGTTGCACAGACTTTACAAAGAACTTGAGAAGTTAAAGCTCTGTTCATTGAAATTTACTTTACAATGAAATATAATTTACACAGTGACTCATCTTGCTACACAACCCGCACAAAGATTTCACAGTTCAGCATTAAAATGACTTGCAATTCTTCAAAGTTATTTCAAATGGAAGCTGGTATATGTTCTGGAACTGTTGTTGCTGTATTTGTTTTCAGTCACTTCAGCGCCACCTGTCGCTTTCAAGCAAACACACGTCTTTGTGCAGCATCCAGAGGTGACTGCAAACACTCCAGAACCAGTAGTTCCCCCCTACAGACGACAAAGCAGCAACATGTTGGGCCTCAGGGACTGCTGGCTTAGCGAGAGGCCTCTCAGGGGAGGGGACCAGAGAGCCATACATTCAGTTTGATGCTGCTGCAGAGCACTTCAGTGGATGTGTAGCATATGGTAAACAGGACAATGGGGAGCCAAAAGGCAGGAAGAAAAGATGGATTTTTTGTTTATTATTGCAAAGAAGAGCTTCAATTTTATCCTGCATGAATTATGTATATATATATTTAAAGGAACTTAAAGCTGATTTAAAAAAATAAATAATCCATTTTAACATAAGTTATTATTTATTGTTTAGAATCAATCAAATCAGGAAGAAAAATAAAATTTGTGAAAATTCTGATATTTCCAAGTCTTCAAATAAAAAAGCAATAAAAAAAAATGTTTTTATGTGTAATACCTGAAAATGTCATTTTGATCAAATAGTTCCTTTTTATTTCACCATATTTATACATTTCAAGGACAGTGCATGTTTTTAAATAAACATATCTGTATCCATGCCAGAATTAACCAGATAGCTTTTTTATTATCTGTGGTCCCTCAAAGGGTCTTTTGCAGTGGCGGTTCTACCCTGAATTACTCCCCGGGCGAGACCCTCCTCTGGCGCCCCCCCAATAGAGTCACTTTGTCCATTTATTGTAACTGAAAATACAGTTAGGAAATATTTAATCAAACGCAAATAATCTGAAATAAATATTATAAACTACAAATCACACTAATAATACACTAGAATAAATGTAACTGCAGCACTAAGAACAGAAACACTAACTAAAACCTAACCTTTGTGGCCTTCCTGATGCAAGCTTGTCAATAACGTCATCATATGAAATCTGCTCCCCCCCTGAATGATTGATACTAACAACAGCAGGTTAGTGAGTTGCTCCTGAGACATTGGTGATCTCAGGTATGACTTGATCAACTGGAGTTTTGAAAAGCTAACAGCAGCAGCAGCAGCAGCAGCAGCATGCTACCATCACAGCTTATTTAACATTATGAACTAATATACAACAATAAAACACAACAAAAACTTTGTGTTACAGCAGAGCAGACAGACACACGAATCATAACTAATGTTACAAGTTGAGGCAGAGCAAACATTTAAGAAGAATATCTTAAAAATGACGTTATTTGCAATATTTGGGCCTACTTCAGTTTTTGTCATGATAGACCAAACAAGAGATTTTTCCTCTGCAACGTTGTTGTTGTTGTAGGGCAGGTAGCATTCGAATTTAGAAAACGTGCATCTAGCTATGCGATAATAACCTTTTCTTTGTCTCTTTTCTCCTCTTCTTCTCTTTTCTTTCTAAATTGGGCACCAGCTTTGACCTTTTTTCTCCATATTTCAGATGTTTTTGCATTTAGCATAAATGTCCTGACATGGGTATCAAGTCTGTCGACTAAACCAACTGACATCTAAGTGAATAATTTTTTTTGTTTTCCCATTTTTTATTTGGGCATTTCACACAAAAATAACCAAAAAAGCATGATTTTTTTTTATACCTTTTTTATACCCAAACTCTGTGATATAAGTAAACCAATAGTGGTGCATAAAGTATTTTAGAAGAGCTGAGCCGCTGGCGCCGCCCCTCCGTCATTTTTCCGCCCCGGGCGATCGCCCGTATGGCCCGTGCCTAAAACCGCTACTGGTCTTTTGTAACCCAAAATGGGAAAAAAAAGAAAAAGAAACAAGTGGGGGAAAAAGTAAAGGTGATTATTATGTTATTTTCTTGTATTTTAGCTGAAAAGAATCCAGCAAATAGATCGTAATGTTTTACTGGACAGGAAAACAACAGTCTTTATGCTTCTTGGGACTTAATATCATTCACAGTAAAAGGTTTTGGCACAAACCTGAAATAAAAACAATCAGCTCTAGACACCAGCGTGCAGATGTTGCTTAAGGTGACCAGCTGTTTTCTGCATGAAATTGTTTCTCTCAGCTCAAACCCAGTGAGGAAACCCGTCTAACAACAGCATTCTGTGAAAGGATTACATTTAGCTAAAAATCTGAGTAAAGGAAGACCGTTTCCTCATGAATGCAGCTCAGTTCTGGTTCCGTTCGGGAATTACTACATGTCTGTTCAGAATTAGATCTTAAAATAACTCCCCTCCGGTATTCAACCCTCCGTCTCTCGCTGCTGGTCAGGATACAAGACAGAGCTTTTCTAAACAAACTCAAATCCAGCAGAAATTAATAAACTGTTATGGCACTTTATTTATTATAAACGATATTAGAAACATCTGGAAGTGGACTTAAACAACCTGACAGGGCAGACTGCAAATGTAGATGCAGAAATTAGACTCAAAGTTATCTTTATTTCTAAAGATCAGAACGACAGCATAGAGCTGATTGGTGAGTCCTGCAGCTTCTCTGCCCAAAATAAAGACCATGACAGAACCCCGGAGTCGGCATGCTTGGGTATAACCTTGAAGAGGGTCGGGCTGCAGAAAGTTGGTTGGGGCAAGAGAAAATTGGGTCACAGAGTTGTGAGGACAGTAAGAAGAAGTCCGTGTATCTTCAGATGTTCAATGCACCTCATACGTAAGAGCCAAACGCTGTGTGTTTGACATAGGGCCAGATTTTAAACAATTACCTCTTCCAGTTTGGGAAAGCACTGGCTTGAATGAAAATCATTTTAAGATCATATTTCACCTTAATACAGTTTAGGCACCAAAACAACCTTTCCAAAGAAAAAAAAAGACTGGTTTCATGATTTAACTTTAAAAATTTTTAAGGCAGACATCAGTTGAACTTGCTTAAACCCCACCATAATTGTATGATTGAACATTTTACATCAACAACAGATTATTTTAATGTGCATTCCATTCATCAGGTCTAGAACATATCTGAGTTTGCATTCTGCATGTGCTGTGAAGCCCGGAGACGAGCAGGAGAACCAACACACGGCTGCAAGCCAAAACAAAAGCCCTTTCTCCTTCTCTTGTTCTGGGCTGCATCCAAGCAGCCGGTCTTAGCAGATAAAGCGACACCGGATCCTCTCAGGTCAACACTTCCCGTCTCCTTATCTCTGCTCCTGTCTGCCAGATATTCATTCAAACAGGAGCTTGGTCCATGCTTAGAAAATAATACGTGAAATGCTGAGTAGCCAGTCATCAATGCTGCATTAGGAGTGATCATCCTAGCACTCAGTTGTCATTAAAAACTCTGATTTTGGGCAGTGGTGTGACAAACGGTGCACTTCTTCAAGGAACTCACAAAGCAAATTTTCCCAGCAAAAAAATTCAGCTCAAAAGTGAAAAAGAACAAACGTATGGAAATGTTAGAGTTCTTTGGGGCGGCAGTGCATCAGGTGATAGATAGAGCAGGTCGTCCAATGACCGAAGGGTCAGCGGTTTGATCCCTGCTCCCCTCAGTCAAATGGCGTCGTGTCCTTGGGCAAGACAGTTCACCCTCCCTGCCTCCAGTGCGGCTCCACTGGTGTGTGAATGTGTATGAATGTCCTGGTGATGGTCAGAAAGGCAGTGGGCGCAAATTGGCCACCACGCCTCTGTCAGTCTGGCCCAGGGCAGCTGTGGCTTCATCCGTATTGACCATCACCCAGAATGAATGAAGAGGGAATGAATAATGGACACATTGTAAGCTCTTTGAGCACCAAGGAAAAGTGCAGATAAATCTAATCCCTTATTATTATTATCTTTCCTGAAACTAATTTAAGATGAGAAACACAAACTGGACCCCTAAAGTGGTGCAAAGGTCAAGCATGGCACACTGAGGGAGTATTGAGTGTTTGTCCATAAACTGGAGGTCAACCTGGAAGAACCAAATGTTATAGTTTTTCAGATGACCACTGGAAGCTGGTTGCAGAAGAGTATTTTCACACCATGCATACATACATGCATGCATGCATACATGCATACATACATATATATATATATACACACACATATATATATATACACACACACATATATATATATATATATATATATATATATATATATATATATATATATATATATATATATATATATATATATATATTTATATATATATATATATACATACATATATATATATATACACATATAAATATATATATGTTGCCTTGCTTCCAAGTCCACTGGAAAGTTGCACAAGCCAGTAATTTTTGAAGACTGAAGGGAATAAACCTACAGGAGCTATGCTAAAGCCAACACGCTAACGACCGACCGGTACAGAATCAAAGATGAGCAGGTCAATTAATTTACCATTGGCTAATGAATCTGTCAATCAAACTTATCAGCAAAGCGGCATGCTCACTTTCAGCCAATTGAATGGCCTCTTAGACTTTCTCTAAGCTTTCACACAGGTGACAAAAAAAGCCCCGCCCATCCTAAATCCTAACCATTTTGCACAATCTTCACTGTTTTATTTTTTCATTCATCCTCTCTCGTTTAGAGTGACTCAGGTCAGCTGGGACTCTCCAAAGCTTTCAATTTACAGTCTTTTTATTAGTTTAGATTCTAATTTAACAAGCAGAAGTGCAAAAGACCAAACAATCAGCAACTGATGCCAAAAACAAAACACAAAGTTACATAAAAATGCGCAGAGGGGATTCATCACAAATGATGAAGTTGTTGGGTTCTAGAAAATCCACAGTTTTTCTTCAAGTTTCAGACTTCCATGCCTGCGGCATCTGCTGCCTTAACAAGCAGGAACTGGATTTTTCTGATCCATCATGCTCTCTTGTTTGATTGCTCTCTCAGTAACAGGATCATTGTTTGGAAACGCCGTTGAGTAAATGTACATATCTAGATTGGTTTCATTGGACCTTTGTAAGCATTTCTCATGATTGCTGATATAAAATAAAAGGCCTTAAACTTCTTTTGGGCTCTGAAGAAAGGCAGGATAAAGGGTCAGATTATGACAGGTGCACCTGGTCTTGATTAATGGTTATGGTTAATCAGAGCAGCGTTTGTCAGCACGAGAACCCTCAGGCGTTTTCCTTTCATGTGAAGATCTTCTGTTACCTGAAGACGCCCGACAAAGGGGCTACAGGCTACGGCGCTCTCATCAACACACGTGCACGCGCACAAACAATGAAAGTGCTCCTAAAAAGAGCCAATCAGACCACAAGGACTGTAAATCTTACTGAGACACAGGCATGCATGCAGGCTGGCTGGGTCTTGCCCAGAAACAGTTTGATCTGGAAAACTTCAGGATGACACATTTCTGATGTTTCAGGACTCATGAAGACAGACGTCTACTGCTTATGTGAGAAGATGCAATAAACACAGAAACCAGATGTAAACAACAGAGGGAGCTGTTTGAAGTCTGGGCATGTCTGCACTGCTGTAGGTGATGAAATAAAGCAGAACTCACTGTTTGACACACCGGCGATCGTACATATGAACATGCGAGTGTTCACATGCATCCAAGTGAATCAAAGGTGGCATCAGGCTTATTGTGTTTGGGGGATTTTTATTATCCTGGAGCACTCATTTCAAAATAAAAGCACCTGGCAAACTGATTGTGGACTTCTCAGGATGTGCAATGAGACCATGAAGGGTTTAAGGGAGGGGCAGAGGGCCCCTTAGCTCTGCGTGCTGCGTTTACCTGCAGGAGCCAAACGTCTAACCTCTGTTCGCTGGATAAAAAGGTTACTTGAAAACGAAACAAGAAATGATTTAATTTCCTGATATTTCAGGGAAAACTCTGCAATGTTACAGTAGGGAAACAGAATCAAGTTATGCCTCTGGTTTGCCGTGACTGAGATTTAATAATGAAAACCCTGGAGAGCAAATTATGACGGAAACTGAAGCACAGGAGGCATCTTAAGGTTAAAATGTTTTTTTTTAAAGCATATAAAGTGGTAGAGTTAACAAATCTGCTGCTGAAAAGGCAAAGCAAATGTCCCGTTCAGATAAAGGTGAGTGCTACCTCAGAAATTATGAAGGCATATTTCTGAAATGTAGACTCGACATTTCATTAGAGAAGCAAGTTTGTCACTAAATGTTCATGGATCTTTCCTGCGTCTCCCACTGCTAACATCTTCATTTGTCTCTGCGTCTCCCTTAAAGTTATGTGTGATAGTAGCACACAAACACAAGGTCCCTATTAGAAAAGGAGAGTGAAAAAAGAAGGGTGGTGTGTTTGTGGAAACTACAGAGGAATAAAGCTGATGAGTCACAATAAAGGTATGAAGACTAGCAGAAGGTAGACTGAGATCAGAAGTGAACATTTGTGAGCAAAAGTGTGGATAAAGAGAACCACGGATGCAATATTTGAGGATTCTTCTGGAGAAGAACGGAGAAGGTCAGAAGGATCTGCATTGTGTCTTTGTAGATCTAGAGGAAATCTACGACAGGATCCAGAGAGAGGAGCTGTGGTTTGGATGAGGAAGTCTGGAGAACATAAGGGACAGTACACCCTAAAAATGGAAGCCAAAGATTAAAATTAGAACAATATTATATCAGTCTCTAAGAATAAAATATAAAGGCTGAATTGGTTCATATGAAAATATCTTAAAAATGTTTTGTTTTGTTTCCTGATTAAGGAGAATGTGTTACTATGAAACATTGTTTTACAGTGTTGTTGATGTTCTTCAAAGCGTATTGTCTTTGTCAGTTTGTGCAGTTTGATAGTCACACACACACAGACACACATGTCTAAGTCACAGATGCTGATTAACACACATGTAATATGAAAGTCCAGCCCTTCTGTTCTTTTTTCACACTTCTTGAGAACTTGCCTTAAAATGTTCATACGTGAGACAAACATCCATGTCTGCCCTCTGCAGGTGAACATCTTATTCTCATTTTACAAATGAATTCTATGCCAAACATTTCTGAAAAGAGAACTTTACTGGTGGGGAAGACCAGGACAAGGGGAGAGGGGATAGGAGGTCATCACAATTTAAAACCAAGTTCACCAATCAGAAAGCCAAAACGGTTTCTTGGAACATCAATCAGCCAATCAAAAATGAGAAGAGATCTACAATCAAGACAAGACAAGATTGATGAAAATATGAAAAAAAAACTGTGGTTTATGGTTTTTAAGAAAGAATGTGAATTTTATTTAAAATGTTTGAAAAAATGGTTGCCTAATAAATAAATATGTACTCAATACTTTTCTAATCCATTGTAAGATAGCAACTTCTAAATAATCGAGCAGTAACAAATAGGTTAAATCAATAGTATCCAAAGTCTAAG
Source organism: Oryzias latipes (assembly GCF_053564925.1). Classification (NCBI taxonomy): domain Eukaryota; kingdom Metazoa; phylum Chordata; class Actinopteri; order Beloniformes; family Adrianichthyidae; genus Oryzias; species Oryzias latipes. Next base: position 4,976,980 of record NC_136248.1, read on the forward strand.
TCAGGGATCTCTGCAGAAATCTATAAACAGAGCGATCTATTTTTCTTTTAGGGTAATTATTTTTCAGTTTTTTTGGAGCCTAGATTTGGCTAAAACCTTTAGTTACTACTTCAATTTATATATAGTAATTTATAAAATTATATTAATATAAACAGGAACTTAAACACTCTTTGAAAAAACTGGACTTCTATTATGAAATGAAAAAAGAACAAGATAAACTCGCCTTTACATGCAAATCAATGCTGTGTTTTTTTTTATTTCTTCCTTTTTTCTTTCATAGCAGTTTTTGGTGCTCCATTTTCAATTGACTCTCACTTTGGACTGGCTGATTGAGGTCCTCCTCTGGTTACATGATCAATCAGCACGTCTGGTCCCTCTCCCGTCAAAGCCCCTTGATCTCCTCATTGGTTAATAGTGCTTGAAATGATTTGTTTTTTCTTGGTCATACAGCTTCAGAGGGCATCCTTGTGAATGCCTATCGACAGAGTTTGGGCAGCAAGTATGCTGCACTAATGGACGTTTTTCTCTCACAAATTCTGAAGCTGTTTGCTTGGGGAATATAAAATAAGAAAGCATGTGTGGCTTTCAAATGAAATCCGTGCAATTCAGCATCTGTGCTGAGTCACATGCAAAATCCCAGGTGTGTGGCTTTAACATTACATGTGGCTGACACAGACGCACACCTCCCAGCAACAGCTTTTCCTCCATTAGATCCAGCTTCATGCTGGACAGAGCTCCTCCAACATTGTACAGAAGTAGCTGCTGTTCCTGTTCATGTGAGCACAACTGTTACTCCAATTCCTAGACGTTACCCTCTTAAGCAGTTTCTATTACAAAAGTGGAGTTAATGATAAATGGTGGAACTCACTATAATGTGAGGCGCCACGGTCCACTGTAAAATTGTGAATGTGGTTAGGGTTAGGGTGAGCTCTGGACATTAAATTTAAAGATAAATGAAGTCTGTTGATCCTGATGTAAAAACATCTCAAGTTGATTCAAAATTGTTTGGATATTTGCAATTTGCAATAAGTTATCCAACACTACAACACTATTTTAAACTCAAAAGTAGGAGAGACTTGGTATTTTATCTCCTGTCAAAGGCAGAGGTTTAAATATCAATCCGTCAATGGAAATGTCCGCTAAAATCCAGTACTGTGCATCCTGAATTATGTTTATGTAATCTTCCTTTACCTAATCTAAAATTAGGGTTCATGACACCTCAGTAAAGATGTGTCCTTTGACTGTGAACAGAATTTAAAGTTGTTGTTTTTTTTTAATCCAACCAGCTTCTTTTTTTAAACCAGAGCAAAAGTTTTTTTTTTTTTTCATTTTGCAGTCATTTAACAAAGTTCACCTGAAAAGTTTTCCCTTCTACTTTCTTACTGATTAATTAGGTTGATTGATTAATTAGGATGATGACGATGCACACAACTGACGTTCAGCAGCATCACTACAGAAGTGCTGAGCTTTTTAAGTTTGTGTGAAAAGTTTTTCAAACCAAATGGACTGAATTTTGACGCCAGATGTTTAAAGACTGAGGCACTGCATGACAGAAAGAGTTAAAGGAAGCAAACCTATCCTGTGTTTCTATAGTATCTGTGCCGCATGCAGCACACATTACCTGTTCATGCTGTTGTCTTTCGCCTCGAACATGCAGGCCCTTTAAATCCAGCAGCAGGCAGCCCAGCAGAAGAGACCGTCCCACATGGCAGAACATGACTGCAGGAGACACAGCCGGTCTGTGCTCTGCTGCTCTGCTCAGGCAGGAGTCTGATCAGGCTGACACACCCACACACCTAAAGCCCCCCCAGAACGCACTCCAGAGCAGACAAAACCCAAACCCGTGAGCTCTCAGCCAGGCAACCCCAGCAAAGCTGTGTTCCAGAACAAGCTTTAAATAAAAACACATTCTGCTCTCGCATACATGCATCACTCTGCAAAAGGCTGATCTCCAAAATGTCCCAAATCACTGTCAGCCAGGGAACTTCCGATCACCCCCCCAAAAAAACAACGATTTCAACTGTTGATGAGGAAATGGAGAACGTCTCCAAACAGATGAGGTAAGGGAATCCCTGCTGTCTCCATGTATGGAAGGAGTTTGATGGGAGTTGGGAAAGCTCCAAAGATTCAGTGAAATAACCACAGCTGAAGGAATGAAGGTCCCCACAGACTCTCTGTGGCTGATTTTATCATCTAGTCAGACAAGAGACCTTCTCACTCCTCACAGTGGGAGCTGCTCATCCCAAGAAGCATTGCGTCACGTCTATCACGAACAAAAGGTTTGGAGCATAAACAACGATATGAGTAAACAAGTTCAGTGAGGTTGATCTGGGGGTAATAGAACCTCAGAAAGCGCTTTATACTTTCAGAGTCGATGTGCTGAGTTTGAATTTATAGGTTTTCTTCATGTCTGCCCCCATGCAGGCTCCTTTTTGAGAAATCTGCTGTGCCGCTCACTGAACTGCAGAGGCAGATTTTGGAACGTTTGTAATTTACTGATGTTTCATCAGCAAACAGTCGACCACATCTGCTCCATTTCTAATACCCCAGCTTTCAACCAAATGATTACATGCCGAAACAACTCATGCTGACAAAATGCTTCTTATCCTGACAAGAGCTTCATAGGTCTACCCAGACCCCCCCCCACACCCAAAATTCTGATTTCAGGGGGGTCCTTTCGTGCTTTAATTAGTTCACTATGGAAGAGTATCCAAACTTTCCAAACTGATGGAAAATTATAGCAGATCCTCCTTTGAAGTTCCCAGAAAAAAAAAAACGTACAGGGTGCAGAACTTTCCTGCTGATTAGAAGAAATGCTAGGCGTCTGTTCTTCAAAATTACAAACTGTTTGCAATAAGAACTGTCCGTCCTCCACTGACAGGGTCGTTTATTATGTGGCCTTTTGTCAGCACCCCGTCTGTCTGCTTCATGTCTGCCCGTTGGTGGAGAGGCATTAGAGAGCGTCTTACAGCTTTTTTCATTCAGTGGAGCTGAACACATGAAACAAATAAAAGTCGTCATTCCTCTTTTGCTGGGCTGGTCCCAGGGGCCTTCTGCCAGCCTGCTCTGCTCAGAAACCAGAAATCTAGATTTCCAGACTCAACTTTTTATGCTTTTTAGTACAAGATTACCATAAACATGCAACTCTTTTAAAACCACAAGAACATTATCAAAGTCCTTAAAGATCCACTCAAAAGAAAACTGTGTTCTTAACATGTTCTTGTGGCATTTCTATGATGATGGAGGACATATATAAAGAAAATTAAGATTAAAATTGCATGTTTTAATATTTATTTATTTATTTGAAATTATAGTGAATCGGGAGCAGACAAAAGTGTAGCTGTGATGTACAGCTACGATCTGTAGGCCACAGCTCCCTGCTCTGCTCCGTTCTGATGAAGACAAACAGATCCATGTACGTCTTTGTTTTCCTTGCCTGAACAGGCATCTGGTTCAAAACTGTACAGCTGGATTGTTAGCTTGAGCATGTGAGGGGCTGTCAGCTAGCAGGAGAGAGTGTAACCTAAGATCTGATGGGAAATGAGCAGAGGCCAACAGTCCTGCAAAATCTGGACAAAACAGACACTGTATATCGACCCGAACTGGCAGGAATTATTTTTTGGTTTCATTTTCATGATAAGATGCTTTTTTAGTTTGGTTGGACACAATTTGGCAGCGGTATCTGTGCTTTGATAATCCTGGATGCACAAAATCATTTAGAACAAGACTTGCCACGGAGAAAATCTGATTACATTAATGAGCAAAACATCTTGATAAATGCTTTGGTGGGATTTGAAGTTAATGATGTCAGGACAGAGAACGCAGCAAGCTTCATAACTATGTTGTCTCAAATGTGAAACTATGTTGCATAACATTTAATCATGCATTCAGCACTGAGTCTCCCAAAGCTTGAGCCGGCCATCAACTGATCGTAAAATGGGGTGTTCACACCATCCTAAAACCTCAACCAGTTCAGACGGAGACGCAGATTTATTCAACCAAGATGGGTCTGTCCTCAAAAATGTTGGCAAAAAAAAGTTAAAAACATTGTTATTGTAAAGCAGCAAGCAAAACTAAAACAGGAATGTTGGGAACATGGTCCGTTCTTATATGTGAAAATGTTCAGTTCACCACGGTTGATAAACACAAACATATGTTTCTATTTAGCTAAAAGTCAATTAATGGACAACTTGTCACTTTGGGATTTACGTCTCCAGATAAATGTATTTTTCCTGCACAATATTGGAAGGACCAAACAGTTCCATCAGCTAGTGTTCAATCAGAGGAGGGGGTAATTGATAAGTTTATCTTTATCCTTTTTAAAGTATCTACAGCTGCATTATACTTTGTTTGTAGACCAAATGTCATGTACGATCCATTCAAATGTGATCTGTATTTCCCCTTAGCCCATATCTGCGTCAGCCTTGCCCGACATTTAAAGTGTGATGAACAAACACAAAACAGAGGTCACTAAACCTGTAATTTTCTAAATATAATAATAAACTTGAATCCACCATTTCAGCAACCTTATTAGCAGCATTCTTGTAACATTTGACAGGTGATTGCTGCATATTCTGTATTATTAATATGGTGTGTGGGAACAATTGTTGCAATAAATCCTTATTTGGCTTTTATCTGCCAAAAGAAACTTTCCAAACTCTTTTTGTTATTGTTATCTTTATTAGCTTGGGGGTTTCAATTTAGTGGTCAGAGCAGTCGCTCAAAAGGATGGATGGATTTTCCACACGTGATCAAGTGACTTGACATGTGTCAAGAATGAGTCGGATGTGGCAAAGAGAATCCATATGTATCCCTGCCAAAAATGTTGCTTCAGAAACAAATTGTTAATAAAACAGAAAAAAATGAAGGTCATGTTATTTCACTTTCAGTAGCCAGGTACCAAAGGACTGTAGCTGGTTCGCGGTCTTGAGGACCACTGCACTACATCATATCCGAAAAATCTCATGCATTCCTGTGTGTCCTAGCCCTTCCTTAGCCAACAGAGTGGTCAAGGTCTGGTGAACCTGTTTTGCTCCATCTTGTCAGCATCGGTGTCAGTTTGTCCCTGGACCATATTCTGTCTATGGACACATTAGTTGGGAGACTGTGGTCAAAAACAGACATTGCTGTGGCCTTTTTACTACAGATTATCACTCTTTTCAAACTATTTTGTGCAGCTGGTGTTGACAATTGTACCAATACACAGGATGGTTTTAAAATGCTTCATCACAGTCTGAAAATGTTCCTCAGATTTTCAAATCCCACATTGGACTAAAGAATGACCCCAGGGTGGTGGCGTTAGGTGCTGGGCCTGCTTTGGTAGCTTTAAGGTGTTTCTTATAAAGTAGGAAACTGTGGAAAAAATGATGAGTTTCTCAAACGGGGGTCTTTTCTGATTGAAAATGCATTTTTCAGGGTTTAGTTGGAGACCAGATTTCTTAAATGCAGCTACTCACTGTTTTGCTTTTATTTCATGAACAAAAACGTTTGCCATGACAAACATCATGGAGGCCAGTGACAGCTCAAAGCCACAGAAATTATTTCATATAGATGGCAGACTCAGAGTTCAAAAACTCTGACCAACAGCAGAGCAGTGGACCGAGCATGGCAACACTCCTGGAGAGTCTGATCACTATGGCTGTTGATCTTACAGACACTAGTGACAGAAAAGCAATGACAAAGACAAAAGAATACAATGAAACCAATCCCTTGGCTGGTTCCCATTACTTTGCCAACAAACCCACAGCTGAATAAGTCCCCAGACATGCAGTCTGGGGACTTATGCCCGGATGGCATTCCTGGACGTGTGCTTAGGGCATGTGCAGAGCAGCTTGCAGGGGTCTTCACAGACATTTTCAACCTGTCCCTCTCCCAGGCAACTGTGCTAACATGTTTTAAGTCCACATCCATTGTGCCAGTACCGAAACACTCCTCCCCTACGTTTTTTTTTTTTTTTTATTTGAAATGGTTTATTTCAAGCAATCAAAATAGAAATAATACACAAAAACAATATAATCATCAGTTATACATTCATACAGTAACTAATCAAACTTAGGATAATTAGACATAATTAATAAATATTGCTTGAAAGGGAGTGGAAGGAAGCGAACTTATATAATCCCACCCCGTTATACTATAACCATTTTATTACATGATTTATCAATATCCGGTTCCTAGGTTTTATCAGACAGAATTAACAATCATAAGGTATCAATAAGGCACATGCCAAAGATGAATTACTTAAGTACTACGTCAAAAATAACTATTTTAGAAATCAACATGGCAAATGCAGCATCTGAAATATATGCAAATTATGTTGCTTTTAAAAGTCATTCGTATGCTTTAAAACATAATACTATATCAGTAAAATAGACACAACACTGTTTCAGGAATTTCCATAGCAAAATTTCATCAAGTATCAAAAGTTAAAAACATGTGCAAAGTTATGCTACATTAGGAAAGATTTTTGAATCAATTTATCAATTTTAGGAGCTAGTGAAGTAATATCATCAAAAGTCAATCAATTTAACAATTTTCAAAAGTGATAAATCATTTGTTTTACTCTTTTTATATTTTTTTTGTATTTTTATTTTATTTTTTTATATAATAAAGTAATGCTGTAGGGGAAAAATAAAAAGGGTCCATAAACTGTCGAATTGTCCAAGGTTGGCATTTCTTCTTTTAGTGATAACAGCTGATTTTCTTGGTTTAAACAGTTAATAGTTTTCTTCCATGTTATGTCTGCAGACATTAGATTCAGGTCCATATCCTTCTTCAGCTGATATCAGCTGCGGTGAAAGTTGAGGTCAAGTTGTCTGCAGGTCAGAACTCTGCTGTTATTCAGGTTACGTCAGACATACAGAGAAAGTGATGATTACAGGTGTCATATTTCTTGAAATTATTTGGCTCTTTGATTTATTACTCCACGTTGTTTCAGACATCCGTAATCAAGCACTTCTCAAAGTCCTTCATGGTGTTCACGACCAGAACCTTGGATCGGTCCTCTGGACCGAGTGGTTTGACGTAAATCCTGCAGCCTTTAACCCAAGTGTTCTCAATCTGCTTACGCTTCCTGAGAAGCCGTGCATGTTTTGAGATTTCAGCATTCCTTCTGGTCAGATGGTCGTTCAGATAAACAGCAGATCCTCTGAGATTTTTGCGTTGATTCATCAGAGCTAGCTTGTGTTTGAGATTCACAAACCTGATGAGGATCGCTGGTTTATCCGTCTCCTTTCTCCTGGGGAGCAGGTGGCAGGTCTCGATGGTATTGAGATCCAGGGAAATCCCTTTAGATGTGAGAAATGAATGTATTTGCTGTTGCAGCGTCGCTGCACCCATCTCCGTATTAGAACTGCTAGCTACGCTAGCGCTAGCATAAGCAGTACTAGCTCCAGCTGCATTCAGCTTCGCTCGAGGCTTGATTGGTACTCCAGTGAGAATGACATTATTCATCCTTACTTGCTGTTCCACATCGTCCAGTCTTTTCTCCAGAATCTCGACCCGGTTTTCTCGCTGCTCGTTTTGAGCCCGAAATCTTCGGAACTCTTCCATCATATCCCAGAGTGGTGTTAGCTTAGCCGACACTTGATCCATAAAACTTTTCAGCGTTTCTTGAATAATGTCAAGAGACTTTTTGAGATCTTCATATTCCTGGGGTTTCTTCGGGGGCATGGTCAGCTCTCTTTTTTGGAGAAAAATCAACTTTTTAAGTAATTTGAAGATAGTTGTATTCGCAGAGAGGCACGCCACGCGTCCTGCTGTATAACCCGGAACCGGAAATCCGTGACTGAATGACTACCGCCCCGTGGCACTCACACCCATCATTATGAAGTGCTTCGAGCGACTGGTCCTAGCACACCTCAAAGACTGCCTCCCACCCACACTGGACCCACACCAATTTGCCTACCGCAGAAATAGAAGCACAGAGGATGCAGTATGCACAGTGCTGCACTCTGCACTCACACACCTGGACAATAACAACACATATGTTAGGATGTTGTTTGTTGACTTCAGCTCAGCATTTAACACCGTCATTCCCTCCAAGCTGACCACTAAACTTGGAGACCATGAAATCAACACCTCCCTCTGCAACTGGATTATGGACTTTCTGACCAACAGGCCTCAGCATGTTCGGTCAGGTCACACCCACTCCACCAACATCACAATTAATACTGGCGTACCACAGGGCTGTGTGCTGAGCCCATTCCTCTACTCCCTTTACACCCACGACTGCAAGCCCGTGCATGGATCCAACTCCATCATTAAGTTTGCAGATGACACCACGGTGATTGGCCTCATCAGTGACAACGATGAGACTGCCTACAGGGAAGAGGTACAGCACCTGGCCACATGGTGCGCTGACAATAACCTGCTCCTTAACACCAACAAGACCAAGGAGCTCATTGTGGACTTCAGGAAGAAGAATGGAAGCACTCATGACCCCATCCACATTAACGGGATGGTTGTTGAACGTGTTTCCAGCTTCAAGTTCCTGGGAACCACCATCTCGGAGGAACTGTCCTGGGCCACAAACACCTCCAGCCTGGTCAAGAAGGCTCACCAGCGCCTTTTCTTCCTCAGGACACTGAAGAAGAACCAGCTGTCTTCATCCATCCTGGTGAACTTCTACCGGTGTGCGATCGAGAGCATCCTAACGAGTTGCATCTCAGTCTGGTATGGGAACTGCTCAGTGGCTGACCGCAAGGCACTGCAGGGGGTGGTGAAAACTGCGCAGCGCATCACAGGGACACCACTTCCTGCTCTTGAGGACATCCAGAAGAAACGCTGTCTACATCGAGCTCGCAGCATTCTCAAGGACTCCTCTCACCCTGACCACGGACTGTTTAACCTCCTCCCCTCCGGGTAGCGTTTCAGGAGCCTCCGGACAAGGACCACAAGATTCAGGAACAGCTTTTTCCCTAAAGCTGTCTCCTTGCTGAACTCTTCCCTCTGACACCCCTAAAACACCCCCCACACCACCATAGACTCCTCCCCCCCTCTTCAACACTCTGAATTATTTATCTATTCACAACAAGTAAAACAGTTACTTGTTATTACTTGCACTACTGTCTGTTCATCTGGGAACACTGTATAATCCATCTGCACATTGTAATATTTTCCATGCACTTTACTGTCCATTGCAATACTGTAAATTATGTTCATAGTTCTGCCTATAGTGTTCATACACTCTTACATAGCCCATCTGAATAGTTTGTTCATAGTACACCTATCTGTATATCGTGCTTATAGTATTAATATCTGTAAATTATGTCCATAATATTTACCTGTATAGTTATTGTACATACTATAGACCTTTATTCTGTACTTACTGCTTATTGCACTTCTGGTTAGATGCTAACTGCATTTCGTTGCCTTGTACCTACATGTGCAGTGACAATAAAGTTGAATCTAATCTAATCTAATCTAATGCAGTCCCCTGCCCATCAACCTCAGCTTAAGATGGGAAAGGCAGCTGCATACTTATTAATCTGTAACATAAATGCATGCTTTCCCAATGCTCTTAAAAAAGAGAAGCTGCTGGTTTGCTTTTTCTATTATTCTACTCACAGTTTGGTCAAAGCTCAAAATGGAGTCCTCCTTTGAATCCACCTGCAGGTCTTTCAGGTCATTTGAGGACAGCAGTAGTCTCTGAGAGGAAGAGAGGTGGTACACACTGATGAAGAACCAGACACTAGATTCATGCAACTGCTTCAAAAACCCACAGGATTAAGGAAAGTTTTGACCCTAAATCCACTGAAAGTCCATTCTAACGCTTAAGCCACTTTAAATGCAACAGTCAGCACATGGACTGCAGGAGTCAGAGCTGACTCCGCCTCAAACACGTTCATTTCCATGTTGGAGCATCATCTGTTCTGTTACCGAACTGTTCTTGGTTTCTGTCCTTTCCATTTACTGTTCCTCACCTCAGAGGCCTTCATGGTGTGTGCAGAGGCACGAGGGGACTTGGGGGCGGGCTTTTTGCAGAGGGGTGGGTGGTGGCTGCAGTGTTGATTGGCGCCGTTAGGGTCACCAAAGCGGATGACCAGCTGCCGAAGATGACCCTGCATCAAATATTGGAGAAACAAAAGATTTTATTTTTATTTTGTAAGAGTGAAGTTATCTTTAACTGAAGGTACTAATATACTACGCACTATGTAACAGAAGAATACTTACTTTATAATTTCACTAACAGAAAAAAAAAAATGTGAGAGGAAACGATAGTTGTCTAATAGGCCCATGATTTATTCCAAAACATCAGAAGTCATATTAAATCATTATGATAGGGAACTACCATTTTGTAAAGTTTTAAATAATATAGAAATGAATGGCAACAACTCAGCTTTAACAATACATATACTGTATGGGGCAGCAGTGGTGGAGAGGTAGAGCTGTCGACCTCTGATCAAGAACGTCCTGAATGCACATTACTAAACCTAGTTTTAGCATTGTGTGTATACTTGACTGTTGCCACTTGATACTACCACATGTAGCTAAAGTACAGTTGAAAGAAGTTTGGTGCGAAATGTTAAAGTGGTGCGAATCCCACAAATCTCACTCAGGCTTTTGCTTTCACAGATCTATTCTGATACATGAAAGAATTGGTGATATAAGTCTGGCTGGGCACAAACGGCAATTGATAATTTCTCCTCCATGATCAATTTTGTAACTTCCATCTATTAAAAAGGGCGCCATCCATACGTCAATGGCAAATCCGAGTCCCTGATTCGTCAAAGTTCAACTGGTTTAACTTTTAATCTGCGTTCAATGACTTTAGAGTTCAGTAAGATCCCACTTGACAAAGAGAAACCATTTTTTGATGGTACAAACAAATCCAGATGCAGAAGTCATCTCACCACAGTCCTCCTGCTCCTCAGATGACACGCTACAGTGGTTCTTGTAACTAAAGACATACCAGAATGATTGCTCTTTAGGCATTAACATAACAGTTTCATCCACTTAGATGAAAAATCACCACAGAAGGCTGCAGCTCCAGTTAGCAAAGGTCCTTTAGAAGTTCAGCAGACTTCAAGACTTTTGCAATTTAAAGCAAAGCCATTTTAGTTCTGTTCTTTGTCGAGAGGTTGCAGCAGAATCACTAGAAATGTTTAAAAGTGGCTTCCAAAGCCTTGAATAAAGATGTTGGAACGATGATTTTAATAAATGTTTGGTCATAAAGAGGACCAGAAAATACCCAACTATACAGGTCAAAACCCAGCCAAAACCCACTTTAATGCATGTCTAGTTTACTGACTGTATAATAAAATTGGACTGAATTACTCCACCCTCACATTCCAATTGCAGTACCTGCAAAGTCAAAGAAGACAATATCCCATAGACTTCTATAGCGAAATAAACAGCTGTTACTCAGCCACTATATTTGTCAGAATATCCATTCTTCCTCTAATACCTTTTTTTAAACGTTTTCTTTCCAGTGGGGGTGGCCTTTAAACAAGCTTACTTTTAATTGGCGACCATGGTTGCCATAGAAACATTTACTCAGACCAACTCAGACCAATCACCGTCATCTGGCTCCAAAAAAAATGGCGACTGAATTGATTTCATTAGGCTGTTTTCAATGGGTGATGTTACTCCTGCTCAGTCCTCTTCTGTTATACAGTCAATGGTCTAGATGCACTGAACTGCACAGCTATCAGTGCCTCATGTGTTCCTACACTGATGAAAGAATTCGAGCTGCACTTCTATGAGGTTACACTGATTTTTTGAAGGCTCAGAAAAAGCTGCAGTGTTTGATTGGGTGGGGTGTTGGTGGTTTCCGAGGGCGGTGTTGGAGTGGTTGGAGCTGCTTCAGTTCTTCTCTTAGTGTTTGGAAAAAAGCAAAATCTTGAAAAGCTGCCTCTTACTTCAAAAGGAGTCTCAAAAGCCTCGATGATGCCTCCAACCATGAGCAGGCCATCGGTGCCGATCCCCATACCGAGGTTCACCCAGTCCACGCTTTCTAGCAGAGAGCAGTCAGCGTACAGCGACAGGTGCTGGGAGGACACACTGACCCCCACATAATGCCACTCCCCGTCACACAGACCCCCCACCGGGAACCTGAAACACACATATAAGGTCTGATTACAAGATTTCTGAGTTTGATTTTTTAGATCAATAAACAAACAAACAAATATTATACAAAAAGTAGTTCTAAAAAAGAAGATTAGGGTTAAACTAAATTCTTAGGATAAAATGTATAAACAAACAAAATTGTGATTTGGAGCCACTTTTAAGCTGTATAGTTTTTATTTTTTAGTGTTATATCCACTGCGACTGGTGACCTTTCAAGGATGTCCCCTGCCTCCACCCATGGGCTCCAACAGCCCTGTGATTCCAAAAGGGACAAAACGTGGATGGTATCAATTCAGCGCCTAAAGTATTGAGCATCAAAACCGTAAAACTGCGAATCGAAACCCCAAATCCGCGAATCAAAATGCATAGTTTTTAGAATCAAAACCGCAAAAAATAAAACCACTCAAAAAAACAATTTCAGAATAAAACCGCAACTCAAAACGATGATTTCAGAATGGTGAGAAAACAAATCGGCAGCTGAGAAATATGATTGTGCTTTGGGTTATATCTTTTGGTTGCAAATTGTTGGTTTTGGTTCTCAATTTATACATTTTGATTCGCGGATTTGGGGTTTTGATTCGTGGTTTTACGGTTTTGATGTGCAATCTCTGTGAAGATATTGGATGTGTGGTAAAACATTCATCTCATTTTCCTACATTTTAATAAATCTGAACCTTCAAATAATGCATAAGACCAGCGACAGATGGTTGTGTCCACCAAACACAATCTAGCTGAATGAGGAACAATGACTCATAGGCATGGAAAACAAACTGCGCTCTACGGATTATCGCCTCAGTCAATTACCCCCAACCCCCGGGGCGTGAACCGGTACAGGTCTGTGGGTTGACATGACCTACATTTTTTCCTTTTATCTTGGTTTCTATTTGGAAAACTATTGGATTCCCCCCACAGCATTCAACTCTTTCTTGAAGCATGTCAAGATGTTTGGATGTGGAAAATCCATCCACTACTTTCTTAAAGCGTCTGCAACAACCGCTGCATTGAAACCCCCAGGCTAACAAAGTTATTAAAAAACAGACGTATTTTGGAAAGTTTTTTTTTTTTTTGCATAAAAAGCCAAACATAGATTTATTGTGTCAGTTGTTTCTATGCACTATAATAATGCATAACATTCAACAACTGGCTGTCTAATGTTACGTGGACCCTGCAGAGGATGGTGATCAAAGGGTGGATTCATGTTTAGTATTATATTTAGAAAATACCAGTTTTATTTACCATTTTTCTGGTATTTAATCATTGCACCTTTAAAAGTCACTCAAGGCTGGAGTTGGTGTCCAAATTTTTTAGCTTCCACTTTGACAATTATGGGTCAGTGGAAAATTTGGATCACATTTTGATGGTTCCTACACAAAGTCTAGTGTAAGAATAAAGTTTGAAGCAGCTCCAGATATTTTACTGAGGATGAAGATAAACTTTCAAAGAAAAGAGGCCGAAAAGATCAGCTGTCCACTTCAGCCTCATACAGGTCAGCCTGTGAAAATATTGTGTGATATAAAAAAGGTTGCAGATCACCTACCGAAGTTACCTGTGTTTCATTTTCAGGGGAACTTTGTAATTTAGCACTAAATTCATCCCATTTAATGCTCTTTCGTCAGTGTTATTTTAAATTCTGACTTGACAACATCCAACTGTATTTGCAAAATGAAAGACAATTAATGAGCAGCTCAGCTGCTGGAGAAACACCACAAAGGCCGAGTGGAAGAGGGTGATCCGCAGACAAAATGAACTTAATCTGTGAATCTGAAGCTCAGCTTGGACTCCACAAACACAAAAACAAAAGGGGAGCTGTGCAGATGCAATAAAGAGCAAGCAGACAGCATCAGGAAAAAAATAACTGGAGGGGAATTTACTTCTAAAACTCTCATTAATGGTGATAAAACTCTTAACACATTGATGCATATAAAAGGGAAGCCTGCATGTTTGAAGTGCCGCTATAAAAACTATAAAGCCTCCTCTTTGCTGACAGAGCAAAATAATACACAGTCTGTCAGCGTCCACATTTGTGTTTGGAGCCCATCAGTGAGGCATTTCATTCAAGCGCTGCGGTCCCCAAAAGGCAGGAATCAGCCAGAAGATGGCAAATAAATCATTACATCAAAGAGACAACCAATCTGAACCCTTTCCAAACAGAAACACATGCATAAAAACATGCTCTGTACAGGTTTTTCTGACTTTAAGACATATTTGCAAATAACTTAGACAAGTACCAGGTCTGGGCACACGACAGATGCTGTAAACATCTTGAAATCTGTATTTTTTCTAAGTAGGAAATGTGTAACAGTAAGAACATGCACGTGTTTGGAGCATCAACACAGAAATACTCTGGGCACTTTTACTCAATTATTCACCTAAGCTAATGTCTTTCATTTCCCAAAGGCTTCCCTTAACTCAGAACATGACATTTTAGATGCTGCCAAACAATTCTAACAGTTTTCCAAAGTTACTCTGAAAATAAATCACAGTTGCATTTAAAAAAAAAAGCCATGATGATCAGAGTTTTTGTGGTCGGAATTTTTCATTTCCACACAAGCCTTCTCTAATGAAAACCTGCTGATGAACATTATATTCGGATTTTGCCCGTAGATCATTTTAATTGTGCAGAGTGAGGCTTTTATTTCCAACTGGGAAAAGGGGGGAATGAGATGGGGTGACTTACTCGTAGTGTCGCTGCTGAGTTCCGATGAAGATGACAGCACGGGCGCTGATCCGCAGCTGCAGCATGATGTGGCTGTCAGGGCTCAGCACGGTCAAGACGCTGCATTCCTCCTTCTGATGACTCCGAAACTGCACCGACAAACTGAACTCATCTGCAAAACTAAGCGCAAGGCATTACTCTTTTACTTATTTGCATTTTAGTAGCTCCCTTTCGGGGATAATGTCTCCATCGAATCCTCTCCTCTACATCTTCTTTGTTCATACCATCCAACCACAGGTCCTCTTTCTCTACATCATGAACCTCTTTCTCTGGTCTTCTGTCCTGTTAGCTCAGCATCCTTTTACCAACATCCTAAACGTTCCTTCTCTCTACATGTCCGAACCATCTCAATCTGCTTCTCCGCATTTATCTTATATAACATTTCCCATGATCTGTTCCTCTGATGGATTCATCCCTGATCCTATCCATCCTGGTCAGAGAACCTTAAGATAATCATCTAAGCCTCCTGCTTTGCTTTCCCATTTTCAGAGCCATGTCCTCTGAATCAGGGATGGGGACCAAGTGGCCCATTCCTGCTTGTTTTCTAGCATAACCTGCTCTGCCATAATTGGATAGACACACCTGATCCAGGCAGTGAGCCTAGATTAGGGCGTAGATATCTGGAAATCCTTCAGAAACACCGGCCATTGAGGCCTGGCTCTAAACCAACAACATTGCTGCTATCGTCACAGTCTTCTACACCTTTCCCTTCAGTCTTGATGAACTCTTTAGTCACACATCACACCTGGCAAACCGAAGCCTTTCTTCTGTTTGAAAATAATTCAGGAGTAATGATACCTGTCATGAGTGCGTGTGTTTTTTTAAGTGAGGTGTCTTGTTCGGATGTCATTACATTTCAATAAATTAAAAATAAAAAACTTTGACCTACTGTCTGCATAATTATAAATAAGCACACGATCAGGATTAAATGATCGTAACAATCTTCCTACTGTTTTTCTTTTTTATAATAGTTTAGAAACCCACCTGTCAGGGAAGAGCTGCTGCATGGGAAGAGCCAGGGTGGAATACTGTCCCACCTGAAGGACCGGACACCTGCCATCCTCCACTGTCAAAGAGGCATTGCTGCTGTCTGACACTAGATGGGAAAGCTCCTGCAGAACATCCACTTCCTCTGTGGACAGGGAGGGAAAATACAATTCATGAAAAACGTGATAATATAAAAGAAAGATTTAACGGAACGTCATAAAACAAAAATAGAAAGAAAGTAAATGACCAATTGAAATAATTATGTCATCCACTAAAGAATGCTGGGTGTCTATTTAGGAAAGAGTTACAACGGGCTTTGGGAGATCAGAAAGTTGTCATAGATAGCCTGGACTAAGGTTATCTAGTAGACTGGGGGAAAGTTACTTTATGTGCCATCAGGAATGAGGAAAGTAGAGGAGAGTTGGTGGTGGAATGAAGAAGTTCAGGGGAGTGTTAAGAGTAAAAAGGCAAAGTGGGACACTGAGAGGAAGGAGGAGAACAGATAAGAGTACAGGGAGATGCAGCAAAAGGTGGACGTGGCAAAGGCCAAACAAAAGGTGTAGGCTTAGGGAACACAAATGAAGAAGATGAGGTTCTGACCAGGACGGATAGAAATTTTTGATTTTTGAATTGAAATGGTTTATTTCAAGCAATCAAGTAAGAATAATACACAAAAAACATTACAATAGGCAGTTTTACATTCATACAATGACGTATCAAACTTAGGATAATTAGACATAAAATTAAATATTGCTTAGAAGGGAGTGGAAGGAAGCAAATTTAAATAATCCCACCCCTGTTCTACCGTAACCATTTTATTACATGATTTATTATCAGCGGTTAATAACTTTTATCAGACAGAATTAAGAATCCTTAGGTATCAATAAAGCACATGACAAAGATGAATTACTAAATTTTTGTGTAAAAATAGACATAACTATTTTAGAAATCAACATAGCAAATGCAGATCAGTTATCTAAAATATATGCAGATTATATCCATTAGAAAAATCATGAATCATGAAATGAATCCATCAGAGGACCAGCTTATGTTTTTGGAGGTTTTGGAGATAAATTCAGGTAATTACATTGAGATGCTATGGACACATTGGTTAAAAGATGCAGAGGTTGTATCTACCAAGACAAAAATCTAGAGAAAAACCAAAGAGGAGGTTCATAAATGTAATGGAGGAGTACAGGAAGGTGGTTGGTGTTTGTGTGGAGGATCAAGAGAAGTGAATTATTGGGAGCCAGATGACTGCTGTATGGTAAGCAGCCAAAAGACAAAGAAGCTGAGTGAATCACAGACCTTCAGTCTTTCTGTAAACATCGGAACAACACAGTTATTTTGGGTACTGGTAGACATTTTGATGCAGCTAAAAACTATTGAGGCATAAAAACCTGAAGTGAATAAAACTCTGTCCAAGGTTGCAGCAACACCAATGTATTTTTTTGGCGTTTTTCCTCCAATCAGACCCTTCTATTAGCCATAATAGTAATGATTGAAGCCAAACATATCTTCATTTCGGAAAAGACTTGTTTTGTCATGATTACTGACCCAATGATCCGTGTTTCTGTATGATAGAGATAACCAAAGATCCACCAATTTTATCACAAGAAGAAATGAGACATCCCCCTATACACTTTCTGTTTAGGTTAATTTTTCCTGCAGTGTTCAGAGTATATAAATATATACCGTTTAACTCATATGTGAGGCTGTTAATTTCCTAAAATAGGCTTTTTTTTTCTTTTGCATCTTTGGCTTAAACGTTTTGGAAGTGAACCATGTTCATGCTGTTCTTAACCTGTAAATAAATCCTACTGTAGACACAGCTGAACTCGTAATCTTTTTTAAGCTTGAAATCTAAAGGGAAAAATGGTCTATCCTTATTCATTTCAGAACCTGAGAGTCAGCCGACCCGCATGGCAACTCCCTACAATATCAAAACCATATTAAGAGTAAAGGAAAAAAAGTAGCTTTTTTTTAAATCAGAAAGTGAAAAAAAGTGGAGAGAATCTTATGTGAAGTTAGCAACTTTTCAAACTAAAGAGCGATTGTTCAGAGACAGAAAATGAAACCCTTGGCCAGAGAAAAGCCATATGGTTTGCATGTCATTTGTGCAAGATCCATGTAAAGGTTTGGAACATTTGAAGCTTAAGTTCACTGCAGACCTTCAGCTCATTGAAAACATGAATTATCCATTATGTTGAACAATTCCCCTGCAACATGCAACAGGGACTGGGACAGGCTCTGGCTTCTTTGTAACTCCAAAACGTATTTCACTGGTTAAGAAAATGGAGTGGATGAATGAAATTTTGAAGTAAATTACATATTTCTTCAAAAATGTAGTCTCAATTCTGCAATTCAGTCTTGTCACTTGCAAATAACTTTTTTAAGATGGTTCAAAACTTGATTTCTTAGGTTGCTTTGTATCAGACAACTTGACAAATTGTTCGTTCAAAACCTTTTCGGGGACTCAAATTGTTCTTGCATAAGTGCAATAAAATTTCTCCTTGTTAGAGTTGGTTTTTATCATGTCTTTGGAACATTTATTGACAAATCTTCTCCAGATAGATTTGTTACAGGTATCTTAAACAGTTCTCACTCCCCTCAGTCAAATGTTCAAGACATGGAGCAAGCATTTTGGATAATCTTTTTCCAGGATTAGAATAGCATGCGATCAATTCAGCCAACAGAGAGGAAAGATTCAATGTATGGTTGGCCATAAGAAACCTGCACTAAATTTTGTGCTGAAAGGAATAAAACAGACAAAACATGTTTTGGTCAAAAAAAAAAAAAAAACACAAAAGAACACAAGGAATTTACAACAAACAGAAAACCAGTTAACTTTGACTCCAAGCTGAAGTGAAATATCTTGTGACTGCTATGACCCTCAGTAAAAGGAAAAGCTAGATTTTAAAATTAACAAATAACAAAACTGTGTCAAATAAGACATCAGCCCAACAGGCGTCTGTCATTGTCTAGACAGCTGATTCAACAAAGTCTGTTGAGCTGTCAATTGTTCCCCCAGGAAACGGAAAATGTTTTCTTCCACATATAGATTTGCTGCTCAGATAGTCTTAATTGTGCAACGGCAGCCTTCAGAGAAAATGTCTTGCCCTCAAGGAGAAACCTCAACAAAGACAGGAGCTTTTGCCCAAAACTGCAGCAAGGGATCAAGAGGGGAATGGGCCGATCACACAGTTCTTTTATGCAATATCAAAACACGTTTGAGTCACGCTGATGTGTAAAGAGCAAACTGTTGGCTAAAGCTTTGGAAAGTCTTCTACTCTTCAGGATAGACGTTAAGTTGTGTTTAAGCTGTTCAAAAGCAAAAATGTACATTTTAAGAAAGCACTGTAAGCCCAAGTTGTGATTTAAAATGTATTTTCAGGTGATTTGGGGAGATCAAATCTGCAAATGGACAAGGGTTTATGGGAGAACACAAGCATTTCTCATGGGGGGTGTGGGGTCAGGGGTCGTCAGTTTTGCTCCTAACCTGTTTGGTGCAGGGTCACTGCCCTTCATGCTCCAACAAGAACAGTGTTCGTCTGTCAGCTTGCTGACACCTCTGACAACCCAGCGGTGAACTTTCCATGCTCACAGCCTCCAGCTGAGGGCCACTCTGGCAGGTGAAGGCGGGGCTTACTCAGCCCTCACCTTTAGGGGAGGTCATTCCCACCTGGCAGGCGGCTCTAACAAGCCCAACATGTGACAACAAGAGCGGAGCTGAAGCACATAGGTTTATAAGCTCAGGACAGAAACACATTACACTGATAAGACAAGAACTCAAACACTTTGCTGCACTAAAGTCATGTGTCTGTGACATGCTGGATGGATGCACAATCTTTCACATTTGAGACGTAGCTAAGTCACTTGCACTTGCAGTCAACCGCTGACTTTTAAGGGGTAATCTGAGCATCAACCACCACTATATGTGGAACAAAAGCCAGAATTACGGTAAAAAAAAACAACCAAGAATTACGGTCAGCCGAACATTACTGTAAAACTGATATTATCGTGCCAGAAGGACAAGCGAAAACAATTATTAACTGGAACTTCTACTCATATCTAGAGAGATCCGTACTAAAGGATGGTCAGGCTCCTAGTCAGGCTTTTCCATAGCTAGCACTTAGATTGTCCATTAAGGATATGTTTGTTGTTCGAGCAGAGGTCGACTGCCCTACCGCTGCCCCCACGGCGTCACTCACAAGTGCGTCGACATTTTAGTTTTAGGAATATTTTATGATGCATTACCACACACACGTATGCTCCATTTTTAATTAGCCTCAAAGGAACCGCAACACACACCTTCGCTCAACTTTGGGCCAAGACAAACCAATAAACCCATAACGGTCAACCCCCAATCAGGTGCGCGTGACCATGGCTTAACCGGAGCACATTCTGAATTTAAAGGGCCTATCATCCAAAGATAAACTTTTTGAGCTTTTAGGTTGTATAACAGGTTATAATTCTGTCATTAAATGTTTGATTAGTCTGGCAGGCTGGGCCTTCTCCTGGACGTCCTCCCCTGTGAGAGTCACACCTGCTATCAATTCTCATTAAGCTCCTATATAAGATGTGGCTTTTCTGTGTTCTGTGTTGGAGCTACACTCGTGGCATTAAATCTATTTGCTGACTTGATGATCTGTGTTATGTCATTCCTAATCCTGGCTTTCATCCTTGGCCAATCCGTCACAAATTCCTCTCAAAAAACCAGCCCAAAGCTGTATTTTGATCCATTCACACAACGCTCAGTATTCTTTTTAAAAACCTGCACTCTGAGCACAAGCCTCTCCCAATCAACGAAAACAAGCGGGTCCTGACATTGTGACATATATAATGGAGGAAAAACCCCTTCCAGGTAGAGTCTGCGCTGCCAGCACCCTGTCCCCTAGGCTAACACACACACCCACTCTCTCCAAAGAGCTAGCTGTGATTGACTAAAACACTTTTATGTTATATGCACAGTATTTACATCTATCTTTGCAAAATTAGGATGTTCGTTTAAGTGGAGACACTGACACGCTGCTGAGGCTGGCTCCGGGTTGACATCAGGAAATGGGCGGCACCCCCAAGGAGCAAAAAGTGACGCTTCAGAGATCGAGTTGTCTTACTTCCGGGTACGAAAATAAGCTACTAAAAACGTTTTCCTTTAAAAAAAAATTGTTCCTTAGTGTGCCAAAGGTAAAATATTGTCATATATATGGATATAGTTTACGCTGAAAGGTTTAGCAAAAGCACAATGTAGGCTCTTTCCGTATTTAAAATCACTGGAAACTACATTTTCGAAATGGGACCTGTAAGGATGTAAACAAACCGTTAAAGTGTTCAGTTTAGAGAAGCCCTGTTCCTAAACTGAGTACTCCAGGAGCATCTTGAAAACAAATGATTGTACTAATATATTTAAGCGATTAAAGTAAAGAAATCTGCTACTTTATCATCTGCCTTGTTGTAAAACCTGTAATTTCTTGCAGAATGTATCTGTTCCTCTGTCAAACAGGACTGAGCGTAGATGTTTTCAATGTTGCTGAATGCTGAGGATAATGAGTGCTGATCATTATCAGTGCTTTTGGAAATTCTTTGCACTTTGGGGCTTGGGCAGATTGTTTCCATTCATCTGGCAGGGCTCCTACACTCAACACTCTTCACATTTCATTAAGAGCTGATGGATCTTTGCCCGGCTATGAAAAGATGTTTTACTCTTTCAACAAGCTGAGACTTGCTTCACAGCTTCACAAAGAAAACAGCAACGTAATAACAAGATCGAGCCAAGTTTGCTCTTCTCAGGAATGCAGTAATAATTACAGTTGGGTTCTAAATGTACAGTATGAAGTAAGGAGCCACCACAGAGGTGCTTTTGCTTCCATGTCTGTCTGAACATTTGCAAACATCCTTTAACCCTCAGACCTCCTGATGGGTGACAACTGACCACTAGTGCAGTAATCTACATGCACCTCCTGAAAAACAGACGGGCATTGAGCAGTCTGACATGGGTTTGGCACATGCACCTTTGTTTGATGAAATCTCTAACACAAACACAGACCTCCACACATGCTGGCTCTGCACAGCGTCTATCAGATCTTTCCCCTGTAACCCCGGCATATGAATCATGAACAGACTGTGCCCAAACAATGCCGTCTTCCAGAGCTGTCATGTAATCTGTGATAAATATCCCTCTGACAGAAATACAAACGACTTGTTGAAACTTTTACCAGACGGCGGAGGGGGGGTTACATTCAAAAATGCTTTACAGAATAGGTAAAGACTTGTTCATCTTCTGCAGAGTGAGGCCCCAAACATTTGCATAATGACATTTTCTCCAATATGTGCTACTAGTTGCTGTTGTTCTTCATCTTGTCTTTAATTTAGATGTTTTTTGGTTGAAACGTTTCCAATAGTTGTCCACTGGCTGTTTAAGTCCTGGCAAACTTACATCAAACATAATTCAGTCCGAAGTTGAAGAAATTATCTGAAAAGAATGTAATGTGGAAATGTAACTTTTTTGTTGCTCTCCTCATTTGGTGAACTCTGATTTTCTTTGTATTTAAAAAGTGGATTTGTGAAACAGAGAAGTCTCAAACATGAACAGACCTGCAAAAAATAGAAACAAAAATAATAAAACGCAGAAGAAGGAAGACAGGCGGCATTACAAAATGGATTCTATTGAATTAAATTGAACTTAATTGAATTAAACTTTATTTATCTCAGGCAGAAATTCACTCATGGCAGCTTAAAGAAATAAACAAGTGATTGTACAATTACAGCTCACTAGACATCAGATCAAGCAAACAAATAGGTAAATAAACATATTTGTGCACAATATCATTTAACATGATCTTATTCCTCTTTCACACACTACATTTTTGGTTTATGACTTTATTTTCCTCTGGATTTTGTTAAACTTCATTTCTGTTCAGTGCTGATATTTTTTTTACTTTCATTAGAGTGTGCCTATCTTCTTTACTGGTTATGATTTATCTGCAGATCATAATTTGTCTAGCTTTCCCATGGGTTTGAGTTTTGGAGGGTGGGGGGTTCCATTCATCCCAACAGCTCAACACTAGCTCATGTTAGTCATGTTAAGAGGAGATGAAATTGAACCGCCAGCAGTCCAGCCCGTTAATCGTGGATTTGTTCCACTGTTTGACACCCTGAGCCTTGAAGCTTGAGAACCCTCAGGGCAGAGAGTGGGAGGTCAAGGTCAGTGTGGCTGGAAGGGAACCAGTTTCAGAGTCAAGGTTGGAGAGCTTAAGATGGATGTGGTCCCTTTGGATGAAAAGACTTCATCAGGGTAAAGAGGTGTACTCAGTCTGGAAATGACTGTCAGGCTGAGACAATGAGGAGTTAGACTTAACAAATAACACAACATGAAAACGCTAAAGCGTAAACTGAACAAGAAAATACAAAAGTGGAGGCAGAGCCACTGAACCTGATTACTTATTGATCTGTCAGACACATAAGGAATAAGCAGTCAACTGTTTCACCTGCAGCTCCGGGAAGGCAAGTGCTGCAAACAAATCATTGTATTTTAAGTGATGTTTGCTGCAGAGCTGCAGGAAACCGCTTTGTGATGAAGAATTTCTTGTTTTAGCAGATGTGAGAGCTGAGGTGGAGGGTGTTTCACTATTCAGTGAGGGGATGCCAAACCTACATCCAGCTGCAAGTTTCATCCTGTAATGCACCTACAGGGATGCTGTGCAAATAAAGGGAAAGTGTCCTCACAAACTGAGGTACATCTGGATAAATGGAGTCTGCACACAGCAAGTCTCTAATGTCAAATAACCCTGAGTTCTGCGGGCAACATGAGTCCTTCTTTCACCATTTCAAGCCCAACGTTTAGCTTTACAAGTGAGTTTTATGTGATTCCAAATCTATTATCACTATTTGAACACAATTAAGTCTTTCTGTAGTTCCAGGAACCACACTGCCAGATGAGGAATGTGCCGCCTTACCCTGCAAACACATGCTGGGGTGGGGGGGGTGGGGGGGGTGGGGGGGTGGGGGGGTGGGGGGGGCGACACTCTGTGGGACGACAGTCTGACATACCAGCAAGAAAAATAAAGCTGAAGAGGGCAGAGGGGCTTGTAAATTAAGCTTTTACGTGAGATGAGGACAGGAGTGAAGGGCCGTCAGCATGTCCGGGGGGGTTGGAGTGTCAGGTAATGAGTGTCTTGGACCACTGAAGGTATCGTAACTGGATTGAAAAAGTGAACAAACCCAGCGAATCCACCTGGAAGAGATTATCCAGAAGATTACAAAACGAATGGCCAAGAAATCCACAGACAACCTTAAAATGTGTGCCAAACTGTCCCAACAAACATACAAAAAGCTTTAATGAGGCAAATATGAGTCATATTGGAACACAAAAGTGTGTTTTCCAGATCAAATGGCTGAATTGTTCTTAGATTTGTTCCTGTTCATGTTGATCTGAAAACATGTTTCTCTGTCAGTGATTGGATTCAAGAGATTTCTGTACTTGTGAAATATTTTAAATCATCTAAAAAACGACTAAATGCTTACGTTTCTATGATATTAATACAAGAATAATTAAATCACAACTAAAAAAAAATGTGAGTGGATTGGATGGATCATAGTTTTTTTGGGTCATTTATTTGTGTTTTAACAAAATGCTACAGAGAAACATCTGTAAGGACTTTGTAAAAGCAACTGCTGCTGCAAAATTTAAAAAAAAAACTGTCAAAGCACAGTGGTGGGAGTGTGATGGTTTGGGGTGTTGGACCTCGCCCCTAGCACAATACCATGGGGCCCTCTCCATCATTTGTATTAATTATCCTTACCTATAGGGTAAAACATCGAATAACTTCCTTCCTGGTCCACTTTTAGACAACATCAATTTCAAGAATCCAAAAGTTTTGATAAGAACTTAAAAAATGAAATCACGTTTAAATGTTAAAGAAGTGTATTTTAGGTTATATATTTTATTATTATGCAACATTTTTATGATATATATTTAAATTATTATTATTTTATTACAATTTATTTTTACTGAGGAAAAACATTACATTTATTAAATTCACTAATTTGTTAATCTCTCACTTCCTAGAAGGAACAAATTATGACTTTCTGTCTTTTTTTTTATTTGTCAGGTTTTACTAAAGAAGCAAAAGAAACCTTTTTTTTTAAACGTGAAACACATTACTTTTCAGTGTTTTTCTGAAAATCTGTATGTCAAACACTTATCATGCTGAGGTCTTATCAGCGAATAAAGTTGTTTTTCTGTTTTATTTGTCTTCCAGCCCTTTTGGAAGTTTTGTAGCAAATGTCTTGTTTTTTCTTTGCCCTCAGATCACTTGGCTTCATTTGACCACTTTTTAAAATTTGCTTTGAATTATCATTTATGTTTTCCAACCTAAAAGCTATCTAAAGGCCACCAGACCCAGCAAAAAACCCAAATATTAATCAGTGATTCATTAGCAGTAATTAATCATCCATTAATTATTACTTCTTGGTTTGATTGAAAGTCTAACTTTAACACATTTTTAATGATATTAAAACCGCCCTGTTTGCAGTCCGTCAGAGAAAAACATGAAATAATGGACTCTTATCGAACTTTACTAACAACCACTGATGTTCGCTCAGACATTAAGGTAAAAAAGGAAAGTGAAAAAAACACAAATAATAAAATATTATAGGAGTTCTAGTTTAACTTATCAGCCTAATATGAACTAAAGTGGAAATTGTTCTTGTACTTTTACTTTTCATAAATTTAGGTTTGGTAAAATAAAAGTAAATGTCCTTTTGAGAAGTAATAAAGCGGAGTTTAATTTAGAAAAACCTGTTCCTGTGAATATAAAAATATCCAAATAATAAATAAAACATTAAGAACTTTACAATATTAGCATTCGGTGACTAAACTAAAGAAACATCAACCTTCTCTGAGGATTGCGTAATCTCTCTTGCTTTAGAGCTCGCAGCCTGTACTGAACTTAAACAGGAAATAAAAAAATTAGTGATTTTGAATTAAAAAAATTATTAGAATCAAACTTATAAATTGCGTTTATGAAACGGTTTTGTGGACACATTCATATTATTATCAGTAGAGTTTAAATCTCGTGCTGGGAGGTGAGGAGACAACAGGTGAAGCATTCCCTGTCAGTTGGCTCTCCCCAGACTGCACTGCCCTGCTTGAAACGTGTTTCAACCAGAAACTAAAAACCCCTGAACTGATCTGAAACCTGCCCAAATTATGTCCATCCACCTAAATCAAAGTCAGATTAAAAGCCATGCTATGGGCTGGACACCTCCCAGACTGGTAATGCTGCCTCTGCTCGCTAATTTACATGTCTCTAGACTTGCTGTTTACTGGAATATACCACTGCTGCTGAAGGACGGGGGAGGACCAAACACTTTTACATGATCAGTTAATGCAAGTTCACTGATTTGGGGATGTTTTTTCATGACAGAGTTAAATAATAATGGTCGTAAAATTTATTTTAGAAACTTTATTAAGTGTTCAGCTCGGGGCCCCTAGAGAGTTGGGGGCCCCATGTGATCCCCTTGGTAAGTCCAGCCCTGCTCAGTCATTGTTTAAAGTGAAGACAGATCATCTGGGACAGAGTTTTTTCCTTCTGGTGGGTTTGAAAACGTAGAAAGAAAAAGTGATCTGTAAAGCATCAGAACAAGCAACAAGATCTCTGAAGAACAGCATGCTGACCACACAGGATGACTGAAAGTAGTGATTTGTGCTCAGGCATAGCATCACTAGGGGTATAGTTCTACACACAAAATACTACCTCTATGCTAACTGGACCGAAAAATATGGCACCAAAAGTGTGGAAGTTTGTGCCATGGTAGATTATTTCTGTGTTGAAACATTGCTTCTTGGTAATAAATCTTGTACATTTGGAAGGCCTGTTTATTTCCTAATTAAACTGGGCCATATGTGTAAGAAACATGCATTTGTGGGATAAGATGCAGAGCCAAGTATGTGGGTTGTGTCCATAAAAAACCCAAGTCTTCTCTCCCAAACAGCATATTCTTTCTGTTCATGTCGACTCCTGTTTTGGTCTTCTGGTGCCAGATTGGCGAAAGCGCGAGTCCAGCTGCAGAGGTGAGCAGGTGGTCCAAGAATCTGGATACCAGGATTTGCCGTACCAAACGACTGATTGCTCTCTTCACAGAAAATCAAGATGGTACTGACCCAATTAGTAGTTTCATGGAACTGTCTCAGCTGCCCCTCACCATCAGCATCATGTGCATTGGAACCTTAACATGTGGATGAACGTCATGTGGATGTGGATGAACGTCATGAAACTCATTATTTGCTCAATGTGGTAAACACAGAGTTAAACAAAATCAAATCATGGATGGATTAGAACAAATTATGTTTGAACTTAGATAAAACCAAAGTGATGTTTTTTGGTAACTACAAAGCCAATACCGAGCTCTCAATTGAAATAAATAATGACCTAATTGAAAGAGTTACAGAAATCAAATTCTTAGGGGGTGTTATCGATGACAAACTAAATTGGAAGCAACACATCAGACACATCCAAACTAAAGCCTCAAAAAGTATTTCAATCATAAATAAATATAAACATTTATTAGAATAAAACAGTGGATATTTATTGTCCTGCTCCTTAATATTACCATATTTCACCTACTGTATAGAAATTTGGGGGAATAATTATAAGAGCTCACTACATCCTTTCTTTTTACTTCAAAAACGAGCCGTCCGAATTGTACATAAAGCCGGATGTCTTGATCACACAAAAAAATTATTTTATCAATCTCGACTAAAACTCAAACTGTATGACCCTGTGGATTTTTACACCAACAACTTTTATACTGAGTCAGTGAGAAATCGTTACCATTCAACATCCAAAAACAGTTCTTAGAAAATGAAGGAGGCTACAAACTGAGGGTAAGTAGAAACTTCAAGATCAAACTGATAAGAACCACAAAGAAAAGTTTCTGTGTGTCGGTGTGTGGCACTAAACTTTGGAATGGGTTAAGTAATGAGCTCAAACAATGTTAAAATCTCCAAATATTCAAGACAAGGTGTAAAGAAACTCTAATTTCACAATATGAAGATACGAGGAGTTAAGGATCAACAGGTGTTTGAATAATTCAAAATGTCTTTCCAAAAATGTGTAAATTTGTTTTTTTTTTTTTTTTTAACTTGTCCTGTCCAACAGCTAGGCAAACAGATGAGAGCTGAGGGCTTCTTGTGTTGGACATATTTTATTTTAACAAGAGGGGTTATTCATCTTCAGACAAACCAAAGGTATGTCTGAATAAACCCCTTTTGTAATTGAGGCCAAAATTTATTAATTTCAATCATGCTTGAAAATCTTTGGTGTTGGACCGGACGGAAAAGGAAAGAGGGGAAGAAGAGAGAGGGACGTTAGAGAGAGGGGGGGGTAGGAGGGTGATAATAGGAGGGGAAGGGGGGTAAGACCATGAAGCAGCATAGAGCAGACAGGTTTACTGGTTGTTTATCGTTACGGTACGGTTCAAATGTAGTACAAAAAGGGCGGGGCCTGTTCACACACACTCAAATATTATCAACACACCTGCTAGCCGCAAAAATGTCCACATGTCAACATGCACACAAAACAGATAGTGTTCACGAACGCATACCTATGCCTTTAAACCAACTAGTGTGAAATCTTTCATTCATTCAATCATGCAAACTATTAGTGCAAAGGTGAGCTAACACCTGTGCTCAGGTGAGTGTTTATGTTCTTCTAAAATGGATGGTGGAATGTGAAAAGAAGGAGGAGGAGCGCCCAGCCACCCCCACACCCATACCCCCGCCGCAGCAGCAGCGGCAGCCGGAATTCCCCCAACGCCACACGGGAACAGGCAGGGAACAACCGCCCCCCGGGCGACCAAGACCGCCACCCAGGCCAGGGCCAGCTGGACCGCCGCGAGGCCCCCAGAGCCAGAGAGCAGGGAGGCGCAGAGGGAAAGAGAGCGCCGCCCCAGCCCAGCCAGGAAAGCAGCCCCCCGCCGCGCCGGAAGAGCCCAACGCAGGGCCCCACCGGAGAGGGACGCCCACAGCCCCAGACGAGCACCCCACCACCACCCAGGAGTTCCGGGCATCCCCCCGCCCCGACCCCAGGTACGAGCCAGGACCCCCCAAGGGAGACCCGCTCCGCACTCCAGGCAGCCACCCACCCGGCCCACGGTTGGTCCAGGTAGGAGCAAGGCAGGGGCCCGCCGCCCCCGCCCAGGAGGGGGGAACCCCGGGGAAAAAAGGGCGGCCCACAAAGGATGTTATAAATATGGCCCGACCAGGCTCGGCCATGTTGGAAGTTTGGCGGGGCCCAGCGCCCAGGGGCAAGGACCAGGACCCACCCCCCAGGGACACGAACACCCCCGGCTCAGGTGTAATATGAACCCCCCCACCGTGCGGAGAGAGCACCGCCGGGCCCAGGGAGCCGGCACCCAAGGGACACGGCCGCCATCGCCAAGGGGCCCGCACCCCCCACCAGGGAAGGGGTAGGGGACAGATGGACCCAGGTCCCACCTTCCTTGTAAAATGTGTGTGCGTGTATGGGTGTTTGAGAGGGTGTTTGTGTGCATGTGTGTGTGTTTATGTTTGAATGTATATATTGAAGGGGGAGGGGTGTGTGTACTAAGGGGGGTGCAGTTAAAATTGGCGAGTAGGGCACTAAGGGGACATCTCCTGATTACTCACAGTGATGTCCCCTCACCCTCCACACCAAGGGGCCCTAAATGTCTAAGGTGCGGTTAAAATTGGCGGGTAGGGTGCCAGGAGGACATCTGCTGCTTGCTTGCAGTGATGTCCAAGCACCCCCCCTACCAAGGACCCTACATGTCTAAGGTGCAAATAAAACCGAAAGAGGGGGGGCCCACTCCATACGGCAACCATAGGAGGGGGGCCACTCCCAAGTAGCCCCCCCCCCAAGGCGCATCGCAGGCTAGACCCCCCACCCCTTCACCCTAATATGAGGTTATATAAGGAAGGGGGTAAGTTGGGGACAGCTGGTAGACTGTCCCCCGGTGGTCAAACAGCCGTCCCCCAGCCCACCCCCAGCAAAGGGGCCAGGGCCACCCAGCCCAGGGGCCCACCCCCGGAGGCGCCGACACCCCAGGCCCGGCACCACCCACCCCACACAGAGAGAGAGGAGCCAGAAAGCGTCGCCCCCCCCCGGAGCAAGCCCAGGCCCCCACCCCCAGACGCCGGCCCTAGAAGAGCTCTGGTCAGGCCTCGACGGGACCGAGGAGGCCAACCGGCCGAGGCAACCACTGATTGCCTCAGCGGAGACCCCGACCCGCTAGCCCCCCCGACCCGTACTAATAATGGGCCCCCCCTCCCCCCCAGAACGCCCCCCCCACAGGGCAGGGCCGACAAGCCCCCCACCCCACCCCACCCCAGACCCCGCAGCCGAAGCGGGTGACACCCAGAGCGACCGGGGGCCCCGAGAGGGTTGTCCCGTCCCGTCCCAGAGCCAGGGAAGGGCCGATCCCAGCCCCAGGTGCAGATGGGCAGCCCATCCGGCGCCGCTGGGCCCCCCCCACCCGAGCAGGGCCCCCCGCCAACCCCCCCCAGCACAGGCAAAGGGACCACCCCCCCAAGCCAAGCCAGACCACCACCCCACCCCCCCACCACGCACCCCCACACCCAAGCCCAGAGGACCACGCAGCGCCCCAGCCCGCCCCACCCAGGCACCGGACCCGACCCCCCGACCAACGGAGCCCCCCACCGCCCCCGCCAGGCACCGGAAGCCCCGACCCCCACCCCAAACCACGGCAGAAGGGCAAGGAGCAGCGACGACCAAGCCCCCCACCCCCTAAGTCATGGAGTCAACCACAGGAGACCAGAGAGACTGAATTCTTTCAAAGTTACTTGAGCTTTGGGCTGACATTTTTTCCAAGCTGATATGATCAAACAGCAGATTTCTGTGTTGACTTATGTTTATATTTTTCTTGTTTTTCCAATTTATTAAAATAGTTTTTTTGGCAATACAAAGAGTTATGAAAATGATAGATGCTAATCCTTCTTCTATATCGATGGCACTCATGTCACCAAGCACACAAAGTGACGGTGAGGCAGTGATTGAAACCTTAAGCCAGACTGATAAATCGGCACATACCTGCTGCCAGAGAGCCTGGACAGGAGTGCAGAACCACAGTGCGTGCATGTAGCTGTCGGGTAGATTATTATCACAGTGCTCGCAAATGTCTGAGTTACTGAGACCCATCTTGAACATCCTCTGTCCAGTGTAGTAAATTCTGTGAAGAGTTTTGAGATGGATTAGCTGCAGATTTGGACTTTTTGTCAGTTTAAAGGTGTTTAGACAAAGTTCTGACCAGAAGCTTTCATCTGTGCTGATGCTCAAATCTGCATCCCATTTTTTTGTTGGAAGGGCAATATTGTTATCTAAATTACATAAAAGTTTGTATATTTTGGAGAGAGTTCTATTCATTGAAAAATTAATCAGAGTGGTAACTACATCTGGTAGCTTTAAATCGTCGTCTTTAATTTTATACTTTTTAGTAATACTTGATTTAAGTTGCTGATATTCCAAGAAGTTATTTATTCCATGTTTGTCTTGAAGTTCCTGGGGGGTTATGAATCTTCTATCAATAATTACGTGCTCTAGTTGTTTTATGCCCCCTGCTTGCCAAGCTGGGAAGTGAATCATTTTTTTGTTAATAAGGATGTCCGGGTTGTTCCAGATGGGTGTCATTTTGCACGGTTGAATTGATGATTTTGATATTTTGAGAAATTCCCACCAGGCTGTTAAGGTGGCATTTATATTAATGCTTTTGAAACAATCCTGTTTTTTAACTGTTTGGCTAATAAATGGTAGCTGTGACAGGTTGATCTTTCCACATAACGCCTGTTCCAAGTCTAACCATGAGTTGGTTTCTGGATTATTTTTTAACCATTTTAAGATGTATTGTAATCTATTTGCAAGAAAGTATTTGTGGAAGTTAGGTAATTCTAATCCTCCACAGTTTTTTGCAGATTTTAAAGTTTTTAGACTAATTCTTGCAGGTTTGTTGTTCCATAGAAAGCTTGATATGGATGAGTCTAATGTTTTGAACCATTTTAATGGCGGTTGTGTGGGAATCATTGAGAAGAGATAATTAACCTTGGGTAAGATTTTCATTTTAACCGTGGCTACCTTGCCCATAAGGGACAAAGGCAGGTTGGTCCAGCGTGTTAGATCGTCCTGTATGCTTTTCAGTAATGGGGTGTGGTTTAGCTGCACCAGTTCTGATAGTTTGGGGGAAAAGTAGATACCCAGATATTTGATATTTCCTGTTTTAACTGGAATTGTGAGTCTTTGTTCCATATTCCTGTTGAGTGGTAATAAAACAGACTTATTCCAATTAATGGAATAGTCTGATATGGAGGAGAATTAAAAAATGTGTAAATTTGATTGTGGTGAAGTAATCAACGCTCTTTTAATTACAATCAATGAGTATTACGTTGTAATGTGCAATAATGAATACTGAAATGTAGAAATTACAATCAATAAGCTATTGATTTTCTTTATTTGATCTGCAATGCTTAGCAATAATTACTGGTTTATTGTGATAATGTGTTCTAATAATGATCAATGATTATTACATAATGGTTACCGATACCGTTTACTAAAATCAAGAATGAATGTTTTCCGAAGATAATCAATCATTTTGTTACTTGAAGAGACTCTATGGGATCAGAACCGGATTACAAAAACTGTAAAACTATAAAATGTATTAACTCAGTAGGGGTGGGATTATATAAATTTACTTCTTCCCACTCCTTTTCAAGCAATAAATCAAGCTCTACTTGACTTTAGTTAATAATCACTGTATTTAATTAAGTAAAATGTGATTTAAGTGACTTTTTTGTTTTGTATTATTTTATGTCTTTTTTACGACGGAGTATTAGGGCCACCAAAAAAAATAAAAAAAATTAGAACCACCAAAAAAAAAAAAAAAGTAAAATTACGAGATTTTATCTAAAAAAAAAAAGTAAAATTACGAGATTTTATCTCGTAAATTTAGGAGATAAAAACTCGTAAATTTAGGAGAAAAAAAGTCGTAATTTTAGGAGATTACAGTGGAAGTTAGCATGCAGAGCAGCAGGTGAACGCCGTGCAGCAGCAGAGCAGACCGACTAAACTTTGTTGAACAGGTGAGGTGAATGTTTATTGATAACGTTCCAAATGTCTGGAAGGTCATTTGTTTTATTTACGATTCATTAAAGTTTTATTTATTGATGGTTGGTTTGCAGGATCTCTGCAGCCCGATGAAGCCGTCGTCGGTGTCCCTGCAGCTGTTCGCTTGAATCCTTTCTCCACCAAAGACAAGACTCTACGTCTGTGTGACGCTTCCGTCACACAAAAGGAGGAGCACTTTTTTTTGGCATTTTCAACGTTCCAAAGCTAATATGAAACACTATTTTCATTCCTCTTTATTGTTTTATGCTGAAACGGGACATTTCATCTGCAGGAGGGGGCGTTTGTAACACTGTTTACTTCCGCATTGGTGTTGGGATGACAGGTTCATGACGTAATGAGACAAATCAAATGAACTTCAGAAAATGTGAATGAAAAGGAGAATAAAGGCTGCAGCGATTGTCTACACCCAAACGTGTCTCTGAGCTCCTTATTTTACATATTAAACTCCGCTTTACTGACTCTGAACCCTGGAAAGACTGCTACACGGAAAATAATCTGATTTTGATTCAGAATCTCTTTGTTTTAAACCTATAATAATCCGGAAATGAAGCTTCACAAAAGGCTCCACATACTTCATCTTCAAGCTAGGTTCCGATAAACGGACAACTTCAGTGTTTTTTCCTTAATCTACGACTTTTTTCTCGTAAATTTATGAGATTTTAAGTCGTAAATTTATGAGATAAAAAGTCGTAAATTTACGAGTTTTTATCACCTAAATTTACGAGATAAAATCTCGTAATTTTACTTTTTTTTTTTTTTTTGGTGGCTCTAATTTTTTTTTTTTGGTGGCCCTAATACTCCGTCGTACTTTTTAAACTATGCATTTCAACATTTCTGTAATGATTTTGATAAATATGTGTAAAGTCTTTATTGCTTTGACTACAATGCTTGAAATAAATCAAATCAAATCAAAATGTACATAGGGGGAAAAAATAAAGCATTGTTGATTTCAACACTGATACTGTAGCATATTTTGGTGGAGGCAGTGTGATGGTGTGGGCCAACATCTCCTCAATGGAAAAATGAGATTTGTCATCACTGGAGGTTATTCTAGTGGAAAATATGAAAATATTATTTTACAACCAGTGATAAACCCATATGGACATGATCTGGAACTCTCTTCACACCTAAGTCACAATGCTTGCCCCACACAACGGGTTTGTCACTATAATTGAAATGATGAAATAACCTGCCAGCAGTTCTGACCATAAAACCCCACTGAACGTGTTTGTGTCACATGCATAACCCTTTGATAAAGATAATCCAAAATTCTCTATATGTTGTGTTGCCACAAAACATTGCACGTAGTTGCTTCATTTTGTTTTTGTTGTTTTCTTGACAACTGTGTTTCTATCTAATGCCATACTATTAATTTTTTCTAAAAGAAATTCTTTAAATTTTTATTTCTATTTTCTTTCTGAATTTCAGCCAGAGCAAAACCTCAGCTGGATGCCTGCGGCTGAAGATGAGGATATGTAAAACCATTTAAAATAAGAAAGTAAAGGCATAAATCTGAATCTTTACTCTCGTGGTAAAGTCGAAACTGCACTTCAGGCTATGGTGAGGGTACGAAAACACAACAGCAGAGTCATTAAAGTGCTTGTAAAGTCTCTAGTAAAAAGAGGAAAACTTTACAAGATTTGCTTCATTCTGACAGAACCGTATGAGCCCTGACCTTGAAGTCCAAAGCAGGCGTCTGTCTGAGTCCAAACAGAAGGAGAGACCTGTGAATAAGAGGTTTTGTCTTTTGAAAATGAATGAAAATGAAGTTAGGAGATTGAATGTCTTGTTTTTCTCTTCTGGAACCCTTGTGCTATCCTAGGCACTTTACCATTGGGAGTTGGGTCATCTAGACCCACTAGACAGAGCTCTGAACCTTTCTTCTTCAATGATTTGTGATCTTCACTGGTGTCCGTGGATTACATGAAATCTTTCCACCTTTATCCACCTTTGTCATGGTAGGGAGAACACGTCAATGGAAGGGTGGGGTCATCTAAGATAGCACAAGGGTTAATAGAAGAAACAGCAGGCCATTATTTCTGAGGAGACATACCATAATTCAATTCCACAGTCGTTGTGTTTCCAGCATTGAACCCAAAGTGATTACTGATCAGTCTTGATCACTGCAGAGAATCTTCAGACACATTTGTCATCGTCTTTCTGTCGTAAAAAATTGGCCAGGATTTACAAAGGCGGGCAAAGCAACGAGAGCATGACTAATGGAAGTCCTGCACTTTGGAATCCTTGTCAGGATAGTTCACTTTTTCTAACTTTATATTTCGCTGACTATTTTTAAAGACCTGTATTAACGTCAGGTTCAACACTTCACTTGCTGCTTTGGTCCAGTGGAGGCACGCTGCGAGGCGGTTACTGAGGAGGTCAAGGCTAAGAGGGTAAGCTGATCAGTGTTTGACATATAGATTTTCGAGAAAAACTGCGTGAAAAGTAATGTGTATCACATTAAAAGTTGTTTTGATGAGCCTGCATTCATCCGACCACATCCTAATGAGTTGCTGTTGCATCTCTGTTCCATGTTTGTCCGCTGCTCTCTGTTTACATCTCATAAAGACCGGCTACGGCAGCCGTTTTGGTCCGGTTGTTCTGCTCCGAGTACGGAGCGTATTCAGACTGAGGAAACTCAGAGGGAATGAAATATCTGATTGGAAATGAACCGAGAAAGATGTGCCTGAAAACGGATCCTGGTCTCGGACCAAAGTCTGCTTTTGTGTATTAAGACTGAAAATGTGTTCTGGATTTTCGGGGGAAACAAACTCTGGTTCCAGTCTAAATATAACTTAAAAATAGCAGCCAAAGACAAAAGTAATATTTGGGAATACTGGTTGTTTTCACCTCAATTAATTGAGAGCTGAGATTTTGATTTAACAGATTTTTTTTTCCAAAGCAAAATACATAGACAGACTTTCCTTCAGCACATTTAAACTTTTCTGTGCTTTTGAAGTTTCTCAAGTTAAGGCATGAATCCTGTTGCGTTTTTCTTAATAACAGCATTACGTTTCTTTGTTCTCATGTTGCCACAAATCCCGGGCCCCTACAGTGTTACACCTGTGTGGCAGATAAATCAAATGCAGTTAGGCAAACTGTTGATACACCAATGAATATGAATAATTTCAAGGATTAACTTGTCAAATATAATAAAATTGGCTGATGATGTGAATCAATCATTATGTGTTTTGTTTCTTCATCGAGTTATTCCTGGAATAAACTGTCTGGACAGCAACAAACGATTTTCATATAACATTGAAGTAATATGAATGGATTTTTGCAGGAAAAAAGGATTTATGTATCATCAACATAGAATGTGCTTTATTGACACTTAATGATTCTTAATTCTGTTTGATAAAGTTATGAACCGGATAATGATAAATCATGTAATAAAATGGTTACGGTAGAACAGGGGTGGGATTATATAAGTTCGCTTCCTTCCACTCCCTTTCAAGCAATATTTATTAAAATGTCTAATTATCCTAAGTTTGATTCGTCGTTGTATGAATGTATAACTGATGATTGTATTGTTTTTGAGTATTCTTATTTGCTTGCTTGAAATAAACCATTTCAAATCAAATCAAATCAAAAATCAAACACTAAAAAACTGCCATCTGGAAAAACACTCACAAATTTTAAGATGGTGTGCATACAACTCAGAATTTATTCCAAATAACCATGACAGCAGATTTAGAATTGGACTAGCAAAGGACTGACTAATTATAGTGCATTGGTCCACAAAGGGACATTTCAGGTATTTGATGCTCTTAAACAACAACATAATCTCGGCCAAGAACACTTCTTTAGGTATTTACAGGTTAGACATTATTTCAACCACAATATTAGAATCCCGCCAGAAAGGCATGGGTTCCTGCAAACATCATTAACTAAATCAAAGTCACTAAACACAATAATTTCAAGTTTATATAGTGGGAAAAAGAAGGGAATCTAACAATGTCAGAAGAAGACTGGGAATGGTCATGTCAGGTGCAATGAGTCACAACCGGGTCGTATTCTTGACGTGAATTCTACTAGAAAATTTTCATGAGATTTTTAATCACTCCAATTCAAAACTGGAATCAGAGCAGTGCAAATGAATGCTGGATATGTGGAAGCAAAGGGGCCAACCACTTTCATACATTCTGGAACAGTTCAGGTATTCAAAAATACTGGGTTAAAATTCACAAACATCTGCAGAACGTGTTTATGATTGATTTCCCATGTCCATTTGAAGCTATGTATATTTGTGACTGGACTTTGGATGGATTAAACCATATTGATGAAAAACTACTATACATTCTTCTGGCAGCAAGAAAAAAAAAGTTGTTACAAGATACAAGATAAAAAGGAACCGCCAACAAGAGAGAAGTGGATTGCCATTACTCACAGTATTTACAGAATACACACAGAAAGCCTATCAGACAGAATGGTTTTAAAATGAAATAATAATGGATTCCATTTATCCACGCTTTACTAAATGCTCAAATGCTTACAATGTGTCCATTATTCCTTCACTCCTCATTCATACTTGGTGATGAAATGTGGTCAAATGTATACATTTGTTAAACCTGTTCAGACAGATCAAAGGCTGTTGGTTGAAGGTTTTCAGTCTCTGTAGCCAACAGGTGATAAAAAAAAAACAAGTTTAAGATGAAGATAAAATGATAAAAATGATTTGGGCCATAATATGAAATAATTTTTAATAGATTATTGGCATTTGCTGTCATTTGCCTCCATCTAACCCAATTCTCTGAGTCTTCCTCGCTCACTCACCCCAACAAGCCTCCTCTACATCCACGAACCTCCTTTTTGATCTTTTAGACCTCTTCACTGGTAGCTCCAACCTCAGCATCCTTTTACCAACATCATCGCTGTCCCTCCTCTCAACGTGTCCAAAGCATCTCAATCTGCTTCCCTACAATCGTCTCCAAAACATCTACCATGAACTGTTCCTCTGATGGATTCATTCCTAAAAAAAAACAGAGTCTGAGGAAGCTGTGAGTGAGGAAGTTGTCGTACTACACTTTAGACAAAACCTACCTCAATAAATTTAACAAAAGTCTAAACAAACTAAACTTGACCTGACTGCCAAAAGCTGCCAAGACGTTCAGGAGAAAAGTCACAGGTCATCTGCAGAAGATGATAGAATAGGTGAAAATAAGACTTTCCCTCCAGCTCTTCCTTGCAGCATCTTCAAGCTAGAACAAAGCAGTTCATGTCAGCCATCAGTCAAATTCTGTCACACCAAGAAAGATAAGCATCAGCACATGCTCTTATCAGTGGTGAACACTCCAAGAGCTTTATATCCGCATTTTCCTGCTTCTGCATTCGACTAGAGTTAATGATGTGAGAAGTTTGCAAGTTTATTGTACTGTATAGATTATACTGTATAAAACTAAAATGTTTTCAGAAAAAGCTGAGGTTGAACATTACAAAAAGATGGTGAAACTAGCTCTCACTAATAGATCAGCGTGTGGTGCTACTAAAAGCCTGAAGCTACCTACACACTGCTCTCGGCAATGGACGTTCAAGCAACCACTTCCAACGAAATGTCTGTAACGCCCCTAAATGCACATTTCAGGCTTTTGCATTCATGCATAGCTTTGCACATTTTTAAGACAGCTTTTGGGCTCTACGTACAAACATATGGCCTTTGAACCTGCATAAAAAGTTAAACCAGGTCCAACTCTAACCAATCAGGTACATAATGTAGATCTATAGTGACCTATGGATGATGTCCCCTTCAATTCATACAAGTGCCAACCATTTAAAAATCGATCATGGAGGAGAAACAGATGATTGTTGTTTGTGCCCAACTGGAATTATTTGACACCAAGAATGTCATATATCAGAATAAAGATGTAAAAGAAAAAGCCGGGAGCAAAATTTGTGAGATTTAAACCATTTAGATATTTCACACAAAGCCTCTTCTAACTGGTAACAACTGGTCTAACTGGTCAAACAATTGAATATAAAGAATAAAAAAGAAGAAGAGGCCCTTCTCTGCTTATTCACCATGTGCTGAATGCTAGATGCACCTTCTTGAATGCATGTCACTTGCCCGATGGGAATGTAGCATTAGACTAAACTTGGACTGGCCTACCCTGGTCCTCAGGAGCCACAACTCTGCCTGTTTTTTCCAGTTCGACCAGTTTGATGCTGATTACCTGACTCAAGTAATTCCACATCTTGATTGACTGAACACACCTGATTTAGGTTGTCAGCATCAAGCAGTCCAGGGGGAACTGGAAATCTGGTAGGGTTGAAGCTTTTGAGGACAAGGGTTGGCCAGCCCTGGACTAAACTGTTAAAGAAGCTGCTGGTAGCAACACTCATATGCACAGGAAAAAAAAAAAAAACATTGCTAGTACTACAGATAAATGTGTTAGTGTTCTAGCTATTACTATGTATGCAGGGCAGAAAAAGCATCAATGTCAGGGTCTAAAAGAGCCAAGACAGGTCATCAAAACAATTCTGAGTTTTAAATTATCCACTTTGTGTCCTGGAAAGCTGTGTTCATGTGGCGTACAGGGAGACGGCAGTTATGTGTGAGCCTGTCTCATTTTGTGAGACAGCATTACCTCACCTGGCATCTATTTAGTGAAGCACAAGCCCATTACACCACTGACAGATGCCCCAGCTGCAGATGTTAGAACTGCCCTCCTGGCTCCACTTTGACTCTTTTAAATGATAAATTACGACAATACAATAGTTTCAAAGGTCCTGTGGGGCAAATGGTTGCTAAATAGAGTCAGGCGCTGCTATTAGACCCCATGTGCCAGTACTGTCACTGAGCCCTGTGCTCGCCATTGCTGTCAGGTGACGCCATTCAGTATGAGTTTATTTGGCCGATCAAACATCTGGCAGTCCCAAAAACATGACCTTTAACACACAGTTAGCACTGAAAAAGCACATGCCAAAGTGATGCTAATTTAAAATGAAGCATGTGGCATCCTGGTAACCCTGTTCCTATGTATTTTTAATCTAAAATTGTGGGTGGTCGTGGAGCTTCACCTTCTCTTAAAAGTTGATCGGCAGAATAATCTCCAGCTTACATGTTGAAGGGTCTGTAGGCAATTCACTGGGCCACATATGGCTGATGTGAAAATAGAGAAAACTGAGCAACATGAAGAACTCACAACAAAAAAATTAGACTGTAAAGAAATCAAAACAGAAACTCCACATTTTATAGCTTTTGTGTTTACAATTCTACTCTAATCATCTTTTGATTCCCAGTGCTCTTAATTATGATTATGCCATTTTAAGACAAAATTTAAAAAAAAATGTCATTTTCTAGGACACTGTAGAGGAGCATTAGTTCATTAGATATTCACCTCTAACTTGTGGGTGGAACCGATGGTGTGGAGTGAGCCTGCTCCCACTTTTCATCATCCCTTTGTTTACAGCTCCTCACAAGCCAAAGCTAACATTACCGTTGGACTATAAAGCTTATTGTTTTGAGCCAGATTCCATCTCATATGAGGAAAACCAAGCTGTACGTTGATCTATTTGTCTACGAGTGGATGCATCAGAATGGAGCGCAGCAGAGAACTTCTGGCTGTAGGTTCTACTTTACACCCACAGGCTTTTTCAAATTTTTTCGTCTGCGTCTGTTTCACCATAATTTGTATAAAGAAACACAAGTTTAAATTTGATTATCTTTCCTTGTGTCTTCCATCATTAGAAAAATGCTACAAGAACATGCTGATTTCTGTGCTACAGGTTTCCTGTGACGGTTTCCTGTGACGTCATTTCCGGGTGAGCTATTCCCAGTGCTAGTCGTGTGTGACTGCTGTCCTCTTGTTTGGCATTAGCCTTACTACTATTGCTTACTCTAAGGGTTATCTGGGTTAATATTCACATGTAGTACCTTTTATTAGCGAATTCACCACTGTTAAACCGCTTGCTGTTCACTTTCTCATTTTGCTAAATAAACCACTTCT
This sequence comes from Oryzias latipes, assembly GCF_053564925.1. Lineage (NCBI taxonomy): Eukaryota > Metazoa > Chordata > Actinopteri > Beloniformes > Adrianichthyidae > Oryzias > Oryzias latipes. Next base: position 5,017,872 of record NC_136248.1, read on the forward strand.
CTTTACCTAAACACTGCTAGCCTTAGCTAACCTAGCATGGCCACCACTCCTTCCGCCTCTCCTCCTCTCTCCTGCCCCATGTGCCATATGTTTAGTGATGATCCTGCCTCCTTTAGTGAAGATAGCGGTAGGTGTGTTAAGTGTAGTCTTGTGTTAGACTTGGAGGCCAGGCTGGAGCAGTTAGAAGCGCGGCTCCGCACAGTGGAAGCTAAGCCGGCTAGCCAGGTCGTTACTCGTAGCGCGGGCCGCGCTACCAGGGCTAACTTAGCTAGCACCCCAGCGCCCTCCCAACAGCCGGGAGACAGTCAGGGGTTTGTACCGGTTGGGAGGAAACATAGTGCTAAACGCAAAAACTTAGAGCACCCGAGACTCCACGTTAGTAATAGGTTCTCCCCCCTCGGCGACACACCCGCTGAACACTCAACTCTGGTTATAGGCTCTTCTGAGGTTAGAAACGTGGAGCTCCCAGCGGCTACAGTCAGGTGTTATCCGGGGGCCAGAGTTGGTGACATCGAGGGGAACCTTAGGATGTTAGCTCAGAATAAGTCCAGGTTCCGTCGAGTCGTGATTCACGCAGGCGGTAATGATGCCCGACGGAGACAGTCAGAGGTGGTTAAGTTAAACGTAGTTTCGGTGTGTAAACTGGCTAAGACGATGTCCGACACTGTTATTTTCTCTGGTCCCCTGCCGAACTTAGTCAGTGATGAAATGTACAGCCGCTTTTCATCATTTAACCGCTGGCTTTCTAGATGGTGCCCAGAAAACGGCGTTGGTTTTGTGGATAACTGGAGCGCGTTTTGGGGGAAACCCGGTCTCATGCGGAGAGACGGCGTCCATCCCACCCGGGACGGTGCCGCTCTTCTTTCTAGAAACATTTCTGCTAGCCTTAGTCTGTTAACCTGACAATCCAGAGACGAGACCCGGGCGCAGAGCAGCAGTGTAAAACGCTCCTCTGAGCCTCCCTTAGGGTTAGTGCCGGTGCAAAACCCATGCAGGGAAAGTCAAGCAGGTCCGAGCTTTAGCTTATGTGCTGAAAGACAAATGAAAGGAGCGCGTCTTAGAAACTTAAAAGTGACAGACAGCCAGTGGCGGTTTTTGATATGGGTGATGTGGGCGGTCGCCCAGGGCGGCACTTCATTGGGGGCGGCATTTGCCGTGCCTGATGTGTTGCATTACGCACATATTGTGCTGTGGTACGATAGATGTCTACGATATTCAAAGAGGAAGCTTATAGCTTTTAATATGAAATTGCTTCAACTGCTAACACTTACCACTATCATTTTGATACATCAGACTCTTATGAATGTCTTCATCCTATTTGCTCTTCACACTTATGGTGCAAAAAAAAAAAAAGATGAAATAACTCAGAGTGAAACAACGTGAAACAGGCACATGAAAAGGAATTGGGCAGAACAATCACCCATGCTCAACCCAATTTTCGACAAAAGCAGGCAATGGGGATTATTTCCCACAATTCCTTGCTCTGACACGGCAGACCCGACACGCACGTGACCACCGCCCTCTGCTGCAAGACGTTTGCGGCCACACCTGTCTGCGGTAGTCTTTGGAACATAAGTCAAAAAACTCGAGAGAGGGGCGCAAATCGCCTTTGGCTGGCTGAATCACACTAACAGGTTATTGGGAGTCTTTTTCTATCTGACAATCAACTCTGGGCCGCAGCTGCGCATCCCGTCATAGAGACGGAGCCGCGTGTGTCAGAGGGAAGGGGAGGGGGAGGGGGAGGGGTGGTGGGCGCAGACCATTATTTATGGATTGAGGTTTTTTGGAGGATTTCTGCTGTTGGTGTTGCACAAATTTAGGGAAATGCCCAATATTTTTGGAGTAATCCCACTGATGAGTTCTAAGATTTAGTCTTTAATGTTTTATAAGACCTAAACATATTAATCAAAATAAGTTTGTTTTTTAGATCTAATCCCTCTGATATGTTTCACAAAGACACACACAGGACGTCACACATTAAGAAATTATTGCTAAAAATGAAGCAGGAGTCTAGCTCTAAAAAAATGCTCTAAAAAATGATAAAAGAGCAAAAATAAAACGGAATTATTTGATTTGTAATTTCTTATTAATATTTCCAAGCTTTCTTTGTTTTGTTCTGCAGCATGTTCATATTTGTATAATTTTGACAGAATATATTTCTATGGAGAGCAAAATATTACAAGTTATTTAAGGTTTAACTTGTGTTCCTGTTTTTATTCATATTTATGTTCAAAAAGTTCAGTTTAAAAGGTTTAAAAGTTTAAGTTTAGTGTGTTCAGTAAATGTTTATCTTCTTCGGCCCAAAACCTTAAGCGTGATTTTAACTTAGATCCCTGTGTGACTGAGTTTGACCCCCCTGTAATACGACTCTAGAACATTCATGCATCTTTTGTGTAAAATGGCTAAATAGAATATAGGGAACACAACAGATGTTGTTGTCAAATTTTGTATATGTGCGGGGGGGGGGGGGGGGGGGTTACTCGCCCAGGGAGTAAGTCAGTGTAGAACCACCACTGCAGACAGCAGTACTCACAAGCAAAATTATGATGTAATTAAATGCGGTTTATTAAACATTAGATCCATTTCCTCCAAGTCCCTCTTAGTCAACGAGTTAATTACTGATAACAACCTTAGTCTTTTAGCCTTAACAGAAACTTGGCTCCATCAGGATGACTATGTTAGATTGAATGAAGCAACCCCCCCAGTTATAATAACTATCAGAAATCCAGGATTTCAGGTAAAGGAGGGGGTTTGGCAGTAATATCACAGTCTAGCTTACTTCTCAGCCCTAAAGTTAAAAATGCTTATAATTCATTTGAAAACATCATATTGTCTTTAAGTCACCCAAACAGGAAAACTCCAAAACCTGTTTTACTCATAATTATTTATCGCCCCCCCGGCCCATATTCAGAATTTTTAACTGAGTTTTCCGACTTCCTATCGACTATTGTCTTAGATTCTGATCAAAATATAATATTAGGGGATTTTAATATTCATGTTGATGACCCCAGTGACTGCCTAGGAAAGGCTTTTGCAGCTTTATTAGATGATGTTGGTTTCACCCAAAGTGTGAATGAACCCACTCACTATCATAAGCACACCCCAGATCTTGTTCTAACCCATGGTATAGAGATCAGCCAGCTGAGTGTCCTTCCTCTTAACCCCATCATTTCTGATCACTTTATGATTACCTTCCGGTTTACACTGGAACATCCTTCTGCCCCAGTGAATAAGAAACAACTTAGAAGAACCTTAACTGACCGTTCTGTGTCTGAGTTTAAACACACAGTTCAGCCAGTACTTAGTGATATTCTGAGAAAATACTCTGAGACCAGCTCCCATAGTATCAGTCCTAATATAAATGACCACTTTGTTAATGATGCCTTACAAGCCCCCAGGAGTACACTCGATGTTGTTGCCCCCTTGAAACCTAAGTTCGTCAGACAAAACCGAGTAGCACCGTGGTTTAACGCTGAAACTCGTTCTCTTAAACAAGAAACCCGTAAGTTGGAAAGAGAATGGCGCCGCTCCGGTTCAGAGCAGTCTCTGGATATCTGGAAACATAGCCTATTAAATTATAAAAAAGCTCTGCGTAGAGCTAGAAGCCAGTACTATTCAACCTTAATATCAGAGAATGGAAATAATCCAAGATTTCTTTTTAGCACTATAGCTAAATTAACTCGCAGTCAGAGCTCAGTAGAACCACATGTTCCTGTTTCTCTCAGCTCTGATGATTTTCTTACATTTTTCGACAGTAAAATCTCAAATATTAGACATAAGTTAAATCAAGTTATTCCTACTATCAGCCCAGAACAGGCTGAAGCGGTAGAAATGGAGGCATCCATAGAAACCTCTGTAACATTGGACTGCTTCACTGCTGTGGATCAAGCGGAAATAACATCAATTATTACGTCCTCCAAATCCTCATCTTGTCTGTTAGACCCAATTCCCACTAGACTTTTTAAAGAAACCTTTCCCCTAATTAATGATCCCATATTAACAATGATAAATGCCTCTCTGGAAACGGGTTACGTGCCACAGTCTTTCAAAAATGCAGTTGTTAAACCTCTTCTGAAAAAGCCCAGTTTGGATCCTAGCATCTTGGCCAACTATAGACCGATATCAAACCTGCCCTTTATTTCTAAAATCCTAGAAAGAGTTGTAGTTAAGCAGCTTTACTGCCACCTACAGGACAACAGCCACTTTGAAGACTTTCAGTCGGGGTTTAGACCTCACCACAGTACGGAAACTGCACTAGTTAGAGTCTCTAATGACTTGTTATTGGCCTCAGAAATGGGACTACTTTCTATTCTGGTCCTGTTGGACCTCAGTGCAGCCTTTGACACTATCGACCACGGTATTTTACTCCATAGATTAGAGCAGGACATAGGGATCAGAGGATCTGCTCTCCAGTGGTTTAAATCCTATCTGTCCGATAGGTATCAGTTCGTTAATGTAAATGACCGTTCCTCTCAGTGCACTCGAGTCAACTATGGAGTCCCACAGGGCTCAGTCTTGGGACCGATCCTGTTTACGCTTTATATGTTACCCCTAGGAAACATAATCAGGAAACACAGCATTAATTTTCATTGTTATGCCGACGATACGCAGTTGTATTTATCCATGAAGCCTGACCAGAATGACCAGATAGAGAAACCGAATGCCTGCATCAGTGACATCAAGACCTGGATGACAATTAATTACCTCCTCTTGAACCCAGAAAAAACTGAGGTCATTATACTTGGTCCTAAAAACCTCAGAGATACTCTGTCTGCTCAGATAGTCTCCCTGGATGGCATAAGTATAGCCTCCAATTCCACAGTTAGAAACCTTGGGGTTTTACTTGACCAGGATTTATCATTTAAGGCTCACATATCTCAGGCGTGCAGAACTGCCTTTTTTCACCTGCGGAATATTGCTAAGATCAGAAATATACTTTCTAAGAGTGATGCTGAAAAACTCATCCATGCATTTGCTACGTCTAGGCTGGATTACTGTAACTCCTTGTTAGCAGCGTGTCCTAAGAGTTCCTTAAGAAGTCTCCAGCTTGTTCAGAACGCAGCAGCTAGATTGTTAGCTGGAACTAGCAGAAGAGATCACATCACTCCTGTGTTAGTTTCGCTCCATTGGCTCCCAGTTGATTCCAGAATCAAGTTCAAGATCCTCCTGTTAACCTATAAGGTCTTACATGGAATGGCCCCATCCTATATTAAGGACCTCATAGTCCCTTACCATCCAATGAGAACACTTCGCTCGCAAAATGCAGGACTGCTTGTGGTTCCTAGAATTAGTAAAAGTACGGTTGGAGGTAGAGCGTTTAGTCACCAAGCCCCTGTCTTATGGAATAAACTCCCAGCTCATGTAAGAGAGGCCGATTCAGTTTCTACATTCAAAGCTAGACTGAAAACATTCCTCTTTGGACAGGCTTATTGTCAGACTAGTTAGTATTCAGAGATTATTTAACTTATGGTTAATTTGTTTAAATTAAACTTAATAATAACTATTTCTTTTAAAAGGCTGCTAGAAGTTGAAGCTGGGGTAACTATGGTGCACTGGGGTTCTGTCCTCTTTCCTTTTTTTACTTCTACTCTTCCTCTCCTCTATTCTTGATCATAATTTATCATTTAGTTCTCCATGCCTCTGTTTGGTGCAGTGCGATTCATGTATTGTCCCTCTTTTCCTCTCCCCTCCTGGGGAGTGGGAGTGCTTCCAGACTCCAGTTGTTTCATCCGTGCTCCAGTTCCTGACCGTTTACCTCGCCTTTGCTCCTGCTCCTACACCTGGCTGTGGATCCTGCCTCTGGCTCATCTCTGGCTCGTCTCTGCTCTGTACCTGACCGAGTACCTCGCCTCTGCTCCTGCTCCTTCACCTGGCTGTGGATCCTGCCTCTGGCTCATCTCTGGCTCGTCTCTGCTCTGTACCTGACCGAGTACCTCGCCTCTGCTCCTGCTCCTACACCTGGCTGTGGTTCCTGTCTCCGGCTCGACTCGCGCCTTTGACTGTCCCCACAACCACGGCTGGATGAAGCTCGTCTGCTGGACTTTTATATATGTAGTTGTAGATTTAGATAAGTTAATTCTTCTCTAAGATTTCTGGTAAATCGCTTGTCCGTCCTGGGGGAGGATCCCTCCTTCATGTGGGCACCCCTGAGGTTTCTTCGTTTTTTCCGGAATCCGGTTTTTTGGGGAGTTTTTCCTTACCGCGAAGGGGGGTCTAAGGGCAGGGATGCCAGTATAGCTTAGTCAGTTTGTTAGTTCATTTTAGTATTTTCCTATTGAACTCTTTGTATTCGTGATCCTTTTGATTTCATGTTTTACTTCGAAGCCCATCGAGACGACTGTTGTTGTGATTTTGGGCTATACAAATAAAATTGAATTGAATTGAATTGAAAAAAAAAACACAATTTTCATCAAAGTGGGTCTTTAATCCAAACAACTGCTCTAATTTATGTTTTTCCTTAATTGCATGGACATATATCATGTAAAGAAAAACTCGCATTATAGCAATTTCCGGAAGCTGACTAGAATACATATTATTTAATATATTTTAATATATTATTTTTTTGACTGAATCTTGTTAAAAAAACTAGAATAACCATGCATTTGTTGCTTGAGTTCCTATGATGTATCTTAGAAACTATATAAATGCATAAAAGTGTGTCAATATAGTGCAAACACAGAATCTGCTCTAAATTAAAACACACTAATTCTTTAATTTGGAAATTAACCTTATTTGCTGTTAATTAATATGGCAGCAAAATTAACCTTTGTGCTATCTTAGATGACCCCACCCTTACATTGACGTGTTCTCCCTACCATGACAAAGGTGGATAAAGGTGGAAAGATTTGATGTAATCCATGGACACCAGTGAAGATCACAAATCATTGAAGAAAAAAGGTTCAGAGCACTGTCTAGTGGGTCTACATGACCCAACTCCCAATGCTTAAGTGCCTAGGACAGCACAAGGGTTAAAAAGTGCACCATTAATGAATGGTCTATTTTTGGCCTTATGTCTTATATAAAACACAAGGAAAAGATATAAGTCAGATATAATCAGACTTTACCAACTGTTTTCACAGTAACTTATACAGTAAGTGTAACACTACACTTTAGCAATGTTAGGAGTATAAGTGTACTACAATACCAGTAAATCCACACCTTGTTTGTAACATGAAAAAAAAACAAAAACACAGTCCCGCTACACTGCTGCGTGCTACCCGCATTAGCCTATTCACATTCCCACCCAATTTAGTTAGGATCTTGTAAAAAAAAAACAGACATGACATTTTCAGAGCAGTGTGCAGCTCTCAAAATCCCTTCCACACTAGTTAACACAACCAGAATGAATCCATGTATCAGGCGCAGGTGACTTTTCTTTGCATTTCATCTCTGTTCTGCCATCAGCATCCTCAAAAACAGCAGTGCAAAGCTTTGTTGAAAAAGTAGATCTACAGTTTGATGGCAAAAAAAGGAACATTTTCAACCTGTTAAATGCAACGTAAGAACCTCAAAAAAATCTCATTGGGCCTCCTTTCATCCCCTCACTTAGCTCACTATTTAAAATTGGCAGGCAGGTGGTTGACATTTGCAAACTACAAAGAAATATGCTATAATATCATATATCCACATGTAAGCAGATCTGTGCAGCACAAGAATAACAAGAGTGTTTAAAATTGCCCTCTCCGTCTGTTCACTGCAGGCTCCGGGTTCTGCAGCCTCTTCATTCAATCTGATCACCAGGTGACAAAATGATACAACAAAGTCATCCCTGACATAATGCTGTTAACACACAGGAAGTGGAAAAAGTATTTTGTTTTGTTCGTTCCCAACTTCAAACATCTAAAACAGTCTGGATGTTTCAGCCCACTTCTCCTGCCATCTGGTTCCAGTTGAAATGAGATTACATTGAAGAAGGCAGCTCTGGACCGACATGTGCTCTGCACCTATTCCCTCACATTACCTTTTCTTCATAAACAGCTAACCACAAGCTAAGACCTGCTCTGAACCCAGAACCAGACTGAGGACCCACTCTTCTTATAGAGCATGCAACAGCACATGTGAGCCCCGGTCTGGTTAAAAGGTACCTAATGAACTCCAGACTAGCCCCCCCTAAATCCCTTGATCTAGTTCAAATTAGATGCAGATGTCTGCTTATTGATCTGTCATTACATCGGCAATGACATCATGAGTTCAACTTGCAGGAAGAAAGTCTGAGCAACACGGCAAGGTCCTGTTTCTGAGCCCCTGTAACCCCACAGTGCTGACATGAAGCAGAAATCCGTCCGTGTGACAGGAACTCTGACTTACACACAAAATCAACACAGCAACTGTCAGCAAAAACTCGACATATGCCGAATATCCAGTTAACTTTACTTGTTACACTAAATATAAGGCAAACTGATCTGACAGGTACAATTTTACCAAAGCAAAGCATCTTGTTTAAGTAAAGCCATAAAACGTATACAAGCTTTTTACTTTGAATGGGCAAATGAATCTACGAGCAGCATAATTCTGTTTAACTCTGGAGAACCCAACAACAATTTTCTTCAGGGCTTTCAATTTGGTTTTTGTTTGTTCGCTTTGAGAAATGCAATTAACAGCATTCAACAAATGAAAAATAAAAACAAAACAAAAAAATACATCCACAAAAATGATAAATAAACAACACTCAAAAATAAACCCATGGGCCAAATTTGACCACTTGGGTTCTCCTGGGTCATAAAAAATGTCAGATTTGACCTATTCAACCGATTCGTGCCACCATAAATGTCCACGTGTTTTAATCAATACTTTTTTTTCTTTTATTTAGTAGTGTTGCGATTGTTTTTTCCAGAGTCAATATCTGGATTTTTTACCATTTTATGTTTTTGTTTTTTTTAATTACTGCTGTTCCTTTATGTTTACATGAGGTTTTAGGCCTTTGATAGTGTTCCTGTTGCTCATTTATATTTATACTGTATTCTTACCCTTTTACAAGGTAGATATGTACTCATTTATGTTTATGTTGTATTTTTGTTGTTAATTTAACATAGGTTTTAGGTAAACACATTTACCACCTGGCCATTGACAACAGATGATGAAAGATGCTTTTTAATGCCCGATGGCTCTCTTAAATAAACCAATTAATTAATAAAACTGTGTTTCATAACAAGTGAAATACATTTCATTAAAATTACTTGGCGAGATTTTAACTCTACAATGTTGGAATCAGATGAATGGAATTCATCACGTTTCACATCATAATATTAACTGTCTAAAAAAACACATTTTGGTGGAGTTCCTAAGAACCTCCAGTGAACCTCCAGTGTTCTGCAACAAACAAACAAACAAAGATTTGCTGAAGCCTCTCCTCATCCTGTTCTTCTCTTTTGTTTCCTTAATCACCAAACTTCTGAAATGTTGTTATACTGAAATCATCTGTCATTTTGGAGAGACGTTCTGTTCCAGCTCACAGCGATGGATGACGAAGGAAAAAGTATTTTAAAGAGTGATAAACTGAAGCATGTGTTCGACATCATCTGTGAGCAAACAGAGGGATGGAGGGGGGGGGGGGGGGTTACCATATATGTATGCTCATCCTCAAATCTCAACCTGTTGGGCGTCCACGTCAGAGTCACAAAAAAACATGAAAAGGATGGGACAGGATGCAAAAGATAGAGACAACCGGGACCCCTCTTAGGATCCTTCCCAGCAGTCCCTCCAGCTGCAAAGTCCCACAGGTCAGAGGTCACACACAGGTATTCCACTGCTGGGGGTCACAGCTGGAATTGATCCCAGGAGGAGTGGATTTAAGCTGAAGCAGATCAAGTCTTTTGCTTTTGATCCGAACTGCAGTTGTTGAATCACCTGACCTAGATTTGGACAGATCGTCATGAGCATATGGGGGAGCTTATTTTCTTAACAAAAACACGATATTCGGCCAAATCAGAATTCTTCCCCCACCCCTACGGCTTCTCTCTACGCCAGGGGTCGGGAACCTTTTTTGCCGAGGGGCCATAAACGCCACATATTTTTAAATGTAATTTCGAAAGAGCCATACATTTACGTAGTGTCCCTTTCCCACACTGAGGCACTGAGACTTAACCTCTTTTAAGGTTCTTTATTCTGGTTACTGCAGACCACAACAAACGCCGAACAATTAATTCAGCAACTCCTGAATCTCTCCCGCTGAGACGAGAGCGATTCTCCCAACTTTATATTCCCCTGATCCCGCTCCAGCCCTCCCATTTCCCTTATTCGGCCCATAGCTGAACCCCATTGGTCCAAACTACCTAACAACAGGCTGAGCGACAGAACTGAGGGCCAATCAGATCTCTGCTTGATGCGTTCAATGAACTCCAGAACTTTTAACGCGGCCCAACAGCCAAGTTAAACTCAGTCCGCGACAATATGTTTAAAACTAAATATACAAGTGAATGTGTGCATTTGATTTAATTTCAACATTTTTAAAGTACAATAAGTCTGTGGATTCTTTTTAATAACATTGTTATGCTGTTGCTAATAAATGATGAATATTTCTCGTGGTAGTTTTGCTGATGGTTTAGTCTGGTTGATCCGTGGTGAGTTTCTGCTTCATGCAGCCGTTGAGACGTTAAACGTGATCATAAGTTGGTCTGAATGTTCTGTAGATGTGAGACAGACTGATCACATGCAGACGGGGAGCCAAACACACACTCACACGCTGCAGTGAGTGACGGGCAGCGGGTTTTACGTTTTTACAATCCCAGCGCGATTCACCTGCTGCCTGTACCCATACCCCCCCACACTCTGCTTTCTTCCTCACACATCCCGTCCCCGCAACTGCGCGCTCTTTCTCAGAGACGGGAGGGCGCAGTTTTAGGCACGGCAATTCACAGGTTTCCGGCTGGCACAAACTCTGTGAAATAACAGATAATAGTAAACTGATAATGCTGGCGCTGAATTTTTCTCTCTAAGCACCGCTACTACTGCGCGCCTCTGGCATCGCATTGCGCCCGAGAAGGACTGGTCTAATGAAAAAAAAAACTATAATTAAAGATTTGTCTGCGAGCCACATGTGACCATCAAAAGAGCCATATATGGCTCGAGAGCCATAGGTTCCCGACCCCTGCCCTACGCTCATAGTTAGCCCTCCAGACGGAGAGTTATGGAAAACTAGTGGCTATGTCCGAATACCCACCCTACTCCCTTTCTACTAAAAAACTACACATTATGGGACTATCTAGTGGCCTGGATTTTAAAAGCAATTCGGACACGATGCTCACTACGTTTTTATTTTTTAAATGGTGAATATGACATCATTGATTTTACGAAGTTAAAATCTTATTGATATGAGCGTTTTGCGCATTAGTTTATGAGTCCACTGTCTTCTGAAGAAAAAAACATTGATATTTTATTTGAAAAATTACATTTAAATATATGTATTTTTTGGCAAGAATTGTTCCGATGCAATACATTGTGGGCTATATTCGCCAAATATAGTGAGCATCGATGCACACTGGTTTTTCGCAGAATCTTCTGGGAAATCTTTAGGGCACTCGGTTTTGGAATTGAAGATTCGGACAGCACTAGAAAATGTCGAACACCTTATATAGTGCACTGAGTAGTGAGTAGGAAAGGAATTCGGAAACAACCAGTGTCTTTGAATTTGGACGTTATTCCAATTGATTACTTACACTTGATGACATCATAAATAATCCCCGCTCAGCTATGTGTATGTTAGCACAGAGCGGCTAGACATCAGAAAACACATAACAACATTGGTATTATAACTTTCAAAAAGTCATGCTAAAACAAAAATTCATTCCTTATTGTACATTTATATGTAAACGTCTGTGCTTCTGAGCCCACCCACGTGAAAAAAAGCAAATCTCCTCTGAGGCACAGCGCAATACGGAGCACCCTAGCGGCAGAGGGATTGGCATCCTTCCACTGTGAGGGTTAGCTCTTAGGGTTAGGACCGTTTTTATGGTAGGATTTTAAACTGAATTATGGCAGGAAGGGCATCCGACGTAAAGTCTCTGATTCGCTGTGGCGACCCCTGAAAAGATATGCTGAAAGGTGACCACCAGTTTGCTTTGGAAAAACTATTAAACTCAAAATGTTACGAAATATTCTTACAGGAACAACAATAAAGGTGTAGCCTGAAGTATCTGCCAGAACAGTTGATGGAGAACGTGAATAGATGAGGTTTATTCATGAACATCAAAAACCTCACATGGTTTTTGTATTAATGCTGTGGCAAGCATGTTTTCACAGCAGTGCTCAAGACCCTTTACTGTTCAGCAGCTTCATTCAAATCTAATTAAATACTATCTGGATGCTGCACATTCATTCATCTTTTTCCGTTTATTCCCTTTCGGGGTCATGGGGGTGCCGGAGCCTATTGTGGGCGAAGGCAGGGGGCACCCTGGACAGGTTGCCAGTCTGTCGCGGGGTAGAGTGTTCACAATCACACACCTGCGCACTCTAACATCCACACCTAGCGACAATTTAGATTTACCAATTAACCTATGAAGGATGTTTTTGGACGGTGGGAGGAAAACAAAGTCCTGTAAAACAGGACTTTGGGGAAAAATATCAGTTTGAATGAACCAAAAATGCTTCATACAGTTCCTGTGATTTACAGCAGACAGAAGGTTACAATATGAAGGTGAGTGATTGCTCTGCAGCACTTTGCAGTGCATGAGCTTTGACCCCCTTTGTTCTCTTTTATCTGACAAATTCCTCAAACTCTGGCTGAATGATGTCAGGTTTTTCTTCAATGATAATTGAGGACCTCTCATATGGAATCACTCCATCTTCAAGTTAAGTCTGGTTCCTTTTGCAGAGACGGTCAAGTACAGCAGGAGCTGCGCAGCCTGCACAGAGGAGGCAGGAATGTTACCGAGAACTCTGGACCAAAAATTCAACACTCAATCTGTTCCGTGCCGACATCAAAGAACCAAAGAAAAGATCGCCCAGTTCTGTTTTACTGCGAAGACGAGAGGCTGAGGGCAGACAGGCGCATCATTGGATCCAGAGTTACGACAATCTCAAAGACAAACTGTTCTTTTCTTAGAAATCAGCAGAGAATTCACAAAAATAAAAATAAAAATCAAACAACAATTTAAAGAAATAAAATTTCATGCAGGTTTCAACTCCCAGCAAATACTGCTGTTTTAGGTACAGACCACTGATTACTGATTCGTGTAAATGAGCTTCTGCTTGCGCCTGACAAACCCATCACACACACTATACCTAATCTGGGATCAACCACCAGGAAAAATGTGGGGGTCAGTTTTTTGTCCAAGAGCACTGCAACACATGAGCGGGCCAAGCAAAAACCAAAACTGCAATAGTTTAATCAGAGGTCAACTGCTCTACTTCAGCAACACTTACAGGTTGCACCTGTTTACATTGACAAACTGCAGGATTCTCACAGACTTAATGATGTATTTGAATTTGTATTTATTTATTTAAGGGACAATGCATACAACGAACAGTGTGGAGTGCTTTAAAAGTAGTGAGACGCTGTAAATATGCAGGATTGTAGCCTAGGCTAATTTCCATCCTCTGTCCCGTTCTGACCATGGCCAGCCTTGATGATGTAAACTTATTGGTTTACATCTTATTGTATAAACTTGTTATTTTTACCATTAAAACACTCACAGTATTTTCCTCTGATTTTTCCAAAAGTTTGTGTGAGCAGATGATGAGAAACAGTGGTTTTGAGGCCTTCAGACTCCAAAGTGGACTTTGTGGATATAAAATGTAGGCTGTATTTTTTTTAACTAGTCCTGTCCAAAAACTGAGCAAACAGAAAACAGGTAAGAGCTGAAGGCCTCTTGTGTTGGACACATTTTACTTTTACAATAGGGGGTTATGCATTTTCTGATAGCCAAGGTGTATATTTATATAAACCCCTTTTGTTTTGTTTACTTATCCATCAAAGTTTTAGTTCTATCATCTCGTCACCCCTGGACAGAGTAGGTCAAGGCGCCCAACCCGGGCAGCTCGAAGACCACCAGGCAACCACAGCTCCACCCCTACCCCCACCCACTACCCTCTACAATCCTCCTCACCCTACTCCTGCCTCAACCCCTCCTCCCGTATCTGGCCCCAGTGCCCTCCCCATCATACAGAAAGGAGGGTGAGCCCGATCGGGCCCCAGAGAGGTAGCTCCTAGGATTGTCCCCACTCATGCACTCTCACACATTCTTCTACAGTCTCTAATTTGTATTATAAACATGCAAATGAGTGTTTTCTTCTCTAAGCAGCAGTGGGAGTCATGCGATGAATGCTATTAAATGTAATTGCCTGGAGTGAAAAATTATTGTTTCATTGTGGTCTGGGCTTAGCCAAACAAAGTTGAGTTCACTCTCATGCCTCGGTAATTAAAGGAAAGAGAACAGCTTATTTCTTTGGAGTCACGCAGCACCGAGCAACACTTGATGAGACCTTTCATTTGGGTCCAAACTGAGAGAACCAAATGTGGTCCAGCTGAGAAACCCGGATGTGCCCCAACCAACCTGAACCTGCGGTTCCTTCAGGAAGAATGATGACGAGCTGCTCATCACCAAGAAAGAATATGGCTTTAGTCTAAGTATACTCATAGTTTAATGAGTATATTCATTTAATCTACATACAAAACAGCCATTGAACGCCACTGAACACGCATTTAAGGTTAAACCAAGATGAACTTTGATCAGCCAGGGACACAGATTTGGTAATGACCTCTGAATGGCATTACTTTTCAGTTCACGCAAGCCCCAACTGTTGTAAATATGATCATGAATGAAAAAGTTGAGAAATTAATAATTGCAATTTGTGCCCGGCTGGAATTCTATGACACAAAGTCTTTCATTTATTGAAATAAAGCTACGAAAAAGAAAAGACTGGAGCAAGATTTGCGACATTTTGCAATTAACCTCTTCTAACTGTAGATGGCAGATATGCGCTGGTAAGCAGTACAAAAAGAAAAAGAAGCAAGAGAATCGCTGCCATGCTTGTCCAGTGTGAACCGTGGACTGAATGTTTGTTCAATAACCCATGCCGTCATGTGTCCTTTGCTTTAAACCAGTGCTTCTCAAATAGTTGGGCGCGCCCCAGCGGTTTTAGGCACAGGTAATACGGGCAATTGCCCGGGGCGCAACTTTAACGGGGTGCGGTGGTGGCAGCGGCTCAGTGCTTGGAAAAAAATCTGCGCCTCTATTGGTTTCCTCTCATCTGTTATATGACAAAGTTTGTAACAGCCTGAAACTGTGAACTGCCGTCCCTGCAGCTGCTCCTGTTTCCTGTCACACACGGATGTGTGTGTGAGAATGAGAGGGGAGGGGTAGTGGGCTCAGGCTGCCAGGTGGAATGCCCACGCTGCCTCTGTTCTCTGTTGTGCAACACAAGGATCATCATGTTCCTTTAGATGACTCAGCTCATGCTAATAATGTCATTCTTTATGAACTATTGTAGACATTTTGATGATGTGTCTTTATTTTCCATAAAGGTATTCTTTGTCTGCCTGTCGTTTAGTTGGTGTCAGTATTTGACATAAAGCCAGCAGGTAATGCAGTAAAACAGCTGCACTTTATGAGATCATAAATAAACAATCGATCATTTAGAAAAAAATTCAGCACAATGTTTTTTACCTGTTTCTTCAGACTAAAAGGGTTAAATATATTGGCGCTGCTGTGTTCATCTTTCAGATCAATTTACATTTAATATTATTTATTGATTGAATTATTTTTCTCAGCATCAAATGGTTCAGTTGGTCAAAATGTTTGTAGATTAAATAAGGACTAAGATTTTTTTATTTCAGGCACTTTAAGATACTTTTCTGTTTTACACTTTAACAGGGTTTCTGTGTGGCAAAATAAAGTTAATATTTGTTAAAAGTGGGTTTATATTGCTTTTCTTTTGTTAATGTAAAAGGAGGTGACCCAGCAATTTTAGCTAATTATAGACCTATATCTAATCTATCAGTATTGTGCAAAATTCTTGAATCTCTTGTAAGTGAGCAATTAAAAGACTTTTTATTTTCCAATTCAATCTTGTCAAAATATCAGTCAGGCTTTAGAAAAAAACATAGCACTGTTACAGCTGCAATGAAGGTGATAAATGATATTATTGTTGCTATTGACAAGAAACAATATTGTGCTTCGCTTTTTATTGATCTGTCAAAAGCATTTGATACTGTCAATCATGGTGTTTTAAAGATAAGACTTCTTCGGTCAGGATTGTCAGCTTAAGCAGTTGATTGGTTCTCTAATTATCTGAGTAATAGAACCCAGTGCATTAAACATGAAGGTCTATGTTCTGAATGTGTTACTGTCTACAGGGGGGTTCCACAGGGTTCTATATTAGGCCCCCTCCTATTCATTATTTATATTAATAATTTGGGACTAAATGTATCTGATGCCAATATGCATTTTTATCTGATGATACAGTTATTTATTGCTGTCAACTCTTGAGCAGGCCATTGAATCCTGGCAGAAAGCCTTTGGTGCTGTCCAGCAATCCTTACTTCAACTCAAATTAGTTCTCAATTCTGATAAAACCAAGCTTATGTTGTTTTCTAATTGTAAGAAGATGCCTCATACAATTCCCACAGTGTCGACTCTTGAAGGAAACAACATAGAGGTGGTTCATGAGTATAAATACCTTGGTGTATTGATTGATGACTCCCTCACTTTCAAACCTCATGTGGAGAATCTTGTCAAGAAACTGAGACTAAAATTGGGTTTTTATTTTCGAAATAAGCTGTGTTTTTCATTTGAAGTAAAGAAGCGACTTGTAGCTGCGACTTTCCTCTGTGTGTTGGATTATGGAGACCTGTTTTACATGAATGCTTCAGCTCAATGTCTTCAAAAAATTGACACGGTTTATCATGGTTCATCACTAACTGTAAAACAATGACACATCACTGTGAGTTGTATTCTCGAGTGGGTTGGCCTGCCCTGGCCATACGGAGGAGGATTCATTGGTACACTTTCATTTATAAGGCACTGCTTGGACTATTGCCGACCTACATCTGTTCCTTACTGTCACAGAGGAGCGTTGATTCTTATTCTCTTCGCTCACGTGATCATGTGTTGCTCTCTGTTCCATTTGCTCGCACCGAACTGGGCAAAAAGGCTTTTTTCCACTCTGCACCTTATGCATGGAACAGGTTGCAGAAGGATTGGAAGTTGACAGAGTTGATTTCCTTGAATGCTTTTAAAGTTAAACTGAGAGGTCTCGACGCTGACTCCTTAACATGCACTTGTTTTTTATAATCAGTTTGTTACTTCCTGTTATTTTGCTCTTTGTAATTATGTAACTGTATTTTAGTCGCTGCTGCCGCTTGGCCAGGACTCCCTTGGACTCCCTTGGCCAGGACTTTCCTGGTTAAATAAAGGTTAGATAAAATAAAATAAAAATAAAAATGTTAAAATATACAATTTTAGGTATACTTACACAATATTTATAGATACTAACCTATATATTGTCACCCCGCGTGTGTGTGTGTGGGGGGGGGGGGGGGGGGGGGGGGGGGCACGAAACATTTTCTTTTCCTCCCAAGGGGGGCCTTGCAAAAAATAATTGAGAAGCACTGCTTTAAACTATCATTGTTCTGAGAGAAAAAAAACATAAAAAAGTATGCAACATGTCATAATTGATCCTATTCCAAATTGTATTTGTCTATTTATTTTAGGGGTTTAAAAACATCAGAGGAATAAAATCTGGGGGAAAAAATTCAAATTTTCTGTAATTTTATTGGTGTAGTGGGCTTTAGAGGATTAAATCACTAAAGAAAGATTAAAATTACAAAGTGTAGGCTATAGAGCAATTCAATTCTGAACAAGACACCAATGGTAAAGTGCCCATGGTGGCCAGTTTTCACACTTGCAATGTTCAATGCCCATGATAAAGAAAACTAACACAAAATTAAATATGGAAATACAACACTGATAAAGTTTAACAGAAAAAAAGGCTCTGAAGGATTCTAGCAGAATATTTTTGTGGTTAAAGTGGCAAAGCAGAACAGAAAAAGAAAAAAAAGAAACTATTTATTTTCTTTTTTTGTTTGTTTGTGTTGCTAAATTACTGGAAAAACTAAAAGTAGCTTGAAAAAAAGGGTAAAATTTTTTAAAAAGAAGGCTTGGAACAATTATAAAGAGGAAATACTACCTCAGTGCAGGTTTTTGCACTGGTGTGATGCACCTGTATTACCTGTCAGCATCCCGGAGCCGGACCCTCCTTCAAAATCACCGGCAGGTAAAGCGGCGTGTGCCGTTAGGAGCCCGAGGAGGCACGCGGTCCATTCAAGTATCAGCATCTTCACAGATTCTAGACACTCTCTTCTGCTCTTAAGCTTCAAATTAGCAGCATGGTTGGTTCCCACAGCTGAACAAAAGAGACTAACTAACTTCTGCTCCTCTTCATCACTCCTCCTCCAGCAGCTGCATCACATCACTGAACAATCCGACATAAGTCCCGCCCCTTTCTTCTCATGCAAACCAAAAAAAAAGGGGAAATATCCTCCACCCATTCTTCCTAACATCCCAGTCCAGTCCACTCCAGCTGTATGGACTGGACTGGGGAGGAATCCAGATATTACAAACACATGGATGTTCAAAGTGGAAGAAACAGACTGGAGGTTCTGAAAAAAATGGGATTGAATCTGTCTGAACTTTAATGAAGTCAGTGCTTGGATCGGAGGACTCGGGAGCTGGAAGACTTAATAAAAGAGCCAAACAATGCAGTGTCATGGTTCACCTGCTCCAGAACATGGTTTTGGTTTAGGCAGCAGATTAGCAGCTTCCCTGTTTTTCTTGTGAGCAACTGTGAGCGTTGTCGGTCTGATCCAGTGATAGGCAGGTAAAGAAACCTGACTCAGCTGACCCTGAGAAAACCAAAATCAGAAAAATGTGGTTGATAATTCTCATTCTTTACAGATGATGCTGTCTTAAAGTCGAGTCTTGGCAACTGGACAGAAAATCTTCTTCCTTGTAGTCCAATGAACCACCTTCCTGATCACATTTGAATTTATCTGTCAGTGCTTCCATGCAGATGTTTTGGATTCTCCTCTGTGTCTGCATGTGTCTTCTTTCTTCTGTGAACACTTCCACCTGTGCTGTGATCTGCACTCTTTCCAGGTTTCTTGGAGAAGGAGGAGAGAAAAGACCGAAGACGGTGCCCCCACCCCCCCCCCCTCACCCACCTCAAGCCTCAGCGAGTAACATGAACTTTCCCTGCTGTAAATCTGTCTCGCCTTCGCCGGACATCTGAGCACGCATCTCGGGGCCGCAGGAGGGAGCTCCTCTCAGCTGCTCCTCCTGAGGCTTCTGGAGTATTTTCATTAAAATGCCAACAAAACATTTAGCTGCAGATTAGAGATGATTCCCTTGAAACCAAACTCTGAGTCCGGACACTTTTCAGTGCATCTCCTCACAAGATGCAGGTTAATCTGGCTTTCTCTTTATTCAATCACGGGTACAGTCAAAAAGACAGAGCCGGTTTTCAATCAGGCATCTGAGAATTTGCTAACGTTTCTTCTTCTTTGGCTGCACTTCAGAAATTCAATCAACTCATGTCGTCTTTTTTTTTCTTGATTTTTGTGTGTTCAGGTGAAAAAAATACAACAAATGGTCCCGCTGCTGGTCATGAAGACTTAAGCTACATTCACACCACCCTCGGAAACGCATGTTTAGACAGGCACTTCCAATGGAAAGTCAATGTAAATGCCAGTGACGTGAAGTGACGTTCAAGGCCGGTGAGGCACTGAGGTCATCACAACTCTTTTTCAGTCTGATTTACTCTGTAGGGTTAAGTGTTCCTTTTCTTTCTTCACTTTTAAAAGTCTCTCTGCCTCAATGGACTGACGTGTGTCCACTGCATTTGACTTGCTGCCACTAATTCTATTGCTCTTTAGCCGCGGTGCTGTATTCTTTGTGATCACCAGCGCCCTCTGCCTTGAGGCACAAAAACTGCGGTGAGGCAGGCGTGCTGTTGGCCTCAAATAGTATATTTCTAATGCACATTTTTGGAAGATAAAAAAAGACTGAATGAGTCTCAAACTGGCACCAACGTAATCAGACAGTTGGCCATAAATAGAAAAAGAATTAATTAAAGATGATGTGTATCTTATGATGATACAAAGACCAAAACAGCAAAGTGCATGTGTGGGGCAAAGCCTGGGTGCATGAGAGGCACAGGCGGCTGTTGCCTCACCTGCCGCTGTCTCGTGTTTTTGAACAGGAAACTCATAAATGTGCTATTTTTTTATTTTTTTTTTACCTAAGAAACACTGAAAACACATAACGAAAAACGTAACCATAGAATAGACATATCTAAAAAAAGTATATTCATCTTATTTGATTTATGTATTTCTTAAGCTATATTTTGCTGGTGAGACTGTGCCTTACCTGCCTCCCCTGACTGCATTTTGCATTTTGGGCTTCCACGTTCAAAACTCTCGCATTCACACACAGCAATGCAAGCTTATACACAAGTAAAAAATATGTAGCCAATGAACATGCATTAAAAATTAAATCAGGTCAAATTTTGACCAAGAAGGGGCTAGGACTTAGCACTGATATATGGATAAAGTCCCCTTTAATACACAGATGATCGAACCATTTGAAAACGGATCATGGGATAGAAATCATTAACTGTGGTTTGTGACCAGCTGTAATTCTATGAAACCAAGTCTAACATATTTTGGAGTAGAGCTGTGAAAGAAAAAGTCTGGAGAAAGATTCACCTGATTCCCACTACTTCAACATGTTGCACCAAGTCTCTACTGACTGTAGGTGATAGATATGCGCTAGTTAAGAGTAGAAAAAGAAGAAGAAGGCCCTCCCTGCTTCTCCAGTGTGAACACCACAGGCTAAGCGCATTCTTGAATGTGTGTCAAATGTAAACGTAATTCAATTTTCTTAGCAGGTGCATTTTCTTTCCAAGCAGACAGGGGGAATCATAAACACCAGCAGAGGAAAAACTTGGCAAAATGCATCTTTTTGTGGCTGACTGCGAGTCTACTCGCGAATGGATGTTTCTTTGGCAGTAGTGTTTTGTTTGATTTGCTCAGTCAGGAGTTTCCTTTCATAAAATCATTTAACCCTCACTGTAAATGGTAAATCATGTATACCATAATAAAAAAATAGTACAAAATAGTAATTTTTGTTTCTCTTTGGGAACAATTTCAGTACTTTTACTTGTTAAACTATTCCTCTGAAGACAAGGGTTATGATTAATGAACAACTGACTTCACAAAATTAAATGATAAATGTTCCAATAAGGTCATTTTTTATGTTTCATGTTATTACATGATTTAGAATAGCAAACTTTAAAAAAAATGATAAATGAGATACTTCATCTTAATAACCTAACGGACTGAACTGTAATTATTTTCTTTGATTAAATATAAGATATGGAAGTCATTGCTGCCTTACTTACGGGGTGGAAAATAAAACAGACACACAGTCAGATGATGGTCTGTGTCTAGCATTGACTGAATCAAGTGAGTGTGACGTCACCCACAGAGTCAATTCAGTCTCCATTTTATGGTGATATTGGAAGCAGAAATCTTCAGTCAGCAGTGATTGGTCCGAGTCGGTCTGAGTCAACATGGCACCACTCTTTCCAATTAGGAGCGAGCTTGTTGGCCACAGCCCTTTCGCTTGAAAATGGTATGTTTGACGTGAGACTACATGCTTTTATCGAGGCATCTGATTGGTCAGTTTATAACTTGAATAACTTGCCCTACAGAAAAAATGTTGTGAAAAATTGATACATGTTAAAAAGTTATCAGAGCAAAAACGGTTATTCTGACAAATAGAATAACTGAGTAACAGCTGTTCATTTCTCCACAGAAGTCTAAGGGATTTTGGCTTTTTTTGGAACCAGCGAATACTTCCTATTTTGAACACCTGGGGGGAGGAGTCACTCAGTCCAATTCTCATATACAAAAAAAAAAGCTTGGGAATGCCTCTTTGTTTGTTGATCATGTATTTTGGCAAATGCTTTCATCTCTTCCTGTCCACACCTTGGTTTTCTCACTGCTGACTCCTGCAGTCAAAATCCTGTTAAAAATCTTGTATTTTAACATTTATTGAAGGTTCATCCCTTGTGCTATCCTATGACCCCACCCTTACATTGACGTGTTATCCCTACCATGACAAAGGTGGATAAAGGTGAAGAGGATTTCATGTAATCCATGGACACCAGTGAAGATCACAAATCATTGAAGAAAAAAGGTTCAGAGCACTGTCTAGTGGGTCAAGATGACCCAACTCCCAATGTTAAAGTGCCTAGGATAGCACAAGGGTTACAAATAATAATAATAATAATAATAAATTTTATTTCAAGCGCCTTTCAGGTCACCCAAGGTCGCTGTACAAGGTTAAAATAAGAAAAAAAGAATAAAACGTCAATAAGAAATTATCAGAGTAAAACATGAGTAGACATAAAGACATAGTAAAAAAAAAATAAAAAATAAAAAATAAAAAAAAAAATTCAGGACTGCTTGAGGTTTCTAGAATTAGTAAAAGTACAGGTAGAGGTAGAGCGTTTAGCCACCAAGCCCCTGTTTTATGGACTAAGCTCCCAGCTCATGTAAGAGTGGCCGACACATTTTCCACATTCAGTGTTAGACTTAAAACATTCCTCTTTGGACAGGCTTATTGTCAGACTAGCTAGTGTTCAGAGAATATTTGCCTTACTGTTCATTTGTTTAAATTAAACTTGACAATAGAGGGCTGCATTGGGATTGGGTCCCGCCGGGTCCCGCGGGACCCAACCCAAATCTCGCGGGATTGGGCGGTTTCAATTGTGCTGCGGGCGGGAGCGGGCGGCGAAAAAAAAACCCTGCGGGATCAGTGCTGCCATGAATATGTCATGAATATATATTAGCGGACTACGTTAGGCTGTGCGGCTGTTGGATTCTTATGTACTGAAGCTCCGTGAAGGCACCAGGCAGAGACGCCCAATGGCCTCTGTCATCTAACCTGTTGTTGGGGGTGTGCAACGCCCCGCCCCGCCTCTTAGTGTGTTCCTTAAAGCCTGATACCGCGGTCAAGTGTAGGCGGAGCTACCAGCTAGAGGTTATGGTCTGATCGCTACATGGAGCGATGTGTGCATAAATGCATGATAGACACGAAGAATGTGGAGAGATCAGGTTTATAATTTTGAAGAGTTCTACTTGGTAATCATGTTTCCATGTTTGGGTTTATAAAATCATCCCAGAGAAAGTCTGCTTCAACTCCCGCAGTAAAAGCTGCATCTTAATCTGACGCCCGTGTTTCCATCTCTCTGACAGAGTTTGAAGCCAAAGCCCCTCCCCTGCCTCTATACCTGCTTTTCCTCTCTACCTGTTCATATACTCTGTAGCTGACAGTTGTTTTTCCCCGCGCTCCCAGTCTGTTCTACACAGAGAGCGCAAAATACAGTCATCATAGGTTAACACGATAGTCAGGGCGCTCTAGCGCAGCACACGGATGAAAGAGCTGTCAATCTATCCGGCAACACTGCGCGGATAAGGATGGAGCAGGTTACCTGGCAGTGACATGATGTCAATGGATGAAGCAGAAAAGAACCACAATCGAGGTTCATCGTGAGTCAGGCATGGTTCTCAGATCTGCGAATCAGCAAAACTGGAAAAGGCTGAAGCTAAAAGTATTTTTCTGTCAGGAAAAAAGTAATTCATAGATTTTCAGCTCTGTTGAACCATTAATGTTTTTTTCCTCCATAAATTCAAATGACTTTGACCTGCATCTTTACCGGCTGGTTCAGCGCGCTTCAGGCCGTCTGTCTGCGCGCGCACACACGCACACTTTTAACCGAACAGGATTTGTAAAAATATATTTAATAATTGTTAATTATTTAATAGCTGAGGAAGGAGGTGATGCTGTAGTATCGCGAGACCCAGCGAGACGAGTGTGGTGAGTCGACTTGGCGGCGCGTAAGCATTTGAACAAACATTTTCGATCTTGTTTCATTTTTCCGCCATATTAAAATATTTCCTGCTAACTAACATAACCTGTTAAGAGTATTAAGCTTCTGTCAGCCTGGAGGACCTGGAGAATTTCATTGACGAGTGTTTTAATACCTGCAACATGGTGAAGCCCAGAACCGCCACCACCACCCCCTCCGCCAAGCGTGAACGGCCTGAGGACTCTCCCGGGGCTGTGTCGTCTCCAGGCAGCGGAATGAGCGATATCCTGGATTCGATTGATAAAAAGCTCTCCAGCTTTGATGGCCGCCTCAATTTGCTGGAGATCCTCCATAGAGAATTTCAAGGTCTGCGGGAGTCTCTGGAATTCAGCCAGCAGCAGGTGCGGGAGCTCGCAGCGGAGAACCAGGCCCTCAGAGAGACCGTGAAGACCCTGGGCAATGACACCGCCCGTCTCTCCGAGGAGAACCGATCCATCAAGGAAACCCTCCTGGATCTTCAGTCGAGGAGCATGAGGGACAATCTAGTGGTCGCGGGGGTTCCAGAGGAGAAGACCCCGAGGCCACCGTTAGATCCTTTTTACAGGTCCACCTGAAGCTCCCCAAGGAGGAGGTGCAGAAGATCTCTTTCCACAGGGTTCACCGCCTCGGAGGAAGAAGGTCCGACCACCAGCGCCCGCGTCCTATTGTGGCTAAATTCGAACATTTCAAACAGAAGGAGTTGGTGAAGGGCCGCGGACGGGAACTGAGAGGCACGCATTACAGCGTGAATGACCAGTTCCCGGCAGAAATCCTCCGCAGAAGGAAGATCCTGTTCCCGCTGAGGAGGAAGCATCTTGCTGCTGCTTCGAGAGCGATTGTGGCCGTTGACAAACTTTACGTGGACGGCCGGCTGTTCCGGGACCCGGAGATCACCCCCTGGCTGTGCTGAAGGCTTTCAGATCCGCGCTGAGAACATCTGCGCTGCCCAGAAGAAACCCGCTAAACTAACTTCAATGAATGGAAAACCGGATCATCAATAATCCACACCTCGATCGCAGGAAAACAGTCTTTTTTTTTTCTTCGTCACCTCAGTCCCACTGATGTTTCTATTGTTGTTTTGTTGTTGTTTTCGTTTTCCCTTCTATCTCTTTTTTTCTTTCCTTTACTCTCCCCCCCCCTCTCCCCCTCATTATATGTAAATCACCTGGAAGCAACTCATCCTCGGTAAGTATTTATTTATGCACGGAGCGGGCGCGCGCACACACAAGCGCACACAGGGGCGTGCACATGCGATCCCGCACACACACGCCGACATACTGCAATCACCTCACACAGGCTCTCATAGGACGCACGCGACACGCAGCTCACATAGCCAGAAAACGTTCACGCGCACAGCGCTTCTCAATGCGGGCACGCGCACACGGACTGGTACACAAGCACTACTTAGCTTTACACCTTTTCAGTCAGAGCAGTTATGAACAGTCTTAACATCGTTAGCTGGAATGTGCGTGGACTTGGCTCTGAGCCAAAGAGACTGAAAGTGTTAAATCACCTGGATGGTCTAAAAGCAGATATAGCTCTACTGCAGGAGACCCATTTATCGAATTCTTTGAATCACCTTATGTGCTGCTTACAATTTCCAGTTATATACTCTGCCAGTTACAACTCCAAACAACGAGGAGTTGCTGTTTTAATTAATAAAAATCTTAATTTTACTCATAAGCATACAGTTACTGACCCAGAAGGCAGATTTGTAATCATTAATATATCCATTCAGAATAAGGACTTTTGTATAGTGAGTATTTATGGTCCTAATGTTGACGACTCTTCCTTCTTTCACAGATTCTTCACCTCACTCTCAGTCCACTCTGACTCCACAATCATTATAGGAGACTTCAACCTTGTTTTGGACCCTGAACTTGACAGACTCAGCACAGCAGCAAACCAGCGCACATGGAGGTCTGCAAGTATTCTAAAGCAGTACATGAATGATCTGGGTCTCTGCGACGCTTGGCGCTCATGTCACCCAAGCACTAAAGGGTTCACCTTTTTTTCTCCAGTTCACTATTCACACTCCCGTTTAGACTATTTATTAATCAGTAACTCTCTTTTAAAAAATATTCAAAGCTCCAATATCCATCCAATTAGTATCAGTGATCATGCACCAGTCTCTGTAAACATTTCTAGGGAAAAATCCACACCCTCTGGTATAACCTGGACGTTTAATACGTCTCTGTTAAAGGACCAGGAATTTCTTGAATTCTTTAAAAAAGAGTGGGCAACCTTCTTAGACTTCAACAATACTCCAGACATCCCACCGTGCGTTCTTTGGGAAGCAGCAAAGGCAGTCATGAGAGGGAAAATCATTTCTTATTCAACGCACAAAAAACGCAAAGAGAAAGCAGATTTATTAGAATTAGAAAATAAAATCAAAACCCTGGAGACTGCTTATGCTGCTTCTGCACAGGAACACATTCTGGGAGATCTGAAAAATTTAAAGCTGCAGTTAAATGACATCATTAATAAACAAACACAATTTCAAATACAAAGGCTACGACTTGAAAGATTTGAAAACTCTAATAAATCTGGCAAATTTCTGGCTAATCAGCTTAAAATTAACAGAGAAAAATCATCAATCACCTCTATTATGGACCAAACAGGAAATGTCACCCATGACCCGGTCAAAATTAATAACGCATTTGAAAACTTTTATAAAAACCTGTACACACCGCAGATCAATCCGTCAGAGCAAAGTATTGACTCATTTCTTAATAATGTAAACCTACCCAGGCTAAATGAGGATCAAATCACAAACTTAGATTCTCCGCTCTCGCCGTCTGAACTTCATGAAGCTCTGTTACTTATGCCCAATGGTAAAGCACCAGGGCCTGACGGCTTTCCTGCTGAGTTTTATAAAGAATTCTGGGAACAACTGGCACCAACATTTTATAAAACTGTCACATCTATTAATGAGAGCCAATCAATGCCACCTAACATGAACTCAGCCAACATAATTCTTCTTCTAAAACCAGACAAAGATCCCACTAGCCCTTCAAGCTATCGCCCTATTTCTTTAATCAATGCAGATGTAAAAATTATCTGCAAAGCACTAGCACAGAGAATAGAAAAAATCACTCCTCACATAATTCACTTCGACCAGACTGGATTCATCAAAGGCAGACACTCGGATGATAATGTCCGTAGACTAGTTAATATAATAGACTTTGCCACCATTAAAAACCAGGAAATGACGGTACTATCGCTGGATGCTGAAAAAGCCTTTGACAGAGTTAATTGGAAGTTCCTTATTGCTGCCCTCCATAAGTTTGGTTTTGGAGAAGCATTCATCAATTGGATCAAAATATTATATCACAACCCCAATGCATCAGTTAGAACTAATAAACAGACTTCAAACAGGTTTTTTCTTGGAAGAGGAACCAGACAGGGCTGCCCACTCTCTCCTTCTCTTTTTGCTATATTCATTGAGCCTTTAGCTGCAGCAATAAGACAGAATGAGAGCATTATAGGAATAAAAACCAAACACAGCCATCATAAAATTAGTCTTTATGCAGATGACATATTACTGTTTTTAAGGAATTTACATTCTGTAAATGAAACAGCAATGATCATAAATGAATTCTCCTCCATATCAGACTATTCCATTAATTGGAATAAGTCTGTTTTATTACCACTCAACAGGAATATGGAACAAAGACTCACAATTCCAGTTAAAACAGGAAACATCAAATATCTGGGTATCTACTTTTCCCCCAAACTATCAGAACTGGTGCAGCTAAACTACACCCCATTACTGAAAAGCATACAGGACGATCTAACACGCTGGACCAGCCTGCCTCTGTCCCTTATGGGCAAGGTAGCCACGGTTAAAATGAAAATCTTACCCAAAGTTAACTATCTCTTCTCAATGATTCCCACACAACCGCCATTAAAATGGTTCAAAACATTAGACTCATCCATATCAAGCTTTCTATGGAACAACAAACCTGCAAGAATTAGTCTAAAAACTTTAAAATCTGCAAAAAGCTGTGGAGGATTAGAACTACCTAATTTCCACAAATACTTTCTTGCAAATAGATTACAATATATCTTAAAATGGTTAAAAAATAATCCAGAAACCAACTCATGGTTAGACTTGGAAAAGGTGTTATGTGGAAAGATCAACCTGTCACAGCTACCATTTATTAGCCAAACAGCTAAAAAACAGGATTGTTTCAAAAGCATTAATATAAATGCCACCTTAACAGCCTGGTGGGAATTTCTCAAAATATCAAAATCATCAATTCAACCGTGCAAAATGACACCCATCTGGAACAACCCGGACATCCTTATTAACAAAAAAATGATTCACTTCCCAGCTTGGCAAGCAGGGGGCATAAAACAACTAGAGCACGTAATTATTGATAGAAGATTCATAACCCCCCAGGAACTTCAAGACAAACATGGAATAAATAACTTCTTGGAATATCAGCAACTTAAATCAAGTATTACTAAAAAGTATAAAATTAAAGACGACGATTTAAAGCTACCAGATGTAGTTACCACTCTGATTAATTTTTCAATGAATAGAACTCTCTCCAAAATATACAAACTTTTATGTAATTTAGATAACAATATTGCCCTTCCAACAAAAAAATGGGATGCAGATTTGAGCATCAGCACAGATGAAAGCTTCTGGTCAGAACTCTGTCTAAACACCTTTAAACTGACAAAAAGTCCAAATCTGCAGCTAATCCATCTCAAAACTCTTCACAGAATTTACTACACTGGACAGAGGATGTTCAAGATGGGTCTCAGTAACTCAGACATTTGCGAGCACTGTGATAATAATCTACCCGACAGCTACATGCACGCACTGTGGTTCTGCACTCCTGTCCAGGCTCTCTGGCAGCAGGTATGTGCCGATTTATCAGTCTGGCTTAAGGTTTCAATCACTGCCTCACCGTCACTTTGTGTGCTTGGTGACATGAGTGCCATCGATATAGAAGAAGGATTAGCATCTATCATTTTCATAACTCTTTGTATTGCCAAAAAAACTATTTTAATAAATTGGAAAAACAAGAAAAATATAAACATAAGTCAACACAGAAATCTGCTGTTTGATCATATCAGCTTGGAAAAAATGTCAGCCCAAAGCTCAAGTAACTTTGAAAGAATTCAGTCTCTCTGGTCTCCTGTGGTTGACTCCATGACTTAGGGGGTGGAGGGCTTGGTCGTCGCTGCTCCTTGTCCTTCTGCCGTGGTTTGGGGTGGGGGTCGGGGCTTCCGGGGCCTGGCGGGGGCGGTGGGGGGCTCCGTTGGTCGGGGGGTCGGGTCCGGTGCCTGGGTGGGGCGGGCTGGGGCGCTGCGTGGTCCTCTGGGCTTGGGTGCGGGGGTGCGTGGTGGGGGGGTGGGGTGGTGGTCTGGCTTGGCTTGGGGGGGTGGTCCCTTTGCCTGTGCTGGGGGGGGTTGGCGGGGGGCCCTGCTCGGGTGGGGGGGGCCCAGTGGCGCCGGATGGGCTGCCCATCTGCACCTGGGGCTGGGATCGGCCCTTCCCTGGCTCTGGGACGGGACGGGACAACCCTCTCGGGGCCCCCGGTCGCTCTGGGTGTCACCCGCTTCGGCTGCGGGGTCTGGGGTGGGGGGCTTGTCGGCCCTGTCCTGTGGGGGGGCGTTCTGGGGGGGAGGGGGGGCCCATTATTAGTACGGGTCGGGGGGGCTAGCGGGTCGGGGTCTCCGCTGAGGCAATCAGTGGTTGCCTCGGCCGGTTGGCCTCCTCGGTCCCGTCGAGGCCTGACCAGAGCTCTTCTAGGGCCGGCGTCTGGGGGTGGGGGCCTGGGCTTGCTCCGGGGGGGGCGACGCTTTCTGGCTCCTCTCTCTCTGTGTGGGGTGGGTGGTGCCGGGCCTGGGGTGTCGGCGCCTCCGGGGGTGGGCCCCTGGGCTGGGTGGCCCTGGCCCCTTTGCTGGGGGTGGGCTGGGGGACGGCTGTTTGACCACCGGGGGACAGTCTACCAGCTGTCCCCAACTTACCCCCTTCCTTATATAACCTCATATTAGGGTGAGGGGGTGGGGGGTCTAGCCTGCGATGCGCCTTGGGGGGGGGGGCTACTTGGGAGTGGCCCCCCTCCTATGGTTGCCGTATGGAGTTGGCCCCCCCTCTTTCGGTTTTATTTGCACCTTAAACATGTAGGGTCCTTGGTAGGGGGGGTGCTTGGACATCACTGCAAGCAAGCAGCAGATGTCCTCCTGGCACCCTACCCGCCAATTTTAACCGCACCTTAGACATTTAGGGCCCCTTGGTGTGGAGGGTGAGGGGACATCACTGTGAGTAATCAGGAGATGTCCCCTTAGTGCCCTACTCGCCAATTTTAACTGCACCCCCCTTAGTACACACACCCCTCCCCCTTCAATATATACATTCAAACATAAACACACACACATGCACACAAACACCCTCTCAAACACCCATACACGCACACACATTTTACAAGGAAGGTGGGACCTGGGTCCATCTGTCCCCTACCCCTTCCCTGGTGGGGGGTGCGGGCCCCTTGGCGATGGCGGCCGTGTCCCTTGGGTGCCGGCTCCCTGGGCCCGGCGGTGCTCTCTCCGCACGGTGGGGGGGTTCATATTACACCTGAGCCGGGGGTGTTCGTGTCCCTGGGGGGTGGGTCCTGGTCCTTGCCCCTGGGCGCTGGGCCCCGCCAAACTTCCAACATGGCCGAGCCTGGTCGGGCCATATTTATAACATCCCTTGTGGGCCGCCCTTTTTTCCCCGGGGTTCCCCCCTCCTGGGCGGGGGCGGCGGGCCCCTGCCTTGCTCCTACCTGGACCAACCGTGGGCCGGGTGGGTGGCTGCCTGGAGTGCAGAGCGGGTCTCCCTTGGGGGGTCCTGGCTCGTACCTGGGGTCGGGGCGGGGGGATGCCCGGAACTCCTGGGTGGTGGTGGTGTGCTCGTCTGGGGCTGTGGGCGTCCCTCTCCGGTGGGGCCCTGCGTTGGGCTCTTCCGGCGCGGCGGGGGGCTGCTTTCCTGGCTGGGCTGGGGCGGCGCTCTCTTTCCCTCTGCGCCTCCCTGCTCTCTGGCTCTGGGGGCCTCGCGGCGGTCCTGCTGGCCCTGGCCTGGGTGGCGGTCTTGGTCGCCCGGGGGGCGGTTGTTCCCTGCCTGTTCCCGTGTGGCGTTGGGGGAATTCCGGCTGCCGCTGCTGCTGCGGCGGGGGTATGGGTGTGGGGGTGGCTGGGCGCTCCTCCTCCTTCTTTTCACATTCCACCATCCATTTTAGAAGAACATATACACTCACCTGAGCACAGGTGTTAGCTCACCTTTGCACTAATAGTTTGCATGATTGAATGAATGAAAGATTTCACACTAGTTGGTTTAAAGGCATAGGTATGCGTTCGTGAACACTATCTGTCTTGTGTGCATGTTGACATGTGGACATTTTTTGCGGCTAGCAGGTGTGTTGATAATATTTGAGTGTGTGTGAACAGGCCCCGCCCTTTTTGTACTACATTTGAACCGTACCGTAACGATAAACAACCAGTAAACCTGTCTGCTCTATGCTGCTTCATGGTCTTACCCCCCCTCCCCTCCTATTATCACCCTCCTACCCCCCCCTCTCTCTAACGTCCCTCTCTCTTCTTCCCCTCTTTCCTTTTCCGTCCGGTCCAACACCAAAGATTTTCAAACATGATTGAAATTAATAAAGTTTGGCCTCAATTACAAAAGGGGTTTATTCAGACATACCTTTGGTTTGTCTGAAGATGAATAACCCCTCTTGTTAAAATAAAATATGTCCAACACAAGAGGCCCTCAGCTCTCATCTGTTTGCCTAGCTGTTGGACAGGACAAGTTAAAAAAGAAAAAAAAAAAAAAGAAAAAAAAATATATATATATTTAATAATTAAGTTGCAAATTTCAAAAAAGAGGAATGCATGAAAATATGAGGCTGGAGGAGGGACACGAATCTCTTTAATATCATCAATACAAAATACGTGTTTTTTCCTGCGGGACGGGAGATGATACAAAATCAATGCATCTCTATTACTGTGGGGGACTAAATTCTCTGAGTTTTGCGGGTGCGGGCGGGATTGGACATACATATTGCGGGAGCGGGCGGGAGTGTAACGCATACCTTGCGGGAGCGGGCGGGATTGGTCAGAAATTCAGCGGGCGCGGGCGGGAGCGGGATGAAGAAAATAGTCCCGCGCAGGGTTCTACTTGACAATAACAATAAAGTCGTCACTAGCCTGTAAAGGGGGGGGGTACCCAGGCGCAGAGAAGGAGAGGAGGCAGGAGGTTGCAGGAGAACGGGGTTTTAATAACAAAACTAAAGACAAAACCAAAACCACTGCATACAGCAGGCTAGAAACTCGAAACACTCTAAGAATGCACTAAGCTCAAAACCGGGGAAGAATGCAATATGGACCAGCCTAGGAGGAAGGGAAAGACAGGACTTAAATACATACAAGGCAACAAGACACAGGTGGAAACACTCAGGACTGATGGGGCAAGGTAAAACTCAAAATAACAACGAAACAGGAAACCCTACAAAACAAAACAGGAAGTGAAACTCATACCACAAGGGCAAAGAAACAGAAACCGTAACATAGCCTGCTAGAAGTTTGAAGCTGGTGAAACCATGGTGCACTGGGGTTCTGTCCTCTACTCTCATCTACTTCTCCTCTCCTTCTCTCCTCTATTGTCATAATTTATTCATCATTTCGTTCTCCATGCCTCTGTTTGGTGCAGTGCGATTCATGTGCCGATACTGTCCCTCTTTCCCACTCCCCTCCTCCCCTCCAGTTGGCTAATCTGTGCTCCTGTACCTGACCGTGTACCTCGTCTCTGGCTTGCCTCTACTACTGCTCCTACACCTGGCTGTGGATCCTGTCTCCGGCTCGTCTCGCGCCCCCAGCCATCTCCCAGCTTCATCTGGACTTTAAACATGTAGTTGTAGAGTTAGATACACTAATTCTTCTCTCTGAGTTCTGGTACATCGCCTGTCCGTCCTGGGGGAAGATCCTTCATCCATGTGGGCACCCCTGATGTTTCTTCATTTTTTCCAGAATACAGTTTTTTTAAGGAGTTTTTACTTACCGCGAAGGGGGGTCTAAGGGCAGGGAGGCCAGTTTAGTTAGTCTGTTTAGTTAAAGTTTTAGTATTATCCTATTGAATTCTGCATTTCTGATCCTTTTGGATTGAATGTTTACCTTACAATTACCAGTACGAAGCCCATTGAGACGACTGTTGTTTTTGGGCTGTACAAATAAAATTGAATTGAGTTGAATTGACTTATTCAAGACTTTGTGATTTTTTTTATCTTAGTGTGTGAACAGAGGTTTTCCCACCACACCTTTAAAAAGCTTAAAGACAAACATTTCAGTGTTTTGCTTTCTTTAATGAACGACATTGTTCCTCACACTTTACATATAGAAAGAATATGAATTTCCTGGCAAGTTTAAAGCCACTAAAAGGATTTAAAATACATCTTGATCCAGTTTTATTAACAGTGGTCCTTCAGAACAGACAGCCAACCTTTGAACCACAGAAATGCCCCGTATTTCAGCTTTGACTGTATTTGTGCCTGACTGTGTTGTCTGTACATCATTTAATACACGGATCATTTACACGTTGTCATACACAAAATTTGGTCACAAGAAAGCCTGAAACTTTCCGAGGGTAAAGCTACGGGCCAGGTGAAGTGTCGTCTTGTTGCATAGCCCTACGTTTGAGTCAACAGTCATCTGGGACAACACCAGACCTGTGAGTTCACACACAGGTACGTGAAACCCCGCCCCCCCCCGGCTCTGCTCTCAGGTCAAAGCTTGAGAGGAAGGACGCCTGCAATTGTCAGGCTAATATGGCAAACAGGAAATCGATACTGCATGCTCGACGAGGGATGTGTCTCTGATTTATTCCATGAATGGCACTGTTCCCGTTTTCAGAGACTTCATCTGGAACAGGCTGGCAGTAACAGTTAAAGAGAAAGGCAAATGTTTAGCACACACGCTTTAACCAAAGAACAGACAACAAATGTGACAACCCTATCATGCACTACAAAGCTTACTTTGGATTAACTGGACTAAATCACATGTATCTACCACAGAATTTAGTTAAAACATTGTTCATGTTTTTTTGCATCCTCACTTTCTTCTTGGGTTCCTCCTATTGTCTGCTTTTTAGAGCTTCTGCAACATCAGTTCATTTCTGAGCCACATCTCAACACGTTATGGTAAATGAGGCACTTGTTTTTTTAGCCACTTAATGCCTGAAAGCATTCGCTCCATCGACTCACCGTGAAAACTGCAGAAACTAAGCTGTAGTTTCCCTTGTAGCTCATGAATCATCAGGTTTGATGATGCTATGGCCGAACTTTGATGCCCTAATAAAGGATTCGTCACCCAAAAAGACAGATCAAACAAACACAAAAGTAAAACTGCAGTGAGCGGCCATGTCAGTATCAGAGCTGAGGCTCTCTGATTGGTCGGAATTTCCAGATACCACCTTTGTCCAGAGAAATGGAAATACTTTTCTCTTCTGCTGTGACTATATTAACTATGGCAGAATCGTTCATGTGCTGGAATTTCAGTGCAAATGTTTATTTCTATTCTTTCACATCATTTCTCCCTGACTTTTTTTTCCTAACACCCCTCTCTAAGTTCAGTCCAGCAGCCTCCTGCTGTTCTTGCTGAATGGAGCCGACATCGGGGCAAAAAAGCACTCATATGTAGCCGTGTCCAGCTGACACTCAGACCGATCAGAGGTTTCAGCACCAATCGTCTTTCTCCCTCTCCCTGAGGTTCCCCGTCCCTCTGTTCCCACTTCCAGAAGCAGCGTTGACACCGAGGGTGAAGTGGTACCCGTTGGGCACGCCTGCTGCGCGTCCCTGCATGGTGGTGGCTGTGGCAGCCTCAGCAGCACCGCGCTGCAAGGTTGTGGAGGAAGCAGCAGTATTGGCAAAGCGTCCTCCTCCGTGGCTGCTCAAAGCATCCTGGAAGTCCTCTGACTCTCCGAAGAGAGCCTGTCGAGAGGAGTCCAGGTGCTGCCTGTTTAAGTTCGGGTCTGAACCCATGCAGGTGATGGACAGCAGGCCCTCGCTGTGGCCCACAGGATGCCGGTCATGCTCTGAAAGGCCACGGCTCAAGCGAGCCTGGTGTCCCGACGCAACACCACTGCCTTGCAGAGCTGAGGAGCTGGCAGTCTTGTAAGCCACGCCTGGACGAGGTGTTAAGGGGGTCTGAGGGAGCTGCCGGCGCCCTCGACCTGCCGTGCTGGTACCAGTGGGGGGAGCAACTTTAGCCGCACCACTAACCTGCTGAAAAAGCAGAGAAAAGAACACAATGTTCAAGCAGTAGTACTCTTGTGTTCACCTGTTCAGGAACTTTGATCTGATCTTGTCTCCTCCTGACTGTAAAAAGCTGTTTGATGCCTATGAACATGACTGACAGACTACAAAACTTTTGAAACAACGATCAACCCCCCTGACACACACACGGCTGCTGAAAATGATTTTGTTTCTCTGATGGACTCTTTGTCTCCATCACTGTCTTCTCAAGTATAGTAAATGCTGCTTATTTCCTCTCTGTGCTGGAAGTTCATCTTTTTTGATAAGTCCTGCTCCACCTCAAGGTGTTTGGAGGCTCAAGTTATTTCCATCTTCCTCTCTTTTACAAAGGGAAGGGTCCAAAGTCCAAGTTATGGACTAATGTTTTTTTTCTTTTCTGGTACCAAGTTGTAACTGATTTAAATGGCGCCACCAGGGTCCCGCACATCGGCACTTCTGCCATACTCACACTCATCAAGTTGTGTAAACACCGGGCTTGTGACACACATTCAAGAACGAGCTACACGCGCACTTTTGTTCAGCCCATGGTGTTCACACTTGACAAGCAGGGAGGGGCTTCCTCTTCTTCTTCTTCTTCTTTTTCTACTGTTTACAAGTGCATCTCTGCCACCTATAGTCGGAAGAGGCTTGATGAAAAATGTTCAAGAGGTGCAAATCTAGTGAATTTTGAAAATGTTCATGAAGTAACCCTTGTGCTATCCTAGGCACTTTAACATTGGGAGTTGGGTCATCTAGACCCACTAGACAGTGCTCTGAACCTTTTTTTCTTCAATGATTTGTGATCTTCACTGGTTTCCATGGATTACATGAAATCTTTCCACCTTTATCCACCTTTGTCATGGTAGGGAGAACACGTCAATGTAAGGGTGGGGTCATCTAAGATAACACAAGGGTTAAGGAAGACGCCATCCATATGTCACTACCAAATCCGAGTCCCGGATTGGTCAAAGTTCAACCTGATTGAACTTGCCACACATTTAATGGCCACGCATTTTGTACGTAGAGCCCAAAATCTTGCAGTGTGTAAATGTGGGAGTTTGGAACGTGGAACCCAAAACACCTGTGTACGCTTGTCATTGGAAGTGGCCGCTTGAACGCGCAGTGCTCAAGACGGTGTAAACGTAACCTTAGGGTGTGGCAGCTGCTGGAGTTCTAGAGGATCTCTACAAAGTGTGTGGGGAGCATCACTGTTCCCTAAGCAGGGCTCCAGACTGCGACCAGATGGTCGCATTTTGCGACCAAAATTTGAGAGTGTGCGACTGAGTTTTACATCCAGTCGCACATGTGCAACCAGTTAATTTGCCTCCCCCACCCTCCGTATTTTTTTATATATTAAACGTGGAAGGGGCACGTCAATGATCAATGAAATGAGCAATGAAATAATCAATAAGACATGAGCGCACACGCACGCAAACACACACACACGCTCGCACACATACTCATGAGACGTGAGCACACACTTGCGTTTCATTGAGTGATGCCTGTCTGTGAGGCGGCCAATGCGTGTGAGAAGAACAGGGAGGGGGGGGAGGGGCCTAGAGATAATCAAGCGCGCGTAAACATCTGTGGGAAGGAAACGGAGACAAATATCACCACAGCCTGACATGTGCGTTTGAGCTATGAGCAAGTGAACTATTGATTCGTTCTTCCGACCTACGGCTAGTGTACCAGTGCCAGAGTCTACAGCAGGGGTCTCAAACTCGTGGCCCGCAGGCTATTTGCAGCCCCCAAGATGATATGAAAGTTTAATGTTAATGCGGCCCGCCAGTTTGTATGAATGACACCTTTTCTTTGTCGTGCGCGGAGCTGACAAAGCAACCAATCACAGTGGGGTAAATGACTCTTGGGGGCGTGACAATGATCGGGCTTGAAGCAGGAAAAACATTTAAGGCAGGAAACCTGACAGCCCCATCCTCGGACCACATTAAGGAGTTCCTCACTTTTCTTTTTAGGAGATATTTATGCGCTCGTAAATTTCTAAAAACATGCAGTCCGAGCTGAACTTTTCTCTGGGTCGTACAGACCTGGAGGAGGGTTAACGTTATGGTTTCGGTTAGGCGCGCGGCGGCAGATCAACCCCGACCAAACGGTTCTCGTGCACGGCTGTTACGGCAGCACACCGCTCCCGTGGGAGATGGTCAGCTGAGGAGAATAAGTGTCCCACACCTACATACGTGACAACTAACTGGGCTTGACCTTTAAACACGTGCGAGCAACAACATGTAGTCACACCTTAAAATACGTGGAGAAAATGCAGCGATAGACGTGTTTAAGATGAACCAGCGCATTGCCTAGATCAGTGTTTTTCAACCAGTGTGCCGCGGCACCAGTGGCGGTTTTTGATATGGGCGATGTGGGCGGTCGCCCAGGGCGGCACTTCATAGGGGGCGGCATTGGCCGTGTCCGATGAGTAATGTGCTACATACAAAATTCAAAGAGGTAGCTTGAAGTTTTAATTTGAAATTACTTCAGCAGCCAACACTTAATACTTTTGTTTTGACACATCAGACTCTTAATAATGTCTTTCTTCTGTTTCCTCTTCACACTTATGGTGCAAAAAAAAAAAAAAAAAAAAAAAAAGAATAATTTAGAGTGAAACAACGTAAAACAGGCAAATGAAAAGGATTTAGGCAGAACAAACACCCGTGCTCAACCCAATTTCGACAAAAGCAGGCAATGGGGATTATTTCCCACAATTCTTTGCTCCGACACAGCAGACCCGATGCGCACGTGACCACCGCCCTTTGCTGCAAGACGCTTGCGGCCACACCTCTTTGCGGTAGTCTTTGGAACATAAGTAAAAAAAACTCGAGAGGGGAGCGCAACTCGCCGGTGGCTGGCTGAATCACACTAACAGGTGATTGGGAGTCTTTTTTTGGAGTAATCCCACTGATGAGTTCTATGATTTAGTCTTTAATGTTTTATAAGACCTAAACATATTAATCACAATAAGTTTTATTTTTTAGATCTAATCCCTCTGATATGTTTCACAAAGACACACACAGGACGTCGCACATTAAGAAATTATTGCTAAAAATGAAGCAGGAGTCCAGCTCTAAAAAAAAAATGCTCTAAAAAATGATGAAAGAGCAAAAAAATGGAATTATTTGATATGTAATTTCTTATTAATATTTCCAGGCTTTCTTTGTTTTTTGTCCTGCAGCATGTTCATATTTGTATAATGTTGACAGAATATATTTAAATGGAGAACAAAATATTACAAGTTATTTAAGGTTTAACTTGAGTTATTCTGGATTAATGTTCCTGTTTTTATTCATATTTATGTTCAAAAAGTTCAGTGTAAAAGGTTTAAAAGTTTAGCTTTAGTGTGTAGTTCAGTAAATCTTTATCTTCTTCGGCTCAAAACTTTAAGCGTGTTTTTAACTTAGGCCCCTGTGTGACTGAGTTTGACCCCCCTGTAATACGAGTCTAGAAAATTCATGCATTTTTTGAGTAAAATGGCTAAATAGAAGATAGGGAACACAACAGGATGTTGTCAAATTTTGTATGTGTGCGCGGGGGGGGGGGGGGCTGGTGGGGTTACTCGCCCAGGGAGTAAATTAGTGTAGAACCGCTATAGGTACCGGATGTTCTCGGGTTGCCGGATGTTCTCGGGGTCCTTCAGGGTCCTTCAAATAAGTTATATCACTAGAGGAGACATCACGTGGTTCCTCATGGGAGGAGAGCACCGCCATCTTGGTGAGGTCAAGTTTTGAAGACCAAACCACTTTTATAACATATAATAAAGAGCTCTGTTTTTGCTTTCAATCACTTCATTATATGAAAAAGAAGAATGGCTTGAAATTGCTTAGTTTTGTTCAGAAATACAAACTTCACGAGTACCCCTAACTACTTAGATTTTTTCTATGTTCCTTTATTTTATTTTACTTATGTTTTTATTTATTTGTGTGTTATGTTCATTGTTTCTTTTTTTCCCCTCTATTCTTTATTTTCTATGTCAATATGTTATATTTGGCAATGGTGACTGATCTTCGAGGCAATATTGATTACATCGTTATTGTTCGTTGTTAACGTTAATGTCATTGTTAATGTATGATACCGCAATTGTCAATAAAGTTTTTTAAAAAAACTTAGCGACGTTAACTCATTGGTCGTG
Source organism: Oryzias latipes (assembly GCF_053564925.1). Lineage (NCBI taxonomy): Eukaryota > Metazoa > Chordata > Actinopteri > Beloniformes > Adrianichthyidae > Oryzias > Oryzias latipes. Next base: position 5,057,199 of record NC_136248.1, read on the forward strand.
GCAACTTACAGCCAATCAAATAGTGTGACGTCATCATTGGTCGAAGGACCCCGAAGGACCCCGAGAACATTCGGCAACCCGAGAACATCCGGTACCCACACCGCCACTGCGCGGCACACTAGTGTGCCGTGGGAGATGGTCAAGTGTGCCGTGGAAAATTGCCCTCATTAACTGATCTAAAAGCATTTCCCATCTCCAGGAAATCAGCTCTTTGTTCATCCAAACAGGTCCTGATAAAACACTGAGTAGTTAGGAATATAAACGATCATAAAATACTTTTTTCTTTGTGTTTATTTGATTCTATTAAAGACATTTTGATAAGAATGACGGTAACGCGAAATAGCTGCAGCTATAACTGTGTAAGGAAAAGTCCCGCAGCTTTTACTGTCTCCACGACTCCACCAATCATTCTTGAAGGCTTAATCACATGTCATCAGTCTGACCAATCAGAAGTGGTTAAAGTCTCCACTTCCTTGTTCCAATTTAGCTCATAACTCAGTCAGTTCCGACAAAAACACCAGCTAAAGCTCGTCTTTAGCGGTGTAGCTTTCCACAGAATCCGGTATCAGACCGTGGAACAAGTGAACAAAACCATGAAGCTCAGAGACGCGAGTCTTTCTGCCGTTTTCTCGCAGTTTTCACACTACATCTCCCATGATGCATTGGCTTAAAGGGACAGCGTCTTGAAAACACAACGAACATACAGTTTGTATGTAACTTAACTTTTATTACATCTTTTAGAAAAACATCTGCAACTTCCTGCTTTTTCTGCCACAATTATCACAAAAATGCACGTCAGATTGCCGGGGGGGGGAGGGGGGGGCGGCTGTAGATCAAAACAGACTATGAGTTTCTGCTTTTTTTTTTTTTTTTTTGGGATGCTGGTGTGCCGCGGGATTTTTGTCAAGGTTAAAGTGTGCCGTGGCTCAAAAAAGGTTGAAAAACACTGGCCTAGATTGTTGGGCACACCAGGTGGGGGGGGGGGGGGGGGGGGGGGGGGGGTAGGGGGGTGAATGCAAATCTGCAGCGAGACAGAACAGAAAGTTGGAGTTCTCCCCTAAACATTCAATTTAGTTTTAATCTGCCTCTCCCCTCAGTATATATATATATATATATATATATTATATATATTTTATATTTATTTGAATGTTTTTTAATGTATGTAGCCTTTTTTTTAATCAATTGGTATTTTAAATTATTTTAATTGATCACTCATATACAATAACCCATCAGGACACATGTCCCATAATGCATTGTTTTGTAGTCATCAGGGCAGCTTTCAGTACTAAATTTCCAGCTGCGTTCGGTAGGTTGGAGCCTTGCTGCTCCCGCCCCTTTCTCGTGATATTTTTGTGATGATTGACAGGTGATGTTGGAGCAAAAACAGAAAAATACGTCACATACCAGGTGATCTGCGCAGCGTTGAGTTCACCTGGGTGATCTCAAACACGCTTATTGTGCATCTTGGCTGCACGTATTTGGTGTCACCAACATAAATTCCAATCAGTTTTTGAGCTTTTCACTGATCTCAGGTATCTGTATCGATTGTTCTTATTTCCAGTGAACAGTGCCTATTCTTTTACAAACCACAGTTTGAATTCAACTATGAAAATATAGGAGTGGATGACCGGCTGCTCTAAAACAACATGTGACCAGGGTTTAAATGTGCAAAAAGTCATAAGAAAAAAAATCCAAAAATGGTAACTCTGAATTTTGTTTTTCCTTTACTGATTTGTGGTTTAAAGAGTAGACTTTAAAAAAAAACATTCAACACAGACTCAGAATTGGGAGCACATACTCTCTGACGTCTCAAAACTGACAGCGATGGTGCTGTCAGTTTACCTTGTTGTTGCATATTCAAAAGTGCAGAATAAAATGTGACACTGAATTTGAAACAGCACATTGTAATTTCTGCATCTATTATTTAAGTATTTATAAGTAATACAGTGGAAAAAGTAGATTTGGTTAGCATGTTGATTTACGGTATGCGCCCCTAAATTTTCTGGTTGTGCCCCTAAAATTTTCCGTTGGGGGCCACTGTGCTCCTAGTGAAAAAAGTTAGTCTGGAGCCCTGCTAAGGCAACCCAAGTTGCCTTTGACTAAAAGAAGCTAACCTGTGATCTAGCTCAGATAATGTGGTTGTCTTTCAGAGTTACACAAATCCAACTTTTCTGCCAATGCTGTCTTATTTTTCCAGAACTACAGTTTTTCCATGGATCACAATCTGACAGTAAAATGATAAACTGTTTCTATATCGAACCAGTGACTGCAGGGTGGAAAAAAAAGAAGCTGCAGCTTGTTGAGGAAAGACAGGCTTCCTGGACACCTTTGTCACACAAACCTCACCTGTTTGAGGGAGCCAGAGTCCTGGCCTTCTCCTGGAGATGCGGACCGGCTGGGGCCGGCCGACCGGGCCTGGCAGGACTCTCTGCTGCCATAGCGTTCACAGGAGTAGTAGCGCTGCTTCTCCCCTGCAGAAGAGTGGTGCCTTCTTTCAAGGGGGCGACTGCGATCCCGCTCTCTCGGTCTTTCTCTGGGAAAAACGTCGGCTGAGGGGTCTAAATGGAGAGGGAAGGAGAAAAAAACATCCCATCTGTCACTTTATGGGGGATTATTGAAGAAACGTAAGATTTATTCACATCAGACACTTTAAATAGTGTGGAGCAGCTGCTGTTTTGCCTCCTCCGCTCCCCCCAAACTCACAGGGTCAAAGACAGTCAAATTCAACCCACATTTTGAAGGAAACTTTCAATCTTGACGTTTCACAAGTTCAGTTTTTACTGTTTTCCATTAACCCTTGTGCTACCTTAGATGACCCCACCCTTGCATTGACGTGTTCTCCCTACCATGACAAAGGTGGATAAAGGTGGAAAGATTTCATGTACTCCATGGACACCAGTGAGGTTCACAAATCATTGAAGAAAAAAGGTTCAGTGCACTGTCTAGTGGGTCTAAATGACCCAACTCCCAATGTTAAAGTGCCTAGAATAGCACAAGGGTTACATGTGTGGTTCTACTCAAGCTCTATTTGACTTCACATTTTACACACCATAAAACATTTGTGGAAATTCTGTTGGATTTAATTATAAAAGTCAAATGAGGGATTTAGTGAGCGTCCAACTCTTCCCTCTCATCTGTGAAACAACTAATCGCTCTGCGGGGAATTAACTTCTTCAATCCCGCATTTGGGCTGCAGATATATTAAGTCCACCAACAGATACCAATTCATCACAATCTCATAAGTCAAGTCTGCCAAAAAGTTTCATGGCCTTAAACTCAGTCTATCTCTACACCTAATGTTCTCCTTTCTCACCAAGTCGGGACAATAAATCCTGTTTGACCTGTCCTCAGCGGCCTTTCATCTTAGCAGTAAGACCCCCCTGCAGCCTTCATGCCACCGGCCCTCCAGCTCTGATCGCTTCAACAGATGAGCTCTAATGGGAAAAAAAACTGGAGCCGTGATACTAGAAACAGAAGGGGCTTTACTCTGGGGAAGGGTGCATTATGTAATAAAATTTTACAATTGAAACAATATTCATGAAATGAAGCTCAAATGGCTTATCACTGATGGAAAAAAGAAAAAAAAACTGAAAAGACTGTGATAAGGCTTTATTTTTCACAATGTTATACTAATGAAAATCTCCCACTGATCTCCTTGACTTCCTTCATCAGAAAAATCTGAGAGAATTATGAAGCAGCTGTACAGATTTGTGTGTTTGGCATTGACCATCCCCGTGTCCACTGCGTCTGTCTAGCGGACATTTTCGGCTCTAAAGCGGATTAAAACCTCCACAAAAACACAACTGGACAGACTGGGCTCTCAGCACTGGCCTTGATGGAATAGAAAAGAACTTCTTGAAAGAACTGAAGCACAATAATCCACACGACAGGGTGATGAAACTGTTTTTGAGGAGAGAAAGGAGGATGGATTTTGTCTTCAAATAATACGATTTTTTGATGATAGAAATGATAAATATCATAATAAATAATATTTTAAGTTTATGTGGTTGTTTTCAATGTTTTTTTGCTGGCTGTAGCTGCATAGTGAGATTTGTTTACTGTTTTGTTAATTCAGTTTATTTGGAGGCATAAAAATGCTAAATGAGGGAGGGGTTGAGTGATTCTGATGTAGCACGACTGAAGGCCCAGGTCTGTAATGCACGGTCCGCCACTGCTGTCCTTAGACCCTTCTTCTCAGTAAGAAAAAACTCCTAACAAAAGAAATTCCAGGAAAAAAAGAAAGAAACCTTAAGAATGTCCACATGCAGGAGGGATCCTCTCCCAGGACGGACAGGCGATGTACCAGGACCCCTCAGAGGAGAATTGGCTTATCTAACCTACAACTACATGTTTAAATAGTCCAGCAGCTGGACTTCATCCAGATGGAACTGGGGGATCACAAGTGTGCGGCTGGATGGTTCCAATACCGCTTGCCATTTTAGTTGCACAAGTGATGGGGGTGTGAGGCTATAAGACACACTCAAAAAACGTTCACTTTGAATGAACATAAAAAAATTATGGAAAGGATTTCCACATGATTAGATTGCGTTACTTGAACAAAAATGAATCATGTTGGTCCTACTTAATTTATTTAGGTTGGCTCAACTTAATGTATTTAGGTTGGGTCAACTTAATGTATTTAGGTTCAAACTAATAAATTTAAGTTGATTCAATTTAAATAGAGCAGTTGCACCCAACTTTAAATTGATATTGTTGCTCACTCTAAAAAGAAAAAAGTTGAACCAATTTAATTGAATCACTTCAATTGGTCACACCTAAGTAAATTAAGTTTATTTAACTTGAATTTCTATTTATTTCTATAATTTTATTTATTCATCTGTAATTGATATGTTGTTCCAAAGTTACAACCAATGGGTCTTTTAATTTTCACATCAAAGACATGAATTACCCAGCAAAGTCCCACATCACAAGACAGGAGCTCAATTACTGCGAACTCTGTGTTAAGTATTGGAACATTAACAGTTTGCCACACAAGGGGGTTGGTCTTCATCCTCTACCAAACTTTAACTCATGGTGCAAAAAAAAATAAACATAACAGTTTAAATCACTAGTTAAAACAGAGTAAAACAGCTAGACAATAAAACCCATGGACAAAAACTCACACTTAGACCCCAATCTGCCCAGATAGACAAAGAAAATGGAATCCCACAATTCCTTGCGATTACTAATGCATCCAATTTAATGGTATCATGTTGGATCAACATGATTGAAATTAGTAACTTTTAAATGGATTATTTTTATGTACAATCGACATGATTCATTCACGTAAGATTTACAAACATAAAATTTTCTGGTTGAAATGACAAGTTACTTTTTCGTTGACTTAATTGGCTGGTAATTTCCTTTTTTTGAGTGCAGCGAGAGAGTGTGAACAGAGAGCTCTCAGTTATGTGTGAGAGGAAGGGGGTATGTGGTTGTTCAGGGGTGAATTTCTAATGACCCACCACCGCTCTGCAGAAACTACATACATGTGCTAAAAAAGGACAAATATTTTTTTTGTGCTAAAACTGCACTAAAAAAACATTGGGAATGCTTTTACGATAGATAATTTAATAAATATGTGACCCAGTTCACAGAAATGAGTCCATTCAGCTATTATTGATAATAAATCTAAATCCTGTCTGTCCCTCAACTATAATAAGTAACAGGTTTTATTTTATTGCAAGGTTGTGATGTTTTGGATGGAAGCCTATTGTATTGAATTTAAAAAAAAATTGTAAACACACCTCTTAGACCACAACAATATACACTCCAACACACACATGCGCACACACACCAGCACACATACTTTATACAAGTAAGATGGACCTCTGACCTTGTGTCCCCTACCACATCCCAGGGGAGGGGGCGGGGTCCAGGCCCTCGTGTTTTTACTTTTACAAATATTAAAATTTTCTGCAGCTGAGCCACTTAAGCTTTAGTCAACTGGATCATGCAAACACTAAGCATGTTGAGTTAAAAGTCAGAGCTTCTCACCTTCTTCCCAAAAATAACACTGACATGTTCCGCCTGTTTTGTTTTTGGTTTTCACCTTTTGATCTTGTGCTGGGGGGTATTCCAAAAAGCAGGTTATGTGAGTTACCAAGGTAAGTTTGAGGTTAAGGGAGCAGTTAACTTCAGCTTTCGGTGTCCATTTGAAGATGATTTAGTGGATGAAGAAGCTCAGATAATACTTTTTCCACCTTGAGAGGGTGATAAGACCACGTATGGATGTTGGAAAGATAAACTTTCTTACTTTGATCTAACTTAATTATTTGCTTCAGTTAAGATAAATCAATTTTTTGAGTTCAGTCAACTTAAATTTAACACGTAGTTATCAGACAGTTATTTCACTTTCATTTAAATTAATTTTATTAAGTAGGTGTAACTTTGGTGCTGCTGTTAAGATTGGCAGCGCAAGGAATTGTGGGATACTATTCCCTTTGCCTGTCTGGATGGATTTGGGTTTAAGTCTGGGTTTCTGACCAAATGTGTTTAGATGTCTAGCTGTTTTATTGTGTATTGCCGAGTTATTTTGTCCTGTTATGTTTAATTCTTTCTGCACCATGAGCGAGAGGGAGGGAGATAATGATGAGTGTATTTAGCACCACTACTGCATTATAAAGTTGTAAGAACTGAAATTAAAGTCATGATAGAGTCATGATAACCAGAAGCATGTTTCATTATGCAAATCCACAGTGAAACATTCATTTTAATGTTATAAAAATGAGAATATCTGTGGCCTCAAACTTAGACATTTGAGAGTTGAAGAAGTACAATAACTTAAGATGAAAAAAACATTTAATTGAATTGGAGTAATATGACATTTAGTTAAATAAATATGTAAATTTGAGATGTATAAACAACTATTGAGTTGGACAGACATAAGAAATAAGGTTGAATAAATTTAACTCAATTACTTGTGACCAATTGAATTAATTCATTTAAGTTTGATAAGTATAAATATATATATATATATATATATATATATATATATATATATATATATATATATATATATATATATATATATATATATATATATATATATATATATATATATATATATGTGTGTTCCAATGTGTTTGGAAATGAGATAGAAACTCATGCTCTTACTTTGTTCTCTCTTTCTTTTGTTGATGCAGCCGTTTGACTTTTTTGATGGGTTTATAATCTTCATACGCCGTCATTAAAATCTCAGACTCCGTCTCACTGAAGTATAGCCCTCCCTTTTTTTCTCCACTCGTTTCCATGGTAACCCTGGAAATCTGCGATCCATTGAGAATGTATATACTTGCCGTGCACGTGCATTAACCCAGGGTTACCAAGTCGAGCGTAATTACGCTAACTCATATTTTCTTGTCTTCTTGTCTTTTGGAACCGACATACCCAGAGTAAGCAAGTTCAGGCGGATTTCAGCCAGAGTTCAGGGTTAAAGGCAGGGTAGCTTAAACGTGCCTTCTGGAATACCCCCCAGGTCTGCTGTGGCTTCTCTTTGCTGCTCCGCCCACTCACCTGTGTTTCCTGCTGGAGTCCTCAGCTGCACCTTGTTTAGTGATCGAGTTGTCTGCCTATTTCAGTCACCTTGTTTTGTGTCTCTGTGTTGGAGCGTTTTGTGTGCTATCTGGTTATCATTTGGTGATTCCGTCTCTGCGCCTTGGTGTCTTGACAAACTGTTATTAAACAGCCTTTCAACTTGCTCTATGCCTTAAAGCAGTGTTTTTCAACCTTTTCTGAGCCACGGCACACTTTAACCTTAAAAAAAATCCCGCGGCACACCAGGATCCAAAAATTAAAAAAAACAAAAAAAACGGAGAAACTCAGTCTGTATTGATCTACAGCCCCTCCACAGTCTCACATGCATTTTTGAGATAATTGTGGCAGAAAAGGCTTGAAACTGCAGCTGTTTTTTTCTAAAAGATGCAATAAAAGTTAAGTTAGAAGATGTAAAAACAGTTTGATGTGTGTTCGTTGATTTCAAGACGTTTAACAACAGATCTCCTTGAGCGCTGTCACTCTCACAACCCAATGCATCATGGGAGATGTAGTGCATTAAACGGCCGGCGGAGATCGCGTCTCTGAGCTTCCTTGTTTTGTTCATTTGTTCCACGGTCTGACATCGGATTCTGTGGAAAGCTGCACCGATAAAGACGAGCTTTAGCTGGTATTTTTGTTAGAACTGAGCGACTTTACGAGCTAAATCGGGACAAGGAAGTGAAGACTTTAAGCACTTCTGATTGGTCAGACTGATGACATGTGATTAAGCTCCCCAAGAATGATTGGTGGAGACAGTTAAAAGGACGGGACTTTTCCAAAATACAGCCGGAGTTGCAGCTGAATCGCGGTACGTCATTCTTATCAAAATGTCTTTAATAAAATAAAATAAACGCAAAGAAAAAGTATTTTACGATCTTTTATATTCCTAACTCCTCAGTGTTTTATCAGGGCCTGTTTGGATGAACAGAGAGCTGAAATCCTGGAGATGGGAAATGTTTAATTTTTCAGTTAATGAGGGCAATTTCCCACGGCACACTTGACCATCTCCCACGGCACACTAGTGTGCCGCGGCACACTGGTTGAAAAGCACTGCCTTAAAGTCTTGCTCTGCATCTGGGTTCTTGAGCTCCTTAACGTAACAAATACATGCCAATAATGGAAGCATAGAGTTGTTCACATTTCACAGGGATCACAATAAAAGGTTTCTGTCAAACATTGGAGAAAAGGAAGGAAGAACCGAAGAAAAAAAAACAAGAAATATGAGAAAAGCTGATTGTTTATACTGGATAGACAACAGCTAAACCTCCTTCACTTTCACCACCTGATAATGTAGGTAAAAACCTTTGGAGATGGACGATGTGGGCCGGGTCTGACACGGCTCACTGCTTAATGCCTCACCAGGGAGATTCCACATTTCAGTATGAAAACAATCCTGGTTGCAAACACAGGGCCAACACTTTATTCTTAGATTCCTTTAGGATACAACAAATCCTGTTTCCTTTAAAGACATCTTCATTAAATAAACACAAAAGAAATTCAAGTTTTCTGTATAGCCCTTGTGCTATCTTGTGGGGTCCAGATGACCCCACTCCCAATGCCTCCAAGGCACGTGAACATTGGGAGTGGGGTCATCTGGACCCCACTAGACAGTGCGCTGAACCTTTTTTCTTCAATGATTTGTGATCTTCCCTGGTGTCCATGGATTACATGGAATCCTCTTCACCTTTTGTCATGGTAGGGATAACACGTCAATGTAAGGGTGGGGTCATCCAGACCCCACAAGATAGCACAAGGGATAGACAGTTTTCACCTTGATTTACCAAAACGTGATGAAAAACATCAGCTCCTGTATTATGAAGTTATTTTTCCTGGTTTCAAGTCTTTGCTTTAAACTTTTTATACCTTAGAAGTATTATTGTTGTTTTTTAAACTTCACATCTCAGCTGAGCTTGACCATGACTGGATGGAATCTGAAAGGGTTCCGTCTGTCTCACCTGTGGTGCTGCCTGGTTGCCCAGATGCTGCTTTTTCCAAAGACCTGTGCTTCTTTTCCCTGTCCTTGTCCCTGCGCCGGTGGCAGCGGTGGTGGTGATGGTGGTGGTGGACCCTTTCCTCCTCCTGGATTTGCCCTGGTCCTGCCGGGAGCTGACCGTCACGCTCCAGGTCGTAATCCCTCAGCTCCACCTCGCGGTGGCTTTGAGGCGTCAGCGAGGACGCCGAGCGCTTTATGGGACTGAGGTCAACGATGGGCTGAAATAGTGAAGCAGAGGTTGCAGCGCTTGACCAGGCAGCACAAGTGGGAGCTTCACCCACTGCACCAACAAAATAGTCACCACTTACAAACAAAACAAAAAAAGAACACACGCAATAACAAGCAACCTTTGTCTGAAGGCTGACAATGAAGCCCTTCTTCTCCAGGCACAGACTGCAGAAGGTTTGAGGAGAATCAACACAGTTTTGCCCCAAATCTAGAACTTCATAGAACATAGAAAGCTAGTTGGGAGCTCTCTACTAGTTCAAGGAAGAGGTGAGTGTGTCACTGGCCTCTACTTTTCAATGCTTTTCATCTCTAGCTCTGTGAATGGGTTCAATTTTAAGCAAATGAGACAAGGAATAGAAATAGCACTAAATATCATTTAAGTAATTATGTAAATAGTTTCAATGTGAATGAACACTAAGCTGCACTTAACAGACCAAAACCTGATCACCTTTTTTAAAAAACAAAGAGGAAAAAGTCCAACTGTAGCGTACAAAGGGTCTGAAGAGGCTCCGCTCAGAGCTTCAGCTGTTCTTCAGCAGTCAGAGCTGCAAACCTGCAATCCATCAATGTCCTGAACGTCTTAGAATGAAATCCAATCCAATTTAGTTTAGTCATCATTAGATCCACTAAAATTATAACATTTTTATGAAATATACGCTTTGTTTTGTTCCAAGAAGAGTTATTTCATAACAATGGACTAAAGCAAAACACCGGTGGAAGTTGCGTTTAGTAAAACTATGAAAATATGAAGATGGTTCTCCGCCTCAAAAACACAAAAAATGATAACAAAGAACAACAGATTTCAATAACTGATTTCATACTTTAAAATGTAAGATTAATTTTATCTTTTAAACCATAAGTTTGTTAGCAAATTTTAAAAATGTGTGCTCTTTTTCTTTTTCCAGAAACAAATACCAGATTTCTCTACAAGTTAAAGCCTTAATGACATTTCTGTTGTTGTAAATAATCTCGTTGCATTTTTACATAGACAGTGATAAATAATTCTCCATTTAAAGTGACAGTCTGGAGTGAACTCAATATCCTCCCTCCACTCTTTAGATTATCCAGTACAGCTAACTTTTATTCCATTAATGAATTAACATTCTTACGTTCCAATCAGATCATCTTTCTGTGGCAAATTGTCAATTGAATTGTTTCACCATTGCAAATGAATCCCAGCTCATTTTTCTTCAAGCACCTTTATACTTTATGTTCCTGTTTGATGGAAACACAGTCGTTCTGCTGCTGGAGTTTAGGTTTGCTCATAAAGTGGAAGATAGGGGAGCAGAATGTTTTTCCAAACATCCTTTTTTCATAAATGCTTACTTCTTATTCTTTCTGTAAGAGGTCAGTGACACTCACCCTTCCTACTTCTTTATTCCTTGAGTTTACCACAGCCAGGCTAGTGAGAGAGGAAACCAAAACAGCAGCTGACTTACCACGCCACCTGGTGGCTGATTGGTGGCATTGAAGCTTTTAGGTTTCTTTTTTTCTTTTTATCTTTCTTTTAAAAATAAAACAAAAGCACTTACTTCAAAGGTTTTCTTTACATTTGCTGACAACAGAATAAATATGTGTCAAAAAGAAAATACAGTTGAGAACACTGCAATTCAGCATTTTTGCTGTTAATCTAAAATGGTAAGGTTCAAATAGATACAGCAACCTCCCCAAAAGATTATTTATTTCAATAGGTACCAGATTAATAGACAAAATAGATAATTTAAAAAAAAAACAAATTTAAAGATTTTTGTTTTTTATTGATTAAAAAATGTTTTCAAGATGATTATTTTTACAATGTCACATCACCTGAATCCTTCTTGTTCCTAATTGTTTTTATTTCTAAATAAACTTCTTATCTATATGTAATAAAGAAAATTCTGGAGTTCATATGTGCAGTATTAAGAAAAAAAATATATTTAAAATCCGGGAGCATGTAGACAGTGACTTGGAAGGTTATTGGCCAACAAATCAGAATTTACTCTTTCCTTTATCTAAAGATCGTTTAATCTAGGAAATCTTGTGCAGCAAACATGCACTTCTGTGTTTGTAAAGAAGAGTAAATCTCATGGGAGTTCCCAGCGTTGAGATGTTTTCCTGGAGGGGTTGGAAACACTCTCAGGTCCTGGTTAATGCTCACAAACAGAAGCTTGTTCGGCCAGGAAACCTGGCCGAACAAGCTTCTGTTTGTGAGCATTAACCTGCTTTCACCTGTGGAAACTCCAGGTTCTATAGACATACACTGAGGACCAACACACTGGTCAACTGAAGTGAAGTTACTAGAGTTTAGCCTCACTTTGCCTTAAATGTAAAAACAAAATAAATAAATAAAACACCCAACTTGTTAAGGAATATTAACAAAATGTGTTTTATGGAAGACACCTTATGATTAGTCCCTTTGGAAGCTGAGAGGGTTTGCCTCAGCTTTTCCACATGTGCAACATGTTAGGACAACAAGACTATTTAATAGCTGCTAAGACGGTTGACATGTGAAACTGTGACACGTGTGTGTTTGCCCGACTGCAGGATGTCTGCAGGGATGCCTTTCATTTGCAGGTTTGGGCTGCTGCGCTGTTCTGCTCGTTCCTGTCTCACAGTCTGGCCACTGACAACAACGTCACAACACGGTAAAAGTAACTAGATTACAGTTTCATTCTGTGAGTGTACAGTCTTAAAATCCCACCTTTGAAACAAGCGGTAAAACATGCTTCTACGCTTGGATTCTCCCTCTTTTAGTTCCCGCCACTGAGAGACGAAGTGACGCAAACTAAAAAGTCATTTTTCTGCTTCCCTTTTCAAGACATAAAGAGCCTTGAAATGAATGGAAGTGATGCGTTCAGGAGAGAATTCAGACTTGTTTGCTCTTCCCTTCAGTGTAAGAAAATCCGATTTTAAGACTGAACATCAAAGCAAAGAACAGCAAAAAGAACTGACAGAAGAAATTGTTATGCCAAAAGAGCAGCAGACGTTATTCTGCTGTTAAAGAATCACACATGCACGCTCACACGCACACCAAAACACACACGCACACACAAATTACATCTAAACTTCTGGACAGAGACACTCATGAGTCAAGTCCAAATCACCTTCAGAGTCTTTAAACTACTTTAAACATCTGAATGGGACAGAAATAAGGACATGTCTGTTCTGCAATTCAATGCACGGAAAAGGAACTTTTATTTTTAGATCTGACAAGTCCTTGTGTTTAAAGTCAAGTCCCAGGACTATTTGTGTGAGATTTAAGTGCGACTCGAGCCAGAGTCTTCATCTCTGGTTCTTAGCTGCTGCTTTGACTGGCTGATACAGAAACAGAGGACAATGCCCCTCGATGCAGACGCTTGTGTCTTTGATGAGCTATATTCAAATGTAAACGCTGCAGGTGTGGGGTTCTGTGACGAAGGTACACGTGTTGCTGCCGAGGGGGAATTTTCCATGATGGCAGGGGGTGTGAAGTGTGCGCTTGGATGTAAAGAACACAAATAAGGCAAACAGACATGGAAGTCGAAGGAGAGGACAGAAGGAGGGCAGAGAAGAAAAAAAGGGAAAGAGCAGTGGCACAACAGGTGGTACATACTGCCAGGTGGGTCCCGGGGGCGTGGCGAGGGTGGCTCCGCTATCAGACAGCACGCACAAAAGGAGGTGGGCAAAAACATTAGCAGTGAGCATCAAATAAGGAGAAAGGGGAGACAGAAATGGAGGGCAAGGGAGGGTGAAGGTGAAGTTAGTCAACACACAACTATTGGAGAAGAATGGCTCATCCGCATCACACCATTTTACAAAAGGGACCTCGACAGTACAAACAATAGTCATCAACACTATGCAGCTCCCTTATAGGGAGGGAAATAAGCATTTTATCCCTTGCTGACTTTGTAGATTTGCCCAACTAAAAAAAGAAATTGACTGTCTGTCATCCTATTAGTAGGTTCACTTAAACAGTAAGAGATAGAAAATCAAGAAATCTACTTTAAAGAATGTGTGTGAATTAATTTGCATTAAGAGTTCTGGTTTCATAAAGAGTAATTTGACTCTCCTAATCAAACTGTCACCCGGATTGAAGACACCTGTTTAAACTAATCACCTGTAGAAAAGACACCTGTCCACAGAATCAGTTCAACCGTCAGCCTCTAAACTCTCCAACATGGAAAGACTAAATAAAGAGCTTTCAGTGGATTTAAGGGAGAAGATTGTAGACTGGAATGGACTAGAAAACCATCAGCAAGAAGCTGGAGGTTAAAGGGACAACTGTTGCAGAAACATGACCATCAATCCACCTTTAGGTCTGGAGCTCCAAACCAGATCTAACCTGGTGGGGTTTCCATGATCATAAGAACGATGATGAATCGGCCCTAAAACAACATACCGTAACTCAGTGCTACTGATCTCAAGCACAGAGGGATATTCCAGAAAGCTGGTTATGTAAGATACCACGGTAAGTTTGAGGCCAAGGAAGCGGATAACCTCAGCTTTTGGTTCCAAAAACAGACGTATGTTTCAGGGTATGTCAAGTTGCCATAGCAACTCATGCTCTGAACATAACCTGGTCTGGAGCAGGTTTAGTTGAAGGTTAGTTTGTTTTCAGAGATGTGAAGCAGCATGCCGTGTCCATTTGAAGATGATTTAGTGGATAAAGAAGCTCAGATGATACTTTTTACACCATGAGAAGATGATTATACCGCGTATGGATGTTGGAAAAATACGCTTTTTTACATTAATCTAACTTAATTATTTGTTTCAGTTCAGATAAATAATTTTTTTGAGTTAAGTTAACTTAAAAATAACACGTAGTTATCAGACATTTATTTTACTTTCATTCAAATTAATTCAATTAAGTAGGTGTAACTTTGGTGCTGCTGTTAGATCGGCAGCGCAAGGAATTGTGGGATACCATTCCTTTTGCCTGTCTGGACGGATTTGGGTACAAGTGTAGGTTTTTGTCTAAATATTATTAGTTGTAGCTGTTTTACTGTGTTTTGCTGAGTTATTTTATCCTGTTATGTTTAATTCTTTCCCTCTCACATGAGTGAGAGGCTGATGAGTTTATTTAGCACCACTAGTGCAACGTTATGGTATAAGAACTAAAGGTACAGTTAGAGTTATGATAATTAAATGCATTGTATATAATGTTAATCCGCACTGTATCCTTTATTTTGTTTTTATAAAAATCAGAAAATCTGCAGCCTCTAACTTAGACATATTAGAGTTCAAGAAGTACAATAAATTAATATGGAAAAACATTTAATTGAATTGGAGTAATATGACATTTAGTTAGATAAATATGTAAATTTGAGTTGTATAAACAACTATTGAGTTGGATAGACATAAGAAATTATGTCTATCCATAAAGCAGCAGCTAATAAATTTAACTTAATTACTTTTTACCGACTGAATCAATTCCTTTAAGTTTTATACGTTGTAAATATATACATATATACATCACAATGTATTTGGAAATAAGATATGAAATTCTTGCGTTTATTTTGTCCGTTCTTTTTCCCTTAAACAGAAACTCTTTCTCTTGATGATGCAGCCGTTTTACTTTTGTAATGGACGTATAATCCTCATACAGCATCATTAAAATCTCAGACTCCGTCTCACTAAAGTACAGCACTCTCTTTTGTTCTCCACGCGTTTCCATGGTGACTCTGGGTATCGGCGATCCATTGAGAATGTCTTTATATACCTGCTGTGCACGTGCATTAACCCAGGGTTACCAAGTGGAGCGTAATTACGCTAACTCATATACGGTCTTTTGGAACCGACATACCCAGAATAAGCAAATTCAGGTGGATTTCAGCCAGAGTTCAGGGTTAAAGTCAGGGTAGTTTCGTAATCTTGCTTTCTGGAATACCCCCCAGGGCTACTTTACCATGTCAGTGGGAGAATGGGGGGAGCCATGTGCGGGGAAAACGTGAGTAGGAACCTTCTTCCCTCCACCAGGAGGCTTAAAATGGATCATGGATGGTACTTCCAACAGGATCATGACCTAAAACCTGTAGCCAAGGTAACCAGGGAATGGCTGAAGAAGATGCACATCAAGGTCATGGAGACAATTAACACCAACACGTCATTTATCTGAATGACATAGAAGGCATTTGCAAGATTCCTCCTAATATTTGCACAAACCCGCACATACAAAACATGTCCGACCTCTGTGCTTGTTAAGAACAGCTTGGCAACAAAATATTTCTGGCAAGAAAGATAAAATACGTATTTCCCTCAATGAAATGCAAATGAATTTAAATCAATTCTATAAAGTGAATTCCTTGATTATCCTTGTAATTTTCTATCTCTCACTGTTCAAATGAACCTACCGTAGGATGAAAGACTCTCAACTACTTTTTTTAGGTTGGCAGACCTACAAAATCAGAAAGGATCAAATGCTTATTTCCTCCCCTGTATTTCCCTACCTAGTTGCACACTTTCTTACAGAGTACCTTGATGGTTCCAGTGAAAAAACATTAATCTGCAGTCACCTTGTGAGAAACGTTGGCTAAAAAATTGCCACCATGTCCAGCTGGTTTACTGAAACAGCTTGGAAATAAAATGCAAACCGTCACAGCCTGTTGGCAGAAAACCGCAGCCTAAATCCTCCAGAGAGTCCGAGATGGAAGTAGAGCAACATAAAAATGAGAAAAGCTGGTGTTAAGAGTGTGGGAGAGGACAAAGAGACAGACGGACAGACAGACAGACAGACAGACAAACAGACAGACAGAAACAGTGCAACAGCAAAGACAACAACGGTTTGAAAACATGGAGACAAAAACAACAAGACCTGACATTTCATCAGCAGGAATTCAACAAAAAGTTCAGTTTCATTCATTAAATATAAATAATAATAAAAAAACAACATAGGTTTTTATGTAAAATGTGGCTGCTCTGTTTCCTGGTTTGTTTAATTTTAAAAAAAACAATGAATTAAGAGAAAAAGGGCCACCAGTCTAAAACACTGAAGAACACTGAGATGAGTGTGTGGTGAGGTCTTCTGTTACTCAGTAACATTAGCACTGAGCTTTGTGTTGTAATGCAGCTTCTTTATGAAAGTTTTACACCTTTGAAACTAGAATTCTTCTCCTGCATGCGTTCAAAACGATGTTCCCGGGATGTTATGCCGCAGGTCACCATCAACACTCTTTCACTCTCTGTTTCCATAGAAACAACACCCTGCTGCCCCCACATCTCACAGCCAGCCGACTCACAGCTAGATTCAAGCGTATTATTGAAAATCCTGCTGTTCTCACTTCAGTCACTTATGAAGATTTAAATTATGGCTTTCAAGTCAGTTATGTTCTCGATATGATGACATGACTGTTGAAAACGATCTATTTACATTTTGAAGAACAGTTTCACTTTTTAGGAAAAACTGTGATTGCTATTGGAGGTAATGTTGATTATATAGTTATTGTTCATTATTTTATGTATGATACCTCAATTGTCTATACAGTTTAAAAAAAAACTTTTAGGAAAAACATGTTTTAGGAGTCAAACAGAAACAGAAATGTTTAAAATGTTTAACACGGGGAGTGGGATCTTTTGGGTAATGGTCAACACATGCAATGTCTGCTCATCAACATGGAGCTTTTTGACTTTTAAACAGTCGGGAAAGTAGTTTTCTGAAATGCAGTGGGTCAAAAAGGGACAGAAACAAATCTGCCTTAACGGAGGTGCTTGAAAACGAAAACTTTCACTTCCTGGAACTTCTGTTTCTCCTTTGAATATTGACTGTAAGTAACATTACCAGCTCTTGATCTGGATTGTATCTCACAGAAAAGAAGTGTCTGTCAGACTGTGGGGGTCGGGGTGAGCAGGCTGGGCTGATGTGGGCTGACAGTGAGAGAACCTGTCTGCCTTTTCAGCCTCCTCCCTCATCTCAGCTGCCTCTCCATTATTCAAGCAGGCAAAACCAGAGCGGTAAAACAAAGAGAGGGGGGCGGTGAAGAGCTTACGTGGTGCTCGGCATTGAGTCGGGGCAGCGAGGCTGCTCTGCAGTGGCTCTCCAGGCTCGGAAATCTCTCCGAGTCAGAAATAATCTCCACCTGCCTCAGTTCCAGCTGTTCCTGAAGGATGCAGAGAGGAGCACAGGGACAATGCAGGCCACAGTGTGTGTCAGGACACATTAGGAGCGTGTGTGAAAGGCAGGAATTAAATATGGATGTTTTCATACCTGTGGTTTTGAGGAGTACTGCACGTCCTCAGACTGGCCTCTCTGCAGTCTCCTCCGGGCTTTGGGCCTCTGTGATGCCTGAGAAACATCTCCAGACTGGGAGTGCTTTATGGTATTTCTCTGGTTCAGTCTTTGAATCAAAAGGTAAAATATTACTGGACTTTAGGGGCTTTTTAGCCGTTGAAGGATCAGATCTGCTTGAAAACTTTGGCACACGTTAAAACAATAGGTTTGCAGGGTAGTGCAATGGAAGAGCTGTACTCCCATTTTTCTCATCTTAAATCTGGCTTATCTCAGTACTGCGTTCCTGACAGCTCTATTCATTTTTTTATGAAAAAACTGCATACGAAGACTTGCATCTTGGTGCGCCTGCACATACACAAGTCTTTAAGCCATAGAGGAAGTCCCAAACACGAAAACTTTTTGTCTTAGGAGGATTAGATGTGTTCATTTTATTCACATCTGGCTGAAATTCTCCTGAGATCTGATCTGCTTCTGACCAAAGCTCAGGCTATTTGCTTATTTATCCCTTATTTATCCCTATTTTAGTCACTTACAATGTGTCTCTGCTGGATGTCCTGTCGGCATTGGTGCTGGGAGTTGTGGGCGGGGCCTCTGCTTTGGTGACTGGCTCAGGCTGAGGTGGGAGGGGCTGTTTGGGGCTTGGCATCGGGGGCTCTGAAGCATGGATGTGAGTGAAGGGCAGGACAGGACGAAACAGGGCCCCCAGTTTATTCTGCAACCCAAATAGAGAATGCGTGGAGAAATGGTGAATACGTGTATTGGCTCAGTTAAATCAAGCATTTTGGTTTTTGCTTTATTTGTAAATTGTATTTGAATTAATTGCAATCAAGTAAAAGTTGACATTTAATAAAAATAAATGACAACATGTTTGATTTTTAACTTAAATAGGCAGAATGAGCAGTACAAAAAGGAGCAAAACTGTGTAAAATGTAAGCAGTCTCATGAGTCTTTACAATGATTTGAACTTCATAACCCAAAGGGTCAAATTTGACCCCCCCTTCAACAACACCACCACCACCTTAACTCAGTTTGTGGAAGTTTTTCTGCAGGTTTATGGAAATGTTTTTGCGCTAAGACTAAAGGTTTGACTCTCCGCTCAGGGGTTTCTCTTCCAGCTTGAGATCAGAACAGTGCAGACCAGTCAAGTTTTACCACATTTAGTAGAATTTTCTATGTCTTTATCGACGTTTATGCTGTGGTGTGCAGCCATGTTGGAACAGGTAGGGGAAATTTTCCAGCTGTTGCCAACCTTCATGTTCAGATATCTGTGAGCGATGCTGTCACTCCTGTTGGGTCCGATGCTGTTTATCTTTGAGGGGAGAAAGGTCATCAGCTCACCTGCCAAGTGACTAACTGGAATTTTCTCTTTTTGATTTGTTTTCGTCACAAGTAGCTGATTCAGCTGAGGGTTTATCAGTCCTAGCTCCAACACCTACATCTGGTTTTCTGTCGTACCAGACGGATTGTATCCAGAGATCATGCTAATTCGAGCTATCCTTTTTCAAATACTGACAGGCAACAACATTTGAAAGTTTGCTGTATTAAAAACATGTTAGAGCGTGGGAGAAGCGTCATTGTGACTACTGTGCTTTAACAGTTGGGTGCTCTGTAAAGTTTCACCTGGGACGCTCCTGTGGGGTTCTGCTGCTGGAGTTTCTTGGCTCGGTTTTGCTTGTAGTAGTCAAAGATCATATGAGCTGCATACACTTTCCCCACAGTCAGTTCATTATCTGCAGAGAAGAGCAGGGAGAAACAGCTCCTTTATGCAGACACAAGATGGAGCCAGCTGAGCAGCAATGAACAACATAAGCTGCTGGGGACAAATGAAGAATTGAGCTAGAAAAGTCAAGAAGGTGATTGTGGTTTTTGGATAACGAGTGACTTAAGCCTATTTCCGCAAAGTTGAAAACAGCGCATCCACAAAGGTTTGTTACTTCTAAGATCTTACTGATAAGCCCTAAGATGATGAAAATAATGCCACCTCAACAGATTTCAGTATCAGGGATCTGGATTTCTTTTTGTTTGTTTTTTTACTTCAGTGCTCATTTCTTCTGGTAACATTCTGTGCTGCAGCTGTAAAGCATTTTAAAGAGCATTCAAGACCCGCTCTAATAAAATGATATTTTTGATGGTTTTTTTTAAAGTCCTTGGAGAAATTTTCTATTGATGGACATATATAAATAAAAATTAAGCTCAAAATGTAATTTCTGAATATTTTTTTATTCAAATTGTTGTGGAGCAAAAGAAAGAATCTAGGAGAAAAAAAAAAGCTTATTTGTGACGTAGAAAATAAGCTGGGCAGGCCACAAGCTCTCTGCTCTGCTCCATTCTGATGCATCCACCTGCAGACAAATAGGTCCGTGGAGATCTTTGTTGTCCTCGTCTTAGGTGGAATCTAGATAAAAACTGTACGGTTGGACAACTCTGATATTGCTCACCATTTATGTTGTATTAGTATTGTTTGGTTGGGGTTTTAGGGGCTGTAATCCAGCAGTAAACAGAGAGGTTTCAGCAACGGGAAGGTGTTGCTCCGCACCAGCTGACACAGTGGTGTATATCTAACTACTGCCACTCTGCAGAAACTATTTCCTAGAAAACACAGGCTTTTGTATTTTGGCAAAGAACACCATAATCATAGAAAAAAGACCACTGGGAGCGCTTGTACAATAGATCAAAAGATGATTGGAGTGGGACTTTAGATGGATTAGGAGTAAAAAGTCAACAAGAACAAGTGGGATGGATCAAGTTGAAGCATTTCACTACAGTTACCGAGGATCTGACAGGCAGAGGGCCTCTGGAGGCTCTGCAGACACTGGTGTAGCTTACATTTATGCGGCGTCACCAGCAAGTCGGCAGTTTTTGGAGACAGGTTTGGCCAAACTTTGTTTATCTCCCTTCGCAGGTCAGCATCACAAAGTCTCTGTGCCAGGACCCCTGCGGATAGACCCACAAACATGTCACAGCGCATCTGCACCAAAGCCATCCCTGCCACTCACGTTGGCCTCACCGCCCCCGGTGGGGCCGCAGGGAACCCCGCCATGGTCGTCCCTTACCAGATGCAAGTTTGATCTCCAGGGCGGTGCGAATCAGAGCCATCAGCGTGGAAGTGAAATGAACAGTGTTGTCGTCCGCAATGGGCATGTTCATCTTTACCAGTCGCTGAGGAAAAGAAAGAATCGGTAGAGTCAGAATGCAGAGGGATATGAAGATAAAGGCTAAAACAATCATTTTTAATGACCATTTTCATATTATTTAATAAAATGAAAATAGTGATAGCTTTTAACTGTTTTGAACAAATAAATCCTTTTATCAGAGAACCACCAACCAGCAAACATACCTCCAAAGTCTGACTTTGTTTGGCAAAGTCAGATGTTTTCTGTCAGAATAATACAGCAATCGTAGTAAAGGTGGTTTATTGTTCTTTGTTGAACCTGCTCTGTTTCCCTTTTCTTCCATTTAAAATGGTCACATCAATTAAAAGTCCAAACAAGGAAGTAAATTTGAAAAAAATCAACTGTTTTCTCCATCTGGCGTTAGTTGCTGCTTCTGTTGCTATGACACCACTGTCATAGCAACGCTGCGGTGTCACAGTTTCATACACCCACTTTCTCCTGTTTGGGCCTGCAGGGGTTTGGGGGCGGAGTGAAATCTGGACGGTTTAAAGTTCACCACAGAGCCAAAACGGAGAAAAGCCGAAAAAGGGAGAAGATGAGCAAAGGAAAAGACCTGCAATCGGGCGAGCGTGCAAACACCACGCAGCTCACTGCATCCTACTCTGCCTCAAAAGCCTCTCACCTGATTCAGGTCAAACCATCAGTTCTTTAAAGCAAAATAAAAACCCGTATTGTGTCTGTAAACATGCAGTTTCTATCAGTCAAAAACAGGGTCAGCAATTAGACGCATTCGACTGTTTTTCTCGTCTGCTGTGTCCCAACACAGAAGCAGATCAGGGAAACTGCAAAAAGGAATGAAACGTATTAAACAACCAAACTTTTGAACCATTTTTAGCTCTTTTGTTTCCTCAGTCATTTCACATCTAAAGAAAGAAACCATCACTATCTGCTTCTTCATATAAAACATGACAACAAAAGAGTTTCGACATCTCATTGTCTGCAGAAGCATTGAAGCAGCAGTTTCACTGTTTTTTCCTGATGATAACTGTTCACAGTAACAAAGTCTGCACAGATGTTCCAAAGAGAGAAAAAGAAGACTATCTGGACTCTAAATATCTGCAGAATTTATAAGCATTTAAAAAAGAATACGCAGCAATTTATGACCCCCCCCCTCTCTGAGTTCTGCTCTGGTTGTTTTTTTGACAGCAAACATTCAAACTGTCTCAAATTCAGCTTGTTTTCCTTACATCTTTTTAATGAAAAGTGACGACTGTCTGACAGCTCCGA
Organism: Oryzias latipes; assembly: GCF_053564925.1. Taxonomy (NCBI): domain Eukaryota; kingdom Metazoa; phylum Chordata; class Actinopteri; order Beloniformes; family Adrianichthyidae; genus Oryzias; species Oryzias latipes. The sequence continues at coordinate 5,079,538 of NC_136248.1, forward strand.
TGAGAGATTCCTGAACACGTCTGTTTGAATTCAGAGCAGAGCTGCAGGTCAAACGCACAACGGATGCTTGTCAGTTTCTTCAAGTGGACGTGAAACGGGGATTTGGGGGGGAAAAAGAAGCACAATTTGCCTGCAGCGTCATCATGCAGATGATGAAGATGTGAAGCACACAGAATAAGAATATGTTGGGTTTGTACCTGGACTTGAGAAGATGAACACAACATGCAAAAGTCTAGATCTCAAACGACAAATGCAGATATGAAGCTATAAGCTCTCCTTCGACAAGTTTAACCCCAGTAGAGTGACGCCTGCATAGGCAGACTTTACATCACCCTCCTCCTCCTCACAAACACAGCACATAGTGGAGGGAAGGACACAACCCCCCAGAAAGAATTGAATGGAGATCGTTTTAAGGAAAAATCATAAAAATGGGGACTGCTATCGGAGGAACATGGGAGGCAGGTTTGCAAAGAGAGGATCAAAAACATCAGGGACAGAAACAGAGAAAATAGGAGAACGTCCTCGTCCTTAAGTGCACCGCTGCTCAGTCTTTGTTCATGTCTTTCCTTGCCGATTCACAACAGCAGCAGTTATATTTGGAGATGCGGCCACGTCAGACTCAGGCATCTTTAACCGGGGCGAGGGCAGGGCTGCTGCTTCACTGATTCACTGCGACAGCTGAGCACACACTGGAACCACTCACATTAAGGCGGCATGTTAAAAGGTAAGCAGCTGCCACAGGAGCCACCTGAGGATTGTTACAACACAAATCTGACTTCTTTCAAGAAACCATCATGCCAGGAGACACGGAGCTGACTCTCCTGCAGTCCATCAAAGAACAGGCGGAGGAGACACAGAGGCATTGGGGAATGTTTCATCTCACCTGCCAGAGTCCTCAAAAATGACAAATTTGGGCTTTTTTTCCAGACACAAAAAAAATGGAATTCCCTGAAAAAAATTTTTATCTGTTTATTTCTCAACACATCCTGGCATTGCTGTTTATTTGCTGAAGCCTAGCAGAAGGACAACTGTTTTGTGAAACAGCTTTTTGCTTTTTTAATTTGAAAAAACAAAATTGTGTCACTTTTTCTAGCGTTTTTTTCTTTCGGTGTAAACTCTGAACACAACAGTTTTTGTCAAGTCACCACTTGCGCACACACGTGCATACGAGTCAAGAATGGTAGAAATATGAACGTTATCGGGTCGCTCTTCCGGGCATCGCCTATTAAAACTCCTCCCTTGTTCTTAGTGCCTGCAGAGGGCAGTCACATGACCAGCCTTTTCCTGCATCTCCACCCTTGTTGAGGCTTCTTTCAGCCATTATAAAGGTAGAAGACGAAGCTTATTAACTCCATCAAAACTAAATAATCTTTGATTCCAAGTTATTAATGCAATATACTTTTTCTTAACATTATTGATTTAGTAAATCCGTTGTATTTAACTTGGTCCATGTTTTTCATCCTGTAGTTCATCATCATTGCACTAGGGGCAGTAGATGCTTCTCATTTCAAAATGGCTACTTCTACGAAATCCCAGAAGCTGTTTGGCTGGAAAAGTTTAGCTAAGTTTTAAAACTTTATGGTAACATTTAATTTATCTATTGTTAGTCATTTTTTACATGACTACCTTCTGCTTTGATAATATGCCACATTTATTATTTTTTAATACAGTTAAACCATGTTTAAAATGTGAGGATCACATTTGAGACAGTGGGTAAATAAGGCGCTATTCTGATGAACACTCATGTCAATAAACTAATATTTTATGACAAAGATTTACTAAATCACTTGATTTATCACTATATATTATAAAAATAGTGTTTTGACATTTCTTAGTGGATTATATCAAAGGGTTTGAAAGAATCGTAATTCCAAAAAATGTGAATTTTCTGTCATATATTTGATGTAGGCTCTACAGGATAAAAAAATATCCTGAGTACCGCAGAAGAAAAAAGGCTTTTTCTAAAGCCTTTTCTCAGCTAAACAAGTAAACTTGCTTACTTACTCTGCAAATAAACAAGGAAAAAAGGATCCAATAAACTCTGCAGAGCTGAGAAATAGATCCTTCTTTGTGTTCTGCCTAAAAAAGAAGCCGTTTGGTGCGTCTGCTGCCAAACACCAAGTTCATGTTTTCTTTTTTTGTCTGTTTTTCCTCAGAATCCAGAAGCGCAGGTGTGTTTTAAATTTAAATAAAACTTACAATTTATTCAAAGCACAAAAAAAAATTTAAAACTCAGAAATATTCCACTAATATTGACTGAAATAATAACTCATGTCCCACTTGAAGTTTCTGCAGGAGCTTTTAGAGGTTGTGTGTGTGAGCAGAACAGGACAGATCTTCACAGATAAACAGACAAATGTCACAACAGCAGAACATCCAGCTGCCTCACCAAGACAGAAGCTGGTTGATGTTTGGAAGATGGAGGCACACAGGAGAAGAGGGTTTAAACCAAAGATTTCTACCTTAAAGGCCACTCGGGGAGGGCATTTCTTTCCCAAACCCAGTGGAGGGCACATGTCGCGAAGCATCTCGTACATATTGCGGTAAGTCACGCGTCCGCTTCCAGGAGGGGAAGGTTGGAAGAAAACCATGGAGGAAGAGGGTGAGGGGATTACATCACAACACAAAATGGGGGGGGGGGGGGGACAAGAGGAAAAACACAGAAATCTTTGTTAATAAGATTTCTGGTTTGATCTGGAATGCCATACTAGATCAAGTAATGGATCCCAGAGAAACAGGAAAGGGATGTGCACCAAAGGATTCCTTGTGCCATGATGGTGGTTTAGGGGAAAAAAAGAGTTTGTTTTAAAAGGAAAACTCAACCCGAAATTAATCTTCCCAGCTGAGCTTTATACCTATACTTTGTGTTCAGGATTTTTTTCCATTACACTGCTCACAACAAATGATTTTTTAGGACAGAGACAGAGTTTGGGAAGTTTCCTGGAACTTTCAGTGGAGTTTTCCTTTAAGATAGCCTCTCTGTTTGCATGCAGACACATCCGCCACAACCAAAGAAGAAACAAAGCAGGTGAACATCTCTGATGCCTCTAGCTGGAGCCTGAAGGCTGTGCGCTGGCTGGTTAGTGAAGGACTGATGGACGCTCGGTCAGTCAGTCCAAAGCTATCACGGTCCCTTTCAAAACAAAGACTGTGTGGGTGTGCAAACCTTGTAGGCCACCCTGTTGGGGCACTTCTTGCCCAGGCCCAGGGGAGGCGAGATAAAACGCAATAATTTGTACATATCCCGATAGCAAATCCTCCCACTGAAAAAGATGAGACACGTTCAACAGGTTAGATCAGCCACTGCATCAGTTTCATCTGGAAGAACAAACTTCTGATGATGTCCTTCTGGCTGTTTTCCTGCAATATTTATGTAAAATAATCATTATTCTTTATGCGATAGATTTGATCATTTAGAACTGGACTAAGTGACCCCTGAAAAATAAACAGCTTTTATTCATATTTGTCAGAATAACCATTCTTGCTCTGATACATTTTTGAACACGTCTCGATAATCAACTTTTTTTTTCTTTATTGCAAGTTATTCAGGTTAAAAACGGACCAATCAGATGCCTCACCTTGAACGATCGAAACATTTGGTTGACAGATTTTGTGTAGCCCACTTTCCAGTCGTAGGGGTGCTGACTTCCAACCAACTCACTCCTGGTTGGCAGGAGTGGTTGCCATAGAAACGGTGACTCAGAACAACTCTGACCAATCACTGCTTTTAGATGTTAACTGGCTCCATTATGTTGGCGCCCGTATTGGGATAAAAATAGCGACTGAATCGACGTCCCTTCGCTGGAACCGGATGGGTGATGTCACTTGGTGCTGTTCTCATATACTGTCAATGGTTTGAAGTATCAGAAACTTAGCCTTCTAGATCAGAAAACTATGGTTTTGCTGAAATATATTTCCTCTCAGCACATAAAACCCAGAAAACGGTCAGACAGGAAGCCTCTAATTCACTCTGACAGAGTGACAAAGAAAAGCGTTGTCTGTATGGGGCTGAAGGCACTTTAGGGACCAGCTCACCACCATTCTAAGGCATTTATAATTCTTCCTCTCTGAATTGTCTGTCAGGTTCCAAAGTTCTGCACCTTTCCTGGGTTCTTGGCTCAGTGACAAAGCTCTTTAATAAGCCTTGAATAATTGGAGACAGATGATGCTTCGCACCGCCTGAATCAATTCTGCTGTTTCTTTTAGGATAAACTTGTCAATTGAGTGTAAAGGGTAGAAAGATGCAGACATAACCCTGCAGAGTCCTATCACAGACACAGGCAAAGGTCTGAGGCAGACAGGACTTTGGAGCCGACGGCTTATCAGGGAGTAAAACGGCTGAGCGGACATGGAGCAGAACGCTGGATTTACATACAAATCAGTCCAACGAGGAGGCTTGTCACCAGCTTCAGCAGACACTCCAAGCTCAGGCTTAATGTCGCTCACCCATCACTGCTTAGACGAGATTTTCCCCCAGTCATCCAACCGGAGCCCCAACACCCAACTGAGAACCCCGTCTCCAGGACAGCCTTTGACAGAGAAAAGTACCTCCTCCGCACTGCTGTGAAAGACCTGTTGATGCGGGAGCTGTGAGTGTGATTCCTACCAGGCAGCTGGGTCATATTCTGCCCAAACGCGGATGAACTCATCCAGGTGGTGAGGCCCCAGGATGGAGGCGTCCCGGGTCAGGTACTCAAAGTTGTCCATGATGACGGCGACGAACAAGTTTAGCATCTGGAAGGAAAAGGAATACAAGATATGACAATGACAAATATGACAATTAAAATAGCATTTACATTTCTGAAATTAAAACAAATTCCATGAACCAAAATGTAAAAAAAAAAAAAAAACATTTTGCAAAACAAAAGTAATTTCCAGAAATCAAAACTAAGTGTAGAGAAACATGAAGACAAAACAAGAAGCTGGAAACCGTAAATATGCAACATCACTGATTGGATGATGACGTTTGAGTTTTAAAGAAGAGGGAAAGCAGAAGCATGTTTTGTCTTAAGTGAGGTAAAGAGTTTATCCAGACTTTTGCAGTGGGCATAGCCAGAAGCTCAAAGAAATATTTTCTGACAGGGAACATTTTAATGACAAATAACTTTCCGTTGAAAAGGTGAACAAACGTCATCATCCAATCAGTGATGACCCAAAGTACCTACCTTTTCCGGTTTCTTATTTTGTTTCATGTCGTTTTACCGTTACCGTTTTTGGATTTTGAGAAAGTTTTGTTTCTGAAGTTTTTCCTTTTTAAATTGTTTCACTTTTTTAAATTGTTTTTTGGTCTCTGGAATTTTGTTATTTGTTGTTTTGATGTTTACTATATTTTTGCGTTGAGCGATTTGTTGATCTGATTTCAACTTCAGGGCCCACACAGGACCCCCCATAAAATAAATAAATAAAAGGAACCCTGCAGTTTGTTCCTGTCTAAACATTTACGATTTCTTTTCATCCGGGATCTTATTCCAAATAGTTTCCTTTTGTACCTTTGTCTCTGTCATGATTGGATGTGAAAAACAAAACAGTCAGCAAACCTGAAACACGTACATAAGACATTTAGAAGAAAGGCTATTTATTGTGAGTTTTCCTTTTTTCAATCATTACCATCTAATTGTTAAAACTGATGTAATAGGACAATTGAAATCAAAACTAAATGATGCCCTGAAGGATTTTCTGACCAGGAAGGAGCAGAGGAAGATGAAGGAGACAAAGTAGAAGTAGGCGAAGTCACTGCCGCACTCCTTCTCCGTGGTTCCTGACAGTTTGTCACACGGCCGGTTGCTGAGGCAGGCCAGCATGATCTCGTGCCACGCCTCGCCCGTGGCGCTCCTGAAAACCAAAAGCGCAGAGTTGGCAGCACACATCGACTGAGGTCATTTAACAGCTTCAGGTGCAGAGTACCTGAACAGAAGAGTCAAAGCCTGGAAGAAGGTCTGGAAGTTGTTGTGGTGATTGATGGCAGTCTCCTCGTTCAACTCGATGTTTCCAAACACCTGAGGGGAGTCAGCCAGCAAACCAAGGACACTGACGTGTTTTCAAAATCATTTTGCATAAATGTATAAACGCCACAAATTCTGGAATATCCGGAGTGGGCTTTGGAGACCCAGACCAAGTTTAGAGCTTCAGTTTAATTTGTGAAAACATGCATTCTGTTTAATGGCCAACAGGGGGAACCTCTCTGATAACAAATTGAAGCCTGACTGAAGAAATATAGAAATGAAGCATGAAAAAAACAACAAACAATCACTTCAGTTTCTAGTCTCAATTACTTTTATCACATGTTCTTTGCAGAAAAATCCTTCATTTTTATTTTACAAGATTGTAAAAAAAAGAAAAGAAAAAGGCCTGCATGGTGGCTCTTGCCTCACAGCAAGAAGGTCCCTGGTTCAAGTCCCGGCTGGGGGACCTGAAACAGAACACCAATGAGGGACCTTTCTGGGTGGAGTTTGCATGTTCTCCCCTGACCTGCATGGAATCCGGCTTCCTCCCACCGTCCAAAAAACATGCTTCATAGGTTCATTGGTCTCTCTAAATTGTCCATACGTGTGAATGTGAGAGTGCATGGTGATTGTGACTCTGCAACAGACTGGCAACCTGTCCAGGGTGACCCCAGCCTTCGCCTGCATGTGGCCGGGATAGGCTCCAGCAGCCCAGTAACCCCAAAAGGGAACAAACGGATTAGAAAACGGATGAATTAATGAAAGGTTGGAAGAAGATCATTCAAAAAATCCAAATTAAAACAAGTAAATACTTCTCCTAGATTTTCTTCCAACATTTTCTGCTCTGAGGCTTATGAGCCTTGTAAGTTGAACTTGTTTTGCACTGCAAAAAAAGGCCCCTTAGAAATCAGTCAAAAATTCCGACATAGGCAGATTTTCATTAAATAAGCAAAAACAAAACGAGCCATAAAGGGGAAGAAAATTAGTCTTACCAAATATTTTTATTTTAAGAAAAAACTTTAGTCATGTGTTTTCTTAAGCCAATAATATTATGCATTTGAGAAATATTAATGATAAAATTATTCTTCATGCAGACAGAAAATAAGACTAGTTTTCTTTTTTACTTTTTTTAAGATTCCCTTTATGCTGTATACTTTGATTTTCTCCTGCTGAGCAACGTGATGATTTATTCTGAATAAATGAAACGAAAATAGACATAAGACTACTCCTACTCTAGGAACTTCTAGATCCCTATAGTGCAAGAACATAGATATTTTTGCATCGTGATTACATCATACCCATGGTCTGCATCATACTCATAACTGCAAACAGTCCTAATCTGCAGTCAATCAATGAAAAAAATTACCACAGACTGTTCAGGTCCAGTTCATCTGGAAATCTCAGTCTCCACAGAAAAAGCCATATTAAACAACTTTAAATGTTCAAGAGCTCAATTTGCTGCTATCAAATTAACAAACTGGATACCAGTTAAGTGCAGAACTGAGGTGCAGGCAGTCTTAAAACCACGCCCACACTGCAAAAACAGAATCTTAAGAAAGTAAAAAATGTCTTATTTTCTGTTTTGCAAGAAAAACAATCTTGTCAAGAACGTTTTTCAATAGCAGAATAATCTTATTTTGAAAAAAAAATTTTATTGATTTTTAAGGGGCCCTTTTTTCTTTCTAGTCCTAGCATCGCGTTTAACAAAGAGCTGAACAACTGACTCAGCATTGCTCTGTCATTTCCACCAACTGCCAAAAAACACAAATGTTTCAGGAACAAGTTCCCCATGAAAATTTCATGACTCACTGAAATGTTCCTGAAACTCAGTGAACTGAATGTAAGAAGCAGGCCACAAACACCCCTCCCCATACCCTCTTTCATCAGAAAACAACATGAGCACAGAGGAGTTGACTTCCAACTATAGCCCAGATTTAAGAAGGTCTGCAGCTCACACCCATCTCTGGAAGGATGTAAGGGGGTCATTCTATGCCTTTCCCAGGGCTGTTCATGTTTATTAACCTATTTTCACAAAGAGGCACCTTTTTTTGAAGATGTACCGATCACTGTGTTGAATAAAAAACATCTGTTTGGAGGGTGAGCATGTTGGGAGGGCAGGAAAAACCAAAGCTTGGGAGGGGTAGTATCAAAAAAGTTTGAGAGCCACTGAGTTTAGTTGACTGACTTAAACCGACATAAAGAAACAGAAAATACTGACTTCAGACAATTTAACCTTTTTTTTTTAATTGAGGAGAGACAGATTCTGAAGAGCTCGGGTTGTGTCATACATAAATCTAAACATTGTTAATTTCTGTTAGTATTTTTGTTTTAAAGCAGATGTTGTTGCTCATATTTGCAGAACATTTTAGAATGTGCAGCAAAAAATGAAAAGAAAGGTAAATAATGCAAATAATATTTATAATTTTGTTTTAGTGAGTAAGTATTTGAATCCTTCCTGATATCATAGGCTTGCCCATTTAAAAAGAAACCGACAGTCTGTCATCCCAATAGTAGGTTAAGTAACCCTTGTGCTATCCTAGACACTTTAACATTGGGAGTTGGGTCATCTAGACCCACTAGACAGTGCTCTGAACCTTTTTTCTTCAATGATTTGTGATCTTCACTGGTGTCCATGGATGACATGAAATCTTTCCACCTTTATCCATCTTTGTCATGGTAGGGAGAACACGTCAATATAAGGGTGGGGTCATCTAAGATGGCACAAGGGTTTTAAATAGTAAGTGATAGAAAATCACATACAAAAAAAAACAACATCAGAAAATCCACTTGAAGACCTTAAATCTGAGTTAAAAAAATGTTTTGACTGCACAAATTTACCTGAGCAATAAATGTTTTTTTATATTTTCCAATTTGCAACAGCAAACTGTCCTTGAGTTAAAAAAAAAAAGAGTTGTGGCTGTGGAAATAGTTTTAATACAATTTTTGACAGATGTGTTTTACTGCCTCTACCAGAATTTTTAAAAGAAAATAATAATTGAAGGCATTTTAACAATGTCAGGCTCAGACAAACGCAGGGACACAGGAACAGGGACGCAGTTCCAGCTCACTTACTTAGGACCTCCTCTATGTGGGTTTTTAAGAACAACAAACACTTCTGGGCTGTGCCTCCCTGCACAGCCCAGAAGCTCAGTTGTGATATCCAAACACTTTTCATTCAGCAAAACAGAAAGTGGTACATATTTTCCTAGAATTTATGCATTTTTTTCAGATTGGGGGAGTCCATTGGTCTGGACTGAGTCTGCTTTAATTTGAGTCATTGGTCAAGAATTACAAGGGCGGGGCAAAGCAACAAGAGACAGAACAATGGAAGTCCTTTTGCAATCACTTATTCAAATTTTGCATTTCACTGACCAATTTTAAACATCTGTATCCACATCAGGTATAACCCTTTTTACCTGCCTCTTTGGTACGGTGGAGGCATGCTGAAAGGCCATGCATCGGTTAAGAGGGTATGCTGATAAGTGTTTATGACACAGAGATTGTCAGAAAAGCAGTGTGAGGTCAATGTATGTCACGTTAAAAGTTGTTTTAATAAGCTAGCATTCATACGACTACATTTCAATGAGTCACCGTGTCTCATCGTTTTCCTAATGTTTTTCTGAGGCTCATGGCTGCTTCCTTCCTACACTGTTTACATCCCGTGATGCCCGGCGTCATGATGGCGGACGTTTTGGTCCAGTTGTTCCACTCCGAGCACAGAGCGTATTCAGACTGAGGGATCTCAGAGCGAACCAAATCTCATTCCGTTTGGAAACTAACCAAGACCACCTCAAAAGATGGGTCTGAGAACGATTACTGATCCTGGTCCAGGAACCGCTTGGACCAGGACACGTGGCTGTCCTGGACCACGGAACGCCTGGGTGTATACAGACTGAAAATGTGTTTTGGAATATCGTGGGGAAACAAACTCTGGTTCACTTAAATGAACCAAATGTGTCCAGCCTGAATACACCCTAATTCTATTTTTTTCTGACCAGGAAGTCCAGGAAGATCCTTCTCCATCTGTCAGGATGGAGACCAGTAAACCCCAGATTACTGACTGAATGTTGCCATCATAAACCTTTCACGTACATCTGTATTTTTATCAATGTGTTGTTTTGTACAATTTGACTAATAGTTATCTATTGATAAGCACTGTTTGTCTCATTGATGCTCCCATCCAACACCCCCATGTGTTGAAGGTTCCTGTGTACAGCAGGAATGCCTGCAGAGCCAGATGTGCAGCTCTAACCTGGCCTCCTCTTCTTCATTATTACTATTAGTTGTTTTGCAACTCAGACAAGTACCTGAGTTGTTTTGATTAAATGAGGTTTGCTAAATTGATGGCGCCCCACAGCTCAAAGCCCCCCACACCCACTCCATACTGTGCTTGTTTGATAATGGACTCTGTGTCATCTCATTTGTTTCAATATTTTGACCTTTCTGATTGTTTACAAAGAAAAAGCAAGTAAAATTAAATTAAAATATAAAAGCATCGATTGAAGAAATTCCTGCTCTCATTTTGTCAAACAGGATCTGCTTTGTTGAGTTGATTTGAAAACAAAAATCCCTGGGATATCTGGATTTAAAGATGACTTACTTGTCTTGGAGTCTTTTTTTTCCCCAATTGAATCGGTTAGTTCAAAAGGGGCCCAAGTCCAAGAGGTTTGTTTTTCCAGGAAGTCATTTTAATTGCATAGCTTAAAAGGAGGCCACACCAAATGATTATTACTTTACCCAGATTTAGCACCAGTTCATGGCTTACAAATGCTATAATATGAAGCACCTCACTTTTATCATTTCAAAGGACTAGCAAACTAAAGTCTCTGGACTTGGGCCCTTCTTGAATTTAAAAGGGGCACTGTGATATTGGATAACAGTGCTGCCATCTATGGGATAAAGCTAAACCCATGCAAGAGAGGCCCAAGTCCAGGAATTTTGCACGTAATGCATTTTAAATGTCAAGCATAGTCAATACATTACAACAGACTTGGGACTTTTTTTGCACATAATCAGATAGCTTTTCCCTTGAAGACCATAGATATACATATAATATCTCTATTTAGAAAAATTGTGGACTTGGGCCCCTTGTGAACTAACCAATTCAATTATAAGGGCATCCAAACAGTAGTTCTAAAAAGGAGTTAGTGTTTCTTCCTGTGCTGGTCGTCTCCACTGACCTGCATCCCGATAATGGCGTAGATGAAGAACAGCATGGCGATGAGCAGGCAGACGTATGGCAGAGCCTGCAAACAAACAGAGTTTGAAGATGCTGCAGCAGAAACCACACACACATTTCCTTTCCCAGCTCCCATGAACTCATGCTCGGCCTCTGCTCTCATCTTGCCTCCCTTTCTGCATGCAGACTCACTAATCTGATTCTCCACAGAGGATGAGCCCCCCTGTAAGATTTCAGAGTCCTCTTTAGAAACCAGAGCAGTCACTTTGACCGCCAGGGTTGATTCTTTTAACAGACTATTTATACGACTGCAAGGAGGAGGAGGCCAACATTTGCTGTAATTAAAGAGCTTCCTTTTTCTCAATTTGACACTGCTGTCCATGCTCATTGGGTTTAAAGGATTTGACGATAAACCCACTGCACTCCTTATAAAACTCCACCCTCCTTGGGAACATTTCTGAGCAAAGTGTCTCCGTGTGGAAGTCCCAACTGCCGTGTTCTGTTGATAGACATCCAGGGCGGTTCCAGAGAGTTCTGCTACTCTTCTGGAGCCTTTGTCTGACGTCTGTCTTCAGTCTTCAGCAGATTTCCAGGATGATTTGATTTTGTCCTTCTGACATTAACAGGGGTGTGGAAATGAGCTCATAGGTCTCCACACCCCGGTGTAGCTTGATCAGTGATATCATTTTAAAATAGTGTTCTCATGTGACTGCGTGGTGGTGTAGTGGTTGCCTCACAGCAATAAGTCATTGGTTCAAATCCCTACGAGGTTCTTTCTGTGTGGAGTTTGCATGTTTTCCCCGTACATGTGTGCGTTTTCTCCAGACACTCCAGCTCCCTCCCACAGTCCAACAACATGTTTCATAAGTTAATTGGCACCAAGACAGATTGGGGACCTGTTTATGGTGTACTCCGCCTTCGATTTATGTGTTTACGTTGAACTCCGCCTTCGCCCAAAAGTTGCTGGGATAGGCAACAAAAACCAATGGCCCGAAAAGGATTTCTTGGGTTTGTTTACTGGGATGTATGGGTGGATTGTGACCACATGGGACTTATTTAATAACGATTTATAGGATTCAGATCATCGTGCACACATACACTTAAACCATAAAGGTAAATAAGGCAACTGTTCATGCATGCATTCAGTGGATAACAAATGTTTACATTGCTATAAACCACTGAGAGGCCAAGGAAACTACCATGGACAACCCAACCATGATATTGTCGTATCTGACAATATCACATCGTTTAAGTGTCATTACAGGTGAGGATCCGTGTATTTGGCTCCCACAGATGCTCCACTGGACTCAGACCTGGGGTTTTGACTTGTGTTAGGGCTGGATTATGATCAGCATGATCAGACATGGGGGATCTATGTAAATCACAACATACTGGACTAGCACTGAGTTCAAAAAGAACATCATTGCAAGTCATATTGACCTTTACTTGGAAAATGCCACACTGTCTATGAGTCAGATCTATAGATCGCTTTTCCTTGAGACTAATTTCTGAAGTCTTCCGACAGAACATTACTCAAAGTAACCTTCCACTCTCCACAAACCTGACTCATTGGACAAGAACCGTTCTGCTGCTGGTTTGAGGTTTAGTTCCAATGACCGCAGCAAATTATCTAGACATTTAGTCACCAATCAATAACTGATCCCGACTTGGATCTCTGAAGGAGATAAGTTGGATTTGAAACACTCAACTCAATTCTTTTTACGACTCACTTGAACTAAACTGTACAGTTCTTTCATTTTTCTGCACATCCTTGAATTTTCTTTTCTTTTTTTCTGTATTTCTGTGAGGATTTCACTTTCATTTGGTGCCCAACAGTTTACTACCATGAGGCGGCTCTTGAAAGAGCTGCGGTCACAGGTTAAGCTCAAAGGGGACAGGGCCTTCAGGCTTTGATCGCTACGCCCCTCCACATATATGAGCTGGGCCTCTGCTTTCTTGCAAAACCCCTTCGTAAGGGAAATATACAGTAAGTCATTTTTATTTCTTGCCTTTCAGAGATGTTTTTTTATATTTTCAATTAAAAAAAATTATTCAATGTTTTTCTTTTCACCACCGTGCTCTTCCGAACAATTTTTGCCTTCCCTTTTGTCCTTGCTTACAAATACAGCTGAGCCAAATGTTGTAAAGCTTTGGTTTAATTTCACTGAGGAAGAAGTACCTTGCTTCCAGGAAATCTGGGCTGCTGTTACTTTACTGTGCATGTCACTCATCAAACATGACTTTTGCACTTAGTAGTTTTTTTGTTGTAATTGTCACTGGTACAACAAAATTCAAAAAGTGCTCTTCGGTCAGTGCATCACTCATACATTAAAACAAGTATTTACTGTGATTTCATTTTCTAACAAAAGAAGAAAAATAAATAAATAAATAAAAAGTGCATTAATGGGTCATTGAAAACAAGAATTTAGAATCAATTCATTTGCAGCTAATTAAAAAGCGCATCAAAATTAAAACAGGGATATGCATCTATTACTAGCGTTAAAACCAGAATAAATAGTAATAAATGTATTTTTTACATTTATTACATTTATTACTTTGTCATTCACCATTGGGCAGTTTTAGCACATTCTTATTTTATTATTTTTCTGCTTTTATTTCCGCTTTAAATTAATGGATGTATGTTTTTCCACATTCTCAACACATTCTCCGGCCCTCCTCCACCCTGTTCTCCACCCTTTGGCATGGTCCCTGCATTTATTTACCTTTAGTGTCGAGACCAAGGCTTGCTTGACACCCAAACATACTAGATCTTTATCGACCTACGGCCTAAACATTAGGTTTTATGGACTTCTTTGTTTGTTTTTGTTTTTTACATATTTCTGTATCGCAGCTTTCATGTGGAAGTCAAGTCAAAATACAAAATTTCAAATGAACTCACAACCAGTTCTTTCCCCGATCTTTGTAAATCCATTTCCGTGTTTACCAATTGGAACAAACAGTGCTCCGCTCAGTAGAGGAGACTAGAGAGTTTCTAAGAAAAAGTGGGTTTCAGGTTCAGCAGTGTGATCCCACCTTAAAAGACTGAACGAAGGTCCACAGCAGGATGCGGATGGTGTAGCCCTGCCGCAGCAGCTTGATGAGGCGAGCTGCTCTGAACAGCCTCAGGAAACTCAGGTTTATCATCTTGTTCTATTGAAGGAGAAAAAGTCAAAATTACTTAAAAAAAAATAAGGATTGAAATGCTAAAAAACAAACAAATCAAAGACAGCTTCCAGTCTAGTTAACACATTTCTATGCAGATCTTAGTTTTAGTGCGACACAGTTAGACAGTATATCTTATGGTAATGTCATCAGGCTTCAGCTCAGTCACTAATTTGCTGAGTTTCTCAGATGTGTGTATTATCTGACACTGAGGATTTAGCAGACACTTTAGACTAAGACTGAGGCAGAAAGTGACACACACACTGACAGGGGAATTGAAAAGAAGTCAGCAGCCAACAAGAAAAGCCACTTACCGTCTGAAGGTGCCAGATGTGACAGAGGAAGCAGAGTGAGGGCACAGGCGCCAGCAAAGACACAAACAGCCACACAGAAACACGGGAGTAAAGCCAGAAAGGAGACAGAGAAGAAGACTAGTGACGGCATGAAGAAAAACGCAAACACCGAGAGAGCTGCAGTAACACAAACACTTCCTCTTTGTGTCGGTAACGGCGGTAACTGCTCCCGGTCTGCTTTGGCTTCATTTTAGGATTATGTATTATGATTAGTATTATTAGTAGTATTTTCTGCCAGGTCAGAGAAACCTCTACTAGACTTAAAGCCAGTGATTGGTTTAAATGTTTTAAAGTCAAAGTTTGACGTTATAGAAGTCTGCTTGGCAGGGTTTTCTCGAATAGTAGTGAGGCAGGCATCTTTGCAAAAGTTACCGTATTTTCCGCACTATAGGACACAGCATATTATAAGACACACCATCAATGAATGGTCTATTCTTGAAATGATGTCATATTATGACAATGAAGTGCTTTAAGCAAAAGAGTCAGAGGTAAGTCCGTCTGTCAGAAGTCAGAGCTCTATCTCCCCCTTTGGTAACCAGCGAGAATTGTCTCCCGAGTTCTAGCCACATGACAGCTCCCAGCATCCCCAGCGCACACACCTAACTCTCATTTGTTCATCACCTGCAGCATACTTAAGCACTGCACTAACCTGAGCTCTATTGTTTGTGCCACTCTGCCTTCCCCACCGAGCGTTAAATATGGACCTGATCTTTTGTCTCACGGCCCTGTTTCTGACTCTGTTTGCCTGCCGCCTGCCCCGACTCTCGCCTGGATCCTGACTACCCTGCCTCTCCTCTGATGATCTCATGCCTGTTATTGACTTCGGCCTTCCTGACCCTGATTTAGCTTTGTGGACTTTTAGCTAAGCTAATAAACCTGCTGCATTTGGATCCAACTGTGATACCGAGGTCAATCAGACTTTATTAACAGAGTTCCAGTAACTCTACCCACGTTAACATATTCACAATACCTGTAACTCTCAACCTTCTTTGCAATCTGGAAAAAAAACATACTCATTCCGCTAAAACAAACGTTATAGCAACTACGCTAACTCCCAACCCTGTTAGTAACACATAAAAAAAAAGTTCAGCACGCTACGTCTTAGCCATGTTAATGTATTGACAAAACACCCAACCAAACATTTTGACAGAGCGCCGTGTACCTCTCAAAATTGCATCAAAATCACTAAGCACAACCAGAATTAATCAACATATAAGGCGCATTTTCGTTTTTTTAAGAGCCACCTATAATTTTTTTAACAGCTTGAAGTAACGACGTTTGCAGAGCTGAAACCATGCCATACTAAATTTACTTTTTATTAATATTGTTTGGAGTTTCAATACTGTCTTGTTTGGGTTGTTATGCTTGTTACAGCCTTTCTCCCTTTCATTTTGGTGTGATGCTTGTAATGACTGCACCTAGCAAGAGTGCACACAGGTTGTCCACAAGTAGTGAGACAGAGGGATGCTTCAGATTAACTCCTCAGAGGCTTCGGACATCACAATCAAGCAAACTGCTTCCAGACTTCTACACGTCTTTCACTACAGTTTTCCTGATCTGTCTCTATCTACTTCGAGTGTGCTTCTGCAGCGTGAGGCAAAGCTTCAAACATACACAGCGATACTTTCTACGACCCACTCTGCCTGCAGCTCTTACATTTATCTCTGTGAACAAAATGTCGGTGATGCTTCCAATCACAGTCACAAAGTCGAAGACGTTCCAGGGTTCCTTCAGGTAGTTCTGCGACAAAAAAAATAAATAAAAGAAAGGTTAAACATTTGAATTGTAACTTAAAGAATGTCTGATCAAATGTAACTGTTTTAAGTTTGGCACTAATTCCTAGAAAGATAAAATCCTTAGATTATCTCACTAATTTGTTCTGACAGTCTCGGTTAGTCTAACTTTGTTAGTTTTAGTTTATGAAGATCCAAGAGTCCTCCATTTCCAGAGTCAACCCAGAAACTCAAGACCTCATTACAAATACTGTGAGGATCTAAGGACTTCAGGTAGATTTAAAAGGAGATTGGAGATTCTAAGAGTCTTGTGACTATTTTAATTTTGCTTGTAGGGTGTATTCATGCATTTTGCATAAATATTGGCTCTGGATCCTCTGGCAGTTCGTCAATCAAAGGTACAGCCTTAAGCATATCGCTTGAAGCTCTGTTAGCGTGACGGTTAGATTCCTCTGCGCAGGAGCACTTTTGGTAAATCGGCTTGGTCGGTAAGGAGCACCAGTGCTTGGAACTCAGTACCTGGGGAGGTCAAGTTGCCAACAACATTCAAGGGCTTCACAAAAAAATGAAAATGGCTTGTCATCTTCTGTAGCTCTCAGCACTAAAAGACAAATATGTTTTGGAGGCTGTGACTACATGTTGTGTTGTTTTAATGCTATAAATGTCGTTTTATGATGTCGGGTTTTATCTGTTTGTATAGAAAGTGTTTGTATGTGAACTTAGTATTTGTATTTATGCTTTTTAAGATCATGGCCAGGTGCTACAGATGAAAACTAGCCTGTGGGTTATTCTGACTTATTTAAACCATGTTCAATCATGTGGCTTTTAAAATTGCACTGTCCCCTTTTAAAAGAGATATTATTATTACCAATTTTATTATTATATTTTTTACATATTGTTTTGCAAATGTTTTTTGCTTTTATTAAGTGACAGTTACTAGTTTTATCCATTTAACATTTTTTTTACATTCATTGGATTAATAAGTAGTTCATTCATATTTAACTATGTTATAAATTGAAAACTTAAACTTTTACTTTATATCTTTTAACTCAAGTGTCTACCATGTACTTTAATTATTTGACAGTTTTCTGGGCTCTTTTTAATTCCTTGCTATTATTTTTAATTAATTTATTTGTGTATGGGATTTTTTCATTGAAATTCTGTGTGCCCATGGCTTCATTTTTGGATAATTTATATTTGGATTATTGGATAATTTCGAGATGCAAAATTGTGATAAAGGGGTTACATAAAAAGGAATTTGAGTTGATGTGATTTAAATTAATTGAACAAAAACCTAAAAAAAATGGCACGGCGTGCACATAGATCAGCATCTGCCTTCAGCTCCTGCTGGTGAAGGCTGGAGCGGCAGCTACACGTCAGCAATTGCAGAAACAGAGCATTCATAAAGCCAGACGTGAGCGCCACAGCCAAGCAGGTGGAGGTAAGTGGCGTGTGAGAAAAGCTATTTAATAAATGGGCCTTGTAAATGGAGCAGGACTGTCAATGAAAAGCCTCACCACGGGGAAAGATTTATCCTTCCTGTCTCTCTGCAGCCTGTCTTTGTTATTTTAGGGCAATAACAGATCCTGTTCATTAGTACATGAATAAATCATATTTTCCTCCTTTAAGAAAAATCCCTGCAAGTCAAAGATCATGATTTTTCATTACATTACAGTTCAGTAGCGTGACATTTAACTAAACTGTGTAAAATTAAACCGGCTTTGATAACAAAAATGATAATTACATAAAAGTGTGTTTTCATATGATTCATTTCTTGGCTCAAACAATGGGTCAATCAAAAGATCTGTCTGTTTGTGTTTGCAGTGACAGTTGGACAAGACCTGCTTTAAGTGAGTCCAAACGCCAGCGTGAGCAGTGAGCCGGCGTTTGGCAGCACACGGGCTCAGCGGCTCACCAGTGGGTTGAAGGCAATAATCTTGAGGATGCACTCCAGTGTGAAGAGGCCAGTGAAAACGATGTTCAGGTACTTCAGCATTGACTTATACAGGTCTGGCGCTCCATAGAACTGGGGGGCGGGGGTTGAAAAACACACTTCAATTACAGTTTTATTAGGGTGTGTGTGGAAATGACACATAAGTTTCCCTTATAGTCCCACTCTGATTATCTTGTGTTAAAGAGAGGGAGAAATACCGCCCCCACTTCCTATCACCCATCTTTTTACACACTCTCCCACTGGCTTACAGTCCATAATTATCACAGGTGATTATCTTATAATTAAAATGTATTTAGATAGAGTTTATACATTTTCTGGGTTAGTGTTGGTAATTTTCTTTACTAGTCCTTACTGTGTCTTTTTACCTCCAGATCAGATCTGGTGAAAAGTTAAATGCCTCATCCTCAGCATTTGATCACTGGAGCCTGGAAGCCACTAGGACATATTACGTATTACGGCCAGCGGAACATCTTTGGCCAATACAAATGGTCTCCATTTCAAACAAGGACCTGTTCAATCCATTTTCTTACTGTAGCGTTGATGGAACTAAGGGTTAGGAACTCAATAGACTCCATGCTCTGTCTGTGCCTGAGTACTTTGCTGTTCTCACCCTCTAGGTGGACATACAGTATATGCTGCATAATGATACATCAGATGAGATAATAATGAAGCACTGACATCAGAGACTTGAAATGGAACCAGCTGAGCAGTAAAGTAAAATTATTGTTTGGTGCAATTGTGACTGTTTTACCATTTTCTATTTGAAAAGAAGTTTACCCTGGAGGAAAAGAAACCCACCTTCATCATTAGCACAATGGTGTTAAGAGCGATTAAAGTCATGATGGCATACTCAAACGGCGGCGAGACCACAAACTTCCACATCTTGTACTGGAAGGACTTTTTGTTCTCTGGCATGTAACGTGTCAGGGGCTTGGCGTTGATGGCAAAGTCAATACAGGCCCTCTGTTGGCAGAGAAATGGTGTGAACGCTTCCAATAAAAGAGCTTCACTCTCAGGCTAGATATGACATTTTAAAACAAAAGAAAGGAGCACAAAGAAGATAAAGTCTTTATCTACTTTGGCTCTTTCACCAATTGGAAGTATTTGGTTGGTGAGAATTTTTTAGAGCATCAACGTCATGTTATTTCGGCAGATATGATCTGACCTGTTAGTATGTATCAGAGTCAGACTGTTTATTTCACCTCATTTTTCTCCAAGCTACAGTCCGACATGGCCTTGTCTCCTTGTTCCTGGAAGGTTATGATGATCAAGGCCACAAATATGTTGACAAAGAAGAAAGGAAAGACCACAAAGTAGACCACGTAAAAGATGGAGGTCTCCATGCGGAAGCCTGGGCTGGGTCCCTGATCCTCGTATGTGGCATCCACAGAGTGTTTTAGGACCCTGCAGAGGTGAAGAGGTTAATTTCAACCATGCAGCAGGAGGGAATAAAGACGTTATTTATAAAATTCTCCACCCTGAGAATCTAACCCACCCTAGACACACACACTCTGCATGATCAAAGCCTCCAAGTGCTTGTTAAAGCTTTAAATATCTCCTTAAGTCCTTAACATCAAGAGCCATTAAATCACTGAAAGAAGTTTTTTTCTGTTGCCATAATTCCGCCTAATGGAAGACAGAATGATAAAACTGAAAACGTTTTACATCAGGGACCACATTTTTCTATATGCCTGTAAAGTCAGCTGGGTGGGGGGAGTGTTAAAGAGCAGATGTTTTGGTTTTAAAGTCATTTCCAGTGGTCGTTTATTTATGATAATGCCGTTTCTTTTAGCCAAATTTAAAACCTTTGTCGTTTTCTAGGACAGAGTCTCTGCAGAGCAGCAGAAATTCATTAGCAATTCACCTCTGAGTTGTGGGTGGGATTGTTGATGCATAGTAACCCCCCCTTTGTTTACAAACTCTCCCACTAGCTTACAGCCCCTTACAGCCCCAACCTAACATTAGTGATGCAACAAAAATGGTGAACAACATTTGAACTATGCAGACGTACAGTTTAGATCCAGATTCCAGCTCAGACGAGGAAAACAAAGACGTTCATGGATCTATTTGTTTACAAATGAATCCATCAGAATGAAGCGGAGCACAATGCTTGTGGCCAGCCGATAGGAGCTTTTACCTCACAACTACAAACTTCTTCGAATGGCATATTTTCATCTGCTCCTGATTCACAACTATTTAAATAAAGAAATACTTTAAATTTTCTTTATATATATATATCCTCCATCATCAGAAAAATGCCACAAGAATATGTTAAAAATACCAAAAACACCATTTTCATCTGCATGGGTCTTTAAAGATTAAGTTATGTTTACACTTTAACATTCGTTTAAGTATAGTTTTCATTGGATTTTGTCTCTAATTGTCTTTGATACATAACTGATGGCTCTTTTGAAAAGACAGCAAAATGTGTGTATGGTTCTCCTATGATCATGGCTGAATTTAAACTTTGGGGCATCACTATTCATTAAATCAGCCCATCAACCTTGGTTTGACCTGCTGGCCGGAAAAAATGAAGGAAATAAGCAGAAACGTGTTAGTATTTGTTAACAAGGATGATATCGGTGATGAGTGAGTCTTCGGTTCTTTGAGTCAGACTGGTTTCTCTCGGAACCGCTGAATCAATGCGCCTTGATTGCATCCCCAGAGAACATGCAGTAATTAAGCCTGGAAGAAACCAGTTGGGTTTTATCTTCACTGTGCTGTTGCCTCAAATGGAGCTCAGTTTGTCTCAGGATGAATTACTTGTGAGAGAAAATAAAGCCTGCAGGACTGGGAGTTTATGAGATGAAAGCTGGCCATTGTTGGCTTTCATGTGTTCGACTCATTAGTCATATTTCAGGAGCAGACGTGTCTATCTGGACTTACACGGGCCAGCCTTCTCCAGTGGACACGGTGAAGAGAGTCAGAAAGGCCCAGAGGACGTTATCATAGTGAAACTCGTACTTCTTCCATTCTCTGGGCTGAGCCGTCACGTCGTCTCGGTCATAGTCCAAAAACTGACCCCTGGAATAAGGAAAAGAGAAAAAGGAGCAGAAGAGCGGGTCTGTGTGATAACCGTGACTGACTGAGCTCTGGGAGCAGACACAGGTCAGCTGAAGCAGGATAGAATAAAAGGGAGGTTTTTAGTCACACACCTGCAGTCCTTCTCCAGGCCCTTGGACTCGTCCGTGCAATAAAAGAATTTACCCTTGAAGAGCTGCACCGCGATAACAGCGAAGATGAACATGAAGAGCATGTAGACGATGAGGATGTTGAGGACGTTCTTCAGAGAGTTTACGACACAATCAAACACAGCCTGGAAAAAACACACACAGCAAATGGCTGTCAACAGGACATCTTTGACGGGTGTTCAAAAGAGATTTGTCAGCTAATCCTTTGCTTGGAACCCAAAGAAAAATGTAATGTTTGCTAATCGCTTATATTTTCTGTAATTACACATGGACCTTTAAGTCATGTAGATTGTGAGCTTCCTTCACAATTAAACCACCAACTGAAGTGTGTTCTATGGAGCCCCTAAAGGGACAAAGAAGTAAACATGTTCTGATGTGCACCGATAACTAGTGATTATTTAACTTTTTACTTTTTATATACTTTTATGTAAATACTTGCTCCGTAGTATTGAGGTTATTTTAGCACGAGGTCTTTCCAGATTCAAAGGTAAAAAAAAATGTTCATAGTCCAGAGTCTTCTACTAAAAACCTGTTTAAAAACATGAACTAAATAAATTAAAGACTGTTTTACTAAATACTCAGGCTTAAGCCATTGACCATTACAAAAAATTCTGAGGAAGACAATCTAAAAGTGTTCGAATTCGGTAGAGTCTCAAATTAAACTTTTGCTTGTGAGCTAAAACACATTTGTGAGGTGTGTGTGTGTAGGAGTGTGTGTATTTCTTCACACATATCAGTTAAATGAAGTACTTTAGCCGGATTTTCCTGACATGTGATCTTCAGTAACTGTTGAACATGGCGAGAGAAGGTTCAGCAAAAAACTATTTATGGCCAAAGTTCCAGTTCTGCTGGATAAAGTTTATTCAATAATTATGCTCTTTTTTTAATAATTTATTTTACCAAAAGTGTCTGTGTTAGGAGACAAGCAAAAGTTTTACTGTACTTTTTACTAATAAAACCGTTTTACAAAAAATGTATTTGTTTATTGTTATAATAGTAATGTTGCATTTTTTTCATTATAAATAAGCAGGAATTTTGTTTCTAGTAAACCCATTAATTAAGGCGTAGAGTAGAGGTTGCCATATAGGGCACATTCACCTCAGGAAAGTCCATTGGCTTACTTCATTTCTCGTTCTTGTTGCCCTTTTTTCAAGTGGACTAAACTTTGTAAACATCAACATGTGTGAATATTTCACTTCAGTCATTTGCCAAAAATCTTAAGGGCGGTGCAAGTACAAAAATGTGGAGGTAGTTCCCAAGAGAGGACGATTTGAAGAAGAGCAGGCTGATGCCCAAGAAGAACTTGATGAGCTCCTCTGAAGAGGCTCAGCTGTTTGTTATTGAAGAGAGCAGCAGTCCTGCAGAAGAGCCTGCATCAGATCATGTTGTTACTATTAATATAACCATTTTAACACAATTCAAAATGCTTTTCAGAAATTTGAAACCATAACAAGAGGATGATTGTCCACAGCAAAAAGACTTATGTAATTGTTTAACAGTCCCCCACAGGATTTGAGTGCAGCTTTCGTCACACATATAGTTCTGTTTAGAAGTATTAGTTCATCTTCAAAAGGGGCCTTACAAATACAAACAGAAGCAAAGGAAAAAGAACTCATGAGCACACACACAGCCTTTCTAGATTGTGAATATGTTTTTGGTCCAGCTTAGCAGCTGTTCTCCTCATCATACCTAAATGACTTTGTTTCAATTTAAGGAGTTTCTTCAGAGGATTCTCTGGAATTATTTATTTTAGAGATGTAAGTCAGGAAAATAAGTGTTTTTGTTCGCCATAAGTCTACTACTAAATCTACCAGTATGTGTGTTATTTTA
Organism: Oryzias latipes; assembly: GCF_053564925.1. NCBI lineage: Eukaryota > Metazoa > Chordata > Actinopteri > Beloniformes > Adrianichthyidae > Oryzias > Oryzias latipes. Next base: position 5,102,882 of record NC_136248.1, read on the forward strand.
CTGTCAGTGAGGGCTGTCCATTGCTGGTCCTGGGGATCTCTTGTCCTGCCTGTTTTTTCAGTTCTCCTCATTGCTGATGATTTGATGACTCATGTGGCTCCTCATTCTGATTGACTGAACACGTCTAATCAGGTAATCGGCGACACAAAGTCTAGGGAGAGCTGCAGAAACAGCCAGGATGGTAGGCTGGATCTCCAGCCCTTGTGTAAGTAAAAATATTTGTGAAATGAAAGTACAGAGTGGGAATGAATGTCCTTGGTTTCATAAAACCGTGAATCCTGGCATGCCTGATGAACTCTTCAATGTCCTCTGCCTGTCTTTATTTTTTATTTCCAACCCTCCGGCATTCCTGTGCTGAGCACAACCAAGCACACTAAGAGTACACTGTACATTTAGTGTGTTTGTGTTCTGAAGGCCGTGTTTCTCCCCAGTAAGAGTACAAGCGTTGGTTGATGATCAGCCTCCCTGTGAGTGCATTGGTCTGATGTTAGTGCCTCGCTGTGGAGCCCTGGAATATTCAGCACATCTTCTTCCCGTACCTTCAGCTTAGGCAGCCGTTTAATGGTCTTGAGCGGCCGCAGGACTCGCAGGACCCTGAGGGACTTGATGGTGTTGATGTCCTTGCCTTTGGTCCCCCTGCGTGGAAGCAGTGCAGTTAGTGTTCAGTAGCAGTCAGGAGGATGTTTCTATAACTCTGTTTGTTTCTGGTTTTAGCCTGCTGATGTTGGTGGGTTTTTCTTCGGCTGACTATAATTCACAATGTTCTCTTCGTTCTTGTTGGCTGTGGTGAACTTTTGTGAATCTTTTTGTTCTTTATTCACAGATAATATTTTATTCTATTAGAAATTGTGCTGCTGTTTATACTCCAAATGTTCTATGTCTTTTTGTGAGTACAGCTCTCCACAGCTGCTTTTACTTACCCATTTTTTTAACCTGTCATCTTTTAAATCTTTTATTTTTTTCCCTGTATATACTTTTTAACTCTCTTCCTTTATTGTTTATTTTCCTTCTAATTGTTTCTACCACTCCCTTTTTTCTTCCTCTGTTATGACTTCTTTTCCACATTTGTTCCCTCTTGTGTTTTAACCTGGACATCATAAATGTTTCAAAAACGGTTTTGGTGAATAACAATGATAATGTCTTTACAGTTGCACTAAACAAAAGATGGAATAATGGAAAATACTACTTTAGGTTGGACTACAATGCCCTCAGTAAATTTGTTTTATGTACTCTACACTGTAATGAAAGTCTTTTTTTACTGACACTACAAAAATCGTGTTAATGAATTCAAACATAACATCTATGCTTGTATTGATGATTTTTGTTCCACAGGCATATATGTGTGCGAGAGAGAGAAAGAAGTGTGTGTGCGTGTGGGTGTGTTCAGGGTTTCCTTTTTCTACACTGTTGTCTTTTATAAAACACGTTTCCTGCAGATGATCTCTACAAAAAGTGCTTTCAAATTAAGTTTGATTGGAGTTTTAGTTAATTCTCTCTCTATCTGAGGTAGTTTTTGGATGCTCAAATCTCCCCTCTTTTTCTTTGTTTTTTAAAAAACATCTGTTTTTTAATTTCAGAAAAGATTTATACATCCCATGTCCCCATTCCAATCTGCCCGAGTAACACATATTTGAAAGTTTAGTTAAACGGGAGCCTAAAATATCTTATTTTGAAATGTTTTTTTTATTTCTTTGGAAAATATGTCAAGAGCTTTCCGTTTTTTGTCACTTTTACCAAAAATCTCCACAAAGAAAATTGATTAAAAACTATTTTTAGTAGACCCTGTCTAACTTTGGTAGCACATTGCTGTTTTGAGGACAAAAGGAGATGAGTCAGCTTTCCAGTTTTCTTGCTGGTGTTGCTCTAAAGGAGATTGGGGGGGGTGGCTCACCCATCCTCATAGTCTGTCAGTGTAGCACAACTGAGGGATTTCTAACACCATCATCACAAACAACCAGAAAACAAACCTTTGAGCCTTTAGTGAAAAATAAATGCAGCTGGAAAGAAATCATTAACTTTTTTTACCATGTGTTTGGTTAAGGGTTGGCCTTGAACTAGGAGGTTTTTACATCAAACATCCTGCTGGGGGGCATTTTCTTTCACACGGAAAATGCCCAGCAGAATGGCATGCAGCTCTCATGCTTGGATAACCTGCAGTTTGTGACATGCAATCTGCAAATGCTCTTTCAGCCTGCATATTCAAGGACCCTCAGCATGTTTACGTGCCAACAGCGGTCTGCCAAAAGCTTCCTGAAGCGCCTAGGGCCAGGAAGATGGGGGGCGGGTTCATGTGTGGTCACATGTTGCAGCATGAATCAGCACAGAGTGTGACGTGCTCTGCAGTGATGCATGTGAGGACAGCTTGAGTCTTTAGGCAGCTTGAAGAGCATCTTCATTTCTAAGGCATGACATCTCACATCCAGACAGAAGCTCTTCGCCGGTTCTGAAAACAGAGGCCGGGTCTGGCCATGTATCTCAGGGTGCCAGATATACTAATGCAGTCATCCCTCTAACTCCAACTTGTTTATGTGCTCGTCACGAAATCGCCAGTCTGTCTTGTTCTTACTACTTACTCTATCTACAAAAATTAAACATTGGGGGCGTATGGATTTTTGTTTTTGGTCATGCAGAGAATGAGTAACAGCCAGAGTTTTTCAATAAATATGATCTGCTTGTTCTAAGCTGAGAGGTTCGTCTGGATGTTGATGCTTGTGAGGCGGCAGAGGCAGGCAGGGGCTGTCAACAAAGTCGACGAAAACGCCCCAGACAAACTTTCTAAATTTATCAGTAATTCACCATAAATATTCTCTAAAACATCAAAAGTACTCATTATTGATAAAACCAACTCAACAGAAATCCCTAGTATCCATACTTAGGGAACCAGCGTGTTCAAGTATTGCAAGTTGTAAACGTGTTATTATCTTTTAGCTTTAGGAATACAATTGTTGAAGTCCTAAAACATTACTTAAAGAATTAATAAAATTATCTTAAAAACAAGTAAAATTGTTATCAAAAGTTAGATAAAAATGTCTCTCGAAAAACAAAAAAATACTCGAAACAAAAAAAAAATCTTGAAAAACAACAACAACAAAATCTCAAAAAACAAGAAAAAAATCAGATCGTAGAGTAAAAAAACGTATAAAAAGTATTTTGGAAATGAAAAAAAAATCTTGGAAAACAGGCTGCGTGCCACAAAGTTGACCACAGCACAGCATCCTGGTCACCCACAGGCTTTGCTGTTTTGCGCTCAACGTTGTCATCGGGGTTGACTCAAACAAAAATCAACAGTTCATGTTGGTCAAATATTTAATACTTCCCCAATGTTTTGGATCTGTAATGTTTGTGGATAAAGTAAGTAATAAGAACAAAATAGACTGGCATTTTCGCAAGCTAAACGGATCACGTCTGTGACACGGACACATTGTGGCCTTTCATCTTTATTTTCCTGGTTTTCACGAGCAGATGAGGTTAATGTCCACCCTGTTTGTAGTTCTTTGCTGTTGTAGTTCTCAAGAAATTAGAACAAAAAACACCCTTTATTTTTTTTAATAATTACAATACGCTTCCATACGCATCTGTCCAGCTTGATATAAAAATGTAAATTAAGTTGGTGCAAGATTTGTCCATCTTTAGGTTTGATATTAAAAAAAAACACCGCAACAGGAACAGAAAAAGACCTTTTCAGAGGGCAGAAGCTCCTGGCTGAGTCCTTTATTCCCCAACAGCTTCTGAAACTGTTTTTGGTCCAAATATGTTCCTATTTCAATAAAAAAGTTGCTCTAATTTGAAAAAGTCATATGAGATGGCACAAGACTGATAAACAAGCATTAACTTGAACTTGACATGAAATTTTGGCAGATGCATACTCGCACATAGCAGCAGCTTTGCAAGAAGTTCCTACAAGCTGTGAAGTCAACAATATTGGCTTTGGGTTGGAGATCTCAATATTGGCACAGCCAGCTACTTTCTACAAGAAGGAAGGCGGGAGACGGGGTCGTACTGCAAGCAGCTCAGGGTTAGAGGTTAAAGGACTGTTCTGCGTGGCACATGTGGGGGAGAGGGGGGGGGGGGGGGGTTGATTGAGGGTTTTGTTTGGTTTTTTTAGGCAAAAGACAGAGAGGGACAGTTCCCACCTGGTTACGCTTTGCTGTGATCTGATGAAGAAAAAAATCAACATAGAAAGCAGACAGCACAGGAAACAGCAGCATAGAAAAAAGAACAAAGAAGAAAGACTTAAAGCGGAAACCACAAGCGTGAAGATCCACAGACATCGTTGGACATTTACTACATGAGGACACGTGATCAGATGGGAGGACACAACTGGGGGAAAAAAAAAACTTTGTCTAAAAATTACTCAATGAAATACTGAAATACAGATGAAGCAGAAAGGATGGTTGAGACAGTTTTAAATGGAATCAGGAGATGCTTCAGTCTTTAAGACAGTGGGCCGTGGTGCAGCGGTAGGGCGGTCGACCCACAATCGTAAGGTTTGCAGGTTCGATTCCCGCTTTGTTCGGTTAAAGGACTGTGTCAAAGTGTCCTTGGGCAAGACACTGAACCCCACCCAACCTCTGGGAGGTTGGCGCCAGTGTTCGGCAGCTGAGCCGCCATCACTGTGTGAATATGTGAGTGCATGGGTGAATGGGACTGTGACTGTAAAGCGCTTTGGGCCTTCGAAAGAGGGTAGAAATTGCTATATAAGTATACGCCATTTACCATTACCATTTAAGACAGTGTGTGTGTTTCTGCATTCACATGCGCTGAAGGTCAAGCTTTATTGGATTTCACTTCAGGAGATGCTTCTTTTCTAAGAACCTGAAAAACTCTGCATTCTTTCATTAAAATGTTTCTATTGGACATCTAGACAGCCCCTTTTGTGGAGAACCAGTTCAGAGCACTGAGATCCAAACTGGAGTCTACCCAGAGCTTGTGCTTAAGTGCATAGGAGGAGACAAAAACCTGTTAGCATGATGCTCTTAGTTCATCCAAGCACAACTGTGCTGCTGCATATTTACCTAAACCAAACTATAAAGCTACAAAGAACTTGTGCTTGATTAAAGGCTGACCATAACATCAATCGTATTGCGTCCCTACCGCAATCGTGCAGTGTAGTTATATCAAGATTGACCAGTGTCGCTTGTGAGCATCTGTGATTACTGCCATGAACTTCTGGGCACTTGCTCTGCCATTGTTTCTTCTTATTGCTAAAAATAAGTATGGGTTAAATAGCAAATATGCATGTGCTTACACTACCGGCACAAAACTCCAACTATAGATGATCCCATCAACTTGTGTCACATTTCTCAGCAATAGGGGCGATTACCTTACCAACCTTAAGAAGTCCTATTTAAGTTTGAACACAGAAAGGATCCATTAATGCTTCAACCCTGTAATCAGATCTCTGAAACTCTCAGGTGTTTATGAACAGAAACCAGAAACTGCTGTAACTGCTACTAATCTTCCTGAAAAAACGCTGCAACCATTTACACAACAGTAAAGACTTTCAAAACTCTTGGATCTCTCTGAGCACCCGGAACTTTTGGTCCACGGCAAAATTAAAGGACTGAAAAAATGAATGGAACCAATCGGATTCAGAAAGAACATTAAAATTCAAAATAAGTAAATAATCGGATTTGACAAAGGGCTGCAAATGTGACTATGAGTCACAAACTTAGAGAAAATCTGGAGGTTAGTGTCTGTGTTTACCCAGAATCATACTTTGCTGGTATGATTCAAATACTGGATAAACCTTCCGTATGGAGAGAAAATAGACTCACTGGATTTGTGTGTGCATAATTATTGATTTGTAAATTGTTTGTGTGTAACTTTGGATAGCAATGGCAGACAGTGCCTCTCTCTCTCTCTAGCAGTGACGTGAGGTGAGGCAAGTGAGGCACAGCCTCACCTATCATAATCGTGATAAAATGGAAAAAGGTAAATTAAGTAAATATTATTTTAAATATTATTTTCCACTGATCTGTGTTAAATATACATTTTCAGTCAACTCAACACATTTTCCACAGTTTCAGAGGTTAAAATCACTGAATTTGAGCGTTGCGCGATCACAGACGGAGCGGAAACCCTTGGTGAAGATCTGAAGCGCTGTGCCTCATGTCTGACGGCACGACTCAATGTTAACAGAGACGTGCGGTGAAAACGCTGCTGTAGGCCTGCGGAAAAGGCTTCAGGTGAGGCATGCCTCACCAGCAGGGGGCAGATGTGAGATGACAGCTGCTTTGTAGCTAAACTGGTGCCGTAGAAAAACTATGAGAGGAAGAAACTGAAATAAACTATAGGAAAATATCGGCGGACAGACTCAAAAAGTAAGGCCAAACATGTTTGTTTTTTAAAAATAACATGGGAGTAAGTGGGGAAAAAAATGTAGGTTAAATAATTTATTTTATTTTCATGATCATTTTCACAGACAACATTTGATAACACTGATTAAAGCTGAACACATCTGTATACTTAAATTTGTTTACAGTACCTATGAATAATTCATACACAAGAAGAGTGTTCTATCAGTCTATAAAATAAATATTCTCTGTAGGACAAATATGTTCTTGTGTGTATTTTATAAGCTGTTAACTCAGCTGCTATTGGATGAATGGGGAAATATTCAGTTTTTATCATCATAAATCTGACTCCAGAGGATTCAGTGCCTCACCAGCCATTAACCTCACCGCACGTCACTGCTCCCTAGGTGTCCAGAAGGACCTGGCGCTTGCCTGCTATTGTCGTGATTGAGGACCAGAGCTCGGGGAAGAACTCAGCTGTTAGAGGTGGCGCTGCCGAGAGCGAGTGGTGAGCCCTGAAAAACCCTTTTTTTTTAAAGTGTTGAGTGTTTTAAAGATGGTATTTAGACTTTATTTATTTTTAATCTTAATTATTGGTGCATATCTGTATAAAAAAGTGGAAATATGTCATGCTTTTACTAGATATTATTCACAATCCAACTTCAAAGTGACTGATTAAAAAACTCTGATGGCCCAGCATTGTTCCAGCATTCAAACACATCATCTACGCACAAATCAAAGGAGTCTCACAACCCCCTAGTGCACTTGTAACTCTGATCTGTGCATAAATGTGATTTTGTCTGTGTGTTTCAAGCGATTGGTGAGTACTATTTAAAGATCTGTCAAGGCCATTTTGAGCTCACAGTTAGGTTTATGCCAGTGTAATTTCTGGTTATTCGTGCGTGAATTTGTGTTTTGGTATTTTTATATCCCATGTACATGTGAATACACAACTGCAAGTACACACAGGTACACACTAAATGTATTGTATGAGTTTGCAAATCCAGAATTACACACACAGAAATCCAGGAAGTCCATATTTCAGGTTTGTTTTGGTTTATTGCCCTCAGATGTCCCTATTCTTCTGCGCTCACTGACCAAGAGATGGTGATTCTGCAGAACTGTTGATCAAACTTGTGATGAATTCATGATCCAAGGACGGCAGTGCCTCCTCATTCAGGGAAATGAAAAAAAAGCTTTTTGAATGTCTTTTGACTCTGGCGTGAGACGAATTTGGTCTTAAATATCAATGTTTTAACTCATTGCGTGTGTACGCCTGCATGCCTGTGTGCATGCATGTATGAACGAAGGAGTGGCGACCCATTGATCCTCTTTGAATGGCTGTGAATGCAATCTGTCACATTGTTATGAAAGTCAGACGAGGAAGAGGGTGATCTAAAGGAGTGCGTGGGATGAAGGATGCTTAAATCAGATGATCTTTAAACCAATAAATTGTATTTTTATGAGCAGAAGTGTCATGGTGTTAGCAAAAAAGTATTTTTATGAAATAAAAACTAACATTCACTCCAAAATTTGTTTTTATCTTCATCATACATTTTGATTTAGACAACACTTTTAATAATAAACACTTTCTTTTTCACTCTGCTCAGATGAAGCAGGTGGACACAGTCTCTGACTTGAATGCAGAAATAGTTCAGTCACAGAGTGAATGCTAAGTTGATAAGAACAGCAAATAACACAATGTGACATTTGCTGGAAACATTTAGCTGCGAGAGCAAGACAGATGCAGATAATAAACTCAAGAGACATTGGCTTATGGACATGAAGGGAAGCAGGGTACACAAACAGGAAGGAAGCACGAAAACAAAAAGGCAGGAAAGGCTTTACCCCATAAGACTCCTGAAATCAATCCAAGCCAGAAAACAACCAGGAAAGAAGTGGCAGAGACAGCGTCAGCAACAGAGAAAACACAAGGAGCAGCGTCTGTCTGCAGCTCGCACAAGATTCAGACATTAGTCACAGAAACTGTTGCAAAAAAAAGGAGAAGGCGGTCACAATCCATGAAAAGTTACATCCCACATGAAGACAGAAAACATTTTCAAGCATGCTCACTTTTAATATTTAATCTGATCGATAATATTGAATTAAAGGAAAAAGTGAGAGTCACTCTGGTTGTGAATAAAAGGCAAGTCAGCAAAGGGCTGCAGGCTTTTACTAAAGTTCAAAAACTCCTTTAAGTCGTATTTACAGGATTCAGAACTCATACTTTCACCGCCACTCTGTGGTGAGACTTAAACATTCTACTTTTAATTTTTAGCTTGCAAATACTGTGCATCTAATGAAAACTCGTTTTTTATTTAACATCGGTCATGCCTAGTGAATAATAATGTTTTAACCAACAGCTACATCCTTGTTCAGTGATAAGTTACAAGAAAAAGTAAACCATTTCAATCTAGAGAAAAATTATTCTTATTATAGACAACTGTTAAACTGTTAGATTGACCAGGAATCTAGAGTTATGTGGGGCATCAGGGCCTATACTGCAACACAACACATTTCTAGTATGGATGACATATTTGTCCTTCAGAGACTGTGGGAAATAACTAAAGGGACTTACGAGCAGGCAAAGGCCACCAGAGCTCCACTGACCACAATGAAGTCTAGAATGTTCCACAGGTCACGGAAGTAGGAGCCCGGATGAAGGAGCAGACCCAGGTCAATCATCTGAAGTGACACCACACGGACACCGAGAGTGTTGAGAGGAAACGTGACACAGAGAGAGGGAAACAACATTATCCTGGACCTTAAACATCCTCTGGTGGATACATTTAGGATGGTTTGAGAAGAAGACATAGGCCTCCCTATATTGAATGATACTTTAGTTTTTGCTATTAAACTTATCTTCAATTTGTGCTCAACACCAGTTAATCCAGTTTAAGGTTGTACACCGGGTTCATGTTTCTAGGGTTATACTGGCTTCTAGGTACCCCACTGTTAGCCTACTGTACATTCGATGCAGCGGCGGACTTACCATTTGGGCAAAGGCAAGTGATTGCCTGGGGCTCCCAACTCTCTAGGGGTCCCTAGCTGAACACCTAATAAAAATGTCTAAAATTAATTTTACAACCATCATTATTTAATGACACCCAAATCACTAAACTCGCATGAGACTGATCATGTAAAAGTGTTTGGTCCTCCCCCGTCCTTCTGCAGCAATGGTATATTCCAATCAACAGCAAGTCGGAACACTCATAAATTGGCGAGCGGAAGCAGCATTGCCAGACTGGGCGGTTTCCAGCTCAATAGGATGGCTTTTGTTCTGATTTCTAATTTTAGGTGGACATAATTTGGATGGGTTTGGGATCAGTTTGGGGGGTTTTAGTTCCTGGTTGAAACATGTTTCAAGCAGTGGTCTGTAATCTGAGAAGAGGCAGGTGACAGTGTCGTCTTCCTCACCTGCCAGCATGAGATGTAAAGTCTACTGATAATAAAATAAATGCGTCTACACTAACCTGTTCCATATATTCAATTTATAAGTTTAATTCGAATCATTCTTTTCAGTTTTATCCACAAAATTGTTTTATTTTACATATTTCAGAGCAGGCTGTGAGCTCTGCCACACCAGAGATTATGCAATCCTGAGTGAAGTCGGGTTGATTGTTCCTTTAGTTGACTCAGTGTTTGCTAATAATGTCTTCTTCTTTCACTTTCTCCCATCAGGGGTCGCCACAGCGAAACAACCTCCCCATGAGGATGACTCACATGGTAAACTTGGCAATGTTTTACGCCGGATGCCCTTCCTGACGCAACCCTCTCAATCCAACCGGGCTTGGGACCGGCACAGCAGCAGAGAAGGGAACAGGGAATCGAACCCTGGTTTCACGGACGGAAGGCGCCGCAAACCAGCACAAGCTAATAATGTGCATCTTACTATTTGATAGGTCATGTACTTCATTTCAGATCTGATGTGAAGCTGGGCTAAAAAAGACAGAATGAGGCACGAAAACAACTTTTTGTAATATTAATATAAACAACAGATCATTTGTTTTATTAATGCAACTATATGTTTTTGGGAGGATTTTTACTGATGGTGTTGCGCAATATTCCTTTTAACCCTTGTGTTATCTTAGATGACCCCACCCTTACATTGACGTGTTCTCCCTACCATGACAAAGGTGGATAAAGGTGGAAAGATTTCATGTAATCCATGGACACCAGTGAAGATCACAAATCATTGAAGAAAAAAGGTTCAGCGCACTGTCTAGTGGGTCTAGATGACCCAACTCCCAATGTTAAAGTGCCTAGGATAGCACAAGGGTTAACACATAATTAGAAAAAAAAAGTAGTTATTTTGGAGAAATCAGGTGATATTTGATTTACTCCTTAATGTTTTATTTAATACTTGGAAAATGTAATATTGACAAGAACAGGTTTTTCTAAATCAAACTCTTCTTTATTACGTTTCAACAGGACATTTGCTTTTATTTTATTTTACCTCTCCTAAATTCATGAAAAGTAAAAAAACAAGAACAATTTCCAGTTCATGATAGACTAATAAGTTAAACTAGAACTCCTACAGTGTTTGTTTATTTGTGTTTTTTTCTTTTTACTTTCCTTTTTTTTATTGTTCTTAATATTTGAGCAAACATCGGTGGTTGTTAGTAAGGTTCAATAAGAGTCCATTATTTCATATTTTTCTCAGACTGACTGCAAACATGGTGGATGAAAAGAGGAAAAGGCAAAGGAAAAGCAAGAAATTTGCCACCAAACTTCCAAAAGGGCTGGACAAAAAAAAATAGGAAAAACAAGAACAGAATAAAAAAAAAAAAAAAAACATTTTTCTTTTGCTTCTTTCGGAAATTGCTGCCTGGATGATGACATTTGTAAATCCTTTTAACTAAAAGTTATTTGGCAAAAATTGATGCTGAATTTGCTCCCTACCAATCAGAAGACTTTTATTATTATACAGACACGTTAAAAAAAAACACTATAAAACTCAAACGTCAGTAATGACCAAATGTACATACCTTTTCCAGTTTCTTCTTTTGCCTTATTGTTTAATAATAATAATGATGATGATAATAATAATAATAGTAATTGTGATCTTTAATCTGTTTTTGTGTCGAGTGATTCGCACTTTCGGGCCACCGTAAGAGAAGGTCTGAGCCATGCACATGCAGAAATGAACAGGCTGTTGTTGTTCAAAAACAACAACATACTAAGGCTTATTGCAATTTTACAAAGAGGATGCATGTGCAGAGGCTACTTTTCTCCATAAAAATATTGTATTCACATCACATTAAACAGTTTCAGACTAAAAGCCTCACTCAGGAATCTTAAGGCTCAGTGCTCGGTTCACTCTGGAATCTTCTATCCATCTGAGTTTTTCAATAGTGTACAATGATGTCACAGCTTCTTCCTCACCTTAATCACCATCTCAAAGGTGAAGACTCCAGTGAAGACATAATCCAGATACTTAAGAACCTGCAAACACAGAGATGTTTTAAGATGATCTTCAGGAGAAAAAATCTGACGTCTTTTTTTTTTGTTTACGATAATCTGAAAGTTCATCTCTGCACTGTCTGATCTATTCAAACATTGACTGCCTGAAGGTCTACTCCAGCACATGCATGGAAAATGACCCCCCCCCAACCAGAACACTGATGTGCTTGTCTGTCACAGGAAGAAAAATCAGGTCACACCTCTAAGCACATGCACTTCATCCTCTGTCTGAATGCCTGTTACAGTGTCACATGGGGACACCAGTACATAGACATCTGTAGCTCATTTGAGATCTAAAGAGCAGTTTAGGACAAAAAAAATTAATAGCTGTGTTTCTGTGTTTACCTGTTTTCCCTTCAGCATCAATCTGACGAGTCAACTCAAATGAGGAGCATTTATAGTAAAGCAGTGCGTGTCTGTTTTCATTCGGGCCTGTGTGTCCCTGCAGATGTTTGTGTATGAAGTGTGTCTGCATGTCGGCTCGGCTCACGTTGTTGCGCGTTGCGTTGGCCTGGACGGGGTCTTCAGCTGCCAGGGTGATGCTGCTCATGGTGATGACCATCAGGATGCACATTTCAAAATAGCGGAGGTTGACCACATAATGACACAGGCGCCTTAGCCTGTAGAGGAGCACAGGTTTAAACTGCAGCCTGGTGGCGCTGTAACAGGCTGCAGGTTAGAGGAAAAGACCTGTACATGTCAAACAGCAAGCAAATCTAAACCTCATTTGCTTTAGCTCGAAGGTCTGTTAAAAACGTTCATCGAAAGTTTCACTTTCTGCTGAGCACATTTACGATAGCATGATGAGTTGAAGTCCCACACCTCCGATCGTCTTTTGATCTATTGTAAAAGCTCTCCAAGTGGTCTTTTGATTGTTTTAAGCCAAAATTAAAAACATCTGTGTTGTTTTCAAGGACAAAGTTCATGCAGAGCGGCAGAAGTTCATTAGAAAATCACCTCTGAGTTGTGGGCGGGTCTGTTGGCGTGGAGTACGCCTGCCCCAACCCAAGCTTACCAAACTAAGACGTACATGGATCGTTTTGTCTGAAAGAACAAACACAATTTTCATTCGAGTGGCTCCTTATAAAAAAATGAAAGAATTAATTAAAAGACAAAACAATTTCAGTCATTCTTTGTTAAAAAAAAAACACTGGTGTTTTTAACATTTTCTTGTAGCATCTTTTCTGATAAAGAATGACATATTAAGAAAATTAAGGTTAAAACTGCATTTCTTAGTATTTCTGTATTGATGTCATTGTGAATCATGAGCAGATGAAAAGAAGCCTGTAGAAGTAGCGTGACTATTGCAATTAGCCGGTCTCACGCTGCCCGCTCTGCTCCATTCTGATGCTTCCACTGTCTGACAAACAGACCCATGGACGTCTTTGTTTTCATCGTCTGAGCTGGAAGCTGGATCAAAACGGTACGGCAGGATTGGTTCAATATTGCTCACCATTTTGTTGCACCGATAATGTTACGTTGGGGGAGTGAGGGGCTGTGAGCTGGTGGGAGAGAGTGTAAACAAAGAAATGATAGGAAATAAGGGCAGGCTTCCTCTGCATCAACAGTCAACCGTCCACTCAGAGGTGAATTTCTGATGTACTCCTGCTGCTCTGCAGAAACTATATTCTAGAAAAGAACACAGGTGTGGGGATTGTGGCATTGTTGGCTAAATTGGCATAATCATAATTAAAAGACCATTGGGGGCGCTTTGAGAATAGATCAAAAGATGATCAGAGTGGCGAGACTAATGAAAATCTGCCTTGAAACAGTGCATTCAGTTGCGGACTTGACACCGAATTGTTAATGAAAAGCAAAAAAGTTTAGGAATCCACTGCACCTCAGTGACTTTCTAAGTCTATCTTGGTCTTGATTAAAGCATAAAAACACATGGGGAGAACATTTAAAGAAAACGACAAAAACAAAGATGACAAACCAACATTTTCACCAACAGTTCTGGATCCATTTGGGTGTTCTTAGGAGCATGCAGGGCCCAAAAATGTTTGACAAACTGTTCAGTTGTTGGAGCTCTTGCGTGTGTTTGTGGGTGTGGGGGGGCAGTAAGTGGGGATTCTTTACACTGTTGCTGCATAAAAGGCCAAATATGAATATGAAAATATACGTCAAATGTCAATATATATCAAATATGAAACAAGCCCAGCCTGAAAGGGTGATTCATGTGGGGAGGAAGCAAAAAGTCTCAAATGGTAGACACTTAATCCACAAAAGAAATGAGATTTTTTTTTCTCCTCAGTGAATAATCCTCTTGGACAGTGCCCTGTTGTAACTTACGGGTTTGTTTGTCCGAAGATGAACATGGAGCTGTAGGGAAGGATCTGCCGGGGCCCGTTAGTTCCCTCCTCTTCATCCAGATCCTTCTTCTCCTCGCTCAGTTGGAAGATGTCATCGTCAGTGTTGTTCACTGGTGTGCAAACATTCACAAGTATTATCTCCAAAGACGAATCCCCTGCTTCCCTGTGCTCTGTCTGTAGTTATCATTGGTTTCTTTGAAAATGAAGGGATGTTTGTCTGTGTCCAGCTGGTGAGGGAGGGGTGAGGAGCTTAAAAATGCCCCCAGAACATGCAGCAACAATTTTAGAGAGTTTCTCTTTAATTGAACAAATTTGAGACGGTACGTGTTAAATGTTAATGTCTGTAACGAGTATCAGAGAAATGTAAGTTGTATTGAATGAAGTGCAATAGATTGGGCATCAGAATAACACTTGAATGGGATTTAATTGAGATTTCAAAGCCATTTGACCTGTCTGTCATGATAAACGAAATCCACAAATATGTTTTTTTTTAGTCTACAGTGTGAGTGAAGCTAAATTAACTTCCCTGCAAGAAATATTAAACATTTCAAAGTCTGGTTAAAACTAATTATTTCAAGGTTCATCAGGAGCTGAAGGAAAATGTCTTTATTTAATGAGATACTGTCAGAAACTATTACAATTAAATAAATGTTCATCATCCAATTATCTGCAGAGTATGCGGTTTAACTCAATACTGAGCACTTCGTGACTTTGAGGGCAATTACAGGAAAAGTGCTCACTTGGTATGATGGTTTCTCCAGGGGGGGCGGTGACAGTGACGGGGATGCGGATGGCGTTGCTGTTAAGGCCCGCATGGCTGGCCCTGGTGGAGTTCTTCAGGTTGTCGGCATCCTCCTGCTTTTCGCTCAAGGTCAGGCTGCTGCGCGTTTGTAGCACGGGACTGCAGGCGGGGCTGTTCTCTTCCACACCCACCTGCCCCTCCCTGGGGATGAAGATCAGCACCACCTCTTTACACAAATTCAGCAAACTGCAGAAACATCTCTTGCTATAAAAGTCAGACTTGGCTGGGGCGTTGTATGAATGGTTTGTTCCTTTTACCTGTACACCCCCTGCTTTCTGCAGTCACCCCCTTCTAGGGTGGGCTGAGCTCTGGCCTTGCAGGAGTTACGCCCCCTCCTCTCTGCGATGGCGTCTCCCATGTCCCCTCCTCTGCCTCTGCACTCTCCCTGAGCGCCGTTTCCCATGATCCCATTTCCTTCTCTTGGGGGTCGAGAGTGATGGTGACGGTGCCCTCCTGGCTCCCCTCCTCGGCGTCCGTCACCGGCCCCCTCCTCGGGAGAGCTGGCCTGGCAGTGGTGCCTGCACCCCTGCCCCGCATCAAAGCCCTCCGTTCCCTCTCTCGAACCATCTGCTGCATTTTCTCGGCTCCTGCTGTGATGTGTGTGGTGTCTCTCTCGTCTGCTATCCCCCCCGTTTCCATTCCTATCCCGATGGCGGTGATGCTTCCTGGAATGAGCACGGAAGCTGTCCCCCACCTCATCCGGCCTGGGAGCCTCTGCCTCCTCCTGGCCTCCTTCAGATGGTCTGCCGGTTTGGTCTCCATTCTTGCCGTCTACCACAAGCGGCCGGTCCGTGTGCGTCTTCATGTCGGGGTGCAGATGAAGGAGGGTGGAGACCCGGAGCCGTTCCTCAGGGTTGAGCTCGCTGAAGAGCGCCTCGCTACTGGACTTCATGTTGTGCCTCCTCAGCTGATTCGTCCTCTGCTCCCACACCGACATACTCTTTGAGGACCGGTGCTGCTCTCTGCTGCGGACATCGAGTCAAACCCACAGGGAAACTCGAGTGACTTTAGGAAACAATCATTTGGAAGTTTTTAGGAATTCTTTTCACTTTTGTTAAAGCAGTTTGTTCTTCGATTGCATTCACACCCAGAGCTGCTCCACCCACCTGCTACAAACCTGTCCTACAACACTGAATGAAGCAAACGGAGTAAAGAGACGCAGAAATAGGCCTATGGATGGGTCTGCTCAAATGTGCAACATCCACCTACCATGCACGCATGATCAGAGCAGCTCAGGCAGCTGAGATGGTTGAATGTTCCAACTGATGACAGCTGTAACTAAGTCTGCTCAACGCTTCTCAGTTATGCAGTGTGACTCATTGTAAAGTATTAAGTTGAATCAGAAACTATTTTTTTAATATACAATATAAATTAATTGATATTAATTAATTAACATTAATTATATGAGTATATGTTTTAATATACAATATATGTTTAATATACATAATGTTTTACTTAATCTTTTAAACTCTGCAGGTTGGAACAAACAAAGTTTAAAGCGTTAGATGACACTAAAACTTCATGACAGCAACAAACTCAAAATAGCAGAGGGGAGAGAGACATTTAAGACAGGGGTGTCCAAATTCTTTTGCAAAGAGGGTCAGCATTGGTGAAAACGTAAAGGTCAACCAATCGGCCTGTATTCTATGAATACCTATAATAAAATCAAACGTAAACATACTATTCAATGACATTTTTTCACATAGGACAAAAATACATCTAAAAACATTTTTATCAACATCACTGTGACTTTCATATTTAAAGACCAGAAATAAAAGAAAGAAAAAGTCTGGAAAAAAATCTATCATCAACATTAAACTTGGGTTCAAATGAAACTTTTTTTCTGCGCTGTAAACCTCTGAATTTAAATCATCTGATCAGAAAAATTACATAAACGTTATCTTATTTAAACGTACAACGCATTGTGGTTTTAATCACAGAGACTAATCTTTTTACTTTGTTAGGAAATGAGCTAGAAAGTGTAAGAAAACGTCCCGCCACAGTCTTTTCACAGGTTTACAGCAGCATTTGATGAAATGGAGCCAATCACAATCAAGAAATCGTACACACAAATCTTAGAAAGTGCCGCGGGACGCATATTATTGATTTTATGCCAGGAACTTGCGGGTCTATAGTATTTTGAATGCCGGCTGCATTTGGCCAGCAGGCCAAACTTTAGTTATGCCTGATTTAGGAATTGATTGCTCCTCTTCTATATTATTGAAATGTGCTTCTGCCAAATATGGATGTTTAAGGAATAAAAGAGAAAGCTGACACATTTCCCAGGTTTGGTGAATGTCTAAACTCTGGTTCCATATCTGCAACAAAGACTGAGTCCGGGTTCCATGTACAGTCAATGGGCCAACATCAGAGAAGTTGGAGTTCTATTCCTCAGGATAAACTTTACTTTTTAGACTTTGGAGCTTTTTTAACAGGGCAAAAATAATGTAAAACCTTTGGACTAGTACAGCTGAGTTTAAATCTTTAGTAAACATTTCAAAGAAATAAATGAAAAAAAGGAAATACAATTGAAAAATTCTCCTGAAAGGCTTGTTTGGCTCTCAAACAATTGAAAAAAAAGGGCAAAAGTGAAACAATGTCATCTCCAACAGCTCTTTCTGGGTTTGTTGCTGGAATTAAATTTAACATTATGAGTCAAACTGAAAGATCAGGAGTAGAGGCTAAACAATATTTTCTTTGAGAGAACAAATAAGATGGTTGTTGTTCTGTTTTTTTTTTCTGAAGATGAATTTCTACAAATATGTTTGTCTCATGTTAAACAATCTGTTTCTGAGTTGAGTCACTCCAGGTGATATTAGGCAGACAAAGTTAGATGTCAAATCATCAGACAAATAAATTAGCAAAGATTTATTCTGCATTTGTTCAGAATAAATGTGCCACCATGGTTTCAATGCAGACTAATCATCATCATGACTGAATCAGTAAACATGGGAGCTGAGACCAGAAAGGATCTGAGCACAGACCTTCACAGAGGAGGTTTTTTTTTTTCAAACGTTGTTCAGTGAGTGGCAAAGCAAAAGAGCAAATCTGATGACCAAACGTTTAAATGAAAGCAGGCTTTTCATGCAGACAAAACTTTTAGCACATCTTTTATAACATGTTTACTGAACAACATTCTCTCGTGGACAACACCTACCTTCAGAAAGGCCCTCAGTTTTCTCAAGTTCTCCCCTTTTTGGGAAGATTATTTAACATTTTTTTCTATATGTAACAAAAACCTTTTTGATAACAATCTCCGGATGTGCCGCAAAAACACTTTCTGTCATCCTTTTATTAAGTTTAAAGCATTTTTAAATGCAGTCAAAAGCAGCTGTTGTGAGAGCAGAGTGGGCAGGAGGATCATGCTGGAGTTTATCGCCATTCAAAAACGTTATCAAGCAGATCAACAGGGAGAAGCGGCGGTGAGCAGAAATGGGGCCAATGAGAACAAGAACACGGCCAGGAAACTCTTGAATGAGTCTGCAGGCTTCAAGTCGGATGTGCCACGCTGCCACATCCTACTGCTCAGAGCACAGTATGATTAACGTGTGGAACAGCACTGCAATTTTAATTCGGTCACCTGTAGGTTAAGATATGTCGGGGGGGAGAGCAGTAGACAGTATAAGTCCTAAAAGACAGAAGAACACAGAAGACACAGGAAGCCACAGACAGGTGAAGCACACAGACCAAACTCCAGATGACCAACAGGAGGGGACAGGGAGTCTCAGGACAAGGATGCAAACCAAAAACACAAACAGAAAGAGACGGTCCTGAGAATCAATCATTAGAAGAAGAAGGGTTGAAATAAAGTGCACAGTTTCAACTAAGCTTGAAATTCGGAGAAGAAACTTCTGTATCATGATTTTATGTTTAACTGTGTCCTGCATGCTGGCAGAAAAGGAAGCAGGCGTGTTTGCCTACAGAAGGGGAATCAAAGTCACAAACAAGTTTTTATGTTTTTGTTTTTTTCTGGGACATCTGCATTTCAAGAACTTCATTTTACCAGAACGAAGCAGGGACAGTTTATTCTTAAGGATGGTCCACAAAGAAGAGAAGAAGATAGAACACCAGGGAAGAGAAATATGGGGAGCCACAAAAGAAAGGAGGAGAGAGAAAAGGAAGGAGTGAGGACCAGAGAGGGGTATTGTAACAGAGAGATAACTCACGGTGACTGAATGCTGCTGATGGACGACCTGCGAGAGAGCGGATCTCGATTTTGCTTTACAAAACTGTGCATGCAGAACAAAAACAACAAAAGAAAAAAAATGAGACAAAAATGAAAAGGGGACAGACTGAAGACAGTCCAGCCCCCCCATTTCACAGAGAAGAGATCATCTGTGCAGCTAAAAAAGCTGACTTAAGACTAATCTTAGGAGTGACAATAAGAAAAATTGAAATATGAGTCAGGAGTTTCATTACAAAATGACAAAAATAGATATTTTCTTCATCCCTTTTTTCTCATTTTAGTTCTAATTTTGTAATGAAACCCTGAGTTTTGTGTCAAGAAAAAAAGCACCAAAGACTTTATTAAAAAATAAAAAAAACATAAGCCTGCGAACCTGCTGAATAATGACAAAAACACAAAATATCACATAATAACAGTAAGGAGGACTGTGAGGATGGCCAACAGGTGATCACCTTCATCACCTTTCAGCTGTTCCCTCTGTAAAAGCCGATTCTTCCAGAGGGGGGAGCAAAAATCAGGAGCGAGACATCAAGAGCACTAACTGAGCATCATCTTCAGACAACTTGAGTATGGGGGCATCATTGTCAGGTCTCCGCACAGTTTATCAGAGGTCTTCATCACCAGCTCCACCTGCAGGGCCCACTGCTGTCAACCCTTTTAATTGCTCATTTGGACCTCATTACGCTTGAGAAAATAACTGCAGCTGCTCAAGAATACACATACACTCCTGCATTTTGGACAAATTGTGTCCAAAATTCACACCAACAATGTTTTCTCTCGGGTCAAAGTGGGAATAACTCTCTTGGACAGAGCTGCTGTGCAACTTTTACACTAATTCTAAACAGTTTCCTTCATCGGCATGCCTTATACGAATCTTCTGTTCTTAATACAAACATTTCCTGAATAAATTAAAGTAATCTCACTTCATTCAGGCAGTTTTAGTACATGAAAGCGGAAATAAGTTTTACAGCCACAAACCCGTGTCTGCACAGATTCATGTCAGCTTATCCACATTCTAAACCTACGTTTTATTTTCATCATTATGTGCAAAAAAAGAGAAAAAAAGTTTTTTGTTGATTTCTCATAAAAAGATATATTGGCTAATTTTTCATTTATTATTTTATAGGATAAAAAATAACTTATCATAAAAAATATTTTTTTAATTCCTTGAATATCAACAGTTTTATCAATGAAAAATGACATTCATATGTTTAAAAGATCTGATAAAATATGAATTTTCAGTATTTATTTTTATAATCTCAGAATCTGTCTGCTTGTGAGAGCAGCTTGATGTATCTATACGAATCCAAAACTATTTTTGCAACCACTTTGTATCCCAACAGACATTAGAGCCCGCTAATCAACTGACTATTGGTTGTTTGTGATTCAGATGACATTTTAATGTGTTAAATTGAGCCAAATATATTTGATCTTGAAAGTACAGTAGCAGGATTTGCAGTTCTGATAGCTGTCTGACTTTCAGATACAGTGGGGTAAAAAGTATTTATTCAGACACCAATTGTGTAAGTTCTCCCACTTAAAAAGATGAAGGACGCTTATAATTTTCATCATACCTTAATTATGAGAGATAAAATGAGAAAACAAATTGTCTGGCATTGTCTGATTTTTAAAGAATTCATTTGTAAATGTCGGTGAAAAATAAGTATTTGGACAAACAAGCAAGATTTCTGGCTCTCACAGACCTGTAGCTTGTTCTGTAAGATGATTCTCTGCCTCCACTCGTTACCTGTATTATTGGCACCAGCTTGAACTGGTTATCTATAGAAAAGACACCTGTCCACAACCTCAAACAGTCACACTCCAAACTCCACTATGGCCAAGACCAAAGAGCTGTCAAAGGAAACCAGAAACCAAATTATTGACCTGCACCAGGCTGGAATACTGAATCTGCAACAGGTAAGCAGCTTGGTGTGAAGAAATCAACTGTGGGAGCAATTATTAGGAAGTAAAAGACACACAAGACCACTGAGATTCTCCCACCATCTGGGGCTCCCCCCAAGATCTCACCTTGTGAGATCTAACCTTGTGAAGACTAACAAAAAGCATTTAACAGCTGTCATTGCCAAGAAAGGGTATAAAACAAAGTATTAAGTTGAACTTTTGTTATTGACCAAATACTTATTTTCCACCATAATTTACAAATAAATTCTTTAAAAATTAGAAAATGTCATTTTGTTCATTTTTTTTTCTCATTGTGTCTCTCATAGATGATACACCTATGAGGAAAATTACAGGCACCTCTCGTTTTTTTAAGTGGGAAAACTTGCATAATCGGTGGCTGACTAAAGACTTTATGCCCCACTGTAAATACCACACTGACAACAACCAGAAGGAAAAAACAAAAAAATCAAAGAAAAGGATAGCAGCCAACAGTGGGCTGGCTTCATATAATGCATTACGAACGAATTTTAAAATAGTATTTTTTGTGTTTTTTGCATGTTTTTGTGGCATTTTTCTGATGATGGAAGACTTTTATAGAGAAATTTAATCTTGAACTTACATTTCTGACTATTTATTTATTGAAGTCATTGTGAATCAGGAGAAGATAAAGAAATGTTGTTTGATAAAGATCCAATTTTTACGAAGTAAATACTCGGGGCAGGCCACAAGCTCCCTGCTCTGCTCCATTCTAAACCATTCACTTGCAGACAAATAAATCCACGTAAGGCCTTGTTTTCCTCGTCCGAACTGGAATCTGGCCTAATTAAAATAAAAAATAACCTGGAAACACTTTGTTAGACTTTGTTTCAAATTATCTATAAGATGATCGGAGTGGTACTCTAAGGCTACGTTCACACTGCAGGGCCTAATGCTCAATTCCGACTGTTTGAAAAAATTCTATTCTTTTGAAAGGTCATTCACTTTTCCAATTAAATCAGAACTTTTGTGATCTCCTGTGTGACCGTGAAATGACCCAGAAGTGACCCGCATGCCAGAAGAGTACTCATAGGCGAACGACGTCACTGTTGTTTGCGGAAGTAGCTAACGTTAACAATGGATGTCAACAACAGTGTTGTCAACAGAAAAGATCTTTTTGCATTAATACATTTATTTTCACAAAGGAGCCAGCACAATTACAATCTTCTCATTTTAAGAAGGCATTGGAGCCGGGATCGTCACTATTGTGAATTCTGAATATTCTGAATAGAGCTGTCACCCCAAATATTAATCCAATCGGTGACCTCGCTTCCCTTCCACTGACTGGTCTCAGCAGCATCGTCCGCCATGGTTGATGTCTATGTTATCGTTCCCGCCTACTTAAGCGCAGAATGATGACGTTTGTAGCAGATCAATGGCGTACGGGTCGAAAATATGTGGCCTGGCCGGTCAGACGGAGGTCGCATTTCAAAAGATCAGATACGTATCGGATTCAGGACCACATACCCAAGTGGCCTGGGTCCCTGGGTCTGCCTGTTCTTGCAACAAGTATGTTCCTGGAATCATTTGTTAACATGAAAGGCTTTAAAACTGAAAATGAAGCTCAAATGTAGATATTACATTAACAAATGAAGTTAAGTTTAAAGTTGTGGGATATTGATTAGATTCATTTGTATTGTAGTAAAAATAGAAGAAGTGTACAGTAGGTTAAGTACTTAGTGCTTAATCTGTTTACTTCTGAGCTTTTATGGTTTGTAATATCTAAGCGATGTTTATTCTGCAGGTAAAAAATGTTGTTTTAGTGTTAACATGCTGATGTCTTCCTCTTTCTATTAACAATTTTTTTCAGTAATTAGGAAACAGCAAGAACAACAATGTTTGCAGAGCAGGAACATTATTATTTAAATGTTTTAAATTTAAATAGTTTCTTGAATGGTGGCTACTTTTGCAGCAAGTCCACTGCTCACAGGTATACACTAAAAATCTTGAGGGGAATCTTTTCACTCTGGCTTTCTTGAAAGTCGGACAACCTCATCGGTGGGTGTTCATAAGAAAGGCAAAGGTACTCCTGTAACTGAAGTGAAAAGTTGGGA
Source organism: Oryzias latipes (assembly GCF_053564925.1). Classification (NCBI taxonomy): domain Eukaryota; kingdom Metazoa; phylum Chordata; class Actinopteri; order Beloniformes; family Adrianichthyidae; genus Oryzias; species Oryzias latipes. The sequence goes on from NC_136248.1 coordinate 5,125,933, forward strand.
CGGACATGCATGAACCACAATTCAAGTACATTCAGGAAATCCAGGCTGAGAGGCAAAATCCTGCAGGTTAGAGATGCTCTAAAACTTACGCAGCAATCGAAATGTTGGCAGCTGACATGGGGCTGACTTCCTTCACTTCCAACGCCTTCTGCAGTGCCAGCTTCTTATTGGCCGCCTCTTCCTGCTCCTCTTCATCCTTCAGCCACGCAACCAAAACAAAAAGGCACCACAATGGAAGCAAGGTACAACATAACTAATATTGGGCTTAGCTGACAGAAATCTGAGCCGCCCTACCTTCGTCAGCTCCTGGGCATTTGCAAGATTGTCCACAGCGATAGCCAGGAAGACGTTGAGGAGGGTATCTGAGTTACAGCAGCATTTAGAGAAACGGCTTGGCATTGGGTCAAAAGTGTGAATCTGCCTTCAATGCATCAACTGCAGAACGAATTTATGATGTTTCATTTTTTTTGTGTTTTTCAACGTATGGGTCAATGTCAGTTTAGCAGGCCAAGCTGCTAGCATAGCAGCCTAAGCTTCTCCCCATGTCCAACTTCTACATCTCTGGAGATGAATCCTACCAGATGAAAGTAGAAGGAAATCATATGATCAAAATGATTAGTGGTACATTGGGTGAAAAATGAGGTTGTTCCAGCTGTAAAGCATGGGGGGGCAGTATGATGTTGTGGGGACAAATGCATTTTGAAGAAAAATGACATCAAGAGTAAACATTGTGACTGTATTGAGACAAAATCTTTAAAAACTTTAGGAAAGGTTACTTGGCATAAGCGAAGGGCTACTCTCTCAGCTCACTTCCTGCTTCTGATGCCCATATTTGGTTGTGTCTGTTGCTGTCAGGTAGTAGACTGGTACTGTTCGACCGTTTGGCCCAGCAATGAAGAGGTCCTGCTTGTTATTCCTTGGCTCTGTTCAGTCTTGCCAGTTCTCTCTTCTCTTGAGTTTTAGCTTAGATTTGAAGCAAATAATTGCCCGTATGAACAGTTCAACTTAGAAACAGACCTGAACCTATACTGTGGTCACCACTAACTCTTGGGTCGCCATCATTTTTGGGTTTGTGGATTACAACCCTGTTATAGCAAAGGATTCCTGCCATATTTCCAGATTAGCCGTGAAGCTCTGCTGTGGACTCTACAAGCTTCACAAAAGACTTGGCAAACTTCCAGAAAAAAAGCATCTCGCAGAGCTTTGAGGAGATTCCACAAAGTTCTTACAAATGCTGTCATATTACTTTCTGACTGTGAGGAACCAAGAAAAGCTCAAACAAATGCCATTTCTGAAATATTTTAACTAAGAAGAACTTGAGACTTTCTCTCTTCATTCCGAAAGTACTTTACTTTACCTTCAATCCTAAAATTATGGCTATGAGAACACTGAAATTCCCAAAGTATTGCTGAGTCTTTAGCAGCCTCTGTGCCTGAAGCACCTGGATATAACTTGACGACTCAATCGGCAGCTAAAACTGAAGAAGATACTAGGATGAGCAGGGACACGTCTTCTAGATCAAAGTTGGTGTATCAAAGTTTGTTGTTGGTGTCTCATCTTCAGGTCTTCTAGATCAACCAAATTTCATAAGTGGTTAAACTTTATTTAAAAAACACTTCTTCCACCAGCCCATCACATGGCCCTCTGTCAGGAACTCCTGCTACCAGAGAGGATACAGTTTCCAAAGAGAGTGAGAACAATAAAGTAGATGGAGGAGAACATGCCACGGCGGACGCCTCCCTGGGACTCAATGCCATGGTACATCACGGCGTTCCAGTCCTCACCGGTCAGGATCTGAGCAGAACAGAGGGGAGCGTGAGTGAGGCTGCAGAGGAGATCTGATCCAGCACAAATGTAATGACTTCTCTGAGTGAGGGCCGATTAGACCAGCTGAGGGATTATCAGACACAAGAGACCTCGCAACACTCCTTCCTTTAAACTAGATGAAAGATCAGTTTAATTCATGCTTTAAGATAATTCTCAGTAGTTCCAGAGTGACCTGTGTTTGTGTGTGTGTGGGTGTGTGAGGGGGGGGGGGGGGGGTCTTACCTGGAACACAGTGAGAATTGCTGCAGGAAAAGTATCAAAGTTTGTTGTTGGTGTCTCATCTTCAAAATTAAACCTTGAGGGATCAAGAAAATGACAAAATTACAAAACAATCACCAAAAAGTGGACTTAAAACCATCTGGTAAACCATGAATCTGCAACTGATACTAAGAGTTCAAAGAGGTGAACCTCTGTTTGGACAAAGAAAACAAGCTCTTCTAAAGAAGCCAATCTAAAACCGGATCAATCAGACTTCACCTGGCTCTATGAGGTGCCGTGTAGGACATTATTCAGAATTAGCATTCACAAACACATGTGAAATCTCTCACACACACTAGTGAAATGCTTGTATACATACAACTGAAAATGTATTCATTCACATACACATGTGAAATGCTCTCACACACACTACTGAAAATGCTCACACACACACTACTGAAAATGCTCTCACACACACTACTGAAAATGCTCTCACATACACATGTCAAATGCTCTCACACACACTACTGAAAATGCTCTCACACACACTACTGAAAATGCTCTCACATACACATGTGAAATGCTCTCACACACTACTGAAAATGCTCTCACATACACATGTGAAATGCTCTCACACACACTACTGAAAATGCTCTCACACACACTACTGAAAATGCTCTCACACACACTACTGAAAATGCTCTCACATACACATGTCAAATGCTCTCACACACACTACTGAAAATGCTCTCACATACACATGTGAAATGCTCTCACACACACTACTTAAAATGCTCTCACACACTCTACTGAAAATGCTCTCACATACACATGTCAAATGCTCTCACACACACTACTGAAAATGCTCTCACATACACATGTCAAATGCTCTCACACACACTACTGAAAATGCTCTCACATACACATGTGAAAATGCTCTCACACACACTATCCAAAATGCTCTCACATACACATGTGAAAATTTCAATAGAAACGGAAGGCATTTCAGTAGAAACAACGTTTTTTTTTTACTTTATTGTTAGAAACGAAGTTGGTCGACTGAAGGCATTTCAGTGGAAATGAACCTGTGTCCGAATTCCTGCCCTGATCCCTAACTACTAAAACCCTATATAGTGCAGAACTATATATAGTTCTCTGAATTTAAAAGCAATTCAGACACCCGTGCTCAGTACTTTTTTCTTTTGGGTGTTGTTCATAACGCGCTTGACACGGAAACAAAGTGGCGCATTACCGCCACCACCTGGTCTGGAGGCGAACTACTCCTATTTAACGCGGAAAATGACACTTATTTGTCAGAGTAAAAACATAATAAATATGAACATTTTACAAAGACTATTTATGAATCTGCTGTGTTCTGATCATGGAAAACGTGACTGATTTATAAATAATTAAATTACAAACACTTTGGTGTTGATTTAATGTATTTGTTCATAAATAAACCCCCAAGTTATTTTTTCATGCCAATATTAATTTTGTTTTTGTGCCGCTGAACGATTACGGGCTCTTGCAAGGAGGCATTTTTTTCTGTAGTTTTCTTACACCTTACTGAAAATGGCTTTGAAAATTAATCTGTCCGTGTTCCTGGCAATAATTCAACCGTTTTTCGTGAGATCAAACTGAAAACGAGCAGATATGCAGCATCACAGGACGGCAAGGACAAGCAGACATCTCAGAAGATTTCCTCTGGATGCCCTGACCAGACAGAATAACTTGTGAGTTAAACTTAAAGCTTTTTTTTTAGTTAAACTTAAACTTTAACTTAAACTTTGTTACTAATCATGCTCAAGGTTACACAGTCTGCTGGGTAAGAGTTTAAGATTCTTTTTCAAGTGAGTTGTGTAGTCCAATTACATGAAACACTTGTGAGTTCAAAGTTTAGAATTTTTTATTCAGAGTCAAACCATATCACTTGTTTTAAACAAAAACAAAACAAAAACTTTCATTTTTAAAAGTTTAAATGACAATCCAAAAACCCAGCCAAATAAAAACCACGAGATTTTCCAGAATTAATAAATACTTCATAATCTAAAATGTAAGACATCAAAATAAATAGAAACATTAAAAAAATGTGATTTAATTTCCTCAATGAAATAATTAATGTTGCATTTTCCAGGGTCTTCCACGTCTCTACTGCTTTACCAACACAAAGGTGTCTGTCCTGGCCCTTTACGCTGACGGTCAGTCCGACACAAGACTGGATTTTCGGTTGACCCGCAGGACCATCGAGCATCTGGGTCGATGGTCCTGAAGCATCAGCTTCGGGTTCCTCACACTCTGGGGGGTCACAGGAGACTGACGTCCTGGTGTTTCTTTTCTGGCTGGCGTGTGGCACATCTTACAGTGTGGTAGCCAGAGTCTTTGACATGACACGGTCCACCGTGAGCGATGTTGTCCACAGGACGGCAGACCGCATCCTCCAGCTGATGAGCAGGGTCACCCAGCTTCCCAGTGGGAATGAACTACCATAAGTCGCCTCTGGATTTTAGCAGCTCGCTTGGTCTTTCTCCTTCCAAAGGGTCACAAGGAGCATTGATGGCTGCCACATAAGAATAAAGGCCCTAAAAGAAAATGCAGCTTGTTATTTTAACAGGAAGCTTTTTTATTCCATTAAAATGCATGCTGTATGTGACTCTAATGCCAAATTTATAGATATTTTTGTTGGGAATCCAGGATCAATCCATGATTCACGGGTTCTACGTAAAAGCCCAATTTATGTAAATCAAACAAACCCACCTGAAGGATCCTTTTGGGTGATGGTGGGTATCCCTGCATTGCACATCCCATCATGCTGCTGACACCCTACAGGGAACCCATGAGGAATGCCATTGAGGCAGTTACAACCAGAACCACTCCAGAACACGCTCTGTTGTGAAGAGAGCATTTGGCATGATAAAGATGAGGAGGAGAGCAATATTTCTGGGGGCACTGGAAGTAAAACCAACCTTTGCAATGAAAATCATTGCCTGCAGTTCAATTCTGCACATTCTGTGCATCAGCAAAGGCGACTGCTTAGCCACAGATGTTGAGCCACACCAGGAACATGCAGGACGAGCAGAGTCACGTCTGTCTGCAAGGACAAATCTTTGCTTTCCTTTCAGCTCCAACTGTGACACACATGACTCTAGAAGACCAGGATTATTGTTGACATGTATAAAAATAAATATTAACATATAAAACGAAATTCTAAATATGTACATCTGATATTTATATGAAATCCTTTTAAGATTGTTAAAAATAGCTCAGATTTAAATAATACATGTAAATTATTCATTTTTGTTCATACATTTATTAAACAAATTGGAAAAACAATGGCTGCATTACATTTTAGAACAATAATTTCAACTCAAGTAAACTTAACAGACTCTCCTGTCGCTGTTCCTCCCTTCTAGCCCTTTCCTCCTCTCTCTTCTGGGTCTTTAACATAAACCTTTAACCCAGTACGACAACGATTAACCGTTTATTAAAATGAAGTCAAATCTGATCATATGTCTCTACCCATCTGGCACGAGCTAGCTTGAAAACAAACAGGCTATCTTTCTCCATCCGCAAATGGATCGGATTTTCCTCATCCTCGTCTGTCCCTACATATATGAACACATTTAAAACATGTGTTAATAACTTGTGACTACGGTTAGAAGTCACTGCTTTTTGATGTAATATCTAGCGTTTGTTTTTAGCCTTCGGCGCTAATTCGCGTTAGCGTTAGCTTTAGCATTACTGAAATTGATGAGCTTCAAAACAATCTAGGTTGTTGATTGAGGAATATAACATATTAAACACATCATCTTAAGTATTTACAAATATATTTTACAACAGATACTGGATATTTTTTAATATACTTACACGTTTCGGTGGTTTTCCTTGCGCAACCGGCTGCCATTTTCGAATGATTCAGACGAATGATTATCTCGCGATAATCAGCCAACTTCCGTTTCTACTGAAATGCCTTCCGTTTCTGTCGAAAATTTCAGTAGTGTATGTGAGAGCATTTTGGATAGTGTATGTGAGAGCATTTTCACATGTGTATGTGAGAGGATTTTCACATGTGTATGTGAGAGCATTTTCAGTATTGTATGTGAGAGCATTTTGGATAGTGTATGTGAGAGCATTTTCAGTAGTGTGTGTGAGAGCATTTTCAGTAGTGTGTGTGAGAGCATTTTCAGTAGTGTGTGTGAGAGCATTTTCACATGTGTATGTGAGAGGATTTTCACATGTGTATGTGAGAGCATTTTCACATGTGTATGTGAGAGCATTTTCAGTAGTGTGTGTGAGAGCATTTTCGATAGTGTATGTGAGAGCATTTTCAGTAGTGTATGTGAGAGCATTTTCAGTAGTGTATGTGAGAGGATTTTCACATGTGTATGTGAGAGCATTTTCAGTAGTGTATGTGAGAGCATTTTCAGTAGTGTGTGTGAGAGCATTTTCAGTAGTGTGTGTGAGAGCATTTTCAGTAGTGTGTGTGAGAGCATTTCACATGTGTATGTGAGAGCATTTTCAGTAGTGTGTGTGAGAGCATTTTCAGTAGTGTGTGTGAGAGCATTTCAAATGTGTATGTGAGAGATTTCACATGTGTATGTGAATGAATACATTTTCAGTTGTATGTATACAAGCATTTCACTAGTGAGAGCTAGATTATGTCCTACACGGCACCTTATATGGCTCCACCAACACATATCCACTTACACAGACAAAGCTACACCCTTATTCTTGTGAGGACCCTTTAAACCAGGGGTGTCAAACTCATTTTCACTGAGGGCCACATCAGCATAGTGGCTGTCTTCAAAGGGCCAGAGAGAACTTATACATGTAACTAAATGTAATGAAAAATAAACGTAACTCCTCCTTAATGTTAAATAACTCATTATTTATTTATTATAACTTTTTAAAGTGACAATTAGAGTTGCATAACAAACGTATGTTTGCTTGTTACTCTAGCATTTCAAGTCTGATTCCCCCTAGATATGAATAAATACAAACCAATTTTTTATTTTCATTTCAAGAAGTTAATGTGCTCTAAACAAAAACACATAATTCCCCTAACCCTCGTATAAAATGGCAACAGTTTCTTGTTAGCCTATTTTTCCTAAAACTTCATGTCAGTTTCTGGTTTTCCCTTTTATTGACTGGTTCTCAAACTCAACTTTTTTAGATCACACCAACCGACATTTTCCTTCCAACAGAACATTGATTACAAAACCACTGTCCTCCTCTTCTTCTTTAGTCTGAAGACAGGTGGACATGGAGTTGATGAGTTTCTGTGTTGGATTTGGTTCCGTTCCTGTCTGGTGTAGGTTTGTGGTCATTTATTTTTCTTTAATAAAGCTTCAGATGTTGTCTGTGGATGAAAAGTATGGACTGCGGCAGGTCAGTTCAGACTTCTCCAGGACTCCTCCAAACTGTTGTAAAGCTGCAGTGTGTGATTCGGCATCTTCCTGCTGAAATAAGGCATTCACAGGAACAGATGCGGGCCAGATGTTGCTCTGAAGACCTTTGAGTGGTCCTACAAAATGGGAATCTGTTTGGACCATCCCATCAGAACAGCTGCTTTGACCTGAACTGTGAGAACAAGCTGGAAGGTCTCCCTCCTCTGTCCCCTGCAGGAAATGGAGTCTGTGAGTCCCAACGAGAATGTCACATTTGGACACGTTTGATCAGAGAATCCTTTAAAACAAATCTGAGTCTTCTGGATCATGTTCAAATATGGCTTCTTCCGTGATGCCAGAGCTTTAGATTCACCTGCAGACAAGGATGATGGAGTTTACCCATAAAGGTTCCTATAGAAGTTTCCTTCATAAATGTCCCTGACACACAGAGATTTCTCCAGTTTCTCTAAATCTGATAATGTTCTGCCCTGTAGAGGATGAGATGTGTAGAATCTTTGCAGTTTGATGTTGAAGAGCATTGTTTTTAAATTAATTCTGAGTATTTTTACGCACTTTTCCGCAGATTGAAGATCATCCATTCTTCTTCAACTTTGAGAGAGTCAAACTCTCTGAAACATCACTACATTAATAATGGTGTCACAGACCTGACATCAGTTAACTTTAGTAGTAGATCGATTAAAAAGACATCTTCTTTATTCATCCATTTGTTACCTCTGTCCTAATTACTCTGAGGCCTTTTCATCAAATTTAAAGTGAGCTTATTCAGCAGATAAAGGTTAAAAATCTTATCTGTGTTCTGTTGCTAGTAAAATGTTGGATTGTGATTTAAGTCTTTGGGTTTTTATTCCTTTTGAATCTACATAAATGTTTAAACTTTTCCTAATTCCTGCCGTCAAGAGCTAAATTTGACAAGTGTTGATGTTTGCCTCGCTCTGTGCTTCCTCTCATTTTAGCTTTCCTTCCCAATATTTTGCTTCTCTTTGCTAATGATTGTTTATTCCATCATAAATTATGTAGTATTTGCAACACCTGACTTTCTCGACCTGCAGACTTTCTGTCTGATCCCTGAATAAACTGTCGTCTTTTGGGAATTGACAATGCAAAATTCTTTTTTCTGTGCATTTAATTTAATGTAATCGATAAAACTTTAGAAAATGCTTAGTAAATAGTTTAAGAAGACCTTAATGAAAACCAACACAAACACTCTTCTGCTGCTTTTCCACAACTTCCCTTTGTCCTCACAAAGATAGAGGTTCAACACAAGAGCGTTAAAGTTGAATATTCCTCAACAGCTGCAGCCAAAGCTGCTGGTACATGAAAGGGGAAGGGGGTGTTATCTGCGAGGGTAGGTGAGACAGAGGGAAGGGCAAAAACACGCGTCACCACAACAGCTTCAAGTTTCAAGTCCAAAACACGCTGCCTCTGCAGAGCAGCGCAGCAGCGTGCTGCTCCATGTTTCCCTGTTTGTTTGCAGGATGAGTCAGAAAAGCCACACTCCACATTAGCATTCAAACAAACCCATTAGATTCAAATGAGGTCAGGTCTACTTTGAGACTTTTTCCTCCTGCCTTTGACATGATGTCTCCCCTTAGAGCTGTTTTTCCTTTTCTCAGCAGCATTAAGGGGAGTGTTTCAGCCCATCGTCTGGAACTGTTGAAGCATCACAGAAGAGGGGCTGGATGGCAGGAGTGGGACATCAAAGTAGTCTGTTTATTGTCAAACAAGGTGGAAATAATGCCGAGTGTGCAGGTTTCAACTCTTGAAATGACAAGAATGTGAGTCGTGTTCATGTAGGGTTCAGATGGCAGCACCGACTTGTTTCCTACAGAGCCAGTCCGTTTTGGGCTCAACACACAGCACATCTGAAGGGGCAGTTTAACATGGGACACACACATGGACACTCAACGAACGAGGAAGAAAGACAGGTTTTTTTCTTCACACCTTCACATTTTCTATTGATTTTCTCTGTAAGTACTTAAAGGTTTGAAGACTTCAGTCTATGAAAGAAGCTGAGCACAAAGCTTCAGGTCCTGAGGTCAATGCAGATACATCAAGCACACATGTAGCTGCAGGGCAAGTTTGCCTTAACTTGTGATTACTCATGAAAGCTGACAGAAGGGACTTGCTCAATAAAGAAGAACTTCCATGGAGCATGCACGCTTTCTACGCAAAGACGCTTTGTCTTTGCAGAAAGCTCCCAAAACAGCCAACAAACCTGCCAAAACCTGAGTCCGTGGTCTTGAAACTACAGGAGACAATCAGAGAATGACACAGAGGTTTACTAGGATGCGTTGCTCCTTCCAGTGAAGGTAACCCAAAACTACAACAATGAGTCAGCTTACAAAGCAAATGGCACAAACTAAAGAAATGTTAGACATGATAAAAATGACAAAAACAGATTGGGATCCTTAAGTTTATTTAACTTTTTTACATAAAATTTAAAACCGGATCTAAAGTTTTTGGACTGAATTTAATGTTTGGTTTTAATGTTTGGCTGCAGTGACATTTAACCAAAACGTTATTGATGAGTTTCTGATTTATCAAACCTTTTGAGTGAAAACTGATTTGTTTTTTCTCTGCCAGTGACGGAGTGAGTAACCGTGGTGGTATAAGTGCCGATATATGGAGATGCTTCTGTGTTTATGCCTCTGTATGTATGTGACTCTGTCTTCACAAAACAAAAAAAATAAAAAAACTCGCACTGACTCACAGCAATGCAAATGTGGCTTGACGGCTTGATCTACTATTCAAGCATCTTTTTAAAAACTTCACTGAAATTTGAGGTCAGTTGTCAGGCTGGGCTAATGTTTGTAAATCTGTGGGGACATTATGCAAAGTCCCTCTGAGTGAACATCACTTTGGCAGCACGTCACAAAGCTTCATCATTTACAACACCCACGTTCAGAGCAGCTCTCATTATCGGCCACATTTTTCTGTGACCTTGATATATAAGCTCTTTCATGAAAGACAGGTTTCTATAACCAACAGATCAGTCAATCAATAAATCACAGTTTATATGTATTTTTCTCCAGTTTAATGTAGCAGTTTGCCTCCTAACTTAGGAATTATTGAAAGAACTTTTTTAATACATGCCTAACAATAAAAGTTATGAACCAAACTTGGCGAGATTTCATTCAATCCATTTCAAGATAAAGCAGAAACACCTCTAAACACCAATCTTCACATGCAACAGATGCATGATAAAGTTTGGGAGTCATATCATCAGATTTGACGTGATCTTACCAGAAAGCATCACAGGAAAAAGCATTTGCTTAAGCTTAAATATTAAAAATCTGACAAGCATGTAATTCCAGACATGTGAATTGCCCTTGAAAGCAGCCCAAGGAGTGACCGCGGGAGATAACGATGTGAAGGAAGAGAGGGAGAAGGGAGACGGAAGGTCTGAAGGAGGAGGGCAGGATGTGCAGCAAACTGCTACCACGGTGACGGCCTGTACAGCTGACAGCTGGCTTGTCGTCTCAGTGTAGACCCACTGAGTGGACGTGTGTGATTTTATGGCTCCTATCAATGTACAGTGATAGGAAAACAAACATGGAACCATGAAAAGAATCACAGAAAACATCTGGCAGGACAAAAAATGAAATAAGAATAAAGAGTGTAAGACTATTGGATACTTTGATCATTTGTCACAAGCTGGAAATGAATCTTAAATCAATCTTGCACTCAAGTGGAACTTTGAGTTCTTTTTGCTCATCTTCTAAGAAACATCAAGTTCAGCAAAGACCTAGAAAAACAATTCTATTCTTAAGCTTTCTTCACCTGCCCTAAAATCACTTCCTCCATCTTCTCTCCTTCCAGCCTTTCCTCTTTGCCTTTTCTTCCTGCTCCCCGTCTCCTTTTCTTTTCTCTCCCCCTGCCTCTTAAGGGATTAGTCAATGCACTGCAGCAGCAGTTTGTGTGCATAGACCTTTATTTACTTAATAACAGGGATTGGAAGAAGCGACTTGGCTTTTGTGATCCACCCGCACAGACTCTCTGAACTTCATGCTGAAAACAGCAGTCAAGAGCGGCAAAACTTCCAGCAACCATCCCCTAGCTACTCTCTCTAATCCTAACTATACAAAAGAGGCAGATTTACATTTTTATAGGTAGAAGTGTAACACTTCAACAGCTGCACAGGCAGGGAACATGAGAATGTGTGATAGTAGAAGTGTGGGGAAATCCACCAAAGTAAATGTGGATCAGCAGATTCAGAACAATCCAACATGTAAACCAGGCCGTTTCTGTTCCAATGCAGGCTATACAACCTGTCAGGGAACAATCAAAGGCCAGCTAGCTTTAGTCCAAAGTGAATGAAACTCACATAAGTTAAAAAGAATCGAATATTTCGTTTTCCTGTGACTTAGCTAGTCTGAATGTGTCCTGGGGCGGGAATATGAGGAATTTAAATCGTTTTAAACGTAATTCAACCAAAAGGAGCACAATCCAGAGCTTTTGTGTGCCACTACAAAGTTTGGGTCAATGCGGAGAGTTGTGTTACGAGGGGCATACGATGGAAAAACCAGGTAAAAACCAAAGTCGAATCGTTCATGAAAACCACACACAGAACTTTCATACTGGACCAGTCATGGCCCGTTAACAATAACTGCCACAGGTACCGTTGACCTACAGGATGTATGAGAAAATTTGACTACTGTTGATGGAGGAAAGTGAGGAAAACAAGTGGAGAAAGAAAAGAAAGGCAGGAGTGACGGAATTAGAGGAGGAACTTTGAATGTAGTGCGTAAGGCTTCTAGTTCTGGAGCAGCTTGGATGGAAAGAGGAAAAGAGAACAAATTCTAAAGGAGAAGTTTGCTAAGAGAGGAATAGAGTGTCAGACACGGTGATGAGTCTGAAGCTGAAGTTGAAGTGTGCTGGTGAATGAGAAAGGAGAAAGAAAAAGGATCCAGGGTTTCCCTTGAGGGGAGGGTGGTGATTGAGACATACAGTGGTGGACAAAATTGTTGGTACCCCTCAGTTAAAGAAAGAAAGTCCACAATGCTCACTGAAATGACTTGAAACATTCAAAAGTAACAATAAATTAAAATGTATTGAAAGATAAATAATCAAAATCAGCCATTACTTTTGAGTTTTATTAACATAATTATATAAAAAAACAAACTAATGAAATAGGGCTGGAAAAAAATGATGGTACCTCCATAAAAGACTGAGAACTAATTGGCAAGGCGGTCATGATGAACTTAGGTATGTCCTTTAATTGCTTCCTTTAAATTATAATTAATTATAAGTATAATTATAGACAAACACAGTAAAGGTAAAGGTTCTATAACCATCTCTAAGCAGCTTGAAGATCCTGTGACGACAGTGGCACATATTATTCAGAAGTTTAAGACCCACGGGACAGTAGTCAACCTCCCTGGACGTGGCCGGAAGAACAAATTGAGGAGACAGATAGTTGGAACTGTATCCAAAGAGCCCAGAACAACCTCCAAAGACATTAAAGGTGAACTCCTAGATCAAGGTAGATCAGTGTCAGATCGCACCATTCGTCGTTGTTTGAGCCAGAGTGGACTTCATGGGAGACGACCAAGGAGGACACCACTGTTGAAAGGAAATCATTAAAAAGCCAGACTGGAATTTGCAAAAATGCATGTTGACAAGCCACAAAGGTTCTGGAAAAATGTCCTTTGGACAGATGAGACAAAACTGGAGCTTTGTGGTAAGGCACATCAGTTCTATCGTAGACTCAAAAATGAAGCATACAATGAAAAGAACACTGTCCCTACTGTGAAACATGGAGGAGGCTCAGTTCTGTTTTGGGGCTGCTTTGCTGCATCTGCCACAGGGTGTCTTGAAGTTGTGCAAGGTCAAATGAAATCTCAAGATTATCAAGGCATTCTGGATTAGGGATTGGGTACTGAGCCCCGGGGCAACATTCTTCAAGACAGCAGTATCGTTAAGATCTGACCTCAACGGTTCTGCTATCGGTACTGGAGAAGTCGCTTTTTTGGTGTCACACAAGATATAAACGTTATCTGCCATATTTAACTCACCAAGTCAGTCAATTTTTCGTTAATTAATTATTATGTTAATTTCGGTATTCTCGCTGAAGAGGAGAGGTCTGCCTGGCTATTTGTGTGCACGGGGGGCGGGGCTGTTGTTCAGACAGTATGAGGCACGCGCGTAAAATTAATAAAATCTGCGGTAGAGCGCCCCGACTATCGTGTCAACCTGCTGCTATGATGACCGTTTTTAGCGCTTTCTGTGTGGAACACACTGAAGGGAGCGGGAAATAATGACTCGCTGCTCTAGAGGATATGAACAGGTGAACAGCTAGAGAGGAAAAGCAGGTAGAGAGGAGGAGGGGCCTTGGCTTCAAACTGTCAGAGAGATGGAAACACGGGCGTCAGATTTAGACGCAGCTTTCACTGCGGGTGTTGAAGCAGAGACTTTCTCTGGGATGATTTTATGAACTCAAACATTTATTTAATTTGTTTTATCATGACATCCTGACAGCAATATGTCAAAACATTGCTGTTTATTTTTCTTTAAATAACTTCTTTCTTCATGTATTTTACTTTTCAAGTTGGAAAAATTTATTAAGTAAAATGTTTTGTCAAAAAACAAGGTTGTTGCATAATGAGGAAATAAAACACTTTGCTTTTAATTTGTAATTTATTTATTTTTCGTCCTCAAAAAGTGTCGATAAGAGTATTGTTAAAATAATGGATCAATAAGCAGTATCAATAAGAGTAGTAGTAGTATCGTTAAAACCTTAACGATACCCATCCCTATTCTGAATAGAAATATGCTGCCTAGTGTCAGAAATCTTGGTCTCAGTCGCAGGTCATGGGTCTTCCAACAGGACAACGATCCAAAACACACAGCCAAAAACCCCCAAGAATGGCTCAGAGAAAAGCGTTGGCCTATTCTGAAGTGGCCATCTATGAGCCCAGATCTGAATCCCATTGAACATCTGTGGAAAGAGCTGAAACATGCCATTTGGAGAAGACACCCGTCAAACCTGAGACAACTGGACCAGTTTGCTCATGAGGAGTGGGACAAAATACCTGTGGACAGGTGCAGAAGGCTCATTGACAAATACAGAAACCGTTTCATTGCAGTGATTGCCTCAAAAGGTTGTGCAACAAAATATTAAACTATGGGTACCATCACTTTTGTCCAGCCCTATTTCATTAGCTTTTTTTTTATATAATTCTGTTAATCAACAACTCAAAAGTAATGGCTGATTTTAATAATTTAAATTTCAATACATTTTAATTTATTGTTACTTTTGAACGTTTCAAGTCATTTCAGTGAGCATTGTGGATTTTCTTTCTTTAACTGAGGGGTACCAACAATTTTGTCCACGACTGTACATGGATGAGGTAAACAGAAGTGAGGAGGAAGAAGGAAAAGTTTAATGTCCAGGACAGGAATGCAGAAGGACAGATGGTGGTGGGCGTGGCAAAAAGAATAGACATGTCAGTAATAAACACATTTTCTCTAGAAAAGAGAGAAGCACGCATTGACATATCAAGCTATGTTCACACCCCCCTTGGCAATGCAAAGTCAAGCATCTACTTTCAATGAAATGTCTAAATTATTGCACGTTCAAAATTCTCCCATTCACATGTCACAATGCAAGTTCGTATGACAGTTTTTGGGCTCGACGTACAAAATATGTGGCCTATGAACGCATGTTTAAAGTAACACCAGGTTGAACATTGGCCAATCAGGGACTCAGATTTGGTAGTGACGTTTCGATGGCGTCTCTTTTAATTCAACGAAGTGCCAACCATTTGAAAACTGATCATGGAGGAGAAATTAATAACTGCAGTTTTTTCGCTCGGCGGACACCAAGTCTATCATACATCGGAATTCAGCCTCCAACTGTTGGTGGCGAACATGCGCAGGTTAGTGGTAGGCAGTGACAGTCCAGTGTGAACACCATAAACGTGCATTCAAGAGTGTGCTTTTAGCACACTTTTAAACAAGCATCACATGCTTGGTGTAAACGTAGCATAGAAGTGGAGAGATAACACAAGTTGATCACATCTTGTAGAGATGACGTAATCGGAAATAAACGAAAAAAGGGGGGAGAGTTTAGCCAAACGGCATAGAATGGTAGTTTTCTAGGATCACTTTAGTTGTGAAGAACATTGAAGGGGCATGAACGGAGCAGAGGACCAAATGATGCAAAAGAAGTGTGCTGCGTTGCTTTTTAAGGCATGTCACACAGCCATTATGTATATTTTGAACATATTCCACGTATCAAAATTCAGTCTTTCATGATACATGTATGTTATACTTAATTCCTAATTCTTTCTTGCGCTCAGGATTCCTCAATGTGCACAGATGTCCGTCGAACTGACGGCTGACGGATCGTTAAGTGAATTCGGTTTTAAGAATTATACAGTTTCTGCATAATTTATGTAGTTTATACACAATTATTACGTAAATGTTACGCAATTGTGCCTGATTTTTGCGAGATGCATACACAAATTTGTGGCTTTCCACGAACATTCCACGTATGTCCACGTTGTCACGATCTGCGGTGAGTTTGGTCATGCTCTCCACTCTCCCAGTCTTCACCTGGTGGGCCCAATTACTGTCATTCATTCCACCTGTGAGCCACAGTATTAAGGACTGACAGTGCCTCACACTCTTTGCCAGTTCGTTGTGCCTTAACTCACGTTTCAGCATTGCACAGTTCTCACAGTTTTTTTATTGTTGGTATTGAGCCTTTTTCTTGTCCTTGGTTAAGAGTTATTCTGTCCCGTTGGTGTTTTTGATCTGCCTTTTTTGCCTCTGAGTTTTACTGCCCCTGATTACTGATGTTGAATTAGTTTGATTCGCCTGACTGAATTTTGCCTCATTGACAACCAGATCACCAAGCATGAATGAGGAGTGAATGAATAATGGATACACGTTGTATGCACTTGCAGCATCTGGAAAAGCGCAGATGAATCCAGCCCATAATTATAATTATTAAGCTTCTGTTCGAAGAAACTGGATTATCTCTTGTTTGGAGCTGGACATATATTAACTTTTTTCTTCTGGTTTCAGGCTCCTCTGTAAAACTGGTGGTGCATTTGACTACTGGAGATCTCTAAATGAACTATATTTATTCCTGTGTATGCTTCTAATTTGGGTTTTACTGCTCGAGTCATTACACATATGTCTAACAGACTTTTCACGCATGCACCACCGATGTATAACTTTCATATCGCGTATATAGCGCACATATCATGTTAAATTGCATACTTGAAACACGAATGCCCAAGGAATTGCATATAAACAACGCATGAAATCACGCACAGTTCATGCAAGAGTGGCGTATTGTGTGACGGGTATATAAATGGGCTGATCTTTCACCCCTCCAGCTGTTGAGTGGGGCTTCGTATTTTAAGTTACCCTCTGACCCTCCAGCCAGGACAAGATGGACAGGGGGTCGGATCTTTCAAAGGGCGGTGTCCAGCGCGGAAGTCAGTTTGCGGGATGGGATCAGGAACGGCGGTCTCGCGGATCTCCCAGCTATGGCTCCCATTGGGGGTCCCCTGTCTCGGCAGGGATCCCCACCCCGGGGAAATAACAGAAGACTGCTGCAGACCAGGGGAATCTGACTGTTAATAGAACAAAGCATCACAAGGGCCCACAGTGGGTACTGACCACTGTGTGGGGTTGACACAATGCAATTTCTGCTTTTTGCTCCGAATGTCAAACAGAAGAAAGTTCTTTGTATGGTTTATTCGTACTTCTTCCCTGGTTTTGACGTGGTTGATTTGTGATATGTCTGTGAAAATTTCTCATCAAGAACAACCACAACTTTTTCTCACTTTTTCTACATATGTTCACCTATGACCAGTTTTCATTCGTCCAATATGCGCAAAATGTTCGTAGTGGCCGTGTGAAATGGCTTTTAAGCTGAAACAGACTTTAGAAAATTTGGAGGTTCTTTCAGATGAAAGGTCTGTTAGAGCTAAAATATTCAAGGAGTCTGGGAAGAAGGAACTTGGTGTCATCTGGAATGAAGAAAGGAGATCAGGAGGTTTGGTGGTAGAAAAGGTTGATTTGGAAAAGTGGAACACTGAGAAGAGAGAAGAGAGTGGAAGACAGCAGACATGAGTTCCAAAAGATGCAGATGGTGGATTTCACGCGTGGACGAAAGTACTAATAACATATGACTTTACCATAACATCCTGAACTACGGAAAGGAAACCTGAAAGGAGGCAGGCTCCTAACAATGTTCAGAAAAAATGATCAACCAGGGGGGTCAATGAAAAAAGAATTACAGTTTGATGTAGGAGACATCGGTAACTTGTTTTTTTTAAACCAGGACATGCTGAACATAATTGGTGCAGTGGTGCCGTGGTGCAGTGCTAGGGCGGTCAACCTCTAATTGTAATATTGCGGGTTCAGTTCTCGCCTTGCCCGCACATGTATTGAAGTGTCCTTTGGCAAGACACTGAACCCTACCTTGTTTCTGGTGGAAGGTTGGCGCCAGTGTTCTGCAGTGCGTGAATGGGTCTGTGACTGTGAAGCGCTTTGAGCCTTCGAAGAAGGTAGAAAAGCGCTATATAAGTATACGCCTTTTACCATTCTATCATTTTTGTGACTTTTTTTTAAAAGACATTCTGTACCTTTTAGAAAACAGAGCAAACATGAAAACATTCATTGTTCATTTGGTTTGAACTCACTGAATATTTGTTTCCCCAAACACGCTGTTTCCTGTCACTCTCAACGGGAGTGCCGTCCTCGCCGAGTGATGTTTATTTTTCAATTCTCACAGTTTTACCAGGAGATTACTTTTTGTGCTCTGAGAGCAGGAACATAATTACTTGGCCAAGAATAAAATAGATGTGACATAACAGTTCTTCCTCTTTTTTGGCAAGCAAAGGTTCTGATTTCCTGGCCAGTTTAGGTTTAAAAAACAGACACACAAAAAAATCATTTTAACTGCTTATTTAAAGTTTTCTGAATCATCGTCATAAAAAAAAAAAGATATGCAGGAACCATAAAGCAAAGATCATCATTCTTCTTACCCAATAGCTTGTTTTATACTCAATTCCAATGGATGAGTAAATAATCGTGTTGTAATGCTTTGTAAAAGTAAATAGATTATTCTCTGGCTCTGACTGATTCCAATGGCTTTTTGTCGAAGTGCTGCTGCTCTGGTCTGTTGTGCACCCTGAGTCAGAGCATGCTCAGTGGGACTGGGACATGACTGATATCAAATCAGTTTATGACAAATCTGGTCTGACTGACTTAAAAATGTGGTTATATGCTTGGATTGGTCTGCAGCCCTGCGTGTGCCACATTTAAAATAGTACACAAATAGACAGGAATGGAAAAAGTATGAACCATACGTGCGCTGTGGGTTTTTGGGCTGTCTGAGATCGTGTAGGGTAATAGACAAGGAATGAAATTCCTTAAGGTGCTTGTATGATTCTTGTGCATGGCAGTGTATTGAGAAGTATTTGTAAGGATTAAAGGACACACGTAGGATTCCCACACAAACTACACTCTGTCTAATTTCCTCATTTCTAACAGTCAAGTTGTTAGAAGGAGCACACCCTTATCTTGTGAACAACAATAATAAGCCCCTTGTGAGGTGCGTAGGATTGTGGGGTTAAAAAAAGGAAAAATCTGTGGAACACGCCTGCGACGCACGTACTTCACCCTTATTTAGCCTTACGTGTTGTTTAAGTGTTCGCTAGGACATGTTGTGCATGAACATTTTATCTCTGTAGGCCCACTGAGCGGTCTGCAACTTTAACGTTTTGTGTTTTGTTCTAATCACCATAACTTCTGACTCCAGTCAGCTCAATAAAAGAACCTCGATCCTCTTAAGTCCATTAAAAATAAAACCCCAAAAGTCAGTCTCATGATTGCTCTGAACCATTTTTTTTCTGTTCTTAATGTAATTAAGATCTTCCAATGTTTCAAATCACTATAGTGTCCCTGGTCGTTACAGTGTTCTTTTAGATAAATAAAAGAAAAAGTTTACTTGATTTATCCTGCAATGGGGAAATTATTCTCCGCATTTGACCCATCCCCTAGGGAGTGGTGAGCTGCAGACGAGCCGCGCCCGGGAGACAACAGCTTGCTGGGAAGAGCGGAATCGGACCGCCAACCCTTCGGTTAGTAGACGACCTGCTCTACCGCCTGGGCCACTTGCCACCTAGTCCATTAAAAATTACCACAGGTTTCATCTTCTACTTTAAAACTGCAAAGAGTATGTGGTTTGAATAACATAAAACAATGTTTAAACTGAAATAAGAAGTCAAGTGATGAACTCGGGACAGATCAAATGTGTGCAAATTGAGAGCATTTGAGGAAGTGCAGCCTGCCCTGCATCATGAGGTGTTCCAGTCACTGCAAGACATGGAGCTCCTGCTGGGAGCCAAATCAAAGGGCTGCAGTCGCTACTGCTGTTCTGCCAGCTACCTGCTGTGTCAACATGCCAGTCACCTGCGCCACGGCGGGCCGGGGGTGAACGGGGGGCGAAGAGGACAGGATCTGTGTGATCAAGTGAGGGGCGGCACACAGGGTGGGAGAAGGAAAAGGAGCAGGTGGAAGGTGGAAATGTACTCACTGTCCTCCAAAGAGCTGCATGCCCAGCAAGGCAAAGACGACGATGAAGAGGAAGAGGAGGAAAAGCAAACTGATGATGGACTTCATGGAGTTGAGGAGGGAAACCACAAGATTCCTCAGTGAGTTCCAATATCTGAGAGGAGACAAGAAACACACTAAAATACCAGGATATCTGTCTATCATGTAAAAAAACAAAGAAACAAAACTTTCTCAAGCTGATTCTCACAGAGACCAGATACAACAGTTCCTATTAAAAATGTCCTTCATCTGGAGATGAAGGACATCTTTTAACAACAGCTGTGAGTTTAAGAGGGCCAAAAGAAATTGTGTTCAGATTCAGTTTCAGTTCCAGAATAAAAGACCTTAAAGAGCCACCCCAAAGAAAGTTGTACGTAAAACAACACTTTGATTCCTCGATACAAGAAGCACAATCCTACACAATAAAAGACAAAGAAACACAATTAAAAATTAAAATAACATCACATAGTGTGTGCTTGTTCAGTTGAGTGTGTTGCACTGATTAGCAGGTATTGTTAGGTTAGTATTGTGAGTGGCTATAGGCTAGTGGGAGAGCATGTAGACAGGTAGCTCTCAGTTGTGGGTGATGGGAATAGGAGCGGGGTTCCTCCATGCCAACGGTCCCGCACACAACTCAATAGCAATTTTTTTATGAATTCCTGCCGCTCTGCAGAAAACACACTATGCCCTAGAAAACGACACAGGTTTTTGGATTTTGGCTAAAAACAGCAAAATTAAGAGACCCCCGGAAATGCTTTGAAAACAGATAAGTTGATCAAAGTGGGCCTTTAAATGACAATATTTGCCCCAAATCTTGTCTTCTGATGCTGAATAACTGAATATGTCATCAAGCTAAAGATTGAACCTTGGTGAACTCAAAGCTGGACATAAAGCACAGACTCTTCATTTCACTTGGATAACGCTTATCCAACAGCCTAACCAGCAGGATCATAGAGGTCCTATGGCCTTTCAATATACCTCTGTTTATCAGGTTTTTTTAATCTTTCTTATTAATTTGGTGTTTTACTGAATCTGAATGGTGTAACGCCATATGTTTGAACAATCCTCCAGTTTTTCTGTACGTTCTAGGTCGTTTAACTCTGCTTTCAGCTTTTTCAGCCATTCTAGTTTTGAACGTTTCAACTCCCTCTGGATGTTCTTGCTCTGTTAGTGGTTTATATGCTTTCACTTTCATATTGTGCTAAATGAAAAACCATGAGAAAACGTATTAAATGTTGGGCTCTTCAAGAGCTAGGAACCTCGACAAAAATGCAACTATAATATTAAACTTTTAATTTTTCAGTTACACTTTAACTAAATCAAATTTAAAAACCAGGTAATTTACCTTGGTAAATGTATCATCTTTAGTCAATTATTTAAAATCTATCCAGGTTGTTTTAGCTGTGATTGTAGCATTTTGTGCTATATTTAAAGCTGGAACATGCACGTTTACGTTTTTCCTCATAGTTTAGCATCTTCATTCAACAATAAAGAAAAATATGTGTTTTTAAACAAAAGATTAGGTTTAACATAGCAACTGTTGTATTGTAATTTTGCAGCACAAACTCACTTGGTGACTTTAAAAATCCTGAGAAGTCTAAGGGCCCTTAGCACGCTGATGCCAAACGAAGCTCCTGGTTTAATGATGTCCCAGATCACCTCGAAGATGCTTCCCACAATCACCTGGAGACCACAGTGAAGAGCACAGCAATGTCATGCAAACAGCACATGCTTTATATGTCCAAGCCTCCGCTTACTAACCCCAAAGTCAAAGCAGTTGAAGGAGGAGTGAAAGTAGTTTCTGGCTCCAAGGCCGTACATCTTCAGAGTCATCTCAGTCAGGAACAAACCCAAGAAGACAAACTCGGTTGTGTCTGCGAACGACAGGTACAGGTGAGCGAAACAAGCTGCTTCCCGTGCTAAACGCCAGGTTCCTGTTTTCAGACTCACAGAGGGCTCTTGTCAGCCACTCGGGCTGGTCGTAGTGGACGATGGCCACACAAAGAGTGTTCAGGCCCACCAAGCACAGAACGATCCAGTAGAAACTTTGGGCCTTCACCATGCGGCGGATGAAGAAGCGGATCCTTTTCTCTTTACGCCTGAAGTAGGAGGAGCTGTCCATCTTCCCGCTGCTTTTCACACTCGCCCGACCAAACGGAGAGCTGGGAGGAGCTAAACGGGAAACATGCAGTTATCCACTATTCTGCAGCTGAAGGTGAAGCCCAAATATCTAAAGCAAAACGTTTTTTGTCAATTATGTAAAATTCAATGATTGTTCCTTATTTAGCCCTTGTGCTATCCTAGGCACTTTAACGTTGGGAGTTGGGTCATCTAGACCCACTAGACAGTGCTCTGAACTTTTTTGCTTCAATGATTTGTGATCTTCACTGGTGTCCATGGATTACATGAAATCTTTCAAGGCAGTAAGGATTCTAAATGAGAGTGTATACAAAGAGCCCTGTATGTATCCATTTAAACCTGTAGAGATTTGATGAACAAGTAGGTTTAATATTCTGAAAGCTTATATAGGCTCAGGAGAAATCCTTACCAACTTTCAAAACAAATTTACAAAAGTAAAAGTAGTTATGCTCTGAAATGAAAGGAGGTTTTTGAAACACCAAGATTCAAAATACTAAATGCTGTATACTTAAATAGCGCTTTACTACCTTCTTTGAAGGCCAAAGTGTTTTACAGTCACTGTCTCATGCACACGTTCACACACTGACGGCGGCTCCACTGTCGAACCCTGGCACCAAACTATAAACCCAACGGAACAATGGGGGGTTCAGTGTCTTGCTCAAAGACACTTCAACACATGAGCGGGCAGGGTGGCAACAGAACCTGCGATCTTCCAATGAGAGGCCGACTGCTCTTTGATAGAAAGCTCTGTTTATGGAACAGTCTTGACAGTGAAATTAAAAAAATGAACCCTTTTCACCCCAATTACATGTTATGTGAGAAAAATGTCTGAGCTCCGACTTTCGTGATTCAATTTGGAACGTTTATAGTTCTATTTGCTCCTTTTCATTCTTAGGATTTAAATTCAATCAAAAATGTCACATTTGTTTGTAATGAATAAAAAAAATAAAATAAATGAAAATCTTAAATATAGCAAATTGTTAATTGACTCATTGCAGTCACTTTTGATCATAACATAAGTTTATTTTTAAAGTCAATTTTTAAACGTAATTTTTTACTTTAAATGTAATAATTTATCCTGAGTAAAGAAATGTGATACTTATACTTGGAAAGGTTTAGAGCTTTCCTTCTATTTATACAAATAAATGCTATTGTTTCAAAACCCCTAGCACATGTTGTGCTTCCCCACTGAGTTAATAAAAAATTAAAAAAAAGAAAGAAATATTTTTATTTTGATATGCTGACTTCTTTAAATAGGAGAGGTTAAAAAAAAAGACAAGTGAATGTATCTTGTTGTCTGAAACATAATTTGAAAATGGTGGTTAACATGCCTACCACAAATATAAAGCTGTTAAAAGCAAAGATTACCCCGGGTCATAAAAACAAGCATACAACCCTATAAACACTTGTTATTTACCTGCAGCTGCTCATTGTAAAAGTGCAGCTACTGCCTCACTCATTGCAGCCATCAAGCCTTAAAGGAGCGAGGTGGGAGACAGTCTGACATCAACTCTATCAGTACTTCACGAGGAACAGTACTTAAAGTCGAGACGGTAAAAGAGAAGCTGCATTCGTAATTTAAAGGAACCAACATGGCTTTAAATATCACCTGAATGTGCCACAGACAAGTAAAACCATGCGTGACCTCATATTAAAACGTAAAGCCCCAAATGCTGCAGGTGATTCTCTGTGCAGACTGAGTGGAACAGTCTAATTAAAAGTTAATTACTCTGTATTTCCTTTGCTTTAAAGGTGATAAACTTCAGGAATCAGCTTAAAGCCCACGAATCAGCTCGCTAAATGAACTTCTTTATTGTACTTTATTTTAAATCCTCAGTGTGACACCAACGTTTCAGGCTTCAGATCTTTAGGATGAAGTGATGTGACCCAATAATCTGACAGACAGCGCTCAGACAGTCTGGGTACAAGCGAGTGAACGACGACAGGCTTTCCCAGGGGCTTTTATTGTGAAGGTTGTTACTGCAAAGAGAAGATCAGAGGTCACCTGCTGCTGGCCGTTGATAAAAAGATGAAAGATTTACCAACAGAGGACATGTCGGCGAAAGGATCCTCTCCCTCCTCCGCACCCATTAAGTCATTTTTAACTTTCTTGATCTTGCCTCGCTTCAGAACTGTGGAGAGAAAGGCAGACGTGAGAAGGAAACGTGATTTCTAGTACAGTGGAGGAAATTAGTATTTTATACCGTTCTGATTTTGTTGGTTTGCCCGACTAAAAAAGGAATTGTCAATCCGTAGTCCTAATGTTAGATTCATTTCAACAGTGTGCGAGAAAGAAATCACATAAAAAAATTAAAAATCCCCTTTGTATACATTTTTTTTTTACATTTCATTGAGGAAAATAAGTGTTTGATCCCCTAGTAACCGTTAGAAGTTCTGATTCTCACAGAACAGTTTGACTCTCCTAATCAAACTGTCACCTGAATTGAAGACACCTGTTTAAACCAATCCCCTGTAGAAAAGACACCTGTCTACAAAATCGGTCCAACCGTCAGACTCCAAACTCTCCAATATGAGACTTAAGAGCTTTCAGTGGATTTAAGGGAGAAGATTGTAGACCGGAATGAACTCCAAAACCATCAGCAAGAAGCTGGATGTCAAGAGGACTTTAGGTCTGGAGCTCCAAACCAGATCTGACCTGGTGGGGTTTCCATGATCATGAGAACGGTGAGAAATCGGCCTAAAACAACACGGCAGGAGTTGGTTGATGATCTCAAAGCAGCTGGAACCACAGTTACCAAGAACACCATTGGAAAACTGTACAATCATTTAACAATTTTTTAGAGCTTGCAAAGAAAACACATTTGCAGGCGTCCTTGAAGTTTAGCAATGAACAGCTTCACGATTAGAGTGTGATTGGGAGAAGGTTTTGTGGTCAGATGAGACCAAAACTGAGCTCTTTTGCATCAACTCAACCCGTCGTGTTTGGAGGAAGAGAAATGCTGCCAATGTCCCCAAGAACACCGTTCTAACTGTCAAGTACGGAAGTGGAAGCATTATGATTTAGGTGGGTGGGGGTTCTGCACAGGGCTACTTGACTGTTTCCATTGATGGGAGGACGGGCGGCTCATGTACCGTACTTATTTCTTCTATTGTATGTGACACAGAAAAGAAGATAAGCAATCCTGAGGCTGCAGAATTACTGAGACAAAAACCAAGATCATTCATGGGTTCACTTCCTCACAAAAGAGTATAGATGAAAAAAAGACCACAATTGTTTTAGTGGAATATACAACCTTTCCGGGAAACAGAACACATGTCATCATGAGCCTGACTTGAAAACTGTAAACTGCAGATATCAATCTCGTTGTCTTTTTTTTGTTTTTGTTTTTGTTTCTCTGCCCTGCAGCTTGAAATCAGGGCTGGAACACAAATCTGCACACACACAAAAAAACAACAAGAAAAATGTAGA
Organism: Oryzias latipes; assembly: GCF_053564925.1. NCBI lineage: Eukaryota > Metazoa > Chordata > Actinopteri > Beloniformes > Adrianichthyidae > Oryzias > Oryzias latipes. The sequence continues at coordinate 5,151,508 of NC_136248.1, forward strand.
GGAGACACTTCATTCTATCATGGATAAATTACAAGACAGGACAAGGTTTGGCTACTTAAATATACAAGAGCTCACTTAAACATTCCTTAAGTTTCTAAGATGCAAAAGCATTTTAGAATGACGCTGTTTGAAATGCTATTCAACAAAACAGGCACCCATGATTGACATTTCTCTTTATTGCTCTGACCTGTCATTCCTCTCAGGAAGACCAAAGATGTCTGTTCCACTCTGAAAGAATCAGATTAATTTTTCCTGCAGCTTTGGAGTCAAATGTTTTAGTCCTCCATCGGTGACTAATTGAAAACACTGAGCCGCTGGCTTCTGTCTGGAATCATTGGGTGTGCGTGTCTGTTTCCTGGCAGATGCATGACAGAGTGTGTATTTATGAGTGTGCATGTGGTGAGAGATTTTTGTTTATCCAATCAGAGCGTGACTGAAAATGTCACAGTGCAGCTTCATGCCCCGGCCTGAAAGACTGAATTCATGAAATAAACTTAAATAAAAAAGAAAGAAAATAGAATGGAAAGAACAGAGCCCTGCTGCGGTATAGACTCAGGTAGACATGAACGCGTTCTTCTTGGTTCTCTGAGTATGATAACCTCTCAGCTGTGTTTCAGCAGATGCTTCCCTCTGCCAGGCAGATCTACCAACTTTTCAGGGGGCATGGTCCGTCCCGTAACGACTTGTTGACAATCTCACAACTTCTCCAAGAATGGAGGTTCTACCTAAAGTGGCCTAAAGTTATCTTTCAAGGCCTTTGTTTTAAGCCTGTGTTTTTCAACCTTTTTTGAGCCAAGGCCCACTCTATCCTTGACAAACCAGCATTCAAAAATTTAAAAAGGAGAAACTCATTGTCTGCATTGATGTACAGTCTCTCCACAATCTCACAGGCATTTTTGTGATAATTGTGGCAGAAAAAGCTGAAAGTTGCAGCTGTTTTTTCAAAGAAATGTATTTAAAGTTAAGTTAGTTTTCAACTAAATTATTTGAAATTGTACCCTGGAAGTTTATTAACATGCAATTGTATGTACCCTCACAAAAAAACAAATATATTCTTTCTAAATTGTGATTCTTTTTTTTTTTCCGTTGTTGGTGCAAAGGCAACTGTAATTTTTGAACACTGTTATTGTCACAACATGTTTGATACATTTTACACAAAAAAACTAACAATATATTTATGTTTATTGTAGCTACACAAAAATGAACATGTTGAAGTTTTATTAGTTTTTCTCTTGTCTTAATCAAAAATGAATTCTATAAAAACTTTTACAAAAATGTTTTATTTCTTTTTAGATGATTAGATTGTTTGAAACTAGTTTTATTGTGTTTGTTGGTCACTTCACCTTAATCCTGTTTCTTAAATGTTGTTATCACTTCTATTTAAGCTTAACTTTTCATTTTTCAAAAGTGACTGAAGTCTGAAAGCGAATTTGTCCTTCAATCCAGACCAGTATTAGAAAAGTATTTCAGTTAGAAAGATGACTTGGACCAAACTCTGGGATGTTTGGTTGTTAATAAACACAAACTTTGAAGGAGAACTAAACTGTTGACCTCTGATTTCATCAAGAAGATTTAAAAACTGTTTGATGTGTGTTCGTTGTGGTTTCAAGACATTTAACAGGGACGACTCATTGTAGCGAAGAGATGCTGTCACTTTAAGGCAAGGCAAGGCAAGTTTACTTGTATAGCACAATTCGTACACAAAGTAATTCAAGGTGCTTCACAAAACAGAAAAGTGCATTAAAATCACAATACATCATAGAAATAATCAACATAAAATTTACTTTAAAAGAAAAGGAAGAAAAAAAAAAAGATTTAAAAAGAAAGGAAGGAAAGAAAGGTGCAGATAGGACCTTTCAGTCATATACACGGCTAAACATGTTTTAAGTCTAGATTTGAACATGAACACAGAAGAGGCCTGTCTTACGCCTTCAGGGAGGCTGTTCCAGATTTTAGCTGCAGAATATTGAAACGCTGATTCCCCTTGTTTAGTTCTGACTCTGGGAATCAACAGGAGGCCGGTCCCTGAGGTCCTCAGAGTACGAGATGGTTCATATGGCACTAACATGTCAGAGATGTACTTTGGTGCGTGGCCATGGAGAGACTTGTACACAAGCAGAGCTGCTTTGAAGTCTATTCTTTGAGGTACAGGGAGCCAGTGCAAAGACCTGAGCACAGGACTAATGTGATCATACTTCCTGGTTTTGGTCAGGACTCGAGCAGCAGCATTCTGGATGTACTGAAGCTGTTTTACAGCTCGTTTGGACAGGCCGGTGAGCAGGCCGTTACAGTAGTCTAACCTACTGGAGACAAATGCATGGATAAGTATCTCCAGGTCTCGCTTTGAGATTATGTTTTTGATTTTGGCACAATGCATCAAGGGAGATGCAGTGCAAAAATTAACGCCGATGCCAGACAGACTCGCTTCTCTGAGCTTCGTTGTTTTGTTCACTTGTTCCACGGTCTGATACCAGATCCCGCGGAATACTACACCGCTAAAGACGAGCTTTAGCTGGTATTTTTGCTAGAACTGAGAGACTTAAGAGCTAAATCGGAAAAAGGAAGTGAAGACTTTAACCACTTCTGATTGGTCAGACTGATGACGTATGATTAGGGGTCCAGGAATGATTGGCAGAGACAGTTGAAAGGGCGGGACTTTTCCCAAAACAGAGCTAAAGCTGCGGTTAAGTCGCGGTGCCGTCATTCTAATCAAAGTGTCTTTAATAGAATCAAATAAACAGAAAGAAAAAAACCATATCTTAAACACACTGTTTTAAACTACCTTCACACCGCTTTTGGCAACACACGTTCAAGCGCCCACTTCCAAGGAAAAGTCTAAGGAGTCTAAAGAGTTTAAGGAAAAAGACACTGCTGGACGAGTTTCACTCCATGAGTGAATGTAGATGAAGTACACTCAGGACGAACATCTTCCATCTGTTTCTTTTACTGAAGACACGTAAGAGAAAGGCTTTATGTAGCGGGGTCAGATGTGTTGTAGTGTGTTTCAGATCTGAAAGATGGAAGTTATGGCGGTCTGTTCTGAAAATCTTTAGGATAAAGAGATGATATCTATCAATGAAGCACACTTTACCCAACAGGGACGCACTCTTTTGCTTAGACCAGCTGGGTTTTATTTCATACACCATTACAAAAGGAATAGAGCTAAAGCATAAACTGATATTGCAGCTGCTTTGTGGGATTTCTCCATATGACATGAATGTCGCCCATTTCTTCTAGCTTTTTCTTTGCATTTTCTCAAGGAAAAGACAGATCCACCAAATATTGACCAAGAGAGACCAACAAGGTGTAACCCCTTGATGCCTGAATTTATTTCCAGCAATGAAACATTAGTTTCCCTTATGTTTTTGTTTTTAAGTAGAGGCTACATTAAGGTAATTTGATGAAAAAGTATATATTTGCATCAATAGGTGTCAAGAGTTTAAAGTTGGAAAACAAGCAGGGTTGTGGCTGTTGAAAAAAAAATTTAACCCTG